>NC_040907.2:81212953-83612953 GCF_004126475.2 Phyllostomus discolor | reverse complement strand
AAAAAAGCAAAATCAACAGACAATAAACACACAATTTAATCCACTTGGAGAAAATTAAACAGTTTATAAGTATTTGTAGAGCACGTATGCACAGCCTGGTTCTAATTACTCTTTTGTGTATAAAGAACTGATCTTTTGAATCCAGACCCAAACAGAGCTTTCCATCTTGCTAGAGAAAGAAGACTCCTACAAGTGACCTAATTAACCAACAAGATCTAACCTGAGTAATTCAGAGCTCTAATATTTAGAGACAAGTTACATAAATGGGGGTCAGAGCTATGAGGGAATTTTCAGGAGAAAGTAGGACCTAAAGTGATCTTTGAGATGGATTTCATTCTGAACAGGCTTGAGGGCAACAAATATTGGAAACAGGCCCTTTGTTCACAACCAGTGAGAATTAATCACTGAATCAAACAAAGAAGCAGAAAGCAACATTTGACTTTAGGTGGTGGGCACACAGTGCAATATACAGAGCTGGTATCATAGAAATGTACACTTGAAACATATTTGATCTTAGTAACTAATATAACCCCAATAAACTTAATAAATATAAATTTAATTTAAAAATCAGTGGTACCTCCCACCCCAAACAAACCAAACAAGGAAAAAAAAAACCCTTCCTGACTGGAGTGGAGGTACCTTTGGGGAACAGTGGATACACGTGAATCAGTAGCTAAGGTGAAGCCAGGTGATGGTGGGCTTTGTAATTTAGGAAGAAGAATCTATAGTGATATGGCAGATGCTTGACTCCCATACAATCCTGAGGAATTCTGGACAACCCCAAGCTGCATGAGGTATTTCACTATCAATATAAAAATGTTTTGTTTAACTAAATTATAGAGGTAAGTTATGAGATAAAAGTATATAAGTGGTTAGGTTTTTTAACCTATAACTTTTCTTGAATTTTTGGTGACTGATGATGATTGCTTTATAGCTTAATTCTAAAATATGTTAGGTGTGAAAGAGCCATTCAATCACTTGAAATATGACATCTTGCTTTTGGTTTTGTCTTTAAAGGAAGCTTGCACTTGGAACTCTAATATTTTTGTTACATGTGTTTATTTTTTATTTTTTAATTATTAATATAGTTGTATTTTAAATATGTAGTTTTATTTTTAAGTATTTTTCATTGATTATGCTATTACAGTTTTCCCAGTTTCCCCCTTTACTCCCCTCCATCCTGCCCCCCCAACCCTCCAGCATTCCTCTCCCCTTAGTTCATGTCCATGGGTGTACATATGAATTTTTTGAGTCCTCTGTGTCCTATACCATTTTTTATCTCTCCCCATCTATTTTATGCCTACTAATTATGCTGCTTCTTCCCTGTACCTTTCCCCCACCTATTCCTCCCTTCCCCCTCGCCACTGAAATCCCTCCGTGTGATGTCCATTTCTCTGATCCTGTTCCCATTCTAGTTGTTTGATTAGTTTTTGTTTTCATTGTTTTTCTTTTCGTTTAGGTTCATTTGTTGATAGTTATGGGTTTGTTGTCATTTTACTGTTCATATTTTTTATCTTCTTTTTCTTAGATAAGTCCCTTTAACATTTCATATAATAAGGGCTTGGTGATGATGAACTCCTTGAACTTGACCTTATCTGAGAAGCACTTTATCTGCCCTTCCACTCTAAATGAAGGCTTTGCTGGATCTTGGGTATAGGTGCTTGCCTTTCATGACTTCAAATATTTTTTCCATCCCCTTCTTTCCTGTAAGGTTTCTTTTGAGAAATCAGTTGATAGCCTTATGGGCACTCCTTTGTAGATAACTGTCTCCTTTCCTCTGCTTCTTTTGGATTCTCTCTTTATATTTAATCTTGGGTAACTTAATGACGATGTGCCTTGGTGTGTTCCACTTTGGGTTCAACTTCTTTGGGACTCTCTGAGCTTCCTGGGCTTCCTGGAAGTCTATTTCCTTTGCCAGGCTGGGGAAGTTTTCCTTCATTATTTGTTCAAATAAGTTTTCAATTTCTTGCTTGATGCATACCCCAGCTTGTGGGGTCCGCCACACTATGGATGAGACACGAGACATTCACAAGTACTATGGAGTCCTGTGGAAGAAAAGAATGAGCATGGCTTTTCTCTCAAGGGGAGCAAAAAGCTGCAGCCCTTGCATGACCAACCTTTATTGGGTTTCTAGGCACATTACATGATGGTTCTCATTTACTATGCACAGACTTGCTTTAGGTGGTTACCTTTTACAGAAAGCAAAGGAGCTGATGCCACTAATCACATCACAGAAGAAGGATATTTGCAAATGAAAAGGGAAAATAGTTGAACCGGTTACATTCCATACTGGGGAGTTTTAGCATGGATTTTAAGAAGTTACAGTAAGCACTTGCTGTCTAAATTCAGGGTGAGGGAGTTTTAGCAAAAGCAAGTCTCAAAGCAGCTTAGGTACAATACAGGCCTGATTCCCCATGGGAGAACCTACCCAGGCATGGATCCTTTGCATCTCCAAGTGGGAGCTGGGCCCATGCCACATCCAAATGTAGGACAATCTCCTACACTTGCTGTTGTTCTTCTCCTTCTGGTACCCCTATAATTCGGATATTGGAATATTTCAGGTTGTCCCAGAGGTTTTCTAAGATTCTCTTCACTTTTTTGAATTCTTGTTTCTTCATTCTGTTCCAGTTGGATGTTCTTTTTCCTTTTGTTCTGAATTGTTGCTTTGAGTCCTGGTTTTCTTCCCATCACTGTTGGTTCCCTGAATATTTTGCTTTATTTCACTTTTGATGTCCTTCATTTTTTTTCATTTTTCAACCAAGCTCAATCAGATCTGTGAGCATTTTGATTACTAGGGCTTTAAATTCTCCATCAGATAGGTTGGCGATCTCCTTCTCACTTAGTTCTCTTTCTGAGGCTTTGCTCTGCACTTTCATTTGGGTCATATTTCTTTGTCTTGGTGCACCAGATAAGTTGTAAAGGGGGTGGGGCCTTAGGTGTTCACCTGGGCAGGGCAACCCTCTTTGCTGTGCTGTGGTGCTGCCTGTTGGGGAGGGGCCACAGGGGGAACAGTATGGATTGCCTGCTCATCTGTAGTGCACTTTTCAATGAACTCTCGTGTGAGACTGGGAGTTTCTCCCACAGTGGCAACCCCCACCATAATCCACAGTCAGTTCTGAGTCTCAGTTTCCCCTGAGTCAGCCCCTCCCACACAGCCCACTGAGCTCACAGCCAGCCCCAGCCACTTGGCCCTCCTGGTTCCCACAGTTTTTCTGAGTTGGCTCGCATGGTCCACCGCTTTACTGGTCTGGCTGTTCTGGTTGATTTTTTTTTTAATTCCTTGGTTGTCAGAGTTCCATGCAGTTTGATTTTCAGGTGCTTCTGGTTGTTTATTGATTTTAGATTGGTTGTTATCCCCCGTTTGGTTGTGTAAGGAAGCAAAGGGTTTTCTACCTATGCCTCCATCTTGGCCAGAACTCTATGTATGTTTATTACTGTTGGATATGGCTGCTGTTCAGTGTAGTAAGTGAGAACACAGACCTCAGTGTTGGGATACGATTGCATTGGACCCCAGCTCTACTTCTTACCAGTGTATGACCTCAAAGAAGTTACTTTACTTATTTCTGCCTCAGTTTCCTCATATACCAATGGGGATGTTGAGGATGATGGTAATAATGTCTACTTCATAGAATTTAATGTGTATGCCATGTTGAAAAGTAGGTTTACAGTTATGAGTATGCAAAAAAGTTTATTCTTGTATTATTACTTATTAATTACTGTATTATTATTCATACAAACTGTAAACCTACTTTTGCCACACCCTGTATATAATATAACATACATTATATATATATATATATATATATATATATATATATATAGGTGTCAGCTATGATCATTTTATAACAGCAAAAATGTCCCTAATAGTATACCATAATGAAAGGAATTCCCATTTTATAGTATCTACAAAGAACACTATAAAATATAGAATTGGTAATAGGGTTCAAGAATCACTGAGCCACAAATAGGAAGCAATTACAATTTTTGTTAAAAGAGGGCATGATAAAAATGATTTTCAGGAAGATTAGATAGTTTTTTCCTCTTCCTTTTTCTCACTGTATACATTTTACCCAAACAATCTTAGCTTTCTCCATGGCTTTACTTGTAGTATTTTTAATATGCCAACATTTAAATTCTTATCACCAAACCCAATCTTTTCCCATAATTCTAATTTGTATATTCAGTGGCCTACTAAAAATGTGTCATTTCTTCAGGGGACACAGAGGCAATGTTTCAGACTTGGTTATTGTCTAAATTTGTTACATTGATAGAATTCTAATGCACTAGTTCTTAGAATATGAACCCTTACCAGCAGCAGCAGCAGCAGCATCTGACAGCAGGTTAGAAAGACAAATTCTTGAGCCCTACCCCAGACCTATTGAATTAGAAACTCTGGAAGGGAGGGACAACAATGTGTGTTTCAACAGACCTTACAGGTAAACCTGATGCATGCTAGAGTCTGAAAACTAAGGTTTATACTTTGTTGTCTATCTAGTTTGTGACTCCTTCACACTTTACATGAAGGGGTTAGATTTTCTTTTTTTTTTTTTAAACACTTGGTTTTTTGTTTGTTTTTTAAGATTTTATTTATTTATTTTTAGGTAAGGAGGGAGGGGGGGAGAGAGAGAGAGAGAAAGAGAGAGAGAGAGAGAGAGAGAGAGAGAGAAACATCAATGTGCGGTTGCTGGGGGTTATGGCCTGCAACCCAGGAATGTACCCTGGCTGGGAATCGAACCTGCGACATTTTGGTTTGCAGGCTGTGCTCAATCCACTGAGCAATGCCAGCCAGGACAAGGGGTCAGATTTTCAAGAATGAAAGTGAGCTAACAAGGGAATGGGCAGAAAAGGACAAGACCAGTACTAGAAACACCTACCTGAGGATTAACTAAATAGTACAGATAAAGCCTTACCTGAGGTAGTGCAATGGATGTTTTATGGCTAAAGCAAGAGAGTTCCAAGTTTCATTCTTTCAAGTCTACTCCTTCCCTCTAACTGTATACATTTAAAAAAAAAATCCTCACCCGAGGATATGTTTGTTGATTTGAGAGAGAAAAAGAGAGAGATAGACATTGATGTGAGACAGAAACATTGATCATTGCCTCCCATATACGCCCTGACCACAGATCAAACCCACAACCTTTTGGTGCATGGGATGATGCTCCAACCACCTGAGCCACCCAGGCATGGCTAACTACATATTTTTAATAAGCTTCAGTGTTTTTTTGGCATTTTTGAAATTTCTAGTTAAACGTTATGATCATAAATCCTTTTAAAATGTTGATAAAGGTGTCTTATTTGTCCAAGATAAAATTATGCACCTAGATTTTCTGAATCATGAGCCTATGTGCCCATTAAGAACAACCTTCACCTTCTAAAAGTCATCTGAATGACAAAAATAGAGATTATTTATTTAAGTTAGGAAACAATATTCATGAAGCTTTTCCAAATAGATCTTAATGTATTTGGAAATAGTCTTTTATGTTAAAATTAATGTAAGAACTAGAGCACATAAAATAAGACTTTTAAAATATTTTTATTTTTTATATTTCTAACTTAAAAAAGTAGACATTCTGGAGGCTCCTGTTCTATAGATACATAGATGACATTCTTAGCAAGCCATCTGCCAAGTCATTTTCTCCTTAGAACAGAAATGTATGAACACAAAACCATCATTTTTAATGAAGGCTTTAGTTATGGGAAGTGAAATATCTTTCAAGAAGATAATACAGAATGCATATAATTTTAATTTAAATTAAATTATACTTCATGTTCCAATAACTAGAAAAAAGAGCAATAATTAAAGATAGGTTTTAAGACAGTCTGAAACTTAGTATAATTAATTTGCCAAAAACATTTATCCCAATGCTCTTACAAACTTGTGGGGAAATTATGTATCTATTCCTTATTTTTATCTTTTAGTTTTTAATTCATTAAATTTTAACTATGACTCATGTATTTTGTTTGGTATTGAATATAAAAATGAATCAGACAAACAGAAGAACTATTAAAAATCAGTAAAGATATAGATCTAAATGCTATAAACAATATCAACCTACTTGGTATTTTAGAATTCCACATTAAATAACCACAGAATGCTCATTCTTTACTGGTGCACATGGTATTTTCATCAGGATAGATCATGTGCTGGGCCAAAGAAAAGCTTCCATATATCAAAAGAAGATAAAAATCATGAAGAATGTGTTTATGGATTACAGTAGAATAAAATTAGAAATCAATAATAATAAGATCTCTCAAACCCCCAGATACCTGGAAATTAAGGAACTTCTACATAATTCATAGATCAAAAAAGAAAACATAGATATATAAAAATTTTAAAAAGCTCAATGAAGCCCTGGCTGGCGTAGCTCAGTGGATTGAGTGTGGGCTGTGAACCAAAGTTCGATTCCCAGTCAGGGTACATGCCTGGGTTGCAGGCCATGACCCCCAGCAACCACACATTGATGTTTTTCTCTCTCTCTCTCTCTTTCTCCCTCCCTTCCCTCTCTAAAAATAAATAAATAAAATCTTTAAAAAAACTCAATGAAAATTTAAATACAATATATCAAAAATTGGGGTACAGTTAAAATATTGATCAAAGAGAAATCTACAGCTTTAAATGATTAGAAAAAGAGTACATTATATTAATTACCAACATAAATAGAAGGAAATAATAATAAGTGGAAATTAATGGAATAGAAAACAAACAATAGAAAAAATAAACAAAGCCCCAGATTGATTATTTGAAAAGATTGATCAATTTTATCAACTTCTAGCAACACTGATTGGGGGGAGAGAGAGACAGAGAGAGAAGAAACTACTAAATTGTCAACATTAGAAAGGAAAATGGAATTATCACTACATATTGAGGCATACAGAAGAATTACTGAGAGATAAGTATGCAACAGACAGAGAAAACATTTACCTCAAGTTTGAACATGAATATCTGTTCCTCTGATTAAAAAAGTTATTTCAAAATGAAAATATTGTACATTTAACTGAATGATGTGATTACGAAACTGGGATTAAGAAGTTAGAATTATTGTGCTAAGTGAAACAAACCAGTCAATGAAAGACAAATACCATTTGATCTCTCTTATAAGTGGAACCTAATGAACAAGAAAAACTACCAACTAAAATAGAATCAGAAGCATAGAAATATGGAACAGACTGACAACTGTCAGAGGGGAGAGAAGTGGGGGAGGCAGAATGAAGGAAACTGAAGGGATTAGCCAAAGAACATATATGCATAACCCATGGACACAGACAATAGTGTCGTGATGGCCAGAGGGAAAGAGGGGGTGACATGGGGGCCTGGTGGAGGGGGGCAAAGGTGGTAAAGTGGGGACATCTGTAATAGTGTCAATAGTAAAAATAAATTAAAAAGAAGAAAAAAGAGGTTGGGGTATCTTATTCATGTGGTAAATATTTATTTTCTCAACAAAAACAAACAGAAAAGAATGATAGTCAGAAACTACAAGAAAAAAACCTAAATTTGTATAAGCTAATTATAATCTGAATATGAAGCAAACAAACATTTGGCATGGTTTGAAGAAATTTACATGTGGTGAAAGAATTCACATATGGTTAAAGAAAAGAGGTTTTATTTGTTCTTGTTCTTGTAACATTTTTAATTTGAATTGCACAAATAAAGACACAGCATTTAGTAAGCCCGGCCATTTTATCTTCAATACTACTAGTTGGTTTTATAGTAATCAGTATTTGGCAATGAAAATAATTTGTGTTGTTTATTGATTTTCTTTTTTTATGGTTTCTACTTGTCTTCTGAGATTCTCAATCATATCTTTTAATTCTCTGAACACTTTAAACACAGTTATTTTAAAGTTTGCTTCTAACTATTTTTGAAACCATGTGGATCTGTATCTAGTGTGTTGTTTCTCTTTCCCCTTTTCCTCCTCCCTTCTTTTTCCTCCTCCTCCTAACCCTTCTTCTTCTCCTTTTTCTCTTTCTCCTCCTCCTCCTCCTTTTATCAAATATTGTCTTCTTTATTCCCAGTTTTTTTTTGTTTGAGTGCTAGTCATTCTTTATGAAAAATCATAGAATTAATTTGAGGCCTATGGTAATATTTCTCTAGAAAGAATTCATGTCCACTTTTTAAGGATTCAGATTTTTTTGACTGAGCTGGGCTTCAGTCTTTTCCTATTTCTGGTTCAGTGTTTTTCTATAGTGTAGTCCTTCATAGTCCCAAGTCAAAATCTCAGTGGTTTACCAGGGTTTGTCTAGCTTGCAAGTTCTAAACTGTAACCATAGTCTGGTTAAGACTATTGGAACAGTTTAGCTCATTTAGTTTCTCAGCAATTTGTACTTGAATTAGAAGCTATTGCTAAGAGAAAAACAATCCCAAATGCTGGGTTTACTACCTTTCTTAGGTATAAATTATGTAGGGTGCCATTACTGGAAGCATAACTCTCTTTACTGATTTCTAATTAAGACAAAATATATACTAAAATCTAGAAACTTAAATATATCTTCAATATTAATATTATAAAACTTGATAATGTGGAAGTAATGGTTTCTGTGAAAGAAGTAGGAAAATGGAGAGTAAAGGAAAAATAAAGGGTATGTCCCTCATTTTACAAACTGTGTTTCAAAATTTAGTACCAAAATTTATTGGGACTCAAACTAGAGATTTTGCACATATCATTATATAGTATAGTTATAAAATTATGAAAGTAGTATAATTATAATAGTTACAAAAATAGTAGGTGAACCTAAAAAGCAACAGAATCAATGAAACTGAAAAACTTATGAGTATTAGGAAGGTGGGGAAAGGCATAAGAACTAAATCTTACTCTTTCATATCAGTAGTTAAAATATAATGCAGAATACTGACAAATCAGCTTTACTTAGAAATGTGGAAATAAGCAACAGACCTTAAAACAAAATTTTTTAAAAAATGGATATCTTTTGGGAATGGGCCTGGAGAAGAGAAAAGCTGGTGGAAGACCTTTTCTTTTCTTTTCTTTTCTTTTCTTTTCTTTTCTTTTCTTTTCTTTTCTTAGCATTTTTTATTGTTGTTCAAGTAGTTTTCTGTCTTTTCCCCCTTCCTCTCCCCAACACCCCAGCCCTCCCCACATCCCTCCCCTGTTTCCACCCCCACCCCTTGTTATTGTCCATGTGTTCTTTATAATTGTTTCTATAAACCCTTCACCCTTTTCACCTGTATTACCCTACCCTCTCCCCTCTGGTCACTGTCAGCCTACTCTCAATTTCAGTGTCTTTGGTTATATTTTGCTTGCTTGTTTGTTTTGTTGATTAGGTTTCACTTATAGATGAGATCATATGATATTTGTCTTTCACCACCTGGCTTATTTCACTTAGCATAATGCTCTCCAGTTCCATACATGCTGTCACAAAGGGTAGGAGCTCCTTCTTTCTGCAACCTAAGTGCCCATCAGTAAATGAATGGATCAAAAACTATGGTATATTTACACAATGGAATCCTATGCAGCAGAAAGACTTTTTCTTTTCATTTGGACTCATTCTAAAATGTTTAACTTAAAAAAAAAAAAAAACAGGACAAATTCTGTGTAAATCATAGTTTTCATTACAATCCAAGATGTAATACTAAAGCTGCATTTTGATGGATAATTTGCTTTCCCTTTCCTTAGTCATAATAAAACATTGCTCAGTCTACATAGAAAAAATGGCTTGAGAAAAAACATTGGACATATGACATATGGCCTGTTTTAGAAATGACGAAACATTCTGTAAATTGGAGCAACAAAATGAAGAAGGGAAATGTTAGGAAATGGGACCAGCATATAAAGGGTATTGGAAGTTCTTAAATTTTTCTCAAGGTTTTTTTTTCATTTGAGAGTCTAGGAGGTGCTTTTCTATTTCCTGAAACAGGGAATAATGGAGACAAAGCAATCTCAAGAGGAGCATACAATGAAAGGCAAGTAATGATTCCAATATTACACAAGAAGCATCTTAAAGCTCAAGAAGCTCTTTGACTGCTGTATGTAGTATATTAAATGTATGATTATTATATGGGTTAGAGAAACTCAATAAATGCATGCTGATTACTTTGGCACAATAGTACTTTGAGAAGATTCAATAAGATGATTCATCTGAAATCCTCTACTTACACCATGCTTTCGTGGAGATATGGTCCCATATTCTTGTCTAATTAACTGAGGGTTCAAAGACTTATAAACAAAGATGTTAGGAATCCAAAGTGGAGCAAAGTAAGTACACAGATGCTAGCCTAGTTCACTACAACTACTGATATCATTCTCTTATAAAAGGAGTTGGATGTCTTAATAGCTGGGATGACTACTACCCTGATTCATACAGGACAATTATTCCAGGGCAAGGGACAATTGAGGATATCCCTGGACAGACACCTACTATCAAATCCCTTCAGTGAACTAAGATTTGTAAGTATATGTTGTATCCTGTATCTTACTTCTTGTTATGGGTTGAATTGCGTCCTCCCCCAACTCCTGCCAAAAAAATAAGAAGTTGAAGTCTTACCCCTTAAGTACCTCAGGATGTGACCTTATTTGAAAAATAAGGTTGTTGCAGATGCAATTAGTTGAGTCAAACTGGAGTAGATTTGGCTCCTAATTCAATATATCTGGCATCTTTTTCCAAAGAGAGCCATGTGAAGACACAGAGAAACAGGGAAAAAACCATGTAAAGAAGAAGGCAGAGGCTGAAGTGATGCAGCCAAGGAGCTCCAGAAGCTTGGAATAGGCAAGGAAGGATCCTCCCCTGGAGGCTGCAGAGAGCAGGATTCAGGAGCACCTTCATTAGAGACTTGCAGCTTCTAGAACTGTGAGAGAATAGACTTCTGCTGTTTTTAAGTCACCCAGTTTGTGATACTTTATATAATACACTTTAAACTTCTCCTGATCTCTAAATGAAAATAAACTAGAATTAGAATTAGCCTCAGTTAAATTCGATAATCTCATTGTAATAGTTATTAATATGTTGGTCTCACTATCAATTAAATGTTTTTATTAAGAAATTTTTTTGCATAGCCCTGGCTGGCATAGCTCAGTGGATTGAGCTCAGGCTGCAAACCAAAATGTCGCAGGTTCCATTCCCAGTCAGGGTACATACCTGGGTTGCAGGCCATGACCCCCAACAACCACACATTGATGTTTCTCTCTCTCTCTATCTCCCTCCCTTCCCTCTCTAAAAATAAATAAGTAAAAATTTAAAAAAATTTTTTTGCAAATGTTTTCCTCAAAGACAACATAATCTTCTGATTTGTGAACATAATAGTTTATTTTATCATTTCTCTGTTAGATGTTTAACTTGTTTATTTTTCATCCTTTAACATTTTTTCCTTTTTCTACAGTTACAGTAAACATCTTGATATGCAATATTTGTCTACTTTTTCAAATTTTATTTTAGGATAAATATACAGTTACTGGTCATGAAATTATTTTTAATACTTTTTTTATTGTTGTTCAAGTACAATTGTCTCCACTTCCCCCCACCACACCCACCCAGCCCCATCCATCCCTACCTCCCATCCTCGATCCTACCCCCCTTTGGTGTTCTCCATGTGTCCTTTATACATGTTCCTTGACTACCCTTTGCCCTTTACCCCCTTATCCTCCTTTCTCCTCCCCTCTGGTTACTGTCAGTTTGTTCTTTATTTCAATGTCTCTGGTTATATTTTGCTTTCTTGTTTGTTTTATTTATCAGGTTCCACTTATAGGTGAGATCATATGGTATTTGTCTTTCACATCCTGGCTTATTTCACCTAGCATAATGCTCTCCAGTTCCATTCATGCTGTCACAAAGAGTAGGAGCTCCTTCTTTCTTTCTTCTGTGTAGTATTCCATTGTATCATATACCATAGTTTCTTAATCCACTCATTTACTGATGGGCACTTAGGTTTCTTTCAACACTTGGCTATTGTAAATTGTGCTGCTATGAACATTGGGGTGCATAGCTTTTTTTGAATTGGTGTTTCAGGGCTCTTAGGATATGATCCCAACAGTGGTATTAATGGGTCAAAAGGCAGATCCATTTTTAGTTTTCTGAGGAAATTCTATACTGTTTTCCATAGTGGCTGCACCAGTCTGCATTCACACCTGCAGTGCACTAGTGGTTCCCTTTTCTCCACAACCTCACCAGCCTTGTTGTTTGTTGATTTGTTTATGATGGCCATTCTGACTGGTGTGAAGTGGTATCTCTTTGTGGTTTTAATTTGCATCTCTCTGATAGCTAGTGATGCTGAGCATCCTTTCATATGTCTCTGGGACCTCTGCATGTCCTCCTTGGAGAAGTGTTTGTTCAACTCCTTTGCTAATTTTTTAATAGGGTTGTTTGTCTTCCTGGAGTGGAGTCGTGTGAGTTCTTTATATATTTTGGAGATCAAACCTTTGTCTGACATATCATTGGCAAATATATTTCCCCATACAGTTGGTTCCCTTTTCATTTTGCTCATATTCCCTTTAGCTGCACAAAAACTTTTTATTATGATGAAGTCCCATTTGTTTATTCTTTCCTGTATGTCCCTTTTCTAGGGGACATATTGGTGAATATATTGCTGTGTGGAACATCTGAGATTTTCTTGCCTATGTTCTTCTCTAGGACTTTTATGGTGTCATGGCTTATGTTTAAGTCTTTTATCCACCTTAAGTTTATTTTTGTGTATGGTGTGAGTTGGTGGTCGAGTTTCATTTTTTGCATGTTGCTGTTCAGATCTCCCAGCACCATTTATTGGAGAGACTATTTTTCTACATTTTATGCTTCTGCTCCCCTTTTTTAAATATTCTTAAAATGTTTTTAGATTGTTTTCCATAAATGTTGCAGCAATTTATTACTTGTGCCAGACATATTTTAAAAGGATCCTTTTCAGAGCTGTATCCTAGCACTCAAAATTTTCATTAAAATTATCTCTGCCAATTTGACAAGTAAGGGATTGTTTTAATTTTTATTACTTTGAATACTGAGGTAGAGTTTTTCCCACCACAATTATTTATGACTTTTAGTACTTCTTCTATGACACTGTTACTTTTATTTTTCATTCTTTAAAAAAAACTTCTTTGTATGAAATCTGTTTCTTCCTTGTGTGTGGAATATATTAACATTCTTCAGTGTCCTCATTAGTAACATGAAGGTAAGAGTAAGTATCCTCTAGCATTGTAGTTAAAGCTTGATATGCTGAATATACCAAGTACCAGGCACCTAATAGTTCTTACAAATGGGTCTAATTTCTTATAATTGCTTGCATATCAATCAAATGACCTGCATATACTCTCACTTGCTAAGATTTAGCAGCACACTTACTTTAAATTTGTTTTTAAAATTTTATTTGTTTATTTTTAGACAGGAAAAGGAAGGAAAAAAGAGAGGGAGAGAGGCATCAATATGTGGTTGCTTATCATGTGCCCCCTACTGGGGACCTGGCCTGAAACCTAGGCATGTGCCCTGACTGGGAATCAAACCAGCGACCTTTTGGTTGGCAGGCCAGCACTCAGTCCACTGAACCATACTGGCCAGGGCTTACTTTGACTTTTCAATTAAATTTAATTGCCATTTGTGGAGTGATCTTGATAATTTTCTTTTGTATTCTCTATAATCTTTGTTAAGATTAAACCAAAGTGTAGGAATTAAGCTGGTCCAAAGAAGACTCACTGTGGGAAAATACACAGAGGCATGGAGTGCTTGAGATGGGTAAGGATGATAACTTTGCACTCAGACTACCTGGGTTCAAGTCATGATTCCATGTGTTGGCAAGTGGGTATCTTTGGATGAGTAAATTCATCTTTTTATGCCTGTTTTCTCTTCTGTAAAATGGGAATTAATAATGTTAACTATCTCACAGATTCTTGTGAAGGGTAAATAAGCTCTTTAAATGTCACATTATCCCAAATCCAGGAATCAAGGAATTGTTTAGCTGGATGGTTCTAATTCAATGTCTCTTAGGTGGTTATGGTCAAGATGTTGCCTGAGGTAGTAGTCATCTTGTTGCCGAGCAGCAAGTGGGGTCATGCTGCCCACCGCCACCCTCCAGGCAAAATTCCAGAGGCAAAGTTCGGATGATAAAGAAAAGGAGTCTTTATTCAAAAACTTCACAATTTTGGAACAGCAGGCTTTCCACAAGAATTAGAAACTTAGGCCTATGAATTAAGGCTAAACTCTTTAATTCTTTAGTTGCAGCTTTAATTACTTAAGCCTATCAATTAAGGCTAAACTCTAATACCTGGTTTCTCCTGTCACTCCCCTGTTAATTTTTAGTTATTTTATTTTTATAGGGTTAGTTTACAAACAAAAATAACATAAGATATAAAAGCTATACAATTTTAGAAGAATGGTAGTCTTCTGCCTCAGAGCCTGTTCCCTCTAGAACACCCAAAGAATAAATCTGCCTCCCTCTGCCAGGCCAACCTGATCCTAGGCTGTGCCCAAACTTCCTTCCCATCCAAAATACCATCTGCTGGGTAATGCAGGCAGCTGCAGCACAATTATCCAGGCATCCTCGAGAAAGAAGGGCCTGGAGAGCCAGATAGAGCCAGTCCAGAAACCAGGGAGCCTGTGAGCCAGAGACCCAGCCCCCTCTCCGTTTTCATGCACTCTTAAGGCATTTGGTTTCTCAGCCCATCCCATCCTAGACTGCTTACCATTGCCTCGGCAAACTCCTCCTACGGCCCCTCCCTACTTCTCCCCAGTGATGCAATCAGATCTCTCTGTATCAATCTAAGGCCTGACTAGGGCTAAGGTATCTGCTTCGAAAATGACCATTCCTGTGGCTGGTCAGAGCTAGCTCCTGGTGGCAGGTTGAAGTGTCTTGTCTTGTGAATTTATTCTTGGGGTTGCTTGAGTATCCTAACAGTATGGTGGCTGTCTTCCCTCTGATCTAACAAAGACAGTATGGGAGAAGTTGCAATGCCCTTTTGACCAAATCTTGAAAGTCTCCTGCTGTCACTTCCGCTCCTCTCTAATTATTAGAAGCTATTTACTACTTGTGGCCTATACTCAAGGGAAGGATTATTAGGCCCCACCTCTGGAAAAGAGGAGTATCAAAGAATTTGTGGACTTATTTTAATACAACAACATGACAAAAGATATTAGCTATTTTTTCATCAAAATCATCATTGTTATTCATAGCACTGCCATTGAGGAACTGCAAATTATTCTGTAGTGCTGACTTTGGGGTACATGTGGAATGTGATAGAAAATGAATCTTTGAAGATACATGGGGGATAGGTCAAAAGGGACCTCATGTGTGATAACACAGCATTGATTTTTTTCTAGAAGTTTTTGGTTTTCAAATTGAGCTACTTACTCCCAGGTCACATAGGTACAAGGAACCAGTGCTATTTAAAGCAACAAGATAAATACCTCATGTCTACTGCAGTACCATTTTATTTGAAATAAAAAAGTAAAACTAAAAAAGATATGACCTACAAGCTGTGAAAAGACATGGAGGAACATTAAGTGCACATTAAGTGAAAGAAGATAAACTGAAAAGACTGCATACTGTATGATTCTGTTACATGCCATCTGGTAAAGGCAAAACTATGGGGCAGTAGAAAGATCAGTGGTTGCCAAGTGTCAGAAGGGAGAAAGGGAAGAATAGCAGAGCACAGAGAATTTTAGGGCATGAGAAATAGTCTGTATGATACCATAATGGTGGACATATGTCATTTCATTTTTGTCAAAACCTACAGAATACATCAAGAGTGAGACCTGTATAAACTATGGACTTTGAGTGATAGTGACTTGTCAGTGTAGGTTCATGAATTATAACAAATGTTCCAGTCTGGTGGGGTAGATTGATAATGGCAGTGGCTATGTGTATGTGGGGGTAGAGGTTATACGTGAAACTTCTGTACTTTCTGCTCAATTTTGCTATAAATATTAAATAGCTCTTAAAATAGTTTATTTGAAAAAAATAGATGTATTGGAAAATAGATTGTGAAGTTGCTAGGATTTTAAAGATAAAATATTAGACTTCAGTGTCATGTTGCCTTTCTGATGGGCTGCTTTGGATCATAACTCTGAACCTTACTAAATAACTTACTTTTCTCTCCATTTGGTGTACCTTGGTGGAAAAATTAAGTGACTTGGTTGATAAAGGGTAACTGAAAGATCTTAGGCAGGGTAAAAACTTGATTATTTAGAATGGTATTGCAGGCAAGAATAGTGAAGAAATTTTTGTTAAAAGAAGAATGATAAATATTTTAATTTACCCCCAAAAATAAAAAATTAGGATAAGATAAGGAAATAATACATTTATGAATTTATCTATGTCAGAAATAGATCTTGGTATGTATCTAAGAAACCCGATATAAAACTAAGAAGATATTACTAATCAGTGGGGAAAGCAGCAAATTTGAGTCATGTCGGGGGAAAATGAGCTCTTTGAGGATAAAAATCTGTCCCTAGTCTCACTTTGCATTATATAATAAAATAAATTACAGATACATGTGATAAATGTAAAATAAAATCATAAGACACTTGAAGAAAATAGATTGTTGTGTACTTGTTCTCTGGATGGAAAGGAATTTGTAAATATAAAAGCATTAGAAGAACTCACTAAAGAAAATAAATCAATAAATATATCTAAGTACTAAACCTTTAAAGATTTTGAAACAAGCCACAGATACTAATAGATGGTATTTGTGTGCACTAGTTATGTACCAAACATCATGCTTGGAGCTTTGTCTGCATCACTCACCTTTCACACTACAAAAAATATGAAGGGCTCATTGTTATGACCTCCATTTTACAAGTGAGGAAACTGAGACTGCAAGATTACATCGGTTTACAATTCTGGCCGCACACTGAATTACATACAGAGCTTTAAAAAACCCATACCTATGCCCCATCCCAGAACAGTTCAATCAGAATTTGTGAGAGTGGAACCTGGCCATCCAAATGCTTTGCCCAAAGTCACACAGCAAAAATGGAGCAGTTTTTTTGCCTCCTAAACATATGACTTTTTTATATACCACACAGAAGGATTTCTTTAAAATATAAACAGTTGCTTAGTTCTCAAAGACTGTAAAACCCTAAATGAAGGTTTAACTTAAAGCATAAAAAATTTAGCTATGAGGATGTCTTTGTTGACCCATCTGCAATGTGGACTCCATAATCTGTGTTTTGGGGCATTGATAAACTCCCCAGGGCTAGAGTGGATGATGCTCTGAAAGTTCATTCAAAATTGTGGGCTAAAAGAAGTAATAGAAAGTAGGGGGCCTAGGGGAAGGACAGCATTTTGATGGTCTAATAATTTTGAAACAACTGGCAGTGCATGCACAACATGTGTAATGTTTACATAAATTGACTTGCTTAGGCTTATAATTGCCATTGTAACTTCTCCATCAAGTGATACTTAATATGCATTAGCAACTTTATTGCATCATTTTTAAGAGCACAGATTTTGCAGACAAATCACCTAATTTACTTCCCAAGTATACTCTTTATAACTGTGTAAAATTAAGTACTTTACTTAACTTCTCCATAACTCAGTTTCCTCAACCATAAAATAGGAATAAAAGTATCATATTAATGCTGCACAACAAATCACTGGAAACACTAGTGACTTTAGATCTCATGGTTGTTATTGGTAGGAATGCAGGAGTAGCTCAGTTGGGAAGTTCCAGCTTTGGGTTCTCTTAAGCCAGGGCTATAGTCATCTGATGGCTTGAATAGGGATGGAGTATCCGCTTCCGAGGTGGCTCACTCACATGAATGATGAAATGGTGCCTACTGTTGGCAGGAAGCTTCAGTTTCTCTCCACAAAGTCTCTTTATGGAACCGCTTGGGAATCCACATAGAATGATGTCACACATCTCCCAAAGCAAGTGATCCAAGAGACCAAAGGTGGGACTTGTAATGCATCCGATAACAGTCTTCAAGTGGTAGATACATCATCGTTCCTGCAGTACTCCATTTGTTACACACATCAGTCCTGATTTAGTATGGGAGGAGACTTTGGGAATATTATATAATTAAATCAGAAATTCTTGGAGTAGGGTCTGGACACTAGTATTAGCAGGTTAAATATCACTTCAGGTGATTCTAATATACAGCCAGACTTGAGTACCACAATTCCATTCCAATGCTTAAGTTTCATGAAGATAATCAATTGTGAAGCCTTAGTTGAGAGTTCTTCACCATGGCTGCTCAGAAGAATCATCTTCGGAGAGCTTTTAAAAATCTAGATGTTTAAGCTAAATACAACTATAGCAGAATCTCTGGGGTATAAGACACAGATATCAATATTAAAAAAATGCTTTCTAGACTATTCCAATACACAGTCAAATTAGAAGCACACTGTTTTAATTATTTAATTTATATTTAACTTTAATGATTGTATTCCCATCCCCTCTAACACAGCATTTTCTTCTCTAACAAAGCATTTAGATCCTCAAGACCTGTTTTCATTTGTTGAAAACAAAGAGGAGACCTTTGCCTTGCCCTAATTGTGCTGGGAATGCTGAAGATGGGTGGGAATGTGCAGCATGGCGCCAGTTGCTCTGTCTACCCTCTTTGTGTCTGGAGGATTCAAGCCTCAAGCATGTCAGCCAGGGTCCTTTGGCCAGAATTCGCCACCATGCAAAAGAAGAAACCTCTGAGACATGTGATTGCTGGGCCAGGAAAGTGTCACCCATTGCCAAAGAAGAAACAGCCTTCCACAACACTAGAGTGAATGACAAATAAAACCAGTTCAGCCAAAGTGGTTGGAGAAGTATGGGAAGCATTGTGAGTGGATATTCTGGAAACAGTGCTGAAAAGATGCACCTGGTAATGTTTATAGGTGCTGTTCAGCCACATGACGTGCTCCAACTTCAAGGATATGGATCTATCTGCTGCTCCGTGAGTCTGCTTTTGTAAACACACATTGGCATGGCATAGAGAACAATCAATTACAATTTGGTGTGGATGAGCAATGGAAAGCAAATGGCAAGTGTATGGGAGCCAGAAAAATACTAAATGAATGGTAATTTCTAATGAATGATACCATCAAATTAGGCACAGAAGATTTGTCATATGCTAGGGGAAAAAAGCCCTTTTTGCAAATATTTGAGATTGAGAGAAACTTTTAACAGATTTTGCCAATAGTTCTCTTCACATTTAAACCTATGTTTGTTAAGGAAAGCTTAATCCATGTGTTTCGGATTCCTTTACACATAACCTATTGGAATCTTTATTTTGAAAAAACAAGTCTATTTAATGTCTAAGATGACTTTGTGCTTTTATTTTTCCCTCTTTGAAAGGGGGCTCAAATAGTGTGTTTGCCAGGGTTACAGCCCACTCAACTTTTGTAAATACAAGATTTTGACCACTGCTCAGAATTTGAATTTCTTCATATTTGCCAAAAATGTGACTTTTCTGTTTATTTTGAATACAGAAATCCCTTTTTAAAATTGAGTTCAAGCCTCTGAATCAACCCTGAATGCAGTAGATTTGCCCATTCATAGGTCCTCTTTTGCCTATGCATTTATATAACAATCTTTCTGACTCTGGAAAAATTTTAATTTGTGTTGCCTAGTCATAAAGGAAAACTATATTGAGTTTGTGATAGCACCTTTTATCAAGGATCTCAAATGTGAGCACAGAGCTATGATAATATTAGTTTCCATATATCCTGTCATGAATGTGACATATGATTTGGAGAAATAAGGAAATGAGAAGTAAGAATATAAAAGGAGAGTATATGAACTAAAAGCAAGCCAAATGGGACATTAGGCCCCAATAATTTTTTCACATTCATAGTTTAAGAAAACTAGTTAGGTGTCTCTCTCTTATACAACCTCTATTTCTTAGAATGAAAGGAAAGGGGAACCAATCATGTTAGTTGTGTGGAAAATAATGCAAATCACTGAATAAAAACTGTGCTGAAATGATGAAAATCGCCTAATAAAAGCCAAATAAATATTAGTCAACTATTTAGATATATTTATCTGCATAATACTATATGTTCTTTTATTTGGGATAGTTTTCCTTTTCTTTACTAACTTTTTAATTGTAGATGCTTATTAGGTAATCAAGAAGAAACTGATTATTTTAATCAATACAGTAAGCAAATATGTAATTTCACCCCCAAATGAGTAATTTGGTCAACACCATCTTTTATGTGGATTGTTATTTGGTTACCTGGGGATATTTGTATGGGAAGTGGAAGTCATAGCTCTTGCCCTTGAAGAACTTACAGTTAGGACAGTATGACATTTTACTACCAAACATAAACCATAAAAAACAAGAGATTAATTTATAACAATGACAAATATCCAAGCAACTCAGTATTTGGGAAAGACAGAACATTAGAAGAGAGATTGAGTTACCATATCCTAGGAGACTCAAGCTCTTTGACTTCCAGGATACCACAGGAAACACACGTATGAATTTTCACATGATAGAGTCGTTTCTGAAACTAATGACATAATCTAAATCATTCTATCTTATACAAGTAGTTGCAAGATTGATATTTAAGGGAAGACCATATTGAATGTGGCAGTGGAGAGGGACATACTTTAGTAACTCCTATTGGCAGCTCATGCTTATTTTCTATAACAAGGTTTACATTTACTATCGCTACTTAATATACTCAATTGGAAAAAAACATTTGTAGTATAGTGATTAAAGTTTAATCACTATATTTTATTTTATTTTATTTTATTTTATTTTATTTTATTTTATTTTATTTTATATTTTGCTTGTGCAGACATTTTATCTCAGGGCTAAACTCTTCAAATGCCAATGATTTATATTAACTGCAATTGTCTGTTGAAGAATATACAGTGACTTCTTTAATGAGGAATTAAAATCAGACATTTTAAGGGAAGACTTTGAATGTTTTCTCTGGTTGGCTAACATTAATTGAGTTTGCCTCTCAGTCCTCTATTCTAAACACAGGGCTTTCACTTCCCAGAAAAGATGTGTGGGAAGGGAAATACTTGAAATGAAGATTTGGACTCCACAGTTATGAATATTATTATTCCTGGGATTCTAGAAAGATTATAGAGTAGGAAGCATGAGAAATTTCTTTCTCCACCTAGACAATTGTACTGGCAGACTCTGTCTGATGTAAATATTTGGGAACTCTGGAATTTATTGAAAGCTTGCAACTTCCAGAAGACTTGGTTGATAAGTTGTATTTAATTTCCATCAGTTTCAGCTCTTAGCACAGCAGCCACTACCCCTCCTCCACTTCCAGCTCCAGGGCAGACTGCTGTGCACATGGGACATGAGCAGTTCATACACAGCTTGTGGAAGCCAAGGTGGGTGTACTAATCAGAGTTCTCCAGAGAAACAGAGCCAATAGGGTATATGTAGATATAATAAGAGGAAATTAATTACAGGAATTGGCTCATGTGGTTATGCAGGCTGAGAAGTCTTGTTATCTACTGTCTGCAAGCTTGAAAACCAGGAAAGTTCGTGGTGTAATTCAACTATCTGGCCATCCCTTAATCAAACTGGTACACAACATTAATCATCACAGTAGACAAAAAGGACCCTGTTCTACAAACATTAGAGATTTTTGTTCTGATTGCTGATTTCTACTTCTAACCTCAAAGGTGCAGGCAAAGAGGCATGCAGCCCTTGTTGTACCTTCCCCCATTGTTGCAGGCCCTTCTCCCTCTGGCTGAAATGACTTCTGGAGAACTGTAAAGGCTGATGACCTTCTCCCCACCTTCCTTCAGTTTTTTTTCCCCTTGTGGGAATCAGATTAATATTAAAGACTAGCATATATAAAAGCAATTGCATATAAAATAGGCCATTAAAAAGTCACCATTAATGCTCAACATCACTAATCATAAGGGAAATGCAAATTAAAACAACAAGATATCACAGTATGACTATTGAAATGGGTATAATCAGGATAACAAGACATAAATGTTGGTGAGGATTTGGAGAAAAGGGAACCCTTGGGCACTGTTGTGAGGACTGTAAATTGGTATAGTCAGTATGGAAAATATAGTATAGAGGGTCCTCAAAAAATTAAAAATAGAACTACCGTAGGATCCAGCATTCCACTTCTGGGAGCATAGCCAAAGAAAAATAAAGCACTATGTTAAAGGGATATGTGCACCCTCATGTATATAGCATTATTTACAATAGCCAAGACATGAAAACAACGTAAGTGTCCGTTAATGAATGCATGGATAAAGAAGTTGTGAGACAAATACACACACACACACATATCACAACTTCTTTATCCATTCATCTATTGTCATGCACCTAGGTTGCTTCCATATCATGGCTATTGTTAATAATGCTGGAATGAACATTGGAGTGCATATATCTTTTTGAATTAGTGTTCTCATTTTCTTTGGATAAATACCCAGAAATGGAATTGGTGGGTTGTATGATATATCTATTTTTAGGGTTTTTTTAAACGAATCTCCATACTCTCTTCTGTCACAGACTGCCCCATGCAGGGTCCACAGCGTTGTAGCTGAAACAAAAGAATTTCACACAGACTGCCGAATCCTGTGGAAGAAAAGGGCAAGCAGCTTCTTTCTCAAGGGGCACAAAAGCCTCAGTCCTTGCTCCAATGAGCTTTTATTGTCTTACTGGGCACATTACAAGAAGGTCCTCATTAACTGTGCACAGGCTTGCTTTAGGTGGTTACCTTATACAGAAAACAAAGGAGAGGATGCCAGTAATTACATTGCAGAAGAGGAATATTTGCAAATGAAAAGACAAAAGTGGTTGAACCGGTTACACTGAGGTTACACTGGTCCTAGGAAGGTTTAGCATTTTTTTAGGTTATTTTGCAGTAAATGTTTGCCACTGGGGCCTGGGCCCATGCCACGCAGGATGGTCTACTACACTTTTCCATAGTGGCTGCACCAGTTTGCAGTACCACCAACAGTGCACAATTGTTTCCTTTTCCCACATTCGTCCCAACACATGTTGCTTGTTTACTGTTTGATAATAGCCATTATGACTCATGTGAAGGGGTATCTCATTGTGGTTTTGATTTGCATTTCCCTGATTCTCAATGATATTGAGCATCTTTTCATATACCTGTTGACCATCCAAATGTCTTTTTTGGAAAAATGTCTTTTCATGTGTTTTGTCCATTTTTTTTCAAGTGGAGTGTTTATTTTTTGTTTGCAAGTTGTATGAATTTCTTACATATTTTAAATATGGACCCCCTTTTAGATATGTCATTTGTACATATATTGTTTTTGTTTTTTTGAAGGTTTTCCTTCACTGTGTGGAAGTTTTAGTTTGATCAAGACCCATTTGTTTATTTTTGCTTTTGCTTCCCTTACATGAATTGATGTATCCAAAATGACATTATTCTGACTGATGTCAAATAGTTTATTTCCTATGTTTTCTTTTAGAAGTTTTATAGTTTCCAGCCTCACACTTAAGTTGCTAACCTATTTTGGGTTTTCTTTTTAAATGACGTGAGAGAATGATCCAGTTGTATTTTTGTATCTAACTGCCCGGTTTTTTAAACACCACTTGTTGAAGAGACTGTCATTACTTTATGTATGTTTTTACTTCCATTGTCATAAATCAGTTGACCATATGAGCAAGGGTTTATTTCTGGGCTCTCCACTCCCTTCCATTTATCTGTCTGTTTGTACCTGTTTTAATTATTATAGCTTTGTAGTATAGTTTGATACCAGGGAGTGTGATATCTTCAACTTTGTTCTGCTTTCTCAAGATTTCTTTGACTATTTGGGGTAGTTTGTGGTTCATATACATTTTAGCATTATTTGTTCTAGTTCTGAGAAGAATGATGTTGGTATTTTGATAGGAATTACATTGAATTTGTAGATTGTTGTGAGCAATATTATAATTTTACCAATAGTAATCCTTCCAGCCCATGAGCACAGTATAGCCTTACATTTATTTGTATCCTCTTTAATTCTTTTATTTGATATCATCAATTTTTAAAGTATAGATTTTTACCTCTTTTATTAAATTTATTTCTTTATTTTATTCTTTTTGATGTAATTGTAAGTGGGATTATTTTGTTAATTTATTCTCCTGATAGCTCATTATTCTGTATAAAAATGCAACCAACCCTCACCAGGGTATCATAGTTGGTTGGGGCATCATCTCATACACTGAAAGACTGCAGGTTCAATTCCCAGTAGGCTACACATCTAGGTTGTGGTTTTGATTCCCAGTTGGGGCATCTATGAGAGGCAACCAATTGATGTTTCTCATATCAATATTTCTCTCTTTCTCTCTTCTTCTATTCTCCTCTCTCTAATAGCAATTTAAAAAGTCCTTGGGTGAGGATAAAAAATGCAAACAATTTCTGGATATTTTATATTCAGAATTTTAATAATTTTTTACCACTTTACTATTTTAAAAGTAATTTGATTAACTTTTTGGTGGATTCTTTAGTGTTTTCTATATATCATGTCATGTGATTTGTAAATAATGACAGTTTTACTTCTTTGTAAATGAAGACTTTAAAATAACTGTGTTGAAGATGCTCAAAGAATTAAAGAAATATGTGAAGAAAGTAAAATAAGTGATGTATAAACAAAATGAAAATATCCATAAAGATACAGAAAACCTGAAAATAAACCAAAAAAATTCTAGAACTGAGAAGTACAATAATTGAAATAAAAAAAATCAGTAGGGTGAAACAACACATGCATTGTGGTCTCAGAAGGAGACAAGAGAGAAAGGAGCAGAGAGAATATTTGATGAAATACTGGCTGAAAATTTCCCAAATTGGTGAAGACATGAATTTAAAAACACAAGAGGCTCAACACACTCTAAGTCAGATAAACTCAGAGAGACCCATATCCATACACATTGTGATCAAACTTTTGAAAGATTGAATCTTGACAACAGAAAAAGAGAAGTGCTTCATTACACACAAAAAATCTTAAATAAGTTCATCAACTGATTTCTCTTTAGAAACTTTGGAGGCCAAAGGCAGTGAGCCAAGATATTCAGTATGCAAAAAGAAAAAAAAATGTCAACCGGGAAATCTATATGTAAAACTGTCCTTGAAAAGTAAAGGAGAAAGTTGAGCGAGTTTGCTACTACTAGACCATACCTGCAAGAAATGCTCAAGGGGATTCTGCAGCTTAAAATAAAACGATACTAGGCAGTAACTCAAAGCTTCATGAAGAAACTAAGGTCTCAGTTATGGAAGTTATAAAAGCTATTATTAGTGTAACAATGGTTTATAATTCCACATTTTGTTTTCTGCATGATTTCAGAGATTAATAGATTAAAAATAATTGAAATATTTGTTCATAAGTCTACATTTTGTCTTCTACATAATTTAAGATATTAATGCATTCAAAAGATATTTAGTTTATGTGTCGGGGCACACAGTGTGTACAGATGAAATTTTATGGCATTAACAACTAAAAGAGGGAAAGAAGAGTTTTGTATGTTATTGAAACTAAGCTCCTACAAATTCAAATTAAAGCTTTAGAGCTTTAGATTCCCCATGGTAACCACAAAGAAAATAGCTATAGAATGTACATAAAAGGAGAAAAAAATGAAATGTCTCACCAAAAAAAAGATCAACTAAACACAAAATAAGACAATAATGCAGGAAATGAAGAAATAAAAAGCTATAAGACAGAATACAAATAGCAAAGTGAGAAATACCTCTCTTTTACCAGTAATTACTTTAAATGTGAGTTAATTAAACTCCCCAATTTAAACATAGAGATTGGCAGAATGGAAAAATAAACCAGTACCAAAAAGAGAAAGACTGTATGATTCCACTTACATAAGGTGTTTTGAGTAACCAGAATCACAGAGACAGAGAAGTCACCAGAGGCTGGGGGAAGGGAACAGGAGTTTTTGTTTAATAGTTATAGATTTTCAGTGTTACAAGATAGAGAGTTCTGGAGATGGATGATGGTGATGATAGCACAAAATTATGAGTGCTTTTAATAACACTTAACTGTAACTTAAAACGGTTATGATGGTAAATATATGTCATGGGTATTTTATCACAATTGAAAAATTGGGGGAAAATCACTATCTTAAAGAACTGATTGCCACTTAAATTATGCATTGCCTGGCAAGATCAGGAAAGTAGATGTACCTGGCTTGTGACACTGGGAAATGAACAATGCCATATGAGATTTGATTTGCTTCTCTGGGCCTTTACTCATATTACGTACCACCTACCTCCTTTTATGGTTTCTGCCATGTTTTGAGAGCCATTATGTAATCATACATGAGCAGGGGTAAATTAGAATTTCCCTATTGAAGTGGAGCATTGTGTTCTTACACTCAGCATGCAGCATGTCAGATGTGGAGGAATTCCAGCATGCACATCGCCAAAAGAAAAAAAATTATTTATCAAGAAAAGAAAGGTAATATGTTTGGGGTTTGGTTTGTATGCATTCAAATGATCAACAAATACTTATTCAGCATATATCAGGTACCAAGTACTGTACCACGTGCTATGGCTACATTGGTGAGCAAAGTTTTATACCCAAGAAAATTAAATGATTTACTTAGTGTTTCCTTAATCAAATGTGTGTTGGAGAAATATTGAACCACACCAAAATCCTAAAAATAATTTTGTCTAAGCTTAGAATTTTTCTCATTCTATTTTCTTATAAAAATTAAGTATAAAATAAAATTATCATATAATAGGAGACGTCATAAAGTGCTCTCACAAATTGTAAGTTAAAATTAAAGTCATGTTTTTTCTTCTTTTTTAAAATTTTTTCAGATTTTTATTGACTGTAGCAATTTTTCTTAATTGTCTATTCATATCCTTTCCTTCTTTTTCTACCAAGACACTGATTCTATGTTGATTTTAGTGGTCTTTATATATTAAGGATAGTTGACCATCGTAAATCATATGTGTTGTAAATATTGTACCCAGGTTGTTTGTCTTTTAACTTTTTTGCCATTTTATTTTTACTTAAATGTTTACATAAAATATTTATGATTTTGATGTAATCAAATCTGTCACTCTTTCCCCTTATACTTGATTTCTTGGCTTTTATTCTTGAAAAGCCCTTGCTCCTCTTGAAATCAAATAAATATTCACCTATATTTTATGGGGTCTCAGCACACCTTTATTTTTTTTCTTTTTTGGGCCTTTAAATTATTATTTTTTTACTTTTTAATATTTTTATTCTTGTTCATTCTATTATAGTTGTCCAAATTTTCCCCCTTTGTCCTCCTCCATTCTGTCCACTCCTGTTTCCACAGTCCATCCCCATTCTGTTGTCCGTGCCTGTGAGTCATTCATGCATGTTCTTTGACTAGTTCCTTTCCCTTATTTCCACCATTTCTCCCTCCCTCTATCTGCTGGTAGCCATCAGTGTGTTCCCTGCTTCCTTGTCTCTAGTCCTGTTTTACTTGTTAGTTTCTTTTGTTCATTAGATTCTTACTGTAAGTGAGATTATATGGTATTTGTCTTTTACTGACTGGCTTATTTCACTTAGTATAATGCTGTCCAATTCCATCTATGCTGTCACAAAAGTTTCTTCTTTCTCTCTACTGCATAGTATTCCATTGTGTAGATGAACTACAATTTTTTAATCCATTCATCTACTGATGGACACTTAGGCTGTTTCTAACACTTAGCTATTATAAATAGCACTGCTATGAACATAAGGATGCATAGGTTCTTTTGAATTGATATCTCAGGATTCTTAGGTTATATTCCCAGCAGTGTAGTCACTGGGTCAAAAGGCAAGTTCTATTTTCAATTTCTTGAAGAAATTGCATACTGTTTTCCACAGTGTAAAGCTATGTTTTAAAGTAGACCAAGGTGTCTTTTTAACTTTCTGTGCTCCCAAAAGCAAGTCCTATTTCTATCTTTATTCAGTAAATTTAGGTGAGTCACTTACTAGCTATTACTCAAAAGTAAAATGCTGACAATTTTGCTGTTCTGCAGCAGACAAAATTAACTTACACTCACTAGAAGTCTCTTTTTTCTTTATCTGCCTCTATCATAGTCATTGAAAGCTAAATATAAGTTTTCCAGGCAGCCTTGCAGCTAGAAGTGGCTGTATCATGTAGCAAGTAGATGTAAGTAGAGATGTAAGTATCCAATGAGTAGTAAATAATGTCTGCTGAGGAGGGGTGGAAAATTCTAGAAAACACACACTTTCTCATAAAATGGTACAGACACAGTGGTGCCACTTCTCACCCCCATTTTCTCCCTCTCTATTCCTTGAATCCATCTGCAATAACCTAAAGTGTGAAAAGCATATTGTACCTATGAGCTGACATAATATTCAATTAAGCAGAACATAATATTCAATGTACTAAAATAGCTGAATAAAAGATAGAAAGAGCCTGAATCCAGCGAGAGATTCCTGAGCACCTGAGCTGACTCTAGCAGTAGCTTACCTCCTGATCTACTGTTATGTAAGAGAACATGCACCCCCCAATTTACTTAGACCTCTGTTAGTCAGGAATTTTCTTTCTTACAAACATTACTATGTTGTTACCCTATCCTCTTAAGCTTGTTGTAAGGGTTTTACACAGAAGTGGCATAAAATGTATGTTTTATATTATTGATATTATTTATATTATTGACATATTTTTAATATATTTCATTGATTGTGCTATTATAATTGTCCCATTTTCCCTCCTTTATTCTCCTCAGCCCTGCACACCCTCTCCCACCTGCATTCCTCTCCCACCCTTAATTAATGTTCATGGGTCATATGTATAAGTTCTTTGGCTTCTACATTTCTTATACCATTCTTAACTTTCCCCTATCTATTTTCTACCTACCATTTATGTTACTTATTCCCTGTACCTTTTCCCCCATTCCCCCCTTCTCCTCCCCGCTAATAATCATCCATGTAATTTCCATTTTTGTTATCCTGTTCCTGTTCTAGTTGTTTACTTAGTTCATTTTTGTCTTTGCTTTTGCTTTTATAGGTTTGGTTGTTGATAGTTGTGACTTTGTTGTCATTTTACTGTTTGGATTTTTGATCTCCTTTTTCTTAGATGAGTCCCTTTAACACTTTATATAATAAGGGCTGGGTGATGATGAACTCCTTTAACTTGACCTTATCTGGGAAGCACTTTATATACGCTTCCATTCTAAATGATAGCTTTGCTGGATAGAGTAACCTTGGATATAGGTTAGCCTTTCATGACTTTGAATATTTCTTTCCAGGCCCTTCTTGCCTGTAAGATTTCTTTTGAGAAATCAGCTGACAGTCTTATGGACACTCCTTTGTAGGTAACTGTCTCCTTTTCTCTTGCTGCTTCTAAGATTCTCTCCTCATTTTTAATCTTGGATAATGTAATTATGATGTGCCTTGGTGTGTTTCTCCTTGGGTCCAACTTCATTGGGACTGTCTGAGCTTCCTGGACTTCCTGAAAGTCTATTTCCTTTGCCAGATTGGGGAAGTTCTCCTTTATTATTTGTTCAAATAAGTTTTCAATTTGTTGTTCTTCCCCTTCTCCTTCTGGCACCCCTATGATTCAGAAGTTGGGATATTTAAAGTTGTCCCTGAGGTTCCTAAACCTCTCTTAATTTTTTTGAATTCTTGTTTCTTCGTTCTGTTCTGGTTGTATGTTTATTTTTTCCTTCTGCTCTAAACTGTTGATTTGAGTCCCAGTTTCCTTCTCTTCACTGTTGGTTCCCTGTACATTTTCTTTTATTTCACTTTTCATAGCCTTCACTTTTTCCTCTATTTTGCAACCATTCTCAACCAATTCCCTGAGCATCCTGATTACTGGTGTTTTGAATTCTGCATCTGTTTGGTTGGCTATCTCTTTGTGACTTAGTTGTATTTTATCTGGAGCTTTGATCTGTTCTTTTATTTGAGCTTTTTTTTTTTTTTTTTTTTTTTGTCTAGGCCTGTGTGTTACATAGTAAGGTACAGGGTCTTGGGCATTCACCAGGACAGGAAACCCAGGTCACTGAGTTGTAGCACTGTATATGGGCAAGAGATCTGAGAAGGAACCATACTGCTTGCTGAGCTCTCTGCTGGCTTTCAGTCACTTCTGCCACTATCCATAAGCAAATTGGGCCCTTCTGGTACTGATTTCTGGGTGGATGGGTTTGTGTACATTCACCCTGTGGATCTCTCCAGCAAACTCTTCTGTGAGGCTGGGAGTTTCTCCTGTCACATCAATCTCTACAGGTTTTTACAGTCAGAGGTTTTGAGGCTTTATTTTCCCACACTTAAACCCTAGGTTACGCATCTATCTCGCTTCCCAGTTGTTCCTCATGGTTTATCTTCATGCAAATGTGGGACTGCCTGCTCCACCAGCCACCACCTCACCTGCTCTAGTCCTCCAGATGCTGCCTGACTGGGAGTCCTCTCTGCCCAGCTGCCCATCTCTGTCCCTCCTACTAGTCTGGATGAATGTTTCCTCTTTAACTCCTTGGTTGTCAGACTTCTATACAGTTCAATTTTCTGTCAGTTCTGGTTGCTTTTTGTTTTTAAATTTATCATTGTCCTTCTTTTGGTTGTGTGAGGAGGCATGGTGTATCTATCTATGCCTCCATCATGGCTGGAAGTTCAATATATTTTGTATTATTGCATATTAAGTCAGTTGGTTATTATTGCATATTAAGGCAGTTGGCAGCCTCCAAAAGGCTAAATAACAGAGCAGTGTTAATTCAGGTCCTCCACTTACAAGTCTTTGACCATGCTTTATGCCTTGCTGCTCCCTTTTGGAGAATATGGAGTGTATCAAAGCATTTTGTAAACAGTAATGGTCTTATATTAACTCTAAACATCTGTCTAGTTCTTTAAAATATTCAATGCATTTTCCAAAATTTCATCAAGTTTCTAAGAGCAACCCAATGATGTGGATATTATTAATCTCCCTATATTATTACATCGTTATTATCATTATTTTACCTTAGTTCTTTTTCAACCACCACCCAACAATTTCTACTTACTATTCTTTCTTTCTTTTTAATGGGTTCAAACTCTTTCTCTACGTAGTGTTTTCACCTCAGTTGATCTCTACTCATCCCCTATAAAATTCTATTTTAATTCAGCAGGGCATGTAACCACATGAGAACATACTTCAGTTTGGCTGAAGCCAAGAACTTTTGGAAATCTGACTGCAGAGGCTGTCTACATGGCTGATTTCACTTATTTAAATAATACTTATAGTATTAAGCATGAAATATGATTAGACCTAGTTCTGACCAGTGACCACTTTTATAAAGGCAGTGCCTCTCATTCTGAAGGAATTGCAGCCCATGTTTTCCTACCAAACATGCTTACTTAGAGGAAACCTCTTAAAAGAAACCTCATTTGAGCTAACTCATTGAAATCTACCCTTTCCACACATACCTTCCTGCCTCCTCAAGTTGGTGACTGTAAAGTGACACATCATGAAAAGAGTGAACAGCAGTTTGTTGACACAGATTCTGTGTGTAAGAAAAATGTGACAATTAGACTGGGAGCTAAGAAGTGACTGAATTAAGTGTGAGTGTATGTGAGTTTTTGTGTGCATATGTGTACCTGGTATGGGTGTATGTGGCATATATGCAAGTGTGAGGTGTGTGTGAGGCATACATATATATGTATGAGTGGTTGAAATGTCTTTGTGGGTATATATGGTATATATGTATATGTATATGAGTGTGTGAGGTGTGTGCACATCCTTGTGTTTTTATTAAAGGGAGAAGTGGGAGGTTTGGTTATAGGCAAAGCTTTCTGAAGGTAGCAATGTCTGAACTGTTTATTCAACTCCAGTCAGACCAACTTTCCTGAACTCCCCTGATAGGACACCTACCAGGTTCTCAGTGCTTTGGACACCAACAAATCTATGCATGAATCTTCTTAGTCTTCACTGTGTTTACCTCCTTGAATTCCCATCTCAATAAATGGTACCTGCTTCACCTAGATGTCCTGATTGCACACCTAAGAGAATTGTTATACATTCTCTTTCTCCCATACTATTTATCCAATCCATCTAAAAATTCTGTTAGTCCTACCTTCAGATCATAGCCAGAATCAACACTTCTTACAACCTTTACTGCTAGTCAAGAGTTCTATATCTGTTGTCCTGACTAATAGAATAATCTCCTAACTGATTTCCCTGTTCAACCCTTACCTTCCTAGAGTCAACCTTATATTCGGAGACCAAAGTGGCCCCTTCACCATCTATATTTGGTCATGTAATTCATTTCCTCAAGGTTTTCCAATGGCTTTCCTTTATCTTTAGAATAAAATTCATGTTTTGTTTTGTTTTGTTTTGTTTTGCCAAGGCTATACACAATGCAGTCCTTGGCTGCTTTGCTTTCTGACTTCTTTTCCAACCTCTCTCCCCTCCATTGTTACTTCTCTATCCACAGGGACTGCTTGTGGGTTCTGGAACCCACCAAAACATGCTCCTGCTTCAGGGCCTTTATACTGTTTTCCTTCTGGTTATGATGCCCTGCTGCCCATCAGCAATGTGCTTTTTCTTCATCTTATTCAGGCCCCAGACTTCTCCTGGTCACTCTTTTTTCCCTCTTACCCTGCTTTATTTCTTTTAAGCACTTATTATACTCAATATTTTATATTAATGTCTTAAATATCTGTCTTCTTACTAGAATGTAAGCTCCATGAAGTCAGGAACCTTGTATTTTTGTTCCCTGTATCTCCAACTCATAGAGTTACTGCCATAATAAGTATTCAATATGCATGTGCCTGATGGCTGGCTGACTGAGCAGGGGTGGGCAAAACATAGGGAATGCCTAGATCAAAGCAATCGTTATTAAGCTGAATAGCAGGAACAGGATATCAAAGCTGACTTGGTAATAATTGAGCTGGGTGAGAAGTTTCCTGCTGTAGGTCAATAGGTAATTGTAGGTTCATTGCAATTTGATGAGAAAAATAACAAAAGGGGGAAGAATAGGCTTGGAGGTCAAATGATTAGTTCAGTTATGAACATTTTGAATTTGAGGTATCAATAAAATATCCAGTTTGAGATGTTTAGTAAGCAGATGGAAATATGAGCCTGGAGCTAGGGACAGGAGGTTTGAAAGTTGGATTGCAAGTTGGAATCACAAAAGAAAATGGGTTCATTCAGCAGGCAATCCAAGAGTGAGAAAAGATAATGCAAACAGCTACTCTAGAGCTCTGAAGTACCATCCATCCCTGCTGCTTTGTATAGAAACTCAATAGCAGCATGACTTTCATTTACCAGTTTAATTAAGAGCAATGAATGTAAATTGAGCCTGAGTTAGTTGATGGTGGTAGCAAGTTACAGAGCCTTTAGAATTACCTCATTTCTTCTGTGTAGCCCAGAAAATACCTGCACCTACACTTCTAGCTATCTGACATAATGGCCAAGTGCTCTGCTCTTTTACACTGTGAAGTATAATAAAATAATCACTCAGTATTATGGTACTTTCTTTATTTCATCACTACTCATTTACTTTGTGACTCCTTACCTTCAGATTCTACCACTCCACAGAAGCTGTTTTTTGAAGGCCTTTAGTAACACAAACATAATAAATTTAATGCCTTTTCCAGAATCCCATTTTCCTTGCTATGTTTGGCATTTGACACCGTTGATTGCATTCCTTGTTATGAAGCACTCTCCTATCTTTGGGAAATTAATTATGATCATTCTTTTTCCTTCCCTGGGTCCATATCTATTCCTATGGGCTCTTTCCAAATTTCAGACCTTGTTTAGCCTTCTGTTTTGTTTTACGCTTTCATTCTGGAATCTCAAACATCCCAGTTTTGTAATCCCCAAATCTGTAACTCCATCTGACTATTCTTCTTCCCCCAGTACCCTCACTTGTCTTATGAGCCTAAATTTTTGTTTCCAACAGCCTCCTGAATAGACCCATTTGGATGTTATGCTTCATAATTGTACCCCAACATGTGAAACTGAACCCAACATTGTTACCAATAATACTAGTTTCTTTTACTGATCTTTGCACTGCTATCTCTTTGGTCCAAGTCTTTAATCACCCACACCTAGTTAGTATGGAGTAGAGGCTCTGGAACTTAGCCATCTCTGCTTGATTTCAAGATCTACTCTTTATGCACTTTTGAACAAGTCATATCATCACCTTTCTATGTCTCCACATCCTCATCTGTCTAATGGTGATAATAATGGTATCCACCTTATAGACTTGTTGGAAGATTAAATAGATTGATATGTAGAATAGTCCTGCTCCATTATAAGCACTGTTATCAGCATTAGGTGTTATTATTTGTCACTCTTTGCATAACTTTCTAACTGTTCTGTCTGCCTTCCTTCCTATAGCCTCCCAGTACAGCTCCACTGTCTTCCTAAAATACTTCTATCATGTCCCCCTCACTAAGAGTCTGTAATGATTGCCATTTCCCTTCATTTATAGGGAGATGGCCCTACTTGCCTTTCAAGGTTTTCCATGCCTGGTGCTACCGTGGGTGATCACTCTCGTTTCTCATCACTTCCAAACATCTAGTGTACTTCAGCTGCAACTTCAATTCCAAGCATGGTGTGGTAGAGAGATTAGAGGAGGAAAAAAAAAGAGTTATCTCCTTTTCACAGACCTACTTTAGCTTCAGATAGAGATTCCAATCTCAGCTTTGTGTGACCCAGAACAAGTAACTTAATCTCTATGAGCTTTAGTTTCTTCATCTGTAAAAATTGGAGAGTAATAATTCCATACAGTGTTGTTATGAGTGTGAAGTGATATATCTACTTCAAGTCCACATTGGAATGAGTCTGGATATACATAAAATACATTAATTAAATAAAATATTACAAATAGAATGTTAAAAAATGAGTTTGAAATGTGTGCAAACTCATGGAATATATACAAAGTCATTCGAATGTATGTAAGTACATTGAGGTTATGTAAATTTACAAGATGTATATGAAAAAGTTGATATGAATTAATTCCAGGATAGCTCATTATTATTTTTTGCTTTAGTTAAAACTGCTGCTTGCTTTTATTTTGTTTTTTTTAAATGTTTTTCTAAGATTTTATTTATTTAGTTTTAGAGAGATGGGAAGGGACAGAGAAAAACTGGGTGAGAAACGTCAATGTACAAAAGACACATCAACCCCAAATGGGGACCTGATCTGCAACCCAGGCACGTGCCCTGAATAGGAATCAAACCAACAACTTTTTGGTTCTCTGGCCAGCACTCAATCCACTGAGCCACACCGGCCAGGGCAAAACTGCTGCTTGCTTTTAAATAATCATCTTACTTTCCTCTGCTTTTCCATCTTAAAAGTCCAGCTCTGGTCTTGACATTTGAAGAATGTCTTTTTTCAACTCAGAGTTCTCTTTTGTCCTTCTATAACAGATATTATCTAGATTGCTAATTTAGGGTTTACTATGGGCTTCCCTGCATTGTTAGTTAATTTTTGTTTGCATGTTTAGTCTATTTGACTAAAGTATTTGTGCTTCATAAGCACAGAAACTATGTCTTCATATTCCCTCAGCATGTAGAAGAGAATTTTGCATTCAGGAGCCCCATATTAATGTTTTTAATTTCATGTACTGTGGGGAAAAAAGGAACCTTTGCCATGCTAACTTGTCCTTTCATAGAATACCACAAATTCATGGGTATCTATCCTCTATAAGAAGTGTTGTGCCATCCTTAGGCCTCCTGAGCCTCTTGAGGCCATGTTGCAAATGTACCATTCAAGCCATTGCCAGTACTGTGTTCTTCTGTGCTGGGTGTAGATAGAGGCAGAGTATTTGGAATTTGATTGCTCTATATACAAATCACAACTGCTTCCTTTTTGGTAGCAGCATTTAAAGCAAGCTTAGCAGAAAATAAGATCCATCAAGAACAAGTCTAACTATGAATAATATATAAAGCATTTCTAAAACAGACCCTAGAAACTGCCTGATCTTTCCTTATCAGGCAGCTTTGATTTGTGTTTATACAGATTTTATTAGTTTAAAATGAGATGCATTCATAGAGTCTGAACTTGCCTCATTACTTATTACAAAGTGCACTCCACATAGATTTTGATGTGTTATAAGTCATCCTATTATATTGCTTAGGTGGCCTGAGCTAATTCAGGCTTTCTGTCCAAACACATAACAAAAACAACCCCTTCCTCAACAAACACTTCGGCGATGACAGGGCTGCCCTGGGCCACAGTCTTGGCATAGCCCATTAGAGAAAAAAGGAGGCCATTCTTGACATGCTTTGGAGATTCATTCCATTATGAGGTTTAACAGTCATTTCAAAAGGCCCAGGGCTATATGAGGAAATTTTGACCCATAAACTGAAGAACTTGAACAGAAATGGTTCAACACTTGCTTTCAAGGCCTTGTTACTCAGCCTGGTCAAATACTAGGTTTCTGACACCGATGCCTTCACTTTGTCATAGCCTCTTGCATTGATCAATAAGTTGATGGGTTAGCACTTTATCAAATGGAGAGATAATGCCACTAGCACAAATGTATCATTAACTCCATAAAAACAGTGTTCATACTAATGCTAATAACAGCTCCTTTTACAAAGCCCTCTACTAACCATTTATGTAATCTCATTCTATCTTTACAGCAACACTACAAGGTAGGTGGAAGACCAATGATCAGGTAAGTGACCTAGTAATTAAGTGTCAGGGAAATTATTTGAACCTAGGTCTCTCTAGCTCCAAAATATTTTAGGCTAAATATTATATTGCTTAAATGAGGATGCTTCTTGAAATAATAAATGTTTTGGTGGCTGAGTCTTTGATTAAAGACAAATTGACTCCATATGATTTTAAGCTGCATGCTAACTGTGAAGAAAATATTTCAGTAATACCTAATGGCAATGAAGAACTTAGCCACATGGTGGAATGAATGTGTAGATGGTTAGAAATCATTTTTATAGATTCTGACAGTGCACTGATTGCCTTTCTGTGTGTGCAGGTACAAAGCGGGGAGCAGTATTGACTAGGAAAGGGCACAGGGAGCTGGGAATGTTTAGTCTCGATCTTGACAGTGTTCACATGAGTTTACATGAGTGCATACTCATGTAAAAATTCATGGAGCTGTGTACTTAACATTAGTACACTATATTTGTCATTTATAGTTCAATAAATACTTTCTAAAATTAAAAATTAAAATGCCTTGAAGTGTGCTAATTTTAGTTTTATTTGGTGGAAGCTTAGATCATCAGTTGAAGACCTTTCTTCTATTTTGATATGAGTACTTTATGCTACAGATTTCCCTCAAACACTGCTTTACCTGTATTTCTTACATTTTGAAATACGGTGCTGTTGTGCTCATTCAATTCAAAACATTTTATATTTCCACTTATGAATTCTTTATTGACCTACGAGCTACTTAGTAGTGTTATTTAACTTCCAAATAGTTGGGGATTTAAAATTTTTTAAATTATAGTTTAATTTCATTGTGGTCAGAAAATATATTCTGTATGCTTTCAATTCCTATAAATGTGTTTAATGGCCCAATATGATCTACATTTATATTATACAAGCTTGAAAAAAATGTGTATTCTTCTGTTGTTGGATGGAATGTGCTATAGATATCAGTTAGGTCAAGTTGGTTGATTGTGTTGTTCAGGTCTTCTATATATTTACTAAATTTTTTTTCTATTTGTTTTACCAATTACTGAGAAAAAAACTGTTGAAGTCTCCAACTATAGTTGTCTATTTTTCTTTTTCCCATTTCAGTTCTATGAGTTTTTATCATTTATTTTAAAATATATTACTAAGTACATAGCATTATTGTCTTCTTGATTAATTAAATCATTTATTAATAAGGAGTGACCTTGTTTATTCCTGGTAATATTCTTTTCTAGTAATCTACTTGGTGTGATATCAATACAGCCACCCCATCTTTATTTTGATTAGTTTTATAATAATATGTCTTTTACAATCTTTTACGTTTACCTTCAACTTATTTTTGTTTTTATATTTAAAATAAGTTTCTTGTAGGTAACATATAGTTGAGTCTCTGTTTTTTTGTTTAATCTAACAATATCTGTCTTTTAACTGGTATGTGTAGGACATTTATTTTTAATGGGATTACTGATATGATTCGATTTAAATTACTACATTAATATTTGTTTTCTAATTGTATTAGCTATTCTTTGTATCTTTTCTTCTCTTTTTCAGCCTGCTTTTGGATTGAGGTTTTTTGTTTGTTTGTTTGTTTGTTTGATTGATTGTTTTGTTTTGAGAGAGAGAGGGGTAGGGAGAGAGAAAGGGATAGTAATCTCAATATGACAGAGAAACATATGTTAGTTGCCCCTTGTATGTGCTCCTACATGGGACTGAACCAGCAACCTAGGCATGTGCCCTGACTGGAATTGAACCAGCTTTGCAAGATAAAGCTTAACCAACTGAGCCATGCCAGTAAGGGCTTGGATTGAATATTTTTATGTGTTAATTTTATCCTCAAATTTGACTTCTTGTTTATACGTCTTTATAAAAAATAATGGTTGCCAAGCACTTACAATACACATATTTAATCAAGTACAGTTTACCTTCTCAAATAATAATATACTGCTTCAAGTATAAAATCCATAAAGCAATGTAGTACCAGTTGCCACCTCTCATCTTCTGTACTATGGCTGTCATGTATTTTATATTTTAAATGGTATACACCCACAATAGATTGCTACTTTTCATTTCATTTAGATAGTAACATCTTTTAGACTGACAAGAAATAAGAAAACATGTTTTTTATATTAACCTTTAAGCATTCCTAGAAATCTTCCCCTTCTTTATTTAGATCCAAATTTCTATCTGCTATCATGCTGCTTGAAAAATGTTAACCTTTCTTGTAATCCATGTTTGTTGAAAATGGATTGTTCCAGTTTTTGTCTGAATAGTCTTTGCTTTGCCTTCATTTTTGAAAGATATTTTCACTAGGTAAAGAACTCTAGATAGATATTTTTAAGTATATTTTATTGATTATGCAATGACACTTGTCCCACTTTTCCTTCATTGGCCCCTCTCTGCCTGGTACCCCCCATTACCCCCTTTGTTCATGTCCATGAGTCATGCATGTAAGTTCTTTGGCTTCTCCATTTCCTGTACTATTATTGACATACCCCTGTCTATTTTGTTCCTAACAATTATGCTTTTTAATCCCTGCATCTTTCCCCCCTTCTCCTTTTCCCACCTCCCAGTTGATAACCCTCCAAATGATCTCCATTTTTGTGATTCTGTTCCTGTTCTGGTTGTTTGCTTAGGTTTTGGAGTTTTTTTTGGTTTTTTTTTTTTTTGGCTTTGTTTTATTTTAGATTCAGTTGTTGATAGTTGTGAATTTGTTGCCTTTTTAATGTTCATGGTTTTGATCTTTTTCTTAAATAAGTCCCTTTAAGATTTCATGTAATAATGGCTTGGTGATGATGAACTCCTTTAGCTTTATCTTGTCTGAGAAGCACTTTATCTGCCCTTCCATTCTGAATGATAGCTTTGATGCTACCAAAGTAATCTCTCGCCAGTTCCTTCTTGCCTGCGAAATTTCTCAGTTTTGTATTTTTTGTTTTAGAATCTGTTTTTAGTCATTTCAATGATATTTATAATGGACCTCTCATTTACTGTCAAATATGCCAGGTGCTTAATATACTACAGTGAACAAAATAAACATGGTCTATATTTCTCTCATCTGATAAGTGAAATAATTGGAGATTTTTCAGGCTTTTAACCAAGCCATACAAAGTCCCAATGGGCTAAACTGCCAGTGACGGGAGAGTTTAGACATTCAGACCATAATACCTGAATGCTGTTTACATTTTCATTTCTGACCTGACCATAATTTCTTTCCTATTATGTATATTCATGTAGGGATTTTAATATCTGGCTATAAGTTTTTTTAAATTAAGAAATATATTTTATTATATTATGCTTTGCTGTAACTTCTCACACACTTTATTGCACACATACAAAACATGAGAAATATTTTTTTGAATTTACCTTAAGGTATCCTCTAAGCCTCACATGTTATTTTATTAGAAAATTATACTTTATTCTACTTTTCAAAGCATGGTAAATAGCCAGATAATTGTTACCTGGATATTTGCCACATCTAAAAGCTTTGAATCATAGGTATAACATGCAAATTCTGATATTTTATCTTCAGCAACCTTTATACTTCATAAAATAGATATGGTGCTTCCTATTTCTGTACATGAAGGTGAGAGATAACAAAATCGAAAGAAGTTTGGATTTGCCAAATGACTTGGAACCATATCTTGAACACTGCTTTTTACCACATATCCTTTTCAAAACAGATATAAAATATAATGTTTTCTTCTTTCTTTTAATTGCCAGGAGTAGAAATATGATGGCATTTCATTTCTGATAAAACATTACAGGGTTATCTATTTCCCCCAAGTAATGCCTTTGACTTAGTCAGACTCAGTCAATATGTTTTCCTCTTGATTTTTAAATTTCATAAATGTGTATGTATATCAATATATCTATATGTAGTTTAAACTATAGATTTTATTCATTTATGCTTAATTTATGTCTTTAATACATGTTTCTGTGATTGAGGTGTCTTGTCAAGACATCTTTTTAAGTTCTAGCCTTTGAACCTAGGAATTATGTTTTACTAGCACTCAACTGGGGAAGGGCCAAAGTTCAACTCTCAACTCTGTGTGTGCTGCTTGATTTAAATGTGAAACTTGGCACTGAGTGTCCTTCTGCGCCCAATTGTTATTCTTGGAGTGCAAAAGGTACATGTTTTTGTAATTCTCTGAGGAGCTCCTCTATAGCTTTTCCAGAACCTAAGTCAGATTTTGCTTCTAGGGCTATATTCCAAGGCCTAAAACTCATTATTTACCAGTTCTCAGACAGAAGGTTACTATTTTTGAAATCCATACCGGCTTTCCTGTCTGCTAGAGTCTCTTTAATGGTGTATGTTACTGCTGCAGAAATACGCTTACTGCAGTTGTTCTTCCCTGCCTGCAGGGAAGGTTCTGATTTCCATCTGAAATACTGAAGCAGTCCTGGAGAGGAAAGGAAGAGCAAACTCATTTGCAAATGAACTTTGGTCAGCATTTCTGAACTTCCACAGATCCCATTTCAACATTAATTTAGAACTTTAATGTCATATATGCACATGCTATTGACAATTACAGCTAGTATGTTCTTAAAATAGTATGGGTAGTTAAGGTTTGGGAAATAAATCAAATTTTAAGTGCATCAGGAGGACATATCAGAACATCCTAATTAAGTAAAAAACCACTTTTGTCTTAGAAATACAGTTTGGTATACATTTTGTAATTCCTGTTTTTGGAATTATGACCTACCCTATCTGCAAAGCACCTATCCTGTAATTCCTTCATTTAGAATATAACCCAGAGTCACCAAATACACCAAAGGTGTTGCTGCAGGCTGAAATTGCTACCATAGTGTTTCTGTACTAAAGCCTAGGAGCTTGACTCGGTGGCGAGCCCCACTTCAAGGTGTATTTACTCATAGTTCATGCACAATTCTAAAAACTAGCTGTTTTCATTTCTTGTTTGTATTAGTTGGCTAGGGCTGCCATAACAATTACCACAGACTGATTCAACAAAAATGGATTAAACAAAAGGAATTTATTTTCTCAGTTCTGGAGACTGGGGAGTTCAAGATCAGGGTGTTGGCAAGGCTGGTTTCACTCCAAGGCCTTTTTCTTTAGCTTGAAGACAGACATCTTCTACTTTTGTCTGCACATGGTCTTTCCTCTGTGTGTGCCTGTCTGTGTCTAAATTTCCTCTTTTCATAACAACACCAGTCATATTGGATTAGGGCCCTTAAGACCTCATTTAACTTAATTACCTTTTTAATTCACCTTATTTCCAAATACAGTCATATTCTAAGGTACTAGGGTTTAAAAATTCAACATAGGAATTTTGGAGGATGCAGCTCAGCTTATTGCATTTTTCATAGCAACTTTGAAACAGAATATAGGAACAGTGACTGTAGAAAGATACAGTGTTAGTTTTGCTGATAGTTGCAATAAGCAATAATTCAAAGGCAATCAAGAAAATAGTACATTAATTTAAAAAGCATATGTGAGTATGTTGAAAATCACAAAACCCTGGTATAAACATCTTTTCATCTCTCAGCAGGTCCTGGATCATCTAGAGGTTGGTATAATTAGAGGTTTCTTAATCTCTGACATTTAGAAGAAACCAAATAACCTGATGAGTCACAGCATTCATGTAAATTGTTTCAAAAATGTGCTTTTAAATGTTGTTAATAATTTAGTAACTTTTTATAAGAGACCCACTGCCCTCAGCCTTTCTCTTTGTCTAATATCCTAAGAAGAAACTTCTTGTATTAGAGGGAAGCACACTGAAGAGTTTCTCTTTGCTTGAATATAATAAGAATCCACCAGGTGTCAAAATAAATTCTTCAGTCCTTCTACCTAAACCAGTTAAGGATTTGAGGTTAAAATGTCTAGCAAGGAAACAAGAACTTTCTCAGGCCCCAAGTGATACAAGGTCAGATATGTGAAGGTAGCCTTCACAGAGCTCACGATCTCAGGGTGAAGGAATAGTGTGAAGTGGTGATATCAGGGATTTAGGAAATAGGGCAATGATTCTGCAGCAGAGCCTACAGGGATACAGATTTTGAACTCTCAAAGGCAATTCATATTTAACATCAGCAACCAAACTCATTATTTACCATGGCGCAAACCATATCCTCTTCTAAGTCATTTAAGCCAGAACATAACTTCCTGTACCTAATCAAAAACTAGGACCTACCTATGTCATCACCTATATATCTCTCAAATCCATTCCATCTCTTATTTATGATATTATCATGATTAAATATCTCTGTATACCTCTAGTCTTTCTAACCTCTAGGTCATACTTTTCACAATCAACAGGTTAACTAAATAAAATTCAAATTTACCCACATCACTTGGCTGCCTAAAGACCATAAATAGGTCATTTTATTCAATAAAAGTCCAGGCTCCTCAGAAGTATATATAAGGCCTTCTGTACTTAACCCACCTTGATATGGCCACTCGACTCACTTCCTTTCACATTTTCCATTTTCATCCTCCCATTCTGATTCTAGAAAATATTGATTCCAATCAACTTGTATCTCTTTACACATTGATTTAACATACATCATATTAGAAAAGCAACATGAATATTGGTCATTGTATAGCAAAAGTACCTTACAATAATTTTATAGATTTTTCTAGAACAAACAAGTTCTGAATAAGTTAAAATGGTAAAAGCTATTTTGTTTTTACCAAATCATCATTTACTGAGTTAAGTATTAAAGTTTTATGACTTTACAATAAATACAGAACCCTAGAATAAAGAAAGGTGATAGCAACCTCTATAAGCCAGCAAACTGTTCTCTACTACTATAAACTTTCATCTTACTAGGCAAAGTTACATTGAGTAAGGAAATTGATTTACAAGTTTAGAAATAGTAGGGGAACAATCTAATAGTCTTTTGATTAGTCTTGTTTAGTGTAAGGCATGTCTTTCCATAAGCATAACCATAACTAATATTTGGGTGCCATGGGGAAGTAATGGAAGAAACAAGAGCTACTGTCCATGGTTCTGATACACAAATGCACACTATGACATGGTTGCTGTCTGTGAGCCACGTGCCTCCTTCCCCATTTCTATCCTCCATGAGCATTCAAAAGATACATCGATACTGCTGACTGTAGTTTGTGAGAAAGTCAGCAATTTAAATGAATGTTATTATAGGTTGAATTGCATCTCCGCAAAAGATATGTTGAAATCCTAACCCTTGAAACATGTAAATATGACCTTTTTATGAAAATAGGGTCTTTGCAGATGTAATCAAGTTAAGACAAGTTCACACTGGATTAACTAATATTGTTATAACAAGAAGGAAATTTCAACAAAGATACACAGTGGGGAAGGCCATGCAAAACCACAACAAAGATTGGAGTAATTAATCTACAAATTTAGAAACATCAAGGATTGCTACAAACACCAGAAACTAGAAGAAACAAGAAAAAATTCTTTTCCTAGAGCTTTTGAGAGTGCATGATCTTACCAAGAACCTTGATTTCAGACTTCTGGTCACCAGATGTATGATAGAATACATTTGTGTTGTTTTAATCTACCCAGTCTGTGACAATTTATAGGGCAGCCAGCCATGGGAAACTAATACAATTATGAGATCAATACTCCTTTGGGTATTTTACATCGATGTTACCTTACAGCCCACATCTTAGCTAATTATCTTACTTTAAGCTACAGTTTTGGTGCATTCATTAGCTGTATGAAGGATGGTAGTGTTCAGGAGATCTCCAAGATGGTGGCCCAAGTAAACACAGTATTCACCTCCTCATACAACCACAACAAAATTACAACTAAAATGTATAACAATCAACAATTAGTACCAGCAGAAATTGAATTGAATGGAGGTCCTGCAACTACAAAATTAAAAAAGATAGTAGATAGACTGGTAGGAAGGGCAGAGACAAGGAAACACAGACAAAGAATGGTCTAGTCCCACAGCCATGTGTGGTAGATAAAAATTTGGAGGGATATGTTGGTAGTAAGAGATTGCAGCCCCACACCAGGCAGCCCAGTCCATGGTTCCAGTACTGGAAAGATAAATCCCCATGTCTTCTGGCTGTAAAAGCCAGTGGAGAATGAGTTGGTGGGAGAAAGTGTTGGATTCCCAGGCAGTTCCTCTTAATGGGTCTGTGCATGGACTTACTCAGACTCACCCCTGATGAGCTCCAGCACTGGGGCAGCAGCTTGAAAGGCCAGTGGCATATGGGAAGGGACTGAAGTGTCTGGCATCAGGGTCAGAGGTTGAGGACAGCTTTAATCAAGATAGAACTGGTGGGAGAGGCCGTTGTTTTTCTACTGAGCCCTCTCCCTACAAAGCCACAGGGTGCTGTGGTCACCATATATAAGACTCCATCAACCTGGCTCATATTGTTTGTATGACCTACCTTGAGACTATCCAACCCAATTTATGGGACCACAAAAGCAGTTAACAGTGGCCTTTCCATATGCATGACTTGTCTTGGCTCATGCTTCTAATCTTACTAAATCCTCTCAAACAAATAGCAGCTGGCTGCAGCAGGCCCTTGTACCTCTTGCTAAATGGCCTCAGGCTTGGCACTAGCAGCAGCTGGTCTTGGTTCACAGCCAGGCATCACTAGGGCACCTCCAAGCCCAACACAAGAAGCACCCAGCTGCAGATTGCTTTATAGCTTAAGCCAAGTTGCCCCAGACAGAACACAAGTGGGCAATAGAGCACTACTGAAGTATGCCCTGCTCTTTGGAGTAGGACCTGCATGGCTGATACTACATGGATGGTGGAAGTTAGTGGTCAGTGGTCACAGCCCATCCTAGGAGTTGACTGGCCTGAGTAAATCCCTCCCATTGGCCTTTCAACAGCAATCAAGCCTCAGCTAAAAGAAGAGAGCATGCTCAGCCCACACTAAGGGTGCACCTTGAGTATCTAGCTCGGGTGATAGGGGAGGCTGTGCCACTGGAACCTACAGGATGTCTACTGTATTATACCACATTACCAAGACAAAGAGTCATAGCAGCTCTACCTAATATATAGAAACAAACACAGGGAGGCTGCCAAAATGAGGAGACAAAGAAACATGGCCTAAATGGAATAATAGAATAAGACCCCAGAAAAAGAACTAAACAAAATGGAGATAAGCAATCTTTCAGATGCAGAATTCAAAACACTGATTATAAGGATGCTCAAGGAACTTAGTGAGGACACCAAAAGCTTAAAAAAGATCTATTCAGAAATGAAGGATACACTAATTGAACTAAAGAACAATTTATAGGGAATCAATCATAGAGTGGATGAAGCTGAGAATCAAATCAATGATTTAGAACATAAGGAAGCAACAACTAACCAGAATAGCAAGATGAAAAAAGAATAAAAAAAACGAAACAACCAAAGATAGTATAAGGAGCATCTGGGACAACTTCAAGCATACCGACATTTTCATCATAGGGCTGGCACAGGAGAAGAGAAAGAACAAGAAATTGGAAATCTATTTGGAAAAATAATTAAAGAAAACTTCCCTAATTTGGCAAAGGAAATAGACATGCAAGTCCAGGAAGTACAAAGAGTTCCAAACAAGATGGATGCAAAGAGACCCAAACTAAGACACATCATAATCAAAATGCTAAAAGCTAAAGATAAAGAGAACATCTTAAAAGCAGCAAGAGAAAAGCAGGTAGTTACCTTCAAGGGAAGTCCCATAAGACTGTCTGCTGATTTCTCAAAAGAAACTTTGCAGGCTTGAAGGAATTGGCAAGAAATATTCAAAGTAATGAAAACTAAGGGCCTCCAACCAAGATTAGTCTATCCAGCAAAACTATTATTTAGAAGGGCAGATAAAGAGATTCCCAGACAAGAAAAAGCTAAAGGAGTTCATCATCACCAAGCCATTATTATATGAAATGTTAAAGGGACTTACTTAAGAAGAAGAAGATCAGAACTGTGAACAATAATATGGCAATAAATATATATCTGTCAACATTTGAATCTGAAAACAAACTAAAAAAAAACAAGCAGAACAGAAACAAAATCATAGATATGGAGAATGGTTTGATGGTTGCCAGATGGGAGGAGGCATTGAGGGAATAGGTGAAAAGGTGAAGGGATTAAGAAGCACAAATTGGTAGGTACAGAATAGTCATCAGGTTGTAAAGTACAGTATAGGAAGTGGAGAATCCAAAGAATTGATATGTATGACCCATGGATATGAACAAAGGTGTGGGGGTTGCCTGATTGAATGAGAGGGTTCTGGGAGGAGGTGGACAAAGTGGGAAAATTGGGACAACTGTAATAGCATAGTTAATAAAATATAATTTTAACAAAAGGATAGTAGCATTCAGGACTCAGACACGATAATGCTTGCAAGTGAGGGAGATCACGTTGTCAACACTAAGGTCTTACGTCCATGGTATTTCTCTATCCTACTGCAGTTCAGGCAGCAGGGCAAGTATATCTCTCTCTTAAAAGAATAAAATAGACATATCCACATTATTAAAATTAGTGGTAATTTGTGAGTAATTTATGGAGATTTTGCTTGTCTGCTTTTTTTCTTTTGTATTTTCACTGCTTAAGTATTTCTCTGAACACTAGCACTGATTAATATGTCTACTTATTGTTTTAAGACACTATTAGGTAAAAAAAAGAAAATTATTCTTTAAAATATCTATTTTCCTGGGACTAGAGGAGAAACTGGTAAAGAAGTAGCCAGGGAGAGAGGTAGCATGGTAGACATATGATGCTTTACAAATTGCAGTTTCCTTGTGACTTTTTTCCTCCTGTCTGCAATGATAACAGGTTGCTTTCTCCCCTTGCCATGCATACATCCAGTGTCCAATAAGGTTATCTTCATTATTCTTCTTGTGTGATGCTTTTTTAAAAATGAGAACACAGAAGATTTCCTGCCTTTATTACCTTTCATCTGGGGTGTGTATTTGTTCAATGCTCTGTGTTATCATGACACATGATATACACATGATATATAGGGAATAATGTTGAAGCATTTCCTGTTCTGTTAGAACAGAACAGCCAGATTAAGCTTTGACACAATGTACTCTGGATACATGGTGCTGACAGGCTGCACATTAACTCAGAAGGAGCATTTTGCATGATTGAAACATGATACCTAATTATTAGATTGTTTTTATTCTTTTTTTCAAGGGAGTGTAATTTTTTCCATGGTGATCTTCCTATATATTTTAAAACACATTGTCTGTCCCAATGCAAACACAGAAGATGTCTCCGGGGGGCAACTTCCTGAAATAAATTTCCCAGAGTGAGTGTTGGGATTGGCATCTAAGTACATTAAAGAGAAAGATTGACTTCACCAGAGTTGCTCTCAGGTTGAGGCATTATTAAAATATGATACATACTTAGAACTCTTGCTAGATTTTTTTATTTTGATCATTTGAATATATATATGGTAAAACCATGAACTTTATGTCAAGATTATTTTGATAATAATCACTGAGATAGGTAGTCTCTTGAAGATAACTGTTCTTAATTTGTGAGATGTTAGTCCAGAACCTTAACCTTTTCTTTAGGCCACTCTCAGTAAGTGAAATAGTAATTATTTTCTTCTCCAAATCGTTTGCCATGTAAATCAATGACTTATTTAATAAAATGATTTCTGTGGAGAATAGTCAAGATGGCAGAATAGGAAGATCCTGAGCTCACATTCTCCCATGGACACACCAAAACCACAACGTACAAAACAACTGTTGCCAAGAAGGACCTGAAGACTAGGTATAGCTGAACAGATTTTCTGAAACTAAAAATATAAATAAAAAGCCATATTGAGATGAGTAGGAAGGGCAGAGATGCTGTCTAATCAAGATGCCCATTCCCAGTATGGCATCCCACCAGTAGGAGGAATATCACAACCAAAGGGTCCCTGAGGAGTGAGGGGAAACAGCCAGGGAACCTGTACCAGAAAGAAGAGCCCCTATGACATCTGGCTTTAAAAACCAGCTCAGCTTGTATCCAGGAAAGCTGAACTGCTGTAAGAAGCCAAGTCTTATAGGACTTACACACAGACTCACTCTAAGTTCCAGTGCAGAGGCAGGAGTTTGAAAAGCACCTAGGTCATATGGAATGGAGATACACTGACTATTTTTAAGACAAGTGCTGGAGGGCAGGAATCTGTTGGAACTTACTCTGGGAATGGAAGTGCTGATGGGTCTTTTTTAAAAAACTCTCCTACCAACTGGCTGGTCCAATACCATTTGTGACACTCTCCATAAAACCTGCTAATACCATTCATCCCAACCTGGTGTGTCCCTGAGTGCTTGCCCCACCCAACCTGCCCACCCTGATCAGTGCCTCTCCAAAACAGTCTGCATGCGAAGGCACCTAGTGGATGACTTTAGCTTGCACCCCTGGTACCCCTCCTAAAAGGGCCAGTCCACTCACAGCAGCACACTCTCAACATTTCAGGTAAAACCTTACCTCTAGCTGCCCTGGAAATCTGTGCCACACGCAAGTACACCCACAATAGTCATGGCAAGGTCTCATAGACAATGGGTGGGGGAGCAGCCCCAACCATCATCATATCTGCAGCCAGTCAGCCTGGGGGCTAACACTGCTCACTAGCGTGCCTGATGCAATTTCAGCCCTGTCGCAAGAGGAGGGCTCATGAAACCCACATGGGGAACATCCCTAAATCAGCTGGCTCTGGTGGCCAGGGAGGGTTTATATGGAGCCACAAAACACCCTAAATAGCAAAGCAATTTTGAAAAAGAAGAAACAAAGTTGAAGATAATATGCTCTCTAATTTAAAATTATACTACAAAGTTATAGTAACCAAATCAGTATGGTGCTGGCTCTAAAATAGACACATAGATCAATGGTGTTGGGAACTGCCCTGCCTGGTATCAGAAGCTGTAACCCCCACCTAGGCTAAGGCTGAGAGAATGCCCTTGGAACCGTAAGCCAGCAAGGAGAAAAGCTTATCTCCCTGGCAGAAGCGCTGCTTCTGCTGCTTCATTCATAACTGAACCCCAAAGTGTGGCCAATTAGCCAATGACAGGTAAGATTCCCCAAGGGGGGAATGACCTAAGACCGGCACGATCATGTGGGAGGACCCCAAGAAAGGACTTTGGGGGCTACAGCAAAAGGGGGTGATGGACCCTTGCTCCTCGGCTTTCGCGTAGCCTGAGTCCTCACGTCTGGGAGAAAATCTCCTTATCTCTTGGTTGCTTTACTTCCCTTGCTCCACCTAAGCCTGAAACAATGGCAGGGTGGTGCAGCTCTGTGCTGGAAAGGGCAGATTCCTCGGGTGATCAGGCCTAAGAAAGAACATGTAAATTCCTGTGAAACCTTCTTCGTTTAGAATGCTCTCAGTTGAATGAGAAGGGTCCAAGGAGGAAGTTCGTTTGTTCCTTAAAAGTCTTACAGCTCTTTGACCCTGACTCAAAATAGACCCTCAGAGTTCCTTGTTATCTATTGTTTGATCCTTACTTTCTCATAATGAGTAATGTGCTTTACTGGAATTCTTATGCAAAACGAGCCCAATAAAAGCAGGTTTGGACGGTAAATCGGCTCACTTCCCACTAGAGGGGGTGGCCATCCCGTCCCTACTTTTCCACAGAAACTAGTCTGTCTTTGTGCATGTTTTTTCTCATGTTTTCGAAGAGCCATCCACAGAGTTCCGTGATCACTGCTGGCTGGTGACCCATGCATCACAATGGAACAGGGTAAAGAGTCCCAAACTCTTTGACCACACTTATATGGTCAATTAATCTGCAACAAAGGAGGCAAGAACATACAATAAGATAAAGACAGTCTCTTCAATAAATACTTTTGGGAAAATTGAACAGATAACACACAAAAATGAAACTGGATGACTTTCTTACACCATATATAAAAGTAAACTTAAAATGGATTAAAGGTTTAGATGTAAGACCTGAAATCATAAAACTCCTAGAAGAAAACATAAGCAGTAAAGTCTTTGATATTGGCCTTAGCAAAAAATATATATCTTTTGGACATTTCTCCTTAAAGAAAGGTACAAAAGCAAACTTAAACAAATGAGGCTACATCAAAATGAAAACCTTTTGTACGATGAAGAAAGTCATCAACAAAATGAACAGGAAATTTAATGAATGAGAAAAGATATTTGCAAATGATATATTCAATAAGGGGTTAATATCCAAAAATATATAAAGAACTCATATGGCTCAACATTTAAAAAGTCAATTAAAAAATGAGTAGAGAACCAAAATATGTCTCCTTCTCCAAAGGAGAAGACACATGAAAAGATGCTCAATATTACTAATCATAAGGGAAATGCAAACCCAAACCACAATGAGCTCACTTACACCTGTCAGAATGGCTATTATCAAAAAGAGAACAAAGAACAGTAGTTGGCAAGGATGTCACTTACATCTCATTCTGTTTCATCATTCTCATCTATAAAACAAGGAGCAGAATCTATACTGCTTCCTGCATTAGGAAGACTACTCTCCCCAGAGTGAAAACAATTTGTGTATGGTATCACTGCTTATGATCTGGGATGTATGAGGCAAGAAAATGAATTTTTGTGACTGCCAGGCAAGTTGAAAACTGACCTAAACTTTAAAAATTATAAAGCTAATAATCTTAGCTTGGGGTAGATACCTAGAATATTCTGATATGATTTGGATATTGAATTTTGGCAAGGCATTTAACTAATTCTTACAATATGTTTATGGATAAGATGCACTGAAATTGTTGCACAAGTTAATTTGCATTTAGTTTGCATTAAAAGAAGTATAGTTCTCATAACAATGTATTGGTTCCACCCAGATCTGTCTTATAATTTTCTCGGAGTGTGGGCTCATTTCTGTGTGCTATGCTTTAGGAAGACATTAACTACTTGGAGTGAATTCAGAGAAGAGAAATTGAAGTAGTAAAAAGAGTCAAAATTGAGTCACTTTAAGGAACACTGAGTAAATTCAGAATATTTAGCTTCAATGAGAGAAGACAGAGAAAGAACATAAAATGCTCAACAATAAGGTGGGCCTATATGTCAAAGAAGGGTTTATTCTGTGTGGCTCTTTGACTTAGAGAGGCAACAGGGGAGAGAAAAGAAAGAACAAGGCCTTACAAATGAGAACTCTATTGGTTGCATTCCCCAGCTGTGTAGGGCTGGACAAATTTTGTAACCTACCTGAAATTCAATTTTATAATCTATCAAAGGAAAAGAATTATGTCATTTTAAGAGGATTAAGACAGGTATTAAAACTGCTGGGTGTATAGTAGTGTTATGGACTGAATGTTATCTCCCCCAATTCATATGTTGAAACACTAACCCCAAATGCGGTCTTTAGAGGTGGGACTTTTGAGAGTTAATTAGGTTTAGATGAAGTCACAAGTATGGTGCCCTCATAATGAGATTAATACCCTTATAAGAAGAGGGATAGGAGAGCTCTCTCTTTCCTCTACACACCAAGGAAAGGCAATGTGAGCACACAAGGAGAAGGTGGCTATGTATGTGTCAGAAAGAGAGCCCTCAACCAGAGCTGAATCTGCTGGTGCCTTGAACTTGGACTTTTTAGATTCCAGAACAGTAAGAAAATAAATGTCTGTTTTTTTAAATCACCCAATCTATGATATTTTTTATAGAACCCTGAGCTGACTAAGACAGTAGGTACCATTATATCTAAGAATTAGATCTAACATCTAAAAGATTCTGGGAAGTAGTTTTACTTCACTACAATAAAGATTTTTCTTATATTCAAGCCATCTTGACAAGAGAGGGAGGGAGTGAATTCCTTCTTGCTGAGGTATTCAGAATGGATAGTAAGTGACCGTGTAAACTTTCTGCCCCTCTCTTTCTATTTGCTCTAACTTTGTTATTTCCTAGAAAATCAAGACACAAAGAAGTTAAAAAAAAAACATATAAAAGAGAAGGTAATTTGAAATGAAGTTTCATAATTCTGACCTATTTGATGGGTTTGTAATTCAACCTTCTTGAAAGAATTTCTTCATTTATTTCTAATTTGGATGTGTTCATTTATTTTAGCCAGTTATATTGCCAAATTATATCTTTTAACACAGTGTCAGTTATTTCCAACCAAACGAATGGCTGTAGGCTTAAAAAGAATATTTATTCTCTTAAACTAGGAACTTTAAAAATCAGTTTTAATTGATCCAAACAAAATATACACTATTTTTCAATAAGGAATTATAGTCTTGAGGACTAAATGCAAGAACACATCATTTCTATTTTCAGAGAAAAGGTGAAAACTCAATGAATATATATATGTGTAGTGTGTGTGTATATATGTTCCTTGAAAGAAATGTATAAATGAGACTTTATAAAGCATAGAGAGTCCTCAGTGGAACACTGAATCTTAGATATGGTACCATGAAGTCACATAAGTGTAATTTATATGCCACCGATGATGTTTATATAAATTTCATTCATAATAAAAAGTAAATAGTTACTATTTCCATGTGGATAAACTATAATTCTTTGGTGACTTTTGAAAACAATCCTGGGTGTATAATGAGAACTCTCATGGAATTGAGATTCTGTGTATAAAAGTTAATATATATAAATCATCCACTGTTGGCAGCTCATATTATTGTTCAATGTAACATACATTAATAAATTAAAGTAGTATGTATCAAACTAATCAAATAAAGAGAGGCAACGGTGTGGATTTTTTAAAGATTCATTATCAACTTGTTAAACATAATTAGAAGGAAGAGTCTAAAACTTGGCTGAAGTTAGGAGTCATTAATCCTAAAGGAGTGGGCATTTTAAATTCCTTTCTGGACAACAAATCTATCTCCAGATATAACATGTATTTTAAAAGCTTTGGAACTTCATCTAGAAATCAAGACAAACTCATCAATGTATATTTTTAAGAATAGTTATAATTAGGTGATTTTTTCTTCTATAACAGAGAAATTCATTATATTTTCCTCCTCAAACAGGAATTGATTGAAAAATCATTTGAGACATTTCTTGGCTGACAAGTTTGCTTTTCCAAAGAAATTCTTAAAATTCTTTGAGATTTGGTGAGCTAGGTATCTCAAATGCTTCAGGTAAGGAGAATCACTCTTAGGTATGAACAGATGAATCCACCTAGGTATTAACCTTCTGTGTTTATTGTACAAATATGTCAATCATTTCCTTAGAAAGAAAACATTGAAAAATAGGAATGCTTTTTTGAGCACTATATAAAAACCTATGTATATATATTTTTGTCTCATCAGTTTACTCACACATTAAGAGCTGTTATTTTAATCAAATCAAAAGAGGAATTTGCTTTTGCTTTTTTGTATATGTCTCAGGAAATTACAAGTGACTCATTTTGAGTCTTGTGAATGTGTGTATTAATTCTCCAAGTTCAAAAGTGAACTTGAGCTTAGAGAAGCTAAATAATTTCCCCACATGAAAAAAGAGCAGTAGAGCTGGGATTCAAATCCAAGTGGCACTGTCTACAAACACTCATTATTTTTCTCAAGACACCACCTTCTCTTTTCAGAAACATTTTCATCCTCTATATTTCACTTTTAAATATCAATGTTCTTTGGCGCTCTCGAATGGGCCTTCATCCCTCAGTCTTCTCTTTACCTGGACAACCTCACCTATTCCCATGTACACAAATGCCACTTGAATGTTAATAAATTCCATTTTTCATCTCTAGTTCAAACATTTCTTCTGAATTCTAGGCTTATAAAATCAAATGTCTTATAGTTACTTCATACTGAAAAAATTAAAAGCTTGCTTTGTCCACAAACCAAAATGTACCATCTCCAATTTTCTATTTCAGCAAATGGGACATCCACCTACATTACCTAAGCCAAAGAGTTATGATTGATTTGTCTACATCTGCACATTCAACCCATTGCCTAGGTTCTGTTAAATGTTTCCTAAGTATTCTTTGAGTACTTCTTGCCATTTACTGATGATGAGAGTCAAGAAAGTGGCTGCTGATTCATAAAATCCAAGTTGATATAGTCTTGTCACATAAAAAAAGGTGTAATGGGTTCTACTTCCTGTTTTCTGGAACTATGATCATCCAAATGCTTGTTTATATTAAGAACTTGTCTTTTTTGCTTTAACACATTTAGAACTGTTCTCAAGTTTTTGGTAGCAAAAATAATTTAAGAGTTGTTTTCTCATTTCAGTGCCTCCTTTTCTCCTTTCCATATGTGGCATTTTCTGTTTTCTAGAAGCCCTTCTTATCCTCAGTGGGGACTTTTTTGCTCAGTTATTCCTCCAAGAACTTCTTTTTGCCTAGCCAGTCCTAAAATCCTGGCTCCTAGGAACAGCATTCTTATGACTATTATTTATTTAGATATGAACATATTTTATAGAGCCAAACATGTGAAAACATTCTATTTAAAGATTCCCTTATTTAAAAAATATCATAAAAGAGTATTCTTCTATTCTAGAGAAGGAAGAAAAGTTCCAAGATTTTGCCACTGAAGGAATACACTATAGTCAAGTTTTTAAAAAAAATATCACATGAATTTTTTTTCTCTGTCAACACTCAGTCAATCCCTTAGTTTTCTCTGTCAATCCCTTAGATTTTCATACTTAGAGACAACAGTGTGCATGGCAAAAGGATCTGACACACTCCTGATAGTAGCCATGTTTTCTCTCTCAAAGGCATAGCTCACAGAGAGGAAGAGAATCAAAATCTTAGTTGCGGGTCTGAGACTAGACAGAAAAATCCAGTGGTCTTTCTCATCAAATACCAGTCCTCATTCTGCATTAGCTGGGCCAGTCAATTTCACAAACAGCCTTTCTACCTGTGATACTTTAGAAATAAAGATTTTTTAATTATTACAATTTTGTTTTGAGGATGGTTTGGTTTTATAGTTTCCAGAAATAAATATCAAAAGTGCCAGATTCTGAGAATACAAGATAAAGCTGAACATGAATTTGTATCAAGGTCTTTAGGCACATACTTGCAGGCCTGGGAATTGAAAGAAACCACAGAATGCATTTTGTAGTTACTTTTTATGTGGAACAGTATCTCTAACAAGGTTCTCATTAAGCATTCCTCTTATTTTGAGTAGTTAAATGCAATCCTACATTATGCGATACACAAAGTTTGTGTTCAAAATAAGGCAGGAGGAAATTTCTCTTTTTAAAAAAAGAAAACGTGAGATTTGAGAACCAAAATCCTAGAGCCAGAAAGATATATGATGAATATTGTCAATCTGTTCTGGCTGAAGGCAGAACAGAGCTCACCAGTTTGGGTGTCAGAGCCCTGCCACTTACTAGCTGTTTGAATTTGAACTAACAGTTTTGAGGTATTTCCTCATCTTTAAAATGGGCATCTCTTATGTGTTGGAATTTATGCTGGATTGTATAGAGGGGTGGTAATGGAAATTTACTCGAGTGGTGGGAAATCTAAATTTAGTTTAGTGGTGGGAAATCTTAAATAAATAACCAAGAAAATAATTATTTAATATAGTTGTGGTTAGAACTATGAATTAACAGAACAGGGTACATTGACAACCTGTTATTGGGGTTAACCTGATGTACCCTGGTAATAATAATAGCACCTGTGATAGGCTGAATAATGATCCCCTCAAGATGCCCATGTCCTAATCCCTGGGACCAGTGAGGGTTATATGACAAAGATTTTGCAGTTGTGATTGACTTAAGGATATTGACATGGGAAGATCATTAAGAACTATCTGGCTCTGGCAAAGTAGCTCACTTGGTTAGAGCATTGTCCTGATACACCAAGGCTGCAGATTTGATCCCTGGTCAGCGCACATACAGGAGTCAAGCAATGAATATGTATATATGTGGAACAACACACTGATGTTTCTCTCTTTTTCTTCCCTCTTCTCTCTCTCTCCAAAATCAATAAGTCATTAAAAAATACACAAAAATTTTCTGGATGAACCCTAATTACAATCACAAGTATCCTTATCAGAGGAGGCAAAAGAAGGCTATAGTCTGGAGAGGAGGGGGCAGTGTGACCCCTGGGATAGAGACTGGGGTGAAGCAGCCACAGCCAAAGATTGCTGAGATCCCAGAATGTGGGAGAGTCAAGAAGTGGATGCTTCCCAGAACCTCTGCAGGATGTGTAGCCCTGCTGGCTTTTTGATTTCTCCCAGTGAAACTGTCTTATCCATTGGGCTTCAAAATCTGTGAGGTATTTTGTTGTTTAAAGCCACCAAGTTTGCAATAATTTGCTACAGCAGCCCCAAGCAGCTCACACAGTTCCCATGTCATAGGGTTTGCCAAAAACAGTGCCTGGAATTTTGTAAATTCTGTTTTATTTGTTGCCATTATCATCTAAACCACCTAGGTTAGTGGGAACTTGTGTTCATGGAATGGTCTTTGCCTAAATGAAACATTCGTTCTTTCAAAAGAAAAACTAACTGCTCTCCAGGCTACAGACTGTGGGCACCCTAATTTCTCAGTTTATTCGTCTTGCTAAATATGCCAGCACTTACTATCTAATCATTATATTTACCCAATATTCAGTCATTTGCCTCTGTTCATTTATTAATAATATTATCATTACTGTCATTTTCCCTGAGTTAGCAAATGACATAGAGATCATTGGTGACAATATGCCTTCTATATGTTACCAGAATTTATTTTACTTCATTCTCTTTGTCTATATTTTCTCTCTCTACCTACTTAGTCTCTCCTCTTTTCTCTCTCTTTCCATGACCCCCCTTTTCTCCCCCTCCTTTCTCTCTTTCTCACACACACACTCACACACACACACAGAATGTGCCTTACACCTGGCTTCAAACATTTGGGTACTCTTTACTACATCATTGATAAAGCGCACAACTCCTGCCCTTTCATTTCGTAGATTTAGCGGCTACAGAGTGTTCATGGCCTACAGTCACGTACAGTTTTCTTTCTTTTGTGGAGTAACTGAAATGGAGTCATGACTCAACCCATACTGAAACACCACATTGTGAGGCTGACAGATTTGGAAAATAATGGAACTCCTATCCTAACCAAAGCTGTCTTTCTGGTCTCTTATTCTATTATTCCATCAGCTGCTGTCCGTGCTTGGAAACTCTTTGCCCTACTTAATTTAGTTGCGTGACTAAATGTAATGAGAATCCTCAGTAAATTGCAAATTGGGAATGAAAAAAAAACTGGTGCTCCATATTTGGAGTAAATTATTTAAAAAGAATCTCTGCATGTGAAAGGTTAAAAAGAAATCAAAGTTATAGGAAATAAAATAACTTTGAACTCCTTAGATTGTAATTAACTGGTGCATATGTTGGTTCATTTTAAGTAGTCATGGTTAAGTACTAACCTAGTTATAAAGGTTGGATATTTTTACTTTTCCCTTGATTAAACCCAATGCTTGTGAGAACCTCAGCATTATTCTGGGTTTTCCTTTTTCATAAAGAAATAGACATCTGGAGAGGTTAAGAAATAGTGTAATTTTATGATGTAGTGAGATGTGGAATTGGATTTGAATCTGCTTTTGGCCAGATCAAAGCAGCACCTGCTCAGGCTCCATTTGTCTCATCACTGGCATCCAGGTGCCAATTCTACAGCAGTCTCCCTGAGGACATTGATGCCCTGCTGCCATTGCCTGGGGGTTCTCATTTCAGGTCCCTTGTTTCAGAGGTATACTTATTTATTTTTGTGTACAATACCAGCTAATTACTTGTGACTTTTATCCCTAGGTTTACCCTGTCAGCCTTTGTCCTTCCCTTCTTATCCACCTTACCAGCCCATTGTTGCTCAGGAAGAAATGGGTTCAGTCATTCTAGCCAGATATCTAGCAAGATATTGAGTCCCCGATCTGCTTCTTTGATTATGGCACCTGACTTTGCCTTGCCACCTCTTTGGGTACTTCTCTAGCTCTTTCTGTTTTGATGTCAGAGCTCTTTGTGCCTTTGGAATTGGCTGGGAACCTGATACTTTCACTGTAATTAGATGCTGTCTTCTCCATAAGAAGCTATGATGTTGCCTAGATTGAGGGGTGCCTTTTGTGAGCTCTGTGCTCTTCTGTGTCAGTCACAATAGCACCTTGCACAACATTTCTCTCCGCACTTGGTTTTTGGTACTATAAGAGAAAGTCCCTAAACTTACAGTCTCTGAGGGAAGCCACTATTGGCCACAGGCCAATGATTTCACTCATCACATTCCTAATTCTCTCCAGATCCATCCTGATTACTTTTAGGTGTTTTTCTGGCCCCCAATCCCAATGAGCAGACCCTGACTCCAAAGCCTGCCACACCAGAGTCTATACTGAGCAGCTTGGCCTCAGGACCCTGGTGGCCACATACTGACTTTCAGATCTCTGTAGTCTTTGTGGCTCCATTGAATTCTCTCAGCAAGCTGGAAGCCTGTTTGCCTTTTTAAGCAGAAAGAAATCACTTCTTGGCAGCCAGGAAGCATGAGACTCACTCTCCAGTGAAGCACAGATTCTTATTCTATAGCTTTTTCCTATTCCCAATTTCAAACACTCTTCCAAAGCCAGACACATACCCTCTTCTATAGAACCCAGTCTGCTAGCTGGGTCTAAAGCAGAAAACATCAGCTCTTTTTTGCCTGCTATATGGACAAACACTGTTGCATAGATTTGTATTTTGCTAAGTTTTAATTCAATCAACTTTGGAAAGCCATTATGGTAGGAGCAAATAACATTCTCTCATAGGGTATAACATTATTCCATATGTAAGACAAGATGTGATCCTTACTTTTAGGCACATAAACTTCCTTATAAATATATACAGTAACACACACACACAGTATGCACCACTGTAAAGATTGAACACACACTCCACAACTCTAATCATACATATACCAATGGAAATGTAGCAGCATTCTTAGTGTATCACTCCAGCAGTGGAATTGCTGGGTCAAAAGGTAGTTCCATTTTTAGTTCTCTGAGGAAATTTCATACTGTTTTTTACAGTGGCTGCACCAGCCTGTATTCCTAACAACAGTGTACTAGGGTTCCCTTTTGTCCACAACGTTGCCAGCACTTGTTGTTTGTGGATTTGGTTATAATGACTGTTCTAACTTATGTGAAGTGAAACACCAATTCAAAAGAACCTATGCACCCCAATGTTGATAGCAGCACAATTTATGATACACAAGTGTTGGAAGCAATCTAAGTGCCCATCAGTAAATGAGTAGATAAAAAACGATGGAATACTACGCAGCAGAAAAGAGCTTCTGCCCTTCATGGCATGGATGGAACTGGAGAGCATTATGCTAAGTGAAATATGACAGGTGGTGAAAGACAGATACCATATGATCTCAACTATAAGTGGAACCTAATCAACAAAACGAACAAGCAAGCAAAATATAATCAGAGACATTGAAATAAAGAACAAACTGACAGTGACCAGAGGGGAGGGGGCACGGAGATTATGGGGAAAGAGGAAGGAAGATGTTTAAAGGACACATGGGCAAAGCCAAAGGGGGAATAGGATTGAAGGTGGGAAGTGGGAATGGGTGGGGTGGGGAGATTGGTGGGGGGAAAATGCAGACAACTGTAGTTGAACAACAATAAAAACATAAAATTAAAATAAAAAAGGAAAACAAGAAATGCAGCAGCAAAGTATTAATATTATTCTCAAAATAATCTTGAATTCAACTGTTTCTTTTTGAAAATTGAATTTTAAGTTTTAAATACTGCCTTGCCATGTTCTTCCAAAATTCCCTGCATATACAGATTTTTTTTTCTTTCTAAGATAAATGTTATTCCCCACTATTTCCTCCAGAAGGATCTGACTTTTTTCTCATCCTAGGCTGTTTCAGGTCACATTTGTTTACCTGGAAAACTTCAAATACATCTCCAGACTTACTGATACTCTACCATGATTTCCCATAGATTCCCACCCAAAACGAATGGCCCTGCTCCTCTTGTTCATAATCATGTAGCACTTTGTACATTTGTAAAACATTAATGTAGGACTGTAGCTATTTTATACACAGCTGTCTCTACTTTATACTGTGAGCTCCTTAGAGGAAGGTGCTGTCCTTAGTAATTTCCACCATCCAAGCACTTAGCACAGTGCCTAAAACATAATATGCCCTTAATAAATTTTCACAGACCTACAAATGACCAATAGGTATGTAAAAAGATGCTGAATATTAGTTAATTAAGGAAATGTAAGTTAAAGTCACAATGAGATATCACCTCATATTGTTAGGATGGCTACTATCAAAAAGTCAGGAGATAAATGTTGGTGAGGATGTAGAGGAAAAAATTCTTACACACTGTTGGTGGGAATGTAAATTGATACAGTCACTATGGAAACAATCTAAGTGTTCATCAACTGATGAATGGCTATTGAAAATCACATACATACATACACGTAAACATACACTGGATTATCACTTAGCCATAAAAAAAGAAGGAAATCCTGCCATTTCCACCATGAATGAATCCAAGCGCATTATGCTAAGTGAAATAATCCAGACAAAGAAAGACAAATAATGCATGGTTTCACTTACATGTGGAATCTAAAAAACAAAATTCATAGAAACAGAGAATAGAATGGTGGCTGCCAGGAAGCTAGAGGCTGGTGGCAGGAGAAAATGGGGTCATGTAGGTCAAAGTTACAAGCTTTCAGTTATAAGGATAATTTCTGAAGATCCAATGCACAGCATGGTGACTGTACTTAAAATCATGGTGCTGTATACTTGCCAGTTGCTGAGAGTAGATCTTAAGTATCTCATCACACATGCACTCCCACACACACAAAAGTTTAACTATGTGAGGAGTCTTTCTGGAAAGCATGTGTATATCAAATCATCATGTATACTTTAAATGTATTCAATTACATTTGTCAAAAATATGAATTAATTAGTTGAATTTCCACAGAATGGCTGGTTACATGAATAATTGATCTTCTCTGGATTTGCCATTTTAGTCATACACTGAGACATTAAGCAACAGTGTGGGACAAAACCCAAAGTAATGAATGATAGTGTGTTGCAGATGCGACCTAAGCATCTGCATGGGAAAATTCTACCAGGAGGATCAGTTGCATTTCCCAGTGTATGATTTTGCTTTTTCCAACCCTCTTACTTGATCATGTTGATATTGCTGACATATTCTAGGATACCTTTAGATTTCATTAATTAATTAGGGTCTGTTCTCTTTTAAGTTTACCATTTTCTATAAGTGTGTAGTGGGTGAGTCCCTACAGTTTTCTTTCCCTCAGCAGTTGGTTGGGGAAATTTTTTTTCAACAGGGAAATCTAAGGCTTTGTCTGTCAGTACAGCAGGTCTGGCCGGGTGATTGTTTTGCAAGGCAAGGATTAAGGACGTTTAGTCATTTGGACACAAACTATTTTTCTTCTGTCATTTTAGTGTGGGAGTCAATGAAGACATCGAGCCTTCTTAATAAGTTACAGATAATCTCTCTCTGCATGCATGTTTTTCTGCTTCTAACCTGGAGCAAAATGTTGCTCATGCCGAAAAGAATGATGTGTACTTGTTTGTTTTGCTATTAACTCTATCTTGATATATAGCACCATTTTGTAATTCAAATCATCACCCCAAGCACTCTGTACCACATGTGTACTTTCCTGCTTCTCAGTCCTGACTCTGATGATCTTATCTGTTTGTGTAACATGTTTTGTGTGGGTCTCTGTGTTGAACTCCATATGAGGTATATTTGGCAATAATTAAAATCCAGGCCACCATTTAACTTTGCACTCTATAAATATGAGGTTTCCTAAATAAACTTTAAGAGTAAAATAGTTTAAAGCACTAGTGAATCTATTTAAGGGAAGCACTTTCAAAGACATAGTCATTGTTTGAAAGCAAAGAACCCTTCTAACCAGGTGTCATTTTCTTTAGTCAGGAATAAAACAGCCTGAATACATTTTGTTGAATGTGTCTACATTACCTTATATGTATAAAAATAAAAACTCATTTAAAATATATCTGTAATTCATACCTTAACTTATATTCTTGTTTGTTTATTAATCAAAGTGGAACTTTCCACAGTCCTTAGTTTTGAATGGAAGGATCAGAACACAGTGATAGGGGACAACTATTGGCATATTATGCTAGGGGGAACCCCCCAAAACTGGAATTCATTTATAAAAGTTGTATATTTATTCTTACATGTTTAAACTCCAGTCACCTTCAAAGTACTCTCCAGCTGATGCAATACACCTATCAAAATGTTATTCCCACTGCTTGAAACATTTCTTGAACTTGTCAATTTTGATGCCTTTTAGTGTTTCTGCTGTTTTTTGTTTCACCATTTTTTGTTTTACCTCTTCCACATTGGCAAAATGTTTCCCTTTGAGGACTTTTTGCATCTGCGGAAACAAAAAAAAAAGTTGCTTGGGCAAGATTTGGTGAATATGGAGGATGGGGCACGGGGGTTATGCTGTTTTTGATCAAAAACTGCCGAACACTCAGTACAGTCTGGGCAAACACACTCATAAATCACCCATCATGAGATGGGCAAGTGTGTTGAAAGAGTCTTTAAAAAAATCCACTAAAGCTGAATACAGCGTCTCACAACAATGTCAGCTAGTGCACTGATATAGATGGGATCCTAGAACACTCATCTACTGGGGAAGCCAGTAGAAGGGGCCCACCTTCCAGAAGATAATTCCATTTTTGGATCCCCCCCTTGTACTATAAACTCTTCATTTTTCAGTCTCCTTCTTTTCTTCCAACCCAGCCCAGCACAAAGGCCTTCTCCAGGATATACAGCAGAAATTCCAGAAGAATGCCGAGAAATAGGGCAAGAATTGGCAAGTGTTTTCTGCAAAAGATTAGCACATAGTAAATATTTTATACTCTGGGGGCCAAATACAGCCTCTTGCATATTCTTGCTTTGTTTTCCTCCTTCCCACCCCCAACAACACTTCAAAAGTACAAAACATAGTTCATGATGCCTCAAAAAGAAAAAAACAGGCCCTGGGCTGGTTTTGGCCTATAACCAGTTGTTTCCACACCCCTGGAATAGAATGTTGTTGATTCCATGAGAACACATGTGGTTGTATATGTTGTGAATGTTGAATATGTGAGTGTGCACTGGGGGAGGGGATTTAGATGGTGGTCACTGAAAGCCTGAAAAACATTTTTTCCTTTTGGTTTATGAAACATTTTAATTTTGGGATGCTCAATTTAGATTCTTCTAGTGACCTAAAACTAGCCACTTTAAATTTTTTTCACAGCAAAGCAGGACAGTAATACACATACTTACATAAATGAGTTGGAATAACACATTAAACTTTGCAATAGACTTAACCATCTAAAGATATATATAGCCCTGGCTGGTGTAGCTCAGTGGATTGAGCACTAGCTTTCAAACTAAAGGGTCACTGGTTCAATTCCCAGTTGGGGCATATGTCTGGATTGCTGCCCAAGTCCCCATTGTGAGGTGGGGGGCGGCGCTCAAGAGGCAACCACACACTGATGCTTCTCTCCCTCTCGTTCTCCCTCCTTTCCCCTCTCTCTAAAAAGTTAAATAAATAAAAGTATATGTAGATGAGCACTGGTATCTAATACCACAACCCAGCAAAAATGTTATTTTTTTATTTCCCTCCAAACTTTTTAAGTATATGTGTTCTTACTGTATAATACATATATATCCATACAGAATTGTATACTTATGCATAGAGCTATGTATATTTATATATACATGCATATAAAATTCAGATAATTTTATGTTAATCATTTTACATCCATCTATTTTTACTTAATCCAAGTATTTTCTGGTGTAATCACTGATTCTTTACAAACACAATTTTAAATTACCAGGCAACATTCTGTCTTACCAAAATACCATCATGTATTGAATTATTTCCTATTAGGTTGTTTTTGCTGTTATGCATCACACTACAAGGAACATCTTCATATTTGCAGTATTTGGGAGTACTTTTTAGAAACTGGCAGTTTTATTTTCTTCAATGAGAGCCAAAGATTTCACAAATATGTAACTATAGGAAAGCATAAAACAAGCATGTTAGAATTTTTTTTGAAAATTTATGTTGATAAGGAAAGGGAGTAAAAGCTTTTGATTGTTTCTTACCAGAGGTTAAATGACCTACAAGAATTTACTATGTATGTCTTACGCAAAAAGATATGCCAAGTTCTTTGTGATACTTTTTTACCTACTTACCTCTTCCATCTCCAATTCTTTTTCCACTTCACTTACTCCCCAAATTTTCCATGAGCCCCTTAGGCCAATGCTATGTATAAGGTGTACTAAGAAATAAGAACTTAATTGCTGCTTAAAGGAGTACTTTCTGTTAAGTAATTTAACCTAGAGAAGGCCAAAAATCTCATATTATAGTGAAATAAAGATTATTTGAAATATAAAATTCAACTTAGTATTTGCTTTTGTATTGTACATGCCTGCTGAATTAGTTTTGAGCTCCACAGATCCAGAAACACCTATTAACAGAAATGGCCTGATATTAAATGTTGGCAGTAAAAGGTTTGATAAAAAGTGCCAAGTTTTAACTACCTAGTGTTTGTCATGGAAGCTCAAAAGATAAGAGCCAGTCAAATTGCTTGTATGCCATAAAAAGTGCTACAAGATATTAGTCTAATACCTTATCTACAGTAATGAATGTATCTCAATTTGAACTATGTATAGTACTCTCTTTATCTAAAAGAAGTTATACACACTCAGCAAAAGGAATGCAAGGGAACATTGTCTTTGGGCAGGGACTACTGGCTGATTGATAATATTCAGGGATCTAAAGAGACATAGAGCCTTCCAGAAATGATCAGTTGGGCTCATTTGGAGAATATTTTCAGAGCTAATTCTATCACCTGTTTACAAAATTCACTTTGTCCAAAGGTAATTGCTAGGTTGTTTGGACACATAGAGGGATAGAAGGACATATGTGTGCAGATAAACTGGGAGAAACAACTGGCAAGTGAGATAGACAGCACAACCCAGGGTTTCAGCGTGGGAAAATAAAGCCTTAAAACCTCTGATTGAAAAAATCTGTGAGAGTTGAGGTGGCGGGAGAAACTCCCAGCCTCACAGCAGAGTTCGTTGGAGAGACCCACAGGGTCCTAGAATGTACACAAACCCACCCACCCAAGAATCAGCACCAGAAGGGGCCAATTTGCTTGTGGGTAATGGCAAGAGGGACAGAAAGATGGCAGAGATCTGAACAAGCAGCATTGTTCCCTTTCAGATTCCTCCCCCACATACAGTGCCATGATGCAATAGCAATGTGGGTTGCCCTGGCCTGGCAAATACCTTAGGCTCTGCCCCTTATTATATAATAGGTGCACCAAGATAAGAAAAAATGGCCCAAATGAAAGAACAGATCAAAAGTCCAGAAAAAATACAACTAAGTGATGAAGAGATAACCAAACTATCAGATGCACAGTTCAAAACACTGGTAATCAGGATAACAGAATTGGTTGAGTATGGTCACAAAATAGAGGAAAAAATTAAGGCTATGAAAAATGAAATAAGGGAAAATATACAAGGAACCAACAGTAATGGGAAGGGAATTGGGACTGAAATCAATGGTTTGGACCAGAAGAAAGAAAGAAACAGTCAACCAGAAGAGAATGAAGAAATACAAATTCAAAAATATAAGAAGAGGCTTAGGAAACTCCAGGACCACTTTAAATGTTCCAAAATCTGAATCATAGGGTTGCCAGAAGAAAAGGAAGAGCAACAAATTGAAAACTTATTTGAAAAAATAATGGAGAACTTCCCTAATCCAGCAAAGGAAAGAGACTTCCAGGAAGCCCAGAGAATCTCAAAGAAATTGGACCCAAGGAGGAACACACCAAGGAACATCATAATTACATTACCCAAGATTAAAGATAAGGAGAAAATCTTAAAAGCAGCAAGAGAAAAGGAGACAGTTACCTACAAAGGAGTTCCCATAAGACTACCAGGTGATTTCTCAAAAGAAACCTTACGGGCAAGAAGGGGCTGGAAAGAAGTATTTGAAGTCATGAAAGGCAAGGACCTACATCCAAGATTAATCTATCCAGCAAAGCTATCGTTTAGAATGGAAGGGCATATAAAGTGCTTCACAGATAAGGTCAAGTTAAAGGAGTTCATCAGCACCCAGCCCTTATTATATAAAATGTTAAAGGTACTTATTAAGAAAAAGAAGATAAAAATATGAACAGCAAAAAGACAATAAACTCACAACTATTAACAACCAAACCTAAAACAAAAACAAAAATGAAGTAAGCAAACAACTAAAACAGGAACAGAATCATAGAAATGGAGATCACATGGAGGGTTATTAGTGGGGCAGTTGGAGAGGGAGAGAAGGGAAAAAGGTACAAGAAATAAGTAACATAAATGGTAGGTAGACAGGTTAAAAATAGTATAGAATATGGAGAAGCCAAAGAACTTATATGTGTGACCCATGGACATGAACTAAAGGAGGGGAATGTGGGTGGGAGGTGGTATGCAGGGTGGAGGGGAATAAAGTGGGGGGGGAATGGCACAACTGTAATAGCATAATCAATAAAATACATTAAAAAAACCAAAAAGATAAAACAAAGTAAATTTCCCTCAAGGAGCAACACCACCACACCTTCTACAGAAATTGTTTATCTGGCTTAAAATGCAGGGTTAATTGGCAGTAGAAGGTTGATGGCAGATGGATAAAGAAATCCAGAAGTAAGGGAAGCAGATCTAAATGACCTGAAGAAATGATGGAGCTTGGAGGAGTGTGTGTGCACTTGAGGCAGAGCATTGATGGTACTGCCAATGGTTATTGGATAGGGTGCACCCTAGGAAAGGTATGTAACTTCTTTTTATACCATATTGTCCTCATCTGTGGAAATAATAACTCCTTATCTTCCTGAGTTGCTATGAAGAAAGGAAAAAGAAGGTTGTAGAGTGCCAAACATAAACTGATGCTACCTCAAAAATTTCTGCACACCAGCCCTGTACCTGAACAGATTCTATTTTTCACTCTTTTCTGAATCTTTGTCATAAAAACAAAGCCAAACATAATTTTAAAACATATTCTTGTTCCCCTTCCCCCACAGCTACTGGGCCATTTCTGTGCTCCTCTTAGCAGAAAAGCTCCTTTAGAATGTTGTCTTTTCTCACTGTCTCCTATTCCTCTCCTGCTACTCTAACTCCAGCTTGGCTCTCTTCCCACAACTTCTCTGTAACTGCAGTCTGACTTCCAAGTTGCAAAATCTCTTGGTCAATTCTCCACCGTCATCAGTGACACAATTTGTCACTCACTTCTCCTTGATTAAATTTTTAACTTAGTTTATTAGACACTCCACTTTCTTGGTTATTCTCTTACCCAAGTAACTGGTCACTCCATTATCACCATTTGTGTCCTTCCTCTTCTCCCTGGACACTGGACATTGGAGTGTTGAGAGCTTCAGTCATTTTTCCCTCTACTTACTCAGTCCCATGGTGATCTTATTAAAAGTCATGGATTTAAATGCCATTTATCTTGTAACAATTTCAATTTTTACAGGCCCAAACCAAACCTTTTCCTAAACTCCAGCCTTAATGAATCCACAACTGACTACTGGCCACCTCCTCTTTGATGTCTAACTGGCATTTCATATTTAACATGTCTAAAACAAAAATGCCACCCCCAGGCCACCTCATCTGCTTTTTCTGTAGTCTACCCCATCACAGTATAACAATTTGTTCTTCTAGTTGCTTAAAAACAAACCCTCAGAGTCACCTTCACTCTTTGTTCTCTTCACAGCTCACACCCAATCCTCTAGGAAATCTTAAACAACTTGAACCTTTGATTAATTCTCACCACCTCCACTGCTACCACACTGGTTTGAACGCTGTCATTTCTCATCTGGATTAATATAAAAATCTCCTGAATTTTACCCTGATTCCTGCTAGGAAGCCAGAATGATCTTTTCAAATGTGATATTGTCATTATCAGTCATTTTTTTATTATTGTTCAAGTGCAGTTGTCTCCATTTCCACCCTCCACATCTCCCAGCCCACCCATCTCCACCACCAACCCTTGATCCTACCCACCCTTTGGCTTTGTCCATGTATCCTTTAAACATGTTCCTTAATGACCCTTCCCCTTTTTTTGCCTATAATCCCCCTGCCCACTCCCCTCTGGTTACTGTCAGTTTGTTCTTTACTTAGAGTCTCTGATTATATTTTGCTTCCTTGTTTGTTTTGTTGATTAGGTTCCATTTATAGTTGAGATCATACAGTATTTGTCTTTCACACCTGGCTTATTTCACTTAACATAATGCTCTCCAGATCTATCCATGCTGTTTCGAATGGTAGGAGCCCCTGCTTTCATTGTGCTGCATTGTATTCATATCAATTCTTTTCTCAACCACTTGCAATGTCTCTCCGTTTTATGAAGAATAAAAACTAGTCTTAAAAGGGGTCATATGGCCCTTGTTCCTTCTTGGTCTCCATTTTCTACTACTGTCTCCTTTCATTCCAGCCACACTGTCCTCCTTTCTGGTTTTGGAAGGCAGAAATACTCTGCTTTAGGATCTTTAGCTGTTTCTTTGCCTGGATCACCTTCCCCTAGATATTTATGTGGTTAATATCCTTACCTCTTTCAAGTCTTCTAAAATGTCAGCTTCCTAATGAGGACTACCTAAAAAGACCATCCTGTTTAACACAGAATACTGTTCACCAACCTATGATTAGCACTCTTTTTTCCCCTATATTGATGTATTTCTTTTCTTCCCATAGCACTTACTATCTTTTAAATATTCTATATAGTGTACTCATTAATTACATTTATTTTGTTTTTGTCCTCATCCACTAGAATGTAGTCTCCTTAAGAACTGGAATGCTTATCTGTGTTGCTCGGTGACTACCCAAAATGCCTAGAACAGTGGGGTACACATAGTGGGCACTTAATAGCTATTTTTTGAGTGAGTAATTGATTGACTAAAGTGTAAATTAACTGAAACTGATTCAATAGCGAGGTAATCATCTCCTCTATATCAGTCTGTGGGAAAACTACAAGTACAAATTCAACATGTCTAAAACTAAAATTTCAGTGGCACCCCCACCTCATCCCAAGAAATCTGTTTTTTTCTGTAGCCTTCCCCATTACAGTTGATGCCAATTTGTTCTTCTACCAGCACCCACTCTCACTTGATTCCAAGGGGGAGGTGTAAATCTGTTTTTTAAAGTTTAGCTTATCAATTGCAATAAAAATGTGTACCAGTAACCTGGAATTAAAAATTAAAAGAAGTCAGTTAATACAGGCTTTCATCTCTAGAAATGGATTTTTTTACATTAAACAACTGTGTATGCACAATGTGTACACAGTCAGTGAATCATCATTTGAACTCAAATCTTATATTTAAAAAATACTGCTCTGATACTCAGATTTCTGTCAAAAATTCCCTGTTTTCCAAAGTATATTCTTTTGAACCCCAAATCTAAGAGACATTTAGTGAAATAAGTGCACTTGGGTCCAATAAATAATAAAATGACTCGGTGGTGTGTTAGAGCAATCTGTTACTAGCTTACAGGAACCAAATGTGCACAACCCTCTCCAGTTTCACATCAGTAGCTTGAATCTGCTGTGTTGGGAGAATTGACACCAAGGAAATAGGCAATTGGCAATAAGCAAACCTTGTAAATCAGACCTCATTAGATTTAGATAAAATTTAAGAGAGTCAGTGTTAAACATCCACTAGTAAACAAAATCTACATTTGCATGTTAAAATTGTGGAGAAGTTTGTGGAAAAAATTAATTCATCTTTGTCTTCCAGTCTTACTAAATGTGCATAACTGTAAAAATAGTTTTTATTTTGGGGTTCTGGGGGTTTTGAGTCTGTGTGTTTATCTTGGACACACATTACTACTCTACTAGAATACTCTGTAAAACGCTATGATAGTGAAAAATACATTGAATTTTTTAGTCTAAAAATTATGGAATTGGGGGACAGGCTGAGTGGAGGGAGGGTAAAGGGGGGAAAGTAGGACAACTGTAATAGCCTAAACAATAAGGCATTTAAAAAAAAAAACCCAGACTTTCAAATGCGTAATCTGGGGCAACATATTCCTTCATGTGAACTGAGGAAAACATCTAATTTGCAAGATTTTAAAAGGACTTAAAAGGAAACAAAACCTGTAACACTTTGTGACATATATTAAGTAATTTAAAAATGTTAATTTTTCCCTTGCGCATGCCCATTTCCCAATTCTTTTGAGAAATGTAATTAACAATAAGTAACTTCCTATTATGAGAATGAGAATTATCATCCAGAATCTTATTTCTCATTACATAATAAAATGTACAAATTCATAATTAAGAATGAGAAATTTCTTGTATTCACCATTTTATTTGTAACACAATTTTGAAAATTATTTTTTTCTAATAATATTGTTTTATTTTAACTGCTTTTCAAGTACAGTTTTCTGTCCTTTACTCCCATCCCAGCCCGCCCTCCCCCATGCTCCCCACCTCCCTCCCATTTCCAACCCCCCTACTTTTTGTCCATATGTCCTTTATATTTGTTCCTGTAAACCCTTCTCTTTTTCCCCTGAAATTCCTTCCCCTCTCCGCTCTGGTCATTGTCAGCCTGTTCTCTATTTCAGTGTCTTTGGTTATATTTTGCTTGTTTGTTTGTTTTGTTGTTTAGGTTCCTGTTAAAGGTGAAATCATACAGTATTTGTCTTCCACTGCCTGGCTTATTTCACTCAGCATAATGCTTTCCATTTCCATCCATGCTGGTGCAAAGGGTAGGAGCTCCTTCTTTCTCTCGGCTGCATAGTATTCCATCATGTAAATGTACCATAGTGTTTTGATCCATTCATTTACTGATGGGCACCTAGGTTGCTTTCAACACTTGGCTATTGTAAATTGTGCTGTTGTGAACATGGGGGTGCATAGGTTCTTTTGGATTGGTGTTTCAGGGTTCTTAGGATATAATCCCAACAGTGGTATCAATGGGTCAGAAGGCAGATCCATTTTTAGTTTTCTGAGGAAATTCTATACTGTTTTCCATAGTGGCTGCACCAGTCTGCATTCCCATCCACAGTGCACTAGCGTTCCCTTTTCTCCACAACCTCACTAGCCTTGTTGTTTGTTGATTTGTTTATGATGGCCATTTTGACTGGTGAGAAGTGGTATCTCATTGTGGTCTTAATTTGCATCTCTCTGATAGCTAGCGATACTGAGCATCTTTTCATTTGCCTCTGGATGCTCTGTATGCCCTCCTTGGAGAAGTGTCTGTTCAAGTCCTTTGTCCATTTTTTAAATGGGTTGCTTGTCTTCTTAGAGTGGAGTTGTGTAAATTCTTTGTATATTTTGGAGATTAAACCCTTGTCTGAGTTATCATTGGCAAATATGTTTTCCCATACAGTTGGTTCTCCTTTTGTTTTAATACTGTTTTCTTTAGCCATGCAAAAGCTTTTTATTTTGATGACATCCCATTAGTTTATTCTTTCTTTTACATCTATATTCTTTCATTTGCTCTAGGGGACATATCAGTAAAAATGTTGCTGTATGAAATATCTGAGATTTTCCTGCCTATGTTCTCCTCTAGGACTTTAATGGTGTCATGGCTTATATTTAAGTCTTTTATCCACCTTGAATTCATTTTTGTGTATGGTGTAAATTGGTGCTCAAGTTTCATATTTTTGCACATAGCTGTCCAGTTGTCCCAACACCATTTGTTGGCTATTTTTACTCCATTTTATGTTGCTGCCCTCTTTGTCGAATATTAATTGACCATACAGACTTGGGTTTATTTTGGGCTCTCTGTTCTGTTCTGCTGGTCCATGTGCCTGTTTTTATGCCAGTACCAGGCTGTTCTGATTGCAGTGGCCTTGTAGTATAGTTTGGTATCAGGTATTGTGATCTCTCCTAGTTTACTCTTCTTTCTCTTTCAAAATTGCAGCAGCTATTCAGGGTCATTTATGATCCCATATAAATTATTGAAGTGAGTGTTTGTTCCATGTCTGTGAAATATGCCATTGGTACTTTAACAGGTATTGCATTGAATCTGTAAATTGCTTTGGGTAGTATGGACATTTTGATGATATTAATTCTTCCAATCCATGAACATGGTATATGTTTCCATTTGTTTGTGTCTTCTTTGATTTCTTTCTTCACTGTTGCGTAGTTTTCTGAATACAGGTCTTTTACCTCCCTGGTTAGGTTTATTCCTAGGTATTTTATTTATTTATTTATTTATTTATTTATTTATTTATTTCTATATAGAATAAGATTTTTTTTCTTGATTTCTGCTTCTGCTGTTTCATTGTTAGTGTACAAAAATGCCTTTGATTTTTGGATATTGACTTTATATCTTGCTGTTTTGCCAAATTCATTTATTAAGTCAAGCAGTTTTTTGGTGGAGTCTCTATGATTTTCTATGTACACTATCACATCATCTGCAAACAGTGACTGTTTTGTTTCCTCCTTTCTGATTTGTATGCCTTTTATTTCCTTTTCTTGTCTGATCACTGTGGCTAAAACTTCTAATACTATATTGAATAGAAGTGGTGAAAGTGGTCAACCTTGTTTTGTTCCCAATTTTAGTGGAAAATATTTCAGTTTTTTCCCACTGAGTGTGATGTTGGCTGTAGGTCTCTCATATATGGCCTTTATTATGTTAAGGAATGCTCCCTCTATTCCCACTTTGCTGAGTGTTTTTATCATAAATGGGTGCTGTACCTTATCAAATGCTTTTTCTGCATTTATTGATATGATCATGTGATTTTTGTCTTTGCTTTTGTTTATGTGATGTATTACATTTACTGACTTGTGAATATTGAACCATCCTTGCATCCCTGGGATGAATCCCACTTAGTCATGTTGTATGATCTTTTCAATGTATTGTTGGAGATGGTTTGTCAATACTTTATTGAGGACTTTAGCATCTATGTTCATCAACGATATTGGGCTGAAGTTTTCTTTCTTTGTTGTGTCTTTATCTGGTCTTGGGATTAGGATTATGCTCACTTCATAAAATGAGTTTGGGAGTCTTTCATCATTTTGGATTTTTTGGAATAGTCTATGAAGGATAGGGGTTAGCTCTTCCTTAAATGCTTTGTAGAATTCTCCTGTGAAACCATCTGGTCCAGGGCTTTTGTGTGTCAGTTTTTTGATTACTGCTTCAACTTCATCTGCTATTATTGGTCTGTTCAGGCTTTCTGCTTTTTCTTCACTGAGTTTTGGAAGAATATATTTTTCTAGAAATTTGTTGATTTCCTCTAGGTTTTCAAATTTCTTGACATACAGTTCTTCATAGTAATTTCTTACAATCCTTTGTATTTTTGTGGTGTCAGTTGTAATCTATCCTCTTTCACTTCTGATTGTGTTTATTTGGGTCCTCTCTTTTTTTCTCGATGAGCCTGCTTAAAAGCTTGTAGATTTTGTTTATCTTTTCAAAGAACAAGCTCCTGGATTCATTGATCCTTAGAATTGTGCTTTTAGTCTCTTTGTCATTTAATTCTGCTCTGATATTGGTTATTTCCTTCCTTATACTTGCTCTGGACTGTGTTTATTGTTGTTCCTCAAGTTCTTATAGGCATAGGGTTAGGTTATTTGTTTGAAATATTTCTATCTTTTTTAGGTAAGTCTGTATCACTATGAACTTCCCTCTCAGGACTGCCTTTGCTGTGTCCCATAAGTTTTGGGTTGTTGATAGTTCATTTTCATTTTTCTCCCCCAAATTTTTTATTTCCTCCCTAACTTCGTTCTTGACCCATTCATTGTTTAATAGCATGCTATTCAATCTCCATGATTTTAAGTGTTTTGGGTTTTTTCCCTTGGGTTGGTTTCTAGTTTCAGTCCTTTGTGATCCGAGAAAATGCTTGGTATGATTTCAATTCTCTTGAATATGTGGAGGCTTGTTTTGTGTCATATCATGTAATCTATCTTTGAAAATGTTCCATGTGCATTTGAAAAGAATGTGTATTTAGCTCCTTTGAGATGAAGGGCCCTATATATATCAGTTAAATCCATTTCATCTAGAACATTGTTCAATGCCACAATATCTTTGTTGATATTTTGTTTGGAAGATCTCTCCATTTTTGACAGTGGGGTGTTAAAATCCCCTAGTATAATTGCAGTTGCTGTCAATATCTTTCTTGAAGTCCTCTAAGATTTCCTTTATGTAATTGGGTGCTCCTATGTTGGGTGCCTATATATTTACAATGTTTATGTCTTCTTGGTGGATTCTTCCCTTGAGTATTATGAAGTGACCTTCTGGTTCTCTCTTTATGGCCCTTTTTTGGAAGTCTATTTTGTCTGATATGCGTATTGCTACCCTAGCTTATTTTCCCTGTCCGTTTGCTTGGAAAATTTGTCTCCTGCCCTTCACTTTCAGTCTGTGTAGGCCATTTGTCCTGAAGTGGGTCCCTTGTAGGCAGCATATGTGTGAGTCATGTTTCTTATCCATTCAGCTATTCTATGTCTTTTTATTGGAGCATTTAATCCATTTACATTTAAGTTCATTATTGATAAGTGCTTATTCATTGCCATTTTCATACCTGTGTTCCTCTCTGTCTCTCTCTTTTCCTTCCTTTTCTTAAAGCAGCCCCTTTAGCATCTCTTGCAGAGCTGGTTTGGTGGAGGTGTATTCTTTTAGACTTCTTTTGTCTGGGAAACTCCTTATTTGGCCTTCTATCTTGATTGGGAGCCTTACTGGGTAAAGTAGCCTTGGTTTCAGGCTTCTGGTTCTCATTACTGGAAATATTTCTTGCCATTCTCTTCTGGCTTGAAACATTTTCATTGAGAAGTCAGCTGCTAACCTTATTGGGGCTCCCCTGTATGTTACTTCTTGTTTCTCCCTTGCTGCCTTTAAGATTCTCTCTTTATCTTGGTATTTTGCCATTTTAATTATGCTATGTCTTTAAGTGGGCCTCTTTGGGTTCCTCTTGATTGGGACTCTCTGTGTTTCCTGGATTTGTGTGACTTTTTCTCTCATCAAATTAGGGAAGTTTTCCATCATTACTTTTTCAAAAAGGTTTTCTATCCCTTGCTCTTCTTCTCCTCCTTCTGGTATCCCTGTTATACGGATAGCACTTCATATTGTCTTGCATTTCTCTTAATCTATCTTCATTATTTCTGAGCCTCTTTTCCTTTTCTTGCTCTTTCTGGGTGTTTTCTTCTACTTTGTCCTGGAACTCACTGATTCGATCTTCCACTTCATGGATACTGCTTTTGATTCCTTCTACTGTGTTCTTCAGTTCAGAAATTGTACTCTTCATTTCCTCTTGGCCCTTGTTGATAGTTTCTATTTCCTTTTTCATGTTGATATAGTTTTCAGTGAGCTCATTGTAGCTTTCCTGTAGTTTCTGGTAGCTCATTGTGAGCTCTTTGAGCTTCCTGACAATCATTGCTTTGAACTTAATATCTGATAGTTGAGTTGCCTCTATTTCATTTGGGGATTGTTTTTTTTTTTTTTTTTGTCTTCCCATTGTTTTTGAGACTCTTCTTGTTTGCTTCAGCATCTTAAATTGATCTGTTCTGGCTCCCTGGGTTTATGGTGTGAAGTTTTGTGGTAGAATACCTGCGAGATTCAGTGGTTCAGTCTCCTTGATCTTCCAAGATCTCTAGTCTTAGGCTGTTGTTTAAGTTGGCTCTGTGTTTATCTTTGGGTTTTGATTGTTGTTTGGTCTTTCTTTGGTGAGTCCTTCCCACCAGCTGATTAACTGAGTGTCACTCTGTCCACCACCTCTCATATTTTGTTGCACTGGTGAGGACAGGTTGTGTTGATGTTGGTTCTTCCATGTGTACAAGATTTTGAGGATTCTCTTTTGCTCTTGTTCAGTTGTTTGTACTGGGTAGTTTCTCCACTATTTAGTTGTATTTCCAGATATGCCCTGGATTGAGGTTTGTGTAGTTTCCACTTCCTCCTTCATCTTCTGTTGTACCTGTTGATGGTTCCTATGTCATTCCTATGTTTCCTGTTCCAGTGGGTATCCTGGTGTCCACAGCTTCCACCTACTCTTTTTTGCAATCAGTTGGAGGGGGAAGGCAAAATGGTTTAAAACAGCAAAAGTGTATTGTATGATATTTACAGTAGTAGCCCACAGAGAAGAGGTAGGAGATCCTTTGGCTATGTATAGTGTTAACTGTGATCTTCCACCCAACTATCCACTTTTTAGAAAGGATGGAAAGAAGATAAGGCTTTTGTTGGGGAGGGAAGGATTGTGAGTTGGATCTAGGAAGCAGTGAGGTTGTGGGAGGTCACATTCTGAGGTAAGGTGAGAGTAAAGGATAGTAAATAGGTGTAGTGTGTGAGAGAATAAAGTTAACCACTGCAGTAATAGAGTTCAGGAAACTGTAAAGTGGGCTAAGATCCAGGAGGGGTGTTGTGAAGTATTTACAATTATATGGAACAGCTATTATTTACAATAATATTAGAGAAACAATCTATGACAGAATCTATGTGATCTGGATAATAAGAATAGGAAGTATAGGACCTTGAGCAGTGTGCTAAAGGAACACAAGTGATGTGAAGGACAGTAAATTATCAATATACTATAAAAGAGACAACAGGAGGAACCTGTCAAATGATACAATATAACCAGCCAAGCAAAGAAGACTAAATGGAAAGAAGAGGAATACAAAAATACTATTAAAATAAAAGATGTAAGAATAATGAAAAAAATAATACAATATGCAATAACTTGCAGTTTCTCTGTAATAGCAAAGTGAATTTTGTCTCACTGTCTCAACTTTTGGGATGCCCCCTCTTTGGGTCCAACTCTGGTCTTTTAACAATTCCATGGCGGGGGGGGGGGGTTGCCTCACTTGTGGGTATTTAAAAAAAAGGCAGAAGAAGGGAAGACAAAGAGATAAAATTGGAAAGAAAGGAAGAAGGAATAAAAGAAGAAAGAAGGAAAGGGAGAAAAAAGGTATTGAAAAATAAAACAAGCACGGGCTTCGAACCAAAGTATCGCAGGTTCGATTCCCAGTCAGGGCACATGCCTGGGTGGCAGGCCACGGCCCCCAGCAACCACACATTGATGTTTCTCTCTCTCTCTCTCTCCCTCCCTTCCATCTCTAAGAAATAAATAAATAAAATCTTAAAAAAAGAAAAATCAAACAATAATAAAAATTTAAAAAATAAAAGGTTACTTAAAAAACAGCAAACCCTCTTATTGGTTTCAAACTGGCCAAACCTGTTTTTCTGGTCTTGCTGGCTACAGCAGGCTGAGGGGGGATTGGTATGGCTTTTCTCCCTTCTGGATCTGCACTCAGATAGTCTTGCGCCCACTCTCTCCAGAGCTAACCTGACACTTCTCCCTGGCACCTTGGGTGTCTGATTCAAGTCTTCCTGAGAGCACTCTTTGCCCCAAGGTTACATCTGTGGGCTGGGGTGCAGCACATACTCACTCAGCTAGGCTGTCTTGGTCCCTCGGGATTGGGCTTGCACCCTTCCTAATGGTATGGGGGTGCGCAGGGCCTTCTGTGCATCTTCCGTGCCACCTCAGGATCGCTGCCCAGCTGGGTGGGGAGACGGCTGTGCATCTGTTGCTGGAGTATTCTCCAAACAGTTTTTCTTTTTGAGAAATTCCTCCTACTCAAGCCTGCCGCTCCATACAGCCCAATTCTCCAGCCAGATCAGTGACTATTGGGGTCAGTGCCCATCACTGCCGGACTCTCAACTCTCCCAAGCCAATGTACACAGGCTCTGTGGATGATCACAGCCCCTGTGTGTTTGCCACTTTGTCCTTTTTCCCCTCTCTGCTACTTCATGCAGCCAGGTCTCTCCCAGTGCTGTTTAAACCTCCATTGGCCAGGGAGGGAGGGAGCAGTTGACCTGGCTCTCTCCCAAGGACTCTGCAGCATACCCAGGGGTGGGTGTCCAGGTTTCTGAGCTGGTCCCTGGGACCTTATTGACCTGAAACACTCTCCTTATCATCTGGTTTTTCAATGTTCGCTACAATTTTTGGTCTCTTATTTTCATATATGCTGGGGTACTGTTGGCTGTTTGCTCTGTTCCTCCATAGATCAGCTAGGTTTTTCTCCTGTGTGTAGGGGACTACAGGGTATTTTTTTCTGAATTTAGATTTAAATTTGATTCATTATTAAATAGTTTATATGATAATTAAATAAATTTTGCTATAAAATTTTAGAGGTTTTAGTTTGTTTATTTGGGGCATGTATTCTGGTCTTCCCAACTTTTTATTTACAAGTTTTCTTATACCCAGAAATAATGGAAACATCTTTGCATTTTATTTCTTTGATACAGTTTAGTCTACTCCATATTATAAGTACAGATTTCAGTCCAACAAGCTTCAGTTATAAGGGAGTTGTCTTTACAATTGGTGGGTATTTTTTCCCTAATAAACAAATTATTCTCCATATGCTGAGTGTATATTACATAAGGGGCCATAAACTCTTCTTAGGTAAAATAAATTGTTTATTATGAAGATTAAATGGATATTTGTAGTAGTTTCTAGGAAACATCCCTTTCCAAACAACTACAATCCCAGCTCAAGGAGTTGTTCTTTGCCAAAGTCAACTTGCCTGGTACTAAATAGTTTCAAGCAAAGTCCTAACAACTTTCATCAGAATTGTATAGATATTCCAAATGTTTCAAAACTGCTACTAAAAAATCCTTCTGATGTGTAAATTGGAGACAGTAGATTATGTAAGGAAAAAAAAAAAAGCTTTTTTTCTGAAGTGCCATTTTCTGTAGGAATTCAGTCAGGACATACCTTGACTTAAACATGCCATGTGACTTTCCATGGGCACCATTCTCCAGACTCCAGGGAGGCTGAGGGAGTAGAAAAGTCATACATGTACAAATGGGAGAACCCCTTGGCACTAGTTATGGAGCTTTTACAGACATTGAGTTTGGGATCCAGATGTGTAAGAAGTCCTAACCATCAATGACAATCTAAAAGACCTTCCTTCCTAGTTGCCAACTGACACAGAAACACAAAATGATCAGCTCTAGCCATTAGGGGGATGGCAAAGATTTTTCTTTCCTGTTATCTATAGGAATGCATTGTCTCTAGGATCTTTTCAATGTGTGTATCCGTTTCTGTGAAGAGGAAATAAGCACAATCAAGAACACCCATCAGCAAAAGGCCTTGAAGGAGCTCCAGGTGTGCTTTATTGCATTGTGTTGATTTTGCCACAGCCAAAATTCTTGTGTACTAAAACAGTCATTTTGAATTTTATTTAATGCAAAAGCAAAAGCCCTTGCCAAGGAGAGATTATAGCTGGCACATAGATATTAACAAGCTACATAACTAACAACAACAACAATAGAAGTTAAACTGTTCTTCTGTGTACCTTTGCTAGAATTTGACAGCTATAAAAGACTGTTAATTTTATAGGTACAAAATGTTTATTATTTTCTTAATTATTAGTAAATTAATTGGTGTTCCATGTTTGTAAATTATAGTTCTACCATTAAAAATTTTGTTCATATATTTTGCATATTTTAATTTTTTCATCAATATTTCTTATATAACTCATGTGAACTCCATATAAAATAAAGTTATATTTTATTTGTTGAATATCTGAATTTGTAATACCACTCAATTTCAATTACTATTTTATACAAAGAAAAGTTAAAAATTTTTACATAGTCAAATCTATCACACTTTTCATTTCTCATTTTTTCTATCACATCTAATCTTAGTGCATTTTTTCTGCCTTGCAATATACTAAACATACACTCTTATTTTCTCCTAGCTTTCTAAGGCTTAATTTATATTTAATTTCTTAATACATCTGGAATTTATTCTAATCCCTTGTTTGGGTTAAGAGCTTAACTGATGTTTTAAAATAGCAAATTAACTACACTAATATTTACAAAGTAATCTTTTCTTTCCCCTTTAAATTGTGAACCTTAACAATATGGATTGCATAGGACAAGGAGTCTTCATATGAGGACTAGGCAGAGTTAGGTCCTACTCTCAGCTACTTATTAACTGTGCAATCCTGAGCAATTCCATTTATCCTTCTTCTCCTCAATTTGCTCATCTGTGAAGTAGGGGTAATAATATCTAACAGCCAGAGTCATTGTGTGAAAAAGTAGCACAATTATGAAACAAAGTCCATGGGACATAATTAGAGCCACCAAGAGTGTTATTAGTGTTCATCCCTGATAAGTTGTGAAAGGCAAATCCCTTAAGATGACCTAAAGGCTCTAGTGCCTGCACATTTTTTTCCCTAGTTCTCCCCACCTAATCACTCCCTGACCTCATCTTTTCTCTTTAGCTCGTCCCATTTCCACCATACTAGCAACCTCACTGGCTCCAAATTAGCTAGGCTTACTCCTGCCTCACATCTTTACTCTTCCTCTTTTTTCTCCCTGGATGTTTTCCCAGATTCACACCTGGTTTGCTCCCACACTTCTGTAAATTCTTTGCTCAGTTGGTACCTACTTGTGGGGGCCTTCCTTAGGCACCACATTTAAAGTAGGACCTTCCTACAACACTCTTCCTCATCCTTTTTTATTTTTCTCCACAGCACTTACCCATCTCAATATATTTTATGTATTTGCTTATTGACTGTCTCATCCCCATGCTGCCCCATGATAAAGACATCCACGGGGTCAGGGCTTTCCCCCCATGTTGTTCATGAGTGTATCCCTAGGGGTTGGCAGTAGTGTCTGGCATATAGCATGTGCTCCATGAATTATTGTTGAATGAACAAATCATTCAACATCTTAAGTTATGTTGTTTGTTTCAACTGACTAAGGAGTGAGAGGAGATTATCAAATCAGAGACTAGAAATGAGAGAAAGATTTAGAAATTTTTATAAACCGATTCTTAGATATTACCTATCTTTCTGCACACTGAAAAAAAACAAATTGTTTAAAAACAGAAAGTTGCACTATCTTTTGATATCAGCATTTTGTGCCATTCTTTGCATGAGTGGGGAAAATTAGATTTACTCCTAGCTTTTTGTTTACATAATCAGAATAGATTATGTAAGGATGTTTTTGTTCTTTATTATAATGTTTTTCTCTTTATTTAATTGCATTTACCTATGAGAATTGCAATAATCTCTTAAATTGTATGAACTGTACTACCAAAAACCTATCAAATAAACTCTTCTCACTCCTGTAAACTCATAGACATGGGTTCCCTCTCAGTCGACACAAAGGGAGTATTTTGCTTCTAACTTTTCCAAGCCTATATAATATTTTTTAATGTGTCCTTTTTCCACTTTTTCTATTTGCAAATGATTTAGAGTAGAATTCCTTAACTTTCTTTTTCAGGTGTCTATTGCCTTGCATGACTAGAAGAGTCTTAACATTATAAAAAGGTGGGTGGGGGGATGACTTCATTCTCTAAGCTGCAACTCTTCCATAACCCTTCATGGACGTGAAATAGAGACAATCTGCTAGAAAGAGCATTTGTTCTTGCCTTGGCCATCTCCTGATTCATTGATCCCAGAAGTCCTTAAATAGTTGAATGTGATTTTAAAACCACCATCAGAATTACCTCTTGGGCCCATATTTACTATTAAGTACCCAACTGAAACATTTCTTTGGATGAAGATAAAACAACCAGTGACTGCTTGCCCATACGTGAAGAGACAGGCATCTCAAAATCAGGATGCCTTGCCTGGTACAAGCAGGGATGACTCAGAGGACCTGGATTTGGGGGGAAAAAAACCAGCCAGCAGCATGGTGCTCATTTCACTGATAAAAAGGCTTTCTGTGTCATATTGATTAATGCAAATTTGTTCTGTTCTTTAGAATCAATAAAACAAGCTCAAGAAATTTTTGCTCAATCAATGTTTACATTGGGTGCCTAACTTTTTCTAATTTAGGTCTTGTCTTTACCTTAAACTCTTGAATGTTCATAGTAGAAGAGGAATTTATTAGTAGAGATTATCAATCTGCAGATATTTACTAGGTCTCACGTTGTCTGATTACTATCCTAAACTCTGGTGGTTGCTCTGAAGGATATAAAAAACTACAAAATACTGTCTCAGGTTTCGGGGAAGCTGTACTTGAATTATTGGTAGAGAAGTGGCCTCAAGGCCTATTTGCTTACTGATTTGCACGAAAGGGAAGCACCTCTGAGGAGGAAGTTTACACTGAAAGGCTTGGAGTGGGGAAGAGCTAGATGTGGAGGACATATGTCTTTCTCCCAACCCGGCCCATGGACTAACTAGGTGAGAGCTTTCTCAAAAGAGAAGCTGAAGATGGAAGCTGAAGAGGAATACTCTGAGAGCTGCACAGGCTCTTGTAGAGCTGCTGTGAGGGCTCAAAGACGAGGGACAGCATGTAACAGAGACAGGGTTATGTGCAAGGGGACACAAACAGTACAGTGCAGGTGCCCACAGGCCTGCAACCAGCAGAGACTCAGGGTTTATACTCTGGTGGTGGATCCAGGTGCTAATGGGCACAGGACAAAGTGGACATCATGGGGGCCAGTGTGAACCAGAAGAAGAGGACCCTTGGTGAGCACATGTGAGAACCAAAGAAACCTCAGAAACACCTGGGAAGGATTTGCAGTAGAGGGATGAGGTCCTCATAGTGCAAGTAGATGCAGTGAGACAATAAATTTTCACCATTACTCAGCATTCCCTTATTTGTACCCATGTTTAAGATTATTTTCCTGAGATGATTTCTGGAGTCTCTCCAATATTTATGAAAAAAAAAAGATGTTGGTGAGGTAGTTCTTTCCAGGACACAGCTAGTCAGAGAAGTGACCTGAGTGGAGAAAGAGGAGAGGTTCAAAATTGGGTCAGTCCTGCAAAAGCGAGGCGAATATGTGAATGTCAACTTCCACTTCTCTTTATCCCCATTAGAGGATTTTTGGTTACTGACATGATTTCTGGAGGTTATAAACCCTTAGACTGATAGAGAATAGCAGCAGAAGGAAGTATTCTAATGGAGTCAAGTGAAATATAGTGCCCACATGAAGCAGTACATTTACTTGGGGGGGAACTCTCCAAGTGACCACACACTGTCTGCTGCCTATCTCTTCTCTCTCCAGCTGCCTCAGGAAGGCAAAGGTTGATTGCTGTGTGAGCAAGGCAAAAAATAAAGTAGAGACTCAGTTAATACATGCCACTCTTAATTATTAACAGCTGCACATGATCTTCTAATCAAAAGATCATCAAGTGGGGATTACTATTTACCTCTCTGAGTAGTCTGCCATCTCCACCTTTTGCTCTTTTATTATCTGATGTTTGATCCAAATCCTACTTATGTTAATACAGTGGTTAGAAACCTGAAAAAAGATGTGCAGCTAGTCTTCTCCTGTTTATTGTGACTTCCACAAGCTTCAAAATGCCTGGGATTGTCTTTTACTGGCATGTTACTTGCTTTTGAAAAATTTATTATAAGAAGATTAAAGCCAACAGGCAAGAAATAACTTTTATAGGTTACATCATCCCCTTCTTCCCTTTATTACCTCCAGAAATAACTGGTTTTAGGGATATTTCATTAGTAAGTTTTGGGGATAAAAATTAATTCTTCTCTGAATATGATTTAAAGTAAAATATTAATAGATCTAATTTACAGATAAGATCACAGAGAAAACATTTCATGTTTGGTTTTTTATTAAGAGTATCCATGCAAAATGAAATTATTTTACATATTCACCATGTCAAAAACTGTGATGGACCTAAGGCTAACCTCACTCATGAGCTAAGGACTTAGCCTGCCATTGTTTCATAGATGCTGGCAGAAGACATGAGACTCTTGGGTAGAAGACAAAGAACTTTACGACTTAGACCAATAACCATAAGCCAAGTATTAGCATTTCTGGTGGTATTCCATAGCCCTGAGTGACATCTGCATACAGAGTGGGTTATTACAAGATAGGAACCCTGAGTCTAGGGAATTAGAATCTTTTACAGAGTGTGCTTTGTCCTTTGCTCCAGCGAGAAGTGACTTTCTTTATCTTCAAAGGCTACTCACTATACAAACATCTTTGAAAACAAAGTCCAGATCAAAGGCAGTCAATATCTCTGCTCACAACAAGTGCAGAACATAAGCTGATCATTGAGAATTGTCTCCCAATCACACACATATTTTAAAAAGGTATTGTTAGTGTCAGGGCAAATTATATAAATTAAATGTTATAAGTCCCTCAATTATAATATGAGTTTTACCTTATTTTTTAAAAGATTTTATTTACTTATTTTTAGAGAGAGGGGAAGGGAGGTAGAATGAGAGGGAGAGAAACATCAATGTGTAGTTGCCTCTCATGTGACCCCCACTGGGGCCTGGCTTGCAACCCAGGCATGTGCCCTAACTGGGAATCAAACTAGCAACCCTTTGGTTCACAGGCTGTGTTCAATCCATTGAACTACACCAGCCAGAGCTGAATTTTACTTTATAATATACAATCTTAATTTATATGCAAGTTGGATTCACTTCCCAGGTAATATTTTTATAAATATAAACATATAGTGGTGATAATATAAAAGTCATTCTTTTCTAAAGAGACACATTTCTATTTGAATTAAAGTTTTTAATAAAGTTAACAATCAAATGAAAAGCCAGTTGGAGAAGACCTTTGCAAAATACACTCAATTACAAGAAAATTTGGAAGAGAAATAGATTTTGTCTTTTTGAAGTATTGATGTGAATGGAAAAACACTGGTATAAATGAATAATTGAAGGGAAGGTCACTTGTTCTTCTTGATGAGAAGGAAACTCTTGAGCTGGGCATTGGACAACTGGGGACACAGCTGGAGATGAAGTCTGTGCAATGGCAAAAGGATACCTGGAGAATACAAGACACAAAGAAAGGGAATTGGTCCCATTCAGTTCTTTCTAGTAACAGGTAAATACTAGTTGATTAGTGTTTTTTTCTGGCAGAGAAATACTTGGTTTCTGAAGTGCAAGTTCTTATTTTGATGGGAGGGGGTGTTTGGTATTATTTCACTTTACCCAACTCACACCAAGAAATATTATAATCCTATAAATCATAAATGCATGTAACTTACTCAGATACTGAAAGTTTCAGTGGGTTATGCTTTCACCCTCCAGAAATTAATATAACTTTAAAGACTAGCTTGTTGAAAATACACCGAATTGAATCTCTTTCACTCACTTATCAATAAAAACATCCATCCTCTTGGCTTCTGTCATTTTTAGATGCTCAGACAATATGTCTTTCTGATACATGATGATACTAATACTGACCTGTGTAAACATCCTTACACAGTATAACTTGAGGTTGCTAGGAAGCTGTCCATTACAATTTCCCCCTAAACTAGTGACCAAAAATAAATGAATAAAATATATTCTGGCATCAAAGTGTGTTAAATTTGTAAGTGGAATTTTTTACCTCATAAATGATAAAGTTTTCACTCCAGAACCAAACTACCCAGGTCCAAATCCTTGCTTCACCACTTACTGGCAGTGTGACCATAAACAGCTTACTTCGCCTGCCTATGCTTCAGTTTCCCCAACTTGAAAGTGAAGGTAATAATAGTTTTCACCTCAGAAAGCTGCTAGGAGGACTATATGAATTAATACATGAAACATCTTTAGAAAAGTTCCTGACACTAAGGAAGCCCCTTATAAATGTTCACTATTATTATCTAAAAACTAGCATTTTTCCTTCCATCTTTTCTGATCAAAATGAAGTTTAAACTTTGGCAAACAAAAGTATTTACATCCACATGAATACTGTGAGCACAGTGTCAGGCACATGGTGAGCATTTAGTGATTATTTGTTGAATGGCTATATCAAATGAATACATAAACTGGTGATGTGCATATTCTCATCTTTTTATTCTCATCTTACCACAAATCTAATAATTATATTGAAAATTCAGTGCAAGTGCTAGAGAATAATCTTGAGGCTGAGCCAGTGCCCATGGGAACCTGTTGTGCCCCTGCTTTTGCCAGCACTGATTTGCTCCCTCTCTCAGGCAGTCTGATGTAGTTTTGGTCAGCACACATCTGCTTCTTTCTCTCTTATGGTGTTAACTGTCAGGGTGGCCTTCTGGATAGAATAAGACAGATATGTGCCCTAAGCTAAATTAGATAATGAAGGTGAAAAGTAAAATACACTCAGTCGCTCTTTGCTATTATAGAGAATGAAAAATAAAATTATATTAAATTTCTCATGGCCTGATAATTAAAACTCAGAGTCATGGCATTTCATCCATATCTGTTCCACAGATTTGAGCCTCCATCACTTTTAGGTAAAACCTATTTGTAGTGTCATTTGGTCAGAAAGCTCTTGAGTGGAAAGCGCCATCTCTGGGGTGTGTTATATTTTTAATTCTATACAATGACTCAAAGTTGTTCTATTTCACTGCTTGACTGAGTGTAGACTGAAGTAACCTGACAGATATTTTTTGACATGTCTTGACAAATGTCCTGATGCCCCACCAAAAACTTAGCTATGGTGAGAAACCAAGTTTAACTTGGCCCTATTTGGAGTGGACTCAGTGTGGGGAATTGCGGGACACAACTCCTAAGTATCAAGGACTATATGAATAAGAGGGTGGGTGGAGCCTCAGTAGATATTAAAAATGCCAGAGAATTTTTCAAATCTCTAACAGCACTGCCATTTCTATTAGAATGTAAAGGACTTATTTTCTTCTTAAGCAAAGTAAACTTGTTGGCACAAGTTAGCTCCTGATATTAAACTGACTTGGAAAGAGGGGACACAAATTATATAATTTAGGTTTATTTTAGTAGTTCTAGAAAGCCTCCACTACAGAGTAAATGGGATAAAATGGGCAGAGTTGTCTCTCCCTTGCTACCAAAATTCATATGTTGGAGGCATAATCCCAAGTATCTCAAAATGTGACCATATTTGGAGGTAGGGTCTTTACAGAAGTAATTGCATTAAAACGAGGCCATCAGGGTGGGCCCTAATCCAATAAGGACTGGTGTTCTTATGAGAACAGGAAATTATGACACTGACACATAGAAGATGTGAAAACACAGAGAATTGGTGCAGAGGTTTGGATTTTGATGATGACAAAATAGATTATAGATTTATTAAGAATGGTGTTACTTTGCAAAAGGTGACAGTTCTGCTGTCACTAATATCTTTACAGATGAAAGGTGAGAACATCAAGTGAGAATAAAATTCTATTCACTAACATCTTCTATATTACCCACATGGACTAGGGTTTACTGAGTATGGATGTTGAAGGGAACTTTATGGGGAAAAAAGCATAAGCATCATAGAGAGAGGTAAGTATTAACAGAAGGTCAGGGAGGGACCACCTCATAATCTAGAGCTTGGCTTTACTCTTAAAGGTAATGGAGAGCCATTGGTGTCTCTGAGCTAGGGATCTAATAAGATTTGAGTAACAGTTGGTGAAAATTATTTTGGTAGCTATCCCCAGAATGTGTTTCAACTAAAGAAGAAAGAAGGAATGCTATGCAGGATTTTGATCATCTGAATGAGAACTGATTATAAGTTGTTGTTTATAACTACAGTGGTGACGGGGAAGAAGGTCAGAATACTAAAGATGGTATAAAGATCTAATGGAACAACACAATGTGGGTAAAAGTAAAATAAGTAGACCAAGGTGACTCTAAAAGATAGTGGACATGTAGCATAGAGGGGCCACCTGTAGGAGGGGCTGTTTCAAAATTTATTTAGGATTATTTTCAAGGAGAGGGATAAGAAACACAATCAGCTATTGTCATAGTTGTGGCCCATTTTTATAATGCTAGCAGAAGTTTACATACACCTATGACACATGTGCATATTAATCATAGCCTAAAGTTTCTGACTTCCCTCTCAGCTACTAAAACAGATGCTAATAAGTATAGAAGTAGGTAAATGCTGTCATGACATCATCCTGGGACTTCTGGCCAAGATGGAGATATAGGTAGATATATTTTGCCTCTTCCTACAACCAAAAATGGATGATAACAAATTTAAAAACAAAAAATATAACCAGAACTGCAAGAAAATCAAACTGTATAGAAGTCCAACAACCAAGGAGTTAGAGAAGAGACATTCATCCAGACTAGTAGGAGGGGCAGAGAAGGGCAGCTGGGATGGAGAGAACTCAAGGCAAAATGGTGGCTGGAGGACCTGGGCAGTTGAGGCAGCAGCTGGTGGAGTGGGCGGTCCCACATTTGTATGCAGATAAAATGGGAGGAACAACTGGGAAGCGAGACAGATGGCTCAACCCAGGGTTCCAGCACAGGAAATAAAGCCTCAAAACCTCTGACTATAAAAACCTGTGGGGATTTCAGTGGTGGAAAAAACTCCCGGCCTCACAGGAGAGTTGGTTGGAGAGACCCACAGGGTCCTAGAATGTACACAAACCCACCCACCCAGGAATCAGCACCAGAAGTGTCCAATTTGCTTGTGAGTAGCAGGGGAAGTGACTGAAAGTCAGCCAAGAGCCAAGCAAGCAGCACTGTTCCCACTTAGACCCTTTCCCAAGTACAGTGCTGTGACACAGAAGTAATGTGGATTGCCCCGCCCTAAGTCTCCACCCCTTACTATGTAACAGGTGTACTGAGACCAAAAAAAAAAAAAAAATGGCCCAGATGAAAGAACAGATCATAGCTATAAAAATAGAACGAAATGATGAAGAGATAGCCAACTTACCTAATGCACAGTTCAAAACACTGGTAATCAGGATGCTCACAGAAATGCTTGAGTATGGCTGCAAAATAGAGGAAGAAGTGAAGGCTATGCAATGTGAAATAAAGGAAAATGTACAGGGAACCAACAGTGAGAGAAGGAACCAGGACTCAAATCAATGATTTGGACCTAAAGGAAGAAATAAACATTCAACCAGAACAGAATGAAGAAATAAGAATTCCAAAAAAATGAGGAGAGGCTTAGGAACTTCCAGGACAACTTTAAAGATTCCAACAGCTGAATAACAGCAAGAAATTGAAAACTTATCTGAACAAATAATGAAGGAGAACTTCCCCAATCTGGCAAAGGAAATAAACTTTCAAGAAGTCCAGGAAGTTCAAATAGTCCCAAAGAAGTTGGACCCAAAGAAGCACACACCAAAGCACATCATAATTACATTACCCAAGATGAAAGATAATGAGAGAATCTTAAAAGCAGCAGGAACACCATTGTAGGAGTTCCTATAAGACTCTCAGCTGATTTCTCAAAAGAAACCTTGCAGGCAAGAAGGGGCTTGAAAGAAGTATTCAAAGTCATGATAGGCAAGGACCTACATCCAAGATGACTCTATCCAGAAAAGCTATAATTTAGAATAGAAAGGCATAAAAAGTGCTTCCCAGATAAGGTCAAGTTAAAGGAGTTCATCATCACCAAGCTCTTATTACATAAAATGGTAAAGGTACTTACTAAGAAAAAGAAGAAGATAAAAAAATATGAACAGTAAAGTGATAACAAAATCACAACTACCAACAACCGAACCTAAAAAGAAACAACCCCCCCCCCAAAAAAAAACCCTAGGCAAACTAGAACAGGTACAGAATCACAGAAATGGAGATCACATAGAAGGTTATTAGTGGGGAGGGAGAGGGAGAGAATGGGTGAAAAGGTACAGGGAATAAGAAGTATAAATGGTAGGTAGAAAACAGATAGGGAGAGGTTAAGAATGGAGAAGCCAAAGAACTTATATGTATGACCCATGGACATGAACTAAGGTAGGGGAATGCTGATGGCAGGGGGAGTGCAGGGTGGAGGGGAATGAAGGGGAGAAAAAAATGGGATGACTGTAATAGCATAATCAAAAGAATATATATTTTTAAAAAAGAAACACCGTCCTGAATAGCTATGGCTTTACCTGTCATAGTCTTCAAAATCTAATTCTCTCTAATATGTCTCACCTTGCCTTAAATAAAATTGGGCACTTCCTTTTGTACTTATGAAAGTTCACACCACCCACAGTGCATTTTTGAGTTCATGCCACCAGATTAGAGGACCAAGTTATGATCTATTTTAAATAGTAAAAATAATATGCATGCACACATTCATCCATACTTATAGAGGAATCTACCAACTTTGGAATATATCTTCTCAACTTTTTACAGCTAAATAAGAGTTATGAATTTCTCTTCTCTCAAAGCATTAAGTTTCAGCAATTGATGTCTATGCAGTGAAAAGAGGAAGAGAACCAAATTTGATGCAGAAGACCTGGTTTCCAGTTCAAGCTTTGTCATTTCTTTGATCTAAGACCTTAGGCAACCCACCCAAACATCTGAACAACACTTTCCACCTCTGTAGAATGAAATTGTACCTGCAAGATTTAGAGGAAATTTCTTCCCATTGTCTGAGTAATAAATAAGATTGCCATATTTTTTGGACTATAAGATGCACTTTCCCCCACAAATTTGGGAGGAAAGGGGGGGTGCATCTTATAGTCCAAATGTAGCTTGCCTGGCTCACTGTGGGGAGGGGCGGCAATGGAGCAAGGTCACAGGTTACTAAATATTTTACCACATATTTTGCTTCTAATTTTTTTTCCTATTTTCCTCCTCTAAAACCTAGGTACATCCTATCGTCCTAAAAATATTATAGTTATTACTGTTATTATTTTGTTTATTTTGCCATGCCCTGCTATAAGCATGGGCTGTGTAACTGTTTTCCTTTTAGCTATTTCCTGCACTGAAGTTGAAGGAGCTCAAGTCTGTTTGTCTCAGGTTTTACCTATTCTCTACTCTTAACTCCATGTCATTTTATCTTTTATGGAAGATTGAGAAAGAAGCAGATTTATTGTGGTGAAAGTACTTTCTAAACTACAAAATGCTTTCAATTACAGTAGTCTTTTGATAGGAACTTTTTGTCGGGAATGTTTTATGGATTTGAACTAATATCAGGAAGCTTCCTCCTGAAATAGGGGAATTCTGTGTGAGTTCTTGGGCTTTTGTTTTTTTTCACCTGAGGATATGTTTATTGGTTTTAGAGATAAGGGAGGGGAGGGAGAAAGAGAGAGGGAGAGAGAAACATCAATGTGAGAAACATCAATCAGTTGCCTCCCATACATGCCCTGACTGGGCATCAAACCTGGAACCTAGGTATGTGCCCTGAGCAGGAATCAAACGCATAAACTTTTGGTGTACAGAACTGAGATAATGCTCCAATCAAAAGAGCCACTCAGGCCCAACCAGGGCATGGGCTCTTTCTCTTAAAGCAGTAGTTCAACTTTCCAGTGTGGTCACCAAGCCATTTGTCACCCATGGAGAGCAACTTTTTCTTTTTTCAGATAAGCAGCCTACAAACTGGTATTTTGGAAGAAAAATCACATTCTGAGTAATAGATCTGGTATCAGTAGAAATCCTATCTCTGCCCCTGTTTGCTCTCTCTCCTTTATATTGAAACTGTTGGGGTGCCCACCTCTCTTGAGTAACTAAGTATACATTCACAGCTGAAGTACATGCTTCCAGGAGAGAAGTGGTTGGTGCATTTCTGATTCCCTCAGGGACTTTATAACCTATGACAAATCACAGAAACACTCTGTGCCTTAGAGACAAGTTAGTCCCTCTTACCTCTCTCTGACAGGTGCTGTCAGAAATAGAAAGCTCTGAAAGGTCCTCAAAACATAGACTTAAAATAATAATTATAATTAATAGTGATTAACTTTCATCATAGGTGAGTCATCTCTACATTAGAGATTGAGTGATCATTTCTTTCAAAGTTACTCCTTAACATTTCCTTACTTACTCAACCTAACTCATCATAAAAGGTAAGCTACATTTTATTTTTTTTGTTTCAGCTTTATTGAAGTATAATTGACACAAAAAAGTATATATTTAAGTTGTACAATGTAATGTTTTACTATATGCATACCTTGTGAAATAATCACAATGTGTAATCAAGTTAACACACCCATAACCTTACATAGTTATCACTTGTGTGTGTGTGTGTGCGCGCACACACATGGTGAGAACACTTAAAATCTACTCTCTGAACAAATTTCAAGTACACAATACAGTACTGTTAACTACAGTCACCATGCTATACATTAGGTCTCCAGAACTTACCCATTCTGCCTCATTTAAACTTTGTACCCTATTGGCAGCATCTCGCCATTTACCCCACTCTCCAGCCTGGCAACAACTATTCTAGGTTACATTTTAAGAAAAGTATTCTTAGCTTTTAAAAAGAGCAGAGATGTTTTCTCATCTTATATTTAATGCATGTGCATGGCTGATATTGACAAAGTAATTTTCCTTAAACCACAAAGAATAAAAGGGGTAAATGTTTTCTAAAGTAATCTGTAATTGTGTAAATACTAATATTTTTGCTTTTAAATTCTTTTAATATTCAACAGGGCAGCTTATCTCTGTGAAATGTTTCCTTCTTCCCCTCTCCAATAACAAATGCATGGGAAGTTCAAACATTTGTAATTTTCTTTGAAGCGATTGCCTGAGGCAGTAAAAGCTGTTTCATCAGCTACAACTTGGAATATTTTTATTTCCTCCTGATGAGATTTTAGGTATGTGCTCATGAACAAGATATATAATTGTCAATAACCATCTTTTCAGCAGATAAAGTTAGTTTATTAAACAGAATGAGCTGTTCTCCTGGTCTTTCCCCACCATGACATACTGCCCATTTATTTCAGTCTTCTAGTGTAAAATAAACATGTTGAGTCTTTTGAGATACTCTAGTGGTTATTTATCTTTCAAATTTAGTAAGAAGGAGGAAGATGATCTTTCTTCTAATATAGGAAACAAAATTAGACCTGACAGTGATACATTATCAATTTTCACAACTATGAAAATATTTCATAAAGGAAACAGTTCTCTGAGCATTTAGGTGACTCTTCACGTTGGCCAATGAAGTCATAAAACCCAAATCCTTTTAAGTTCATTCTGAGTTAATTTTTCATTTACTTGCAGATTTTCATTTACTCTGGTAAGTTGGATAACCATGCATAATTATGTCAGTCTAGTTCCATATTTCTCAGGGCATAAGGAGCCTGTGATTCTCTTCCTGATGCAGGTAGAAAGAGCATGGAGACTCTGCAAACAGGTTTAACTGAGGGACATGCCATAGTAAATTTGCTTTGGTGAAAGTAAATTTGCTTAGTGGAACTGAGTCAAATAATTTTATTGTCCTATATTTCCATGTTTCATACAATCAAAGGCAACATCAACAGATTCTCTTATCCCCAATGTTATAACTATGAAAATGCATAATAAAGTTAAAGACAACTACATTTACATATATGTACTGACCGAAAAAAAGTCTGCCCACAGTTCTGGGAGAAACATCATGCTTTCAGGCTCATTCTTTTCTATTTGCCATCTTGTATTTGGTTCAGTGAGCATGCTGTCATAGCCAGAGGCATAATACTGGTATGTGCAAGATAGTCAGGGGCAGCCGCATTTGAAGATTTAAAGGTATAACATTATTTAAAATGAAGAAAAATATTTCTAGACCTCATACAGACTGCAAATTCTGTGGCAATAGGAGAAAGTAATAAAACAAGCAAGGAGACACATACATAACAGCTCTCCTCTGAGAGTTTAAAGTAATAGAGCATTTTTCTCAATCCTCAATGATATTCTCTAATTTTTATCTCTACAGCTGTCTTAGCTTGAATCATAGTTTTGTTTTGCCTTAAAGGGAATGGATATTGGGGGAAGGAATGGTTACTGATTCCCAGATTTTAAAAAAAATACAACCCAGGAAGAGTGATGATAAGGGAACTGCAATGGCTGAAGCCACTATTTTCCCTTCTCTGGGTGGTGGTTTGTTGAGGAGAAGATGAAATCCTATCATCATCACCCCATTTTTTAGCAGTTTCAGTATAAAGCAATCTGTTCATTGTATTCAAGCTTTATGAAATTTGGTTTGGAACAAAATTGGTAAAAGAGATAAATGTGATATACTGTGTCTGGTGTCAACTTGAGGCCTACAAAACAAAGATTTGCTAAACTCATATTTCCAATATGCAGGTTTGGATTTTCATGGTTCAGGTGTTAGATTTCAATATTGGCCCCGTTTACTAATGAAGCAATCCAGCTGAAAGGTAAACCCAACAAAAAACACATCCTTATCCAAAGCAGTGCAGATTTATTACTATTATGGAAATACATCTTAGGCATTATTAACAATAGAATAAATCAAGGTAATATTTTGAGAATTATGCTTTCATGTTTATACATTCTAGGTAATACATTTTCTTGTATTAATAAATACTATTAAGAGTTCTACAGTTTTTCCTCATTTTTATCTTCCACCCAAACTTCTTTCTTTTCTCATCATCACATTGTTAGCGTGTCCTTAAATAATTTCAGCTACAAACAAAGTGAGTAGAATGCTAACCTCTCTTTGGGGACATGTTTACACATATTTTAAAAGCTTAATTTTTGATTATGCATCTGTGTTTGCACTTTAGATTTCAAGATTATAGTTGTTTTCCTTTCCAATTAAAGTTTTTCTTGTTGCTAAAACACCCTGATATCCTTTTTAAAACATTTCAGTAAACAAATTTCTGTCCATTGCTAGTATAATTAAACAATTTTCGTTCTTTCCTAAGTTAGTCATTTCATCTGTCAGTGGTTGAAAATTACCATATATTAGAGGTTGACACCAAACCACAATATCCTAATGTTAGACCTCAAGCTTCACATTTTCCTTCAGGTTCTTCTTTTTTTCATTCATTTTGATCTTGAGTAAAGCATTTGAAAAATTCTTTAAAGAACTTTTTATTGTTGTTCAATTACATGTGTCCCCATCCCCCTATTACTCTCCCCTGCTCTTCCCACCCCTCACCTCTGACATTCAACTTCCCCCACCACTGCCACTTGTCTTTGTCCATGGGTCTTTTATACATGTTCCTTGACTTGATCTTTCCCCTGTTACCTCCCTGACCCTCCCTCCTGGTCACTGTCAGTTTGTTCTTTATTTTCATGTCTCTGGTCCTATTTTGCTTGCTTGTTTGTTTTGTTGATTAGGTTTCACTTACAGATGAGATCATATGGTATTTGTCTTTCACTGCCTGGCTTATTTCACTAAGCATAAAGCTCCCCATCCATGCTGTCACAAAGGGTAAGAGTTCTTTCTTTTTGCTGCATATTCCACTGCTTAAATGTACCACAGTATTTTGAGAAATTCTTGATGGCAACTAAGTTTTACTGTGGTTAAGGCCTATTTTTTCTTGGGATGAATTAGTCAATAAAGATTCATCTGAGTTTTTCAGACAGGCAGCAGCAATGTTTTCCAACTCTCAAGCAACAAATCATCTGCACACTGGGGCCATCCTCCCTGTTACTGAAAGATGGTTGTCATTGGGGAAAGAACTGTTTCAGCTTCCAATTCTATTAGAACTGGGTCTTTTCTCATATCGTGGCTCCTTTGCTTTCTGAGGGAAATCTGCAGTGAATGGTCTCTGTACATTCCAATTGAGGATTTGGCATTTAGCAGGGACAGAATAGCTCTGCTGTCAGTTCTCAGTGAAAAGTAAGTAACTCCAGAGAACAAAAGAAAAACAGTCACTTTCTAGTCTTTATCATGAGTTTTACACACTGCCAACTCTCTAACAGGTCCTCTGAGATACTGGCCTAATAGGACTTTCTTTTTTGGTTAAACCAGATGGCAAGAGAGAAGGAAGGAGTCCTTGAGAGAGACTTGTTTCTTTACAAGACACTGCTCCCTAGTGTCTTCTCTGATGGGATACCAAGAGAGTAAGCATGCAAGAGACACACAATGAAGCAAGCTAATCAAGAGTGTTTTTTTCTGACCTCCAGGGATCTCAGACTTTTGTAAGGCAAGACATCTCACAGAGAAAAGGGCCTTATACCCAAAACTGTACACTCCTCTGAAACTTTTGGTAACCAGGTATAGAAAACTAACTCAATCTAGCTTTAATGAAATAAAAAAAGAAAAGCAAGAAGGAACTTTTTGCAAGTAAGTGTAGATATGATTGGTTCCTGGATTTGAAGGCTGCTCTCAGCAGTGTATATGCCAGTTCTACTCTTACATTCATACACAGGTCCCCAGCAATGCTGAGCCTGCATAGACCTTTGAAGTTCTGATCTCAGAGGAAGAACTACCATCTCTTCCAATACCTCTTGTAAGGGTCAGGTGAGGGCTCTCATTAGCTTGAGTTAGATCAAATGATCATCCCTAAATTAATCTTTGTGGCCAGCAAAATGAGTGGTCAGTCTGGTCCCTCCCTCACAGGCAGTGCTGCAGCGCAGCAAGGAGAGTTACCCTACCCTGATGAATACCTAAGCTCTGACCCATTACAACTTAACAGGTGCCCCAAGACAAAGAAATATGGCCCAAATGAAAGAACAGAGAAAAACTCCAGAAAGAGAGCTAAGCTATGAGGAGATAGCCAACCTATCTGATGGAAAGTTTAAAACTCTGGTAATCAAAATGTTTACAGAACTGTTTGAGCTTGGTCAAAAAATGAAAAAACAAATCAAGGATGCCCAAAATGAAATAAAGCAAAATATTCAGGGAACCAACAGTGACAGGAAGGAAACCAGGACTCAAATCAATGATTTGAAACAAATGGAAGAAATAAACATCCAACCAGAACAGAATGAAGAAACAAGAATTCAAAAAAGTGAAGAGGGGCTTAGGGACCTCCAGGACAACTTTAAATGTTCCAATATCTGAATTATAAAGTTGCCAGAAAAAGAAAAGGAAGACCAAGATATTGAAAACTTATTTGAACAAATAATGAAGGAAAACTTTCCCAATCTTGTGAAGGAAATAATAGACTTCCAGGAAATCCAGGAAGCCCAGAGAGTCCCAAAGAAGCTGGACCCAAAGAAGAACACACCAAGGCACATCATCATAAAGTTACCCAAGATAAAAGATGAAGAATCATCTTGTTTGGGCTCTCTGTGCTTGCTGGTCTGGTACATCTATTTCCTTCACCAGGTTAGGCAAGTTTACTGTCATTATTTTTTTACATAGATTTTTAATTCCTCTCTCTCTTCTCTTTCTGGCATGCCCATGATGCAAATATTGGTATGCTTGAAATTGTCCCAGATGTTCCTTATATTATCCTCACTTTTTGTATTTTTTTCTTTTTGCTGCTCTGATTGGGTGTTTTCTGATTCCTTATCTTCTAAATCTCTGATTTGATCCTCTGTTTCATCTGCTCCCCTGCTGATCCCCTGTAATGTAGTGTTATTTCAGTTAATGTATTCTTAATTTCTGACTGGTTCTTTTTTATGTTTTCTAGTTCAATTTTTATGTTTTCTATATCTTTGTTGAAATTCTCATTAAGTTCTTCTACTCATCCCCTAAGTTCATGGAGCATCCTGATAACCAATGTTTTGAACTCTGCAACTAGTAGATTGCTTGTCTCCATTTTGTTTAGCTCTTTTTCTGAGTTTTGTTCTGATCTTTCATTTGGGACAAATTTCTTTGTCTCCTCATTTTGGCTGCTTCCCCATGTTTGTTTGTATGTATTAGTTTGAACTATTAGAGTGTCCTTCTGTTGTAGGTGTCCTGTAGGATCCAATGGCACACCCTCCCCATTCACCCAAGCTAGGCATGCCAGTGGTGCTCCCTCCTGTGGGCTGTATACATTCTACTATTGAAGTCAAGACTTGATTACTTGCTACATCATTGGGAGGGATTTACCTCAGCCTAACTGGCTGCAAGGACTGGCTATGACCACAGTGGAGGATCTGCTGTGCAGGGCCCACCCCACAAAGCAGGACATACTTCAGCATAGCTGTGGTGCCCACTGAGCCTGCCTCTTGAATGTGTTGCCTGTGGAGGTGGTTAGGTGGTAGTGTTCCAATATGGTCTGAAGCTGTCCACTTGGTGCACTGGCTCTGGGACCTCCTGGTAGGTGCAGGAAAAGGTCAGCCACTAGCTATGTTCTGTGCAGAGCCACCCACCATGACCTACGAAGGGATCTGTAAATGACTACTGCATGGGCCAGGCCTAGAGGCGGCCAGGAGTGGCCAAGCTACAAAACAAGGAAGGCTGTTGCTAGTGCTAGGCCTGGGGTTACTTAGCAAGAGGTACAGGGATGCCAAAGCCAAGTTTTACTTGTTCAAGAGATTTTAGGAAAGTCTGAAGCATGAGACAAGACAGGTCTTTCATATGGAAAAGTCAGTGGAAACAGCTTGGGTGGGCCTGCATGTTAGGTGGGGTGAGGTCTCAGGGAATCACCAGAGTGAGGTGAAAAGTATAAACCAGGTTGATGGGGACTTAAATATAGAGCCCTCTGGCTGGCTCTGTGTGGGGGAGGCTACCCCCAATTCTTATCCTGATGCCAGAAAGTTCAATTTCCCTGTATATGTCCCTGGTTCTTTTCAAGCTGTTGCCCCAGTGCTGGAGCTCAGAGGGAGTAAGTCCAAGTAAGTCCAAGTTCCTTTAAGAGGGACTTGCTAGGACTCCAGAAGCCCTGCCTCTCACTCAGCCTCAATCCCCACTAGTTTTTGCAGCCTGAAGTTATGGGTACTTGTTTTACTGATAGTGGAACTCTGAGTTGGGGTCCTGGTATGGAGCTGGGAACCCTCACTGCTCAAGGGGGACTTCCACATCCAAGATATTTTTTCTGATTTTTATTCACTACATGTGGGTGTGGGACCAGCTTATTCTCTGTCTCCACCCCTCCCACCAGTGTCCATGTGGCTTCTTTATATTTGTAATTGTAGGACTTCTGTTCAGCTGGATTCCAGGCAGTTCTGAATGATGGTTTTTTCTGTAGTTCAGTTATAATTATACTGTGGTTTTAGGAGGATACAAGTGACACATTTATCTATGCCACCATCCTGACTGCCATACAAGATGCTACTGATGCTTCAAAAAGAGCAATCTCTTAACATTGTGAGAAGAGGAGGGAATGCACAGGGAGGGGAGTGGAGAGGAAAAGTTCAGTACTAGTTTTTAAGCATTTTATTTTGGTAAGTTAAAGGCCTTAAAAATAGCCACAACAAAAACTACTATTTAATATAACAAAATTTTTATAAAATAAAGGATATTTCAATACCAAAAAATTTGGAAAGGGCTTGTTTCATATTCAAACAAAATTCCTTAAATTTTAAAAATTTGTGATTTTTTAATTCATTGATATGTCCTGAATTAGCCAGAGATAATTTAATGCTTCATCTCAAAGCAGTCTTTGCTGAAGATTAATGTTTAGGAACCTCAGACTTTCCCCCAAAGAGCTTAATGGTAGGAGCTTTGGAGTTGTGGTTCATCAGTAGGAGAATTTTATGCCCACCATCCCCTCATATCACAAAGATAAATAATTCTTCTATCTATAAAGACCTAGCAATGTACCTTATTCTCTGTACTTGGTCTTGGTTCCAAGATATTGATTCTGATACAATTTACACAGATCAGAATCAATTTTTTTGAAATTCAAATAGCTTTTATTTAAATTGAAAACACAATTCTTAATACTGCACTAATAGTTAAAATCCCTTGTTATAAAAAAAAAAAAACCCTAAGGAGTGCTTCTAGATACAGCAGGAGTTCTAGGTTCATAAGACCAGATCTGACTTGAGACTATCCTTTAAATTGTAGAGAATTAAGAAAAAATAGGTTATTTACAGAGAACATTCTCTACATATGTACTCAGGTACAAATTTGGTGACAGAAAAGACTTTTAAGGGCATGTTGGAATCTCAGAAGCAGTTCTCGAAGAGCTTAGTTTTATTTTTTTGGACTTTGGAAACACCTAAGATCCTTCTTCATCCTCAATCTTGGGAGCCAGGTAGTACTTTAAATGTCCCATATCAGTAATTTTATACTCTACAACAAAAGGTACATCAGCAGACATACTGAGTGTTACCATAGGAGAGAATGGAGTAGCTTTTGGAAAGAAGTTCAGATACCTCAGTGCAAAAGTTAGCTGAACTGGCTCATTCATGTCTATGCTAAAAGCTTTCTCTTCTTTTTCAACATTACTTGTTTGTGACAACTTAATATTTCTATTTCCAAGTTCCCCACTTGCAGAAAATTTCACTCCGTCTTTTGTGCAGGAAATTACAACAGCATCTCCAATATGACTGAGATCTCTGCATATACATGCAAATTCACCAGAAGGCATCTTCACTACACAGCTATACTCTTGTTCTAAGTTGTTCAGCATCTAAATCCATTAATTTCATTTCATAGTCTGAAAACTTTTCTTGATTTGGGTCTTCAAATCCTAGGGCCAATGTGTCTGCATTATCTTCTGCCCTTAGGGTAATGATGTCTTTATTGTCAGCACATTTTTAAAAAAAATATATTTTATTGATTATGTTATTATAGTTGTCCCATCCCCCCCTTCACTCCCCTCTGCCCTGCACACCCCCTCCCACCCACATTCCCCCCCTTTACTTCATGTCCATGGGTCATACATATAAGTTCTTTGGCTTCTACATTTCCTATACTATTCTTACCTTCCCCCTTTCTATTTTCTACCTACCATTTATGCTACTTATTCTCTGTACCTTTTCCCCCTCTATCCCCCTCAGACTCCCCTGTTGTTAACCCTCCATATGATCTCTATTTCTGTGTTTCTATTCCTGTTCTAGTTGTTTGCTTAGTTTGTTTTGTTTTAGGTGTGATTGTGAATAACTGTGAGTTTGTTGTCATTTTACTGTTCATATTTTTTATCTTCTTTTCCTTAGATAAGTCCCTTTAACATTTCATGTAATAAGGGCTTGGTGATGATGAACTCCTTTAACTTGACCTTATCTGAGAAGCACTTTATCTGCCCTTCCATTCTAAATGAAAGCTTTGCTGGATAGAGCAATCTTGGATGTAGGTCCTTGCCTTTCATGACTTTAAATACTTCTTTCCAGCCCCTTCTTGCCTGCAAGGTCTCTTTTGAGAAATCAGCTAACAGTCTGATGGGAATTCCTTTGTAGGTAACTGTCTCCATTTCTTTTGCTGCTTCTAGGATTCTCTCCTTATTTTTAATCTTGGGTAATGTAATGATGATGTGCCTTGAAGGTGTGTTCCTCCTTGGATCCAACTTCTTTGGGACTCTCTGAGCTTCCCGGACTTCCTGGAAGTCTATTTCCTTTGCCAGCTTGGGGAATTTCTCCTTTATTATTTGTTCAAATAACTTTTCCACTTGTTGCTCTTCCTCTTCTCTTTCAGGTACCCCTACAAATTGGATGTTGGAACATTTAAAGATGTCCTGGAGGTTCCTGAGCCTCTCCTCACTTTTTTAAAATTTTTTTCTGTTTGGTTGTTTCTTTCTTCCTTCTGGTCCACATTGTTGATTTGAGTCCCAGTTTCCTTCCCATCACTATTGGTTCCCTGTACATTTTCCTTCATTTCACTTAGTGTAGCCTTCATTTTTTTTCATCTAATTTGTGACCAAATTCAACCAATTCTGTGAGTATCCTGATTACCAGTGTTTTGAACTGTGCATCTGATAGGTTGGCTATTTCTTCGTCACTTAGTTGTATTTGTTCTGGAACTGTGATCTGTTCTTTTGTTTGGAAGAACAAAAGACCTTTTTTTTGGTCTTGACACACCTGAGGGGTGGAGCCTCAGGTGTCCCCCCCACTCCTGCAGGGCAACCCAGTTGCTGGGTTGTGATGCTGTCAGTGGGGGAGGGGCAAAGCAAGCACCACAGGGAACAATGGTGCTTGCTCTGCTCTCGGCTGGATTTCAGTCACTTCCCACAAGCAAACTGGGCCCCTCTGGTGCTGATTCCTGTGTGGGTGGGTTTGTGTATGTTCTAGGACCCTGTGGGTCTCTCTGACAAACTCTCCTGTGAGGCTGGGAGTCTCTCCCCTTACCACCTCAACCCCTACAGGTGTTTCAAGTCAGTGGCCCAAGGTTTTATTTCCCTGCACAGGAGCCCTAGGTTGCACAGTCTGTCTCACTCTCCAGTTGTTTCTCCTAGTCTATCTGCACGTGAATGTGGGACCACCTGGTCTTCAATCTGTCACCTGGACAGTTCACCCACTGCTGCCTTGCTGGCCAGCTGCAGCCCTATGTGTCCTGCTCCACAATCTGCCACCTCACTGGGTCCTCCAGCCACCACCTTGCTATGAGTCCTCTCCGCCTGGCTGCCCATCTCTGCCCCTCCTACCAGTGTGGATGAATATGACTTCTTTAACTCCTTGGTTGTCGGACTTCCAAACAGTTCAGTTTTCTATCAGTTCTGGCTGTTTTTTGTTTTTAAATTGTTGTCCTTCTTTTGGTTGTGTGAGGCGACACAGTGTGTCTACCTATGCCTCCATCTTGGCCGGAAGTCAGAATCATTCTTGATAGAGACCTTTCATCACTCAGGAGAACATCTTCTCTCTTAGCAGGAAGGGAAACCAAAGCTCAAGAGGTAAAGAGATTTGTCTAATGCCACACTCTGCAAGTGAATCCCATAGCCAAGACAGAACTTTTACAAACCAAGACTCAGTTGGCACTTAAAACTCAGAGAGAAGCGTCAGAACCTGAAGACTGAACATGTCCCTGGGTGGGGCCACTTGCAGAGTAGGCAGAGACAGCCATTGGTGCTGGGAAGGATTCCAGACCAGCAGGTGGAGCACTTTAGCAAAAGACAATGGTGTCACAGGATGGATCTCAGCCTGGCCATCTGGGAGTTTGTGACTGGGGTGTGTGGCAGTGAAAAAAGCATACCATTCTTAGACTTGGAAGTTTACAAGGAGGTCCAATAAAGTCTAAACAAAACCCCACTCTTGGAAAAAACAGATTAAAGGACAGGAGTTTGAGTCTCCTGTCTGAGTTCCTGGAAATGAGGAATAAGAGTGAATGGAGCAGTATCAAGGCTAACTTGATTGGCTTCAGAATTTCCAACTAGTTGGATGGGCAAGGTAATTCTGATATGATTAGTAAGATGGTAGCAGCAAATGTGGGTTTGGAGAGAAGAAATGTGTAGAATTTTTTTCTCCCAGTAAAATGGTTATTATTATGAATATTTTCCTGTTACTTGAACCCCATTGCTGAGCAAAAAAAAAATGAATCATATATCAGGCATTGTGTTAGAAGAGATATGGTCATATTTGCATGATGGAACATTTAGGTGAGATTGTGAAATTGTAAGGTATTTAAAAAGAAAAAGAGGAAATTTTGGTAAAACTATAAGAAAAGACAAAGACTGCCTCTTTGAAGAACTGGAAATTAGCTGAATGTAGAGTATCGCAATTTTGTCAAATGTACACAAAAAATCTCAATGTTAGAAGAGGGAGAAAGGCAGTTAGGACTAGTAAAGCTCCCAACCAGATAGTATAAATCATGATGGGGACTCAACCTTCTCAGCTAATTAACTGATTTGAAATCTGGTAAGACCATGGAACCCTCATGTCTACTAAGAGAGGTCAAAGACAAGCTCTAAAAGAGGTCAAAGCCTAGATCTAAAAGAGGGGCCCTGAGCCTTGAAGCAGGACTGATATAGCTTTTTGAGAAACTTAAGAAGCTAAAAGAGAAAGTTCAGAGTGAGTTCCAAAGAAAACATACAGTAATCGGTGGGCATAATCCCCATCAAAAATAAACACAATAGGGAATGCCTAAAATTCTTCAGTGCTTTCAGATCATAGGAAGCTGCACTTCAGCATTACTACCTCAGAATTATTTCATATTGAAATAAAATTTGGTTATGTATTTTGTAAACTGGTTGATTTAGGCTTGGGGTATGGGATAAAAGGTATGGCATTGACCACCCATTCCTCCTGGAACACAGCAGTCTCCTGGATACAGGAAATCTTTGGTCAAAATATCAGCAATTGAAACAAATGAAATGTCCTTGTGACTTTCATAATTAAACTTTCATATCTTTCACACACACACACACACACACAAAAAACAGTACTTGGAGCACAGGCATTACTGGAAATTCATGAAATGAACCCTCCTTTTTGGGTCAGTGTTTACTACAATCCTGATTGTTTCAGAAAGAAAACTTCATGAAAGGAAATCAAGAGCATTTCTCCAACTCCACGAACACTGCAATAACAGGAAACAAAACTCCTATTTCTGTAGTTTGCCAGATAAGAACTGAATAGTAGATTTTTTCGAAGGCATGTGGCAAATACTGTTAAAGACATATAAATTACTGCCTATTGCATGGTCTTGGCTGGGGTGACTTACATTGTAGCTTCTATTTCTGGTGGGGAGACACATTTGTCATTGCTCCAGAAAATGGTAAAAAAACGCCAAGTTGGCAAAAAGAGAAATCGTTAAGAGTATGACCATTTCAACTTTGTTCATTCGGTGAAGACTCTCTTTCCCAAGAACATTCTAGACAATAACTTTGAAGCAAAGCAAGGGCCGATTTGCTAAGCAGTTGGAAGTAATTTCCAATGGACTCCTAAGATACTGCAGTTCAGATGCTTTCTAAGAATAGAATAAATAATAGCACACAGTGGCCTTAAATGGGGGTCCACTTTTAAATATAGAAGGGAATGTCTTAGTTCAGGGCATATTTGCTTATTACATATTTTATAACTCAAGTACGATAGCTAGCCCGCCTATTACAATATATATCCCCAAACTTTGTTTATGTTGTAACAGCAAACATAATTAAGGAGGCATGTGATTTTTTTTTCACTTTGAAGTTTATCCTCTTCAGTTGCTTTAAAAAGGAAAAGAAAGAAAGGACACAAATCTCTCAAAATACACCTTCTAAACAAATATTGCTATGAAATACGTACATTTAGGGATTTTTTAGGTTATACTGCAAAGGTGCTCTTCTGGTCATGGTTTTCAGCTTTTTAATCATGACAACTGATCATCAGTTTCCTTGTTTGCTCTGACATCTCACTGATGTCATCCTTTGTTGACAAGGCACAGGGAAAAGAATTGTTAATATTTGGTTATGTCAATAATTGGAAATATTGCTGAGACCATGTAATGGAGGGTGAAATCAGTACTTTTGTTGAATGTTATTGTCACCACCATTAGAGAAGTGTAAAAATGCAAAATAATGTACCATAATTTAATCTCCACTTTGATATACATTGCTATGCATTTTTATTTCTAATAGATGACATTTATTCACAATTTAGCATCCTGATTTCAATCCACTTAACTTTATATCATAAGTTAGTGCCTGTGTTATCAAAATTTTGTGTAAAGATCATTATTATAAATGAATCCATTTAACATGGAAATATCATATAGTAATTGACATACTAATGTTGTTTGCAGTTTTTCTTACTATAAATAACTCTATGTGAAATATCTTTGCAAATATATCTTTTTCTTATTATTTGTGATTACCTTGCAATAGTTAGAAGTGAAATTACAAGATAAAAGATATAGATTTTTTTTACAACTCTTGATACATATTGCCAAATTGTTTAATAGGAAGGTTGTACGACTTTATAACCCAACAGAAGTTTATAAAGGCAAGCAAGAGAATGTACTTAGTTTTCTTTAATTTGGTCATGGCTCTGTGAAAATTTATACTATGGCAAATAGAGCATTTGTTAAAGACAAACTACTAAAATACCTTTGTTTCAGATAAAATGAAGTAGTAAGTCATCTTTAAATTAGTAGTAAATGCTAGCAATTTAAAAATATATTTAAAATTTATTAGCGGGGAAACAGCAAATAATTTTTAAAGTCCATTTTTTAAAGATTTTATTTATTTATTTATTTTAGAGAGGGAAGAGAGGGAGAAAAAGAGAGAGAGAGAGAGAGAGAAACATCAATGTGCGGTTGCTGGGGGCCATGGCCTGCAACCCAGGCATGTGCCCTGACTGGGAATCGAACCTGCGATGCTTTGGTTTGCAGTCCGAGCTCAATCCACTGAGCTATGCCAGCCAGGGCTTAAAGTCCATTTTTAAGAATAAAAATAATCCCTCATATTTGCTGCCTGCTTAGCAATTTAAAAACACTTTCATTAATGATCTTTGATTAATCATTATAAACTTTAGCAAATTCTGAAATAACTCTGGCTTACTAGAAACCATCAAATCCAGTCACCTTAAGAAGTATACCACAAAACTGTTTTCACAATAAAATTCAAATTTATATTCCAAAGAAATATCTCTGCTTTGGGTAAAGAGTAAATGCTATTGCGTGATTCTCTCACTTCCAAGTAGCACAGGAAGGCAGGGCTACAAAATTGGCTGAATAATGTCAGCATGCACACAAGCCTTCGCATCACCTTGAAATCAAATCGGGATAAGAGGAAACTCTTACCACTCTCTGAACATGGCATGCATGCCCCAACCTACCTCAGAGTCATTCTATTTTCTCCTGTTCCCTTAGCCTGCAGGTCTGCCCCCAGATGGTGCCATGGTTTTACTCCTCCCTCCTCTACAGCATTGCTCTAATGATACCATCTCAGCTGGGCCTCCCTACATAACCCTAGAATTTCAGCCACCACCATTGCCCCCCTCAAAAAAGCATCTGTTCCTTTTCCCTGCCTTATTTTTCTACATAGCATTTGTTACTATTATTTTTGTTTCTTTGTTTTACGTGTTTTGGTCTGGCTTATGATAGAGCATAAGCTCCATGAGAGCTGGGATTTCTGTCTGCTTCTTCCACAGCCACATCCCCATTACCTCGAACAGTCTGGTACACAAGCACTTAATATGTCTTTGTTGAAGGAAGGAATGACTAAATGAAAGTGCAGCCTGAAGTTTTCTAACAATTTTTTGTGGATATGCTATAAAGGAAAATAGTAGTCTTCAGAAGAACCGTGACTTTAATGCCCATGCTGCCGATAGCTTGCATTACAATATGATATTTTCCCACTGTTAGCTAAGGAACAGAACCAGCCTTTATTAAAATGTTGTCAGACAGATTCTGTGGAGTCAAACAATTCCAAGCTTGCCACTTTCTTGCACATGACCCTGGGCAGTTGATCAACATCTCTGGTTTCAGTTTCCTCATTGGAATATGAGAATGGAGACACCTACCTCTAAGTAGTGATTGTAGTAACTGTAATGACTGTAGTGATGATTCAACACAGTGTCACAGACAATACCTGGAACATGGAAGTGGTCAATAATTGTTAGCCCTTATAATTCAAGGGATACTGAGCTAGAAATTTAATGTACCTTATTATGCTTAATTGTCACAGCAACATAAGAAATTGGATAAACTCTTCCGAATATGTATGTATTCTGTGGATCTCCAAATAAGTCTGGAAAGGGTGTGTAATTCATAATTTTACTGGAGATTCAAACTATGTAATGAATATCAGAAATAAAGAAATCTGTTCAACTTTAATTTGGGTTTAATCAAACATTACCCAAAAGATGTTTTTCTCTTTTTATAAACACATGCTGTTCATGTGGAGATGGTAATTTCTATAAATGCCCTTTAATAGATACAGAATAGATCATTTTCTTCATTTAACAGAGGAAGAAGCTGAAGCTCAGAATTTCAGTGACTTGTACAATGTCACATAGAGAACAAATAGAAAGGCAGATATCCTAAGCCTGGTCAACCTGATTCAGGAGGCAGATCTTATCACCACTGCACTCCATGTAGCTCCCCATCACCTAACTTGGTTGTGATTATTGCACATGAAGATGACAAAACAATAACACAGCTGCACCTCTAGAATTGTTGAAAATTCCAACTCATCTGGAAAGTAGATTTGCGATAAGATCACATTTTGTGAACCTAAAAGAAACATACTACATGAACTCTAAGTACTTGGCCATTGCTTTGTGCTACAGAAGACTTTCTTTCTGACATTTATGTTGTAGGCAAGCAAATAATAGTGAGGCATCAACATGGCATAACTTACAAAGATTAAAGAAGAGAACTTAAAATCAGTTCATTACACGCACATTGGTATAAACATAAACTCTGATTTTATTTATGTATTTATTTATTTACTTATTTAGTCTAAGAGAAAACCAGAGAACTTTCAGAACATTGGATGAGGAAAAACTGAATTTCTACACAGATCTCTGTTGGTAGTTAACCAGGCATGAGCCTCATAGACAGAAATCCCAGCTAGGCAGGCTGCCTTGCTCACAAATAGATGTGGCTTGTCTGTGTTTGGAGATATGCTTACTTGGCTTCTGAATCAGCCAGAAATTTCATACTATGTAACTATTTTGGGCTTTTTTAGACTCTGACAAAATGAGGCCATGGGGTGCAGAGATAAACAGAGATTATTCATATTATTGCTTCTCTTGAAATTTGTATTTCAGCCCTGGCTGGTGTGGCTCAGTGGGTTGGAACATCATCCCATGAACCAAAGGACCACATATTCAATTCACAGTCAGGGCTCTGGGGAACAGCTGATTGATGTTTCTCTCGCATGGATGTTTCTCTCTCTCTCTCCCATCCCCTCTCTAGAATCAATAAATAAATCCTTGGGTGAGAATTAAAAAGAATTTTTGTATTTCATTGTAAATGAAAGAGAAAAAAGTTTAATAGTAAATAGGAAAACCATGTTAATATCTTTATTATCAATCCCCTAAAAGAATTTCCAAATAAGAATGGGCAAAAGTGACAAGACAAACCAAATGAAATAAGATGCCAGAAAAAACACCACAATTGTGGTGTTAAGACAAATCATCTCAATTTATATAAGTTGGAAATAGTTTATATCTTTCATCTAACAATGTGAGATAAATAAGACTAGAAAGGTATCTTAATGATTAGACCAAATATCCATCTACCTCAATTTGTTTTGCAATACTCTGTCATTTTTATGCCCCACAGTGTCCCTCTATAACTGTACAGAAATAGAAATTGGTAGAAATACTCCAATTGTCATTTTATTTTGTCCAAACCATGATAAGTATACCCAGGTATCTGTTCCAGCCCCAGACTGATCTATGTGCATTTCTCTTGAGATCCCTTCATTCTGAGTTTATATTATAATTTGTTTCTGGTTGTTAAGATAGTGGACAAGTCAGATCTAAGCATAGCTTTTTGGGCATGCTTCTGCGTGGTGACACAGTAGCAAGATAATTCCAAGTTATCAACAGTGGCAACATTGACTACTAGAGAGAACATGAAATTTTGCCCCTTAATCACAGTTCTCAGAGTCCCATAAGTGACAGAAGGGATGGGGCCCGAGTGCTTGGTGGATGATTTATTGCTTGTGTTCAGTAGACAGTTCTTATATACATCTTATACCCACATTAGCAGTCCTACAGTATTGTCAGGAGAAAGGAATTCTTTATATGCTTATGGTGTTTTTTAGGGATAATAGCATGCACATGTCCAACATCACTCTTTTATAAATAAGTAAGGATTTAGGTTTTTCCAAAAATGCAATGTCAATCATTAGAGACTTGTAGGATGCCAAATGTCTATGTTTAGCGCAGCTTTTACACATTTTGGACAAAGCAGAACTATTTATTTTGAAATTAAAATGTCTCCAAGCAACCATGTATTACAAAACATTTTAGAAAGCATTTTTGGTGGTGGTTAGGGAAAATTTTCCATATATATGAATAAGCATGTGGAGATAATATGCATAAAACCCCATATGCAACTTCTGACACTTCTGGTGCCTGATTTTACCATAGAAAGAAGTAGCAGTGATTAGGCTGCATGCAATGGTCTGTTCTATTCAACATCTTCAGTGTGCCAACTTTTTATTTTCTGTTTTATTTTATTTTATTTTTGACATGTGAAGTAATAATTATGCATGATGTAAACTGCAAAAGCAATGCTAAGGTTTATATCAAGGCAGTATATTTCTAAGTCTATATTTTCAGGCAGTTAACCTCTTGGGGAAAGTACCCTTAAGATAAACATTTCCCTCTCTTTTCCTATATTGTTTTGACAAATGGAAATGCCGATTTGAGAATATCAAATCCCGTAGTAGGAGGAATAGGTAGGAATAAAAGCCATAAATATAAAAGCCATGATTATTATTTATTAGTATATTTACATGGCATTTGTGCATGCCATTTCTAGCACTATGTCACTCTGGTTGACAGGGGACTGGAGAGTGGACAATAATGTCTCTCCATTATGGAGAGTCATATGCCCTTGGTCCTCTGCAATTGCCGGGGCAGCCCTTAGTCAACTGGCAGGACCTAGCTTTGGGGGTTAACTTCTGGTTTTCAGTGTGCCATAGAATCAGTTTGTATTTGGATTTTTTTCTTCTATCTGATGAACACTTGGAAAACCTTCCTTTATTTGCCCAGCGATCATCCTTTAGTTGAAATTATGTCTTGGCAACATTCTGTGTGATACCAACCAGAAAACCATTGATCAATTAAGTATAATTCAAGTTCTATGCTTCAACAAAAGTTCTAGGGAGACTTGTAAATAGGTACATCATTAAATACTGAAATCCTTGCTAAGCCCAGATCCTCTCTGTTGGGAGCTTGATATATTTTAGCATGCGGTTTGTCTAACTCCTCATGTTCTGGGTCTAAGCATATTCTGATTGTGATTTTTCTCCCCATGTACGTCTGGTTCCAGAGAGAGATTTCATTAATGATACCAGCATGAGCATTTCAGTTTTATGACAGTTTTATTTCTCATTGCAAATTAATATATCGGACACACATAAGTGATGTTCTTCATTGGTTAATTCGAGTCTGCTGGCTCTCATAGTCTTAACAAAATCCCATTTCAGAGTCCACAAGGCTGAAAGTCAGACTCAGGTACATGGTGAGTTACCCCTCAAAGGCCCTATTGTCCTGTCAGAATATCGTCTGCTCCCTTGGAGGCAATTCTCAGATGTCACTATGTAAAAACTGTCTGTTTCAAATTCCTGCAGTCCTCTTGTATTTTTCTCCTAGGGAAGTTTAGAAGCTGTGTGAGCAAAACTATTATGGGATTATGGGATTGGAAGGGCATTTTGGGGAAATTGAGGTGATAATAGTGTAGAGGGAATACTTACTTTGAAGGATCAGGCAAGAATAGATTCTACAACCTCCTATAGAGTGTCCACAGCATTGCTGGCATACCAACGTAGGGGGAGAAGAAACACTTCCACAGAAGGAAATGTTTATTTAGGGATAGCCAAATTTTGGAGGATGAGGAAAATAACAGTTCCATATCTATATTACCTTGGATTTGTCTCTACCCTTTATCATTAGTCACTGCTCCAAACAAAGTTAATGGAAATGTTATGGCTCAATTTCTGTGGCCTGGGGAAGCTTATCAATGGAGCTGCCACTTCCTAGTTACTTGTGGAATTTATCTGTGTTAAATGAGTTCACTCAGAGGTGTCACAAACATTATAAACTCTGCCCTGCAGTATGATGAAATATTTGAAAAGTGTCACACACATTTAGGGGGGAAAAATAGCTTCTACAATCCTACTTTTTTCCTTCATTCTACCTTGAACTCCTTGCTCAGAAAAGTTAAGTGGATGTTTATAATTATACAAGGTGTAAATATCAATGGAGCTTAATTATATTTTAAAACCAAATTGTTTACCACATAGGTTTTGAAATACATGTTGTGATCATTTAAGGATACATCCTTTTAAGAAGGAATAATGTAAAGGACATAAATAATAAATTGAAAGCACATTTAAAAGTTGCTTTCTTGGGAGTAAGCTAACTGAATAGCTTATAACTTACCAGAGACATTCACATTTCATTATATAAATGTATAAAGTCATTTTATTATGCTATTCCAGTGGTCACAGCAAGGAACCCTTAAGAACCCTTGATTTCTACAGCAAAGAAATAAAAACACATCAAAAACAAGATAGCTGAGTTACAAAGAACTGTAAAATCATGCTCAATTATATACAGACAACTAGTTATAGAACCAATTCATCCAGTTAAAGATACATCCACTAAATTCATCAGACTATCCTGTATTTCAGTTAAATTATGCCTTTAAGCAAGAAAAGCCAATGGTTTAGAAATAGTCACAGCATTACTAAAGGAATACCTAAGAACTCTGCTATTTGTCTTTGCTAAGCTCTGTGCTATTTACGTGAAGATTTATGGTGTTGAGAGCACAGATACTTTTAGTCATTTTACATGTTACTGCAGGGGTGGGTTGAAAAGGATTAGGCACCAGGAGAAGGACACCTCACTAAAGAATGTCACACACCCAGTCTTCCTTTAAAGCTTATGGAAGAATTCTGCACCTTAATTTTAAAAGCCATCATGTGACTTTCAGATTGAGTTTCTTAAATGTACCAAGAGAGAGCTTTCTGGAGGGATTGTGTAATATGAAGCAACTAAACTAATTGAAGCAGCTAAATTTTGCAAAATATTTTAGGGGCTACAAAATACTGGCTTAACAACATTTTTAATCACATAAGTGCATTTCTTCCCCTCACCCCAAACCCTTATTTCTACATTATTCCCAAAAAGCACATTTTTGTGAATTACAATGGACTTAATTAGAATTAGAATTTAGTTTAGAAATATTCTCCTAATAACTAAAATATTAAAATACTTTTGATACATGATATATTCTTACCACCTTTGCTAGGATACTAAAAAGGATGACTTTTGTTTCTCATTTCCAAGTGCTGTGGGCCTAGGACTGAATAAGAGCTGCTCTGCTCACAGCTAGAATGCTATTTCAATTCTCTGATCTTTTGTTCCTTTATAGAGACAAGTGAAGCTAATGAGTCCTATGACTCAGGGTGGCCATGAGGATTAAGTCAGATAAACTGTATAAAAGTTTTGGTGCCTGGATTATAGTAGATGTTATAGTGTTAATGTACCCTATAATCCATTCAACCCCAACTAAATTTTAGGCTTCATTGGTACTATGGTAACTAACTTTACCTATTATTAGTGGATTTAATCATCAAAAGATGATACTCAAATTGCTCCTGATGAAACATAAATATATTTGTTATAACTGTAGTCAAAGGCATTAGATTTAATATTCTGTTAGTATTAATTTTCAATAACATAGTACTTAACACTTCATCAAATTCTAATGTACGTATTAATTCTACTGGCAAGAGGATTGTTTAAAGGGATATGGCATACAGGGAGAAAGAAGAGATCATAGGTTTTCTGCACTCAGAATCAACATGATTTGATTCTTCAGCTTTTGCATAATGCATAAGGTTGAGCTTCTGTGGGTTTCAGAATATGGTCTTATGCTAAATGCTACATATTAAAAGGTGAGTTTCAGTATTCCAGCTGTCTCACTCTTTCTTCTTTCCTTCTTCTCTCATGCAGCATTTTATTACATACATCTTTACCTTTGCTCATACATCTTCCCTTGCCCAGAATCCTACCAATGGCTCAAGATCCAGATCAAGTACTATCCCCTCCAACAACTCTTTGGCTGTTATTTTATTCTCCAGATGAAAAGATTGTTAGAATGCAAGCCTCCCAACCATGGAAACAAAGAAGACATATGAGTCCTTCAACAGATTTACAGCATAACATGAAGAGTCAGGAATAGTATATCACAGATGCTATAGTAAGGGGATTTGGAAGCCAGAAAGGGAACCTGATTGGTCAATTCAAGTTAGTCAAGGAGGTGCCTTCCAAAAAATACTTAATGTAGTTGACACCATGAACTTGACCCTGTACACACAGGATCTTGTATGCATAAGTACGTATCGGTCAAGCAGGGTGAATATAGATAGTGGTGGATAAGAGTTCTCAGATAAAGACCTGGGATGTGAAGGCACAACAGCTTGAAGCACCCTGGCTTATTTGGTGCTGCAGAAAATTGGGTAGGGCTGGTGCAGAGGGATGAAGCAAAAGATAAGTTGGGAAAGATAAGAGATGTAAAGTCCTCAAGATTTTCTGTTTATTTTACAAAGATTGGACATTATCCTCAAGGGGGTAAGGAACCAATGAAATTTTTTTTTAAATGAGAGCAAATGGGAAGATGCAGGTTTTACAACACTCTGGAAAAATCATGAAGGATGCAGGAAGACTAGATTGGAGGTGTAATCCAGGTTAGGGACTGTTTCGGTCCTCCAGCTTTAAAGTTTTATTGTACTGATTGTCAGTGCTATTTATTTTACCATTTAGTTGCTCTTTTCTTTAATGCATAAGAATTTTCTCTCTACAGCTGTCATGGAAAGTGTTCCTGCCTTGATGTACTTGCACTGTTTTTTGGTACCCCTTTGCCAACTCTCTGCAACATCTTTACACACATACATACACAGCTCTCATGGCAGGGATACATACAGAGAAAATGGGCAGGAAATGCTTTTAATTGACAGATTCCATTGGTTTCACAAGTGATTATTTGTAGACAATCAGTAAGGATGAGGTCAGAAGCAGTAAACATTGTGCAAACATATGAGCTCCTAAAAGATGTTTGAAGACTAAAGCAAGGAGAGAGCTGGAACTTGTGTCTCTTGCGATTCTTTAATCCTTGGCTATTTGTTATATGTAACCTAATTTAAATATTCACATATAAAATGGTAGCTTAAGTAATTGGATACCATTAAATAATTTATAATTATGTAATAATTTACAATTAAATAATTAGAGTCTAGTTTTGACCCTGTTAAATGTATGAGATGATTTGTCCTGAACACATTGCCCTAATTGCCCACGTCTTTGAAACTCCATTTTTTAGAGCCTTATCCAACTCAGCAGAATTTTCATTCAAAAATACCCTTTCTTTTTCTTGAGGAATTTACTTTTTAATCTGAGCTTTTATCCATAAGCACAAATTAGCCTTCACTGAATCTATCATCTTAACTAATAAAGGATTACATGATAAATGTGTAAAATAATGCTGTTTAGGTATGGTGAAATTTTGTGGATGATTGGGAAGTTAAAGGAAGAAAAAAACTCCCTGTCAGGTATCCTATTTTTCTTGGTTTTGAAATTCATGGAATTAAGAAAGCTATGTAGTCTAAGACAAGATGACAAACTTCTGCTTTGAAATTGGTATTTCCTTAGTCAAACAAAAAAATAATTTGGCCTTCGGAACACACTGTAAAACACACTTTAAAAAATTTTTACATTGTAATTGTGATAGAGACCTAAATGTTTGTTTATAAATTTATATAGATACATACATTTAGATATGAGAAATTTTAGTTGATTCTTTAAGTATCCAGTACTCTATAGAGTTGTCAATTCTTTTTAAACCTTTTGGCAGTCTGCCAAACTCTAGTCAGCAGAGAGTACTGGACAGTATACAAGAGAAAGGGACAGGATAGAAAAGGTAAAGAAAGAGAAGAAAGAAAAAAGTGGGGGATTGAAGAAAAAATTCTCAAAAGTGGAAGGATTGACAAGTAGCACCCGTGCAACAGAAAGAGAGCTATCAGAGACAGAAGCATTAGAAGAAAATGAAAAAGGAAGACTGCATGACCTCAACAACCTGTCAGACTCACTTCACATTTGTTCCCATCATCTTACTCAGTGATCCTAAAGAATCCATGGGAGAAAAATTGGAAACAACTTCCTTAGGAAATTAAACTTTATCATTATTAATATACACTGAACATTCACCTTATACATGTTATATCTGTGTTGGTAAATATAATCAACCTCACTATGCAAAAGTCAACCCATTCTCCTTATCAACTGTCCTGACTAGAGCCCATAAAACTGGGATTAAAAAAGAGAAAGAGACTTTTAAACAAAGTACCCAGAAATTCTCATAAATCCTCTTTTGGAGAGCACGGAGTATTGCTGAATGCTAATTAACATGGAATTCAAGAAAATTGGGGTTTATAATTTCTCGTTAACTTGAGAAGAAATTAGAAATATGTGAGAAAGACTAATAAAGACAAAAGCAAATAAGTAAATTAAAATATTACAAAGAAGATAGAAAAATAAAAAATGGATGATATCATATTTCCCCAAATATCACTCAAATTATAATGCAGACACAGCCCCCCAACAAAGATAGAACATGCTCATAGACAAAATATAAAAATTGCTATCATTGTGAAGCTTAAAAATATATAATCGAATGAAATGAAAACATCTTACTCCACAAATGGTGTAAGATAAGTGAAGCACCATAATCTATTTCCTTAAAATAGATAGGTCACCCTTGAAACAAATGAACATTTACAGAGAAAATAAAATGTATGCTCTTCCTACCACGAGTAATTCATCAAGGGAAGTTGTACTAACACTAAAAGAGCCTGAGTAATTGTTTTCTAATTGAGTAAATAGAAAATAATAGAAGTACTCCCACAGTTAGCTTAAGAAGATTATGTGTCAGAGGGACACATTTGTTGAAAGTACTGCATTTTTGGACAGTGAAGATAATCACCTGACAATAAATCATAAGCTGCAGTAAAAAATTTCTACTTCTTTTTCACAGTGTGGTAACTAAACCAAGTTTGTGAGGTTTGCTGCCCTTTCCTTCTTGGCTTTGTAGTAAGGACTGAGGTAACTGCTCTTGCCTGTAACCATGGCATCAATCATGTAATAGGCTGTTTGTTGTTTTGTGCCATCTTCTCTGAATTCAAAGTTTAGATAGATCTGGATGGATAGGAAGAGGAGGGGGAGATAGGGTGGGGGGAGAGAATTTTGCAAGGCATATTTTAAGTGAGAAATCAGTTTAAAGAATAATACATAGGGCAAAATTCCCATTTAAATAAAAAAATCTGTATATGTGTACAGGTATTTATGTAAATGCATAGAAAGTAGAGTGAAAGACTGCAAGGGTGCATAATAAACCTTTACTAATAGTGTCTCTGGGTACTGGCCATCCTCACTACCTTTCCCAGCTTAGGCAATCATTACCTTTCACATGAGCTTTGAACTGCTCTTCTAAATGGTCTCACTGCTTCTACTTTTGTTTAGCCATATCATTTCACTGCAGCCCCAAACCCACGCTAATGCCTTAGCTATAATTCTTTGAAAAACCTTTCAATTTTACAAGTAGGTATTATACAATTATACACTATACATAAATATATTTTCAGTGTAAAAAATTGAGACATTTTATCCAAACATTTTCTTTCTTCCCCCACCTCATATCACTTCCCTACACATTCTCTATCCTAAATTACATTTTCTCCCCCAGAGCTACTGCAAATGATTTATTATGTACCTCTCCATTCTTCTTCTGTGCTTCTTAACACAAACACACTTACATGCACCTTTGTCTTTGCTAGTTTTTGCAAAAACATTATTATGCCATATGTAGTGTTCTGGAGTTTTATTTATTCCTTAATAATTTGTCTTGGAAAATTTTCTATGTAAGTATATAAACTCTACTTTGCTCTGATTAACTACTGTAAAATATTTCATAGAATGGAATATATCATGATTTATTTATTAAGATTCAAGCTTATAAAAATTCCTCACTCTTAAAAAAATGCTGCATTTGTGTGACAGACCCATTTTATAGACTAGATTCCCTGAAAGTGGGATGCTGAGAGAAGGAATATTAACTCTTGTATTTTACAGATACTGCAACAAATTACATTCTAAAAAAATTCTACCTATTAGCACTATTGCCAGTTTCTGTAATTGATTTTATCTTTTAAAGGTATTAAATTACTATGGCAATATATGGCATTTAGTTATTGTTTTAATTAGTAATGCCAGAGATACTATTAAATATATTTTATGTTTTTGCCTGATACCTCCACTTCTCTTTTGACAAATATACTTTTTGTTCATTTTAATAGATTTTTAATTGATTTGTATAAACCCTATTGATCGACTACTTAATTGATCATTCATCCCTCTGATATATAGAGCTTCTGGATTTCTCCTGTTGCTCATATTGTCCTAACTACAGATTTGAAATTATTGAATATTGTTTTTTGATGATCTATTGAGAATTCATATTGTTTATGGTGTGAAGTAGAAGAGTTTTATCTTTTATTTTTTCAAACTGATGGACATAGGTCTAAGACTTTTTTTGCATAGTTGATCATTTTTCCAGTGATGTGAAAGGTCATTTCACAATAAACTGCAGCTCCACATATCACATCTGGTTTTATTCTCTCCACTCCCTTTTACTAATGTTTTTATGTTTTCTTTTCATTTTTCTTTTCTTTCAATGTTTTAATTATTATAGCTTAATGACATGTTCTTATAGCTAGTAAGGCAAGCTCACTTTTTTTGTACTTAAAATTCTCTTGGTTATTTTTATAAATTTTATTTGTCATATGAAATTGAGATCTTGTCAAGTATCATGAAACATCTTATTAAGATTTTAATTGGACTTTTATTAATTTCAAGGGGTAATCTAGGGGAAAAACAACTATTTTGTATCACTAAATCCTTTTATCCAAGAACATGGATAATCACTTAGGTATTTTTAAATATCCTTCACTGTATTGTTATGGCTTTGTTTTATATGGTTCCTTGTACATTTTTGGATTTATTATTAGATCTGTTTTTATTTTTGCAATTGCACATAAATGTTTTTCTTCCAATATGTATTTTAATTAGTAATTTCTGCTACTTGGGGAATTATTTTTTTTATTTTTGTTCAGTTACAGTTGTCCCAATTTTCCCTCCATTGCTCTCCCCTGATCCACCCAACATTTTTAATGTTTTAATTTGTAGTCTATCTACATTTTAATCTTAGAACTTTATTGTTCTCTTCCTAACTTCTTGCATTTTATACTTTGTATTTGAGAGCCCTTGTTTGTCTCATTTTGACTTATTATCACCCAGCTATGGTGAGGTGAGACAATGGCAAAATGTACCACTGGTTTTTAAAGAGTCCTATCCTTTTCTTTTTTTAATTTTAGTGAGTAATAATAGACAAATACAATTGCATATGTTTATAGTGTGCAAAGTGATAATTTTATATACATGTAAATTATAGAATAATTACTGAAATCAAGATAATTAACATGTCTAAGACCTCAGTAATTAACATAGGTAACTTGTATGTGTTTGTGTGCATATGTATGGTGATAATGCTGAAGACCTACTCTCAACAACTTTCAAGTAATCAATAACATACTGTTAACTACAGTCATTATGGAAAATCATATGGTGGTTCCTCAAAAATATTAACAAATGACTGTCATAAGATTCAGCAATCTCACTGCCGGGTATGTATCCAAAAGAAGTGAAATTACAATTTAAGAAATATCTGTACCCCACATTAATTGCAGCATTATTTATAATAGCAAAGATATCAGAACAACCTATCCTTTGACAAATGAATGGATAAAGACAATGTCATATCTTTATACAGCTATTACTCAGCCATAAAAGGAAGGAAATCCTGCCATTTGTGACAATATGGATGCATCTGGAGAGCATTTTGCCAAGTGAAATAAGCCAGAAAGAGAAAGGGGATTCTGTCTTTCTGAGAGGCCAGTGTCTTTCTGGAATGCTACTCCATCTTCCTGGCCACCATCCCCACCCTCACTGGCTCAATGTTGGGTACACATCATGACTGTTCATGTACAGCCCAAATGAGGAAGGAGGAGATGGGAGGGCCATCCCAGCTCCTTCAACTACAGTCCCTGAGTGAGTTCCATGATGCTTCCTCCCTGTGTCCTTTGACTCTGCACTTGAAGTTTCTTAAAGTTGCCCCAACTTCTGGAGAAATTTGTTTCCTACTGAAGTGTATTCTAAGCTTAAGAGAGTCTAGACACATTTTATTTTATACTTTTTATTCTGTAGGAATTTTTTAAAATCTCAGGTCTATCAGTGATATTGTTTCCTGTTTTCTAATGTTATGACTGATTTATTCTCCTTCTATCATCTTTTCTGCTGTTCAGTGCTGTTGGAGACTGGCAGATGAGTTCAATTCAGTTCAGTATTTTGATCAACAGAATGATTTCCTCGAGATGTAAGTCTTAATGTATCATTTTTCCCTCCTAAAATGTCTTGGTAATTTTTCCAACTTCCACCTCTGTTTCACCTGCCATTTGTCCAGCCTCATTCTTATCACCATTTCCCCAAAGCCCAGCTCTCATTTACAAGCTGGAGACCTGCTTGTGTTCCCCAAACGCACTCTTCCTCACCAGTCCTTGCTGTCTGCTATTCTTTACACTCTTCTTTAATTTTGTTCATTTCATTGGTTAGATTAGAACTAACATATCAACTCCTCTAGAAATCTTTTCCTGACCTCCAAAATTAGGTTAGATGCCCCACAACTATTCTTCCATTATGCCCTCTACTTATTCTCACCATTACATTTGTCACACTGTGTATGGCAACTTGCTTTTTCCTTGTTCTTTACCTCTTTAGCCTGTATTTATGTGAAGGGCAGGGATTGTAATTTGTTCATCATCATAAAATCCCTGATGTAAGAAGTTGCAATTAATTATTATCGTATATTTTCTAGATACAATGCCTCAAACATAGCTGTGGTTAAAAGCAGGAGCTTTGAAGTATGGCAGACTTAGATTGAAAGTCTAGTCTGTTACCTATTAGTTCTGAGCAGTGGTAGAACATAATTTGCAGGGGCCATGGGAAAATGAAAATGCAATCCCATACTTGGGTAGGGAAGTCAATCTCTCATTCCCATAGACTCATCTCCCCAACCCATAGCTGATGAACAGTCTCCAAGGGGTTGCAACCTTCATGTTGGAATGGGATTGGTACCTGGATGGAAAGAAAGCAAGTAGCTCTTGCCATCACCTACCAGTGAAAATTAGTAACAGAAAATTCATTTAAAATAGGGTCAGGAGACTTGAAACGAGAATTCTCACGCATGTGTCACTCAACATACCCTACTGACCCAAAAGGTAAGATGTACCTAACAGCTCCTACAGGAAGCAATATTACTTTAATAACTCATCAGGAAGAATAAAAAAGATCTCTCCTTGCTCAGTAAGAGCTCAGCCAATGAGATAAGACTGCCATAATTCAGACAATCAAAAGTCACTATATTTGGAAATTTCTGTTTCCTCCAATGAACTCTTTGTTTACAACAGCCCCTCTTAAATCCATAAAACATCAGCCCTCTCCTTTGTTTCTCTGGCCTTGGGCATGGTGTGCATTTAAACCATATGTCTTGAATTGCAATTCGCTGTTATTCCCAAATAAACCCATTTTGTTAGGGAAAATTAAAAAATAATAAATTAAAACCAAACATGTACCAAATGTGACATGGCATTGTCAGCCCTCCCAAAGACTCTGAATTCTCCCTGTGTGTGTTCCCAGCCCCCCCTCCCAAGGGGGCTTCCAGCAACAGTGGAACATGGGTCTCCCACTGCAGGTAATCACTGCCTGGGCCATAAGACTAAGGCAATTACAGGGATAAGAGAAGAGGAGAAGGCCAATGGTATCTTATAGGTGATAAAAGGCAGGACCACTTCTAAACTGAGGCTCCCATCCCTAGTGATGCACTGGTCCCTTGAACTTCACTATAAAAAATTCAATGATAAAATAATTAAAATGTCAGAAGTAGACCAAAAAGCATTGATTCTAATAATAGTAACCCTTGGGGTGGCAGGAGAGAGGTGGTGAAACCTGTGCAATTACACTAGTTCCAAGTCAACAAAGCAGGTTCTTAGGTTACTCTGTGAAACAAAAAAAAGTTCTGAGTCTTAGTGTCTTCACCTGTAAAACAGTCATGATGAAACCCACCTCACCAAGTTAAAGTAAGTCTTAAAGAAGTAATGCCCAAGTGTTGGGAGATGGGTGAAAAGGAAAACTTAAAAATTAAATGAAAAATGTAAAAATAAAAATAAACACATTAGCCCTATAGAATGGGCAGAATGGAAAATTTCAGCCAAAAAGAAAAAAAAAATGTCTCAAAGGTTATTAGCACAGCACTCTGATATTTTGGGGGAAGTTAAATGTCTATTGCTTAAAAGTACATAACACAATTTTTAATGGACTATTTTTGTAATGCATAAAATGTTTCAAAGTTTAATCAGTCATTAACCGTTTACTTAGTTACTATTCTTTTGGGTTGGTTTGTGAAATGCAGGAAATGGCATTGGAATAATTTCACATTTTAAACCTATACCCAAACTATGCTATATTGAAATTGGGTCTCAGTGAATATTTCTGAGCAGCTGCATATGATTGTCCTGAGGTGCTTAGAAAATAGTGGTTCCTGAGCTCCACCATCAGAAAAATCTGGAGATAAAATTGGGGAAAATATGTTTTTGCAAGCTTTCTAGGTTATTCACATATACATACATTTTCTAAAAAATTACTGTTATTGTTATTGTTTATTCTATTACAGTTGTCCCAATTTTCCCCCTTTGTCCTCTTCTGCCCAGCGCATTCCCCTCCCCTGCCCCCTTAGTCATTCCTAAAACTGCTGTCCATGTCCATGGGTCATTCACACATGTTCTTTGACTAGTCCCTTCCCCTTCTTTTCACCATTCCCTGTCCCCCCTCCCCTCTTACCACTGTCAGTCTGTTTCATGATTCCAGGTCTCTGGTTCTGTTTTTGTTAATTAGTTTATTTTGTTCTTTATATTCCTCTTATAAGTGAGATCATTGTAAATTTTTTTCTCAACATGTCCTTTTGCTGTTATTTCCTTCTGAGGTAAATTTACATACATGGAATGGACTCCTTAAATGCAGATATACAAACTTGACAGATGCTTACACCTTTGTAATCCAAACCCCATCACTACATAAAATATGCCATAGACTGAATGTCTATGTTTGGCCAAAATTCATTTTGAAGTCTAATTCCCAAAGTGGTAGTATTTGGAGGTGGGGCCTTTCATATTAAAGCATAGCCCTCATCAATGGGAATAGTTTCCACAAGAGAAAGGGTATCTCTCTGGGCCATGACAGGACATAACAGGAAGATGACTGTGTCCTTCTTCCAACAGGAAGATAATTGAGTTGTAGTTCTTTGTATATCTAGAATGCTAGATATCTGTCATCAGATGTATGTCTTACAAATAGCTTCTCCCAGTCTAAGTTGTCTTTTGAAGAGCAGAATTTTTAAAATTTTAAAGTTTAATTTAACATTTTGTTCTTCTATGGTTAGGGTTTCTTCACACACTAACTTTTGAGAATCCTGCTCTGTATTCTCTCACGTTCTCTAAACTCTTAGCTTAATCATAACCATGACCTGAGCAGCATAAGCAACCCTCTTCCATTTCCATTCCTCCTCACTCTATGATATCACCCTTCAAGCTCTGCTTCAATGACACTTGAAAGATAACTTCCAAGGAGATAGACTCATCGGGCACTTAAAAAAAAGTCCCCGGTGTATGAAAAAAATGTTTGAAAGTTGTTATTATTATTATTTGAAGAAAAGGACAGCTGGCTTTGTTTCCTGTTGTTCATTTTTTTTTCAGAGACACAAATTCCTTTCTATGTTTAAAAATTCCTAAAAGCACCAAGTTCAAGGCTTCAATTGGCAACATAAAATCTGCAGATTTATGAACTCACAGTGAAATGTGAAGGGGAAGATTGGAATGATTATAGTGAGCTCTTTAGGCTCATTTTTAATGCTCTGTATTTAGAAACAGTCATCTGAAGATCTAATAGCATTTAACAGAGAGTTAGGATGTAAGGTATACCCCTTTGATGAGAAAAAGCAGACACAGGGACAAGGCACTTTGCCTCAGTCCACCATGGGGAGCTTGGAACAGAAGCCAGTCCCCTATCAGGAGGTCCCAGTTGCCTCTGAAATTCCATGATCAGAACAGGCAGAACACAAAAGAGAAACCCACTGAGGAGAGGAAATGTTTTCCCACAAAAGCAATTTCCTCCAATTTGTATTTCAGCAACAAATTTGTTTCCAGTTTCAGATGCCACTATTCAAAACTGACCTGTTGCCTTTCAACTATAACAGAAGCTCTCTCATTCTTCAGTGGTACACTTCTAAATATTTATCAGTACAACTTGGCCCTTACTTCTCTTTCTCTGACTTTATTGAGGTGAGTCCTCAGCCCCTGCCAACATTTCTCAAGCCTTGATTACTATTATGTCTTTCACATGGGTTGATGTGCTCTCTCACGTGATCTATGAGGTGCTATAAACATTTACAACTGAACTGTCAACATATAAATAAAACATGGTAAATTTTTACAGTTTAGTGACCTTTATTATGCTTTTTATACTTTTCCCTAGGTCTAGAAGATTTGCTTCATTTCAAGAGAAATAGATTAGATTATTGTAACTATATTACTCAGTACCAGTTGCACTCAAATCCTGAAATTGTCTCATTCTTAGAGTTGTGTGTTTGTGTGTTAAGTTAGAATCTGGTTAATTTAATGATAGAAACAAGACCTTGATTAAAATTTCAACCTTCTTCTAATTGACAACTACAGTTGTTTAAGGTAACAAAACTTTAGCAGGCTCTGAATTTCTTGGAGAACTTGTTAAAAAGTGGATTGCTGGCCCAAACCTCCAGTCTCTGGGTCAGAAGATCTGAGGTGGGTCCAGAAACTTGCCTTTCTAATAAGTGCTGCTGGGCCAGGAATCTGAATAATTGATTTGATTCTTTATACTGAAGAACCAGGAATATTTTCCTTTTTAGTTTTGATTTCCAGTATGCAGTTGCCTTATTTCTAATTGTGAACTATTCAGAAGACTAAGGCTTTGTTATCATAGAAAGCAGGGCTTGTCCTAAACAAACTGGATAGCCAGTGACCCTCACACATGGACAAATACACATCTCAAGGTACACGGAGTTCCAGGACAGCCTGCCCAGTACCAGTGGCCTCCAGCTGTGCTGGGCTTCTCCTCCTGTGGGAAAACCTTGTGAGAATTTTTTGGCCCAGTTTTTCCCCTCCACATTACCACCTCTTTCTACTCAGTTACTTTTCCACTTTGTCTGCAGGGGTATATTAATCAGGAGGACTCACTTCTCTCTCTAGCTTCCCTCCTACACTCCTATCTGTTTTAAACATTAAATTTCTTACACACACTTAGTGGCTCAGCTCAAACCTCTCTCACATATACACACACACACACACACACACAACTGCCCCATGACACCCTAGAAAAACTTTCAGTGCCTGCCTGTGGTCTGAGAACATTTTGGTCACACATCTCCCTCAACACAAGGCCCTGCGATTTTCTGGTTATGTGTTTACCCTTCCCTATGAAACTCAGGCTCTTCTAGACAGAGCAGTATCTTATTTATGCTTATTGCCCTGCAAAGTCACACCTAATAAATTAAGGGAAGAAAGCAAAATGGGAGGAGGGAGGAAGAGAGGAAGCTCTGTTCCCAGAAAATATCCAGACATATATTATGGAGGGGGTAGTATGGTAGTTGTGTGATTGCAGAAAGCAGTGAAGCCTACTATCTACTATGACAACTCCCCAAAGTGGATCTTCACAGCAACAACAATGTAATGAGCCACCTGAAAGATTTTGCCTTCAGTCAAGGACATGGACCCAGGACAGCAATAGAAAAGGAATGCAGAGTGCATCACTTGCACACTTGTCATTCTCATATCTCTGGCAGAGATGGTGCTGATGCCATGACAATGGCAGAGAGCTCTTTGGGGTCTTTCATCTGAGGCTGAAGGATTTTGAGACTCAGGAGGGACATAGGATAAGAAAAAAACAAAGTCAGGAATAATACTTACAAAGAGTCATTCATTGTTGGCCTCTTATGTGCCGGTTACTCTTCTAGGGGTTGGGTGTACAATGGTATTGGCCGGTTAAGTTGAGGGTTATGTAATAAATTAAAATAATATGTATTTGTCTCTTCATCATGTATGAATGGTCTTAGGCTTTCCCTTAATAAAAGAAATGAAACTCATAGATTTTTCTATTATCTCATTTATCTTTAATATCTTATAAATATAAATGAATGATAAATTCACATCATTCATTATATGTCTCCTTTCCACTTCCAAAAACAGCTTAAAATATTTTTTTCATACAGTCAGTCACTTGGAAGCAGGTTGGGCAGTATCTTACAAAGCTAACTATATAGCCTTACCATACAGTCTAGCAATCATACTCCTAATTCATTTACCCAAATGAATTAGAAACTTAGGTTTGTACAAATACCTTCACACAATTGCTTATATATTTATAATTGCTAAATTCATAATCCATAGTATTCAACTCATAACTGGTAAAAATTGGAAGCAATCAAGATGTCCTTCTAAATGGATGAATGGATAAACAAACTCTGGTACATTCACACAATGGAATGTTTTTCAGCAAGTAAAAGAAATGATCTATCAAGCCATAAAAAAGACATGTAGAAACCTTAAATGCCTATTGCTGCATGAAAAAAGCCAGTCAAACAGGCTACATATTGTATGATTAAAACTATGTGACATTCTGGAAGAGGAAAAACTATGGGGACAGTAAAAAGATGAATGGTTGTCAGGGGTTGAGGGTGAAGGAGGGATAAATAGGTGGAACACAGAGGATTTTTAGGGCAGGAAAACTGTTCTGTAAAACAGTGGATACGTGTCATAACATATGTCAAAACCCATAGAATGTGCAATACAAAGTGTAAACACTAATGTCAACTATGGACTTTAGTTAATAATAATGTATTGATATTGGCTCATCAATTATAATAAGTATACCATAATACTGCCAAATGTTAATAATAGTGGGAAGTGGTACAGTAAAAAGAGGGTAACTGGGAACTCTCTGTACTTCTGTTTAATTATTTTTTCTACCTAAAACTATTCTAAAAATAAAATGTGACACAGGAAAAAAACATATTTCTCTCCATTATGTTCTGAAGACATCTAGAAATCCATTTTTCCCTAGTTCCCCATGCTTTGTTTTTGGAAAAGTTTAATTTTTATTGTGTGTCTTTGTTGGCAGAGTACAATACATTTCCTCTCTCCTAAGCAAAAGGAGATAATATTTAATGCTGATATGATGAAGACTGATGAGAAAGTAAACTCTGTGAAATAAAAATATTTTTGAATAAATTACTACAAACTGAGAGGGGAATGAGTATTATTAAGTGTAAGATTACACTTAATACTATTAGTTTCAGAGAATTTGGTCTATACAAATTTAATCTTGGCAGAGATTAAATTTAGTCCTTAGCCATTAAGGACTCTAAGACTGGTACATCTTGAGAAATGTCCTAACTTTTTTGATGGGGTAAAGATGGGGCAAAAGAACTTAAGGGAAAGACTTGCTTTTTCTTTCACAAACTTCCATTTGAAGAGATTTTCAAAGTCTGTTCTCAAGATAATTCTGGAAGTGAACTTCAAAAACTGCTACTCAGATATCTGTTTTGCAGTAAACTTAGGTTTCACCCAGTGTCAAATTGATCGTCAGATACAGGGAAACCACTATTTACAATAGTACAGCATATTTTTATAGCATTTTTAATTTGTAAAGTCACTTTTCATATATTATCTAATTTGATATTCATAATGATTCTAGGAATATTATAAAACAAACATTAGCTACTAAATAAATAACCACAATTTCTCAAAGTAAGAAATTTTCATAAATGTTCTTGTAGCTTCTCTTTCATAATCATGGTTTGGGCAACTGGGCCTGCAACTCTAAGAAACCAAGCTAAGATAGGTGGTTATACTTATTCTTAAAACTACAAAAAATATCCTCCTGCAACTCTCAGTTCAGAATCATTATGGCGATTTCTTAAAATAAATCCTTTCTATTTTTCTTATTTCCATCTTTGGTTAAAGCAAATCTGCATATCAAATGCTTGAATGAAAAAATACCTTCTCATATATTACAATTGGAGATGAAATAATATTAAATATTATTTATATTTATTATATATTACATTTATATATTGCATTTATTATATAAATATTAAATAAGTAAAGATAAATATGTAATCAAAAATAGGTATCTTTGAAAACAAAATGCAGACTCTTGTAGCAGACACTGTTTGCCCTGCTTTCTGTTTTCTGTTTTGAACATAAATAGAAATGTGTGGCATTCTTGAGTATGTGCTCTACTGGGGGCCTCTCAGATCCAAATGTAACATTGGTTACACTTACCTATAGGATATTGAAGAACCTGCATATTAAAAGTTCATTTCCAGAAGTTTTATTAGAGTATACACTTTCCATTTTGGCTACCATATGGACTTGTCATGAAAATGCCACAGACACACGGGTACCTAAAGAGGTGAGATGATCAAACCCATGAGATCCAGTCTTTAAGTGATTCCTCACATGCCTTTAGACATAATAATTCTCCAGAGGGAAATTCAACCTTTGTTTCAGGGTGGAACTTGCTGAGGTTACAACTGTTTGGGTTTGGATTTAGGCCCAGACTGTACAGAAATGGAGTAGAATCATTCTCATTTCAATCTTGGCTATCTGTCTCAGGTTTTTGGTTTTGTGGTTTACTTTAGGGAGTGTGCTCATTGTTACACTTTTGGCTTTTTAGCTTATAAGTATACCTACACATCAAAAGTTCAGATATTTTTAATATATAATATTATAGGTTTCATGTTTTTTAAATATCATTTTTTTTCTCCTGACCTATTTCAGATAGAAAAATAATTAAAATGTTGGGCTAATTATGTCCTTTTTCTAGGCATGTTAAATTACACATAATCATTAGATGGTGACTAACAACATAATACTTTAATTTTTTGGTAAAAAGCAAAATTCACCATGGTATATTAAAATTGTGAAAATATTTTCTCTTACAGGTTGCCTGTTTATGGTGCATTTATTTAAGCAAGTACCTCTTTATATATTCAAGGACATTTTTAGAAAGGCTGAAGTCTCTAGGGCCATCTTGGACACTCAGTTCTGGGTAGGTGCATTTTCTCATTACCCTAAATTTGAATTCACTGTTGCTTTTCTAGAGAAAGTTGCTGGTCTTTGAAAGAAAAATATTCTAAGATTGTGATCACGCCTATATGTGAGGGAGTTTGGGAAATTCCTGGGAGATGCTTACCAAGATGTTAACACAGATACTACCAGTTCTATGGAGGAAAAGGAAACACTTCCACTAACTCCAGTACAAGAGGGATGGTCATAATCTCTTGCAAAAATGATATCAACATGCAGCACAGAGAAGGAAACCATTATTTTTTTTATCTGGGTGGGTCAAGGTGGAGGAGACATCTTTGTCTCGAAAGAGACAGATTTCCCTTTCTTTTTTTTTAAAGATTTTATTTATTTATTTTTAGAGAGGGAAGGGAGGGAGATAGAGAGAGAGAGAGAGAGAGAAACATCAATGTGCGGTTGCTGGGGGTTATAGCCTGCAACCCAGGAATGTACCCTGGCTGGGAATCGAACCTGTGACACTTTGGTTAGCAGCCCGCACTCAATCCACTGAGCTACACCAGCCAGGGCCTAGATTTCCCTTTCTTGACAGATGAAATAAGTGCTGGATTTATCAGTGAATCTCCACAGTCAAAAAGAAACAAGAACACAACACTTCACTTACACATTCCCTAATGAGTAATACTGAAAAAAACTCCTAAAGAAAATACATCTTCAGCATAAATAAATAAAACATCATGCAACATAGTTTTATAGGTTTCCAATTCTTTCTCCACAGCAGAGTTTATGTCCAGCGGGAAACTCTTGTGTTGTCCTCCTGAGTGTAATGGGAATTTTGCAGCTCTGCCTGAGTTTCTCTCTGGAGTGTCCATATCTCCACAGGTCCTTCTGACAGCACTTCCGGGCTCCTCCTCACAGGGCTCACCTGGGATTAAAGTCCCTCAGTGGGGAGTAGAAAGGGTAAATTCATATGGTGGTGATGTTACATTTAGTCTAAAATTGATGTCATTACTGATATTTGCTACCATCAGTTGGTGTTGAACTGCAGTCTGGCAATCTGCAGGTAATTTAGTGCAATTCCTGAAAGGGACTGAGCTGACAAACCTCATTATATTACAGGCTGAGCTGACAAACTGCATTAATACTCATTACTATAACTATTATACTTAAACTGCAAGAAACAACATGTAGACCTTTAGCAGATGAGGTGGTGTTTATCTCTTTATAGTGGGAAAAGAAGAGTAATTTAATTTGTCCCCGTTGTCCTAACCTGAGTGATGTAACACTCCAGTAACACTAGCTATCATTTATAAGAATGGAGGCAAGTATATAATTATGTCAATCCCCTCTATAATTGGCCTTGTCTAGTCTTTATCAGAAACTTCTGTCAAGGGAACATGCAATATAAAAGGAGGAAAGAGACTGCCGTCTGCAATATCTGTCCTTAAATTAAAAATCTTTTTCTGAAATAAAGAACAGGCATTCTATTCCACACCAAAGGACGGAACTTAGTTGCCAGAAAGATCTCTCTTAAAATTAAAGTTGCTAAACAGAGATTCTCTGTAGTTTGTAGGATTATGCTGCAATTTTATATCTACCCAGAATGATGATGGTAGAAAAAAGTCATATGTCAGATAGGCTAAAATATTTAAGTAGGTAGTGTCTAAAGTTACTTCCAGTTTTTATATCCTGTAGCTATAGAAAAGTAGCTATAGGCACATGGACTCTGCATAGAATAGAGGCAAATGATAGATTGCTCCAAAGTAGGGGTTAAAGAAGGCAAGCAAAGCACATAGAATGCATATAATTTGAAGCAGTGTAAGAAGTGGGTTGAGTGGGAAAAATTGAGAAGTTGTGCTTTATTGACATTTTTTTCTCTTCTGTAAATTGCATTAAGTGTCTGAAAGGAAGTAAGATATTGGACAGCTACAGAATCTTCTCTTCCCTAAATTTCTTCCAAAATATAATCTACCCACAAATGTATGTGTGTACCCTGATAAGTGGAGAGGTCACACTAATGAGTTGGCCCATTTAATGGTTATTTTGTTTTGGAATTCTCCATAAGAATCCTCTAAAGACACTCTAGAAATAATAGAACAGAAATACTTGGGATAAGCACCTCTAAACTGCAATTATTTGTCCTATATCTGAAAAAAATATTATAAATTTCTTCTTTCTTCCCCAGTAAGAGAACTATAGGAAGATTTTATAAACATACTCAGATAAAAGTCCCTCTGTGGTCACTTATATGCTCTGCAACATTAAAGGGAATTCAGGGTTTGTGTCCGCACAGCCGCTATTGCCAAGGAAACAGAGGACCTCATTAGAATACAACTGCATGACTTCCAGCAAGATGGAGGAATAGGTGGACGCACCGTACTCCCTCGCACAACCAAGAACAGAACAACAATAATTTACAACAATGATTTGCAGTCATAATATCAGAACTGTCAGAGGATTTAGCTAAATGGAAGTCGGACAGCCAAGAAGTTGAAGTAGATCCGTACATCCAGACTGGTAGGGGACAATGAGCCAAGCGGGCGCGGGGCTGGCACGGGTCGCCGGCGCACCTAGTAGGTCGGGGGAAATTTGGCGCAAAATCCACGCGACAGCAATCCAGGGCGCAAGAGCACAGCGGTGCAGCGGTGATCCCTGAGTACGCAAGCGGCGGCTGGGGGAATCAGTGGGGCAGTGATTGTGGACCAGGGCAGAGCTCACGGCCCAGAAGCCCAGGGAAGTGTCTGACTCCAGAACGAAATTGTGGCCATTGATCCCTCCTGTCCCCGCTCCCACCCCTGCCCGCACATATAACGTCACAATCCAGCGACTGGGGCGCCCAGCCCCGGTGAACACCTAAGGCTCCGCCCCCCACCGTAACAAGAGCAACCAGACCGGAGAAATAAATAAATAAATAAAATAATAGGAGAGATAGGGAAAGACATAAGATATGTTTCCAGCAGAACAGATCAGTCCCCCAGGACTCATCCTTTTGAGTGACCAAGAAATAGCCAATCTATCAGATGCACAGTTCAAAACACTGGTGATCAAGAAGCTCACGGAACTGGTTGATTTTGGATGCAAATTACATGAAAAAATGCAGATTACCATAAAAGGGATGCAGGAAGATATACGGAGGAGAGCCAATAGTGAAAGGAAGGAATCTGAGTCTCAAAACAATACAGTGGACCAGAAGGAAGATAGAATCAACCAAGCAGGAAAGCATGATGAAATAAGAATTCAAAAAATCAAAGAAAAGCTTAAGACCATCGAGGACACCTTTAAACATTCCAACATCCAAATTATAGGGGTACCAGAAGGGGAGGACCAACAAGTGGAAAAGTTATTTGAACAAATAATAAAGGAGAACTTCCCCAAACTGGCAAAGGGAACAGTCTTCCAGGAAATCCAAGGAGTGCAGAGAGCCCCAAAGAAGTTGGACCCAAGAAGAAACACACCAAGGAACATCATAATTACATTAGCCAAGGTAAAAATGAAGGAGAGAATCCTAGAAGCAGCAAGAGATAAGGGGACAGTAACCTACAAAGGAGTTCCCATCAGAATGTCAGCTGATTTCTCCAAAGAGACCTTACAGGCAAGAAGGGGCTGGAAAGAAATATTCCAAGTCATGAAAGACAAGGACCTACATCCCAGATTGCTCTATCCAGCAAAGCTCTCATTTAGAATGGAAGAGAAGATAAAGTGCTTTTCAGATAAGGTCAAATTAAAGGAGTTCATCATCACCAAGCCCTTACTTTATGAAATGCTAAAGGGACTTATCTAAGAAAAGAAGATAAAGAAAAGACATGTATAGTAAAAGGACAGCAAACTCACAATTATTAACAACCACACCTAAAGCAAAACCAAAAGAAACTAAGTAAACAACTAGAATAGGAACAGGACCACAGAAATGGAGGGCACATGGGGGGCTAGCAGTAGGGGGGGAGGAGGAGAGAGGGGGAAAAGGTATAGAGAATAAGTAGCATAGAATGTAGGTTGAAAATAGATAGGGGGAGGGCAAGAATAGTACGGGAAATGTAGAAGCTAAAGAACTCATAAGTATGACACATGGACATGGACTAAAGGGGGGAAACGTGGGTGGGAGGGGGGTACAGGGTGGAGGGGAGTGAAGGGGGAAATGGGACAACTGTAATAGCATAATCAATAAAATATATTAAAAAAAAAGAATACAACTGCATAAAGAATCAAATGCCCCAGTTATTAGGTCTTTTGATTGGTCTGTAACACACATGAATCTTTTTATACCTAAAAAGTTATTTTCTTCATATGATCTATTATATAAACATGTTTGTGAGCTGGGTCCAGACAGAATACTATATCTGGTTACTTGATTAAGCTTGTTGATGGAAAGACGGAAAGCAAAACTAGAAGATAGGCCATTCCCAGTTTGCACAAACAGCAGATGACACTAACAGGCCCTTTCTACTGAGGGTTTTCCTAGGAGGAGTTCTCCAGAGACTAAGAGAGCTTAACTATTAGTTTCTGGTAGTGTGCATTTTACCTTCTAGGAAGGCATTATAATTCTCTATGACTCAGGTAAATTAGGCATGAGCTACTTTGCAACTAGAATTGACACTAAAACTACCTAAATCTTTAAAGCTGGGACCACTTGTCTGAATTTCATAGCCCTCAGGTATTATTGGAAGGTCTTTCAGAGGCAACTTAAATTCCTACTGTAATTTCAGGTTTGTTCCAACTTACCAGAGTGATTTCTAGAGAATAGGTGAGCTGATGCAGACTAGACTTGGGCTATTTTGGGTTTGATAAAAATTCCAATGAGATATTTACCCATTTATAAAATCATTAGTTCATACACTTATCAATTCTAACCCACATAGCCTATCTTTTTTCCTGTAAATAAGTACCCTTTAAGAAACCACCTTCACCTAATTTTTGTTTTATTCATGATAGGTAATCTGACTTCTTATTTATGCTATAGAACATGATTTATGAACATGTGCTGTGCTCATCCAAGAAAAATCTGAAATGTGATCATTTCTAAAGCACCTTTTTCAGGAAGGCAAAGAAGGTGTGGTGGATGTCTAATTATGAATATTTGTTTCATATGCATGTAGTTATTTAGTAAAAGATCTTGGAATTTAAGCACCTGGAAACCTTTAAAGCCTTTTCTTGACTCTGTTATTGTATCTCCCTATGTATGATATTAATATTTCCAGATTTTTTGCTCTCTACTTAGAATTTATCTAACGTAATCTATTCTTACATTTTACTTTTAAACTAGTGCCTCAAGTATTCTTATTTTCATCAATTATTCTTATTAACTTACCAATGCATTTCCAAAGCACATTCCAGAACATTTTTAACCTATTTACTGATAATATCTTGCCTTACAATAGCATGATTTCAAATGAAATCCATTTTACTTATTAGGTCTAGAAGGGCCATTTACCTATTCTTCCAATAGGCAAATTCAAGTTTAGTTGGGCTAAAGTGGCCCAGCTAAATAATCAAGGACTTATAAATGTGATCTCCTCTGAAAGTTTATCATTTATTCCTTTTTTAATTTTTTACAGATTTGTATTGTTTTTCCATTACTGTTTTGTCCCCCATACTCCTTTCCCCTAGCAATCACCACACTGTTGTCCATGTCCATGAGTCCTTTCTCTTTTTTTGTGCAATCCCACCATCTCCTCACCCCTTGGTTGTCATACTGCTCTCTATCTGAGTCTGTTTCAATTTTTCTTATTCAGTTTGTTTGTTAGATTCCACATATGAGTGAAATCATATGGTATTTGTCCTTTTCTGATAGGCTTTGTTCAGTTAGCATAATGTTCTCCAGGTCCATCCATACTGTTGCAAAAGGGTAAAATTTTCTTCTTTTTTACTGCTGAGTAGTATTCCATTGTGTAATTGTCCCATAGTTATTTTATCCACTCATCTACTGATGGACACTTGGGCTGCTTCCATATCTTGGCAATTATAAATAACCCTGTAGTAAACATAGGGGTGCTTATGTTCTTTTGAGTTAGTGTTTTGGGTCCCTTTGGATATATTCCCAGAAGTGGGATTGCTTGGTCAAAAGGCAAATCCATTTTTAATTTTTGAGGTATCTCCATACTGCTTTCCAGAGTGGCTACCCCAATCTGCATTTCCACCATCAATGCAAAAGGGTTCCCCTTTCTCCACACCTTCACCATCACTTGTTTGTTGGTTTATTGATGATAGCCATTCTGACAACTGTGAGATGATATCTCATTGTGGTTTTAATTTGCATTTCTCTAGTGATTAATGATGTTGATCATCTTTTCATAGGTCTATTAGCCATCTGTATGTCCTCTTTGGAGAAATATCTATTCAGGTCCTTCTCCTACTTTTAATTGGGCTGTTTGTTTTTTTGGTGTTGAGTTTTGTAACTTTTTTGTACATTTTGGATATTAACCCCTTATCAAATCTATTGGAGAATATGTTCTCCTGTTCTGTGGGTTGCCTTTTTGTTTTGTTGATGTTTATCTTTTCTGTGCAAAAACTTTTTAGTTTGATGTAATCCCATTTTTTAATTTTTTAATTTTGTTCCTCTTGCTTGGGGAGGTATCTAAAGGTATTTATCTAGAGATAACTAAAGAGATATTTTTTCAGATATATTTATGAGCAATGTCCAAGATTTTTCTACTCATGTTTTCTTCTACTATTTTTAAGGTTTTTGGTGTAGTATTTAAGTATTTAATTAATTTTGAATTTATTCTTGTGTGAGGTATAAGAAGGTGGTCTAGTTTCATTTTCTGCATGTATCTGTCCAATTTTCCCAACACTATTTATTGAATAAACTATTTTTAGCCCATTGTGTGTTCTTGCTTCTTAGTCAAATATTAATTGACTATAAAGGTATGGGTTTATTTCTTAGCTTTCTATTCTGTTCCATTAATCTATGTGTCTGTTTTTATTGCCAGTACTATGCTGTTTTGACTACTATGGCCTTATAGTATAGTTATAGTATAGTTATAGTTATAGTTATAGTATAGTTATATTAGGTAGCATGATTCCTCCAACTCTGTTGTTCTTTCTCAGAATCTCTATTGCTATGTAGGACCTTTTGTGTTTCCACATACATTTTTGAAATATTTGTTCTAGTTCCATGAAATAGGTAATTGGAATCTTGATAGAAATTGCATTGAATCTATAGATTGCTTTGGGTAGTGTGGACATTTTAATGATGTTAATTATTCTTATCTGTGAACACAGTATACGCTTTCACTTACTTGTATCTTCATCAAATTCTTTTTTCAGTGTCGTAAGTTTATGAATACAGGTCTTTTACATCTTTGGTTAGGTTTATTCCTAGGTATTTTATTCTTTTTGAAGTAATTATTAATGAGATTGTTTTCCTAATCCCTTTCTCTTAGTTCATTATTGGTATATAAAAATGCAGCTGATTTCTGAATATCAATTTTGTATCTTGCTCCTTTGCTGAATTCATCTTTTAGTTCTGGTAGTTTCTTGGTGGAATCTTTGGGGTTCTCTATGTACAATATCATGTCATTTGCAAAAATGACAGTTTTACTTCTTTCTTTCCAATTTGAATTCCTTTTATTTCTTCTTCTTATCTGATTGCCATGGATAGAAATCCCAGTACTATGTTGAATAAGAGAGTTGAGAATTTACATCCCTGTTTTGTTCCTGATCTTAAGGGGAATGCCTATAGTTTTTGCCTATTGAGTATGATGCTAGCAGTGGGCTTGTCATATATGGCCTTTGTTATGTTTAGGTATGTTCCCTCTATTCCCTCTATTTGCTAAGAGTTTTTATCATAAATGGGTGCTGGATTTTATCAAATGCTTTTCTTGCATCTGTTGATACAATAATGTGTTTTTTTATCCTTCATTTTGTTTCTGTGGTTAATCACATTTATTGATTTGTGATTGTTGCACCAACATTGCACTCCCAGAATAAACCCCACTGGATCATGGTGTATGATCTTTTTGATGCATTGCTATTTTCAGTTTGCTACTATTTTCTTGAGGATTTTAAGCATCTATGCTCATCAGGGATATTGATCTATAATTTTTTTTCTAGTGTCTTTTTCTGGTTTTGGAATTAGGATAATGCTGGTCTCATAAAATAAGTTTGGGAGCTTTCTGTTCTCTTGAAAGTTTTGAAATAATTTGAGATGGAGAGGTATTAGTTCTCAGATTGTTTGGTAAAATTCACTTGTGAAGCCATCGGGTCCAGAGTTTCAATAAGTGTAATCTGTCTGCTGAGATTCTCTGATTTTCCTGATTTATTTTTGGAAGATTGTATGTTTCTAGGAATTTATCCATTTCATCCAGGTTGTCCAGTTTGTTGACATATTGTTGTTCATAATATTTTCTTACAATCCTTTGTATTTCTTTGGTGTCAGTTGTTATTTCTCCTCTTTCATTTCTGATGTTATTTATTTGGGTCTCTTTTTCTTGATGAATCTAGTTAAAGGTGTGTTATTTATCTTTTCAAAGAACAAGCTCTTAGATTCATTGATCTTTTGTATCTTTTTTTAGATTGTCTTTCATCTATTTCTGCTCTGATCTATATTATTTCCTTCCTTCTACTCACTTTAGGCTTTGTTTGTGGTACTTTTTCAAGTACCTTTAAGTGTAAGGTTCAATTGTTAGAGTTTTGTCTTGTTTTTTTCTTTTGTCTGAACTATTACTGTTTATTAGGCTAAGCTGCAATTAAAACAAACAAATAAACAAAAAAAGGAGATGAGGGACATTGGCCAATTTATACACATAGTTACACACTAATAAGAGTACATTAAATAAAATGTATGCTGAACTGTAAAGAAAATTTGGATTGTTTGTTACAAGCCCAATTAATTTATAAGTCTAATTACAAATGGTCTTTTGCCCCAGCTTTTTTCTAAATATCTATTTTATTTTATTTTTAAGTATATTTTATTGATTATGCTATTACAGTTTTCCCAGTTTTCCCCCTTTATCCCTCCTCTGCCCTGCCCCTCAACCCTCCAGCACTCCCCCCTTCCTTAGTTCATGTCCATGGGTTGGTTGTACACCTACGTTCTTTGAGTTCTCTTTCCTATATCATTTTTTATCTTTCCCCATCTATTTGATGTCTAATAATTATGTTTCTTCTTCCCTGTACCTTTCCCCCCTTCATTCCTCCCTTCCCCTTCCCCACTAAAATCCTTCCACATGATGTCCATTTCTCTGATTCTGTTCCTATTCTAGTTGTTTCCTTGGTTTTTGTTATTGTTGTTTTTCTTTACTTTTTTTTTTTAGGTACATTTGTTGATAGTTGTGAGTTTGTTGTCATTTTACTGTTTATATTTTGGTCTTCTTTTTCTTAGATAAGTCCCTTTAACATTTCATATGATAAGGGATTGGTGATGATGAACTCCTTTAACTTGACCTTATCTAGGAAGCACTTTATCTGCTCTTCCATTCTAAATGATAGCTCTGCTGGAAAGAGTCATCTTGAATGGAGGTCCTTGCCTTTCATGACTTTGAATACTTCTTTCCAGCCCCTTCTTACCTGCAAGAGAAATCAGCTAATAGCCTTATGGAAACTCCTCTTAGGTAACTCTCTCCTTTCCTCTTGCTTCTTTTAAGATTCTCTCTTTATCTTTAATCTTGGATAACTTTATGATGATGTGTTCCTCTTTGGGTCCAACTTCTTTGGCACTCTCTGGGTTTCCTGGACTTCCTGGAAGTCTATTCCCCTTGCCATACTGGGAGACTTTTCCTTCATTATTTGTTCAAATAGGTTTTCAATTTCTTGCTGTTGTTCTTCTCCTTCTGGCACCTCTGTGACTCGGATATTGGAACATTCAGGTTGTCCCAGAGGTTTCTAAGCCTCTCTTCATATTTTTGAATTCTTGTTTCTTCACTCTGTTCCAGATGGATATTTATTTCTTCCTTTTGTTTCAAATCGTTGATATGAGTCCTGGTTTCCTTCCTGTCACTATTGGTTCCCTGAATATTTTGCTTTATTTCATTTTGGGCACCCTTGATTTGTTCTTTCATTTTTCAACCAAGCTCAATCAGTTCTGTGAGCATTTTGATTACCAGGGCTTTAAAGTCTCCGTCAGATAGGTTGGCTAGCTTCTCATTGCTTAGCTCTCTTTCTGAAGTTTTGCTCCCTTCTTTCATTTGAACCCTATTTCTTTGTCTTGGGGCACCTGTTAAGTTGTAATGGGGCAGGGTCTTAGGTATTTACCAAGGCAGGGCACTCCTCCTTGCTGCACTGTGGGGGAGGGGCTAGAGATGGAACAATGCTGCTTGCCTGCTTGGCTTTAGCCCACTTTCCAATGAACTCTCTTGTATGAGACTGGGAGTTTCTCCTACCGCAGCAACTGCCATGGTCCACAGTCAGCTCTGAGTCTCAATTTTCTGTTCAGTCAGCCCTGCCTACATGGTCTGCCACCTCGCAGCAGCCAGCCTCACCCTCATGGTCAGTAGCCTCTCAGCAAGTCCCTTCTGCACAGTCTACCTCCTTGCCATGGGTTTTCTCTGTCCACCATCTTACCAGTCTTGTTGTTTTGGTTGACTGTTTCTTTAATTCCTTGGTTGTCAGAGTTCTATGCAGTTTGATTTTCTGGCACTTCTGGTTGTTTATTGATTTTAGATTGGTTGTTATCTTCCTTTTGGTTGTGTGAGGAAGCGAAGGGTTTCTACCTATGCTTCCATCTTGGCTGGAGCTCCTTTGTCTTTTTTTTTTTTTTTGAGATAAGCCTAGAATTCTATCAATTTTCCTCTTAGGGTTGTTTTCCCTGTGTCCCACACATTTTGGATTGCTGTGTTCTCATTTTCATTTGTTTCAAGGTATCTTTTGATTTCTTCCTTAATCTCCTTGTTGACCTATTCATTGTTTAATAACATGTTATTTTGTTTTCATGCCTTTGTGTGTTTGTTCTTGTGACTGGTTTCTAGTTTCATAGCATTGTGGTCAGAGAAGATGCTTGATATGATTTCAATCTCCCTAAATTTATTGAGACTTGTCTTGTGTCCTAACATGTGTTCTGTACTAGAAAATGTTCCATGTGCACTTCAAAAGTGTGTACATTCTGCTGTTTTGTGGTGAAATGATCTAAATATATCAATTAAATCCATTTGATCTGGTGTGTCATTTAGGGCTGCTGTCTCCTTGTTGATTTTCTGTCTGGAAGATCTATGTATTGAAGTCAATGGGGTGTTAAAATCCCTGACTATAACACTATTTCTGTCAGTCTCTCCCTTTATGTCCATCAAGATTTGCTTTACCTATTTAGGTGCTCCTATGTTGTGCCCCTTATTCTTATAGCTAGGTCTGCTTATCAAGTAATTTAGCAAATCCAAAATGATTATTTAAAGCAAGACAGTATGATTACATGGAGTATATAACATAAAGCCCCAAACTAGAAGATTGACATTTAAAACTTGACAAAAGCATTCCTTTTGCAGTAAAATAAACAGCTTTCTCTTCTCCTAGGTAAAGTGGAGCATCTTCTTAATTAATCCATATGGTTTGTCCTCTTGCCTAGGAAACCAGTAAAGACAACAATTTTCATTTAGTTCCCTTCTTCCAAGTTTTCAATGTCAATAAATGCCTGTGATACCAGCTATGATTGTTTAGCCTACACATCTGGCTTGTATCTCAATTGTAATAATAATCTTGTCACAAACAGCCAACACAGTGATATGTGGAAATACTTGATTATTTCTTCTTCCCCTGTTGCCCGCATACCTCCAGCTCCCTTCTTGCCTTTCCCCATTCCCAACCTCACGGAGTCCGGAAACTCTCGCAGCATTCCTGAAAAGTTACATAAGACACCAGAAGTAGATAACATTGTATGTTTCAAGTTTAAAATGAAGAATGTTTATGCCTGTAGGAAAGAAAGATCGAAAGAATGTCCCTTTCAGGAACCATATCTGAAATGACTGGGAAGCTGACAAGTGTTTCCCTTATAGTAAAAATGATATTTAAGAATTTTGGGTGTTTTTACTGTCTAGTAAATGGAAATTTCTTTATTCCTTAAGAATAAATAATATAGATCTAAGAATCCACATTACAGCCAACTAGGCTGAGATTTCCAAGGTTTCATTTGAAGCAGGAGCAAGGGAAGGAGAATTTTAGATCCAAGAGCCATATCTTTGTGCCAAGAATGGAAGGAAAGTGGTGGAGGTCACAACTCTTGGCTTGGCATAAAAAGAAAGCAAGCCAGGTTCTCCTGTCCACATTTGATCACTTCTCTAATGCCTAACTTCCATGTATGGAGAATTAGTTGTGTCCAACACCCAGAATTTTTAAATCATAGAAGCCCTTCCTTTACTTCTGGCATAATACAAACCTTCTCTGAAAACAGTAGTGACTGTGCTATAATTTAGAAGAGGAGGTGATTTATTTGGAAAATGGAATTACTGAAAAAAAAGGTTTAGTGTGTAAACATTTTTGCCTAAATCAGTATGTCACATCACACAAAATTGGTTCTTCCGAAGCCTCCTGACCTTGTCCTTCCCTTCAGTGAGGTCAGCAGCAGGAGACACGCAGCTCCAAGACTGATTGCAACACATTACAACAGTCTCCAAGGCAACATGGCCTCAAGGTCATCGCAGAGCTGCCCAATATCCCGGAAACTCCTGAGGCGCTCTGTTCTTTGTGGTCCAGTATATGGGTGGGAAGTTTAACCTGAGCATAAGTGGAGGCTGGTCAGTTCCTCCAGGCTTTTTGCTCTTCTCTTGGGTAGGTCATGTTTGTGAACAAGGTGGCCCCCACCTGTAATGTAAATATTTTGAAATGTTTGTAGAGTGTAGACACGACCTTCACCCAGTAGATTTACAACCCATTTAGGTAAGGAAAAACAGAAGGGGAATGTGTAAGTATCTTTGCTCATATCCTAGGAAGGGGAGGTAACTTCAAAAAAGGAATGAATAAAAGAGAAATGAACAAGGCAAAAACATCTAGGGTAGTGTATTCCCTTTTGACTCCTATGATTGTTCTTTGACATCTTGCTGAGTTTATTTTTCTTTTTGTAACAGAGTTATGCTATAAGTGGGATTGCAGAGTGCTGGATACAACTGAAATAAAATGCAGTGTTTACCAGTGGCTCCTCACAGCAATGACTACACTTTATTTTAGTATTTTAATTGATGTATGATTGACATACATAAATGCTGTACACAATGTATACATCCTGATGACTTTGGATAAGTATTCCCCAGTATTTTCTTTTTTTTTAACCATCTTAACCATTTTTCAATTATATTTTATTGATTATGCTATTACAGTTGTCTCAATTTTTCCCCCTTTGCCCCCTTCCACCACACACCCTCCACTCCCTCAGGGAATCCCTCCAACAATTGTTCACATCCATGGGTCATGCATATAAGTTCTTTGGCTACTCCATTTCCTATACTGTACTATACATCCCCCTGGCTGTTCTGTAACTACCTATTTGTACTTCTTAATCAACGCACCTCTTCACTCATTCCCCCACACCCTCCTCCCATCTGGCAATCATCAAAATGCTCTCTGTATCCATGATTCTGTCTCTGTTCTTCTTGTTTGCTGAGTTTGTTTCTTAGATGCAATTGTTGATAGACATGTGTTTATTGCCATTTTATTTTTCATAATTTTGATTTTTTTCTTATGTGGTTCCCTTTAACATTTCATATACTAATGGTTTGGTGATGATGAACTCCTTTCGTTTTTTCTTGTCTGGGAAGTTCTTTATAGCCCTCTGGTTCTAAATGATATCTTTGCCAGATAGAGCATCCTTGGCTATAGAGCCCTGCTTTTCATGACTTTGACAGTCCCTTCTTGACAGTCCCTTCTATCCTGCAAAGTTTCTTTTGAGAAATCAGCTGATAGTCTTATGGGAACTCCCTTGTAGCTAACTAACTGCTTTTCTCTTGCTGCTTTTAAGATTCTCTCTTTATCTTTAACTTTTGGCATTTTAATTATGATGTATCTTGGAGTGGGCCTCTTTGCATCCATTTTGTTTGGGACTCTCTGTGCTTCCTGGACTTGTATGTCTGTTACTTTCACAAAATTAGGGACGTTTTCATTCATTAATTCTTCAAACAGGTTTTCAATTTCTTGCTTGTTCTCTTCTCCTTCTGGCACCCCCTGATGTAAATATTGGAATGCTTGAAGTTGTTTTATAAGCTCCTTACACTGTCCTTGTTTTTTAGGATTCTTTTTCCTTCTTGTTGTTCTGATTGCTTGTTTTATTTTCCTGATGTTCCAAATCACTGATTTCATTCTTGGCTTTATCCACTCTACTGTTATTTCTTTGTAGATTGGTCTTTATTTCAATTAGTGTATCCTTTATTTCTGACTGGATCTTTATGCTGTTGTCCTCACTAATCTTCTTGAGCATCCTTATAACCAGGGTTCTGAACTCTGCATCTGATAGATTCCTTATCTTTGTTTTTTTATTTCTTTTTCTGAAGTTCTGATCTGTTTTTTTTGTTGTGGTTGTTCACTTGAGCCATGTTTCTTTGACTCCTCATTTCATTGGCCTCCTTGTGCTTGTTTCTATGTGTTTAAGGTGGAGTTTCTATGACTCTCCTTCTTTTGGTAGCATGGCCTAATGTAGTAGGTGTCCTGTAGGGTCCAGCAACACAGCCTACCCTATCACCCAAGCTGAGTACTGGAGGCATGCCCTTCATGTGGGCTAAGAATACCCTTCTCTGTAGTTGAGTCTTGATTGCTGTTGGAAGGTCAATGGGAGGGATTTACCCAGGCCAGGCAGCTGCAAGGACTGGCTATGACCACTGACACAAACCTCTGCCCTCCATGGCAGATCAGATGTGCAGGGATAGGGTGGTGGTACTCTGACATGGTGGGTAACTGTCCACTGGGTGCAAGGGCTCTGAATTTTCCTGGTGGTGCAGACCAAAGTCAACCCCCACCTGTGTTTTGTTTGGGGCCATCAAGCCTGAGCCATAAAGCAAACTGAAATGGTTGCTACTTGTTCTGAGCTTGGAGGTTCCCAGGTGAAATCAAGCTGTGATTCTAGGCTGGCTGCTGCTAGTGCAGTACCTAGGGCCACCAAGCAAGAGGGGGGCTGGGGGTAGCTATTGCTTGTTTGAGATGATTTAGGAAGTTGTGTCGCATGAGCCAAGACCAGCCATTCATGTGGAAAAATCTCTGTTAACAGCTTCAGTGGGCCCATAAATTGGGTGGGATTGAGTGTCAGAAGATTTCTAGGGCAGGACAAACAGTATAAGCCAAATTGATGGAGTCTCAACTATGGCACCAGCCTGCTGGCTCTGTGGCTCTACAGAGTGAGGTTTCAGAAAATTGACAATGGCCTTTCCATCTGGAAGAAAGTTGTCCCCTAGCTCTTGCCTTGATGTCAGAACCTGCACTCCCTCCCCATATGCCACTGGTGCCTCTCAAGCTGCTTCCTCAGTGTTGGAGCTCAGAGGGAGTGAGTCTGCATAATTCCATATGTGAGATCTTTAAGAGGAATTGCTTGGGACCCCATAAGTTTCTTCCATTGACTGAGCCCCTGCTGGTTTTTGCAGCCAGAATTGTTAGGGACTTATCTTCCTGGCACTGGAACCCTAGGCTGGAGAGGGGTCTGGTATGGGACTCTTCTCCTGAGATATACCTCCTGAATTTTTATCCACCACACATGGATATGGTAACTTCTGCATCTCCTCCCCTCCTACCAGTCTGGATAGATGTGGTTTCAATTCCATAGCTGTCAGACTTCTATTCAACTGAAATTCTGATGATTCCAACAGGTGGTTGTTCTATAATTTAGTTGTAATTTTGATGTGGTTGTGCAAGGAGGTGAGCTGTGTCTACCTATTCTACCATCTTGACCTCTCCATTATTTTAGATATCATTTCAGCCAGAATTTTCTTGCAATAAATACTTTTACTTAATAACATTGAGAATATTTTTGTGTGTCAATAGGAACATAAGAGACATTTAAACATATAGAGAATTTTTATGAGTTTATTTGAGCCAAGCTGATAATTGCCAGGAAGCAAAAATCTCAATCAATTAAGAAAATACTCCAGAGAATAGCTGTTTTTCACTTTATTTTATATTACAGTCAAAATTGGAGGTGAGTGGGCTTACATGAAATCCACTGGTGATAGATTAGTGAGGCAGAGAAAACAAGACAGGAAAATCTATGGAACTGGGTAAAAAGTAAAATGAGTAGACACATACTTCTTTTACATTTGTGGGTGTAGGATAGTTAGCAGTTAATAATTAACACAATAACAATAACAATAAGGGGTTTTGTGGTCTCTGCTCATGTGCAGTGAAGGACCCAGAAAAAAGAAAATTACCCTGACATTCCAAAGATATGTTATCATAAGTGCAGAAAGACAATAGACAAACTCAGATAAGGTAAAGATTGACCTTTTAAAAAACTTGATTTGAGAGATAGAGAAAGCCACATCAATTTGTTGTTCCACTTATTTGTGCAGTCATTGGTTCATTCTTGCATGTGTCCTGACCTGGGACAGAACCTGCAAACTTGGTGCATAAGGACAATATTCTAGCCAACTGAGCTACCCCGCCAGGCAAGATTGATCTTTTTCAGGAAAGATGCTGTCCTGGGACATGACTATCTGCCATAACTCATGACTCACTTTTAGTTAGAAAGTTTTAATTTCAGACCATCCTATGTGGTTACTTTAAGTGTCGGAGTTTTTAAGGCCCACCATGCAGGCCTCCCCTGAGCTTGCCAGGTTTACTACGTGGCCTCTTTTTCAGTCACACTTGCATATATTCAGCAAAAATTTATGGAACTTCTCTCTATATTAAGCACAAGACACTGTGCAAGGCCCTGGGACAAGGAAAAAGGCATTTGTAATGCAATCTGTCAGTGCTATGGGAGTCAAGAGGAAGAAATGACCTTAAGGGGATGCTGTTGAGCACAAAGTAAGCTAAGTATCCTTAACTTATGAATTTCTATAACCTCTCCATACGTCAGTTCCCTCATCTATAACATCAGAGCAGAAATAGCGTTTCCTGCAAAGGTATCTTATGGATTGTATCCTAGCTTAAAGTGACTGTGCTTTCCACTTGTAACTCATTGTTGATCCAGCAACTTCAGGGATATTACCCATTTGCTCTCTTAGTTGCAGTAACTCCCAGTGCTGAAAGGGGTAGGTATTCCTAGTAAGAATGAAAATGGAGTTGTTTTTTCTTCAGTTTGTTAGGGCTGTCTTCATGCAGCTTCCGTCACTTTGGAGGATTAAGTTAGACACAGCTGTGGCAAGTTCTGTACAGCCGAATGGAAACCAACTTCAATTAGTCAGGCACTGGGCAGAGTGTGGCTCATCAAAATCTCCAGCCATTCTGGAAGGCATGAGAATGTTCATTTGTCTAGTGTTTTAGTCCAGACAGACCTAAAGGCAAAGAAGACAGTTGTAATTCACACAGCAACAAAAGCCAGTATTGCTTTTACAAAAGTGATCCCATGTTCCATGGTTTCATAACAAATTGCCACATCTCAAAATAGTAATTCTCACAAGGGAAGGTCCTGGATGAGGATTTTAATTGTTTGTCATATTAATGAACCAAAGAAGTGAAGCTGATTAAACTTTTAGAAAGATATTAACCCTAGCTGTGAGAAACTTTTGCATTAAAACAAAAAAAATTTATTTAACCTCTATTTTTAAAGTAGAATGAGGAGGTTTTGAAAGGTAGAAATTAGTAGTGATGTCTCTTCTCTAAAAGATGTACAACAAATTTCCACATGTAAGGCAGCCAAATAAAACACACTACAAAAACTTTCAGTAAAAAATCTTTTTTTTGTTTCCAATATTTACTTATTTATTTATTTATTTATTTATTTATTGTTGTTCTGCCTTTTCCCCCTACCCCAGCCCAATACCCCAGCCCTGCCCACATCCCTCCCATTTCCATCCCGCCTGTTGTTGTCCGTGTGTCCTTTATAACTGTTCCTGCAAACAGTGAACAGATGGGAAAGAGGAGGGAATTTCAAAGGAAAAGGGTGAAGGGTTTGCAGCAAAAAAGTCTTATACTCACCATTTATGACAAAAAGCCAGAATCCAGAAAAACAAAGTGATATAAGTAAAATAAGCATTCAGCAATAAAAACGCATAACTCTTACAACCATCTTATGAAATAGATGTTATCCTTATTTCACAGACAACAAAACTAATATTTAAAGAGATTAAGTGACTTACAGAAGGCCACCCTAGATCACTTTTCACTGGCCCCAAAACCTGAGAACTTAACATTGAAAACTTTTTCCCCATCAGGGATTTACTTATGTCAGGCGCGCAGCTTTCAAAAAGGGGTTGACACCGAAGGTTGCCTAAGGCAATAAAGCCTTGACCATGATATAATATTATCTAATATTAAGTGGGGTTTTTTTTAGCAAACCTTGTAGGACAGGGATTGGAAAACTATAGTGCATGGTCCAAATTCAGTCCTCATTCTGTGTTAAAAAATCATATTGGAATATGCTCATTCCTTTATGCATTGCCTGTGGTTATGTTTAAGCTACAATGGCAGAGTAGCTTTAACAGAGATCATATGTCCCCCAAAGCTGAAATTATCTGTTTACTATTACTCTCACTCAATATTTTACAGTGTTCTTATGAGCCCTGAGACCCCTTGCAACTTCGTAAGGTATCACCTAAATCATAAAAGAGTATATAGTCTACTTGATGCAGCTTTAGTGTTAAGTATATTCTACACCATCCAAACCTACTTCAAGTGAACATAGTTTAGGTAAACTTCACTTAGCTAAAACATCCTATTTCCCAAACTTCCTAGATCAATAAAATCCTAATATAAAAATGTTCCACAATCTCTAGTATAAAGACCAAACTGTTACAGTTAAAAGCTACGTACTTATTGTGAACCCCCAAAATTTATTCGTGTTAAAACATGGTTTAGGTTTAATTTTGTTTTACAATCCCCCACTTGTACACTTTTATTTCTGTTGCTTTCAGTGGTTTTGTGGTTAGCAATGTATCTCTCCTCCTTAGCTTGTGAGCTAGTTCTTGCATTCTTCTACCTCTGAATCTTCAAATAGCTATAAAGTAAAAGACAATTGTTACTCTCTTTTCTGTACCATCTATTATTCTTTCTCTACTGATTTATTTACATTAGCTTACAAACATGCTTTTATTTTCTCTCATCTTAGTTTAAAAAAAGAAAGAAACTAGCTTACTCTTGATCAATATTTCTTTCTATGGCCCTGTTTATTAACATCTCCTTGAAGTAAAACTTCCTTAGAACTTTCTTCAAGTTCTTTTCTGTCTTCTCTTTTAAATAATTTCCAGTCAGGCCTCCCACTTCCATACCCACTCCAACTACTCTACTGAAATTGTTCTCAACTGGGTCAGCAATGACCTTGTTACTTACTCCGTAGTTAACTTTCAATCCTTATGCTACATGACCTACAACTGCTTGCTCTATTCTCCTTGGTATGCCTTCTCCCCATGGCTTCAGAATGCCACACCCTCTTGGGATCTTAAGTTTTGTCAGAGTTCATATATAGAACTGTGCGTGGCACTGAGTAGGTGCTCAGTAGAAGCCTGTTTAAATAAAGAAAATTGGGACATCTAACCTTGTCTGAGCTACAAAATAAATTCACAGCACTGCTAACAGGATACTATTAAACATTGTTTGAAAGTTTGTTAGGAAAATGTTTACACTAAAACCAAATGATCACATTCCAATGTAATAGAATCAAATACTTTTAATAAAATAGCCACCCCTCTTCAATAGGCTATCTATTTACAGACCTCCTTTAAGGTGTTTATGGAAATCATAAAATTTTTATTGATAAACTGATGACAGTATTTCATTCTACCAAGAATAGCACCCATTTTCAAGAAAGAGTTACAAATTTGGGTAAGTCACTGATTGAAAAGCACAGCCTGACACCCTTTTTTTTTACTTAACACTGTATTTTACAGAAGTTGTAAGGCCCTTGGGATTATACCAGTGGTAGATAGCTATATTAGTAAGGCCATTTCAGAAGAAAGTCATCAGGAATAGAATGACACATTAACCAGGATGTCTGCTCTGGTCAGGTAATAATGTGGCATATGTCTTAGGGAAAACACATTCTTTCCTGCCTTCCCACTCCCAGAAGGGACAGAAGGTAATTTTATTGTGAGTGTTCAATTATACTTTGGAATGGAGTTAAATTGGGCGGGGGTGGGAAGTGTCCTGGTAAATTTTAACTGACTTGCATTTGGTTTAAGAAGCATTTTTATTCAGTATGTCTTTCCTAGATCAAAATGTTCTACATGGTATATAGAAATTAAGAATCCAAACTCTCAAGGTTATTCAAAAGAGCCTTTGAGAACACTAAGTGATTGTCCTGGGCATCCGCACATCCTATGAGAAGAAAAGCACGTATCATGAGTATGCTGTAAACATTGTGTGAGAATGAAGCTGGAATTGTGATGTACAAGGCTTCCTCTGGGTGGGTGACATGCCACCAAGACAAATGACATTCCAGCCACTCAGTTGGCCAAAGTCTGAGATTATTAACCAATTTCCGTCCTGTTCTCTTTTTTATGGGTTTTAATGACCAGGCGAGATTTCACTGTTTAATATTTAAACAAATGTTTTTATGCTGAGACAATAAGCCACTACTGAGACTGGCTAGAACTGTTTAATATTCTCCAGTATGGCTGACTGCCATCACACTGGAGTAAATGGCTTAAGTTGAACATTCTAGAAATGTTCAAAAATTAAAGCTCCTTTTTTGTGACACACATGAAGAGAGTCTCCTTAAATTGCACATTTTGCATACCATGTGTGTGTGGCCTGCCCCACAGGGTGACTTTCTCTATTGTTCCCGCTCTCCTAGCAGAACAAGGTTAAGTCAGGATAGCTTGTGTTGGCTAAACAAACCGGCTTGCTGCTTCTCTGCATTGACCCTTACCAATTTACTGACAATGGCCTTTGAAAGCCCCTTTCAGTCATCCATCACCAAAAGTAGCTGGGTAGTGAACTTCATTATGAGGTTTGATATTCCTCACTGGCATGAGGGGCTTTAGTGAACTATTGAGGTAAACTTAGTGTGAGAGCATTTTTTCACCCAAGGCAGGATATCTCTCAAAATCCACTTTGACCTATTTAAAGATTGGTTAATTTTTTTCCCTTAAAGTTGAGCGTTATAATGTTTGGCTGTGACATAAATCAAGAAGTCTAACTTTACAAAATGTTCAGGATCTTTATGTGCCTGAAAAATAATGTGATGGGCAACTTTGCAAGAGATATTTGAACACACTCCTAACTGGGTATTATTTCATAAGGATTGGGTGTAGGTAGAACAGGCTGAAAATCATCATCATCACCCTGGTAGATTTTTAGACACAAAACTCTACAAAACATTGAAGTTGTAACTTCAATGTAAATGTACTTGTAGCCACTACATTTTAACTAGTTTCTTTCCATAGAAGAGATGGGGTCCAGCAATTGGAAAGAATGACATAAATCATCTTAAGTTGAACAACCTCAGCAAAACAAAAACAGACTTATTAGAATTTTTAGAAAAGTAATTTGTTGATTTTATTGTTTAAGTTAGTTTGCTTTATTAATATAATTACATCTCAAATGTAAAAAATAAAATCATTTCACTATTATTGTATATAAATTCTAAAGTTTCCACAACATACTGTTTGATAAATAAAAGATTCTTCCAACCCAAGCCCCATAGGATATGAATTAGAGAACACACTTTCTTAGAAAGGGCATGAGTGGGCGTAGATTCATACACATTCTCTCACCCAGGTGTCTCACTCACTATTGTAATAATGGCTATCTGGGGCCAGGAGACTATGTAAAGCTACCTGGTCACAGGGAGAAGTGTTTCTCAAATTTGTCACATCAGAAGGATTAGTTGGAGCATTTGCTAAAAGTATAAATTCTCAGCACCCTCACCCACCCACCTTTCACTTCTGATTGACTCATTAGACATAGGTTGGAGCCCAAGAATACAGATTATTAATAGATAATTCTTTATATCAGGAAATTGTGTGAAACACTTCTCTAGAATACATAATTCCCAACTAATGACTTTATCTATTAAAGATATACCAGTTTTATGGCTTGATATATTTACAGGAAGTGAACAAGAGAAATTGGAAAAGACATAAGATGGGAAAAGCATATATAAAATATATGATAGGAGGAAATTTAAGTATGACAATATAATATAAGCAATGAGTAGTGACTGGAAGCTTGGTGTATAAAAAGATGGAAAAACAGAGAGAAAGATCCAGAAGTTTGTCTTCTGTTGTCTAGGACTTGTGTCCAGGGCCAAGTCCCCTGTTCAAATTACAGTGCCCTGCTCAATAGCCCCTGTCTCTTTAGTGCATGTCATATGAGACACCTGGAAGCTTTTGGCAATGCTTGGGGTTTCTTTAGTTATGTATTTATTTTGAAATGGGAATCATTAAGGAAAATAAGTAGAAGTAGTAAATGTGTTTACAAAGTAGCTACTATTTATTGAATATCCAGCTATGTTCCACTTTCTGTCTTAATGTTATACTATTTCTTCAGTGATCTTCACAAAAACACCCTGAAAGAGGCTTTATTACATTTTTATTGATAAGGAAACAAAAGCTCAGAGAAATGATTTATGTAAGGTCACATTATCTACAAGTGAACCCAGATGTATTTCTTTCTAATACACTATATGTTAGTAAGATTGTAAGGGGTGGATTATGAAGTATGAAACTTGAATTCATTTCCTAGGTTGCCTGATAACTCATTGTATGTAATTAGATTCCTCTGTGCCTTGACTTTAATGTCTTCCAGTCTGCTAGTCACTTTTCTGTTAACAGGTTTGAACAACCCCTAATTTTCCATCAGTTGAAGTACGTATAAGACTTCTATTTGGGTTCTAAACCTGATGTGAAATGAAAGGAACATTTCAGAAATCTTTCAGTTGCTATCAAAATGGCAGCAGTCTGCACAGGTTCAGGAGCCCATTAAAGTACCATCTACATAACTGGGAGCCACTTGATGGGTTACTGTTGTCTTTGACCTTGTCTCACACTTGTCAGCCTGCTAAAATCTGACAAAAGGGAGCTACTATCTAAAACAAAGCATTCTGTTCCATTTGGCAAAAGTCAAAATGATCTCCCAGACACTCTTGCCTAGAAGTAACTGCCTTCTAATGAATTGTTGTTGTTTTTATTAAGGATTATATAAAGTTGATTCATCCTCTTGGATTATAAGAGACCCAAACATAACACAATGTGCTTTTCCTATGCAGAAGCTGTTTGCAAGCTATATAACAAGTCCCAGGTGAACCTCTGCAAATCAGTGATATTTGTACAAATTTAAAGAGGTTTGCACAAAGCTCTGAAAGGATTGAAAATAAGCATTTTCAAACAATCACTTTCATCCAAAGGACTGTACTCCCTGGTGTCAAGGCGTATCCTTTGTGAGAAAGAGCTGGGATATGAAAAAGAACATGAAATTAATGTTAAAAAAACAGATGTCCAGCGCCTTAGGGACTAGCAATGTAATGCCTGAGCAAGAGAGCTCTAAAGTGCAAATGAGTCCAGGAAGGAAATGTGATAATGTGGGGAGTGATATCTGTTGGGGAGGTCTTAGGTCTGTAGGGGTTTCATATTTTCAGCAATGACTCAGTGATGGCACCAAGAATATATTTGTATTTATTATGTCAGTAGATGACCCCAGACTGACCCAGAGAAAATTAAAATTCCAAGTGACTTTATTCGATGTGGGGGAGGAACTTAGTGAAGATTTTAAGGATGTATTCCAGGCCATGCACACATAGAGAATATAATAAGGGAGATGAAAATCATTTGGGGTTTACAGTGAATTCCACAGTTTCTAGGTTACCAATGTGTAGTTGTAGCACTGTTTCCAAAGAAGCATGTAACATGTACAATGGTTAACTGGAAAGAAAGTATATGGTGGGCTCCCTTTTCTTTAGTCAGTAAAACAAAGGGCAGAAAAGAGAAAGTAAGAGGGAATTGTAGAATGGGACATTCAGGTCAACATAGAAGATGAGATTTGCAATATGGAGAAGTATTTAATATTACAATATGTGGATAAAGATGTTATTGTTATCCTTCTCATCACTTTCCTGAGATTTTTAAAAGCCAGAGAAGTTCTCTTTTAACTAGAGTAATTTACATGCCATTATGACTACTGACACAAATAGCATCTAGGTTTAGACGATTCCTTAAGGTCCCCTTAACCTGTTGTTTTGGTGGACAGCAATAGAGGAAAATGCAGGCCCTATTTGAAATTTCCCTGGGTGCTCTGCTCTTACCCTGGACCCAGAGAGTCCTCAGGATAACACAAATTTAGGCTATGTTGGTTTTTCATCTCTCTATGCTGACTGACTCTGAAATTGGAGCACACCCCTGTTTTATTCCCACTCAATTCTCCAAAATAAAACTAGATGAGTTCATTTCCTCTTGCCCTGCACTAACTCTGACTTTGCTAGTTCATCTTCTTCAATTTTATTGTCACACATACAAGACTGAAATGAAGAGGCAAAGAAAAGGAGAGGGATAGAAAGAAGCAGGTATGCAATAAATATTTATTAAATGAACGAAGGACCTATGATTCCTGATGCTCCTTCTTATGCTTTTGTCCACTTAACAACACATTTTATCCCTAAAAAAAAAATAAACAACCAACAATCTGAGAACCAATTTAGCTTACTTTACCCCACCTCAAGCCCTGAAATGACCTAATATTTTATCTTGGAATGTTCCACTGAGTTTTCAAAAATTCCTAGTATGTAGTGGTGTGGTTTGGCTTAATTCTATTTTCACAAAAAAAAAATTGACTAAATGAGCCTTTCAAAAAAACTCCTTTGTTATCACCAGACTCAACCTTTCACCAATGTAAAAGCATCATCTCATTAAATTTTTGCTATTTTCATTCTTACTTTTCCTTTACTCTTTATAAGAAATTTCCCCATTTTCAAAATTGAAGTCATTCTTCTATCTTAATTTATAATTTAGAGTATCATAAACTATATGCAGGTAAATCTCACTACATGTAAATTCTGATACCAGAAAATGTGATTTCAAAACAGACACATTGCAGCTAAGGCTAATTCTTTTTAGTACTGAAGGAGTCACCATAAGATTCTTTAAATAAGATCTATGGTTCAAATTATATGTAACTTTTTAGGAACACATCTATTGTATATGAGGGGTAATGTTTCTGAAATGATCGTGGGGTAGGCAAAGCAGCCAACTGGTGTGATCTTTTAGGAGTGATTCAGGGTGTTAGGAACTAGAGTTCCCAAAGACCTTTAAAGCATGTGAACTCTTTTAAATTCTGGAGGTCAGAGGAAGCCTAAGAACTACCCAGCTTAAAATTACTTACTCCACAGACAGTTAAATCCAGATGAGGAGTGAATTAGAATAGGGAAAGAATATTTTAATGTCCCATAATGTCAGATGCCCTAGTCCTAGCTAGCCTTAAATGATACATAACAACCACTAACACTTTGACACTAAAATACTTATACTCTACATTTTGAAAAAAAATTGAATAATTTAGGGAGATACAAAATGTAATTAGACAAATCAAATATACACAAGAAAAAGATAATGAATATAAAAACAAAGAGAGAAGCCAATTAAACTATATATGGCATAATGTGCTCTCTTATGGAAGACATTGATGTGACTTCCTCACTTTTCAGCAGTTCATGAGAAAAAGGAAACTAAATAGTTACATAACTTATTGCCTTCCTAAGATTTTTTAAATGCTTGTGAATGCATATCAGGAAGAAATTTTTTCACCTAAGTCCTCATAAAAGTGGTACCAGGTAGGTACAAAAATAACATCCCTAATGATATACTTGCTACACACCAGAGGTTCTCAAATTTTAGCATGTATCAGAATCAACTGGAAGACTTCTTAAAACACATGACATGCCCAAATATTTGTATTTTAACATGTTCCCAAGTGATAGGATGCTGCTGGTTCAGGGGCCACATGCAGACAACCACTGAGGTAGGCACTAGGCCAAATTTCCCAAGTCCTCTCCTTAAAGCATCCTTCCATATAGAAAGCATCCTCTCATATAGATTGATGACAAGCAATAACTGCAGCTGATCAGTTCCACAGGATTAGTGCAAGAGTCCAGGCACTTTTCCTCTGTGGATCCACTACAGAGTGGGAGGTACCAATGTGGAGAGGTAACAGCCACATAGTTTTCATTCAGTAAATTTATTATATCCTTCCTTAATGCAGTTCAACCCTGTTGGTTTATTTGTCATATTCCCCAACAAACTTATAGATTTCTTTCTCACTCATCAAATACTTTTTGCCACCCAGAGCAGAACTGTAACTACTGTAACCCAGCCATCCTTCAACAGCAACTACAAGAACAAGCCTTTTGTTATTGAAAACTTTTTTTTAAATTTTTTATTGTTGTTCAAGTACACTTGTTTAAATGTCAACAGATTTTGCATTTATAATCCTTGTTTGTTATTTATATGTTCTTTTTTATTACTTATTTATTATGTATCAACTTTTTAAGATGGAAATTCTTCATATTTCCAAGAACAGTTAAAATTCTACAAACTATGTATAATGCTTCCTAGTATCTCTAAAGCATGTGATATAGTGATTTTTATAAAAAGGGTATTCAAGGACTTCCAGCGAAGATGGAGGCATAAGTAGATACACTATGCCTCCTCACACAGCCAAAGGAAGGACAATAACAAATTTAAAAACAGCCAGAATTGACAGAAAATTGAACTGTATCGAAGTCCAACCACCAAGGAGTTAAAGAAGAAACATTCATCCAGACCAGTAGGAGGGGTGGAGACAGGTAGCCAGGCAGAGAGGACGTGGCAAGGCAGTGGCTGGAGGAGCTTGTGGTCCCACATTTGCATGCAGATAAACTGGGGAAATAACTGGGGAGCAAGACAGACCACACAACCCAGGATTCTAGTACATTGAAATAGTCTCTAAACCTCTGACTGGAGAAAACAATGGGGGTTACAGCAGTGGGAGAAACCCCCAGCCTCACAGGAGAGTTCACTGGAGAGACCAACAAGGGCCTACAATGTACACAAACCCACCCACCTGGGAATCAGCACTAGAAGGGCCCAGTTTATTTGTGGGTAGCAGGGGAAGTGACTGAAAGCCAGCAGAGAGCTGAAAAAGTGGCACTTATCCCTCTCAGACCCCTCCCCAACATACAGCACCACAACGCATTGATGTGCAAATACCTGGCCCTGGCAAATACCTAAGGCTCCATCCCTTACTACCTGACAGGTGCGATGAGAAAAAAAAAATGGTCCAAATGAAAGAACAGATCAAAGCTCCAGAAAAAATACAACTAGGAGACAAAGAGATAGCCAATCTGTTAGATGCAGAGTTAAAAACACTATCAGGATGCTCACAGAATTGGTTGAGTATGGTCGAAAAATAGAGGAAAAAGTGAAGGTTATGAAAAGTGAAATAAATAAAAATGTACAGGGAACCAACAGTGACTCAAATCAACAGTTTGGAGCAGAAGGAAGAAATAAACATTCAATCAAAATAGATGAAGGGACAAGAATTCCAAAACACGAGGAGAGGCTTGGGAACCTCTGGGACAACTTTAAATGTTCAAACATCCAAATCATAGGGGTGTCAGAAGGAGAAGAGAAAGAGCAACAAATTGAAAACTTATTTGAAAAAGATGAAGGAGAACTTCCCCAATCTGGCAAAGGAAATAGACTTCCAGGAAGTTCAAAAAGTCCAGAGAGTCCCAAAGAAGTTGGACCCAAGAAGGCCACACCAAGGAACATCATAATTACATTACCCAAGATGAAAGATAAGGAGAGAATCTTAAAAGCAGCAAGAGAAAAGGAGTTTCTCCTACAAAGGAGCTCCCATAAGACTATCAGCTGATTTCTCAAAAGAAACCTTTCAAGCAAGAAGGGGCTGGAAGAAGTATTCCAAGTCATGAAAGGCAAGGACCTACATCCAAGATTACTGTATCCAGCAAAGCCATCATTAGAATAGAAGGGCAGATAAAGTGCTTCCGGGATAAGGTCAAGTTAAAGGAGTTCATCATCACCAAGCCCTTATTATATAAAATGTTAAAGGGACTTATCTAAGAAAAAGAAGATCAAAACTATGAACAGTAAAATGATAACAAACTCACAACTACCAACAACTGAACCTAAAACAAAAACAAAAGTAAACTAAGCAAATAAGTAGAACAGGAACAGAATCACAGAAATGGAGAGCCCATGGAGGGTTATGGGCAGGGAAGTGGGGTATGGAATGAAGGAAAAGGTAAAAGAAATAAGTAGCATAAATGACAGGTACAAAATAGGCAGGGGTAGGTTAAGAATCATATAGGAAATGTAAAAGCCAAAAAACTTATATGTACGATACATGGACATAAACTAAAGGGTGGGGGTGGGTGGGTTGCAGAAGTGCAGGGTAGAGAGGAATAAAGGGGAGAAGATGGGACAACTGTAACAGCATAATCTATAAAATATATTTTTAAAATGGCATTCAATTATGCTCAGTGCTAAACAAAAATTCTAATGAAAAAACTTTAAAACCTGCCAGGCCAATAACTAATATCAACAGAGATTTCCCTTAGAAATAGAAAAGCAACTTAGCATAGCTTCTTTCTCACAGTGTTGGACTCTTTAGATTGACTATGTTCAATTGACAAAAAATGTGTACATACACAAAATGTGTACAAAAGTGGTTTTATTAACAATGCAATCAATGTATAGTATGGGTATACTTTTTGAAATAGGATTTTTCTGTATTTTAAAGCTGAGATCATTCATTGCTTCAACAAATATTTGATGAGCATTTACTATAGGTAAAGTGATAGGAAAATGGAGTACCTACTTAAGCACCTCACACCATGATAGAGAGGAAAGACACATCACCCATAAACAGGAACCCTGCTGGGGAAACAAAGAAGAGAGTGGTCAGGCAGGGGGAGGGTCTAGAAGGTTACCATTTTCAAGGCCACAGAACACATATTGAGGGTGGCAGAACGCTTTAGGAAAACAGGACCCATACTTTTAGGAATTTGCATGCCTTGTATCTTAACAGGTGAAACAAAAAAATTAATCCTTTAATCAACATTTTCCTGTGAACAAGGGACACATCAAGAATAGGAGGCTTATACTGATACACACAATAATATGGATCTCTGGCCAGAAATATTCTTCTACTAATTGCCATGGTCCTGACATTTTACTGTGAAGAAGCCATACTTACACATCTTAAAGGCTTTCTGGTTTTTAAAAGTCCTCAAATAAAATACCATTTTTTCCTAAGATGGGATTGCTCAAACTCAGTGACATTATTGACATTTGGGGACAGATAAGTTTTTTGCTCTGAGTGGTTATCTAGTGCACTGTAGGATGTTTAGCAGCATTTCTGATATCTACCCCAAAGTACCAGTAGAGCCTACCCCATAGACATAACAATAAAAAATATCTCCACACATTGTCAAATGTCCCCTTAGAGGGCAAAATTTCCTCCCACTCCCATTGCCTAGAACCACTGTCCTACAAGGTATTATACCTTAAGCTGAGGTTAGCTATGAGTCTGATCAAAGAACAGTAATCCTCTCTCTGAGGCACTCACTCCCCCCACTTGCCCACTATGCTGCTAGGGGAGGAATGACAGACCAGTGAGGAAGCAGGAGCCAATTGCCTGCCAACTTCATTCGCTATACCAGCTCTGGCTGGCAATGGGGTGATGGGTGTCCCCTTCAACTGAAATTTAGGAATCAAACTATTTGAGTATGAGTGATCTTGGGGGAAAGAAGAGAGGTGAATCAGAGTATGCCAACTCAAAGTCGCCCAACTTTATATGAGCTTGGGAAAGAGTGACTAAATTAAATCTTTTCTTTTTAGGTATAACATACCTAAAGAAAGGGGATTCAAAAGATGATACATTGCTTGACCAAATGTCTGTAAAATACAAAATTATTATTGATATCAATAACCAAAAATAACAATGTCCTATACACACATAATGCTTTACAGCTTTTAAAATCTTTTTCACACACTATCTTATCCAATAATCGTCAATACATTCTGATGTTTCAAAAATCAAAATAATCTAAAAAGGAAAATGATGAAAAGCCTCACTGCCACCCTTGCCCTATCCACTACATTTCCTCCTCACAAACATAAATAACTATTTTATGAGTTTCCTTGGAATTTTTCTAGAATTTCTTTATTAAAATATAAGAATATACAAATATATGTTCATATTTTCCTGTATCTTACACTGAAAGATATCATGCTGTACATGATACCTTTGCAGTTTGCTTGATTCTTTCTAACATCCTAGAAACTGTTACATATAGTGAACTCCCTCATCATGTTTTCATAGTTACATTGTCTTCCATTACATGGATATGCCACCATTTGTGTAAATCATCCTCCATTGATGAAACTTAGATGGTTTTCAGTATTAGCTATTGTATGTAATGCTGCAGTAATTATCCTTGGCCATGCATTGTCTTATATGTGTATTTGCCACCTTTATCTGATCCTCACATCAATTTCATGAGACAGGCAGAAAGGGGATCTTTCTGTCATTTGGCGAGTATATTTCTTTTTCTGTGCATGGTAAAAACACATAAAAATATATGCTATCGATTATATTTAAGTATGCAGTTTGGTAATGTTAAGTATATTTACATTGCTCTGAAACAGATCACCAGAACTTTTTATCTTGCAGAACCCAAACTGTACTCATTAAACAATAAACCCCCTTTGTGTGTGTGTGTGTGTGTGTGTGTGTGTGCGCGTGCGCGTGCACGTGTGTGTTTTTTAAATTTTATTTTATTTTATTTTAATTGTTCAAGTACAGTTTCCTGTTTTTTATTCCCATCCTAGCCCACCTCCTGCAGCCCTCCCCACCTCCCTCCCATTTCCACCCCTATGAACATTAGGGTGCATAGGTTGTTTTGGATTGGTGTTTCAGGGTTCTTAGGATATAATCCTAGCAGTGGAATTGCTGGGTGAAAAGGCTGATCCATTTTTTCCGTTTTCTTAGAAAATTCCATACTGTTTTCCATAGTGGTTGTACCAGTCTGCAATCCCACCAACAGTGCACTAGGGTTCCCTTTTCTCCACAACCACTCCAACACTTGTTGTTTGCTGCTTTGTTTATGATGGCCATCCTGACTGGTGTGAAGTGGTATCTCATTGTGGTTTTAATTTGCATCTCTCTGATAGTTAGTGATAATCTTTTCATATGTCTTTGAATCCTCTGTATGTCCTTCTTAGAGAAGTGTCTGTTCAAGCCCTTTGCCCATTTTTTAAAAATGGGTTGCTTGTCTTCTTAGAGTGGAGTCGTGTAAGTTCTTTGTATATTTTGGAGATTAAACCCTTGTCTGAGGTATCATTGGCAAATATGTTTTCCCATACAGTTGGTTCTCTTTTTGTTTTAATACTGTTTTTTTTAGCCACGCAGAAGCTTTTTATTTTGATGAGGTCCCATTAGTTTATTCTTTCCTTTATGTCTCTTGCTCTAGGGGACATATCAGTAAAAATGTTGCTGCATGAAATATCTGAGATTTTCCTGCCTATGTTCTCTTCTATGACTTTAATGGTGTTATGGCTTATATTTAAGTCTTTTATCCACCTTGAATTTATTTTTATGTATGGTGTAAGTTAGTGCTCGAGTTTCATTTTTTTTGCACATAGCTCTCCAGTTCTCCCAACACCATTTGGTGTCTCCCAACACCAAAAATATCCTCGACAGGATATTTTTACTCCATTATTAATTGACTAGAATATTAATTGACCATACAGACTTGGGTTTATTTCTGGGATCTCTGATCTGTTCCACTGGTCCATGTGTCAGTTTTTATGCCAGTACCAGGCTGTTCTGATTAGAGTGGCCTTGTAATATAGTTTGGTATCCGGTATTGTGGTCCCTCCTACTTTACCCTTCCTTCTCAAAATTGCAGCAGCTATTCAGGGTCGTTTATGATCCCATATAAATTTTTGAAGTATTTGTTCCATGTCTGTGAAATATATCATTGGTACTTTAATAGGTATTGCATTGAATCTGTAAATTGCTTTGGGTAGTATGGACATTTTGATGATGTTAATTCTTCCAATCCATGAACATGGTACATGTTTCCATTTGTTTGTGTCTTCTTTGATTTCTTTCTTCAGTGTTGTGTAGTTTTCTGAATACAGGTCTTTTACCTCCCTGGTTAGGTTTATTCCTAGGTATTTTATTTTTCTTGTTGCTATATCGAATGGGATTTTTTTCCTGATTTCTGATTCTGCTGTTTCATTTTTGGTGTACAAAAATGCCTTTGATTTCTGGATATTGAATTTATATCCTGCTGTTTTGCCAAATTCACTTATTAAGTTGAGCAGTTTTTTGGTGGAATCCCTAGGATTTTCTATGTACACTAACACATCATCTGCAAACAGTGACAGTTTTGTTTCCTCCTTTCTGATTTGGATGCCTTTTATTTCCTTTTCTGGTCTGATCACTGTGGCTTAAACTTCTAATACTATATTGAATAGAAGTGGTGAAAGTGGACAACCTTGTCTTGTTCTTGATCTTAGTGGAAAAGATTTCAATTTTTGCCCATTGATTGTGATGTTGGCTGTAGGTCTCTCATATATGGCCTTTTTTATGTTGAGGAATGCTCCCTCTATTCCCACTTTGCTGAGTGTTTTTATCATAAATGGGTGCTGTACCTTATTAAATTATTTTTCTGCATCTATTGATATGATCATATGATTTTTTTCTTTGCTTTTTTTTATGTGATGTATTACATTTACTGATTTGCAAATATTGAACCATCCTTGCATCCCTGGGATGAATCCCACTTGGTCATGGTGTATGATCATTTTAATGTATTGTTGGATGCAGTTTGCCAATGTTTTGTTGAGGATTTTCACATCTATGTTCATCAGTGATAATGGCCTGAACTTTTCTTCCTTTGTTGTGTCTTTATCTAGTTTTGGGCTTAGGATGATGCTGGCATCATAAAAGGAGTTTGGGAGTTTTCCATCTTTTGGGATTTTTTGGAATAGTTTATGAAAGACAGGGGTTAGCTCTTCTTTAAATGCTTTGTAGAATTCTCCTGTGAAACCACCTGGTCCAGGGCTTTTGTGTGTCAGGAGTTTTTTGATTACTGCTTCAATTTCATCTGCTATTATTGGTCTGTTCAGGCTTTATGCTTCTTCTTCACTGAGTTTTGGAAGATTACATTTTTCTAGAAATTTGTCCATTTCCCCTAGGTTTTCAAATTTCTTGGCATACAGTTCTTCCTAGTAATTTCTTACAATCCTTTGTATTTCTGTGGTGTCAGTTGTAATCTATCCTCTTTCATTTCTGATTGTGTTTATTTGGGTCTTCTCTCTTTTTTTCTTGATGAATCTGGTTAAAGGCTTGTAGATTTTGTTTATCTTTTCAGAGAATCAGCTCCTGGATCCTTACAATTGTGCTTTTAGCCTCTATGTCATTTAATTCTGCTCTAATCTTTGTTATTTCCTTTCTTCTACTTGCTCTGGGCTGTCTTTGTTGTTGTTCCTCAAGTTCTTGTAGGTGTAGGGTTAGGTTATTTGTTTGAAATGTTTCTATCTTTTTTAGGTAAGCCTGTATCACTATGAACTTCCCTCTCAGGACTGCCTTTGCTATGTCCTGTAAGTTTTGGGTTGTCAGTTAATTTTCATTTGTTTCCAGAAACTTTTTGATTTTTTCCCTAATTTCATTCTTGGTCCATTCATTGTTTAATAGCATGCTATTCAATCTCCATGATTTTGAGTGTTTTTGTTTTTTTCCTTGGGGTTGGTTTCTAGTTTCAGTCCCTTGTGGCCAGAAAAAATGCTTGGTATGATTTCAATTTTCTTGAATATGTGGAGGGGCTTGTTTTGTGTCCTATCATGTGGTCTATCTTTGGAAATGTTCCATGTGCATTTGAAAATAATGTGTTTTTAGCTTCTTTGGGATGAAGGGCTCCATATGTGTGTGTGTATATATATTTATATATATATATACACACACACACATCCATATCATATAGAGCATTGTCCAATGCCACAATGTCTATGTTGATATTTGTTTGGAAGATCTGTCCATTTTTGACAATGGGGTGTTAAAATCCCCCACTATAGTTGTGTTGCTGCCAATATCTTTCTTGAAGTCCTGTGAGATTTTCTTTATGTATTTTGGTGCTCCTATGTTGGATGCATATATGTTTACAATGTTTATGTCTTCTTGGTGGATTCTTCCCTTGAGTATTATGAAGTAACCTTTTTTATGGCCTTTTTTTTTCAAGTCTATTTTGTCTTGATATGAGTATTGCTACCCCAGCTTTTTTTCCTGTCTGTTTGCTTGGAAAATTTGTCTCCAGCCCTTCACTTTCAGTCTGTGTATGTCTTTTATCCTGAGATGGGTCTCTTGTAGGCAGCATATGTGTGCTTTCTTATCCATTCAGCTATTCTATGTCTTTTGATTGGAGCATTTAATCCATTTACATTTAAGGTTATTATTGATAGGCACTTACTTATTGCCATTTTCATACCTGTGTTCCTCTCTGTCTCTCTCTTTTCCTTTCTTCCTTAAAGCAGTCCCTTTAGCATCTCTTGCAGAGCTGGTTTGGTGGAGGTGTATTCTTTTAGACTTCTTTGTTGGGGAAACTCCTTATTTGGCTTTCTATCTTGATTGAGAGCCTTCCTGGGTAATGTAGCCTTGGTTTCAGTCCTCTGGTTCTCATTACTTGGAATATTTCTTGCCATTCTCTTCTGGCTTGAAACATTTCCCTTGATAAGTCAGCTGAGAACCTTATTGGGGCTCCCTTGTATGTTACTTCCTCTTTCTCCCTTGCTGCCTTTAAGATTCTCTCTTTGTCTTCGAATTTTGCCATTTTAATTATGATGTGTCTTGAAGTGGGCCTCTTTGGGTTCCTCTTGATTGGGACTCTCTGTGTTTCCTGGATTTGTGTGACTTTTTCTCTCATCAAATTAGGGAAGTTTTCCATCATTACTTTTTCAAATAGGTTTCCTATCCCTTGCTCTTCCAGTTCTCCTTCTGGTATCCCTAGTATATGGATATTATGATGTTTCATATTGTCCTGCATTTCTCTTAATCCCCCTTCATTCTTTCTGAGCCTCTTTTCCTTTTCTTGCTTTTTCTGAGTGTTTTTTATACTTTGTCCTCTAGCTCACTGATCTGATATTCTGCTTCATCAATATTGCTTTTGATTCCTTCTACTGTGTTCTTCAGTTCAGAAATTGTACTCTTCATTTCCTCTTGGCCCTTCTTGATAGTTTCTATTTCCTTTTTCATGTTGATATAGTTTGCAGTGAGCTCATTGTAGCTTCCATGTAGTTTCTGGTAATTCACGGTGAGCTCATTGAGCTTCATGATAACCATTGCTTTGAGCTCTATATCTGATAGTTGAGTTGCCTCTATTTTATTTAGCATTCTTTCTGAGGCTCACTCCTTTCCTTTATTTGGGTATTAGTTCTTTGTCTTCCCATTGTTTGTGGGACTCTTCTTATTAGTCTCAGCTTCTTAAATTGACCTGTTCTGGCTCCCTGGATTTATGGTGTGAAGTTCTGTGGCAGAATACCTGTGAGATTCAGTGGTTCAGTCTCCTTGATCTCCCAAGATCTCTAGTCTTAGGCTGTTGTTTAAGTTGGCTCTGTGTTTGTCTTTGGGTTTTGATTGTTGTTGGGTCTTTCTTTGGTGAGTCCTTCTCACCAGCTGATTAACTGAGGGTCACTCTGTCCACCACCTTTTGTATTTTGTTGCACTGGTGAGGGCAGGTTGTGTTGAAGCTGGTTCTTCCATGTGTACAAGGTTTTGAGGATTCCATCTTGCTCTTGTTCAGTTGTTTATTCTGGGCAATTTCTCTACTATTTTGTTGTATTTCCAGATAGGTCCTAGATTGAGGTTAATGTGGCTTCCACTCCCTTCTTCACCTTCTTCTGTTGTTATCTGTTGGTAGTTCCTTTGTTGTTGGGTTTCCTGTTCCAGTGGGTATCCTGGTGTTCACAGCTTCTACCTACTTTTTTGTGATCAGTTGGAGGGGGAAGGCAAAATGATTTAAGACAGCAAGAGAGTATTCTATGATATTTACATTAGCAGCCAGTACAGAAAAGACAAGAGATCCTTTGGCTATGTATAATGTTAGCCATGATATTCCACCCAGCTATCCACTTTTTAGAAAGGATGGATAAGACTCTTGTCGGGGAGAGAAGGTTTGTGAGTTGGATCTAGAAGGCAGTGAGGTTGTGCGAGGTCAGATTCTGAGGTAAGGTGAGAGTAAAGGGTAGTAAATAGGCATAGTGTGTGAGAGAATAGAGTTAACCACTGCAGTAATAAAGTTCAGGAAACCATGAAGTGGGCTGACATCTGGGAGGGCTGTTATGTAGTATTTACAATTATATTAAACAGCTATTACTTACAATAATATTAGAGCAATAATCATATGAATCTATGTGATCTAGATAACAAGAATAGGGAATGTAAGACCTTGAGTAGTGTGCTAAAGGAACACAAGTGGCGTGAAGGACAGTAAATTAGCAATACACTATGAAAAAGAGAACAGGGGAAACCTGTCAAATGAACAATTTAAGCAGCTAAGCAAAGAAGACTAAACAGAAAGAAAAGGAATACCAAAATACTATTAAAATAAAAGATGTAAGGATAATGAAAAAAATAATACAAATATGCAATACCTTGCAGGTTCTCTGTAACAGCAAAGTGAGATTTGTCTCACTGTCAGCTGTTGGGATGCCCTCTCTTTGGGTCCATCTCTGGTCTTTTCACAGTTCCAGGGTTTTTTTGTCTCACTTGTGGGTATTAAAAAAAAAGGAGGAGGAGGAGGAAAGAAGAGGTACAATTGGAAAGAAAGGAAGAAGGAATAAAACAAGAAAGGAGAGAGAGGAAAAAGGAATTGAGAGATAAAAAAAAAAACAATAAAAAGTACAAAATAAAAAATTACTTTAAAAAAGCCTCTTGCTTTTTCAAACTGGCTACACTGGGGTTTTTTTTGTTTGTTTTTGTTTTTGTCTTCCTGGCTGCAGCAGTCTGGGGGGATTTTTCGATCAGCCCTCAGGAAGCCTCGAGAGTACTCTCCCCAGAGCTAGCCCAATGCCTCTTAGCAGGGCTTTGGATGTGGAATCCAGGCCTGCTGCAGAGTGCACTCTCCCCAGGTTGCAGGCGTGCATGCTGAGCCAGGATGCCTCTTGCTCCACTTGGTTCTGCATGCATACTTCCCAGTGCTATGGGGCGCACAAGGTTTCCTGCGCTTCTTCAGGTTCGCTGCCCAGCTGGGTGGGGAGGAGGCTGGAGTGATTGTTGCAGGAGAATTCCCCAAACAGTGTCTCTTTTCACTTTTTCTTTTTGAGAAATTCCTCCTACTCAAGCCTGTTACTCTGTACAGCAGCCTGGCCTCTAGCACAGCCCAATTCTCCAGCCAGAGCAGGGACTATCCGGGTCAGGGCTCACCACATCAGGACTCAACTCTACCTAGTCAAATCCACAGACTCCATGGGTGCTCACAGCCCCTGTGTTTTTGCTACTTAGTCCTTATTCCCCTCTCTGCGACTTCAAGAGATCAGGTCTCTCCCTGTGCTGCTCAAACCTTGTTTGGCTGGAGAGGGAGCAATTGATCCAGCTTCCTCCCAAGAACCTTGTAGCAGACCCACTGGGCACCAAGCCTGGGGCTACAGCCATCCTTGGTCCTTGTGCTGGTCCCTGGGACCTTATAGTCCTGATGCACTCTCCTGACCATCTCCTGACATACTCTCCTTACTCTCTGGTTTTTCAATGTCTGCTACAATTTTTGGTCTCCCATTTTCATATATGCTGGGGTACTGTTGGCTGTTTGCTCTGTTCCTCCATAGATAAGCTAGGTTTTTCTCCTGTGTATACGAGGAAGTGGAATCTGCTCCCTCCTACCTCACTGCCACATCTTCCTCTCTCCCTTAAATCCCCCTATTTTTGCCTTTATCCCCAGTCACTGGTAACGGCTATTCTATTTCTAAGAATTTGACTACTTCAGATACTTCCTGTAAGGGGAATAATACAGTACTTTTTTGGTGACTGTTTTATTTCAATTAGCATAGTGTCTTCCTAGTTAATCTATGTTGTACTATGTATCAGAATTGTATTCCTTTTTAAGGCTGAGTAATATTTTATTGCCTGTATATACCACATTTTGTTTACCCATTCATCTGTTGATGGACACTTGGGTTGCTTCTACATTTTGACTAGTGTGAATAATGCTGTTGTGAACACAGGTGTGCAAGTATCTCTGTAAGATTCTGTTTTCAATTATTTTGAATATATACCCAGAAGTGGGGTGGCTAGATTATATAGTAATTCTATTTTTAATTTTTGAAAAACCACCATACTATTTTCCATATCAGCCACACCATTTTATGTTCCCAATAGCTCCCAGTGCTTGAGCTTAATTTTTTAATTTTCTTAAATACTTGGTAGTATTATACATGCAGAAACCAAGGCATATGCTGCAATCTCACAGATAATGCAAGGCAGAATAGAACATACCCACAGATTTTCACAACATAATCGTTCTATTTACTGAATCAAAGTCCCAAGCAAAGCAAACAATGCAAATGTTATCTTCTGTCATCGCTAAGTTTGATTATCTATGTTAGAGTTTCAGTGATAATTTTAGCCAATGAATTTTTCTACCCTCTGAAAGAATATATCTCCCTCTTGTTCCTCAATTCTGCGATTGCTCTCCCCAGCACCACCATCATGCCTTATACTCCCCAAACATAAAAGATTGGTATGCTAGCTTATTGGTTGTTATTCATGCAGGTTGCATTCATTCTCCACTATTCATAAATTAACTGAAATCTTGACCTTGGAAATAGAATGATGTCCCATTAGCCAAACACTGGAGAAAGAGTTCTGAATGACTAACACAGTAGCCCAGCTAGATGTGTTTGCTAACCAGAAAATCTGTGATCTCTGTGCCAGGCACGTGGGACCAGAGGAAGAACTAATTCTTGGCTGTATTACTGGATTTTTCCACCAAAGGATTATTGCAGGAAGACAGGTCACAAAGTCAAAGCATATATTACTGAGCAGGGAATACCATCAGAGGCAAAAACAAACACCAGCAGGAAAAAAGGAAGGCCTGGCCCACTCTTGCTCACATGTCTCACCTCAAAGATGTTGGTAGTTGAAAGCTGTTTCAAAAATGATAGCTCAAACTGATGACAATACTCTCTAGAACTATCCTTGTGATTCAGTTGCTTTAGCTTTCATAAAACATCCTGAAGAAAAGGAAGGTGATCACCGTGGGGAAGGATGCGCCCAAATATTATCCAGCTGAGCTAATATAATAGTTTTCTGATCTACACTTGCTTCAATTTTCAGATCAATTTTCAAAGAATTTGTACTATAGCTGTCAAGGAAATTGCCATCAACAATTATAATCTCTGACACTGGAGTGCACTATCAATTTTGAAGAAAAAGACGGCTTCTGTACATTAGTGGAAATGAATTGTTCATAATCAGCTAACAAGTACTAGATCATGACATATCGAGATGATACTAGAAATGACATGTCAAGATGATAGTAGAAAGAGGACCACATATAGAAGGAGACATGGAGGCAATTATCATGAGCATGTACCTCTCTTGAACTTGGCATTGAACAAAGGGAAAAAAGGGGGAAAATCTCTCTGAATAATTCATAATCACACTCTGACATATGTGTAGGTTTGCAACATAATTTTATATTTATATTTTGGTCCAAAGAAACCTGAATCCAATCCTAGACCTCGGAAAATAAGCTTTGTCCCCCAAATTCTTTCTATTTCCCAGTGATCAAAGGCTGAATCTTATCAGAAATTATCTAACCCTTTATTTTAACACTTCAATTCCTTGTGTAATATAAACACACCCCAAAAGCAGTAACACATGAAGATACTGTTATCCAGGTATCTATCATAACTATTGTTAACTACCCACATAGTAAAATCAATTAATCCTTTTGAATCTCAGAGTCCATAAACTCTAGTAGATTAAAGCATTTCAAAGAATGAAAGCTAAAGAGAACTAGCATGATTAATCTAATATCTATTCTATTAAAATAATTTCTTATTTCTCATCAAATTCTAATACGTGAACTATTATTATTAACATTATTTCTAAGCTACTGGTGAGAAAACTGAAGCATAGTAATTAATATGCCCAAAATAAAGGTTGGTTTATTCAAGCTCCAGTATGGGGTGGTAACTTGAGAAGTAGGATTCATTCCAATAGGCCCCAAATGCTTTACTACTATGCTATATGTACTGGTGCACTAAACTTCTTTCCAGTACTCACATTCTATTGTTATAACAGAATTTAAAAATCGGAACTATTTTTTAGTCTATAGTTAATAAAATCTCTTTGTATATATAATTTATTAATCCTTCTTCAATAAAATAAAGTTTGTACAATTATTTATTAACACTTAAAGATTAATGTAGCAATGTGAATCAAGCATGTGAAAATGAGTGTGACACTCTCTTGAGGAAAAGGAGAGAAATTGTTCATTTATTTCTGAATATTTTAAAGGGCCTAATATATGAGGTCTGTCCAGAAAAATCCAGCCATTGTTAATATAACTAGAATGGTTTGCTTGACATTCATGTAACTTGGCAGCCAAGGAGAGTGGACTGGAATGTGCATGCGTGAACAATGACAACTTCATTGTACTAGTCAGCAGGGGTGGTAGATGCCATTGAGTGAGCATGTGTACTGTATGGCCACTGATGACCACTGGGAGGACTGTGTGAGGTCCCAAGGTGCCTACTTTGAAGGTGACTGAGGCATCATTATACTATGTACAATGTTTCTTGTATCTTGTATCTCCTTCAATAAACGTCTCCATTTTTCATATTATATGGCTGGATACCTTCTGGACAGACCTCGTATTATGGGCCCTATATATCTATATCTATATCTATCTATATCATCTATATCTATATCTATATCTATCTATATATCTGAATAAGTCAGACAAAAAAATTGCTCTTATGAAGCTTACATTCTAATAGGGAAATACATAAAATAAACAAGTAGAAAAATAATGGCACTTAAGAAAATCTTAGTTACTATAAAGAAGAGAAAAATAGAATAGAGAGTAACTGACAGTCAGGATGGGGCTGGTGCTTTAGCAGGCAGGTTAGTAATTGCCAGTCTGGGATGGTGACTGATACTTGAGAAAAGTCCTGAATGATGAATTTAAAAGCCAGTCATCTGTGGGGTCTCAGAGAGAACTTTCCAGCTCAAAGGAAGGTAAGCATAAAAACCCTAAGGTAAGGAGGTGTAAAAGACAGAGTAGTTGGAGATGATTTCACACAGATGGGTCTAGATCACATATGACCTTGTCATTAGTTGGAAACTCCTAGAGGGTTTACCACATCCCTCTACTGTTTGAAGAATGGAGTTGCCAAATATCCTTCACCTAGCTTCCTCCAGTGTTAACATCTTACATAACTATATAACAATAATAAAACTAAGTAAGATTTTACCAGCTTTTCCACTAATGTTCTTTTTTTCTTTCTGGATCCCATGTTGCATTGAGTTGTCATGTCTCCTTCATTTCCCTCAGCCTGTGGTAGTTCCTTAGTCTTTCCTTGTCTTTCATGACCTTGACATTTTAAAGAATAATTGTCAGTTACTTTTGTAAAATATTCCTCAATTTGTGTTTGTGTAATATTTTCTCATAATTAGGTTGAGTTATATATTTGGAGAGAATACCACAGAAATTATCATCTTCATTGTGCACAGTCATATCAGAAAGAGCATGATGCTAACCATCACAGTTACAAATATATTTTGGAAAGAGTGAGATACAAATAAGTCCAATAAATAAAATATGAATCATAAAATGACATTTATATCATATAATCAGGAGATTTACTGTGTTCAGGATACGATTTGTGCTACTAATTTGTAATTGAAAATATCTTGTTGAAATTGGATTCCTGAAATATAAATCTGTGAATAGTATCCTCTCTTATGTCAATTCCTTTTAGTTTACTTAGTTTGCCTAGACCTACCACTTCCTAAATAAGTCTTGAGACCACCGTAGTTCAAGTACATCTAGAATTTCTAGCCCAATTAGAATCCCCTCCAGTCCACATTTTTATATATTTTAATAAATTTTAACAATTTGTAGAAGGTAAAGAGCTATTAAGTTGAGCTGCTGGTTGGAAAACACAATCTTTAACTCTCCCAAACCCACCATTTCTTTAGTATATATTTTTATTGGCCCACTTCAAAAGAGACTTAGGTTGAAAATTTGCACTGAAAACACAGTGCACATCCCTGTGAAGTCTATAATCTGGTGGACAAAGTCACCAAGAATCTCTCTGAGGTAAAAAAAAAAAAAAAAAAAAGAAAGGGTTAAATGATGTTTTTTCCTTGAATTCTCAGCTAAAGAGAAAGAACAAAATTACCAGTTTATCACTCTCTATAGAATTTTGGATCTAATCAAAGATTGACACTTAATCATGTTTTTACAGGAAGAACAACATCATGAAGCTTTTCAACTAAAAAAAGAATAAAAATAAATTGGTACATTTCACAAATTTGAGAGTTTCTGACAATGACTCAGCAAGCAATCATGTCAGGAATGCAGGATCTTACCAGATGTCTGGTTTGGTTGTCAGGCTGTATTCTTCAGAACCAGACTGAGGGACAGAATGTCTATTTTAGACTAGACCTTAACTTAAACTTGTTGAGATTTAAGCCAATGTGAATATGGAGATTGGTATGTTTCAGGGACACAGGGATAGTGTGACATTCTCAGCTATCTGGTGACTTGTGGAAGGAGCAGATTTGTTTCAACTCTCTTCTCTGTATCACAAAACACAGAAGCATCCCTGTCTGTCTTGGTAGGACTTCAACTTGGTATAGCACATTCTGGAATATATGTACATGTGGATGGTAATTCAATTCATAACATATATGTACTTAAATGTGACTCACACTACCTTGTCTATCTTTTTATTTCTATTAATCCTGCATTGCCTTATGATGCTTCATATCTAATGTTTAACAGAAACCTGATATATTATTTGCTTTTTTAATTTATTATTTTATCTACCTGAGCCATCTGCAAGCTCACTGAGAACAGGGATCATGCTTTTTACTCTTCTGTGACCCCCACAGCATTTTGACTGGACTGGCATTCAAACAAATTCTGAATTTCAAGTGAATAAAAAGATGATATTCTTGTTATAAAGAAATACCATGAGCCAAAAAAAAAAATAGCTAGTTGAAGCATTTCCCACAAACTCATCTTATTCTTCTAGGAACCAAATAACAAAAATCTGTTGGATGGGCATTGCAATTGTTAGTCTGTATGCGGACCTCACAGATGTGCTGAGCACAGCATTGTTCTTCCTGAGGACTTCTTCTGGTTTTCCCTTCACATTGGATATCTGCGTTGTCAAAATTACTTTAAAAATTTATCTAAAATATAAAGCAATCAATCAAAACATTGTTATTGAGAGTCTACTGTATCCATGGACTATATTTCAAAGTGGGTAGTTGTTAAAATATCAAGAACAGAACACTGTAACACCCAAACTGGAAATTACTGTGATGTGTTAATATGACCTTCAATGTACTTATTTGGAAATAAGCTTTAACACTGAGTTCTTTAAAGGGGACATCTTACCAATTTAACTATTCTAGACATAAGAATCATGACCCTAATTAATTAGGTTGGCATTACCAAGTTTAACAATACGTTAGAGTAGTGTTTCCCAAACTGCACTCCTTGGTACAGCAGTTTCTGGCAAGAAGTCGGTTAAGTGTTGAATAAAAAACAACAATTCAATGAAGATAATGATGAAGTAAATTTGGGAAATGGTGCCTACTGTATCACTTTCAATAATTCCCAATGCATGTAATTATAGTAACACTTCTGAGAAGCCCTTCTGTTAAGAAATCTGCTTAGTTAAATTGTTTCCCAAACTAATTTGCCTGTAGACCACTGTCCTCTTTTATTTTTAATGATTTATTAACATTTCAAAGGGCATGGTGTCCCAAGGAGCACAATTTAGAAAAATTTTTCTAAGGAGATTATTTTTTTAAATTTCATAGTCTTTTATTATTTTTATTTTTTAAATGTATTTGTTATTATTCAATTACAGTTGTTCCCATTTTTCCCCATTATTCTCACCTGCTCTAACCACCCTTACTTCCCACATTCAATCTTTCCCCCCTTTAATTCAGTTCTTTTTGAAGACAAAGGATTCCCTGAGAAAAACCACACCTGTTCTCGGTAATGAGAACCACATGCAGTTGACTCTGCAGCAAGATTTTGGTATCACAGCTTGCTTCTTCTTCCTAAAAAGCAGGTAATAAACAGTAACCAGTGGGTGAAGGAATAGTTTCCATTTTACATAATCATTATCTTTTCTCCTTTTCTCTCCTATTCACTGGTTTTGTCCATCCTTTTTTTTTTTGAGGTAGAGTATTTATCTCTGTTTTCTCATCCCATGTTACTAAGTGTAGAAAAGTTACTATATTTCCTTTAGTAACCACAGAAGTGAATTTTTGTTTATTGCTAAATTTCTTAGTCTTCCAACTTGTCTGTGTTCTCTCTGAAAGATCAACATTCTATGATGTTTGAGAGAAAGAGATACTCTACATGCTCTGTTAATATCTTTTCCTTTATTTTCTAGAATATTCTGTGATGATTAATAACTCATGTCTTCAACTTCTTCCCTTAACTGGCTTCATTGCCTTACCCCCAAAACATGTTCAAGTCTCCTTCATGCTAATCAGACAAACTCTTTTGACTCTCTTGGTTGTAGCAGTATTCCTTATCCTCATCTCAGACAAAGTTCTAAGAAAACATTAGTTTTACTTATTCTATTCTGCTTGCACCTCAATGTACTCTTCAACATTCTGCATCTACTTTATACTACATTTTCCCCCAATCCACTCTATTAATATGGTTCTAAGAACACCAGTCACCATGTCCCTGTTATTATCTTTCTTGATCTTTCTGCTGCAGCTGACTCAGTAACCAGAACATTCATGAACTCTCTACTCTCTTAATTTTAGTTACACTACACGTGCTTGGTGCTTCTCTTTCCTAGTCACTTTGTGAGGTTCCCTAGTCCATCCTACCCTAACTTTGATGTCCCTGGTGCCTGTTCCTGCTCACTCTTCTCACTCTATTTGTTCTTTCTGGAGAATTTATTCTATTCTCAAATATTTAGCCTCCACTTGTTTACTGATAATTGGTAATTGTTTATATCCATTATGAGCATCTCTCTTATATTTCAGATTCACAAAGTCAATGTCTCCCAGACACCTTTATCTCGATACTCCATATAAACTCCCACTCAACATATTCACAGTAAAACTTTTTACTTCTTCCTCCTACCTCAGGACAATTTACTCTTAAAATTTAACTCTTTTTTAAATGGTTTTTATTGTTATTCTATTACAGTTCTCCCAATATCTTTCCCCCCTTGCCTTCTTCTGCCTATCTCACCGCCCCCCCCCTCCAATCCTACAGTCAATTCTCACACTGTTGTCCATGTCCATGGGTCATTCATACATGTTCTTTACTAGTCCCTTCCCCTTCTTTCCACCCAAATCCTGCCCCCCATCCCTCTGGTCACTGCTAGTCTGTTCCTTGTTTCCATGCCTATGGTTCTGTTTTGTTTGTTAATTTATTTTGTTCATTAGACTCCTCTTATAGATGAGGTCATACAGTATTTGTCTTTCACCAGCTGGCTTATTTCACTTAGCATAATATCTCCAGTTCTATCCATGCTGTCATAAAAGGTAGGAGTTTCTTCTTTCTTTCTGCTGCATAATATTCCACTGTGTAAATGTACCACAGGTATTTGACCCACTCATTTACTGATGGGCACTTAGGCTGTTTCCAGCATTGGGTATTGTATGTAGTGCGGCTATGAACATAGGGGTGCATAATTTCTTTCGAATTGGTGATTTGGGCTTATTTAAATATATCCCCAACAGCAAAACAGCTGGGTCAAAAGGAAGTTCCATTTTTAGTTTTTTTAAGGAAATTCCATACTGTTTTCCACAGTGGCTATACCAGTCTGCATGCCCACCTATAGTCCTTTAAGGTTCCCTTTTCTCTACACCCTCACCAGCACTTGTTGTTTGTTGATTTATTAATGATATCCTTCTGACAGGTGTAAGGAGATATCTCATTTTGGTTTTAATTTGCATCTCTCTGATGGCTAGTGATGTTGAGCATCTTTTCATAAGTCTATGGGCCCTCTGTATGTCCTCCTTGGAGAAGTGTTTGTTCAGATCCTTTGTCCATTTTTTAATTGTATTGTCTTCCTGGTGTTGAGTCATATGAGCTCTTTATATGTTTTGGAGATCAAACCCTTGCCCAATGTATCTTGGGAAAATATGTCCTCCCATACAGTTGATTCCCTTTTCCTTTTGATGACAGTTTCTTTAGCCATGCAGAAGCATTTTAGTTTGATGTAGTCCTGTCTGTTTATTTTTTTCTTTATTTTCTTTGCCCTAGAAGACACATTGGCAAATATATTGCAATATAGAATATCTTAAATTTTACTGCCTATGTTTTGCTCTAAGACTTTTATGGTGTCATGACTTATGTTTAAGTCTTTTATCCATTTTGAGTTTATTCTGGTGTATGGTGTAAATTGGTGGTCATTTTTTTTGCATGTACCAGTCCAGCTCTCCCAACATCATTTATTGAAGAGGCTATTTTTGCTCCACTGTATGCTCTTACATCCTTTATCAAATATAACTTGACCAGGGACATGGGTTTATTTATGGGTTCTCTATTCTGTTCCACTGATCTGTGTGTCTATTCTTATGCCAGTACCACACTGTTTTGATTACAGTGACCTTATAGTATAGTTTGATATCAGGTACTGTGGTCCTTTCTACTTTATCCCTTTTATTCAAGATTGCTGAGACTATTCTGGGTCTTCTTTTAGGACTATTTGTTCTAGATCTGTGAAATATGCCATTGGTATTTTAATAGGAATCATGTTGAATCTATAGATTGGTTTGGGTAGTATGCTCTTGTTAATGATGTTAATTCTTCCAATCCATGAACATGGCATATGCTTCCATTTATTTGTATCTTCCTTAATTTCTTTCTTGAGTGTTTTATTGTTTTCTGATTATAGGCCTTTTACCTCCTTTGTTAAAATTATTCCTAGGTACTTTATTTTTCTTGTTGCTATAGTAAATGACATTTTTTCCTACTTTCTCTTCCTGGATCCACCTCTAGCACAACGCAGAATGAGGTGAAATTTATCTCAGCAGAGTTTGGTGTTTGCCTTCTGTTTTCTATTTCTGGATCTGCTTCCAGTTTTTTATCAGTTTAAGATCCCAGGGTGGGTCATTCAGCTTCTGGCAGCACCACTTGTATCACCTTTACCTACCTCTAGAGGGGGCTTATATTATAATCGAGAGAGTGGGTCCCCTGGGTCTCTCCTAGGAAGCACTGTTCAGTCTTCTGGGAAAGTTGTGGATGTGTTCCCCCTACTCCTGCACAACCTGTCTTGGGTGTCCCAGCTCATTTGCAGTAATGTATAGTTTCTGCTGAATTAGTTGTCCATTTCAAGGGAGAGGCCAACCTGTGTCAGAGGGTCAGCTCTTTCTTGCTTGGTGCTGAGGGCAGCTCTGTGTGCGAGCTGAGGCTGGGCAGGGCCCTGATTCCCCCTTGCTGCACCAATTTCTGATTTCCTGCTTTGCTGGCCTCAGTGGAATAGGGCCCTAAGAACCACTTTATTTTTGTCTCCCTGAGAGAAGTTCAAAATGGGTCCTTTAGGCATTTCTCTGTCCGTCTTTCTCTTGGAGATATTCACCCTGCAGGAGGTTCTTGAGCTTCTCCTGCTTATGATCCTGCAGGAGGTAGGGGTTAGGTGTGTCCTTCCCTTCCCAGAGGCTCAATCTCCCCCAGGGAAGGTGGCTCTGTCTGCCTGTAAATAATCTCAGGTGCTCCACTCCCACCCATCCAGTTCCCAACCCACTTCCTTCATAGCTGACACAGTCCCGAACTCTCCAGTCTACATCCCTCTGGTCTACTAGCTGTGCCAGTAGCTGATGGGACTGAGAAATCCCCTCACTGTGCATCTTTCTGATTTCTCTGTCCAGCTGCACTGATTGGTAGCAAACCATGCCCTCAATCTTTTCCCCTTGCTGGCAGGGCAGCTGTGAATGGGGTCCTGCCCAAAACATCTCAGCTCTCCTTTTAAAAAGTCTCTCTAGGCACTCCCACTGCAGCAGAGTCACTGTCCAGCTTTCCTCACATACTACCTCTCCAAAAAGCCAAAAGTCTCTCGCAGTCACAGGTGTCTATGGCCTGCCTCTATCCGACTCAAGTGCAGATAGAATCCCACTCTCTTTCTGGCATTCTCCCAGTTGGCATGTGAGGCTGCAGCTATGAGTGTGCTGCTTGCTCTGTGTGTGTGTGGCCTGGATCTCCCCACCTTTGTGTATCCAAGTCACTCCTGCCCCGGGTCTGGGGTGTCTATGCCCTGGGAGTGGAGGGAGCCTGAGCTGTGATTTCTGACCAAGTTCTCTGCGGCCACAGGCACCATGCTTGTGGTATTTCCCCTTCAATCTATGAAATCTCCATAACACCCATGGTGAAGTGTCTTCTGTTCTCCTTGGCTTCCAAACTTCATATCAGCTAAGATTCCACTGAATATTCAGTTTATTTTTCAAAAGATCAGCCAAGTATCTGAGTTTAGTACAAGAGCAGGTAGACTCAGCTTCCACCTACTTGGCTGCCATCTCTCTCCTTCAGATGTAATTCTTATTACAGTTGGTGGTAACATTATAGTCTTCTTTCCAAAAAGAAACCTCTGATCTTTCTTATTGGAGTCAGCCTCCTCTCTTATCTTTCCCTCACCTGCAACATTTAAAAATGACTTGGTCCTTTTAATTATACTATTTTACCATACAGAATAGCCTTTGAACATTTGGTCTCACTTATTCAAGTTTGCAAACTATACAGCTGCTAAACTAATCTACCTAAAACACAAATTGGGTCAATTTATTGTTCTTCTTTATGCCTACCAGCCAAAATCTAATGGGAAGCTATTGTCTATAGTAGCAATTCTCTTTCAGGTGGTCTGTGAATTCTTCAGTTTTTGTACTTATGTCTATGTACTAGATTTTCATTATAAACTTAAAAAACACATCATAATTAAAATGCCAAAGATAAAGGGTCGATCTTAAAAGCAGCAAGAGAAAAGAAGAAATTTACCTATAAAGGACTTCATGGAAGATTATCAGATGATTTCTCACAAGAAAACTTGCAGGCAAGAAGGGGCTGGAAAGAAGTATTCTAAGTCATGAAAGGCAAGGACCTACATCCAAGATGACTCTATCCAGCAAAGCTTTCATTTAGAATGGAAGGGCAGATAAAGTGCTTCCCAGACAAGGTCAAGTTAAAGGAGTTCATCTTCACCAAGCCCTTATTATATGAAGTCTTAAAGGGACTAATCTAAGAAAAAGAAGATAAAAAATATGAACAGTAAAATGACAACCAACTCACAACTATCAACAACTGAACCTAAAACAAAACAAATTAAGCAATCAACTAGAACAGGAACAGAATCATAGACTGGAGATCACATGGAGGGTTATCAAGTGGGAAGGGGAAAGGAGGAGAATGTAAGGAAAAGTATAGGGAATAAGAAGCATAAATGGTAGGTACAAAATAGACAGGGAGAGGTTAATAACAGTATAAGAAATGGAGAAGCCAGAGAAGTTTATGTACACACCATGGACATGAACAAAGAGGGGGATGCTGGAGGGAATGGGGGTACAGAGCAGAGGGAGACAAAGGGGAGGAAAACTAGGACAACTATAATAGCATAATCAATAAAATATACTTAAAAAATCAACACAATACAGCAGGCTGAATGCAGAATGAGACATGAGAACCTAGCCATTTTCTCTTAAGCCAGACATTAAAGAAACTTGCAATGTCAATCTTCTCACTAACTTTGATTATTGTTTTGGAAAAATTAAGTTGCTTTTTTATAAAAATAGGTTATTTATGTTAATATATAATAAATTTATTATTTTAAGATAAATGAAATAATAAATGTTTTAGATGCCTCAGTTATAATGTCTAATAGTAAATATAGGTTGACGTAACATTTATAATCCAAAAAGGACTTTGGGATCCTCAGTCATTTTTAACAGTAAGACCAAAAGCTTTATGAACTTCTGATTCAGAGGTTACAATGAAAGCTCTTTAACATGCAAGTCTTCACTCACCTATTTAATACATTTACTTTTTAAATATTTATTTTAAAAATTATGTTATACCTAACCTACATCTGACCCAATTAATGTTGGGGTTACCTTCTTGATAAAGGATTCCCCAAACTCCAGTCTAGACTAGGTTATTCCTTTTCTGTGGTCCAATTGTGCTAAAATAACTTGTTTTTGTGTATCTCTTCCTAAGGGTTGTCAACTCATGGAGTAAGTACTGTATTTTATTAGCCTTTATATTCTTAGTCCCTAGCTCAGCGCTTCAAGATAATCAATAACTGACTGTTCACAAATCAAAGACAGGTCTATGACTGATTTTCAAGATGCTTTCACTTTTTTGTGGCTGGTTTTCTTCCTATCGCACCCAAAGTTGGAACAGTCTAAAATCCTCCTAATTCATAATCACAAGTCTTCCATTTCATATACTTATCCATTCATTCATTTATTCAACAAATACTAAGTGCTTAGAATGTCTCAGGCACTGGGCTACACAGAGTTTTCAATGGTGAAACAGAACATACATGTTCTCTTTCCATTTGGAGAAAATTGTCAATAAATGAAATTCTCCATTGTACCAATAAATACACAAATAAATGTATACCTGTAAATAGCCATATATGTTCTAGAAGCAAAAAATACATGGAATACATGGCATTATTAGAAAGATTGAGGTAGGGGCACATTTCTTCTGATAGTTCAGGCAATCAGAGGATTCCCTCAGAGGATGATGTTTAAGATGAAACTGAAAATATGGAAAGAAGTAGCCAGATGTGGAATAAATGAAAGAACAGGAAGTGTGAAGGCCTGAGGTAGTAAGGGTCTTACCATATTTGAGGAACTAAATAATGATCAATATTACTGAAACAGCATAAACAAGGGGCAGAGTGGCCTGAGTTAATCAGGACTATCTTTGGCAAATCAAGACATATGGTCACCCTACTTATAAGCTATTCTAAAGTGATAAGATTTTATTCCAATTGAAATGGGAAGCTATTCAAAGGTTTTAAGATCACTCTGGTTGCTATCTGGAAAGTAGGAAACAAGAGAGTAAGATTAAAAACAAGACCATCAGAGAAGCTCTGGTGACATTCTAGATGAAGGTAATATTGGCTTAGACTAGGTGGGGAGTGGAAAGGTTTGAGATCTATTTAGAAGAGAGGTCAACAAGGTTTGGTGGTAAATTGGGAGTGGTGGTTTGAGGAAAATGTCAGAATCAAGAATATTCCTGTATTTTTTAACTGGGCAAAAGGGTGGATGTTGGGGTCTTTAACTGAGATGTCTTTTGGGAAAGAGTAGGATTATGACATGGGGAGAGTGGGGCAGAAATTTTAAATTTAGTAATTTTGAATATTACAATTACAATTCCTATGAGACTTCCAAGTGGAGACAGATGAAAGTTGGCCTTAAATACAGGTCTGAATTTTTAAAAAACTGGCTAAAAATGTTAACATGACAGTCATCAGCACATAGACAGCATGTAAGAAAAGGTTCAAAATATTTCCTTTTGCCTCTTCATCCATTTTAAAAAGCTATGTAATCCCTGTCCTATGATTGTTCCCCCACATCCCACATTTGTGAAATAAAAAGGGGTTAGAAATTGGCTTCCAACTTTACATTTTGAAAACCTTGCTAGGGTAGCTTCAATGATTGATTGTATTGCATCTTTTGAAACATTGAATTTTCAACTTTTCCAAATAGGACTGATACTTCAAAATTGTACCATTCCTAATAGTTTGAGAATAAATCAGTTCAGAAAAATTAAATTATTTTGTAAGTATGTGAGTGAGGTCAGTTATTATGGGGAAAGTATTTATAAAGTTAAGACTTTGATTACTAAAATATCATGCTCTGATATTTTGTTTGGCAAATTTGGATTTAGTAAACTAAGTTTTCTTGAAGAGGTAAGATCTTGATTTTGTTTTTAAAGCTAATATTATTATTTTCTCTATGACAGAAGGCCTACTAGCCTATCTAATTCAACATTATTTCATTAATTATGGGTGGGTATTTTTCCGTTTTTAGAATTAAAGCTAAAACTGAAATGCTTAGGTCATTAATCTTTGTACTTCCAAGTTCGTGTAAAAGCTCATGCTTGTGGAATTCTTTAAGTGAATTAATGATTTCAAGAATTTTGGAGAATATTTTACTAAATATCCCAAAGGCTTATTGCCTCTCTAGTTGGTAAATGTAACAAATAAATGAAAAGAAATAACAATGATTTGTTAATAGCACTTAGCCCTGATCTGCATTTACTGTTTTACATGAAGATACAGGGCATGTATGCTTGAAAAAATATATCTGATTAGATATTTTACACATTATTTCCAGGCATTACTAGACATGGGAATTTTTAAGTAATGATATATTTCCAAACTTTTAATCTACCCCTTGCAAACTATGATCAGAAGAATAATATAAAGATTCTGGCTAAGTAAATTTTTAATATATGTGTATGTGTACATACATCTATATGTATGTGTAGGTATGAATATGTATGTATATATACATAACTGAAAGAGTAGATGCCAAACTATTGACAGGGATTTTTCTACAGAGGGGAGTGGAAATACAGGGATGCATGCCATGGGTTTTTGTGTTTATTCTCTGTATGTCCATAATATCTGAGTCTTTCAATGGTCAATGTATTAACATTTCTTGTGTAATTTAAAAAGAAATAAAGAGAAAAACAAATAAATAGATGAATATTTTACTTTAAAAAGAAGGCAAAAAGGGAAAAAAAAGGAGAATGAAAAGATGGTTATCAAAAACTGGGAGTATGGCAAAAATATCTAAACTTTATCAATTTATTTCCCACTGGGAAAACTGAAGCAAAATCTAGACTTGTTTTTTTGTAACCACCTGAACTTTGGCTAGACCACACATTTATGGTAGCAGTTAGCTGGTTATAAATGAACCTTTATCTACTGTTTTGTACAGAGAAAGACCCACAAGACCCAAGAGCTCTTCTTTTGCTCCTGTTGTCCCACCTCCAACACTATGCAGCACAGGGATCCTCCAGCAGATGAGTCATTATGAACATTATGCTGTTGGTCTCTATTTTAGGCTCCCTCTACTTAGATGGCTGACCTTGGCTGTGATCCTTATCTTTTTTTGTTTTAATTCAGCTCTTTTTAAAAATAAATTGTGTGTGTTGCTCTCCTTTTCCCTTAGTAATGGTCAACCCATCTTCATGAGTCATAAGGTCATTACTTTAATTCTCACCAGTACTTGTTTACTCAAGATGCAACTCTTAAAAGAAAGAACTTCCATTGGCAGCTCCTCTTGGAGAAACAAAACCCTCTAACCCTGGGGGAGAATGCTCTGTATTACATACACTCTGTCTTCCAACATTTGCAGATCCCAGATTATAACACTCATTATGGACATGCTTGAAGAAATTCCCTAAAGAGTTGAGCATACTTTTGCTACCAGGAACACAGTGGTGCTTGGATGAATGTGTCTTAGGCAGCCAGAATGGAAATGGGTTTAATTTCTGATAACAAAATGTCCTGCCATTCCTTTATCTCCTTTTGCTCACATCCCTACCTTCTTCCTTTCTCTGCTTCCTCTTTCCCTCTTTTCTGTTCTTCTCTCTGTCTCATGCTCAGTACCTCCCAGACTTTTTGTTTTTCAGGAGACTGTCTAACACAGGGCATGTGTGACTTATTGGGAATGAAGTCCACTGACATTTCTCAAAGCCTCCCTAGCATTGCAGCTCAGAATGACAAGGACCCTCACAGAGCAGCAGATGGCCTGCAGCTCTGAGTGATAAACCAGACCACTTAGATCTAATCTGACAGGCAGCTTCAGAGACTTGAAGGAATTCTCAAGGAGTATTTTGCCCCTCCTGGGTGAGTCCAAGTGCACTCTGAAGCTGCCACTCACTCTTTGCCCAGGGGCAGGTTGGAAATGCTAACCCACATTTTTAGACCAAAAAAAGTGCTACTTCTTTGCCGCACATGCTAAAAGCAATAGGATTTGAAAATGTCTTAAAATTGGTCAATCTTCATACCTTATTTTGTTAACTGTGCCATCTCCCCCAAAAAATAAAGGAAGAAAAAGGATAAGGAAGAAGAAAAGGGTAGCTCTATAACCTCCTCAAGTTTACAAAATATTATATATGGTATATTGTATATTGTATAGTGTGTGGTATATAGTGAGACATGGTACTACTTAACATACACTTCCTGGATGTTGGGGCTGGCATTTAATGTTTTGGTGGGAGAAACTGATCCACTAGAGAAAAAATGAAACCCTACTGAATTTATATTTGAGTGTAAAATTTGTGCAGAATTTTAGGTTGATAAACTGAGATGCAACATTTCTTCAAAGCAAACATGTATAGACTTCCTCCTCCAGGATCTGCAGAGTGAATCATTCCCTGAGTTTATTTGCCTTATTTTAGTGACTGAATCTAACAAGAGATTGTGTATGGAATTTAACTGTTTAGAAGTAAATTTAATGTTTGATATATTTTTGTTAAGGACTATTTGTGAACAAAAAATTGTTAACATTGGATTTGTAAAATTTTCCAGATTGTTCATGTGCAAAATTTTAAAGGTGTAGGTAAGGTCATTCAAGTGTAACTTAAGCCATATACCACAAACTTCCAAGACTTCTATTGAACAAAAGATGACAAACTTATCTCAAGTAAAGAGATGAAGTCATGAGAATTTAGATTAATGACCTTAACTATAGTTGGGGTTTTGAGCTCATTACTTATCTTCAGGGCAATTCTCATACTCTCTCTATTAAACTAAGAGCCAGAGAATCACTTGTCAGCCTGGGAAAATGCACCAGAAATATCAACCAGCTTTCATTTCACACAAAACTTGAAGACCCCTCCTATTTTTAGGTACGAGACTAAGCATTTTGCAAAGTGCTAATCCCCTAGGTAACCCAAGGCATAATATTTTCTTGTTCTGGGTTCTTTAATAGCTTTGGGTTTGCATTGTACCAGCATAAAGCACCTAGCACTGCTGATTTTCAATAACTCAACAGGTCCAGACTCATACGCAAGTAGTTTCAAGCCATCGCCCAGGCCTGCATCAGCCAGAACTAAATCCAATTCATCACTTTGCAATATTTGTTTATTCTTGTTCCAAATGTGGTTCAAAGAAAAACAAAACCCAGGGGAGCTGGGTACAATTTGTTAGCCTGCAAGCAGCAATAATTTTAACAAAACTATATAGAATAGACCTTGTCACCATGTCATTACAAGGACTCTTGCTATACTTTTATCTGAAGTAACCAAAAGAATCAGAAATGAACCATTATTTCTTATTCTTGAAAGAATGAATAATATTCAAAATCTTTTAGAAAAAATGATATACCAGAATATTCATAATCCTTTCATTGTCCACAGTTTCAGTTATCTAATGTCCAGTGTGTTTATGAATGCCCTTTGGAGTAAGCCCAAATTTGTGTTCTAGAATTATCTCAGAGAATGTCTGTCTCATGAATCTCCATCTATCTTTTGCAACTTGGTGGAAGTGATCTGATTTTATTATTGATAAATCACCATTTCTTCCATTAACTATCTGCAATCTCATTTTGGAAGCAATAAAGGCTGAAAATCTGGAAACACGAGGTCTGTCCAGAAAGTATCCAACCATGTACTATATAAAATAGAGACATTTTTTGAAGAAGATGAGAGATACAAGAAACATTGTACATAGGACAATGATGCCCCAGTCTCCTTCAGAGTAGGCACCTTGGAACCTAACATACTTCTCCCAATTGCCATCAGCTGCCCCATCATATTTTCCTGAATCTCATCGATGGTCTGAAATCTCTTCACTTTCAAAGGTGATCTTAGTTTTGGGAAAAGCCAGAAGTCACAGGGTGCCAAATATGAGCCGTAGGAGGCTGAGTCACTTGGGTGATTTGCTGTTTTGCCAAACAACTCTGCACAAGATGTAATGCATGAGTGGGTGCATTGTCAGGATGAAATTGCCAATCACCAGTTGCCCATAGCTGCAGCCTTCTGAATCATCTGAATAGTTTCTGTGGTGGAATGTTCAACTTCAATGCAAAATTTGATGCAGATTTGTTGCTCTACTAGCTCAGTCATTTTGGATGAGATGGCCACATAGTACACATGCTCACTCAATGGTGTCTACCACCCCCACTGACTCAGTCAAATGAAGTCATCCTTGTTCACACATGCCCATTCCAGCCCACTGTCCTTGGCTTCCAGGTTACATCAATGTTGCTCCAACTGTTCTTGTTATATTAACAATGGCTGGACTTTTTCTGGACTGACCTTGTATGCCTTTTCTTCTTGAAGTCTCAGAATTATAATTTATACTTGTGTTCTGAGATCCAAGCAATAACTCTTTACAAATTTTTTAAGATTTTATTTATTTATTTTTAGAGAGGGAAGGGGCGGAGAAAGAGAGAGAGAGAGAGAAACATCAATGTGCGGTTGCTGGGGACCGTGGCCTGCAACCCAGGCATGTGCCCTGACTGGGAATCAAACCTGTGATGCTTTGGTTCGCAGCCCGAGCTCAATCCACTGAACTACACCAGCCAGGGCACTCTTTACAAATTTTAACGTCTCTAGAGAATGCCATTTCACTCTTTGACTTTGGTAGGATGATTCTGCCTAAGGATGAGATGAAATTCTTAAGAAGATTCGGAAATGGGGAAGGAACTTCTTTCTCAGTCCTAGCACCAGTCCTGGCTGCCTCTGACTTCAGGCGGCAATGCATTCTCTGTTTTACAGTACAACAGTGATAACATGACAAACCTATGATGTTCAAAGGGTGCTCTGCTTTTCCCTTAAAGACATATTTTTTTAGAAATAGATATGTTTGTTCCCAACCTGTCAGAATTAATGAGGAGCAGAAAAAGAAACTGACATAAAGGGCTACTGCTTTTAAACAGGGAACGTTTCTGCTTTTATGTGAGTTGAGTTGGTCAATGTTGTGGGAAAACCTGATAATCCTCCTTCCCTGCCTATATTAGGAGAAAGGTTGTTCCTGGTTCACTTCTTTGAAGAGGGCTGGGTCTGCCTCTAAACTTAAATCAACTACCTCAGGAAACTGTGGATGATGCTCTGACTATTCAAAGAGACAGTTGGAAAAAACTCTTCCAAAGTATTTGGATATAACTCACTGTTATCAGTTAGGATCACAACTGTACAATGGTTCTTTAAAAACCAGGATATCAATGAGGTATTTCTATGATTGAAGTAAGCTGTTTCTTATTATAAACTTTTGTGGGGCAATTTATTGACTAGTCATAAAAACTCTCATAGCACTTGCCCAGACACTCTTTGTCTGCATCCTCCTACAACTGGAGTAAAATGGTTTCTCAGAAGTCTATAAGAAACTCCAACTGCCAATAATGAATAAGGAAATAAGCCATACTTAAACTGAATTTTGGTTGTTTTTGCAAGAAGGTAACTTACTACATCAAGCATCTTGGGGATTCCATACAAAATAATTTAACAGAACTACTGATGGAATATAGCACTCTGATACTGTGTGCTTATGATGGCTTGAGTTTGCATTTTGAGTCTACTAATATTTAAATGGGACTTCCCTTAGCACTTTATATTCATAATCTATCTGGAAATGCATCTTTTTTGTTTTGTGTCTAAGTCATGCCTGTGCTTATACCCTAACTCCTTTATTAGTAATAGCCATGTTGGCTGGACACAGATCTGAATTACTTTTCTGTACTCATTACATACTCTTAGTAAATGAATTGTTAATTAGTGTAATATATATTGTTCTAAGAATATCTTCTTTCTACTAAGCAGAAAGGCACACATTTATACATAGATGGATATGTTGATAACTATGAGTGAATCTTAAGACTGAGGCTGTCCTTGTTTTAATTTCTGGGTTAAATAATATTTAAATTCTTGTAGGAAAATGTTGTATCATAGGTTTTCAAAAATTTCAAAAAGAGGTATAAACATAAAGATTGAGACTGACTTTTGGAAACCATCAATGTTTAAGCTTATCTTCTTTTAAAACAGAAGTCAGTCAAAAATAACTTTAAAATCCTATCAAAATACTAGATGTGATTAATTATGAAATAATATATTATATAACTGATATAACATTATGGTGAAAACTACAACCTAAAATAGTCTTTATCTGTCTTGCAGCTCTCAAGAATAAATGCACTCAAAATGCTGAAAGCGCAATTCATTATGGTCATCAGACTTTTGGATCTATTGCATCCAACAGTCAGAGAGAATTTTTGCCTGTTCAGACAGACACCAAGTTTTTTTTAAAAAAGGCTCCTTTTTGATCTAGCTTTAAGAATCATTGTCAATGCGAAATACATGGAGACTGTAGAGTGTGAGTTGTTTATTATGCTAGAAGGTGTCTTCTGTATTTTATTGTGTATGTGGTATGAAGGTGACATTGTATGCCTGCTATCCTCTGGGACCCTCATGCAAAAAAGATATTTTCTCTCCCTGCCCTATGCTTGTAAATGAATTCTGTAAAGTAAATACAATACATAAAGCCAAACCTGGCTCCAAAGTCATGCTATGTGCCTCTCTTTGGCTATGGAGGAAGTCATTCATGCTTACCAGAGGGCCAAATTTGGTATGTATTATTAGGTCACAGGCAAAATGGTAACAAGACACCAGTAAGTGGTTTTTATCAACAGGGTGTGCCAAGAAATGGTATCCCAGCCTTACTGGCTGCTGAGAAAATGTTCCTTACCTTATTTGTGAGGCAGGGGAACTTCCATAAAAAGAAGTCAGGCCTTTGAGTACTGGCATCAGATCACTGTTTCATGTATGGGAGGTAAACACATCAGCTTGAAGCTGCATTTTCATCTTCATGGTGCTAAAGTTTGGAGAAATCGAATTTATTAATTTTTATTTAATTGATCTAAATCAATCAGACATTATTTGCCTCCCATGAGGAAACCAAATATGCAGGAATTTAGCCACTTGACATAACTGTGACCTCATTATAAGTCAGACAATAAGAAAGGACAATGGGAAAAGAGAAGTCAAGTTGAAATTATATTGCTTCATGACTGAATCATGCCATTTATTTCCTGTTCTAACTCACACATCTTCCATCCATGTGCATCAGTCTTGTCTAAGTCTTTTCTGTTTCTCCAGATTCTTCAGAACATTTGTGTCTAATGTTTGTTGGCAATGCTGTTGCATTGTTATAGTTAAATAAAATTGCCCTGAAGCCATGAACACCTAGACTTAAATCCTGAGTCTGCTGCTTGTTAGCTACGTGGCTTCAGACTGGCTCTTTCTGAGCCCTCCTTGCTCTGTAAGAGCATTGTAGATTTTATAAAATATCTATATGACATCTGAAACACAGCAATTTCATGGCAAGTGGGAATGGGAAAGCAGATCATCATTCTGAGATATATTTTGAAAAAAATAATTCATTGAAAATACTTGTGCTGATTTTTTAAGATAAAGGATTAAACTGGGAAGTCTTTTGTAAATTTTTAAGTTTTGTGTTTTTTATTTTATTTATTTATTCTTAGAGAGAAGGGAAGGGAGGAAGAAAGAGAGGGAGAGAAGTATTAATGTATGGTAGCTTCTCATGTGGACCCAAATGGGAACCCAGCCCACAACCTAAGCATATGTCCTGACTGGGAATCAAACCAGCAACCCTTTGGTTCACCTCCCATGCTCAATCCACTGAGCTACACCAGACAGGGATATTTTATATTTTTAATATTTGTATTTTTAGCATTTTACCATCCTAAGACTTTTAGCACTTATTATTCATAACATATTAGCGTGATTAAAGATTTAATTATTACCCAAAGCATCAAACTGAAGATCCTTAATAATCATGTGAAAATAATCAGATATCAGTAATTTTAACTTAAACTTTAGAAAGTAAAATAATTTAAAGTTTTATTTATTTTTATTTAGACATTACTGACATATAACATCTATTAATTTCAGGTACACAGCATAATGATTCAATATTTGTGTATGTTGCAAAATTATCACCACAATAACTTTAGTTAACATCCATCATCATACATAGTTACAATTTTTTTCTGGTGATGAAAACTTTAAGATGTACTTTCAAATATACAATACAGTATTATTAACTACAGTCCCCATGCAATAAATTACACCCCCTGACTTATTAAGAAATAATTTAGAACTTTAGATCTTAAAAGATCACACATGGACGTCTATGAAAAAATATTGAGAGTCTTATAAGCTCCTTTTTTCTTTGTTCCTCTCCTAAGGAAATCTTTCTCAGAAGTTTAAAACACTTGTCAACATCTTGCCAAATATTTATCATATTTTAAATTTGCCAAAAATTCTAACTTACAGAGTCAGCTCAAACAACATTTCAATCAGGTACAAGGCTGAAGGATCAAGATTGATTTGGCAGGTACCACTTTTATATACTGAAGTATTTATAGCAAATGAGGAAAATATATATTTGGATTTTCTATGGCCTATTTTGGTCTGCGTCCCACTTTATCTCAGAGTGTAAGTAACAGCCTGTCAAGTACCATGTAAAGTTGGAGTAGAATTGTACAACAGTGATGTCAAACACCTGAAGAGTAAGTTTTGAACTGTTTCACGGGGTAGCTTCAGTGCTTTTTCTTCCTATTACTAAGTGGAGCAACTGAAGAATCAAACTATTATTCCACAACCTTGTTTAGTGGAAAAAGAACCATACACTGGAAAGAATCTCTTACGATTTTGGCCATTGTTCATCTACTTGGTCTATACGAATTTGTGTAAATTTACATCATAAGGAATGAAAAACAACTCACACTAGTCTCAATATTGGGGGCACTTATTTTGTTTCCTTTGGTGATTTAAAAACATCTGAGTCTGGACGTGTGCACTTTTGAAACTGCAATCTGTCAACTGTTGTTGACAGATGGCATTTTTCAGTTTTGATACGGGCTTGTCTTTTTAAAAAAAAACGACTTCTTAAAACTGTATGCCTTTATCAGAAGTCGCCCCTCGGCTATTTACAAGTGCCATGGTTACAGTCCTGCTAGACTGATGATATTCACATGCAGGAAACAATGCAAGGAAAACAGGATTTGCACGGCTCCGACTGCACTGACCCAAGAATTCCAGGAAGTGATTGTGCTTTATGAAACCGTCTGTGCTCCGCTAGATTGTCTATAGCTTTTAAGGTCAAGTCCTATCACACTGAGTTTGCAAGGCCCTTTGTAACAACGCGGAGTGTTTATGAAGTTGAGTACATGCTGTATTGTTTACCAGGCCACACAGTTTAAAGGTGCAATATCCCAATCTATTGTTCAGGATGGCACTGGGAATCCATCACGGCTTTCCCGACACAGGTTTGGGACCAGTTCAAAGAGTCACTGGCAACAGTGACCACGCACCAGTCTAGGGCATGGTGAAAGTCACGAAGCCCACTGTCCCTGACAGGAGAAACGAATGAAAGTCCAGAAGATAAATGCAGAGAGTGCTGTGAGTTTATCTTGCAAGATTTCTGGGTTTCCTGGTGTGGCTGAGCAGTCTCCTTAGAGGAGAAAGGTGCTGGCATACAGTAACTGTTGATTCTGAGAGTGCGGAAGGGGGAGTGAGACAACAATGGAATTTTCTTCTTCGTAAGAAAGCTGGGAGGCAGCCAAGCATTCCAGGGCTTCACTCTCGAATTCTTTTTGATTTCTCTACAGTGCATAATGACTAGAGACTCCTGGTGCCACTGTGCTCAGGGATGCTGGACCCGGACAGTGAATGCCCAGACTGTTAACCTCACTTCACAACTCTATCAAATCTTTTTGTAGCTGCCAGTCTAGACAGGACTGACCAGACCCCTACTTGTTCCCTCTTCATGAAGGATGTGGAATCTAGGCTGAGCAGGAGACACTCCATAGCCATCGTGGTGGACATGGCAGCAATCAGGTCATCTGGGCCTACATCCTTTCAACTAGAGCTGTCAGCTGCTACCCAGGCTTAAGAGATCTGTCTTTCTGGAGATATTCACATGAGGTGCACCAAAGTCATAGTGACTTAGGGGCAATGTGACAGCAATAATATTTTTAAATTAATGGAATGAATGAACTCTGGAGGGTGATTATGGATAGCAAATCAATCAATATAAATTTAATGAAACCTATTAGTTTATAAGTTAAGCTACTTGCCAGCAAGGGCTATTTCCTCCAGGGTGGAAAAATAAATGGACAACAGTGAGATACTTATCATCCAGCCCTACATTATGTATTCCAATACTGCACAGGTGGCAAACACAAGGCCCACGGGCCAAATCCAGCTGTCCACCTTGTTTTATTCAGTCCGGCACCTTGTTTCTAGCCAGCGGCAGTGCCAAGCTTTCACTTAACTGTTAAGGAGTAGTTACATTTATACAGTCCTAAAATTACATTCAGCCCTTTGAAGGCAACTATGAAACTGATGTGGTCCCCGGTGAAAATGAGTTTGACACCCCTGTAATACTGGTTTTAGATATTTGGGGGGTTGTACTTAACTGAATAGGTTTTACTTTATGTAAAAAAATTTAGGCATCTTGAGGTTCATCTATAATAGGTATATAGTGGGTAACATTGCACAGCTTTCTTTAAGCCTTTAACTGTTATTCCTTTCAGGTAGGCTGATAGAAAGCCATTGTTAGATAGAAGAGTGAGCATAAATGGGTGCTAGTTACTGGTCAAAACATTCAAAACTAAATAAAAATTAAAAGGGCCATTTTTCAAGTAAGAACACAATAGGAAACACCAGATCAGAAGTCCTGAGATCTTTGCTCTGGTTTTGGCTTTGACACTAAAACTGGGAAATTTCACAGCTGCTATTTATAGGCATTGGGATAATTATCACATAAACCTTTGGTTTTTCTTCTGCCTTTGGAAGAGCTTTGAATAGGTGATCTCTAAGGGCTTTCACACCCATAAAGATACAATTTGTAACATGTGGCCTCTTTGAACATAGAAAGGGAGGGCTTCCTGGAGGAAGTAAAAAAGGCACATATGAAAAAAAGAACTGAGGTATAAAAATTTGAGGATTTATACTGACATAGGAAGAAAATGAATACACTTGCATACAACTTTTTAAAGTGCTTCCACATTCATTAAATATTTATAAAACATCTGGGGAGGTTGATGTTATCATTTTCAATTTCCAAATAAGGAAACCAAGGCTTCTAAAGCTTAAGGGACTTGCTGAAGGTACAGAATAATGAAGGCTTGAGTATAAAAACAAATCAGGCTCCCGGGCTCCCAAGAGTAGGCCACCTTCGATAGTCTGCATGCAAAGGCACTGGTGCCTAATAAGAAGGTGTTTCAACTGAGAACACATTCGTTCTTGCTTTTTCTTGGTCTATCCTGTTCTGTTTTCTCTGTTTTAGATGACAAAAATGCAAAGGGCTACTAGTTTTTTGTAGGAACATTTTTTAAAAACTTAATTGTTAATTTTACTTTTGCTTTATTAAAAGAGAAATAAAATTATGAAGTTATTTGAAGTATATCTTGGTTAAGAGAATGCACACTTGGAAATTAAGAAAACCATATCTGTGCCCTTAATGCTCTTAATATATTATCAGGTGATGTAATAAAATGTCAGGTAATTGCTTTATTTATTCAGCACTTATGCAGTTAGAGCTAACAGAAACACTGTGTATAATATATACCAATGCAAAATATAAGGGTTGCAAAAAAGCGGTTTTTATAAGAAAAAATATACAAGTTTACAGTTCTTTTTTCAGAAGATCTTAGTTATTTATTTTTAGAGAGGGGGAGGGAGGGAGAAAGCAAGGAAGAGAAACATCAATGTGTGGTTGCCTCTCACATGCCCCCTACTGGGAACCTGGCTGGCAACCCAGGAATGTGCCTTAGACTGGGAATCAAACTGGCACCTCTCTGGTTCACAGGACAGTACGCAATCCACTGAGCCACACCAGCCAGGGCTAAAGTTTACAATTTTCATATTGGAAAAGAGGGAAGGCTTAAAGTTAAATGAGCTGAATACCCTTTCTAAGAAATTAGAAAAGGGACAACAGAATAAACCTAAAGAAAGCAGAAAAGAGATAATAGAAATGAGTGCAGAAATGAAACAGAAAGCAAAATTTTATATAAATATTTAAAAATTAAAAGTTGTTTGATAAAACAAACATCCCTTAGATTTATCAAAAAATTTTAAAGCCCTGGCTGGCGTAGCTCAGTGGATTGAGCGCAGGCTGCAAACCAAAGCATCACAGGTTCAATTCCCAGTCAGAGTAATGCCTGGGTTGCAGGCCACGGCCCCCAGCAACCGCACTTTGATGTTTCTCTCTCTCTCTCTCTCTTTCTCCCTCCCTTCCCTCTCTAAAAATAAATAAATAAAATCTTAAAAAGAGAGAGAGATTACTATATTTTTCTAAAAAATTTTTAAAGGAGAGAATATAAAAATAAATACCATTAGGCATAAAAATAAATACCATTAGGCATAAAAAAAAGAGAAAATATAGATTTTTCCACAGATACATAAAACAAGTAAGAAGATACTATGAACAATTTTAGGTGAATAAGTTTGTAAACTAATAAAGTGTATCATTTTGTAAGAAACATGACTTACAAGCATGACTCAAGTAGAAGTAGAAATGCCCTAGAAATTAAAAACATAATTTAATCTGTAGTTTAAAAATCACACAAAGGAGCCCTAGCTGGTGTAGCTCAGTGGACTGAGTGCCAGAAAACCAAAGAGTTGCTGGTCGATCCCGACTCAGAGCACATGCCTGGGTTGCAGGTCAGTTCCCCAGTGGGGAGCACACAAGAGGCAACCACACATTGATGTTTCTCTCTCTCTCTGTCTCCCATCCTTCACCTCTCTAAAAATAAATAAATAAATATTTTTGAAAAATAAGATCACATGAAGGAAATAGTTAACCAAATGATCTAACGTGTGAATTTTAGGACACATTTCTTACACAAACTCTTTTTTTTAAGATTTTATTTATTTATTTTTAGACAGGGAAGGGAGGGAGATAGAGAGGGAGAGAGAAATATCAATGTGTGGTTGCTGGGGGTCATGGCCTGCAACCCAGGCATGTACCCTGACTGGGAATCGAACCTGCGACACTTTGGTTCGCAACCCACGCTCAATCCACTGAGCTACACCAGCCAGGGCTTTTTTAAATTTATTTTTTATTTTTTTTAAGATTTTATTTATTACACAAACTCTTCTAGAGAATAGAAAGAGATGGAACACTCTTCAACATATGTTATGGGACTTGTGCAATCTCAATACAAAAACCAGCTAAAGACAAAACAAAATAGGACATTGATAGAATTATTGTAATTTACCATATTAACAAAGTAAAAAAGATAAACCATATAATTTCACCTATAGTAGCAAAAATGTCCAATAAAATTTAGTAACCATTCATGTTAAAGCTTTTGGCAAAATAGCAGTAGAAGAGTATCTCTAACTTGATAAAGAAGACCCATAAATCTATAAAGCAAGCATCATGAATAATAGTAAGCATTTGAAACTATTTATTTTAAAGTCATGAGCAAGACAAGGATGATTAATATCACTACTTCTTTTGCATATTGTAGTGGAAGTACCAACCATCAAGGTAAACAATCAATCAATCAATATATAATTCAAGAATTGCAAAGAAAGGAACAAATCTCTTAGATACAAAGTTCAGATACAAAATGTAATTTAAAATACCATTTACAGAAGCAACACATTATATAAAGTACATAAACACATAGGAGTCAATCTAGCAAAAGGTATACAAAACATCATAATTGGAAAGTTTTTGAAGTTAATTAAATAACTCAATTACTGGAAAAAAATAACTTGTTCTTGATAAGAAGACACATCATAAAGTTGTCAATTCTCTCCAAATGGATCTAGTAGTAATTATAACAATGGTAATAATTGCACAACATTTTTTCATGTTCAGTTTGTTAGTTCAGTTTGTTCATAGAACTTGAAAAACTGTTTTTGAAATTTATATGAAGGAATAAAAGAGTAATAGATAGACAATGTGTGTCTAAGAAAAGAAAATGTGAATTTGTCCTATAAGATATTGAAATATATTGTAAAACTATACTAATTAAGTTACTAACAAAGATGTTGCCCATTAATTAGCAAATAGATAGAAACAACAGAATGGAGAACTCAAAAACACATCCACAGATATACGGAAACTTGATTTATGACAAAGATGGTATTTGAGAGAAATATAAACTATTTGTTGACAATATAAACTAGTCAATAAATGCTAAATTCAAATTTTAAAAACTGAAATTACACCCTTTCCTGATACTACACAAATTAAAAATCAAATTGAAAGAGAGTTAAAGAAATAATGTGAAACAATTTCAAAAAGAGAATGTAAGAAGTATGCATAAAGAAAACTTAATATGCACAAACTCTAAAGAAAAAGATTAAAGAATTAGATAACTCTTCTGCCCCAGTTGGTATGGCTCAGTGGATTGAGTGCTGCTCTGTGAACTGAAAGGTTGCTGGTTCAATACCCTGTCAGGGCATGTGCCTGGGTTGTAGGCCAAGTCCCCGGTTGTGGGCGTGTGAGAAGCAATCAATGTTTCTCTCCCTCTCTTTCTGCCTCCCTCCCACTATCTCTGAAAATAAATAAATAAAATCTCTTTTAAAAAAGGGTGGGGTGTTTGAAATTTAAAAAAAGATTAAATGAATTTTTAAAATTAAATTTATTGGGATGACAATGGTTAATACAAGCATATAGGTCTCAAGTATACATTTCTATAATAAATCATCTGTGTATTGCATTGTGTATTTACCACTCAAAGTCAAATCTCCTTCTGTCACCATAATATTTGACCCCTTTATACTTTACTACCTACCCAGCTACCTTTTCTTCTGGTGACTGCCATGCTGTTGTCTATAAGTTTTTGTTTGTTTGACTTGTTTGTTCATTGTTGTTTTCAGTTTTATATCTTACATATGGGTAAAATCATAGAACTTGATAATATTATGTTAAATGAAATAAATCAGATGGAAAGAGTGAAGAAGAATTCAATGACTTTAAAGGTAAGTTCTTTTCTTTGTCAAATGGGCCCACAACAAGAATGAAAATTATTAGCTAGGGAGTCAGAAAAGATCATTACCTCACATACAATTTATAAAAGTAAATAAATTCTATGTAGTTAAAAATTGCCTATCACTATTCCTACTTTGATAATTTAAGCGCTCTAATCAATTAATAATGAGAAAAAAAAAGAAAAGAAACCACTCAATTTAAAAAATGGGCAAAACTGCCTAACGGGAATTTCAAAAAAGGCAAACACATATGGCCTATAATAAACACATGAACCATGGACTGTGTGGTTCGGTTGCAGCATCATCCTATAAACTGAAATGTTGTGGGTAAGATTCCTGGTCAGTGCACATGCATAAGTAGCAGGTTTGGTCCCTGGCTGGGGTGCTCACGGGAAGCAACCAATCAATGTAATGTTTCTCTGTTGCATCAATATTTCTCTCTCTCCCCCTCCCTTCCCTTTTCTCTAAAATCAATAAGCATGCCCTTGGGTGAGGATAAAAAGAATATAAATAAATAAATAAAAATAAACACATTAAAAGATGCTTAGCTTCTTCAGTAATTAGAGAAATGCAAATACAAGGTCACAATGAGGTTTCATTTCACATAAGGATTAAACATTTTGGGGGACAATAGCATGTGTTAAAGAGAATGTTGATCAACGGAAATTCTCATCTACATCTGGTATGGATTTAAATGTATGTTACTTTGGAAACAGCTTGGAATTGCCTAGAAATTTGAATATTCACAGTTTATGATAAAAAATTTACCTCTAGCCTCATACCCAGAGATTCTTGCATATGTGTACCAGAAGATAAGTACCAAAAGACTCTTATCTGTGCTCTTTGCAGTATTTTCAAACTAGAAAAAATTCAAATGTCAATTAACTAAAGATTATTGTCTATTTCTTAGGCTAGGTGGTTGGTATGCAGGTATTTATTTTATTCTTACCTTTTATCATATGGATGTATTTGGGGGCACATTTGTATATGTATGATATACCCCACAATAAAAAAAAATAGAGAAATCTGTGCTGACCACAGCTTTCATGTTCCAAGGCCCTTAAAAATATCTTATTCTTTGCCACTGGATTATTTTGGTAGGAAATGTAAAGGATGAGATTTAAGTTTGGATGGGCAAGATGATGGGGATTGAGAAAGGGCACTAGTTACACAGTGGGCATAGAAAGAAAGAGGACAGGAATTTAGTGGGCACTGTTGTCAGTGTGCTTTGTATAACTAATAATTTCACTTCACACGGGCCTTGCCTACAGAATTGCCACAGGTTGGAAATCCCACATCAGTCACCACTTCCCTAGTGACATTAGTTGTTCATATAAATTCTAAGTAATGGAAAGCTGGATTTTAATCACAAAATAGAAGGAAATAGAAAACAAAGACAGAGCTTGGTGGAACACAAGTGCTAAGGTTTCTCCCTAAACTTCTTCCCTTCCATGTGTGTTGAAATTCTCCTTGGTTAATTGTTTCTAAAGCACATCATATTTTAGGAGATTTCTTCTTTAAACAAACAGTGTGTTCCTGTACTAGAGAAAATGGCAGTGCTTTTCTTTCCTTATTACATGAAACTACCATCTGATACCAAAAGCAGAGGTCTTATTTAGGGACACATACATGTGAAACTATACAGCAAAGCTGGGAATAATTAACAGAAAGTAAAGATCAATCCCTCTGACAAAGGGCTGGGAGAGGACATGATCACTGAGACTTACTAGGTGAGGAGGGAGGTTCTAAAATACTGGCCATATTCTCTTTCTTCATCTAGTTGAGATGGCCATTTCTTTTATTGTTATTTTGTAAATATGCATAAATGTTTTATAGCCTCTTTTCTACATATTATATATGTCACAAAACAGTTTTATTTTACTTGAAGTTCTATCTAGATGCCCCCCCCGCAAAAGCAGGGATAAAGACAGGACCCTCAAAGAGCAGGTACCAGAATCCTGTAGGCTAGTGTGAGAAAGATTTTTCATGGGTATCTGCTTTTTTCAGGTTTCAGTCTTTTAAAAACACATCTTTTAGAAAAGATTTTTTTTTATTTTTTACATTATTTTTATTGCATATTTTCTATTACCATTTATCCCCCCTATATCCCTCTTCCACCTCCACCCATTCCCTCACCCCCCTCAATCACCACACGTTGTCTGTGTCCAAGAGTTCTTTCTCTTTTTCTCTTTTTTGCTCAATCTCTCCACCTCCCACCCCATGCTGTAAGCCTGCTTTCTATATATGAGTCTGTCTTTATTTTCCTTGTTAGTTCAGTTTGTTCATTAGATTCCACACAGGAGTGAAATCATATGGTATTTGTCTTTCTCTGACTGGCTTATTTTACTTAGCATAATGTACTCCAGGTCCATCCATGCTGTTGCAAAGAGTAACATTTTCTTCTTCTTTACAGCTGAGTAGTATTCCATTATGTAAATGTACCATAGCTGTTTTAACCACTCATCTAGTGATGGGCACTTGGGCTGCTTCTAAATCTTGGCTATTGTAAATAATGATGCAATATACATAGGGATGCATATATTCTTTCAAATTAGTGTTTCTGCTTTCTTCAGATAATTTTTTTTTTATTTCAATCATTGTTCAAGTACAGTTTTCTGCCCCCTACTCCCGTTTCAGCCCCTCCACCCAACCCTCCCCCCTTCCCCCCATTACCCCCCACCCTTAGTTTTTGTCCATGTGTCCTCCAATTTTGTTCCTGTAATCCCTACCCATTCCCCCCTGAAATTCCCTTTGCAACAGCATGGATGGAGCTGGAAAGCATTATGCTAAGTGAAACAAGCCAGGCAGTGAAAGACAAATACCACATGATATCACCTTTAACAGGAATCTAAACAACAAAACAAAACAAAACAAAAAACTAGCAAAATATAACCAAAGACACTGAAATAGGGGATAGTCTTCAGATACATTTGCAGAAGTGGAATTGCTGTGACACAAAGCAGCTCCATTTTTAATTTGCTGATGTAAATCCATACTGTTTTTCATAATGACTGTACCAATCCAAATTTCCACCAACAGCACGTGAGTGGTTTCCCTTTCTCCACATCCTAACCAAATACTTGTTTGTTAATTTATTGATGATAGCCATTCTGACAGGTGTGAGATGATATTTCATTGTGGTTTTAATTTTAATTTCTCAGAAAGGGAAATTAAGAACACAATCACATTTACAATTGCTTCAAAAAGAATAAAATATCTAGGAATAAATTTAATCAAGAATGCAAAAGACCAGCCCTGGCTGGTGCAGCTCAGTGGATTGAGCGCGGGCTGCGAACCAAAGTGTCACAGGTTCGATTCCCACTCAGGGTACATTCCTGGGTTGCAGGCCATGACCCCCAGCAACTGCATATTGATATTTCTCTCTCTCTCTCTCTCTCTCTCTCTTTCTCTCTCTCTCCCTCCCTCCCTTCCCTCTCTAAAAATAAATTAAATAAAATCTGAAAAAAAAATGTAAAAGACCTGTACTCAGAAAATTATTGAAAAAGATACAAATAAGTGGAAGCACATATGTGTTCATGATAGGAAGATGAACATCATTAAAATGTCCATACTACCCAAAGCAATCTACAGATTCAACAAAATTCCTATCAAGATACCAATGGTATATTTCACAGAACTAGAACAAATATTCCAAAAATTGATATGGAGCCAACAAAAGACCCTGAATAGCAATAGCAATCTTGAGAAAGAAGCACAAAGTTAGAGGAATCACACTACCTAATATCAAACTATACTGTAAGGCTATAGTAATCAAAAGAGCATGGTACTGTCATATAAACAGTAGCATTATACTGTTCCATTGAATTTCATTCAGTTTCATTGATATATCAATGGGACAAAAGGAAGAACCCAGAAATAAACCCACACTTTTATAGTCAATTAATATTTGACAAAGGAGTCAAAAACATATAATGGACTAGAGATAGATTATTCAGTAAATGGTGCTGGGAAAATTGGACAGATATGTACCAAAAAAAAAAAAAGAAAGAAAGAAAGAAACTAGACCATCTTCTTATTCTACACACAAAAATAAACTCAAAATGGATCAAAGGCTTCAATGTCAGACTCAAAACCATAAAAATCCTAGAGAGTAAAACCTTGGGCATTTCTCATAGCAACATTTTTTTCTAATATATCATCCTGGGCAATGGACACAAAATAAAACATAAACAAGTGAGACTATATCAAACTAAGAAGTGTTTTGCATAGCAAAGGAAATAAATCATCAACAAAATGAAAAGACAACCCACTGAATGGGAGAATGTATTTGCCAATACATCTGGTAAGGGGTTAATATTCAAAATTTATAAAGAACTTTAGCCCTAACTGATGTGGTTCAGTTGCTTGGCCATTGCCCTGCAAACTAAGAGGTTGCCAGTTCAATTTCCAGTCAGAGCACATGCCTGGGCTGTGGGTTCAGTCCCTGGATGGGACATGTATGAGAAGCAACCGATGGATGATTCTCTCCCTCACTTCCTTTCTCCCTTTTCCTCTCTCTAAAAATAAATAAATAAGATCTTTAGAGAGAAAAAAAGAACTTTTAAAAGTCAACAACCCCCAAAAATTCAATTAAAAATGGGCAAAGGCTCTGAATATACATTTCTCCAAAGAGTACATGCTGATGACCAATAGACATATGAAAACATGCTTGATGTCAGAAAAGACATTAAAAATGCTTTCTCCAAAATAATGAGCATTTTTTTGCTGGGATGCTATGGTTTGAGTGAAGGGAAAGGAATACTATAAGAAGAGAAGCCACTGAATTTGCAGCCCAGTTGGCCTGCAAGAAGCCACTTGAAAAAGATTCCAAAGCAGCAACCCAACAAATGCAGAAGAGCATTCAGTCAACAAAAGAGATACCTAAAAGTAGGATAACTATATGCCAGTTTGCCTACTTTGGCCCTAGCTATGTCTTCTATCCCAGAATAATTATTAAGAGTAGCCTCTTTTGCTCTCAAAAGTGTCCCAGTTTGACAATAAATGATGTGGTCATCCTATTCATAAAGGAAAAGATGTACATGTACTGTGAAGGGTGAAGGACTTATCCAGGAAGGCTTCATAAATAGGAAGAATCTGGAGCTAGATACTATGGCTCTAATCAACCAAGAAGAATCAGAAAACTTTTTTAAATAGAAAGTATCAGAAAGAGAGGAGAGAAATAGAAACTGAAAGAATTGTGTATTTGTTTAGATCTGTAAAAAAAATATATTGGGAATAGCTATTATTTCCTTGACCAACTTTTCTTCTATATGAGTTTCTAAAGAGCATGCCTGGGCTTTTCTTCACCTAAGTTTCCTTTTGATTTGAGATAAGTAAAAGACAAATAGGAACTGGATTTGATTTATGGATTAGAGAAGGGTTCGTTCCAAGCCCTCCATCTTGCCAGTGGAGGAAAGGATGGATGCTTCCTACCTTTGCTCAACACACAGCCTGTGACCTGTAGTTCTTGCTTTTTCCCAATACACAGCTTTGTGGCTTCGTTAGGTAACAGAATGCTGGAATCTATGAGCTTTCCTCTTTTGAGTCTTCCAGCAAAATTTATTGACATTCTTCAATTTTATTAACAACAGAAACTACTTTTAGGTGTGATGATTACATAAGGGCAATTCCAGATTAGCCCAAGCATGTCCAATTCTGCAATGTTCCTGTGAGTTCTCCTCCTGCATGTGGTCTCAGCTCATAAGCATTGTTTTGCAAACCTTGTCCTATGAAGACTAAGTCACAAAGTTTTTGTTAGTACTTTTCTTTGAAAATTCTCAATTTGCATATAACCATATGATGAATAATAGTTTACAGGAAAAAGAGACGGGACAAAAGATAAAACAGAGTGAGGAGTGAGCAGAAGGCATAAAACATCACACAGAAACCAGAAAACTCCAAGTTATTCTGGTGGGGTATTTTTTTTTCATTTTTCTTCCAGCATCTTTATCTAAGCAGTAGCTGAATTGGGGTGGGTCAAATCTGATAGGGATCCCACAAATGAGTACATTATCTTTGTGGATTTATGAAGGAAGAGGTAAAGAATGGAACCAAGTAAGAAACTCTTGGGGGAAGGGCATTCAAATGAGTAAATTTCAATATTACTCAGGAAAACCTAGCCATCAATATATCTCAGCCCCCAGAGATCCCAAGAAAAATATAAGTGGTAGAGTCACGAGGAAATAAGAAATTTAATTTGACTCAAGAATGAGTAGGAAGAAAGGTCCAGGTTCCCAGCTTTGGGACCAGACACTTCTAAGAGAAAAAAACAAAATGTAATTTGCTAATTTACTCACGATATTCAAAATGAATAGCAACAATCAAATCATGGTTTAGCTACAGGAAAAAAAAACCCTTAATTTACTGGTTCCAGGTATGGTAAGCCCTGGGTTTCAATTTCCTGGGTACAGGAGAATTCTTCAGAATTATTCTAAAATGCTATATAATATCCAAAAAGATGCTTGTCAGCCAAAAGACTCTCACCACACAAATTAATGCAACTCTAATGGATCAGTAAAAATTATCAGTGATGTCTTCATCATTCTTGGTTTTAAGACTGCCTTTTTTTTTACACACACAAGTCAGTTCTTTTATTTATTTATTTATTATTAAATTTATTGGGGTGACATTGGTTAATGGATCGCATGGGTTTCAAGTGTGCATTTCTGTAAAACATGATCTTTACATTGCATTGTGTGTCCACCAACCAAAGTCAAACCATCTTCTGTCACCATATATCTAGTCCACTTTACCTTCTCAAGGTCCATCCATATTGTAGCAAGCAGCAGTACTTTTCATCTTTTCTCATGTCTAAGTAGTATTTTGTTGTACATATGTACCACATCTTACTTACCTAATCTTCTATCAAAGAGGCTGTCTTCGTGTCTTGACTACCATGAATAATGCTGCAATGAACCTAGGGGTGCATGTATCTTTACAAATGATTTTGAGTTTTTAGTTAGATGCCCAGAAGAGGGGTTCCTGGGTTGTATGATAGGTCTATACCTAATTTTCTGAGGAACCACCATACTCCTTTCCAGAGTGGCTGTATCAGTTTACATTCTGACCAGCAGTGAATGAAAGGTCCTTTTTCTCCACAACCTCTCCAACACTGGTTATTTCCTATCTTGTTGATAACAGCCATTCTAATAGGTGTGAGGTGGCATCTCATTGTAGTTTTGATTTGCAGTTTCTCCATAACTAATGAAGTTGAACACTTTTTCATATATCGGTTGGCCATTTGTATGTCTTTTGGGGAGAGGTGTCTGTTCAGGTCTTCTGCCCATTTTTTAATTGAATTGTGTGTGTTTTTGGTGTTGAATTGTATGAGTTCTTTATATATTTTGGATATATATAGATCCAAGCCCTTGTCAAAGCTATTGTTTGCAAATATCATCTCCCATTCAGTTGGTTATCTTTTAATATCTTTGGGTTTTTTTTTTTTGCTATGCAGAATGTTTTTAGTTGCATATAGTCCCATTCATTTATTTTTGCCTTTACTCCCCTTGCCTTTGGGGTCAAATTTATAAAATGTGCTCTACAACCAAGGTCCACAAGTTTATCATAAGTTTAGTACCTATGATTTCTTCTATGTAATTTATTGTTTCAAACCTTATATTTAGGTCTTTGACACATTTTGAATTAATTTTTGTACGTGAAAACTACTTTCATTCTTTTGTATATGGCTTTCCAATTTTCCCAGCAACATTTTTTGAAGAGGCTGTCTTTTCTCCATTTTATGTTTTTGGTTCCTCTGTCAAAAATTATTTGCCCATATTCATGTGGTTTTATTTCTGGACTCTCAGTTCTGTTGCATTGGTCTGTGTGTCTATTTTTCTGCCAAGATCATGCTGTTTTAATTATTGTTGCTCTGTGTAGTATTTGAAGTCAGATAGTGTGATAACTCTGGCTAGGTTTTTTTTCTTTTTTTAATAATTATTCTTTAATTTTTCAATTAAAGTCAATATACAATACTATACTAGTTTCAGATGTACATCCCCATGACAGAAACCACATAAACTATCAAGTGAACATCTTGAAAAATCCCACACCCATCTGACACCACACATAGCTACCAGAATACAATTGACTGTATACCCTATGCTGCACTCTACATCCCCATAACCATTCTGTGAAACCCAAATTGTACTTCTTAACCCCTTCAACTTTTTCACCCATCCAGCCAGTCTCCCTCCCATCTGGCAACTGTCAAAATGTTCTGTGTATTTAAGAGTTTGTTTCTATTCTGCTAGTTAGCTTATTTTGGTTTTTAGACTAAGTCATTGATAGATATGGATTTATTGTCATTCTATTGTTCATATTTTTTATCTTTTTTTCTTTCTCTTAAAGAAGACCCTTTACCATTTTATGTAATAATAGTTTGGTAGTGGGAAACTCCTTTAGTTTTTCTTTTCTGGAAAGCTCTTTGTCCATTCTAAATGATAGCTTTAATGGGTGGAGTAAGTTTGGTTGTAGGTCCTTGCTTTTCATCACTTTGAATATTTTTTGCCATTCTCTTCTTGCCTTCAGTTTCTGTTGTGAAATCAGCTGACAGTCTTATGGGAGCTCCTTATAGGTACCTGTTTTCTCTTGCTGCTTTTAAGATGCTCTCCCTACCTTTAACTTTTGGCATTTTAACTATGTGTTTTGGTGTGGGCTTCTTTGGGTTCATCTTGTTTGGGATTCTCTGTGCTTCCTTGACTTGTATGTTCATTTCCTTCACCAGGTTAAGGAAGTTTTCTGTTATTATTTTTTTCAAAAGGTTTCCAGGTTTTGCTCTGTCTCTTCTTCTTCTGGCACCCCCGTGATGAAAATATTGGTATGCTTAAAGTTGTCCCAGAGGATCCTTAAACTATTTCCATTTTTTATATTTCTTTTGCTTTTGCTGTTATGATTGGGTATTTTTTACTTCCTTATATTCCAAATTGCTGATTTTATCCTCAGCTTCATCCACATTACTCTTGATTCCTTATAGATTATTTTTTATTTCAGTTAGTGTGGTTGACCTTGCACCTCTCATGAGGCCACAGAGACAGTGCACCCAGTGGAGAACTTCAGCCCAGATTACAACTGGATTACAACCCTACCACCTTCATGAGTGACACAGTCAAGAGGCCAACTCAGTGAGGACCAGAGTCCCACTGAAACAAGTCCTGCTCCACAGAGTCAGCTCCTGCATAGCAGCTCTTCCTCTGCCGTCACTGCTGGTCTTCACAACTGATTAGCAGGAGAATCAATCCTTCTTAATGATGCCAACAACAATCAAAGCTCAACTACAACAGGAAAGTGCACACAGCCCACCCAGAGGCATACCAGAAGCACCCAGGTTGGGTGACTGGGGAGGCTGTGCCACTGGGCCCTACAGGACTCCTACTACACAAGACTACTCTACCATGTCAGGAGACGTAGCAGCTCTACCTAATACATAGAAAGAAACATAGAAAAGCAGCCAAAATGCAGAGACAAAGAAACAGGCACCAAATGAAAGAACAGGAGAAATCTCCACAAAAAAGAACTAAATGAGTTGGAGGTGAGCAAATTATCAGATACGGAGTTTAAAATGATAGTTATAAGTATGCTCAAGGAATTTAGTGAGAATTTCAACAGCATGAAAAATACATAGAAACCATAAAAAAACAAGCAGTCAGGAATAGATTTTTTCCCCTTCAGGATTGCTTTGGTTATTCAGGGTCTTTTGTGGTTCCATACAAATCTGATGATTACTTTTGTTCTATTTCTTTAAAAAATGCTGTTGGGGTTTTGATGGAGATTGCATTCAATCTGTATATTGCCTTGGGTAATATGGCCATTTTAACTGTTGATTCTTCCAATCCATGAACACAGAATATCTTTGCATTTTTTGTGTGTCTTCTTCAATCTTTTTAAATAATGCTTTGTAGTTTTCAGTATATAGGTCTTTCACCCTTTCTAGGTCTTTTATTCTTTTGGTTGCAGTTGCAAAAGAAAGTTTTACTGGTTTCATTTCTCTTTCTGAAGTTTCATTGTTAGTATATAGGAAAGCAGTGTACATTTATTTTGTATCCTGCTATTTTACTGTATTTATTATTTTAATAGTTTTTATTGCATCTTTATGGTTTTCTATAAATAGAATCATGCCATCTTCCAAAGTGGCTGTTTTATTTCTTCCTTCCTAATTTGCATGTGTTTTATTTCATTCTCACTCTTCTTCATTCTGTGTTATTTCTAGATTTCTATCTTCTTTTTTTTTAAAGATTTATTTATTTACTTTTAGAGAGGGAAGAGAGGGAGAAAGAGAGAGAGACACACACATCAATGTGCGGTTGCTAGGGGCCATGGCCTGTAACCCAGGCATGTGCCCTGGCTGGGAATCAAACCTGCGATACTTTGGTTCACAGCCCGTGCTCAATCCACTGAGCTACGCCAGCCAGGGATTTCTATCTTCAGTATCACTGATTCTTTTCCTCATTGGGTCCACTCCTATGCTCACTAATTCTCTTATTGAGTTCTTCATCTCCAGAATATCTGTTTGGTTCTTTTTCATTTATTTTTATTGTTTTTTAATCCTTATCAGAGGATATGTTCAATGGCCTTAGAGAGAGAAGAAGGGAGGGGGGAAAGAGAGAGAGAGAGAGAGAGAGAGAGAGAGAGAGAGAGAGAGAGAGACTTTGATCTCTTGCCTCCTGTACACCCTGGCCAGGGATTGAGCCCTCAGCCTAAGTATGTGCCTTGACTGCTGATCAAACCCACAACACTTTGGTGCAACCAACTGAGCCACTCAACCAGGGATGTTTAATTCTTTTTAAAAGTTTCAATCTCTTTGGTTAAGTACTCATCTTGTTCATTAATTTGTTTTTTGAGCATAATAAATTGCCTGTCTGTATTTTCTCACATTATGTTGAGTATTCTCAGAACTGCCATCTTGAACTTTCTGTCACTTATATTATATATTTCCATGTGTTTAAGTGTGCTTTCTGGAGATTTTTTTTCTCTCTGAGCTGCCTTACTACCTCGATTATTCATGGTACTTGGATTCCTTCTCTGTTTAGGCATCTATGTATGAGTGGCACTTCTGTAGCAGATTAATATGAAGAGGTCTTTCTATCATGATGCAGTAGGTAAACTGAATCACAAGTGTTTTAGCTTTGTGAAATCCCAATACTGACCCCGCACAGTAAGCTGCTGTCAGCGTAGCCAAGATGCATGGAAGTTGTGTGGCTTGGGGGAATTCTGCCACTGTTTTTGTTTTGCCCTCCTGGAAATGGCAACCTCAGACCTCAGCAGGGTCTACCTTTTGTCCTATCCTGAGACCAGTCACAAAGCACACCCTTCGCACAGGGAAAACAGTGGTTCTGTAGTACCAGAACTTGGGTTTGCAGATAATGGGCTCCACAACATGATACCAAGGGCAAAGGGAGGTAAGGATTGGGAAGCTGGAGGTTATGGTTTGGCAGGGTTTTGTGGTGTGGTTTCTCAGTCTAAAATGACAACCACTGGAAAGCTATAGTCACATCCCCATACTGTGTCTTTGCCATGGTCTCTGGGTTCATCCATAGCTTGTGCTGCTCACTCCTGCAGAAATATCCACTGAGACTCTTTACTCCTCCTGGGTGAAGGGAGAACAAGCCACAATTGGATTACTCTCCTCTGTAGGCCTTGCCATGAGCTCCTGGCTGCAGAGTTGCATTTATGGTTTGTCTCAACCCTAGTCTCTACTTGCCTCCCTTATGTTGCATTTACCCATGTATAGATCTTTACAGGCTTTAATATATAGATCTCTCTGGCATGCCCATACATTGAGCAGAGAATTTTTTGTTGAGTTATAGTTGTTTGGAATGTTGAAAATTTAAGGGAGAGATCTTAGGGGTTTCTCACATCATCATTCCTCTGATGTCACCCAGATCTCCCATATAGCCTCTGCTAAGAAAAGAACAAGGCTCATGAAGTCATATATTACATTATTCCTAGACATTTTATGGCCAAATAAATATTTACTCAGTATTGAACATATGAACATAAAATAGAATGACAAGGAGACCTGTAAGAATGTCTCCCTGTTCACATAGACTTCAATAAATATCATAGTAATTAAGATTTGGCAAGTGAAAACTATTCAGTAAGGTAAAAGGTATTGAAAGAGTTTATCTTGGAGCAGACAGGAGAGGCATACAATTTGTGTTTAAAGCATAGATGTCCACCATTATAGTTAGAATCCTTATTAAGCAGTGTACAAAGTGTTTCTTTTTTTCCCCACTTTTTTCCAGATAATGCGCAAGGTCAGCTCTTTTCCAGAATGGAAAATATGGTGATGGCAACTTCTGCCTCAAGAAACTAACTGAGCCCATTAGCAGAGATGCCAAAGGAGGGCCGGCAATGAAGGCTTGTAAGTATTGGGATGGGATTTTTTTATCTAAACAAATGAGTCTAGATAAGTGTCTCCCCTTTTTGAAACAAATACTTTTGGAAGGAATCTTCATTTTAAGTGTTGTTGACATCAGGATTAATTTTGAACTGGTGTGTTCGTAGAAATTAGTAGAATTAACTAAGAACAAGGATGACTCTTTCAGAAGGGAAGACAACTACTGATGGGTGTCTTCCCATCAGTAGTTGGTTGGTAGTAGGTAGAAGAGAGATGACAAATACAGGGGACAAAACATGAGAGATGAGAAGAGGAGAGGATGAGAAAAAATGAAGATTAATTTTACCGATTATACACTTTATCTGAACTAGCTCTGGTCATTTCAGGAATTAGCACATGCAATGCTATGCAATACACATTTATCTGAAAAACCTGAACACCTGGTATGTTCCAGGCACTCAACTTAAGTATAGGGATTCAAAATTGAACGGCACCTAGGGATGGCTTCTGTCACAGATTACATCCCAAAGGAAATTACATCTAAATTGAGCTTTGAGGCATAAATAATAATTCGTGAGAGGCAGTAGTGTGCAGCAGGACATGACCAAGGGTGACTTCCAATTTAGCTGAACCCCCAATCATTGCTTGCAGTTCTTCCACTCTTCCCTAGAGTAACTCTCTACATTTTGTGTCCTGGTGCCTTCGATATTGCCCCATATCTACTTATTGTCAGAAGATTGCCTAGTCTTCTCCTTCTCAGAGGAAAGAGGAGCTACTATTCATCAAATTCTTCAACATTTCTGTCATCACCTATTCATATCCCTACTTCCTCATGTTCTCATAAGAAAATGTAGTCATTCTTCCTCCTTGATGTAACCAAGATTTTCTTCAAATCACTGAGATCTATATCTTTTATATATCATCTGGAACTTGTGTCACTATTACCTCCATTTTCTCTTGTGTCTTCATTCTCTTCCTTAGCTTCATTCAGCATGAACAAAGATCAACTCTTCTCCTTCTTAAAAAGCACACACATACAAACTTTTGTTAAAACAACTTTAGTCTTTTTCCCCTACCTGTACTTAAATTGTTTTATTAATCTCCTCATTGACAAATCAATGAACTCTTCTGAGGTCTCATTCTCATTGACTTTTCTGCCTTATTAGATATTGCTGACCATTTCTTCCTTCTAGCAATGCTCGTTCTTTCTTTCTTTTCTTTTCTTTTCTTTCTTTCTTTCTTTCTTTCTTTCTTTCTTTCTTTCTTTCTTTCTTTCTTTTAAATTGAGCTTATTAGGATAACATTAGTTCACAAAACCATACAGTTTTCAAAGATACAACCCCCCAAAAATCATCTGCACACTGCATCATGTGCCCATTGCCCAAAGCAAAGTCCCTTTCCATCCCCATTTTGCACCCCTTTGCCTACTTCCTCCTACCCGCCCCCCCCCTTTCTTTCTGGCTTGGCTATCACCATACTGGGGTGTGTGTGTGTGTGTGTGTGTGTGTACATTTTTTTGCTTAATCCCTTCATCTTCTTTCATCCAGTGCCCCAATTGCAATGCTCTTCTTTCTAAAACAATATTTTCTTTCCAGTTCTCTTATCCACCAAAGTATTCCTTCTAGATATGTTATCATTCTTCATCCTGTAAATGTTTGCAGTCTCCAGATTTTAGGCTTTGACTTGCTTCTCATTCCGTTAACTTTCCCAAGTAACTTTTTTCATTTTTAGGGCTTACTCTCTCTGAGTTCCCACTCCCAACCCAAAGCAATTTCTGTTCTATCTTCCTTCCTTATATTTAACAATTCTAATCTCCTTTCTATACTCAACCTAGTATCATTATTCAGTGTCTACCATCTTTATCTCTCAGGTGGTTTAGAATTAAAGACACTCAATGCATCTCTCTGCCTCATTCTGGTGACTGTCTAATGCATTTTGCACCCTTTGGCAGAGTGATCATTCAAAATGATAAATTGTATAACTTTGCTCCCCTACTTAAAACACTTGAATGGCTCCTCACTGCCTTCAGAATACAGTCCAAATCATTATGAAAATTCTCGTTATGACACAGAAGATCACTTAAGATCTATCTCAATCTACTTTTCCAATGTCTTTCCCCCTTCTTTATCCTCTAAGCATACACTTGGAGAAATTTTTCTTCATTCTTCAACCATGCCATGATTTTTGCACCTTGTGCTTTTGTTTCTGCTTAAATTTTAGCCTGCAATATCACTCCTGGATTGCTCTACCTGAAAAAAATTGAACTCTTGCTTCAAAGTACAAAAATAATTATATTCTCTCTGACACTTTTCTTGATATTTCCCCTTAATCTCTCCACCCTGAAAAAAAAACAGCTCTCAAGCATTTTAGTTACTCTTTCTTCTTTGATCCTACAATATTTAATTCATTTTATAACTGAGAACTCTTACCAGACTGATTCATGGTCATATCACTGCTGTGTTACTCCTGGGAACTTAAGGGCCTAACCCAGAAAGGCACGGGCAGTTAATGTCATACCTAGAACAATGATCTAGGACACTTAAGCTACTGAGCTATCTCCTATGTCATTATATGGTGAGTATCATTCTGTTGGAAGGAAAAGAAGGAGATCTGATAACCTCTGAAAGACTCTGTCTGTACTACCACGACTCTGTGAGTAATTTCTTTGCCACTGTTTCACCACAGAATCTACATAGCTGATGTCTTTGTTTTCCAAAGTCCACCCCTGGGAACAGCAGCAGGAAAAACAGCATCTCCATTACCACATCACAGGCACTATTATTACAGGATACATCTTGATAGCATTCGGCTGTGCCATCATTCCCAAATGTCTACATAAATAGAACAACATTTTTAGGGTTGTCCCATACACTGGGTCACTTTGAAAAGGGCCACAGTTATCTGAGTGGTTAGGTTATCTGAGAGGTGATTTACTGTGGCTTATAGAGTAGTAGAAATAAATTTATTGTGTTTAATTGGCCTGTTAGTTCAAAAGATCAGTCCACATATGAAGGTGCTTCTGAAGTCCAAAAATCTTTTCCAAAATGGGAATTGACATAGAGATACCATTTAAAAGTTAGTGAAATTATGTTTTAGTCTGATTGCAAGTATAGGAAAACCCAATTGCATATTTACAATATGTTAGTGAAGCAAAACATAAAAAGGTACATGCCTGTGTAGATAGCACTGTTTTGAAGAATTTAAGCTTCCTGGAAAAAATTTTGGGTAAAATTCTTTTAAGTAATAGCTTTATAATATAGAATGGAAGTTATGGGCCTTGTGAAAAATATGTGATCTATACAAAATGGCAGTAATTCAGCTTTGAAATTTGACCACTCTTATGGGGAAGTGGTGGAGTGAGTGAAGAATGTGAGAAAACTTGATGAGAAAATTAGAAGGAGCTTAGGTCTTTATTAAAGTTCCTCTCTAACTGCTTATGTGACTTAGAAAAAAAGCAGCCACCTGGTACCTCATTATTCTCCAATAATGTATGGATGAAAAACATCAGCTTCACAAAGAGATATGGATGAGTATGATAAGTAAAATGGTAGTTGCCTTGATTCTTAGAAGAAGCCACTCCCTATAAGGTGTAGGTACTTGTGTCTCTACTGTATTATTTATTCATTCAGCAAATAGTCATTAAGCACCTATAATTTGTCAAGCACTATTCTAAGTGTGGGGATGAATAGAGAACAAGACATAAAAATCCCTTTTACTTAAAAGCTAGCATTTCATGGGTGAAGAGAAAATCAAACAACAAATAAAAGAAAGGTGTTAATTATACTCGATTAAAGAATGAGAAGATGGTAGGTCATATGAAAAAATATAAAGCAGGGAAGAAGAAAGTCTGGGGTTGAAGGTAGATTTCAGTTTTGATTATGATGTTCAGGAAGACCTCACTGAGAGAGTGACATTTGAAAAGCACTTGAAGTGAATGAGATGAGGTGTGAACAACAGGATATCTGGGAGAAGTACATCCTGAGCAAAGGGCACACAGGTATAAAGGACTTAAACTGGTAGCAAAAAAAGCCAAGGTAGCAGGATGTCCTTCTAGCCCATTGAAAAGATTTGCTTCTCTGAGGGCAATGGAGAGCCATCGGGGAGCTTCAGGCAGAGGAGGAACAAGGTCTGACTCACATCTTTTTTTTTTCATATACAAGGTCATTCATTACAGTATTAGAAAATATAGAACATAAACTTAAATTTCTATAAAAAACATTATTAAAGTTAAGCAATGATAATAAATGGTATTAGTAATAGTGAAAATAAAAACTATGAGATATAGCAAGAATTGAGAAAAAATGTATCATTGACTTGCATCTTTAAGGTATCCCTCTGGCTGTTGTTTCAAAATTAGTGAAGTAGTATCCAAGTAGAAGCAGTTAGGAGACTGCTGAGTAATGCAGTCAGTGGTTAGAATCGGGTAGGCACCAATGGAGTTAGTGAGATGTGGGCAGACATTCAGTATATTTTATTGATAGAGACTACAGGATTTCCTACTGGAATGAACCTGGGTAGGGGGAGAGTAAGAGAAAGAAAGGAGTCAAGGTTGACAGTAGCTTTTGTCCTGGCAAATAGAATGTGTTGGTCATCATAACTCCATAAATGTAACACTAGTTCAGTTTAGGGAAAATTGAGGCAAATAATTTAACATGATTCTCATCTTCTACATTTGTGTATACCTTTTCAAGTGATAAAATTAGAATGCTCAATTGAGAATTTTTAAGACTTTGATGGAAAAATGCTATATAATAATTTTTCTTGTACCTGTATATTACTTTTAAAAGTTCACTTGACCCTAATAAAATATTTATGATATAAAGAAAGTTTTTACACAAAAATCCTTAAGAAAAGGACAATAGGCTATTATTACCTGGGTTTTACAAATGAAAACTGGTGCCTTGAGAAATTGTCAAGAAGCTAAGAGCCAGTTCTTCTGATTTCTCCAGAGGACTTTCTGTCATAAACACTACATCTCTAACTACATCAGTCTTCATGCATGCTACCTTCACAATAAGAGAAATGATTTTTACATGGAAAGACTCTTGGATTTTAACAACTATGATGTCCTCATCTAGAAACTATAGATTGTTATTATAAGATAATATATTACTAATTTTTTCTTTAAATCCTATCCCCCCAACTCCACATTAACAGTCTTTAACCTACTACTCTTATTGTTTTCTATGCATTAAAGCTACAATGTGAAAGTTCACTTGAAAATGCAAGTGTTACTTCTTATACTAATGCCAGAATATGGGAGTTACATAGATTGAAGTTCAGTTTTTTCTCCTTTTCAACTGTCTACTTGCTATTTTAAAATGTTCTGAAAGGTAGCAAGTTTTGCTAGAAGAGAAAGTTTATAACAATTTGTATTTCCTCTACTGTGGGGCAAAGAAAACCTTAAATGTCGGTTTTATAGTGTTCTCTGCTCTCAAGGGAATTTAGGTATGCAGAGCTTTGGCTGAGATAGGAAAGGAACAGCTCAGAGGTGGGGACTGCTACTTAAAATGTTCCTTTGTTTAATTTTTTTCCTGTTATTGTATATCAAACGTTGATACCATCCTGACTTTCCATTCCAAAGGCACACTCCAGCACAGGTGCCAATTGTGGCGACAGCTCGGATAAGGGGCATATGTACATAATTACTGGTATTTATGGGACTCAGAGCAAAAGCAGTGGGGGGCGGGGGTTCATGAAGAAGGTTTCATTATGAGATTAAGATGGCTAACTTGGTAGGGTAGGCTGTAATTCTTTGTCACCTTTGGGTGAAGGGTATCCGGTTGGGAAATTCAACAATGGAGGTTTCCAGGTTTGCTACAAATGAGCATAAAGCTGTGTACTAGCAACCCAAGAACTGAGCGGAAACTCAGAGGCCGTGGATTATAAACTCAGTCTGTGTTCACTTGCTTTGTAAACTGGGGACACTGCCTTTAAATTCCCTTCTCCTCAATTTCTCATCTGATGAGTGGGTATGCCATAGTGGCAGGTGTTATGTAAACACAGAGATACCATCATTTCTTGAAAAATAAATGATGCTTTATTTACACACCAGGGCCCTCTTTAATGTAGAGCAGGGAGCGAATTGGAGCTCATGAGTCTCATAGAAAATTATTGAAAATATTCTGAACAAGTTCTAAAAAAGGCACTTTGACTTTTGATACATGACCCAAATGCTATGCATGCCAGTGGCATCTCTTTATTGGCAGAGTGGGAAGATCCTTTATATTTTTCTCTATGAGACATCCCTCTGAAGTGATGGACTTCTGGATCTGCTTGCCTGGCCACTTGTAGCATGTTGAACAGCAAATTCCACCATTAACTTGCTACATTCATTTCCCATACTCTTCCCTATACCACCTCCTCTCCCCTCCCACACACACTCTCAAAACTTCCTCACATGGGTCATTTGCCTGACTTATTTACACACTATGACCTGAGGAATGCCAAAATGCTTCATGCTGCCACATACATGTGCCCTTAAACTTTTCTCCTGATATGACATTGAAGCCTGTTATTAAAATGGAAAGGGGAGTCAAACCTACTCCATTGCTACAAATAGTTTCATATTGGTACTAAAAGTGTGGATGCTCAGTGTAAATGTTAATTCTGTCTCTCACTAGCTTTGTGACATCTCTCAGCCTCAATTTCACCTTCTGTAAAATGGTGACAGTAACAGTACGGGCTTCCTAGGGTTGCTGTATGAAGTAAAGGTGATAGTGCTGCAAAGTGCTTAAAATGTTACCTGATACATAACAAGCACAGCTCCTATGACTATTATTGGTTAGCCAATCTCCAGCAAGGGCCACAAAAAAATGGTGTGGAAGTAGACAAACTGTGATCGTGAAGAGAGATAGGGCAAGCCATATATTTGTACTGACCACTTATGAGTGTATTAATTTTTACTCTACTCCTGCTGATGGTAAATTTTAAGGGTTTGCAAGAACTCACTTATCCTGTAGACCAGCAATTTTCAACCAATGTGCCACATGAATTTTTAAAACATGCAATACCTGACTATTTAGTCAGGAGCACTTAACCTCTTTTCCCTTAGATTGTCAAATAAAAAAAAATTATAACTTTTGCCCTAGCTGGGTGACTCAGTTAGTTGAAGCATTGTCCCATGCACCAAAAGGTTGTGGTTTAATTTGTGGTTGAAGCCCAAACAAGAGGCAACCAGTCAATGTCTCTCTCTCTTTCTCTTTCTCTCTCTTTCTACAAAAGCAATTAAAAACTAGGTTAGGATTTAAAAAAAAGATAACAGCCAACAGCAATAGCTGTCAGGTGTAAGTGCCCTATTTTTAACCATAAATACATAGGGCATATAATAGTCACATCACATAATATAGTTGTACCTGATTGGTTAATTCTTAGTACCAGATATCCTTGTATAAAAATATCCACATAGGCACCTGATTTCTTTTAAAGTCATTTCGGAGCAAAAAGGGTAGGTAATTACTAGTTTTTTCTGTTAATCAATCAAAACTATACCTATTTTTGTCATATCAGTAAAAATATATTTTTTGGTGTGCTGCAGAATTTTAGTAATTACTTTATGTGTACCATGAGGTGAAGAAGGTTGAAAATCGCTGGTGTAGATAGACCCCTCTAATCACTTTGTTGCTAATGCCTGGAGTGACCTCTAGTGGTACTGAATTTTTCATATCAGAAAAAAAAAGACTCCCAAATAAAATGTATCATCTTTCACTATTTATTTCACTTGTAAATTCAAAATTCAAAAGTTAATTCACTTGTAAATTCAAAATTCAAAGTTAATCAAATGGAAATTAATGTAGTGTTTAATTGAATTGGCTGATTTCATGATGAAAACTTTACCTCCACAGAATAATTTGAATAATCCCTTCTGAATATCACTACACCCTCACATCCATTTGGGTTTCTGTCCATTATTGCTGAGCCATGGAAGTCATTCATTTACATTCAGTAAAATGTGTTGAATGTTCCCCATTTCCTAGGCACTGTGATATACAGAAAAGGACACATAAATATGAAACTTTGTCAGCCCCCTGTCCTCAGAGAGCTCTTATTCAGTCTGGGCACTGGAGGAAAGTTTGAGGAGGGAGAAGAATGTTAAAAAAGTTATCTATTTCTTAACACACATTAAAATAGATGTCAGCACAAAGAATCACCAATTCTTTCTGGCTTAGTAGACAACCTTTCTTTTTCTGATAGGAATAGAAACAGACCCCCATTGAATAAGGCAGAGTAAAGGATGTATGTCCATAAAGAAACAACAGAATTTTCTCCCATGGGCTGAGAAGTATTGGCTTAGAGTAGAGCCATGTTAAAAAAAAAAAGTACTTTACTATTGTTTAAAAAATGTCAATGTTAAATAAAACAAAATTCAAACTTTAAAAATGTTTAATTTTTATTTTTTTCTTTATTCAGCAACCATATCTCACTTATTTCCTGGATAATTCTACTTTCAAATAAACTTACTTCTTACTTCTATAAAAGCAGTGTTTTAAATAGGCAAGTGAAAATGATAATTTTATACCTTTATATAACTTTTATGTAACTAAGATCACAAGTCAGAAAAATACCTTGTCAGATCCTATTTTATCTTGTAGAATATTGATAATGTACATCTAGTTTGTCTAAAGAAGTAAGATTCCCAGAAACAATGTTAATACTCTGAAATAATGCCCATACTTTAATCATTTTTATTTAATGGCTATATTAAGCTAAAAAAATATTTTCAGCTACCCATGCAAAGTATGATTGCCTCATATTTCTCCACTTATTCTTCTTGAAGATTTTAGTGATATCTTAGTTGACAAGCTAATGGCTTTATCACAAAGAGCTATTCAGACCTGGCAGAAATTTAGAAATTCCTCAGGCTTAATTCAATCTAAAGGTCATAAAATTAATTCACAAAACTTCAAATTCCACTCCATAACAAATTTATCTGGTAATATGTACAGGATTCACTCCAGATACAATTTCACTGGAATTTTCCTGAAACACTGGATTCCAAAATTAGGAATTTTGCTCCATTTCTTTTTCTAGGGTTTCTGCTTAGTGTCATTTCTGTTCATTTTTATGTCTGGGGTCTATAGAAATAGTCCTATAGGAACACACAAAAATTATTTTTAAAAGTTATTTGTTGATTTATTCTTACTTTTCTTTATTCTTTAGTTCTTATTATATTTAATTTTTATTCTTTACAATTTATGACCTGTTTATTCTTAGCTAGTCATTAGTTTAAATAAGCTTTACTATATTCTACCTTTTAAAGATATTCCCTCCTCCAAGGTAGGCTGGGTCTGATTAAGAGCTAGAATAGGATGGAATAAACAGTTCATAAAGATATATTACAGGAAAGATCTATAGGAAAAAAAAACAACTTGAAAATTAGAATGTTGTCTGTATCTGTAGAGTCTGAGATTCCTCATTGTCAATTTTACTGATTCAAATTTTTGTTTTATATTTAAAACTATAATAACAATCTAATAGTCTTTCATGGGCAATCAATATTCTTAGCCAACAATTGAGTAGTGATTTGTACATAGTTAAACAGCTTATACTCTTATAAGCATTCATACTAATCATTGGGCTGAGAGTAAATTTATTTTTTATATTATTTTCAATTATATGAATTGAAATATTACCATAAACACACATGTAACAAAAAAGATTAGTTGACAACACAGGTTAAAGATAATGTATCATGATAAGTAGGAAAAGCTATGATACCTATGTGTTTATTTTTTACTCCAGATAATAACATTTTTATGGTCTTTATTATAAAAGCGTTGGGCTTTATTACTGCTCCGTGCAGTTTAAAATGAAGTAGATGTAGCTTCAAGAAGCTTCAAAAATACTGAAAAGTACAATTATAATTGCACTTTTGAAACTTTGCAGACTAGTGTGTTCTTTCATGCCATTCAGTTGTATCCATACACCATCTCCCTAATCCTCCTTTGAGTATCCAGAACAGGTTTGAGTTTCTTTGTCTCCTGGCTAATTATTTAACTCAGCAGTTTGCTCCCACCTCATATCCAGGATATAGTGTCATCTACAAAATCAGATTTGGTGACTGAAGGACAAATTTGACCCTATTCACCAGAGAGCACACAATGCAAGAGCCAACGTGTGTGGGTGACATAATAATGGTTCCCACATTGATCCAATAATGCATCACACGAGATTAGATGCTCATTAATACAAGTCTCACAATAGGAATGGGGTTGGGGGAAGGCAGAAACAGTTCCAGTTTCAAATTAAATTAGAAAACCACCTTACATATTTCTAAGCATCTGGGTTTCAAAGCTCATTAAGTCAATTATGAGAATTCCTGTATCTCCAGCTCCGCCCATTACATAAGTTTAGTTAACACAATCACAAAAGTTTTGGTGGAATTTACATTGAATTAAGTTTGCCATTTTCAGGGATACTTTTGGATAGTAGGTCTTAGTATAAGGGAAATTTCTTCTTTTTCTACAAAATTTTAGACTTTCTTCACTTAAATATTCCATTTATATCCAGCTACCATTAGACTATGTATTACTTCTGAAAGTCTAGGTGTAACTAGGGTATGACAAACAGTGTTTGACACCCATTTTTCTTTCTGAGCATGTTCTACTTATAGCTGTTCTGAACAGATTTCATTTTGGGAAGTGAACACAGTGCTGTTACGTAAAGTCTGATTGATGGGAGTTAAGGTGGGCAGAAGTTATCCAAATCCAAAGACAAGTGTTTGAAGGGGAAGGAATGTATTATCATTAAAGAGGTAGGAGGATGGAGTTGCCTCTCTGACTAAATGGTGGGTTGGAAGCGCCAGCCTCCATCTATATCCCAAGTCCTGGGCCCAGTGTTCCCAGGAACTTACTTGCTCTGCTGTGTTGACGTCCTCAGAACATAGTAGAGCCACTTGTCAAAAGAAGCAAATACCTGTTTGGTCATTTCTTTATATATCTCACTAGATGAAAATATTAGAGCACTCAAAGGAATAACCGTAACATCCCAGAGCCAAAAATGAATTTAGACAAAAATGAGAGAGAGAATATATTCAGCCTCACTGTTATGTTTACTCTAACATCCCTTTCCCTTCTTATTTGTCCGTTTCTGCCTTACTGATTCTCTCACACTTCTTACCAATTCTGTCCTTCACACATTGGTACAGATACTCACACATGTATCTCTGCTCTTTCTTTTCTGCAAGAAATAACATGCCACAGAATCACTCCACTGAGAGCAGAGTAACCATTGACTTATTTAAAAACCTACAGTTGTCTTCTTCATCCAACCATCTGTCAAAGGACATTTGGGTTGTTTTCATGTCTTGGCCACCTGCAATGAACTTAGGGGTGCATATATCTTGGTTAATAAATGTTTTCTAAATTTTAGGGTAGATACCCAGAAGAGAAATAGCTGGGTCATAAAGAAGATGTGATATATATATACAGTGGAATACTACTCAGCCATAAGAAAAAGATGAAATACTGCCATTTGTGACAGCATGGATGGACCTTGAGAATATCATGTCAAGTGAAATAAATCAGTGAGAAAAAGTTGAGAACCATGTGTTTTTACTCATATGTGGGATATAAAAGTGAAAGTAACAAATGAACAAATAAGAAAAATAAAAACTCATAGACACAGACAACAGTGTGGTGGTTACCAGAGAGAAAGGGAGTGGGAGGTGGTAAAGTGTGAAGGCTATCAAATACATGGTGATGGAAGATTATTTGACTTTGGGTGGTGGGCACACAGTGCAATATGCAGACGATGTGTCACAGAACTGTACACTTGAAACTTGTATAATCTTGTTAACCAATGTCACTCCAACAAATTTAATTTAAAAAGAAATTATTTAAAAACCTAATGTTGTAAATTTTATTCCAACTCATCAAGTAACCCAATTGGTTACCAATCTTTCTCATTCATTTCCCACATGGCTATAGGCCTAAAATACTGGAGCATAATACAGAGGATCTATGGGTAGAGAAAACATAAAATTTATCCTCAGTTTATAATTCTGAATATTTTCACTTAAATTGTTTCACTTATCTGGTTTAGTCTGTACCAAAAGTGAGACCATTTTTTATTATTATTAAATACTCAGCTACCTAAAGGAAATATGAATTTTGAATGAAGAATTTATTCAGACCATATTGGCTCTGTGATGTTCCTATGTCCAACAACACTTTTAACAAAGATAGCTCATTAAACCTGTGTTACTGATGAAAAACCCTTCATTGATAAACAATACTGCAAATTGCATGTAGATGAGGGGACGTATATGTAACAGAGGTGCTGAAGCTAGGAACACAAGTTTTGTATATGTGGTGCCAAAGCTGGCACAGAACACAAATTTTGATTTAAATATTAGGCAAAGAAAAGCTCCTTTTTTGAACTAGTTATCTGGAAACATACTTTTCTAGTGCAGAACTTGAGTTACCAATTGCGAGTATTCACAATAAGCCTGATGATAATAAAATGCCTATTCTTTGATTTAAAAAATATCTATTGACACCTACTTGGCTACATAGAGAAGGCTGAAACCCTTTTGCACACTGTCCTATCAATGTAACAGAAAGTATTGTATCACTCAGTTGCGATAGTGACCCCATTGATGTGCCCCCAGTAGAATGCTAAAAACAATCCTTTCTGTAAAGGATGAAAAACAAAAACCTTGAGCAGGGAAAGATCGCACATTCCAAGCATGTTAGCTAATTTCCTGCAATAGAGCACAATGAAAGGCCATGTGGACAGTGTGTGTTGTTGTCCTTTATCTGTAAAAAAGAAATTTAAAAAAAAGAATGAAAAACATCACCATATCTTCTGGTATCCAGACATAAAATTCTCTGAGTTAAACAGTAATTTTGAGCAACTTTGAAAAGATCATCAATATTGGGTGCTATTTTAAACAACAAAAACTTTCTCTTTGTACCTTCAGCAATCTTACTTTTTAATGAAACAGGCTCAAAATAGCATAACACATATTTCTAGGTCTTTATCATTAAAATTCTTTATCTGTAGACTGCTAGCCTCAAATAATCAACTTGAGAAAACTAACCAAATTAGATGGCTTCCTTGTTCTTTCTAACCATTTCTGTGTTTTATTTTGTTTTGTTTCTTAAACTTCTCTTCCTACAAGCTCAACAAAAGATAGACTAAATGAAGAAAATCCAGCTATTTGCCCAATTTTTTTTTCAATCCAAACCTGCATAAATCAAACTACAAGTAACTGTATTCTCTATTTTCACCAAAAGTGATTTAGTGACATAGCTAAACATCCCCCATGGAAAGGAGCAATAATATGGGCCAGAAAAATTATAAACCTGTAACTCAAGGTTTACCATAGAAACAACAGGAAATATCTAGGAAGTTGTTTACAGTTTATCAAACTGACTAATATAAAGACAATATATGTGATTTACCTTGACAACAGTTTAAACTCTGGAATTTCCTTCCATTGCAGTAAATTTTATGATGCCCTTGAACCAGGGAAGCAGTGTGGTGCAGTAGGGAAAGGTGCAAGCTTTGCTCATAGACAGACTGAATCCCCAAACAGCCACTTCCCACCTGGGTGTCTTTGGAAGTTTCTTAATGAATCTGAACTTGTTAATTGTAAAATGGGTATAAGAATCTATATCTAATGTTAGTGTGTAAGAAACTAGAGATAATACACAAAAGTACCTAGAATGCATCTTTAACCATTATTGAGAGTGTTATGGGTGCTGAGCTACAGAAAACAGAATGGAAAAAGATTTTGATGAGGATACAAGTAGAAGAGGGCTGGGGTTTAGAATAAATCAAATATCTCTATGGCAAAAAGTTTACTTAAGGTCCAAACAGAACAATGAGGCAGGGAAATGAGATGATAGAGACTTTGTGATTGTATACTTTGTCCTAAACCAGAACTGCTCTAGTCTAGTCTATCATAACTCAGGTCCATTTCCAAAAGGCCCTTCTAGACTAGGCACTGTAAAAGCTAGGACTCTGGGGAGAACATTCATTCTGCAATAATCATGCTTACAATCAGCCTTGTGTACTCCAATGCAGCCCTAGCAAATACCAATTTTCATTATAAATTGGTATTTGGGCATAAATACCCATTGGGCATATGCCAAGTTGGCATATTCAGAATTTCATCTACTATTCAGTCTAAAAGTACTTCATGGTGCTTCTACTTGGAGGTTGTTTTGCTACTTCATGGAGTTATGAGACTAATCATTCAGCAGAAAATATACAGTTAAAGGTTGTTTTTTTTTTAAATCTTGACATCATTAATGAGGCAAAAGTGTTGTCATCCTTCAAGCAAGAGCTGCAGTGAGGTGCCTCTCCATATGTTTTGGCAGAATCGATGCATCTGTGAATTCAGTGCTAAGCCCTGCATGTCTCAGCACAACAGCTATGCAGACCAGTGCTCCTGGACCCATTCTAAACACATCACCATTTGGATTTGCAGCAGTAAGTCAGCAATTTTCAATCTACTGGACAAGGTTTGCTACAGGAAGTATTAAGTTGATTTACTTTTATTATCACCTATTAAGTAGCTTTTCATGTAAGCCACTATATAAACATTATTTAATTTTTCAGCTGTCTTGCCTAAAGCTCTAAACATCTGCAAAAATTATCTATTTTTACCTTGAAAAATATTTTTCACTGAATAAAAAAGACAACATACAAAGTTTCAAAGCTCAAGGAAGGGAAAATTTAGAAACCTACCAATATTCACTATAATATGATTGAAATCAATCTTAGATAGGCAAAGATTTCTTGAACAGGACAGGAAAAGCACTATCATAAAAGAAAAATGAATAAATTAGACTGTATCAAAATTAAAAATGTCTTATTATCAAAAGCCTCCATTAAGAAAATAAATAGACTGAGAGAAAAATGTTTGTAATATGTATCTGGCCAAGGACATATATCCAGAATATATAAAGAGTTACTACAAATCACTAATATACAAAGTGCAATAAATATTTGCAAAGGGTTCAGCAGACACATTCCACAAGAATGTATACAAGTAGGCAATAAGCACATGAAAAAGTTTTCAACATCATTATTCACCAGGAAATGGCCAATAAATTACCACTTTACACTCACTGGAATACTAAAATTAAAAACTCTGAGCCCTGGCTGGCATAGTTCAGTGGATTGAGCGTGGGCTGCGAACCAAAGTGTCCCAGGTTCAATTCCCAGTCAGGGTACATGCCTGGGTTGCAGGCCATGACCCAGAGCAACCGCACATTGATGTTTCTCTCTCTCTCTCTATCTCCGTCCCTTCCCTCTCTAAAAATAAATAAATAAAATTTTTAAAAATTAAAAAAAAATGAAACCTCTGACCACACCATGTGTTAGCAAGTATGCAGCAGATCTTGAATGCTCATCCACTGATGATGAGAGTGTATGATGGTCAGCTACCCTGGAGAACTGTTTGACTTCCCACAATTCCCCTCCTACATATTTACATAAGAGAATGATAATGTATGTCTAAAAAACACTGACTTGCACAAGAATATTCACAACACAGCTTCATTCATAATAGCCAAATACTGAAAATAGCCCGTGTCCTTTAACAGGAACATGGATCCACAAAGTGTGGCAGATCCACACATTAGAAAAATATTCAAAGAATTGGTACGCACAACAACCTGGGCAAATCTCAAAAGCATCATACTGAAAGAAGCCAGGCACAACTGTCACATATAATATGACTCTATGTATATAAAATCTAAATTCAGATAAAACTAATCAATGTCCATGGAAATCAGACAGTGATTGAGAGAAAAACATGAACCATATAGAGCAGAGAGTTATCTATGCAGATGGCAATGCTTTATACTTTGTTTTGGATGAAGTTAACAAGAGTGCATGTATATAAATGTCAAAACTTAATGACTGAGAGGGCTCCACTTGTACTAATAGCCAAATCGCTCCTACCACACCATTCCACTGCAGACAATGACTATAAACTCTGGACAAAATGTAAAAAAGCAACTACCTGAAGGCATTAGATAGAGCAGAACTAAATCAAACAGATACTGGGAGGTGGATGACAATTGCACAATGAAAACAAAAATAAATTTCACATTTGTATGACTTTTCACCTGAGGCCAAGTCATAGTCTACACCATGTGAAGCAGCTAAAACTCAGCTAATAGACATGTTGTGTTATTAGATTGAGGAACAAGATAGCAGAGTTAGGGTTGTCCACTGCAGCTGGGAACTGAGGAACTAGATAATCCCAGAAAAAAAAGAGAGCATGACGTTCAAATATTGTGAATACACTTTATCTAAGCCTTTTGCTAGCTCCCAAACTACATATGCATATGGCAGACATCTAGCAGACCAGCTAAGGCTAATGTACCTGAACTGAAATGTCAGCTCCACACAGAGTTTGCAATTTTGGAGTTTCAGTCCAATCAAGTTATCTGCCTAACACTAAAAATCAGTACTCTTGCAGAAACATTACAGAATCCTAAGTGTCTACAATATATCATTTGCCCAGAATATAATCCAAAATTATTCAATAAAATAAGATGAAACTATTATCCGACTCAAGAGAAAAGGCAATTGATGAAGACTGGTGACTCCAAAATGATTCAGATATTGGAATTAGCAGGCAAGGGATTTAAAGTTGCTATTTCAACTATACCAAAGTATATCAGAGTGGTCATGGTGAAGGAAAAGATAGGAAATAGAGGAGAAATTGGAACTAGAAAAACAATTTGAAATTTTAGAACTAAAAACAAATTCTGAAATAAAAAATTCAATGATGAGCTTATCACCATACTGGAAATTACAGAAGAATTATTGGTCTCTAAGACAAAGAAATAAAAATTATGCAAACTGAAGAAGAAAGATTAAAAATAATAGTGCCTCAGAAACTCCTGGGACAACATCAAGAGGTCTAACACAGAATTTTTGCGGTCTTATAACAAGAGGAAAGAGACAATGAGGCCCCCTAAAAATAATTTAAATAAATAATGGCAGAAATTTTTCCATATTTGGTGAAGACAAAACCTGTAGTTTCATAAATTTCAGTCAACTTTGAGTCTAAGTGATATAAAATATGGGGGCTGACTATACATGTATTTCTATTTTTTCTGTTTGAAAATATTCATAATAAAATGGTAAAATGATATAAACCACATCAAAATGAACACAGATCATATATTATATTGTATCTTAATTATATCATTTTTAAAATAATCTAATTCTACACTATATAAGGTGGATATTCAAGGTTCAAGCATTAACTGAAAGATATAATTAATATTCAACACCTTTGTGATTTCTTTGTAAAATTATTTTATTGTTGTTCAATTACAGTTGTCTGCATTTACTCCATTTACTCCCTACTACTCCCCCCACAGTCAACCCCACCACCCTCCCTTGTTTCCACGACCCCCCCTTGGTTTGTCCACGTGTCCTTTATAGTTTTTCCTGAAAACCCTTCCCCCCTACCCCCCATAACCCCCTTCTAGTTACTGTCAGATGGTTCTTAACTTCAATGTCTCTGGTTATATTTTATTTGCTTGCATGTTTATTGATTAGGTTCCAGTTACAGGTCAGATCATATAGTATTAGTCCCTCACCACCTGGCTTATTTCACTTAGCACAATGCTCTCCAGTTCCATCCATGCTGTCGCAAAGGTTAGGAGCTCCTTCTTTCTCTCGGGTGTGTAATATTGCACTGTGTAAATGTACCAGAGTTTTATTATCCATTCATTTACTGATGGGCACTTATGTTGCTTTTAGCACTTGGCTATTGTAAATTGTGCTGCTATGGACGCTGAGGTGCATAGGTTCTTTTCAATTGGTGTTTTAGGGCTCTTAGGATATATTCCCAGCAGTGGAATTGCTGGGTCAAAAGGCAGTTCCATTTTTACTTTTCTGAGAAAATTCCATTGTGTTTTCCACAGAGGCTATACCAGTCTGCATTCCCACCAACAGTGCCCTATGTTTCCCTTTTCTCCGCATCCTCTCTAACACTTGTTTGTTGCTTTGTTTTTGATGGCCATTATTAATGGTGTGAAGTGGTATCTCATTGTGGTTTTAATTTGCATTTCTCTGACGGCTAATGATGCTGAGCATCTTTTCCTATGTCTCTGGGCCCTCTGTATGTCTTCCTTGGAGAAGTGTCTGTTCAAGTCCTTTGCCCATTTTTAATTAGGTTGTCTGACTTCCAGGAATGGAGTCATGTGAGTTCTTTATATATTTTGGAGATCAAACCCTTGTCCAAGGTATCATTGGCAAATATGTTTTCCCATATAGTTGTTTCTCTTTTCATTTTAATGCTGTTTTCTTTGCCATGCAGAAGCTTTTTAATAAACAAATGGATGAGGTCCCATTTGTTTATTCTTTCCTTTATGTTCCTTGCTTTAGGGGACATATTGGTGAAGATATTGCTGCATGGAATGTCTGAGATTTTCCTGCTGATGTTTCCCTCTAGGATTTTTATGGTGTCACAACTTATATTTAAGTCTTTTATCCACTTTGAAATTATTTTTGTGTATGCTACAAGTTGGTGATTGAGTTTCATTTTCTTGCATGTAGCTGTCCAGATCTCCCAACACCATTTGTTGAAGAGGCTATTTTCACTCCATTTTATGTTTCTTGCTCCTTTGTCAAATATTAATTGACCATAGAAAACTTAGGTGTATTTCTGGGCTCTCCGTTCTGTTCCATTGGTCTATGCGTCTGTTCTTATGCCAGTACCAGGCTGTTTTGATTACCTTGGCCTTGTAATACAGTTTGATATCAGGCATTGTGACCCCCTCCTACTTTGTTCTTTCTCAAAATTGCTGCTGCTATTCAGGGTTGTTTATGGTTCCATATAAATTTTTGAAATGTTTGTGCCATGTTGGTGAAATATGTTATTGATACTTTAATAGGAATTGCATTAAATCTATAAATTGCTTTGGGTAGTATGGCCATTTTGATTATGTTAATTCTTCCAATCCATGAGCATGGTACATGTTTCAATTTGTTTGTGTCTTCCTTAATTTCTTTCTTCAGTATTGTGTAGTTTTCCAAGTACAGGTCTTTAAATCATTGGTTAGGTTTATTCCTAGGTACTTTATTTTTCTTTTTGATATATCAAATGGGATTTTTTTCTAATTTCTGATTCTGATATTTTACTGTTGATGTACAAAAATGCCTTCGATTTCTGAATACTGACTTTGTATCCGACTATTTGCCAAATTCACTTATTAGGTTGAGCAGTTTTTTGGTGGAGTCTCTAGGATTTTCTATGTACACTATCATGTCATCTGCAAACAATGACAGTTTTGTTCCCTCCTTTCCAATTTGGATGCCTTTTATTTCTTTTTCTTGTCTGATTGCTGCGACTAGGACATCCAATGCTATGTTGAATAGGAGTGGTAAAAGAAGACATCCTTGTCTTTTTCCTGATCTTAATGGGAAAGCTCTAAGTTTTTGTCCATTGAGCATGATGTTAGCTGTAGATCTCTCATATATGGCCTTTATTATGTTGAGGAATTCTCCCTCTATTCCCACTTTGCTAAGTGTTTTTATCATAAATGGGTGCTATACCTTATCAAATGCTTTTTCCACATCTGTTGCTATGATCATGTGATTTTTGTCTTTTGTTTTATGTGATGTATTATGGTTATTGATTTGCGAATATTGTACCATCCTTACATCCCTGGGATGAATCCCACTTGGTCATGGTGTATGATCTTTTTAACATATTCCTGGATGTTGTTTGCCAATATTTTGTTGAGGATTTTAGTGTTTATGTTGATCAGCAATATTAGCCAGAACTTTTCTTTCTTTGCTGTGTATTTATCTGGTTTTGGGATTAGGATGATGCTGGCTTCACAAAAAGAGTTTGGGGCTCTTTCATCATTTTTGATTTTTTGAATAATCTGTGAACAATAGGGGTTAGCTCATCTTTAAATGCTTTGTAGAATTCTGTGAAACCACCTGGTCCAAGGCTTTTGTGTGTCAGGAGTTTTTTGATTACTACTTCAATTTCATCTGCTGTTATTGGTTTGTTCAGGCTTTCTGCTTCTTCTTCATTCAGTTTTGGAAGATTATATTTTTCTAGAAATTTGTCCATTTCACCTAGGTTTTCAAATTTCTTGGCATACAGTTCTTCATAGTAATTCCTTACAATCCTTTGTATTTCTGTGGTGTCAGTTAGAATCTATCCTCTTTCATTTCTGATTGTGTTTATTTGGGTCCTTTCTCTTTTTTTCTTGATGAATCTGGTTAAAGTCTTGCCAATTTTGTTTATCTTTTCAAAGAACCAGCTCCTGCATTCATTGATCCTTAGAATTGTGCTTTTAGTCTCTATGTCATTAATTTTCTGCTCTGATCTTGGTTAATTTTTTCCTTCTACTTGCTCTGGGCTGTCTTTGTTGTTGTTCCTCAAGTTCTTGTAGGTGCAGGATTAGGCTGTTTATTTGAAATGTTTCTATCTTTTTTTAGGTAAGCCTAAAAAAAGTTCATGTATCACTATGAACTTCCCTCTCAGGACTGCCTTTGCTGTGTCCCATAAGTTTGGGGTTGTTGCGAGTTCATTTCATTTGTTTCCAGAAACTTTGATTTCTTCCTTAATCTCATTCTTGACTCATTCATTGTTTAATAGCATGCTATTCATTCTTCATGAGTTTGAGTGTTTGGGGTTTTTTTCCTTGAGATTTGTTTCTAGTTTCAGTCCCTTGTGGTCAAAGAAAATGCTTGATAGGATTTCAATTTTCTTGAATTGTTGAGGCTTGTTTTGTGTTCTATCATGTGGTCTATCTTTGGAAATGTTCCATGTGCATTTGAAAAGAATGTGTATTTTGCATCTTTGGGATGAAGAACTCTATTATATCAGTTAAGTCCGTTTCATTTAATGCATCGTTCAGTTCCACAATATCCTTATTGATGTTTTGTTTGGAAGATCTATCCACTTTTGACAGTGAGGTGTTAAAATCCCCTACTGTAATTGTGTTGTTGTCAATGTCTTTCTTGAAGTTCTCCAAGATTTTCTTTATATATTTGTGTGTTCCTATGTTGGGTGCATATATATTTACAACGTTTATATCTTCTTGATAGATTCTTCCCTTGAGTATTATGAAGTGACCTTCTGGGTCTCTCTTTATGGCCCTTTTTTTGAAGCCTGTTTCATCTGATATGAGTATTACTACCCCAGCTTTTGTTCCTGACCATTTGTTTGGAATATTTGTTTCTAGTGCTTCACTTTCAGGCTGTGTAGGTTTTGTTCTAAGGTGGGTCTTTCGTAGACAGCATATATGTGGGTCATGCTTTCTTACCCATTCAGCTATTCTATGTCTTTTGATTGCAGCATTTAATTTATTTATGTTTAAGGTTATTATCCATAGGTACTTATTCATTGACATTTTTTCATACCTGTGCTCATCTCTTTCTCACTCTTTTTTTTCCTTTTCTTAAGGCACACCCTTTAGCAACTTTTTCAGAGCTGGTTTGGAGGAGGTATATTTTTTGTGGCTTCTTTTGTCTGGGAAGCTCCTTATTTGGCCTTCCATTTTAATTGAGAGCTTTGCTGGGTAGAGTAGTCTTGGTTGCAGGCCTCTGCTTTTCATTAGCTGGAATATTCCTTACCATTCCCTTCTGACTTGTAGCATGTCCATTGAGAAGTCTGCTGCTAGTCTTATTGGGGCTCCCTTCTATGCTAGTTCCTGTTTCTCCCTTGCTGCCTTTAAGATTCTCTCTTTATCTTGGAATTTTGCCATTTTAATTATGATGTGTCTTGAAGTAGGCCTCTTTGGGTTCCTTTTGATTGGGACTCTCTGCAGTTCCTGGATTTGTGTGACTTTTTCTCTCATCACATTAGGGAAGTTTTCCATCATTACTTTTTCAAATAGGTTTTCTATTCCTTGCTCCTCTTCTTCTCTTTCTGGTATCCCTATTATATGGATATTACTACATTTCATGTTGTCCTGCAGTTCCCTTACCCCTCTTTGTTCTTTTTGAGTCTTTTTTCCTTTTCTTGCTCTTTCTGGGTCTTTTTTCTACCTTGTTTTCCAGCTTGCTGATTTGAACTTCTGCTTCATCTACCCTGCTTTTAATTCCTTCTACTGTGTTCTTCAATTCAGAAATTGTATGCTTCATTTCCTCTTGATCCTTCTTGATAGTTTCCTTTTCCTTTTTCATGTTGATATAGTTTGCAGTGAGTTCATTGTAGTTTCCCTATAGTTTTTGGTGAGTGTCTGTGAGCTCACTGAGCTTCCTGGTAACCATTGCTTTGAACGCAATATGATAGTTGAGTGCCTGTATTTCATTTAGCATTCTTTCCGAGGCTTCCTCCTTTCCCTTCACTTGGGGATTGTTTCTTTGTCTTCCCATTGTTTGTGAGACTCTTCTTGTTAGCCCCTGCTTCTTAATTGATCTGTTGTGACTCCCTGGGTTTATGGTAGGAGACCTGTGATATTCAGTAGTGCTGTCTCCTTGATCTCCTGAGCTTGCTGGTCTTGGGCTGTCATTTATGTTGGCTCTCTGCCTGTCTTTGGGTTTTGACTGTCATTGGGTCTTTCTTTGGTGGGTCCTTCCCTCTATCTGGTTAACTAAGGGTCACTCCATCCACCATGTCTTGTATTCTGTTGTGAAGGTTGGACAGGTTGTGTTGAAGCTGGTTCTTCTGTGTGTCCAAGGTTTTGAGGCTTCTCTCTCACTATTATTCAGTTGTTTGTTCTGGGTAATTTCTCCGCTATTTAGTTGTAATTCCAGACTGGTCCTGGGTGGAGGTTAGTGTGGCTTCCACTCACTCCTTTACCTTCTTCTGTTATTATCTTATTATCTGTTGGTGGTTCCTTTGTTGGTGGGTTCTATCTCCCAGCAGGTATACTGGTGTTCACAGCTCCCACCTACTCTAAATGCTTGGAGAGTATGTGGAGGAACTGTTTCAAACTGAGACTCATCCTGTGGCAGAAGGGAAGAGAGGGCAGGAGTGCCTGGGCATCTAGCTGGAGCAGAATGTATCTTCCTTGGGATCAGAGCCTCAGCCCTAGGACTTGCAGCAAGGAGTGTGTGGATTTCACTCCTGGACAGGCTCTATGATTTCTCCTTATAGAGGTAAAGTATGGGCCATGGAAAAAGGGGCAGAAGATTCATGTTATCTGATATAAGGTCTCCTTCCAAATAATCTTTAACTCATCAATCCTCCTGTCACTCAAAAAATCTGTTCATCTCATCTCATGGGTACACATACACATGTGATGAAAAAAAATTTAAGGCACAGAAGGGAAGATGGGAAACAACACAGGCTATGCACAGCTACTTCCTCTGCACTCTTGTGTTGGTGATCTGTGCATTATCAACAAGAGTGTGCATGAACAAGATACACTATAGAGCCCAATCTCTCAGCACAGTATGTGGGCACTTGATGATAATACTATTCAGCACATTAGTGTCCTACTTTTGTACTGGAAAGTTGTGCAACTGTAAGTAAACCCCTTGATTTACTCAAAACTAAATTTCTTTTCTGAAGCATGAAAAGTTTAAGAATTGCTCAGCCCCAATCCACACCTATCCAGTGTGCTTCTCAGTCTCTATCATTCCTAAGTCACCTTGGTTATCTGGCCACAGGTGGCTGGCAGGCATCAAGTGAGGATGGTGATCACTGGGCCTCAGGATACAATGGAGCAAGAGCTTGAGGGCACCCTTTTTTTCTTTTTTAAATAAAATTTAAATATAGCTTATTGTTTATGCTATTACAGTTGTCCCAATCTTCACCATTTGTCCCCCTCCACCCAGTCCAGCCCCCACTCGCACAATCAATCCTCAGCCCATTGCCCATGACCGTGTGTCATTCATAAATGTTCTTTGACTAATCCCTTCACCTTCTTTCAAACAGTCCCCCTTCCTCCTTCCCTTTCTTACCTTTTGTGACAGCATGGATGGAGCTGTAGACTATTATACTAAGTGAAACAAGCCAGTCTGTGAAAGAGAAAAACCATATGAACTTACTTATAAGTGGATTATAGTGAACAGAATAAAAAAGGAGCAAACTAAAGCCAAAGGCATAGAAACAGGGAACAGACTGACAGCTGTAAGATGGAGCACTATTCTTTTGAACGCATATAGAAAGAAAATATTTACCACCAACCATGGCTGTAAATCCATGCAGGAGAGATTCTGGAGCAATTGAAAGATTAGAGCTTAAAAGATGAAATCACATCTGCGGAATGAATTGGGCTGAGCCTGTGGATTATAGCTGGGCCAAGGGAAAAATGCACTGCAGCTAAGCTTAAGGTCCACAGGAAATACCTTGATGGGGGTAGAGACATCCTTATGATGCTAGGACAGTTTGGTGAGCCCAGATTTGGCACCAGTATTAATTTTCTCCTAGAAGAATAAGGAATCATGGTTAATAATGATGCTGTGGTTAGAAAAGTGTTAGTATTTCCATCCTAAAGAAGCTCTAGTTTCCAATGTAGTGTTATATAGGGAAATGAGCCAAGCCACAGGGAAGGGCATGCCTGGAATCATTGATGAAGAGAGCAGTGGAACAATGCCCAGACCTTCACCATTGTGTACTCTTTTGGTGCCACATGGAGTGTGATGAAATGAGCAGTGGCTGTTCTGTCCACAGGCTCTGTCAGCTCCCATTTGTCAGATATTTTCTGACTTTCTACACTCAAAGAACCAAGGTGGGAAGCTTGGCAGTGCTTGGCTTGTGTCATATGTTGAGTGACCAATAATTGGAAAAAAAGAAAACAGTAAAATAATAATATTGTTTTCCAGTGGCTCACAATAGAAGATGTCCACCTAAATCAGATCAATGCTAAGGACCCCAAAATTTCTGACTACCTGATGCAGCCTGAGACAGCCACTTCTGTCAGAGTGACTTTGACTGTGTCTGAGGAGGGCAACAAAAACCCACAGGACTTTACCACCCTCCTTAATTTGTCCATTTGTCCATTTGGTAGCTAGATACCACCTCCCTCCCCAAGGTTATCAAGGCTTGTGAAGAGCTAAACATGAAACATGAACCTCTCCAGTTCATCCTACCTCAGTTTGAGACTCTGCTGCCCACTCCTCAGCCAGCAGTTTTCCTTCTCAGTTTCAGGGAATTGCCACCTTCTCTGCTAGAACTGTGTGACTTAGATGATATGTTCGCCTCTCAGAAGGAACAGCTTGCTCAGATTACCAGTGGGTGTACTGTAGAAGACCTGGAACTCAATGTCAGGAAGTGGAGTGCCATTCTTAGAGTAACCAATAAACTACCAAAGGACCACCAAGGTGCCAAACATACCTTGAGTTCTGGAGTTCAAGAAATTGAACCAGAGACATGACATTAATACAAATGAAACTGCATTCTAGTACAATTTCCAAGGTCCGTGCCTCATGAAGCATTTTCTGCCTCTTGATTCTTGTTGCAAACTGTTTTTCAGTTGTTCTTCAATATCTTTATCACAATCATCTAGCTACTCTTTCTTCAATGAGCTATGGAAGGCGTGTGTATCTTCTATAATGCCAAATAGGTATAAGTCTCTAAGTAGAAGATCCTTATGTAAGATATATTCCATTTTCCTCAACTAAATCTGATTGGACCTGTACCTTTATACTTTTTTTGAAATAAAAGAATTGTTTCCTCAAGTTCCTTTCTTGTCTAAAATGTGTTTTCACCCTTAGGTTCTTTTGAAAAAGATAATAAAGGATAATAACTGTATTTCTGGGAATTCCTCTGTGACGCAAGGTAAGCCAAATTTGTCTGAGGTGATCTCTGTGGCCAAAGTTTAGGACCAAGTTTCAGCTGGCCCCATTCGAACCCAGCATATTTGAACATTTTCATATAAGCATCACAAATGCTGAACAATTGTTCTATTTTTAAAAGGGAACTGACATTAGCAATCAGGTGGGTTTTAAAAGATATGAAAATCTCCAAAGAAAGGGTAATGTGCGATGATTAAGTTCATACAGAACTGACATCTTGTGGGAAAGGGGAAAATCCACCTACAATAAAATGTTATGCCTGTCCCTGTTTTCAATTTCCTCCCACGCATCTACCGCTTCTGTTGAAACTTGCTATTGCTAAAGTACTTTTTTCATCATGAAAAGAGCTATAGTTCTAAAAGGGACTATTGGCACCCAAAACCAGTTGTGGTGTTAGAGGCAATTCAATTGTGCTTGGTAATTGTTTTCCTGGGCATTTAATTTTATTGCTGTTGTCAATGTTTCCAGGAGAGGGGGTGCTTTTTATTAATCATAAATACAGAAACGCATCACAATAATTTTTTAGTGTTTCATTTGAAGACAAAAAGCTAGATGATATCAAGCAATAATGATAAAATAAAAGCAAAGAACTCACTACTGGTAAAAAATAATATATGTTCAATTGCTAATCAAAACATAAACGTATATATCATTGTAAGAGGCTCATCTCCTAATTCGAGGTCTTTAAATCCAGAATGTTGTCTCTAGAGTAAATTTAAAATATAACCAAAATCTCCATTTAAAAATATAAAACCTAGTTTAGCTGATGATCAGTTACTTAAACTTTTGAGAATTAACTATCAATGTGGCTCTGATCTGCATTTTTATCCCATTCTTTCTAACTCTTCATTCATATAAATAACACCAAAGCAATATCTATTTTAGGTTATGCTGAAATCTATTTATTTTTATAATTAACAAACTGGGCATGCTTTTTCTGAAGCTTTGTCTCAGCAACAAGAATTGTTGGCTTCTACTAAGCTTATGTCTTTTTTTTTAAGAATTCTATTAATTCGTAATTATAATTCAGAAATAATTTTATGTTAGGGTAGAAAAGACAGAGATTGCAATGGTTTCCAAATTGTACCCCTAGAAGCCTCAGATTCTGTGGAGTTGCATCAAGGCCTGGCCCAATTTAAGTAAAATAGCCCAATTTATTGTTTCTTTAAAGAGAAAATGGTTGAAACCATAAATTTTGTCCAAATTTCTCAACTTAAAGTTCAGAAAACTAAAGTCTAAATACATGCAGCAGCCTTCTATAAGGCAATTCAGCTAGAGGATTGGAACTAGTGACAATAATTAGACCAATAAATATGAGAGAGAGGAAAAGAGAGAGAGAGACCGGAAATACTACCCCGTGGTAATACATCATTGTCTCAGTTACTTTGGGAAAATTTTACTCTCATTTCCTATTTCATACCTATTTTGTCCTTCTCATGTTTGCTCCCACCACCTTAGTTTAGGCCTCCTTTGCTCACACTGAGATTAGACCTTATCTCCCCTAATCCAGTGTCTCTTTCCTCTAGTTCATTATATATCCTACTACCAAACTTCCAACTGCTCTGAGGAGAGGCCTCCAATGACAACACTCTGTCACCTTTAGGGCTTCCCAAGTAGTCCTCAGACCAGCAGCACTCATGTTACCTGACATCTTGTTAGAAATACAGTTTCTCAGGCCCCACTCAGACCTGTGAATCTGACACTCTGAAGTGAGGCCTAGTAATCTGTGTTTTAACAAGCCTTCCGGGTGACTCTGAAGCACACTAACATCTGAGAGCCCTGTCTGCAGAATAAACTCCAAAGTCCTTGTACAAGTAGTCAAGGTTGTACATCACCAGTTTCCAATCTATCTTCCCATATTTATCTCCTATTGCCCCCAAAAGGTAACCTATGTTCCACGTAGACTGCACCATCCTTTGACCAAAAGGCGACTAAAGTGTCCTACTCCCAGGCCTTTGCTTATTATATAACATTAGCTAAATGTCTCCTTGGTTCTTATTTCTCTCTGTTCAAAACCCACCATCTTTCAAAGCCAACCTCAACTGCTCTTTCAAGAGGATCTCACAATATCCACAGAGTGATATGATTTCTTATTCTGAATACCTACAACACTTTGGTATCCTATATCCTCACTACATTATAATCATTCGTATATATGTCTTTTTATGGCTACCATTGCCTTAAGCCATAGACTGGCCAAAGACTGTTGAGGCCAAAGACTGTGTTTGTTGCATCATTTTGCCCCCCACAGTGCTTTGCACATCATGTATATTCAGGAAATATTTAGTGAGTAAAACAATGAAGATTTCCTGTGATCAATAATAATCTCCTACTTCCAGCCAAGATGGAGGCATAGATAGATACACTGTGCCTCCTCACACAACCAAAACAAGGACAACAAAATCTGAGAAACAAACAAACAAAAAACCCCACGACCAGAACTGACAGAAAATTTAACTGTACCAAAGATTGACATATCTGGCCCATTACAGATTGAGCTGGTGTGGTGGATTGTATTTTTGTTCTCCCTGCCCATCCTTTGGAAGAATTAAACTTCCCAATATCATTGACATGAGGCTGGGCTGTGTGTCTTGCTTTAGCTTGTGGAATGTGAGCAGATGTGATGCTCTGAGCAGGACTTTTAAGAGCCAGTGTAGTTCTGCCAACTCTTGTGTCCCTCGGTTGAGAATAGTGGGTACCAAGTTGGGGCTACTCTTTCAAAAGGAAGAGATTACAATAGAGAGGAACTTGAGCAATGAAGTTTTATGATTATAAGCCTTTAAATAGAGAGGTCATTTGGGATCATAGTATAACTTAGCCCACACAGATTGATACAGTCATGCCAGGGGACAGAAATTCTTAGCTGTAGGAAAAGTATGCCAGACTTCTTACTTTCAAGTAACAGCTGGTACATTTCAAGTATAAAGCTGCTTCCTCCAACATGTTATAACCATGATGGAATTTTCCTTGTATTTTGTGCTGTTGGTTCAAATGGCCTCATCTTTTCTAGGAGGGTCATGATTGAGAACCATACACACCTTCTTTTTCCTATCTATTAATCTTCATTTGACTGAGATTCATTAATAATGAATTTCTCTTGGGGTTGATGTCTGAAAATGTGCCACTAATCCTGAAACTCACTACTATAATCTAAGCTTTATAAATCCAGATTGTCATTGTCTGGAAGCTGCCTAGAATAAAACAGCAAATAAAGGCCACATTATTTTTACCTTCATCAGCACTCAAAGAAGATGTAGGCTGGTAGAAGTCAAATTATTGCCTAGCTAATAATATTGAATACTCTCTATCTCCTGACCAGGTGGAAAGCTGTTATCGCAGAGATACAGGCCAAAATGCAGATTTTCTGTCTTGAGACATGACAAGAAAATTTTTCTACTTTTCAAAATTTCACTTTAAATTTTGAAGATGTGATTTTTCCATGAATTATTGTATGAATTATTTTTTCTTACTGCAAAATTTAAATTCACTATTCCTCCAAACTGGAACCAGCCTGCCCTCATCAACAGGATCTTATACCATTTTGCTCTCCTCCTGCCCTTTCTTATTTTCATTTAAAGTTGTATTTTTCCCTTTTCTACCATGATTTCTAACCCTTACACTTATTATTTCTCCTCTCTTGATCCTCTCAAAATCATTTTTCTTCCCTTTAGACATATCATAATCTTTTTTCTTTCTTAGAACATACTTATTCTCTTATATCTTTATTAATCTTTGCTCACTTGCCATGGCTATTACTGTAATGATTGTTTTTCTTTAATTCTGTTCTTATTTTTTACTATTTTGTTTCAAATCTCATGTTATACTGTTCCCTTTTCTTACTCCATTTTGCTTTATTCCCTCCCTTTTTATTTATGTTGTAAATTTTATTTTCTCCCTTTCTTCTCCATGTTTCTATTCCCTACTCTTACTATTTTTTCACCTTCTACCCTCTCAAAATAATTTTTCTTTCCATTAGTCATCCTACATACATTTTTCCTTTCTTATAATATTCTTATTTTCTTCCCACCTTTATTAATCTTTGCTCATTTATTGTTGATATTGCAATTGTGTTTGGAGGCATTTTTTTCTGGTGTGCATTTTGTTTACTTGGTTGTTTTGTTTTATTTTGGCAGCACCTGTACAACATCATACAAGACATGGTGGGGGTTGTGACATACAAGGGAGCTACAATAAGTCTAGCAGCTGATTTCTCAATAGAAGTATTATAAGGCAGAAGAGACTGGGACAAAATATTCCAAGTAATGAAAAGCAAAGACCTGTAACCAAGACTACACATCCTGCAAGGCTCTCATTTGAAATGGGAGGTGAAATAAGGAGTTTTCAAGAATAAAAAAATTTAAAAAGCCTACAAGAGTACATTTCCACCAAAGCAACATTTTAAGAGATGTTAAGGGACTGTTTTAAAAAGATGAAGAAATCAAAGAGAGAGAGAGAGAGGAACATGGTTACAAAGGGAAAAATGACAATGAATAAATACCTATCAATAATATCCTTATATGGAAATGGATTAAATACTCCAATCAAAAGACATAGGATAGCTGAATGGATAAGAAAACAAAACCCACATATATACTGTCTACAAGAGACCCACCTCAAATCAAAATATCTACACAGAGTGAAAGTAAAGGAATAGAAAAAATATTCCAAACAAATGAGAATGAAAAAAAAAGCTGGAGTAACAATACTTATATCAGACAAAATGGGCTTCAAAACAAAGACTGTAACAAGAGACAAAGAAGGACCCTGTATAATATTAAGGGAGCAGTCCAACAAGAGGATATAATCATAGTAAACATATATGCAGCCAACATAGGAGCATCTAAACATATAAGCAAAATCTTGGAAGACTTTAAGAAAGAGACTGGCAGCAATACAGCCAAAATAAGGGATTTTAACACCCTAATGTCAACAACAGATAGATAATCCAAACAAAAAAAAACAACCCTACTCGACCAAATGGACTTAATTGATATTTACAGAGTGTTTAACCTCAAAAAAGCAAAATATACATTCTTTTCAAATGCATATAGATCACTTTCATAGACAAAATGGTAGGACACAAAACAAGCCTCAACAAATTCAAGAAAATTGAAATTATATCTTCATCTTCTCAGATCACAATGGTTTGAAAATAAAAACCAACCTCAAGGAAAAAACTCAAAAGCTTTCAAATACATGGAAATTGAACAATGTTATTAAACAATAACGGGTTAACAATGAGATCAAGGAAGAAATCAAAAAGGATCTGGAAACAAATGGAAAGGAACACGCTGCAATCCAAAACCTATGGGACACAGCAAAGGCAGTCCTGAGAGGAAAGTTCATAGCAAAATAGAGCTATCTAAACATAGAAAAATCTAAAATAAACAGCCTAACCCTACATGTAAAAGAACTAGAGCAACAACAAAAAACACAGCCAAGAGGGTAGAGAGGAAGGAAATAATCAAGATCAGAGAAGAATTAAATAACATAGATTCTAAGAAGAAATCCAAAGAAGAAATCAATTAATTCAGGAGCTGCTTCCTTGAAAAGATAAACAAAATTGACAAACCACTAACCAGATATGAGAGAGAGAGAGAGGGAGAGAGAGAGGACTCAAATAAAATCAGGAATGAAACAGAAGTGTCAACAGATACCACAGAAATACAAAGGATTATAAGAAATCACTATGAATAACTATATGCCAACAAATTTGACAACCTGGGAGAAATGGATAAATCCATAGAAACATACAATCTTCCAAAACTAAATCAAGAAGAAGCAGAAAGCCTGAAGAGATAAACAACAATAGCAAAATTGAAGCAGTAATCAAAAAACACCCAATACACAAAAGCCTTGGACTGGGTGGCTTCACAGGCACATTTTACCAAAAATTCAAAAAATGACATCCTATCCTTCTCAAACTATTCCAAAACTTTTAAGAAGTGGGGAGATTCCTAAATTCTTAATACAAGGCCAGTATTATCCTAATTCCAAAACCAGAAAAAGACACAGAAAACAAAGTAAATTACAGGCCAATATCTCTGATGAACATAGATGCTAAAATCCTCAATGAAATATTGGCAATCTGGATCCAGCAATTCATTAAAAATATCATCATACATCATGATCAAGTGGGATTTATCCAAGGGATGCAACAATTGTACAATATCTGCAAATCAATTAACATAATATACCACATAAATAAAATGAAGACCAAAAATCACATGATCATATCAAAAGATCTGAAAAAGCATTAGATAAAATTAATCTCCCATTTATAATAAAAACACTCAGCAAAGTGGGAATAGAGGCAGCATACCTCAATATAATAATAGCCATATACAAGAAACCTACTGTCAACATCATACTCAAGAGGCAAAAACTAAAATGTTTCCCACTAAGATCAGGAACAATACAATGGTGTCTGCTTTAACCACTTTTATTCAACATAGTATTGGATGTTCTAGTCATAGCGGTCAGACAAGAAAAAGAAATAAAAGGCATTCAAATTGCAGATGACATAATAGTGTACACAGAAAACCCTAAGTCTTCACCAAAAAACATTTGACCTAATAAGTGAATTTGGCAAAATAGTGGGATACAAAGTCAATATTAAGAAAGTCATGGCATTTTTGTACAACAACAATGAACTATCAGATACAGAAATTAAGAAAATATCCCATTTACTACAGCAACAATAAAAATAAAGTACCCAAGAATAAACTTAACAAAGGAGGTAAAAGACCTATAGTCAGAGAACTATAGAATGGTGAAGAAAGAAATTGAGGAAGATGCATGTAAATGGAAACATATACCATGTTCATGGATTGGAAGAATTAACATCATTAAAATGTCCACACTTCCCAAAGCAATAGATTCATTACTGTATAGGTTCAGTACAATTCTTATTAAAATACCAATAGCATGTTTCACAGATCAAGAAAAAATAGTCCAAAAACTTACGTGGAACAACAACGACAAAAAGGCCCCACTAGCCACAGCAATCTTGAGAAAGAAGAAAGTAGGATAGTTCACAGTACCTGATATCAAACTATACAATAAGGCCACTATAATCATAACAGTCTGGTACTAGCATAAGAACAGACAAATAGATCAATGGGACAGAACAGAGAACCCAGAAATAAACCCATGTCTCTACACATACAGTGGAGCAATAATAGCCTCTTCAATAAATGGTGTTGGGAGAACCAGGAGTACATGAAAGAAAATGAAAATAGACCACAAACTTATACCATACACCAGAATAAATTCAAAATGGATAAAAGACTTAAATATAAATCATGATACCATAAAAATCCTAGAGGAAAAGATAGGCAATAAAATTTCAGATATCCCATGAAGCAATATTTTTGCTGATATATCTCCCAGGTCAAGGGAAATAAAAGAAAAAGTAAACAAATAGGACTATATCAAACTAAAAAGCACAGCTGAAGAAACCATTGTCAAAATGAAAAGGGAATCAACTATATGGGAGAACATATTTACCAAAAATACATTGGACAACGGTTTAATTTCCAAAATATGTAAAGAACTCATATGACTCAATACCAGGACAAACAATCAAATTTAAAAGTGGACAAAGGACCTAAATAGATACTTCTCCAAGGAGAACATACAAAGAGTCCAGAGACTTATGAAAAAATCCTCAACATTACTAGCCATCAAAGAGATGCAAATTAAAACCACAATGAGATATCACCTCACACTGGTCACAATGGCCATTAATAAATCGACAAATAGCAAATGTTGGCAAGAATGTGGAGAAAAGGGAACCCTAGTGCATTGTTGGCGGGCATGCAGACTGATGCAGCCACTATGGAAAACAGTATGGAATTTCCTCAAAAAATTAAAAATGGAACTACCTTTTGACCCAGCTATTTTCCTGCTGGGAAGATATCCTAAGAATCCCAAAACACCAATTCAAAAGAAGTTATGCACCCCTATGTTCATAGCAGCACTATTTACAATCGCCAAGTGCTGGAAACAGTCTAAATTCTCTCAGTAGATGAGTGGATTTAAAAATTATGGTACATTTACACAACTGAATACCACACAGCTGAAAGAAGAAATTCCTACCTTTTGTAACAGCATGGTTGGAACTGGGATTATCCTATTATGGTCATTGCAATTAGCATGATTAATTATTATGCTATTTAAATAAACCAGTCAGTGAAAGACATATACCATATGATCTCACCTCTAAGAGGAATCTAATAAACAAAATAAACCAACAAGAAAAACAGAACCAGAGACATGGAAACCTGGAACAGAATAAAAGCTGTCAGGGGAGCTGGGGGATAGTGGTTAGTAGAAAAAAGGAGAAGGGATTAGTCAAAGAACATGTATGAATGATCCATGGACATGAAAAACAGTGTGGAGACAATGGACTTTGGGAGCCAGGGGTGGGCTGGGTGAAGGAGAGCAAAGGGGGAAAAATTAGTCCAATTGTAATAGGATAAACAGTAATAACATATATCACATGGAAAATTCAAGAAATAAACAATTCATAAGTTTAAAAAATAATCAAGAGTAAAAAATATTGATACAGTCTATTAGTTTTCTGTTGATGTATAACAAACTACCTCAAACTTAGCAACACATTCTGTGGTTCAGGAATTTGGGCATGGCTGTTCTGTTTCATAGTTTCTTACCAGGCTTCAGAGGGTTAGTCCAAAGCTTATAGTCTTATCTGAAGATTTGACTGGGAAAGGATCTGCTTCTAGACTCACTCAATAATAAGTGAAAGTATTTGGTTTCCCACAAGCTCTTATAAAGTGCCCCAGTTCTTCATTTGTTGTTAGCCATCATCATTTTCTTGCTGCATGGTCCTCTCCAGTGATAGTTTGTTTCATGAAAACCAAGAAAGCAATACAAGACAGAAGGACAATCTTGTGTAATTTAATCCTAGAAATGCTATCTATTTTACATTGTCATATTCTACTGGTCAGAAGCAAGTTACTTAAGGAGAGGGATTTCACAAGGCCATGAATACCAGGAAGTGGGGATAACTGCAGGCCATCTCAGAGGATGCCCACAAAGATAGTCAAAATAAATTTTCAGTTTTTCAGATTGAATTCAATTTTAGAAACTGGCCTAAAAATGTGATAGAATTCTATTGGGAGGATGAAAGGAACAGGAAAGAAACATAAGATAATTAAAACTCCCCATCTACCATGTAGGAAACAAACCTTATCTGGCAGAGATCAAGCAAAGGATAGTAATACAGCATGCTGTTTGGGAATATGAAAGCATCAAGGGAATCTCAAAAAGTTGACACTGGTTGCCTCTGAGAGAAGATGGAATGGGAGATTGCTGCATTATCTCCATAAATAACATAAACTGAAGATATATTTCTCAAATAAATATAAATGAATTAAATTTTGAATGCTAAAGGAAAACTTTAATGTTGACCACATTAATTGAATTTCAGAGTTTAAAAACAGCCTTCTTATTACTCTTGTCATTTTGACTTTTTTAATGTCAGTTCCATTGATTTTTACCTTCTAACATTTAAAAACTATTGTCAGTGGAAACAACTGCAGTGTCCGTTGTTAGATGATTGGATAAAGAAGATGTGGTACGTATATACAATGGAACACTACTCAAACATGAGAAGAAATAAAATACTGCCATTTGCTACAACATGGATGCATCCTGGGAATACCATGCTAAGTAAAATAAGTTACACAGAAAAAGTTAAGAACCATATGATTTCACTCATATGTGGGATATAAAACTGCAAGTAATAAATGAGCAAAGAAAAACAAAGAAATAAAAGCCACAGACAACAGCATGGTGGTTGACAGAGGGAAGCAGGTTGGGGGAGTATTAAAGGGGGTCAAATATATGATGACAGAAGAATTTGACCTTGTGTGGTAGTCACTATACAGATGATATATTATAGAAATGACACTTGAACTCTATATAATTTTTTAATCATTGTCATCCCTATAAATTTAATTTAAAAATATTTTCAGATATTCATTGTTATTTCAGATATTCATGGTTTGTTCATTTTTTAGTCCATTACAACAGACTGTTTAAATTTTACATTTGTAAGTGTGTGTCCATGTGTGTGTAACGAGAGAGATGTTTTGTAAATATTAAAGAAATTTAGGATTATTTTGTAACTTTTTGTTATTAAATGACTGGATGACATTTCTGTTACCATTGTATATTAGCCCTCCACAGATGATCTCGTAAATTGCACTAAGTTATCAAAAAGCACTGAGTAGGACCTGGCTGGTGTGGCTCAGTGGGTTGAGCCCCAAAATATCACCAGTTCAATTCCCGGTCAGGGTACATGCCTAGGTTGTGGGCTAGATCCCTGCTTGGGGAAGTGTAAGAGGCAACTGATTGAGCACATCAGTATTTCTTTTCTTCTTTCTCCCTCCCTTCCCTTCTCTTGTATAGATAAATAAAATCTTTCAAAAATATTTTTAAAAATTAAAAAAGCACTTGCTGGGAGGTCAAGAGAATATAGGAGGGATAGATGGTAAAATAAAAATAAAAATAAAAATAAAATAAATAAAAAGCACTGGCATTGTGCTTCCTCAGTGTGTCCCAGAGTGTGCCGTTGAAACACAAAAACTCTGAGAAGGTGAGTGAAGAGAAGATGGGGGCCAGGGTATTTCTCCACTATCATAGATTGGAATGGTGTGCATGCCAGACACCAGTACATAATTTACAATGAATATAACATATCCAAAATGTCTCAAGGACCTGCAGTAAAGAAAACCTTTACATTTATTTTCCCAGGATTGTTGGATTTAACCTATGGAATGAATATTAAGAGCAACACCCTTTAGGATGATTCTACACAGTAAATCACAACGGCTTTAAAATGAGTAGTTCTGCAGAGGAAAAGGTAACTGGGAATATGTGTTGCCTGTATATGATAGCACCTGTACTTGTTTACATAAAGTATTATGATTTTTTTATTGGGAATTATAGCATTCATGAGAAAATTACATAAAGCCAAAGAATACTTTGCAACCCAGTCTAGACTGAGAGTCTGAAGTCACATCCTGTCCTGGAAGCTCTGAAGCTTTGCTGCTTTGGCGTAGATGAGTTTCCAAGGCCAAAGTCCTGCTAGACCTCTTACCCATGTGACTTTCTTTTAACCATCAATGGTATCAATGCCAAAAACTTCTAGGATTGTGCCAGAAGGATGTTAATTAGATTGACTGAATATTTAATCAAGTTCCTACTCCTAATTGCAATGAGTGCCTATTTTGTTCTCTTTCATATCTTATACCTCCAAGGAATTGTACCTTTCCTTTTAAAGATAGTTACATCATGTTCTCCTGTATTCATGAAATGTTATTTCTTTTCTGTAACAAAAAAAGATTTTCCTCAGATTAAAAAATGCAGGTTTGCAAATCCAATTTCTATCTGTATTTCTTAGAAAATAAAAGAGTCTGTGTAACAAGCCAACCTAATGTTTTCATATGCATAGATACCTACATAGTTCTTTCTATAGTTACCAGTTTGTTATAAAGATGAGAATACCATTTTTTCTTTTTTCTGATATAGCTTTTAATTATTTATAAAGGCAACTGAGAGATTATTTTTATGTGTTATGTTGTCCTTCACATTTTTCTGGATTTTTTGTTCCAGTTTTCTTGACTCAACAGATGGAATACTTTTGAATTTAGTCTGAAATTTTAACAAAAACTAACTCTGGACCACTATTATATTGCATACTTGGAATGCCTGCAATGAAACCTGACCTTTGGGATATGGGATATGGGCAAAACCACCTTATGTACAAGAAAGCAGAAGTGAAGTTCTTAGCTCAAGGCCATATCTTGTTAGTTCCAGAATTGGGAGGATGCCCCCATCTCCTGACAAATATCTAGTCAATGTTTTTCCACCATACCTGAAGTTCTCCCACAATTTCTCCTGGTAGAAAAATAAGTGTGGGATTTTTTTTGTTTTGCTTTTGGATCTATAAATATAGCATTTTAAATTTAGGCAAGAAATTAAACATAACTATAGAAGACTTATACACTAACATTCACAGAAGCATTGTCCATAATAGCCATAAAAAAGCAGAAAAAATCCAAATGTCCATTAATTGATAAATAGATAAACAAAATGTGGTATGCTCATGTAATTGAATATTATTCAGCGATGGAAAGAAATGAAGTACAACACATGCTACCACATGGATGAACCCTGAAAATACATTGAGTGGGAAAAGTCAAGCACAGAGACCACCTATTATATGACTCCATTTACATGAAATATCCAAAATAGGCAAATCTATAGATACAGAATGTAGATTCATGGATGGTAGAGCTAAGAGAGATGGGTAGGAGGGCTTGAGGGTGATAATGGCTTAGGGGTGAGTGATGACAATGTTTTATAATTGATTGTGGTGATAGTTACGCAATTCCATAACACATTAAAAGCCATTGAACTGTAAACTATGAATAGATGAGTTGTATGCAATATGAATTATATTTCAATAAAGCTGTTAAAAATATGTCTTTCCTGGTGATCATTTTAAAGAAAATTTACTTTATGTCATTTAACATTAAGATGAGATAAAATAATCAGCAGCAACCATAAACATAAATAATGGTCAAAAAATACATAATAGATGGCTTAGAACTAAAAAAAAGTTAATATAATTCACTTTCTGGTATTGTATCTTATGTATTAGATTCTTACTCTAAGCTGTGGTAGAAAAAATTTCAAATGCCAGTTTACCACTCTGTGATAGGCTCACTCAGTCTGAAAATATTATAGACCACCTACCTGCTGCCAGAAACTCTGTTGAACATTGAGGATGGAATGATAAAACCACAAAGTTCACTCTGAGAAGACATGGTGATGATTTCATATTTTAGAAAAAACTAAAGAAGTTAACATTTGTTGAACAAATTCTATATACCAATCACTGTGCAAAGCATTGTGCATAGGTTTATACTTGTAATAATGGCCAATTGAAAAATCATTTATTACACTGCAGTTAAAATTGGCTGGCCATTAAGACAACTGAGTTGTTAAATTTAGTTGATATATATTTATTTCATTCATAAATTCATTCATTATCTTATTTATCACTGTATCTCAGGAACCTATTCACTAATGATAATCAAAATACAGTTCACAATACAAAATTGTTGAACTCTCAAAGATAGATAATGATTTAGTGGTATGTTGGAGTTGTGATTGGAGGCCATTAAAATGCAAAGAGCTGTCAGGCAGTTGTCTTATTGATTCTTTTAACTTCAGTTCTAGAGAGCAGAAAAAGAGAAATATTTGCACAGGCAGCATGTGGAGAGTTAGGAGTATAGGTTGACCAAAGCAAGTTTATGGATTATCATGAATTGTGGTCTAATGTTTATTCAAACAATTTGTAAGACTGGCCACTGTTTTCTGCTGTATTTCATATGCCTTCTGAGGCACAAGAGTTGCTTTATTCTTTTGTACTAGAGCTTGAAAGGTTAGTTTCACTTTACTACATATGCTTTTAGCACATGGCATGTGAAGGCAGAGGAAAGTTTGGCCAATAACAATGTTTGCCCCTCATGCAGTCAGGTGGATAATATTTACCCTTCTAAGTGTGACCTTTCTTCTAAGAACAAAGTGCTTTACAAATATTATCTGAGTTCAGAGCCCCAGAAGAGAGACTGGTAGATAGGGTCATGTAGTAAATTATTTCACACATGAGGAAATAAAAAAAAGAGGCTTCCAACTGAGATGTAAAGAAATTTTAACCTTTCAACTACTAGAAACAAATGGCCCATGAAGTAACTAGAGGATGAGTTTGCTTCCTGCATCCTGACAATGGCAACACAGCACACAGAGTTTTGGAGTGTTTGCTTCAACTGCGCAGATTCTGACATTGCAAGTGACACCTTGTACAAGAAGGTACCAGACAACAGTGCCTCGAGCTGACTGGACTCTTGACAAATGATTGCTGAATTAATTTGGAAAGCATAGCAGTGATCCTGTAGTACAACAATGATACCATTGCTAAAAGCATGCTGCATAAGACAGTCTCTGCAATAATTACTACTGTGACCATAATAGGGAGGCACTGGCAGCATGAGGTCACTTGTGATGGACTTGGACTACATCTACCAAAGAAGAATTTGGAAGTTTTTATAGATACACACACAATTAAATATTTACATATTTAACTCAGCCAAGCAATAGTAAATGAAAAGTGAATAAAAATAATAATAAATAAATAGCAAGGTTTAAATTAAAGAAATTTTTAATTAATTAATCTCTACATGTGGACATTTTTCCTCAGTTATTCTTTGAAATGATAAAAAGCTAACAGTAACAGCTTTGTCCCTAGAAGTTTAAGGTTTTAGTTGAAAAACTGACTTCCATTTTATGAAAACAAGAATCCTGGCTCTACCATTGACTAACTCTATGACTTTGACCAAGTTCTTGAATGTCTATATGACTCAGTTTTGCCATTTGCAAAATGGGAATAATAATCAGGTCTGCTTCATTGAGTTATGATATAAAGACTGAGTGAATTAATAATGTGACTCATGTGTAACAATGCCCCGTAGAACACTTGCTATATAAATGCTAATCATCTCTGTTGTTCTTGTTACTATTGTTATTTCATTCATATAAAGTACTTACAGTCCAACAGCAAAACAGATATTAAGCAAATAATTACCATAAAGGGTGATGAGCATTAGAATGGGGAAATAGAGGATGCTCCTTGTTCTGAATAGACACCTGTACCTTCTACAACTCTAGCACTACAGTTTCTTTCCTTCTAAGTCTAGCAGCGGCACTAGGGTGAACTCCTGTGAAAGACCCAGGAAAGGCACCTCATCCTTAAATTCCAGACAGACAATTTTGTTGCAGAGATAATGGAAATAGAATTCTAGGTGGAAGACAATTAGCTTCTAACTTTGCTCCTTTAGAACAAAGGGACTAAAATGGAAAGACCAATGAAACCCTCAAGAACTATTGCAGCAAGGTCTCCTTAAAACTTGAAGGGGGAGCTTATTGGAACCAGTGATGGCAGCAGAAATAAGAGAGATCAAGGACTGGCTAGTGGCCTTCGGTGGCCTCTGCTGTCAGGCATTAACACGCTTGGGAAAAGGCAGCTTTAGGGTTCTAGGCAGACACTATGAGCAGCCATCAGCAGCCCAGCAACACTTTGCATTGGTATCTATGGGACAGGTCCTATTTTTGTCATTGGCACAAGATAAAAAGAAACCAGAAAACTGGAGGATGGCAGCTGGTATCCGGAAGGTCTGTGTCCTAACCCTTCATGAACCAGGTACATGTCAGGACAGATCTTCAAACAGGCCTGCACATGAGGGAGTCTCCAGGGCAATGGGAGGAATTAGATGAAGAGAGGTGATTTCTGCAGAGCAAAAGGAATAGTGTATCATTACAATAATTATGGTATTATTTTTGCTCCAGATCACCTTTGCCAAAAAAGAAAGATATCTTCACCTTCCAAAACATATTTTTAGTATTTAGAAAACCTAATTATAAAAAGCCATGTGTAATTATAAAATAATGTTCTGATTATAATCCTATAGTAACAAGAAAAATAAAATCCAAAAATCAGCTTTAATAGTTTCTTGTAGGCTTCTATGTGATATAAAAATTATAATTTTTAAAAGAGCCTTTATATTGCAGAAGTCTAAATAGTTTGGTTTCTTATATATTCTTGCTATGACAATTATTTCAAATATGTTACCAACCAATGAGCAGCTTAAGTCAAGGGAATAACAATAGCACACTGTTTCTATGTGTCCAGAATTAGAATTTCTTTCAACTGGTTCAGGACATTTTTTTTTCAGTTTTCTTAACTTATCAGTAAAGTTAATTTCACATTAATCAAGGTGTTTAAATGACTTTCTCTTCAGTCATGCTTATCAGAGATATAAGCTCAGGGTTGGCTTTAGATAAAATTATAAAAAGGTAACATTTATTATCATGCCACCAGTTTACCCAATATTTTCCTAACCTTCCCAAAACCTCACCTCACATCTTTACTCCTGTTCTCCAGAAAAAAATGATGTCAGTACCACCTACTTGATTTAACAACCAAAATCTGTTTTAGAAACAACTATTGAAATTAACCCACCATCATCTCCTTTTATCTCAGTGTACTTGCCCACAAAGTGAAATTTAATTTTTATAAGAAAAATGCCTGAAATCACATCAGTTTATCTTTAATCTAAAGGATACTTTTGGTCTGCCAGAATATGCACAGTCTCAGGAAATACATGGCACACCTTCTTGAATGTAAATATTAATTTGTATATTCAAACAAGCATGGCTTTATAAATTGGGATTGCAAAACACCCCAAAATTGTAAAGATAAAACACAAAAATGGAAAGAAATCTTTCAGTTATGATAAATTATTTGAGCTATAGCGTACAATGCCATTCATTTTTCTGTTATTTGATATTACATCCCCCTGCAATCAGACAGAAATCTGTAGAAGAATTTAAGTAGCACCAGCTCCTACTAACAGGATGAAGACCTAATGGGTGATTTCAGTATCATTCAGCTGAAGAGATGAATTTGCAAGAGAATGATGACTCCTGTGTTTTAGAAGGAAGTTCAAGTTCCAACTTTTACTGGCTGTAACCCCTTGAGTAAGTTTCCATATCCATGGATAGGGAATGAGCACTCCCAACTCAACATTCTTCACAAGTACTTATGAAGCTGAAGAAAGATAAATGACACATTTTATAAATTATAAAATGCTACATAAATGTAAGTTAGTCCTGTTTTGTTTTTTTTGTGTGTTCATTTGTTTTGTGGCAATGTTCACAGGCTTTCTTCAAACCCTGAAATCCTATGCCTACAGCTGAACCCCACTCTGCTGCTAACGAACTGTGGGTCTCCAGCTCTGGTAGACCTGTGGGCTTCTGAACTCAGGCTGAGTGTCAGCCTCAGGTGAAATGTCAGCATTTGATCATTAATAACTATCCTTGTTGTATATTAAGATTTTACACAGAAATAGAAAAACATTTTAACAGTTGAAAGAATCTGTGTGTGTGATTTTTGCTTACATCTCCCCTTCTCCTTACGGTTCGTAGGAGCTTGTAAAGAATGCAGGATTGGTTCTGGCAATGCCTACTGCAGAAGTGGAAGTAGCTGCAGAAATCACATGCCTTTCTTTAGGACTAAGATTACATCTATCTTTGGTTTATTTGCCATCTGTGCTGGTAAATCTTTTGGGAAGAGACAGATATGTAGCTCTAGATGTGAGGCCCTCAAATGACTATTTGTAAAAATAGAAAAATGTCTTAATTCAAACTTGGAATTCCTGGTAATGGGTTTGGGCATACGAAAAATTTGCCACTTTCTTTGTGGAAAGGTAAGCCATGCATATGCACTCAGAAAAGTCTTGCAGGGTCTTCCACTCCTCAAAGGCACCCCAGTACAACTCTTGGGTAGGCACGAGTTCCCTTCCATCACATTCACTTTGTGATTGTGTGTGGACAACTGGGAACTAGAGTCAGTCCCAGGGCTAGGAGCTGTCCTGTAAGACAGACAGAAAAATGCATGACCGCTTAAAGCTCCAAGAATAGAACCTCTCTGAAAAGCATATATAAGCAATCAGAAATTAAGAGGATGTTTTCTTAGAAATTCTTCCAGATATATGATCTGATATATTCTGCTTACACTCGAGAGTTAGCACATCTGGCCTCTCATCCCAGTTCTCCCCCCCGATAGTACAACTGGTAGACAGAGCCAGGGGGCTGCCCAGGAGGCTTCGGCTGAGACAGGAAAGGTGGATGGACGTACCAAGGGGATGAGAACAATCCCAGATCTATTCTTTCCTTTAGCTTTAAGAAAATTCATTCAAATTCCACAAACTTACTTTCAATTAATTTTATAACACATTGCTCTTATTTCTCTTTACTTTTAAGATATTATTTTCTTCCCCACAATTTTATCATTACACCAATAATACATGCTCACTCCCAAAGAATATAGATGTATACAAAGAGAGAAATAAAAAGAACCATTGTAAATATGTTGAAATATTTCTGTCAAGGCCTTTAGCTATGCATAAAAAGCAGAATCATAGTGCATGGAGTCCTTGAACATTTGCATTTCTTAACTACTTGTGTCCTTTGCCCAAATTTTTAAGGAGACATTCATCTTCTTCTGGTGAATTTACAAACATTAAAAATAGTAACACCTTATAAATGGATCAATTTTGTGTCTGGTTATTTTATTCCTTAAACCCATTAATTTTTAAGTAAAAGTTGATTATAAATTTTTGAATGGCAAAAGTAAAACTTGTCACTGTGTAAAAATATTGAATATCAGTAAGTAAATAAAAGCAAATGTTGGAAAATAAAAGCTCACATTGATCTGCACCTTGAGATAAGCTCTATTGCTACCTGGTATGTATCTCTCCTAATATATGTGCATGTATTTCTTTTGACTGTCTTAACCTGAAACTTCCTGCCCATTATTTTCATTTTTGACTTAGCACTGTCCTTGTACCTTAGGTCTATGGCTTGAAGGCTCCACATACTTGAATTCTGGATTTCTCTCCACCCCTCTAATTTAAGAGACTTAATATGGTAGTTAAAGCCATTTACTCCTCTAAAAAGTTTCCCCTTGCTATTTTGGGGGCTATTTTTTTAAGTCTATTACAAAACAAATTGTTTCTCTCCTTTCTCTTTCTCTCTCTCTCTCTCTCTCTCTGTTTTAGTTTTACATATAGCCCATTTGTGCTTTATTAGTATCACATTCTGTTTTTACTTAAACTTATTTTAGTATACTCCTCAATGTCAAAAAATGAAAATGCTTTCAATTTCTCCTGTATAAAATGAAAAATATTTGCTACTTCCTTCTTTCTTTTTTCTCTTTGATATAATCTGGAATTCTAGACCTAGACCATGATCATGTAATTACTATTAATGAATTATTGAATTATTAGTGTTTTACTATTATATAGTTTCCCTGTCAAGAACTTATATTTTATTATATTGTATGTGCATATTTATGTAAGTTAGATGTATCCCTAATGTTATCCAGTTTTAATGGTCATGCACATTGCCATTTCTTGTTTCCCATAAACCACACATTTTCTAGTTTTCTATATTGATTTCTCATTCAGTTAGCAAGACTGACTGAGACCTAAGCTCATCTTCCAACATCATTGTGTGTAATATACCAGTGCGGGTCTTCACTGTTTTTTTATCAGTATATGGTGAGCCCTTCTTCTCTGTAGGTGTGGGTGTTCGGGAAAATTTTCCTCTTCGATCATTGCTTTTGGTTCATCAAAAGCACTCTCTCACTTTGAAATTCAGTTCTATATGAATATGAATTCCTAATTATGTTCTGCATTTCTCACCTTTTATTTTTCTTCTTTATCTCATTTGTATCTTTATATTTTGCCCTCATTTCACGGAAAAATCTTGAGTTTTTCTACAACTTCAGAAATTTTATATTTTCAGTGTTCAATTTGTTATTCATTGTATACATAATGGGTTTTTATTTTATTATTATTATTTTTATTAAATACTTTTGAATTTTATTGCTGTTCAGGTACAATTTTCTGCCTTCCCCCCACCCCTTCCCATCATCATGAGTTTTATTAAATAATTTTTGCGTCTCTCTAAATACCATTTGGATTTTAGAACTTCATGACTACTTTTGGGGGATTCATATATGCAAATTTTCTTAAGGCATGTTGATAACACAGCCAGAATCATTGAACTTTTTCCAAACCATTTCTTGAGGCAAATCTGTTTCAGAGGGAAGCATTTGCTTTGATTCTTTAGAGCTGCTCCTCATATTAGGTTGAAGCATTTAAAATTGTTAGTATTTCAGCCATTTAAAACTTTTTAAACATGGCAATATTATATGGTTTAACCTAAAAGAAATATTTATCTTTTCCAAGATTTGTAAGCCTTCCAGAAGTAAGTCCTTGCTGTCCATATTGACTTACAGTCAAGTCAAAGTGAAGGTGGGTTGGTAAGAGATTTGTCTGTGTCCTAGTAACTAATTCTTCAGATCCAGATAAAAAGGGAGAGTAAGTACTGTTCTTCAGATTAATTTACATCATCAGGTGAGCTGTTCTGACATCTAGGTGGCTGGAAAAAAGCATAACTAGCAATCCCCACAGTCAGTATTGTCATTTCTATAAGTCATTGTGGAACATTGTACAGGAGAAAACCTTACATCTCCTTAGGGCTGCCTTGCTGTCATTTCCCTTTTCAGTAATCATGGCAGACAAAACCAATGTCAATGTGTTCTTTGCTGCAACGTATGGTGGACAGATTTGGCAAATAGAAATAAAAGATACCCAATTAAATTTGGGTAAACAATAATTTTTTGGATTAGTATATTTTATGTAATATTTGGAGCACACTTTCTAAAAAAAATTTGTTTATCTGAAATTCAAATTTAATTGTATATTCTGTATTTTATCTGGCAATCTTAAGGCTTAGCCCTGCCACCAGATTAAATTCTTGTCAACACAACCAGGCAGTCAATATAAATCAACAGGAGTTTACATGTGAGTTGGCTGGCATCCATTTACTATCTTATAATAGAATTTAACTGGAGAGATCCAAATTCTGCTAAATAGTTCATGCTTGTTTCCATGTGTTTTTGGATGCTAGCCAAGGTCTTTCAGGATCTCCTCCATTCATACTCAGGTGCATGACTCTTGTGCAGGAGGAAAGGTAGGGGTCACTCTGTAACTCTCATCTATCTGGGTCCTTCTCCCCACCCCTTATAAATTCTTCAAATGTTATGGAAAGTTGGCAGTGCCCTTCTCTAATTTCCCATGGTCATGCAAATTTTGTTAATTATTTACAAGTAATTTGGGGAATGTGATATAGTTATTTTACTACCTAACCTGAATAGTCAGGATCAATCTCCTGAACTGAGGCAAAATTAATTCTTGTACATGTTCAAATGTACATGTTCAACAATAAAAATTTAATTATCACATAAACCCAAATGTTATACATATACACAGGAATGTCAATAGCTTTATGAATAGATTGTTCTTCTGGTTGTAACAACACATTTTTTTTCTTTTAGAGAGGAAAATCTTTAAAGTGATTGCCTCTTCTCCCTAGTGTGGGGCACGAGCAGACACTAAGATTTGCTAAATTGTATAGTGAAATGGGGCCTGTTAGAGGAAGACAAATGAAACTTTTGTGATTTCACATTAAGATAATTTCTTATTTCAACACACACAGACAACAAACTTTAAATGAGAATAAAAATCAAATAATTTAGGCAGCACCTCCAAAATGATCATATGTAGCCTCTTTCCTTCTCTGCCTTTTTCTCTTCCTCTTCATGGGTGACATATAATAGAAAAACAATATTTTGTAGCATTAAATCTGATTTCACTCTCATGATTACAATCATATGCATATATCAATAAGACATGTCCTACTCTTGCTTACTTAAATCATGGGTATTACATGGAAAGTATTTCTTTGGAGAATTCAATTTTTCTCCCAAATTTTATGAGTATTTCATGCTAGAAATATAAAATGTTGGTCCAGGTATTCAGGATTCATGTTTTCATTTGAAATTTTTAGTAAATGCTAAGCTCACTAACCAAATCCATTATGACATTATAAATACAATATGAAATTGCAAGTGTGATTCATTTTTAGGTGAAAAAGCATGTTGTTGATAATACCCTATTGCCCCTGCAATAAGAAGATCACTTTTCTTTTTTAGTATAGAAATAACTTTGAACATTTATTTTAAGCTTTATATGTATGTATGTATGTACGTGTATACGTATATATAATATTCAAATAAAAATCAAAAGTGTAAAAGAATAAAAATATGAAAAAATTTATGGCATATTATGCTTTATTATTTCAAGAAAGGTAAAACCAGAACAGAAACACAGAAATAAAAAGATTTGTGCAGTGTATGGAGGAGGTTCTGTGACTGACTGAATGTGTCAAAACTGGTTTGGGAAGTTTCATGCCAGAGATTTCTCCCTGGATAATGATCTATGGTCAGGTCATTGTACTTGATAGTGACCAAATTGAGACATTAATTGAGAACTACCAACCACCTGGGAGATAGCTGACATACTCAAAATATCCAAATCAATAAAGTAATCAGTGAAAATGAAAAATGTTTATTTTATTTTACAGAAGAAGCTAAATGGACTTTTTGGCCAGTCCAATACATTTCTAGGTTTCATTTCTAGGCTTTCAATTCTGTTCCATTGTTCTGTGCATCTGTTTTTCTGTCAATACCATGCTTTTTGATTATCATAACTCTTTAGTATAATTTGAAGTCAGGTAGTGTGATACCTCTAGCTTTGTCCTTTAATCTCAAAATTGCTTTTGCTAAGTAGGATCTTGTGTGGTTCCATACAAACCTGATGATTTTTTGTTCTATTTCTTTAAAAAATTCATTGGGATTTTAATAGGGACTGTAATAAATTGATATATTTGTTTTCTTTAAATATATTTTATTGACTATGCTATTTTATAGTAGTTCCAATTTTTCTCTCATTGCCCCTCCTCCCAGTACCTCCATTTTCTCCAGCAATCCCCCCACCTTTAGTTCATGTCCATGAGTCATACAGATAAGTTCTTCAGCTTCTCAATTTCCTATACTATTTTTAACCTCCTCCTGTCTATTTTGTACCTACCATTTATGCTTCTTATTCCCTGTACCTTTTCCCCCATTCTCTCCCTACTCCTCCCACCTGATAACCCTCCAAATGATCTCCATACCTATGATTCTGTTCCTGTTCTGGTTGTTTGGTTAGTTTGTTTTTTTAGATTCAGTTGTTGATGGTTGTGAATTTGTTGCCATTTTAATGTTCATAGTTTTGATCTTCTTTTTCTTAAATAAGTCCCTTTAACATTTCATGTAATAATGACTTGGTAATGATGAACTCCTTTAGCTTTGCCTTCCCTGGAAAGTACTTGATTTTCTCTTCCCTTTTAAATTATAGCTTTGGATAAAGTAATCTTGGCTGTAGGTCCTTACCTTTCATCACTTTGAATACTTCTTGCCAGTCCCTTCTTGCCTGAAATGTTTCTTATAAGAAATCAGCTGATAGTCTTATGGGAACTCCTTTGTAGGTAACTTTAATTTTCTCTTGGTGCTTTTAAGATTCTCTCTTTATCTATATCATTTGGCATTTTAATTATGATGTGTTTTGGTGTGGTCCTCTTTGGGTCCAACTTGATCAGCACTCTGTGCTTCCTGACTTACATGTCTATTTCCTTCACCAAATTAAGGAAGTTTTCCTTCATTTTTTTTTCAAATAAGTTTTCAGTTTCTTGCTGTTCCTCTTCTTCTTCTGCATCCCTATGAGTCAGATGCTGGTATGTTTGGAGATGTCCCACAGGCTCCTTAGACTATCCTCACTTATTTAAATTCTTTTTCCTTCCCACTGTTCTGATTGAATTTTTCTTCCTTGTGTTCCAAATCATTGATTTGAATCTTGGCTTCCACCCCTTCACTGTTGGTTCCCTGTAGATTTTTCTTTATTTCACTTAATGTAACTTCATTTCTGCCTGGGTATTTTTTATGCTGTTGCTATACTCAGTGAGTTCTTTGAGCATCCTGATAACCAGAGTTTTGAACTCTACATCAGATACATTGGTTATCTGTTTCATGTAGTTCTTTTTCTGGAGTTTTGTTCTGTTCTTTCATTTGGGCCATATTGCTTTGTCTCCTCAATTTGACAGCCTCCTTGTATTTGTTTCTGTGTATTAGGTAAAGCTGTTTTGACTTCCTGTCTTAGTAGCATGGCCTATTGTAGAAAAGGCACCTGTAAATTGTGTGGAGTGGAGCCTTAGGTAATCACCTGGGCTGGGCAACCCATTTCACTGATTTGTGGCTTTGTGTGGGGGGAGAGCCTAGAAAGGGAACAATGCCATTACTTGGCTTCTGGAGGGTTACCCAGGAGGAAGCTGTCTCTCTGCACTCACCCTATTTCTAGTCACTTCACTTTCTGTCCATATGCCACTGGTGCCCTTACAGCTGTTGCACTGGTGCTAAATCCCACAGAGGGCAGGTCTGCATATGTCCAAAGTCCATGTGGGCCCTTTAAGAGGAGTCTCCTGAAAATCCAGCAGTTTCTTTTTCCACTGCAATCCTGCCTGTTTTTTACAGAGAGAAGTTATGGGGATTTTGTCTTCCTGGTGGTGGAACTCTGGGCTGTGTGGTCTGGCCTGGGGCTGGGACCCCTCACTACCAAGTTGTCCCTCCCAATTTTTATCTACCACATGTGAATGTGGAAGTGCCTGTTCCACTGCCTCTCCACACCTCCCCATCCATCTCCACATCTCTGACCCTCCTACCTATCTGGATGAAAGTAGCTTCTTGAAATCCTCGCTTGTCAGACTTTCATACAGCTCAATTTTCTGACTGTTCTTAGTGATATTTGTTTTGTGGTCAAGTTGTAATTTTTATGTAGTTGTGCAAGGAGGTGAAGCATATTTACCTATGCCTCCATCTTGACCAGAAGTTCTTAACAAACCTTTTTTGGAAACTTTTTCAGAAGAACTTTTCCAGGCAAAGCAGCTGCTCCCAGTGGTGACTAACTGAGCAAAACAGCCATTATTTGTCTGGTTTTTACCTTCATTTTTTTTCACTCCTACAACAATGCTCTAAAGATCTTTGCAATATCTTTGTTAATTTTTCTGGTTATTTGTTTAGTATAAATTTCTAAAAGTAAAATTAGTAGGCTCAATTAATTTTTGATACACATTGTCAAAATATGCTTCCTAAAGATTAAGCCAATTTATACTCTTACAAACAATAGGTGAGGATAAATTTTCTCCATACTTGTTCCACTTGGGAAAACCACCCTTAAAGCCTCACATTCCAATACACTTTGAAAGCAAAAATATTTTTCATAATGTGTAGTCACTGTAACTTCCATAAAGCCTAACTACTTTAAAGACTGTGGTAGTTTGTCTGTGGTCTAATGTGTCTGTATGAAATACTTTTCCAGGGTCCTCATTGTGGCCAGCAGGCGGTGCTCACACACAGATTAGAAAGATCTCTGTGGTCACATTTCCTCTAACGCACAAAAACATCATTCATATCATCTGAAACTCCTGTACAATATATCATGGGCTGCTTACTCAAAATTTATGTAATGTTTTATCCAAAAATATCTTAAATTCAAGTTTATTTTTATTCTTCTTTATACAATCAATAGCTCCCTAGGACCCATTGCAATTCAAGCTTCTGACCCTAAACATGTACCAGCCAACCTTAACCTCCCACTTCTTTTATCCATACTTTCTGCCTATAAGGAGTAGCATATACCAAAACATCATATAATGCTCATTGTTTCTCACATTTCTCTTTTCTTTATATTTCTATTAAAAAGATGACTAAGTATTTTTCATGGCAAGCCTGAGGCAGGTTAATGTTTCCCAATGTTTTCTTCCCTACTAGGGCCCCGTTTATTTTTTAATGCCTTATATTTAGAGCCCAGGTTATTTTTCTTTTAATGTCTTATATTTGAAACCATCATGCTGCCATGTGCTTAATAAAAGAACATTTCTGACTCCTCTGTAGTTTGGTGGCAAACACCTTAAAAAGCAGAATTCCAACAGAAAGATTGAAAAGTATAACCATACAAAATTTTTTTAAGAAGTCTAGCCTTGGTTGATGTGGTTCTGTGGATTGAGCACTGGCATGTGAACCAAAAGGCTGCCAGTTCAATGCCAAGCCAGGGTACATGCCTGGGTTGTAGGCCAGGCCCCAAGTTGGGATTGTTTAAGAGGCAACCAATCAATGTTTCTATCCCTCTCTGGCTCCCTCCCTTCCCTTCTCTCTGAAAATAAATAAAATCTTTTTTTAAAAAGTCTAAACATTCAAAATAATAGAAAATTTTTGAGCAAAAAAATATTAACAACAAATAAGACCCACAAAAGGTGATGTCCTTAAGAGATTAAAAAAAACTCATATATGTCCATTAAAAATATAAAATCCTAACAGAAAAAGTGGACAAGGGATTGAGTAGAATTTAAAGAAGCACAAGTAACTATGGATGTATTTTAAGAAAGTATTTAATTTCACTGGTTATAAAAATACAAATTAAAATAGACTGTTTAAATTAGCAGAGTAATTCAATGTTACCAATGATAATTAGGATATGGCAAAAAATCAAAGTTACACCTCATATATGGTTAATAGAAATAACATTTCTAGAAAGAAAGTCTACAATGCATAGCAAATACAATAACAATTTCTATGTTATATGACCAATAATATGTTCCTGAAAATTATTGAGAACTTCATTAAAGTATATGTTTGAAAAGTTAATTCTTGCATTATTTATTCCAACAAAATACAGTACAGCATCAAATGTACAGTAATGCAATATAGTTTTAATATACATGTACTTTTAATATATGCATGTAGAAAAAAGAAAGGGAAAAATATATCCTAATTTTGATATTTGTTTTTCTGTATTTAAAGTAATATTTTTTATTTTTAATCTGTACTATTTTGTTTCTCACACTTTTCATAAGAGATTGTACTACTTTTACAATAAAAATTGACAGATTTTTAAAAACTGATTGAGATATAATCCTCATATAAGTGTAGAATTCAGTCTTGACGAATGGCACCCTAACGCAGTATCTACCACAACCAAGAGAGAATATTTGCAGTCAGATTTCTTCAACCCCAGAAACCACTGGTCACCCTTCTATCCCTAAAGATCAGTTCTGCCTTTTAAAAATGTCATGTGAAAGCTTAGAGGGAGATGGTGGAGGAGTGAATGGAAGTTACACTGACCTCCTCCCAGGACTAATCTGGAATTACAACTCAATTGTGGAGAAACCACCCAGAACAAACAATGGAACAATAGTGAGAGAGAAGCCTTATAATCTCAGACAGACAGAAGAATCAGCTTCAGCACTAACTGACTGGTAAGGAGTGCAGTGGAGACTCCAGAGGGCTGGCTGGGCACCCATAGGTGGCAGCACTGGAGGGATAGTTAAGTGGCTGGTTGGATAAACCTGGAGAAGAATGGGGTCTAAACCCTAAGTTGGGATTCCCGGCCTAGAGCACCACAGCCCAAAAAGTACACAGATAATAATGAGTGACGAAAAACAGCAGTGATACTCTCTATCAGAGATAGATGGCTGGAGATGCAAGAGCTGTTTAAAGAGTCAACACACAAATTTTCATTTGCATCTGCTTACCCTGGGCTCTAGCAAAGGTGGGGACAGAGTGGGCTGGTGACACCTGAGAAGAGATTGAGGATAGAAGCTTTGGGGAGAGAACTGAGAGTAGACCCTGGGATCCTGGTGCTGAGTCATCCCCCATATGGGAGCAGCCATCCTGCTCAGGCAGACCACTTCCCCTGAGCAGCAGCAGCCTGAGAGGAAACAATAGCCCCCACCCTAGTAGGGATTTGGCCCCACCCTACTGTGCTTAAACCTGACTGATGAGTGCAGAGTGACTAGATTAACAACCTATAAGACAGCCACAGAGAGTAGATCCCTGGAAGTCTCAAATAGGCTACCTAAGGTCAGATGGGATCAACATCTGACATCACCAGAGGCAGATCCAGAGAGAAAAAAAGAACACTGATAAATATCAGAGGATACCAAGATGAAATCCACAGTGATCTTCTCCAGGATTTACCATGTTTTCTTTCCTGCATAGCCTTTTAACATTCATTTCTTGTCCAGCAAGCTTGTACATATTAAGTCATTAGACTTTATATTATAATGTATTTCAGGTCACATATTTTGCCCCTCCCTTCTCTTACCCCATTTTACCTTCCTCTTTCCTTGCATTATTTTCATATCAAATTTAGTTTTCTGTCTCGCTACAACTTGTTTCCTTTCCACACTCTTACTATTTTTCCCCTGTCCAGACACAAAAAAACAATTTTCTTGTCAATGGTCATCTCACTTCCTCTTTCCCCTGGTCTTAAAATATCCACGTTCTCTCTCCACCTTTAGCAGTCTTTGCTAGTTGATTGTGGGTTGGGTAGTTGTTGCATTTTTTTTTTTTTCAATTTTATCTCTAGAGCTTCACTAATTTTGTATTTCAAATATCAAATTTTACTGGTCCCTCTCCTACTTTTTTTTTAATCTCAAATTTTTTAATTTTGCTGTCTTAGCCTGTTTTTTTTCTTTTTTGTCCTTCTCCTATTTCTTTTATCCTACCCTTTTATTTTTCTTTATTCTCCTTTTTTTTCTTTTTCCTTAAATCCCAAAATTTAATCTTTCCCTGACTTAGCCTGGTTTTGTTCCTCACTCTTAGTTTTCCTTATCCCTATATCATTTCAAAATCACTTCCCATTTGTCTAGACATCTCTGAAACTTTCCTTTGTTTCTTTTCTCCTTCTTATTCCCATACCACCTATATTAATTTTAGCTTATTTGTTGTTGATAGTACTGTTGTTGACAGTACTGGTGGATCTTTCTCTCCAGTGTGGCTCCTATATTTTAATTAATTATTTACTATTTTTCTTTCCTCTTTCTCTTACATTATTTTATATTATTTTAATTTGTTTATTTGGTTTTTTAAATTATATTTCATTGATTATAATATCACAGTTTTCCCACTTTATCCCCCCTCCACCCTGCACTCCCCAATCCTCCAGCATTCCCCTCACTTAGTTCATGTACATGGGTTGTACATATAAGTACTTTGAGTCCTCTGTTTCCTATACCTTTTTTGATGTTTCTCCATATATATTATAACTACTAATTATGCTTCTTCTTCCCTGTACCTTTTCCCCCCATTTCTCCCTTCCCCCTCCCCACTGAAATCCCCCTACATGATGTCCATTTCTCTGATTCTGTTCCTGTTCTAGTTGTTTGCTTAGTTTTTATTTATTTTCTTTTTTTAGGTTCATTTGTTCATAGTTGTGACTTTGTTGTCATTTTAATGTTCGTATTTCTTATCTTCTTTTTCTTAGATAAGTCCCTTAATATTTTATATAATAAGGGCTTGGTGATGATGAACTCCTTTAACTTGACCTTACCTGAGAAGCACTTTATCTGCCCTGCCATTCTAAATGACAGCTTTGCTAGACAGAATAATCTTGGATGCAGGGCCTTGCCTTTCATGACTTCAAATACTTATTTCCAGCCCTTCTTGCCTGCAAGGCTTCTTTTGAGAAGTCAGCTGAGAGTCTTATGGGAACTCCTTTGTAGGTACTTCTCTCCTTTCCTCTTGATGCTCTTAAGATTCTCTCTTTATCCATAATCTTGAGTAACTTAATGATGATACGCCTTGGTGTGTTCCTCTTTGGGTCCAACTTCTTTGGGACTCCCTGAGTTTCCTGGACTTCCTAGAAGTCTATTTCCTTCAGCAGATTGGAGAAGTTTTCCTTCATTATTTGTTCAAATAAGTTTTCAATTTCTTGCTGTTGTTCTTCTCCTTCTGGTACCCCTATAATTCAGATACTGGAGTGTTTCAGGTTATCCCAGAGGTTCCTAGTCTCTCTTCAGTTTTTTTGAATTCTTGTTTCTTCATTCTGTTCCAGTTGCATCTTTATTTCTTCCTTTTGTTCCAAATCATTGCTTTGAGACCTGCTTTCCTTCCTGTTACTGTTGGTTCCCTGAATATTTTGCTTTATTTCATTTTGGATATCTTTCATTTGTTCTTTCATTTTTCAACCAAGCTCAATCAGTTCTGTGAGCATTTTGATTACCAGGGCTTTAAATTCTCCTTCAGATAGGTGGCTATCTCTTCATCACTTAACTCTCTTTCTGAAGTTTTTCTCTGTTCTTTCATTTGGGCCATATTTCTTTGTCTTGTCCCACTTGTTAAGCTGTAAAGGGGCAGGACCTTAGGCATTCACCTGGGCAGGACAACCCTCCATGCTGTGCTGCAGCACTGCCTGTGGGGGAGAAGCCAGAGAGGGAACATTGCAGTTTGCCTGATCATCTCTAGCCTACTTTCCAACAAACTCTCATGTGACATTGGGAGTGTCTTCCACCACAGCAGCTGCCATAGTCCACAGTCAGCTCTGAGTCTCAGTTTCCTGTTCAGCCAGCCCCACTCACAGAGTCCAATGCCTCACCACAGCCAGCCCTACCTGTGTGGTGTCCTACCTTGCTGCAGGTTCTTACTGGTCTGGTTGTTCTGGTTGACTGTTCTTTAATTCCTTGGTTGTCAGAGTTCTATACAATTTGATTTTCTGGCATTTCTGGTTGTTTATTGATTTTAGATTGGTTATTATCCTCCTTTTGCTTATGCAAGGAAGTGAAGTGTTTCTACCTATGCCTCCATCTTGGCCAGAACTCTACAAAGGTTCTTAAATGTGGATTAATTAAATGAATAATACACCAGAACCTGTGCACTGGTATAGACTGAGATGTCTCAGTATAGATTGAAATTGAAGTGTCTATATTACTTTAATTTCTGTTTAAACCAATACTTTACACTTCCCTTTTCATACTCTATCCCACATTCTTCATTCCCCTTTTCACCCATGATGTAAATTTTACTTTCTCTTTACATTGCTCCAAATCCCAACTCATAAGTGCTCCTCTCACTACCTTTTCAAAATCATTTTTCTTTCAGTAGGTCATCTCATATCCACTCTCTTTTCTTATAATAGTCTTAACCTCTTTACACCCTTATTAATACTGGTTCATTTGCTGTTGATAGTGGGATTGTAGTGGGGGGAGTTATTTTTGGAAATGTGTTTTTGTTTCCTGGACTTTGTGGTTTTGTTCTGGCAGCACTTGCACAACAGCACACAAGATGTGGTAGATAGAATGACCCTTAGTCAACCAACTGGAGGGAAAAAGACCCAACAACTATCAAAACTCAATTACACACAGAGAATTAGCATAAATAGCATAGAGGGCATCCCAAGAGCATCTAGTTCAGGTGATCAAGGAGATTGCACCACTGAACCTCACAGGCCTCCTACCTGAACTTCTAAAGTTCACAACACAAAGTCAGGAAGTCAAAACAGATCAATTTAAGAAGCAGAAGCAAACATGAAGAGTCTCAGAAATAATGGGAAGACCAAGAAACTAACAATTAAAAGGAAAAGAGGAATCTTCAGAAAGAGTGCTAAATGAAATAGAGGCAAGTTAACTATCAGATATTGAGTTCAAAACAATGGTTAACAGGAAGCTCAATAAGCTCAGCACAAATTACCAAAAACTACAGGGAAATTACAAGGAACTTACTGAAAACTATATCAGCATAAAAAGGGACATAGAAATAATCAACAAGGGCCAAGAGGAATGATAAGTACAATTTCTGAATTGAAGAACATAGTAGAAGGAATCAAAAGCATGTTAGATGAAACAGATGCAAGAAATATTCCAAGTGATGAAAAGCAAAGGCCTGCAACCAAGACTACTCTACCCAGCAAACCTCTCAATTAAAATGGAAGGCCAAATAAGGAGTTTCCCAGACAAAATAAGACAAAAAGACTACAACTCCATCAAACCAGAATTGCAAGATATGCTAAAGGGACTCCTTTAAGAAGAGGAAAAAAGCCCTAGCTGGTGTGCCTTAGTGGGTTGAGCACCAGTCTGCGAACCAAAGGGTCTCCAGTTCATTCCCAGTCAGGGCACATACCTGGGTTGAGGGCCAGGTCTCCAGTAGGGGGCACATGAGAAGCAACCACACATTGATATTTCTCTCCCTCTCTTTCTCCCTTCCTTCCCCTCTCTAAAAATAAATAAATAAATAAAATCTTTAAAAGAAGAGGAAGAAAAACAGTAAGAAAGAGGAACACAGGTACAAAGGGAGCAAAATAGCAATGAATAAGTACCTATCAATAATAACCTTAAATGTTAATGGACTAAACACTCCAATTAAAAAACACAGGGTAACTGAATGGATAAGAAAACAGGACCCACACATATGCTGCCTACAAGAGACCCACCTCAGAACCTACACAGACTGAAAATGAAAAGTTGAAAAAAAAATTCCAAGCAAACCAACAGGAAAAAAAAAAGCCAGAGTAATCTGACAAAATAGACTTCAAAACAAAGGCCATAGAAAGAGACACAGGAGGACACTTCATAATACTTAAGGGAAGAATCCATCAAGAAGACATAAATATTGTAAACATGCATGCACCCAACATGGGAACACCCAAATATACAAGGAAATTCTTGGAGGACTTCAAGAAAGATAAAGGCAGCAACACAATTACAGTAGAGGATTTTAACATCCCCCTGTCAAAAATAGATAGATTCTCCAAACAAAATATCAACAAGGATATTGTGGAGCTGAATGATGCATTAGATCAAATGGACTTAATTGATATATGTAAAAACTTTCATCCAAAAGAAGCAAAATACATATTCATTTCAAATGCACATGGAATACTTTCAAAGATAGAGACCACATGATAGGACATAGAACAAGCCTCAGCAAATTCAAGAAAATTGAAATTATATCAAACATTTTCTTAGATCACAAGGGCCTGAAACTAGCAACCAACCTCAAGGAAGAAATTCAAAAATATTCAAATTCATGGAGACTGAATAGCATGCTATTAAACAATGAATGGGTTAAGAATGAGATCACAGAAGAAATCAGAAAGTTTCTGGAATCAAATGCAAGTAAACACACAATAGTCCAAAACGTATGGGACACAGTGAATGCAGTCTTGGGAGGGAAGTTCATAGTGATACAGCCCTACCTAAAAAAAGATAGAAACATTTCAAATAAACAACCTAACCCTACATCTACAAGAACTAGAGGAACAACAACAAATAAAGCCCAGATGGAGTAGAAGAAAGTAAATGATCAAGAGCAGAATTAAAAGACATAGAGACTAAAAGAATAATTCAAAGGATCAATAAATCCAGGAGCTAGTTCTTTGAAAAGATAAACAAAATCTACAAGCCTTTAACCAGATTCATCAAGGAAAAAAGAGAGAGGACCCAAATAAGCAAAATCAGAAATAAAAGAGGAGAAATTACAACTTATATCACATAAATACAAAGAATTGCAACAAATTACTATGAACAATGATATGCCAAGAAATTTGAAAACCTGGGTGAAATGGACACATTTCTAGAAAAATACAATCTCCCAAAACTGAATCAAAAAGAAGCAGAAAGCCTAAACAGACCAATAACAGCCAGTGAAATTGAAGCAGTAATCAAAAAACTCCCAGCACACAAAAACCTTGAACCGGACAGTTTCGGAGGAGAATTTTATAACACATTTAAGGAAGAGCCAACCCCTATCCTTCACAAACTATTCCAAAAAATCCAAGAAGAGGGAAGACTGCCAAACTCTTTTTATGAGGCCAGCATCATCCTAATCCCAAAACCAGACAAAGACAACAAAAAAAGAGAACTAGAGGCCAGTATCGCTGATGAACAGAGATGATAAAATCCTCAATAAAATACTGTCAAACCATATCCAACTATACATCAAAAAGATCATATACCATGATCAAGTTAGATTTATTTTATCCCAGGGATGCAAGGATGGTACAGTATTTACAAATCAGTGGAACCTAATCAACAAAACAAACAAGCAAGCAAAATATAACCAGAGACATAGAAATAAAGAACAAACTGACAATAACCAAAAGGTAGGGGAGAGGGAGATAAGCGGGGGGTAAGGTCATCAAGGAACATGTATAAAGGATCTATGGATAAAGCCAAAGGGGGTAGGATTGAGGGTCGGGCAGGGGAAAGTGGTGGTGGGAAAATAGAGACAACTGTAATTGAACAACTTTAAAAATGATTAAGTCATGTGATAGAATCACACAGTTTGCAGTCTTGTATGTTTATCTTCTTTCTATCAGCATTATGTTTCTTGAGATGTAAACATGATGATCCATATATCCAGAATTTATTCCTTTTTACTGTTGAGTTTTGACTCTAAAAATATACAACAATTTGCTTAGCTAATCAGCTAATGATAGACATTTGGGTTGTTTCCAGCTTTGGGTTAGTTTAAGTAAAGCTTTGAATTACCTTTATGCAAAAGTCTTTCCCTGAACATACATTTTAATTTTTCTTAGCTAAATACCTTGAAATAAATTGCCTGGACAGCATCATAAGTGAATACTTAACTTCCTAATGATAAGTACTGAGATCTCTTATTTTATTTCTTTGATTACTAATTATTTTTTAGGCTGTTTTTATGTGTCTATTGACCATCTGAATATCTTCTTTTTTAAGAGTCTGTTCAAATCTGTTCCCCATTTTAACTGGGATATTTGAAAACTTATTGAGATACCAGAGTTCTTTGTTTGTTCTAAATAAGCTTTTTGCTTGATATGTGTATTATGAATATTTTTCCCAAATTGTGACTTGTCTTCTTAACAGTCCTTTTTGAAAAGCACTTGGAGGTTTTAATAAAATATCATTTATCTGTTTTTATTTTACAGTTTATATTTGGTGTCATATCTAAGAAATATTTTCTTCCTACAAAGGAGAAAAATGCTACTATGCTATCTTTTCAAAGTATCATTCTTTTAGCTTTTATATTTATGTGAATGAACTATTTCTAGTTGATTTCTTTGTATATATTATGAGATAATTTGGGGACTCATTTTTCATATAGATATCTAACTGTTCTGGCACCATTTGTTGAAAAAACAATTTTTCCCTAGTGAATTACCCTGCATTTTTATTGAAAATCAACTGACTCCAAATATGAGAGTTTGTTTATTGAGCTGCTCTTCTGTTGCATTGGTATATATTCATACTCATATTTACATGCCTATATATTTGTGTGTGTCTATTCTTACACCAGAAATGATCAACTCAAACTTTTCTGTCATCTGCATGTGGGTCCCTTGATGGACACTAAAACTACATAATACTATGGGTGTAATAACTGGAAGAAATATTTTCGTGAACCTCAGCTATTAGTCTAAGTAGCAAAAACCATAAGCAAGTCATTTGACTTCTCTGAATCTTATTTTCCTCCCCTACAAAATAGGCATATTAGTACCCACTTTCAAGGATTGTTTTGGTAATTTAATGTGGTAATAGCATAAAATGTCTAAAGCAGCACCTGACACAGATGAGAAACCAAGATAGGTTAGTGTCTCTTTAATGTTGTTGGTCAGTTATGGCTCTTACATGAAAATCAACAAAGGGTATATTAGAATGCATTTACTATTGGGATTTCTAGACCAGATTTTGCATCTCTGGTCATTTTCATTTTAAGTCTGCCACTGAATTATTCAACAACCCTTTGGCAAGTCACATAGTTCCTCTAGGCCTTACTGTCTTCCTGTAAAACATTAGGTCACAAGTCACTCTCTACAGCCACTTTCATCTCTAACTAATAGGTTCCAGGAGAGGTACTAGTATTATGAGATTCCAAACTCTTTAGATTGTGACTAAGGCACTGTGTTTAGACTAGATACTTCTCTATAATAAAGATTTTAATAAATAGAATTCCATATAGAATAGCACTGTCAAAGTAGCACAGGCTTTAAAATAAAAACAAATGTGTAATAATAGAACAAACTTGTTATGATTAACCTAGGAAAAAAGAAGACTGAATGAATCCATGATAATGAGCTTCAAAACATCTGTCATGTTAGAGGAGTAAACAGATTAGTTGCTCCAGAGGGTAATATTAGATTCAAGCAGGAAATATTAATGGAAGTACTAGATTGCTATATTATACATTTGTCCATATTTATGAAAGGCTTCTTTTTATAGAAGTGAGATCCCCATTACTGAATTGTTCAAATCAGGATCAGATGATCATCTAATAGTGATGTTTTATAAAAAACAAACAGGTAAGAGATTCGTCCCAATACTCCAAGATTGCAGGTTTGATCCCCAGTCAAAGGTACATACAAGAAGCAACCAAGAATGCATAAATAAAGTGGAAAAATAAGTTTCTCTCTCTCTCTCTCTCTCTCTCTCTCTCTCTCTCTCTCTCTCTCTCTCTCCATCCCTCCCTCTATCTCTTAAATCAATAAATTTTAAAAAGATTCCTGCAATAGGTAATAAGTCTAGAGTAAAGGGCTTATAAATCTCTTCTAGCTCTGCACTTCTGTGATTCTGCCCTGCTTGCAATAACTCAATAGAATACTTAAAAACTCACATCATGAAAATGTCAGTTTCTGAAGGCAAAAGCCTATGAATAGCCATCTTTTATCAGGAATTTAAACACCAATATAAAAAAAGAATTAAACTTTACTTTTTTGTTATGTCTGTAAGCGAAAAGACAGTCTTCCAGACCCTAAAGCTCTGAGTGCTTCTCTCCCCTCTCCTCTGGTATATAATAATAAAAATTAAAAAATAAAACAGCTTGAAGAAAAGAGGTATATCTTTTTCCCCTGCAAACTTAATTAACTAGGTCATACTAAGGTTGGAGGAAAATTAGGACATTATTGTGGAAAATCAGACTACAAATAGAAACTTTAGAATACAGAGAACAAGAACATGTTGTATTCATCAAAGACCTCTGTAAGTGATGGTCAGTGCCTTTGACTGGCAGGAGAAAGTCAGGTTAATTGGATACAATACCTCCTGCAGAGGATGTATTAATTGCATTATGGTCTCAATTCCTTATCCCTTGTTGTTTCTGCATCTTTTGTGAAATGACTCTAAAGTTTCTTGTATAAAGATGGACTATTTCTCCATCCCATGTGCCTTGCCTTGACTTTAGAATGAGTGGAGTGGCTGTGAGCTAGTTCTGAGCCTAGGCTTCTTATCTCTTCTGCTCGTTGTCTCTTGGGCTCCCACCAACCCCATGAGAATATTCCCCAGCTAGTCGACCAGAAGATGAGAGACATTTTGAACAGAGTTGAGTTGTCCATCATCTCAGCCATGGCCATCCTAGATTAGCCAACCCCCAACTAAGTGATTAAGATCAAACAAGATCAGCAGAGACTCTTGGTTAACCCAAAGCTGACCCGACATGATAAACACACATCACTATACAGCAAGAGAACTTTATGGTTATGATGGCAATAAGTAACTGAAACAATTGTTCTGTGAGCTTTGTTGCACATGACATGACCTATCCATTACACTTTTAAAACACATTGAAAATAATCCCCCAAATGTTTTTGGTTCCTTGACCAGCATTGTATCCTTGGGTAGTTTACAAACAGACCTCTCTTGTACATGTGATCATAACCTTTGTTACTAACATGCAGCACGATCTGTCAGATGTGAATCTGAACAACACAAAACAGGAATGGCTGCCTTCAGATGATTTCATGCTTATTTTTAGTCTCAAAACAAATTTCTAAGTGAAATCCATACAGCCAGTAGATCTGTATTTAATGTAGATATGCATAGGTATGCATAATTATGTGTATACTTGTATTAAAATTGTTTTTAAAATGCCCTTGAAATATTTTTAAAAGAATCATACACTAGTGCACATACAAAACTTTAATAACTTCTAAGAAATACAATTAAACAGGCAACTTTCTCCTATCCTATTATATTAACACCAGAAGTTTATAAAATGATTAAGCCAAAAACATCAAATTACTTCAAATAAAACTCTCCTAAAATAGTATATGCCAAGCAGAAAATGATTTTCACAGATTACTAGTTAACTGGGAATAACAGTATACTTCCTAAACATAGTAAACAGTTTTAGTCTAAAACCAGAAACCACATTATACATAATGATGAAATATTTGATTTACCATATTACTATCATAAAGTATGATGCTACCACCATTATTTATCAATGTGCCAGGAGTGAGAGATTATATAGTAAAATAAATAAAACATATAAATATTAGGAAAAATACATTTATCATTTTCTGAGAGCAATGACATTTTCAAAATAGGATATTCGAAAATACTGATAAAAATTCAAAGTCAAAAAAGTTCAATAAGGTAGCTAGTAAAAACACAGACAAAAATCAGCTGACATCAGATAATCCAGCAGGACATTTTAACATTTATCTTTAAAAATTTATTGAAATTAGCCCTGGCTGGTGTGGCTAAGTGGACTGAGTGCTGGCCTGGGAACCCAAGGGTCACCAGTTCAATTCCCAGTCACACTACATGCCTGGGTTGAGGGCCAGGTCCCCAGTGGGAGGTGCACGAGAGGCGACCACATACTGATGTTTCTCTCCCTCTCCTTCTCCCTCCCTTCCTCTCTCTCTAAAAATAAACAAAATCTTTAAAAAAAGAATTGATTGAAATCATCTGGCCTAATACACCTTCTCCCAAATGTCACTTTACTATTTAAAATACTCAGGAAATGGCATTACACATGAGAATTTTTAAGGACTTGACTATGAAGCAATACCCTTTTTACATAGGAATAACCTTGGAAAATACTATTTCAGGTCTGAAGAATATATATATATATATGAAGAATCTATTTATATATTTAAATAGATGATACACTATTTAAGCATGATGATTAAATAGATAAAGAAAGAAGGAAGGGAGGGAGAGAATGAGGGAGGGAGGGAGCAGGAGGGAAGGAAGGGAGGGAGGAAGGAAGGAAGGAAGATGGATAGAGAATTTTTTACAAATAGAATTAATTTCTATAATAGGCTAAATTGTTGAAAGAAAATTGAAAATAGATCATGAAGAAAACATTGGAATAAATGAAGAGTTAAATAAAGAGCAGTTTTACCATTGGTTAATACAAGAAAGGCTAGTAGAATTTAAGCAGGGCACAGAACAATACTATGAAGTAAAAACCAGTTAATTTTTCACTGTAATTTATTCTCATGCATGTTATAACATGCACATCATCAGCTATGGTAATCAATAGAAAACAAAGTTATAGCTATACATATAATGTTATTGACATTTTAATTTATATCTCTAAGTCATTTCTCTCTGATTGTAAATACCCACATTTGTATAATTATTTCAAATAGCAGCACTAGAAAGCACAACAAATGTTTATATATTTTTTATTGTTGTTCAAGTACAGTTCTCTCCATTCCCCCCCCCATTCCCTCCAACCCCAGCCATCCCCAACTCCCATCCTTGATCCTACCTCCCCTTTGGCTTTGCCCACGTGTCCTTTATACTTGTTCCTGACACCCTTCCCCTTTTCCCCTCATTATCCCCTCCCACTTCCCTGCTGTTTACTGTCAGATTGTTCTTTATTTCAGTGTCTCTGGTTATATTTTACTAGCTTATTTGTTTTGTTGACTAGATTCCACTTATAGGTAAGATCATATGGTATTTGTCCCTCACCGCCTGGCTTATTTCATTTAGCATAAAGCTTTCCAGTTCCATCTATGCTGCTGCAAAGGGTAGAAGCTCCTTCTTTCTTTCTGCTGTACAGTGTTCCATTGTGTAAATGTACCACCATTTTTGATTCACTTATTTACTGATGGGCACTTATGTTGCTTCCAGCACTTGGCTATTGTAAATTGTGCTGCTGTGAACATAGGGATGCATAAATTCTTTTGAATTGGTGTTTCAGGATTCTTAGGGTATAGTCCTAGCAGTGGAATTGCTGGATCAAAAGGCAGTTCCATTTTTACTTTTCTGAGGAAATTCCATACTGTTTTCCACAGTGGCTGCACCAGTTTTCACTCCCACCAACAGTGTACTAGGGTTCCCTTTTCTCCACAGCCTTGCCAGCACTTGTTTGTTGATTTCTTTATCATGGCCGTTCTAACTGGTGTGAAATGGAATCTCATTGTGGTTTTAAGTCACATGTCTCTGATGGCTAGTGATGCTGAGCATCCTTTCATATGTCTCTGGACCCTCTGTATGTCCTCCTTGGGGAAGTATCTGTTCAAGAAAGTGTTTATCAATTTTTAAACATGCCTTTAGCTATGACATGCACCCTCAAACAATCACACATTCTTTGTTTACTCTGTGTGAGAGTGTGTTATTTTACTTTTGGTCTGTATGGTTTTATGTCAATTTTAATCTTGGGTCACACAAGAATCATTGCTCAGTGAGAAGCAATTCTACTTTGTATTATGAATTCAAAATATGCTCTAGCAATGCTGGCGAAGGTGGTGAGATTCATGCAACAAGACTACAAATGAATTGATTGGAGCTCATCTTCACTTCTTCCTGCCACCTACTGTCTGGTAGAGACATTAATTATCATTGAAATGATCATATGCTTAGTACAGCCAGAAGAAACACAAAAAGAGAAAAATAACAACACAGCCTGCTCCGCAAAAATCCAAGCATTTCCTAGTCCCTAAAGACAACCCAATACTAAATGAGTAACAAATATTAACCATTAAATCACAAATAAAAATGATTTAAGTATATGGAAAGCTGATCAATTCACCATTGAGAAATGAAAATTAAAACAATGAGATACAATTTTTGCCCATAATTTAAAAAATTTAAAGATTGATAACATTCAGTGTCAGTAATAGTGTAGTGAAATTGGTACTCTCATAAAATGTTGTTGGGTAGATAAATTGGTACAACTTGTATAGGTAGATTTTTCTGCAAGTAATAGAAACCCGGCTAACAATGGAGTAGAGAAATGGTGTTTATTTTTTAAACATAAGAACTGCCTGCAGGATGGAAGCTGTTGGCTTTGGTTCACCTGCTCTCTTTCAATCTTACCACCCTGTCATTTCAGAGTAATGGCTATTTATTTCCATGCTTATTGTCCCAGAATGGAGAGTTAGCTCCTTCAGCTCCAGGCTGTTGCATGGGAGTACTGAGCAGGAAGAAAAGTCAAAAGACCCTAGTTTCTGAGGCTTTGTCTTGTCATTAAGAAGAAAGGTAATTCAGCAGTCTTCCCCTTGAGTCTTATTGACCAGAGCTGAGACACATTTCCACTCCTAAACCAAAAGCTATTAAAGACAAATGAGGTCAACATTTCCCACAGAAAATAACTCTTGAATGGGCATAAATTTGTGTCAGTTGTAAATTTTTTGTTTGACATTTGGGTAGTATCTGCCAAAACTCATATGAGTAAATCTATCAGAGTATAATATTTCTTCCAGAAATGTAGGCCATAGATACTTCCAGAAACACTGTACAAAAATGCAACTGTTTGTATATGTACTTCTGGATGTATTTTAATGTGTGTATGTATATCTTCATGTCTTTGCATACTTTCTGAAAATACATATATTCATACCAGGATCATTAATAAAAATGGAAATAATATATCTTAAATGTTATTCAATGCATGCTAAATACTTAGTACAGTGCTAGGTACAATGAGTGCTAAATTAATATTTTATGTTGTTTTTGGTTTTGCTATAAAATTTTTGTTATGTTTATTTCATCCACATCAATAGAAGATTAGTTAAATCACTTGTAAACATCCACATATTGGAATACCTTGTAGTGATCAAAAGTAATAATCTAGATTTACATTTGCTGACATTGAAAGATATACAAGATACATTGTTCAGAAAAAATTAATGCATGTTTCTTAATAGCATGTGTATGTCATCTTATTTTTCTTTATTAAAGCAAGAATAAATAAAGATGAATAATATAATTGGGAAAGAGTTTATGATGAATATGATGATATTTTTAAGCAACAAGTAAGCATTACTTTTTATTTTTCAGTAATTTTAGATTTCCTCTTTGTTTTCAGATGATAAAATGCTTTGTATTTAACCTGCTTAAAGTTCATAGTACTTCTTAAATATATAACCCGATGTATTTCACTAATTATAAACAATTCTCAGCCATTATCTCTTTAAATAATATTACTGTTCCAGTCTCCTCTTTTTCTCCCTCTAGCACATCAATTAAATATGCATATGCCTTTTCACCATATCTTATATCTCTGTACTATTTCCTGCATTTTATATTATTTTATTTATTTGTGCTTCAGTCTGGATATTTTCTTCTTTCTTATCTTCAAATTTACTAATTCTGTCTTTGGCTATTTCTAATTGCTGTTAAACAATCTACTGAGTTTCTAATTTCAGATATTTACTTTTCATTCTAAAATTTTCATTTGATTCTTTTTAGTTTCAAATAGTTTCCTTCCAGAATTTCCCTTCACTTATTTTAATTCCTTGAACATACATTATGCCTTGTGAGGTCCCTGATAACTGTTACCTCTATCCCTATCTATTTTCTGGTTTTTTTTTCTGGTGATTTTTGATCAGGCCTTGTCCTTTTATATGCCTCATTATTTCAGATATTTCATATGAAAAACTGTAGAAATGCTTTGAGATTCTAGATAATATTATCTTTCTCCAGAAAAAAATTTAACTTTGCTGCTAGCAGGCAGCTATGCTAGGTGCACTGGCAATACAAAATTTGCCTTTCTCATCAGAAATTGAAAATGATCTAAAACTGGTCTTGACTCTCTGTAGAAAATGCTCTGTTCCAAGTTCCCCTTTCCATTACCTTGGGGAATCCTGACCATAAGTCTGGAATACTTATGATGCCTCCTCCACACTGGTGAACCTTGAACTCTAATTTTTGTAACCTTATCCCCATAACAGCTTTCTAAGTCTCTTGATAGTTCTGATTACTATCTCAGCCTTTCAGCATTGTTTGGAAATGGGTATCAGCTCTCTGGGCTTACCTTCTTTTCTAATCTCAAGGACACAAATCTTTGCTCTCCAGTTTTTCTAGCTCTTTGCAGGAGGAGGGTTTGTGAGAAATAAGCTAACATAGCTTTGGCAAACTATAAATTATAAACAATGTTTTTAAATTTTTAAAAAAGTTAAATCAAAAAATTTCATTAGAGTACATCACACTTTGAGTTAATATCTGCCATTTATATCAAAATGAGTAGTCCTGATAGGGACTCCAGACTTAAAGATTATATTATGAGAATTAGAACCCTAGAAAATGTGGGAAGAGCACTATATGCATAAAATGATAAAAATGAGAATCTGCTTGTCTTCAGCCTATTTCTTATTTTAAGATTAATCCCATTGGAAGTTGAAATCTAAGAAAAAAGTATCAAAGTGACAAAACATTAGGAAAAAATCAAACTGCTAGGTTAAAATATCAACATAAAGCAGGCCAATAATATCATTCCTTGAATACTGTTAATACATGCTTCTAAATAAATGGCATTTTTTTCTTAACAATTTATCTGGCATATGTATCAAAGTTCACAAACCTAATCTAGTAAAAAATTTTAAGCAAACAATTATAAGCACCAACCAAGAAAAGAAAGGGCAAATAAACTTCAAAAAGATGGCAACTAACAAACTGAAAATTACTTTGTGACTTCATATCAGCTGACCCCACATCTACCCATCAGAAATCATATCATTGAATAAAATGTTGCAAAAATCCTGAAAATACTCACTAATAACCATTTCCCAATTTAGGTAGACCCAGACTGGCACTAAGTAGGCAACTCAGTCAAAATTCAGGGGGAAAAATTATCAATGAAAGCATCTACTTACTATTACAAGATCTCAGCAAAGGCAAGAAAAACTACCACAGCTCATTTGTTGGGGCTATACATCTAATGGAATAATCCAAGATACCCTATAAAGAGAATAGAGTATACCTCCCAAAGCCTTAGAAGATAGAACAGAGACTACACAATTCTATAAAGTCTGTATTATTTCTCAGCCCCTTTGCCACCCTCCAGTCCCCACAAACTACAGAAAAGCAAAAAGTAAAGTATTGCTACCCTTGAACTGTAAGTTAAAGGGGAAGCCACATTACTACATTGGTTTTAGATGAATTAAAAACATTGTTAACCACACCTGCCTGGTGTGGCTCAGTGGATTGAGTGTGGGCTTGCTAAACCAAAGGGTTGCCATTTCTATTCTCAGTCAGGGCACATGCCTGCGTTGCAGGCCAGGTGTCCAGTAAGGGAGCATGCGAGAGGCAACTGCACATTGATGTTTCTCTCCCTCTTTTTCCCTCCCTTCCCATCTCTCTAAAAATAAATAAATAAAACATTGTTTTAAAAAAAGAAATATTGTTAACCAATGTTAGTTCATACTGTACCAGCTAAATTTAAGTCTGGACTGAGTGGCCCACCATAACCATGAACAAAAGAAAAGAAATAATAAAAGAAGTCATAAAGCAAAGGACAGGTGAAAATTCCGTCTGTGCCTTGTGTTATAGAAAAGTTTTAAAAGAATGTGAATGTAATAAACTAAGGACTCAATGTTAAAACAATAAAACCATGTAATAAGAGAATGGGGAAATTGTTTCCAGCCAAGGAAACAAACTGACAACCATAAAGCTCAGCATTACCAAGCTAATACATAAAGAAATAAATAACCTTAAGGAATAATTAAGCATGAATGAAAATCAAATTACTGACAAAGAGAAAGCCTTTTAGATAATCATAATGAATGTTGAGGAAATGGGCAAAAATAAGGCAATTAGAAAGAACACAATAGATATAAAAGATAGATAAACATAATCTATCATCAAGATAGTTCCAATTCCTGAGGTAGATAACAACAAATAAAATAACAAAAAAATGTTTATTTTAGATCCAGGTAAGGATGGTGGTCTGAACATGTGAAAATAATTTTCTTCTATTCTAATATCCCTTTATAATAATAATAATAATAATAATAACAACAACAACAACAACAACCCCACTAAGAGAAACATACACACACCAATGTGGAAACTGAAAAGCAAATGGACTGATGAAAAGTAATTTGGCAAATACAAAAAAGCCAAATCTCAAGGCACTAGTGAAGAGAACTGAGGATAAAGACAATTTTCTTTTTTCAGCATTTTCAAAAGATACAGAAACTGACCCTGGCTGGCGTAGCTCAGTGAATTGAGCACAGGCTGTGAACCAAAGTATTGCAGGTTCGATTCCCAGTCAGGGCACATGCCTGGGTTGCAGGCCACGGCCCCCAGCATCCGCACATTGATGTTTCTCTCTCTCCCTCCCATCCTCTAAAAATAAATAAATAAAATCTTAAAACACACACACACACACACACACACATACACACATATACACACACACATACACCAGAGGTGGCTGAGTGGCTACAAAGATTAAAAAAAAAAGATACAGAAACTAGCAACCCCAGAACCCTCTAGAGCTGGGAGTGAATGGAGAAATGCCGGGATGAAGAGGATGGCAGAAAAAGTTGTTTGCAGAGTTAGCTTCTCAGTCCTCCTTCCCACTACATTCTGGGTCCTGAGGTCTGTTCTCTAGAGAGTTAGCCTCAGTGCCAGTACACACACCCACCACTGCCTGCAGAGTCACCACCCCAGCTTCCTCCTCTGCTTTGGTTCCCAGAATGAAGGCATTCAGATCTTTACTCTCCAAGTAGGAGAAGGAAAGGCTTAGAACACTAATCAATCTGACAGAACATATTTAAAGACATTGATATTTCAAGTTCTCAACAAAAGCCCACTCACATCACCCTGCAATGAACCTCAAACCCAGCCCATGAATTCAGTGCTCCCCCGCAGCTTTTAGTAACTCATCTTAATTATAAACAGACAACCCAAAATTGCAGAACTTAAGTAAAACATCTAATATAGAAAAATAGAGACAAAAACAAACAAACAATAACAACGAAAACAGGAAAAAATACAAAGGAAAATCTCAAATTAGAGCCCACACAAGCTCACAGCTAACATCATACTGAATGATTAAAGGTTGAAAGCTTTTCCTCTAAGATTAGGAACAAAAGTGTTTACTCTCACCATTCTTCTGTTGAAAAGCAGGAGCTTGTGTACTGATTTAAGAATATGCAGATTGTGACCTGATGAATGATGAGGCACAATCCACTGACAAGAAGATGACAGGTAGCCATCCCAGAATCTGAGCTCCCACTTTGCAGACAGGAACCTCAGAGGGTCACTTTGATCCCAGGCACACAGTTCATTACACTCACACAAAGAAAGTAGAGTCACAAGATCAATTACTTTAGATCCCAGAAGGGAGAGGGTACAGTTGAGCAATCTACTGTCCCAGATTATAAGCAAGCAAGGTAGCAAGCACCTATTACTTATTAGGTGGTTGGGAGTGGGAAACTTTTCATGCACTTAAGTCTAAGTGGTTATTTTAAAAAGTGCCCCTGGAAAAGTAAAACAGGAACTGATGGTAGATGTTCTAAATTCAAGTCTTTATGTAAATGTGTAGACTATGGGTGTGAACAGTATTATTATACTGTAAAGTGTCTGGGCAGCACCTTGAAAAACCAAAATTTTCCTCGAGTTGTTTTTCTCTCCATGGTCAGGTGGTTCAGTGGCTGAAGCTTTGTCCCATACACCAAAAGGCTGTAGATTTGATTCCCATTTAGGGCACATACCTAGGTTGGGGGTTCATTCTTTGGTCCATTTAACCAAAAAAGTGGAGGGATCTAATTAATTAATTCAGTAAAGTTGCAGAATACAAAATTAACATACAACATTCAGTTACATTAGTATCCACTAGAATGAATTTTCTGAAAAAAATTAAAAAGGAATTGATTTCATTTATAATAGCATCAAAAAACAATAAAATATTTAGGAATCAGTTTAACTAAGGAGGTGAAAGTTCCCTACTCTGAAAACTAGAAGACATTGGTGAAAGAAATTGCAGAAGATAAAAATAAAAGGAAATGTATTACCTTTCATGTATTGGAAGAATTAGTATTTTTAAAATGTCAATATTACCAAAAGTGATCTATGGATTCATTGCAATCTTTATCAACATTCCAATGGCATTTTTTTACAGGAGTAGAAAAAACACTCTTACAAATGTACATGGAACCACAAAAGACACTGAACAGCCAAAGGAATCATAAAAAGAAAAACAAAGCAGGAGGCACCACACTTTCTGATTTCAAGCAATGGTATATAGCTATAGTCATCAATACAGTATGGTACTGGCATAAAAACAAATAGACAAGTGGAACAGAACCACGAGCCCAGAAAGAAACCCAAACATATACAGTCAGCTAATATTTGACAAGGGACCCGTGAATACTCAATAGAGAAAAGACTGTCTCTTTAATAAATGGTGCTGAGATAATTAGGTATTTGCATGTAAAAGGATGACATTGGAATCATATCTTATACTACTCACAAAATATTAACTCAAAATGGATTAAAGACATAAATGTAAGACCCGAAACCATGAAATTCCTTGTAGAAGATACAGGAATAAAGCTCTTTGACATAGGTGTTGGCAATGATTTTTTGGATATAAGACCTAAAGCACAAGCAACAAAAAAATAAAAACAAATGAGCGGGAGGGACTACATCATGTTAAAAAGCTTCTGTACAGCAAAACAAAACAAAACAAAACAAAACAAAATCCAACTATCAACAAAGTAAAAAGAATGGGAAAAATATTTGCAAATCATATATCTGATAAGGGGTCAATCTCCAAAATATTTAAAGACCTCGCACAACACATTAATGAAAAAACAATCTAGTTTAAAAATGGACAAAGGATTTGAACACACATTTCTTCAAAGAGAATATACAAAGGACCAATAGGCATGTGAAAAGATTTTTTTATCCTTACCCGAGAACACTTTTTTTTTTTTTCATTGTTTTCAGAGAGAGAGAGGAAGGCAGAAAGAGAAACATCAATGGGGGAGAGAAGCATCAACTGGTTGCCTTCTGTATGTGCCCAGACAGGGTATCAGAGCCCCAACTAGGGACCTTACATATCTCAGCCAGTGGTCACATCACCTGCTCTTGGAACCAGGAATGGAACCCACAACTTAGGCATGTGCCCTGACCAGGATCAAACCCACAACTCCTCGGTTATAGACAATACTCCAACCACTGAGCCACACCAGCCTAGTCACATAAAAAAATTTCAGCATCACTAGTCATTAGAGAAGTGCAAATTAAAGCCACAATGAGATATTATTCATGCCTATTAGACTGCCCATTATAAAAAAGACAAGGGATACCATGCTGACATGAACATAGAGAAATGGGAACACTATGCACTATCGGTGGAATTATAAATTGGTACAGTCACTATGGAAAACAGTATGGAGAATCCTCAAAAAATTAAAAATAGAACTATTTTTAAATGATCCAGCAATTCCACTTCTGGGACTAAATTCAAAGTAACAAAAATCACTAAATCATAAAGATATCTGTGCCAGTATGTTCATAGCAGCATTATTTATGATTGTGAAGATACAGAAACAACTTTGTCAATTGATGAATGGATAAAAAAATTGTGATATATACAGCTGACACTTGAAAACATGGGGGTTAGAGAGGCCAACCCCTTTGCCTCTGTGTAGTCAAATATCCACATATAACTTCTGACTCCCTAGAAACTTCAGTCAGTCTTTAGTAATCATAGGAAATTGGTTCCAGGACCCCCCATAGACACCAGACTTTACAAATGCTCAATTCCCTTATATAAAATGGCATACAACAATGTAATACAGTTGGCTGTCTGCATCCATGGATTCCCAACCTCAAATGAAATTAATGCTCTTGATCTGCATTTAGATGAATCTGTGGATATGAAACTTAGGGATAAAGAGGGATGATGTATATTTACTGAAGAAAATATTCATATATAAGTGGTGCCACAGTTCAAACCCATGTTGTTCAAAGGTCAGGTGTATATACAATGGAATATTATTCAGCCATAAAAAATGAAGAACTTCCACCATTTGCAACAACATGGGTGGAACTTTAAGGCATTGTGATAAATGAAATGAAAAGTCAGACAGAGAAATGAAAAGCTGTGTGGTCTCACTTATATATGGAATATGGGGGGAGGTGGAAGCCAACATTATAGAAAAAAAGATCCAATGAATGGATGACACATACATGAAAAAAGTCTCAACACTGTTGGCCATCAGGCAGATACAAATCAAAACTACAAGATACCACTTCACACCACTCAATAGGATAGGTGTAATTAAAAAGACCGACAATAACAAGTGTTGACAAGAATGTGGAGATTAGAACTCTTATACGTTGTGATGGGAATATTTTACATCTCCAATGTAGCTGCCTTGGAAAATAGATTGTCAGTTCTTCAAAAGGCTAAACAGAGTTACCATAACAATTCCAATTTCACTCTTAGGCATATACACAAGAGAGTTGAAAACACATGTTTACACAAAAATGTTAATGCGAATTATACATTATTCATCATAGGCAAAATGTGGGACAACCCAAATGTCCATCGATTGATGAATGGATAAACTAAAGTGGTATACCCAATGGTATGTTATATCAATACAGCAAGAAAACTTAATGAAATGCTGACACATGCTACAGATAGATATATTTTGAAAACATTATGCTAAATGAAAAAAGCCAGTCACAAAAGGTTATATATTGCATGATTTTATTTATATGAAATGTCCAGGATAGGCAAATCCATATAGACACATAGAGTAGATTAGTGGATGCCTAGCCCTGGGCATTTAGGTTGGAGAAATAGGGTGTCAGTACTGAGAGGTATGAGGATTTATTGAAGGGGTGGTGATCCAAATATGCTAAATATGATTGTGGTAACAATTGCACAATGTTTTGAATATAATAAAACCCATTTAGTTGTACACTTTAATGAGTGAATTGTATGGTAGGTAAATTATATTTCATTAAAGTTGTTTATATATGAACTATATTTTATTAAAACATTGTTAAAATGCCCTGGCTGGCGTAGCTCAGTGGATTGAGCACGGGCTGCAAACCAAAGTGTCACAGGTTTGATTCCCGGTCAGGGTACATACCTGGGTTGCAGGCCATGACCCCCAGCAACCGCACATTGATGTTTCTCTCTCTCTTTCTCCCTCCCTTCCCTCTCTAAAAATAAATAAATAAACATCTTTTTTAAAAATATTAAAAAAAAAACATTGTTAAAATGAATTGAATAGATTTCCAGTATAATGGATGAAAATAGGTGCAAACAAGGCACACTATTGTCATTATTTCAGAATACCAAGGACAAAGAGATTTTAGAGACTTCCAAAGGAGGGGAAACTGAAAGGCCTCAGACTTCTCAACAGCAACAGGAGCCATGAAGAACTGCACAATGCTTTTAATATTCTGAAGAAAAATATCTTCAGTCTAAAATTCTACAGTGAACCAAACTATAATCAAGTATGAGGGTATGAGGAAGACATTTCTAACATGTCATACCTCAAAAAATTAACATTACATACCCTTTGACAAGAAGCTACAAGAGGATGTGTTCCTTTGAAATGTGCATAAAAACCAGACATGGAAGACATAGACATAGGAAATGGATCATTCAATATAGGAGAGAGACAAAGAGAATTTTCAGGAAATTCCCAAGGAAAAGGGAAATGTCAGAATAATAGCTATGCTCTAGATTAGAAGGCAATAGTCCAGTCTGAAATAATGTGCTTCAAGCAACAAATATGTAGAAAGCACTGTTCATCAGGATCCCTGCTGGTGTCTAGCCCAGAATGCCTAGGGGTGTTTACTGCAGATTCTTAGGTGCCTTAGATTGCTTAACCATACGCTACAGAAATTTCTGCTCTCCCATCCATACCCCAATAGTAGATCATCTAGAGTCACTCATTTCAAACCACAGAACTGTGCTTCATCCACCTTTAACTCAGAGCTAAAAGTAGACAATGAAAATAACTATTAATCAGAATATTTGTGATTATGTTCTTTGACAAATTTACTCTTAAATTTTAGTGACCTATCACTCACTCACACTTACATATCCATGTGACTTGGGATGAATATCTACTACACGTAGTCACTGAGAACCCAGGCTGAAAAACACTCTGATTCTTAACATCTTGTTTTTACTGCTATTGTTGAAAATTAAGAGTGGCCTCACCCTGGCCTGATTGGCTCAGTTAGTCAGAGCATCAACCCATAAACTGGAAGGTTGCAGATTCACTTCCCAGTCAGGGCACATACCTATGTTGTGAGTTTGGTCCTCAGTCAGGGGCATGTTCAGGAAACATCTAATCAATGTTTCTCTCTTGCATTGATATGTCTCTTCCTTTCTCTCTTCCTCCCTTCCCCTCTCTCTAAAATCAATAAGCATATCCTCAGATAAGGATATAAAAGAACAGGTGTCCTAGCACCTGATCTTGAATTTGTCACACAGGGGTAACATACATGTCCTATATTTCCTGCACATTGCCAAGAACTAGAAACACGACCCCATCTAACCGCAATGGTTCCAGGAAATGTGGCAGACCACATGAACATATGGTGAGCAATAAATACCTCTTGCTGTAAAAGCTGGAAAACAAAAAACACAAAGGCACTCAATCTCTCTGACCATATTTTTATGAAATATTCAGAATCTAGCCACACAGTTCATGCCTGCCAAATGCCCCATCTTGCTGAACGCTGTGTTTCTTAGGACTCAGTTATGACCATGTCCATGTATTCACCCAAGTAGGAGGCAGTTGTTAACTCTATGAGAAGCTGAAACAATACTATGACCCTGAGAATGTTTAGCTTATTTTTTTCATACAATGAGAACTTTCCTGGCATAATTAAGATTGTACTTTCTATTCAAATTTTCAAATTAGGAGCAGGTAGCTAAGAAGACAAAGAGACAGAATATCCAACAAAATTTAGAGTAGTGGTTATCTCTGATGGAGAGAAATGGTTATACAACTGGGAAAATTAAAATAGTAGTATATTCAATTCCTTTTTTAAAAGATTTTATTTATTTTGTAGACACATGGGAAAGGGAGAAAGAGAGGGATGGAAACATCAGTCAGTTGCCTCTTGCACATACCCCAATGGGAGACTGAACCTGCAAACCTGGCATGTGCCCTGACTGGAAATCAAACAGGCAACCCCTCACTACATAGTACTATGCCCAACCAACTGAGCCACACCAGTCAGAGCTATATTCTATTTCTTAATCTGGGCAATGGGTTCTGGGTACACAAGTCTTTGTTTCATTAATGTTCTTAAATCTTCTATTTTTCTACCTACCTAGCTATCTACATACCTACTCTGCCTGTGCTAAATACATGTATCTATTTTATTCACATGAAGTAAAACTTAAAAAAGGATTAGCCCTGGAGTAGCTCCTGAGATGTAACCCCTATGCCTTCAGAATGTCCTATCTAGTAAGAATGTGCTTACTACTTGGGGGCATTGAGTAATGTGCTGTTATTTTGACCTCTAGAGAGGCTAGAGATGAAGGTCAGCCATAGGAGTGGTCAATCATGTCTATGTGTCTGACTCAGTGAAATCCTGGATACCAGAGTATGGACGAGCTTTCCTTCCTGGAAAATACTCCATGAATGTTGACACATATCATTGCTAGGATAGGTTAGCCCTGTCTGTATGACTCCACTGGGAACAAACACCTGGAAGCTCATACCTGGTGTCCAGGATGCTGCCCTATGTGTCCCTTTCCTTTGCTGATTTTAGTCTGTATCCTTTTGCTGTAATAAACTGTTACTGTGAGTATAACAACTTTGTTGCATCCTGTGAGTCCTTTTAGTAAATCATTAAACACAAGGGTGGTCTTGGGGACCAGAAATTATACCTATATATAAGATATCTTCCATAATTATTTTTAAAAAGATAGAAGAATTTTTCTAAATACAGAAAGAAGTCAATCTGCAGAACACAATGACATTTTGTGTTCTGTGGAAGATTTATTTTAATCAAAGATCTACATCAAAACATATCACAAAAAAGTTAGTGAACATTAAGTATAATGAGAGAAAAGAAATCTTTAGTCATCCAGCAGAAATGCAATTTACTTACTAAGAGAAAAAATAACTGCTATTAAATTCTAGGAGAAAATATAAAAACATTTATAAAGATCTAAGAAAAAGCATTAGCTAAGAATATAAGGTACAGCTTAAATTTTTTCTCAAGTATTAATTTCACTGCACACATTCTTAATCAGCAAATAATCATGTGGTAGTGCACCCACAGGTCTTTGCTGAAAGTAGTTACTCCAAAGTGAAATCCATGCAATTAAAAGATGAATCAAAATAACAGTCTCAGAAAGGGAGATTACTGAACTAAAATGATGAGTACTGTGTGTTGAATTCATTTGAATGTAAAACCTCATTAAATAGGTATTGAAATTATGGATGTAGAGGAGAGAGTAGATGTTAAAACTTAGCTAAATAAAAAAAATAGAAATGAGGATGTGAGTGGTAAGGTGAAAGGAGAAATAAAGAAAAACTGATAAATTTCTCTGGCTTTTTAGTAAAAAGCTATAGATTATATGAAATGAAATTATTTTCTTGATTTCTGCTTCTGCTGTTTCATTGTTGATATAAAAAAAATGCCTCTGATTTCTGGATATTGACTTTGTATTCCACTGTTTTGCCAAGTTCATTTATTAAGTTGAGCAGTTTTTTGGCCAAGTCTATAGGATTTTCTATGTACATTATCATGTCATCTGCAAACAGTGACAGTTTTGTTTCCTCCTTTCTGATTTGGATGCCTTTTATTTCTTTTTCTTGCCTGATCACTGTCGCTAAAACTTCCAGTACTATATTGAATAGAATTGGTGAAAGTGGACAACCTTGTCTTGTTCGTGATCTTAGTGGAAAAGATTTTTGGTTTTGCCCATAGAGTATGATGTTGGCTGTAGATCTCTCATATATGGCCTTTATTATGTTGAGGAATGCTCCCTCTATTCCCACTTTGCTGAGTGTTTTTATCATAAATGGGTGCTGCACCTTGTCAAACGCTTTTTCAACATTTGTTGATATGATCATGTAATTTTTGTCTTTGCTTTTATGTGATGTATTACATTTATTGATTTGTGAATGTTGTACCATCCTTGCATCCCTGGGATGAATCCCACTTGGTCATGGTGTATGATCTTTTTAATGTATTGTTGGATGTGGTTTGCCAATATTTTGTTGAGGATTTTAGCACCTATGTTCATCAGCAATATTGACCTGAACTTTTCTTCCTTTGTTGTGACTTTATCTGGTTTTGGGTTTAGGATGATGCTGGCTTTATAAAAAGAGTTTTGGACTCTTCCATCATTTTGGAATAGTCTGTGAAGGATAGGGGTTAGCTCTTCCTTAAATGTTTTGTAGAATTCTCCTGTGAAACCATCTGGTCCAGGGCTTTTGTGTGTCGGGAGTTTTTTTGATTACTACTTCAATTTCATCTGCGGTTATTGGTCTGTTCAGGCTTTCTGCTTCTTCTTCATTCAGTTTTGGAAGACTGTATTTTTCTAGAAATTTGTCCATTTCACCTAGGTTTTCAAATTTCTTGGCATACAGTTCTTCATAGTAATTTCTTACAATCCTTTGTATTTCTGTGGTGTCAGTTGTAATCTCTCCTCCTTCATTTCTTATTGTGTTTATTTGGGTTTTCTCTTTTTTTCTTGATGAACCTGGTTAAAGACTTGTTAATTTTGTTTATCTTTTCAAAGAACCAGCTCCTGGATTCATTGATCCTTAGAATTGTGTTTTTAGTCCTATGTCATTTAATTCTGCTCTGATCTTGGTCATTTCCTTCCTTCTATTTGCTCTAGGCTGTCTTTGTTGTTGTTCCTTGAGTTCTTGTAGGTGTAGGGTTACGTTGTTTATTTGAAATGTTTCTATCTTTTTTTAGGTAGGCCTGTATCACTATGAACTTCCCTCTCAGGACTGCCTTGGCTGTGTCCCATAAGTTTTGGGTTGTTGTGAGTTCATTTTCATTTGTCTCCTGAAAATTTTTTATTTTTTCCCTAATTTCAATCTCAACCCATTCATTGTTTAATAGCATGCTGTTGAATCTCCATGATTTTGATGGTTTGGGGTTTTTTTCCTTGGAGTTGGTTTCTAGTTTCAGTCCCTTGTGGTTGGAGAAAATGCTTGGTATGATTTCAATTTTCTTGAATTTGTTGAGGCTTGTTTTGTGTCCTATCACATGGTCTATCTTTGAAAATGTTCTATGTACATTTGAAAAGAATGTGCATTTATCTTCTTTGGGATGAAAGGTTCTATATATATCAGTTAAGTCCTTTTCATCTAGGGCATTGTTCATGCCACAATATCTTTGTTGATATTTTGTTTGGAAGATCTGTCTATTTTTGACAGTGAGGTGTTAAAATCCCCCACTATAATTGTGTTGCTGTCAATATCTTTCTTGAAGTCCTCTGATATTTTCTTTAGGTATTTGGGTGCTCCTATGTTGGATGCATATATGTTTACAATGTTTATGTCTTCTTGGTGGATTCTTCTCTTGAGTATTATGAAGTGACCTTCTGGGTCTCTCTTTATGGCCCTTTCTTTGAAGTCTATTTTGTCTGATATGAGTATTGCTATCCGGCTTTTTTTTTTTCCTGTCTGTTTGCTTGGAAAATTTGTTTCCAGCCCTTCACTTTCAGCCTGTGTAGGTCTTTTATCCTGAGGTGAGTCTCTTATAGGCAGCATATGTGTGGGTCATGCTTTTTTATCCATTCAGCTATTCCATGTCTTTTGATTGGAGCATTTAATCCATTTAAGGTTAGTATTGATTGGTACTTATTCATTGCCATTTTCATACCTATGTTCCTTTCTCTCTCTCTCCCTCTCTCTCTCCCTCTCTCTCTCTCTCTCTCTCTTCCTTTCCTTTAAGAAGTCCCTTTAGCACCTCTTGCAGAGCTGGTTTGGAAGAGGTGTATTCTTTTAGGCTTCTTTTGTCTGTGAAGCTCCTTATTTGGCCTTCTATCTTGATTGAGAGCCTTGCTGGGTACAGTAGCCTTGGTTGCAGGCCTCTGGTTATCATTACGTGGAATATTTCTTGCCATTCTCTTGTGGCTTGGAGCATTTCCATTGAGAAGTCAGCTGCTAACTGTAACGGGGCTCCCTTGTATGCTACCGCCTGTTTCTCCTTTGCTGCCTTTAAAATTCTCTCTGTCTTGGAATTTTGCCATTTTAATTATGATGTGTCTTGAAGTGGGTTGCTTTAGGTTCCTCTTGATTGGGACTCTCTGTGTTTCCTGGATTTTTGTGACTTTTTCTCTCATCAAATTAGGGAAGTTTTCCATCATTACTTTTTCAAATAGGTTTTCTATCCCTTGCTGTTTCTCCTTTTGGTGTCCTTATTATACCGATATTATTATGATTCATACTGTTCTGTACTTCTCTTAGTCCCTCTTCATTATTTCTGAGCCTCTTTTCCTTTTCTTGCTCTTTCTGGGTGGTTTTTTCTACTTTGTCCTCCAGCTCACTGATCCCATCTTCTGCTTCATCGATCCTGCTTTTGATTCCTTCTACTGTGTTCTCCTTTTCAGAAATTGTATTCTTCATTTCCTCTTGGCCCTTCTTGATAGTTTCTATTTCCTTTTTCATGTTGATATAGTTTGCAGTGAGCTCATTGTAGCTTCCCTGTAGTTTCTGGTAATTCACTGTGAGCTCACTGAGCTTCATGATAACCATTGCTTTGAACTCAATATCTGATAGTTGAGTTGCCTCTATTTCATTTAGCACTCTTTGAGGCTTCCTCCTTTCCTTTCATTTGGGGATTGTTTCTTTGTCTTCCCATTGTTTTTGAGACTCTTCTTGTTAGTCTCAGCTTTTTAAATTTATCTGTTCTGGCTCCCTGGGTTTATGGGGTTTATGGTGTGAACTTCTGTGGTAGAATACCTGTGAGATTCAGTGCTGCTGTCTGCTTGATACCCGAGCCCACTGGTCTTGGGCTGTTGTTTAAGTTGGCTCTGTATTTGTTTTTGGGTTTTGATTATTGTTAGGTCTTTCTTTGGTGGATCCTTCCCACAAGCTGGTTAAATGAGGGTCACTCTGCCCACCACCTCTTGTATTTTGTTGAGCTGGTGAGGGCAGGTTGTGTTGAAGCTGGTTCTTCCATGTATACAAGGGTTTGAAGATTTTCTCTTGCTCTTGTTCAGTTATTTGTTCTGGGTGATTTCTCCACTCTTTAGTTGTATTTCCAGATAGGTCCTGGATTAAGGTTAATGTGGCTTCCACTCCCTCCTTCACCTTCTTCTGTTGTTATCTGTTGGTAGTTCCTTGGTTGTTGGGTTTTCTCTTCCAGCAGGTATCCTGGTGTTCACAGCTTCCACCTACTCTTTTTTTGTGATCAGTTGGAGGGGGAAGGCAAAATGGTTTAAGACAGCAAAAGAGTATTCTATGATTTTTCCAGTAGCAGCCAGTGGAGAAGAGATAGGAAATCCTTTGGCTATGTATAGTGTTAACCGTGATATCCCACCCAACTAGCCACTTTTTGGTAGCATGGGAAAAAGATAAGATTCTTGTTGAAGATGTAATGATTGTGAGCTGGATCTAGAAAGCAGTGAGGTTGTGGGAGGTCAAATTCTGAGGTAAGGTGAGAGTATAGGATAGTAAATAGATGTAGTGTGTGAGAGAATAGAGTTAACCACTACAGTAATAGAATTCAGGAAACCATGAAGTGGGCTAAGATCTGGGAGAGCTGTTATGTAGTATTTACAATTCTATGGAATAGCTACTATTTATAATAATAATGGAGCAACAACCATATGACAGAATCTATGTGACCTGGATAACAAGAATAGGGAGTATAAGGCCTTGAGTAATGTGCTAATGGAACACAAGTGAAATGAAGGACAGTACATTAGCAATACACTATGAATGAGGTAACAGGGGAAACCTGTCAAATGATACAATTTAAGCAGCCAAACAAAGGAGACTAAACAGAAAGAAGAATACAAAAATACTATTAAAATAAAAGATGTAGGAATAATGAAAAAATAATAATACAAATATGTAATAACTTGCAGGTACTCTGTAATAGCAAAGTGAAATTTGTCTCACTGTCTCAGCTGTTGGGATGCCCCCTCTTTGGGTCCAACTCTGGTCTTTTCACAGTTCCAAGTTTTTTTGTCTCACTTGTGGGAATTAAAAAAAGAAAAAGAAAAAGAAGGAAGGAAGAAGGAATAGAACAAGAAAGAAGGAAAGAGAGGAAAAAGGTGTTGAAAGATAAAAAAATAATTTAAAAAATTACTAAAAAAAAGCCTCTTGCTGGTTTCAAACTGGCCAAACCAGTTTTGCTGGTCTTGCTGGCTGCAGCATGCTGAGGGTGATAGGTTTCACTTTTCTTCCTTCCTGATCCACACTCAGTCAGCTTCTAGCCCAACTCCCCAGCAGCCTTTGGTCTCTCAGGTTCCACAGGTTCAGGCACACAACTCTCCCCAGGGCTAGCAGGGTGCCTCTCCCTGGGGCTTTGGGTGTGGGCTTAGGGCTTTCCAAAGAGCACATTCTCCCTGAGTTGTGGGTGTGCACACTGGGCCAGGCCACCTCCAGTCCCTCAGGTTCGGGCTTGCTCTCTTCCCAGGAATATGGGGGTGTGTGGGACCTTCTGTGCCACCTTGGGAGTGCTGCCCTGCTGGGTGGGGAGGAGGCTGGAGTGGCTGCTGCAGAATTCCCCCAAAAGTGTCTTTTTTTTCACTTTTTCATTTTGAAAAATTCCTCCTACTCAAGCCTGCCACTCCATACAGAGGCCTGGCCTCTCACACTGCCCAATTCTCCAACCAGACCAGGGACTATCAGGGTCAGGGCCCATCACAGCATGGCTCTCTACTCTCCCCAGCTGGTGTACGCAGACTCTGTGGGTGCTCACAGTCCCTGTGTGTTTGCTACTTAGTCCTTAGTCCCCTCTCTGCAACTTTCCACAACCAGGTTTCTCCCAGTGCGGCTCAAACCTTGTTTGGCCGGGGAGGGAGCAGTTTGACCTAGCTCTCTTCCAAGAACCCTGTGGTGGACCCGGTAGGCACCTGGCCTGGGGCTGCAGCTGCCCTGGTCCCCACTTTGGTCCTAGGGACCTTATTGTACTGAAGCACTCTCCTTACCATCGCATTTTTCAATGTCTGCTACAGTTTTTGGTCTCCTATCTTCATATATGCTGGGGTACTATTGGCTGTTTGCTCTGTTCTTCTGTAGATTGACTGGGTTTTTCTCCCATGTGTAGGAGGAAGCGGAGTCCACTCCCTCCTACCTCGCTGCCATCTTCCCATAGTCTGCAGCTTTGATGTTTTTTATAAATTTTCCATAAAAGCCCTGGCTGGTATAGCTCAGTGGATTGAGCGCAGGCTGGGAACCAAAGTGTCCCAGGTTCGATTCCCAGCCAGGGTATATTCCTGGGTTGCAGGCCATAGCCCCCAGCAACCGCACATTGATGTTTCTTTCTCCCTCTCTCTCCCTCCCTCCCTCCCTCCCTCCTTTCCCTCTCTAAAAATAAATAAATAAAATCTTTTAAAAAATTTCCATAAAATAAGTCTATATAATGAACTAAGGTAGAAATAACTGACATTTATAAATCACTGTATTCTAGAATCCATTCTAAATGTTTTGTTTATATTATCTTTTTTTATCCTCCCTACATCCTATGATTTAGGTCCTATAAATTCTGTTACAGGTCAGAAAGCTGAGGCACAAAAATTTTAAGTAATTTTTCCACATTCCTACAGAAAGTTAAGTGGTGGATCCTGGAAATAGCATTTTTCATGTATAGAAACAATTTTATAAAGTTTGACTTCAATATTTTTCTCCCTCTGTTATGTTCAAATAAGATTAAATTTGAAACATTTTGTATAGCATAGTCTCAAAATTGTATAGCATAATCTCATTTTTATAAAAATTTATTTTTTTATCTAGCTATTTTTTGACCGTACATATAGGTATAGAAAAAATTTCAAGCATGTTGCTTACCTAACATTAGAGAAGGTACTTCAGAGAAGTAAAGCTCCAGTGATATTTTATTTCTGTTCCATAATTATATTGTTTGAATTTATATAATTAGTAAGGTACATAAAATTACTAAAATATTCACTGAAAGTGTCTTTTAATGTTTCTAAAAAGCAAGCTCCTGTTGCACCAATACCATAAAATTTTAAGCAATGACTTACGGCACTAGTGCATTCTGCTAGATTCTGTCAACAAGAAAACAAGAGATGACAGGTGCAGGCAAGGATGGGATGAAGGGAAGCTTTACACACTTTTGTGGGGAATGTAAACTGGTTCAACCACAGTGGAAACAATAGTGAAGTCCCTCATAACATTAAGAATAGATCTACCATATGATCCAGCAATTCCACTTCTGAGTATATAACACAAGGAAAGGATTTCGATGAAATATATGCACTCCCATGCTTAAAGAAGCATTATTCGTAGTAGTCAAGACATGAAAACAACCCAAATGCCCATGAGAGGATGGATAGATAAAAAGGTGTGGTGCATATACATAATGGAGTATCATTCAGCCATCAGAAAAATATCCTCCCATTAGTGACAACATGGCTGGACCTTGAATGCATTATGCTAAGTGAGATAAATCAGAGAAAGACAAGTACTGTACATCACTTATATGTGGAATCTAAAAAAAGTTACACCTTTAAAAAACAGAGAGTAAAATGGTGTTTTCCCAGGGGATGGGGGTGAGGGGAGAGAGTGATGGTGTCTAAGGACACAAATATATGAGTAGTAAATAAGCCACTGAGATCTAACACATAATATAATGAATAATAGGCAATAATATCATACTATAATTATGTAATATTATTAATATGTCTATTAACAATCAATACAATACAAAAATATAGCAAAGTGACATGCTGTGCACCTTAAACTCACACAATATTTATTCAATAAAAATAAATATATAAAGTACTAGTGCTGATTAAGATTTATCTATAGGTAAACTTAATTTCTGTAAAAACAGTCAATTTGCAATACAACCTGAAAACTGCATGCAATTATGTAACATTAAATCCCGTGTGTGTGTGTAGGTGGGTGGGTGTAGTGTGACTTAGAACTATGTTTTTAAAGATATTTATAGGGGTTTAATCTGAATGTTAGGATTTTAGATAATTTTTTCTATTCTTTATTATTCTCAGTTCTCATCAAATTATTGACCATGAGCATGTCATTAATTCAATTAAAATTTCAGAGAAATTAAAAAGTTAAAATTTGGGAAATGGTAAAGGCAAAGGATACATTTTCATTTGTCCCTTTCATTTCTCTACCCTTGCTGTTCAGCAAACGTGGGAGTTTGGGGTTTTTTTCCACGGCTTTTTTTCTCCTCTCCTGATGATTGCTTTAAAACCCCCGCTTTTGATTATCCTCTTTGAGATGTAAGACAGCAGGAGACTTTTGGTATGAAATCATTTTGCCTGGGAGGGGGAAAACTGCTCCAAGGCAAGTGCAAGGACAAGAAAAGAAATGATTATTCTTTGACCTGTTGCCACTCAGTTAGATGAATTTGACCAGCTAAGGCAAGATTGCCCTAGTAGGCTACTCTGCTTAGGGAACACCTTGTTCTTTTTTTTTTTTTTTTTTTCTAGACTGATATAGTCACTTGCTACTTAAAATGTGGTTTGTGAAGACCAGCATAGTTCTCACCTGGGAGCTTATTAGAAATGAGAAATGCTTGGGGACCACCTCAGACCTAACTTACCAAGATCCTAGGTGATTATTAGGTGTATTAAAGCATGAGCATCACTGGCTTGGAGAATGTCATGTTCCTGATTCTTTCTGGCTGGTTGGTCAAACGTGAAACTGCATAGAGGTCAGAGACTCATTGAGGTTAAATGGAAAAGCCCCATATTCACAGAAGAGAAACGGGGGGCTGACTTAAAGGAAGAACTAACCCAGTCTCCTTGCTACAAACCACACCCTGAGTATATAAATGCTCCACAACCTCCAAAACCACAATTCAGAGATGTAAGTTGACGTCTCCAGTTAGGACATCTGAAAACAGCAACATTTACGTAAAAAATTAGAAACAAAACACCACACTACTTGAATGTTCTGAGTTGCCTCCTCAGGGTGCTGATTTCCAAGGTCTTAATATGGTACCTGGCACATAATAAAAACACTCAACAGGTTTTTTTTATGCAATAGCAAATAAATTAGATGGCCATAAAACTGAAAGGAAATGAGGACACACAGAGTTTGACATACCAGCCAAAGGTCGATGCTAGTTAATGTACATCAGGATGGGCTTAAGCCTTAAGATCTTCGGATGGATTCCTGTTCAGTGCCCTTTACTTATATTGTTTTTGAACTTGCTCCCCTTTTATCTGCTTTTCTAAGTAATAAAACAGATCCAAGGGGAAATTTTAATTATCTCAAGAGTTTCCAAAATCATAACTAAAAAAAAGTCCCCATCTTTTCCTGCTTGTTAAAAATATCAGGTTAATGGATGCTTCCTTAACATGATTCAATTATGTCAAGCATGCTTGGTGATGCAACACCAAGTTTAGAGGGGGAAACCCACTCACAATGAGCAAAAACAAAACTAAAAATCACAGAATACCCCAAAATAAACTTAATAAATTCAATATACTTCTAGTTAAAACTTCAACAAAAATGCTCATAGGAGTTGGTAAAATGACTCTAAATTTCATCTGGAAGAATAAACAAGGGAATATAGCCAGTAAAATTCTGAAAGAGAAGAGTAAGTGAGACTTGCCCCCAAGATATTTAAACATTTGTAAAACAGTATCTTACTAGTGAATTTAATTTGTAGTTTAAGTTAAATATTAATGATACATTTATAACATTAGGTCTTTCAGGCTAGGAAAAGTATGTGTCTCCCCTCACTAATTTATTAATATATGTCCCTCAGTAGAGTTCCATAATTTTGTTTATATTTAAATCTTTCTCAATTTATTATAGGAACTGTGTTGGTTGTTTACTTGCTATCCCTCTTTGTGTTGCTACTATGGATTTTTTCCAACATTGTATTTTCCATTCTCTATAAAAAGCAATTCAATGTTTAGAAATTGAACCTATAAAAATACAGAACTTAAAGATGTATATGCATGTTCTTTTACTGCAGCATGGCTTCAAATAGCAAAAACAGAAGTTTGATAATTATGTTTCATCTATACAGTGACATTCTATGGAGTCATTTCTTAAAACAGTATGTGTGTATTATGAATTAATGTATCATAAAGAAAGAGAAAGTTTAAAAAACAGCAAGTAAAATATACCATCTCTGTTTTACAATGTGTGTATATATACACACACAAATTAATTTGCATTGAATAATGTTTGGCACTTTATTATGGTTTGTATTTCACAAATGAGGAAACTAAGGCCTAAGGAGATTAAGTAATTTTCCTAAAATCACACATCATAGGTGGGAATCAAACTCAGACATGTCTAATTCTATGCTGTTAGCCTTTAACAAAGGTATGGGATATATTTGTAGGTGTGTGTATATGCAAAAATGTCTCACAAACTTACAATTGTCTCTGAAATATCAGATTATAACAATTTTTATTTTCTAATTTATGCATGTCTACAATGTTTATATTTTATAAAAGCTGTCATTATTTTGTAATTAGAAAAAATAAAAATGGAATATTTATAATACAATACTCAGTTATAACCTTATGGGACAGCATGGATGGAACTGGAGAGCATTATGCTAAGTGAAATAAGCCAGGCGGTGAAAGACAAATACCATATGATCTCACCTATAAGTGGAACCTAAGCAACAAACAAGCAAGCAAGCAAAATATAACCAGAGACACTGAAATAAAGAATAAACTGATAGTAACCAGAGGGGAGCGGGGAGGGCATAATGGGGGGGAAGGGAAGGGTTGTCAAGGAACATGTCTAAAGGACACATGGACAAAGCCAGAGTGGGGTAGGATTGAGGGTGGGAAGTGTGGATGGCTGGGGTGGGGGGGAGTGGTGGGAGGAAAATGGAGACAACTCTACGTGAGCAACCACAAAAAATATTTTAAAAAATAAAATGGAAAAATATTGAAAGAAAGTGGGAGAAATGGTTGGATTTGGTGTTTTTCCCTCAAGTCCAACTATCTTTGTGTTGCTAATGCTCATCAGTTGGAAGCCTGCTCAGAGAATTTTGTTGGTTATCTATTAAAACTAAACATGGGTGGGTGGGTTGGGATGGGAATAAAAGATAGAAAATTGTGCTGCAACAACAATTAAAATTAAAAAAAGAAGAAAGAAAGAAACTCTAAGGTACAAAATACCGCAAAGTATTCATTCATGTAAAAACTATAGGGAAATTAAGATATTTGTGTACAGAGTAGTACAGACTGGCAGAAGATGGTTTTGTGAATGTGAAACTGAGTGCAAGTCTAACCATTCATTTTCTGTGAAAAGTGCACTTCTCCCAGAATGAACAGTAATGAACTCTTTGAACGCTAGTAGTTCACACTGAAATGTGACTCTCTTGAACAAAACAGGTTGAATTAAACATCTTGCAGAAAGTTCAAAAAAATAAAAATTAAATTAAATTAAACATATTTATAAATGCAAAAATAAATAAAAGCACTGTGGTTAACTTGAGAGAAATAAAATAAATGATTATTTTACTCATTCTTTGACTTTTATCTGAAATGTTTTATGTGCTTGGTACCCAGAATAATTTAGCAGAGTGGAAATTGCTTTAAATCACTGTCAAAGATCAATTGTCAGTTCTTTCTGTTAGTGTTTTGAGGCAAGAATTTTAAAAATGACCTATAGCTAGAATATGGAGGAAAAGCCTTAATATTTTTTTACTCCTAAATCCCCATTTAATTAATAAGAATTAAAAATAAAATTGAAAATTGGTAGAGTGCACTAAAAATAAGCATTGTATTAAAGTCCACTGCTGAAAACAATCAGTTGTTTCACAAGCTTTTTCAGTGCAAGAATTTGAATGTCTTTAATGAGAAAAATGAAACTATAGCACACTTAGTCAATTACATGTTGTTGCCAAGTTTCCAGGAAATAAAGCTCATAATGCTTATTTGGGAAGCTAGGTATTTTCCAGGCTATACCTGCAATATGTCATTAATAATTCTATTATCCTGATTGCTACCAATGAGGAGAATATTGTACATGTCTAAGGAATGTTTCACTCCTTCTTTTTCTCACTCTCACAATATCCCTGAGATGACTTTTGACTTAGTATTTATATCTCCACTTTACAAAGGAGGAACTGACTCCCAAAGAAATGAACTCTCCCACTCAAAGTGATGTCAAATGCCACCCAGACATGTTCTTTTGAAGACTGAAAACTCTCCATGAAATGTGGGCTCTGATTTTTGTGTCTACAAATCAGAATACTCATTAGATAGATTACTTTTAAACGTGAAAAGGATTATGTGAATTTCCAACTACTTCTAAATGGTATATGCACTGAAGAATTTACTAAGTGGCATTAAAATGTGAATTTTAAATCCAAGGTGGATGAAAATCTAAAGTGTTCATGAGTGAGCATTCTGTGGGGGTAGTGATATCCTAGAGGGTGGGTAGATACATGAGAAGTTGAATATAGTAAAATTCAAAGATAGAATCTTATTGTGGGTTCAGTGTTTGGTATAACATTTTTAAACTTCCTATATGTTTACAATTTTTCTGCATGTTATAAAAATATAGTAAAATGTTGTGACAAGAAGACAACTTTTTAAAATGGAGATTTAACCCAATATATTTTAGAAACCAATGTCTAGGCTTACAAATCACCTATATCTACTAGACAAACACAATTGAAAGAATGCATATAAAAATTGTATTCTAGAAAGGCATTTGAAACATTACTGTATTTCTTGGGGAAATATTGATTTGTGCAAATTGTACTCTAATCTTCCTAATGAAAGCTGAGATAATTTGTTCTTTGATGAGTATTTGAAAAGTATATTTTGTGTTCTGGATAACTGATTATTAGTGAATTTCATTACTATCTTTGTTAACAACTAAATAGATGTTTAAAAATTATTTTATTTACAAATAATTATAGAAATGTTATCTCTCATTTTTTTTCAAACTACCTCAATAAGGACAATTTGAAAAGAAAGAAAAGCAAACCTGTTTCCTTTCATTGAGTTTGTCTGAGATAATCTTGCCATCAAGCTTATTTATGTGGCTCTTTATCTGGTGCAACAGAAAAACACAATTTCTTCTTTCAAGGCAACAAGCTCCAGTGACAGACGGCTGCCAGTGTTGACTGAATTAGCTGCCATTGGTTTCCTCCATTCCACTTGCTTTTGCTTTTACAGTTCAAGGACAGAAGGTAAAAATAAGTGAACAAAAAATCCTTCAATAGCCTGAGGTGTAACTCTCAAAGAAAACTAGTTGGGGCAATGTTCTTAAAGAATAAATAACAGCCCTGACTGGGAGGATCAGTTGGTTGGAGTGTTGTCCCACATGCTGAAAGGTTGTGGGTTCCCGGGAAGTGTATAAGAAACAACCAATCACATCAATGTTTCTCTCCATTTCTTCTCCCTCCCTCCTTTAAAAAAGAATGGTAACAGTCTTTTTTAAATGCCCTTAGTAATGTAGCAATTTTGCTTTTTAAAATATTAGAAATTGATTAAAGATATTTTCTCTCTTTAGTTCTATCCACACATACATATAAGCTTAATAAAGGCAGGTAGTCACTGCACTTTATTCTTTCTTGAAACTGGGCTGTAGGAAAACTCACCTTTGTTATATTTCTCCTACTACAAATAATGTAGGGAAGTTCTATTTGCTCATTGGCTGAAAATATTAGAGCTCACTAGCAATTCTTTGTTAATATTTATATACTGCTCAAGGCTTGTTTTGATTTTTACATGTTTCAGGAGGCTACCTGCCTTGACGTCACTTACTGGTGGGAGCAATTCCTTGTTTTAATGACCATTTATATACTAATTCTCTTCAGAATAGTTCTGCTGACTTTTTTCACAGCTTCTGGAAACCTGAGATTATTTGTAAAAGTTGTTTACTAAGTTATCAAATAAAGCCTGTGAAAGGTCTATTTATTGTAATATAGTTAGTAATACAGGAAGGATGTCTGGATTATTGGCATAAAAATGTATGGAGGGGAAGTAACAGAGACTACTGGTCCTTCTCAGGAACCCAGAGAGATATATAAAACAGCAGTGAGGAAGATAGTTGGATCCTAGAACCTAACTAACATAGCATCAAAGGGAAACCCCTGAAGAGAAGGAGCTGAATCTTTATCACTCTGTATATGGAAGAAATGGCAGCAAAAAGCCAGGAAGTAAAGATAAGAAACCCAGTGGGGAGCAGTTCTCACTTGTGTCCTTTTCTCTTGTCAAGGATCAGAAAAAACATAGTTCCAGCCGAATGCCAGGTAAAAGGGTGGGTAACCTCAGAGAAATTCTGCGTACTAGGTTGGAAAACAAGGTAATAAAACATGGTGAGATAACCTGGCCAACCCTTCGTGCATTCCCTTCTCCTCCCACTCCACTTCCTGCCATGGCTCTCCAAAAGAGCAATATTGTGGCAAAGGTGCTGGGGGCCACTTCAGGGCAGGGCTGGGTGTGGATAACTCAGATGGAACCTCAGAGGCTCTCCTACCTGCATATGAGCCCCTTTGCCTGACTTACCTGAGGCAGTATGACCTAGAACTGAGGCATGTGTCCCTCCTTCTGTGGATACATCACCGGCTAGTATGGTTCATTGGTCCAAAAGAATATGAGCTCATAAAGAAAATAAGAAAACATCTGTGAAGGACAAACAGTATAGAAGTTAGATCACATATAGAAAACCTATGTTGAAATAGAATTAAGGAACATAGAGAACCAGAATTTAATATAAGTATAATACAAATTATCAATGAGATAAAGGGGAATATTACAAACATGTACCAGTATCAATTATAAAAAAGAACCATTTGGTGAGATGGAGGCATTAAAAAAGTTATAGCTGCATAAAGGCCTTAAAAGGTGGTTGATTAGCAGAATAGGTACAGCCAAAAAATTATTGATCTGGAATATTAGATCCAGGAGCTGTCTAAGAAACCATCAATAATGAGTAAAAAATGAAAAATATAAAAGTTAAGAAATATGAAGAAAATAAAGAGAAGGTGAAAACAGCCTATTTGAGTCTCGGTGGGGGCAGAAATGTAATCTATGCAAGGAAAAGTATGAATATGCAAATGTCTGTGTAATAGAGAAGTCCAAGAAGGAAAGAAAAAAATATAGAGAATTTAATCAAGAGAAAGTAGAAATTGAGACTATCAAAAACAAAAGAAATTCTGGTAAATTAAAAAAATGACAGAAAAATATTCAAAATAAATATAAATAAAATAAATTAAGATGAACGAATAAAACAATAAAAACAAAACAAAATGCAACCCAGCAATATAGTCTATGGGACATATTTACAATAAAAAGATATTAAAAGTTTGAAAATAAGGAGATAAAAGGTACATATGAGTTAAAAGATCACATTATGGCTATTTTATTAGTAGTCAAAAATAAAATTCAAGATACAATTAATCTTAGGGACCAAAGAGAGACATTATTTTCTTTAAGAGGGATAATTGATAAAGGCCCCAAATTCATCTGGAATATAATTGCATTCAACTATATAGCCTTTAAAAAAAAGAAAACTGATATGGATTAAACAGTTCATAGGTGAATATTTGAATAGTGCCTTCTCTGAAATAGGTTAGAGAGATCATATAGACCAAAAAAAAAGACTTTGACACACAATTTATAAGTATATACTTTAAAGGAATATGTAGGCACCTTTTTAATACATATAGTTTTTTATTAAACAACTTTACACACTTTAAAAATCCATAAAATTTTATAAACATTTTGTAAATAGAATGTATACTATAGCAGAAGAATAAACACAATATTTACATGAAATACTGACAAATTTGTCACTTATTGAAAAGAAGTGCACAAAACACTTCTTCAAGAAGAAATTTAAAATTATTAAAACATCACTATCATACCCTGCAAATATCTCACAAGCATTCATGGCACAGCTGGCAGAGAGCAACAGGCCCCCTACTCATAGTTATGTAATTTTTAATGTGCTTCTATAAGTTCATTATAAAACCTAGTGAACATTGTCAAGAATAAAGAAAAGGGGTCATACCCAGGTGAGGGACTATATATTTGTAGTAATTAACCATGAATTTGGCAAGAAAGTTTCAAAAAATTCTAGAGAATCAATATTATACTGATTACATTTTCTGATCATAATGCAATCAAATTAGAAAACAAAACAAAAGGAAGTTCAATATAAAAAGTCAAAATATTTATACCAAATTCTAAGAACTTAATTAAACAAAAAAGAAATTTATTAATCCGGTAACAACTTGCAGTCCTTGGGTACCCATATGGTACCTAATAATGCCCCTTGAAATATAGGAAAAATTTAAATAATAACTTACTTACATTTTTTCTCTTATACTTTTTAAACACCTATGTTTGCATATGTTTTATTATATAATACATTGGTACAGCACTTCAAGTATATAATTCATAAATTAATATTATATACATTGGCATTTGTATGAGTTTCCTTGACTTACCACAACAAATTAACATAATCTGGGTGGCTTAAAAACAACAGAATCTTGTGTCTCTGTGTCCCCTAATCTCTCTCTGTCTCCCATTAAGGACACCAGTCATTGGATTTAGGGCTCACCCTAATCCTATATGATGTCATCGTAACTTGATTACATTTGAAAAGACCATATTTCCAAATAAGATCACAGCTACTAGGGGTTAGAACTTCTATCCATCTTCCTGGGGTCACAACCCACCCCACAACAGTGGTATATGCTCAAACTACTTTAATAATAATAATAATAATAATAATGGGCTATCAAAAAATCTGAGACCACTGATTAAAACTCTGAGATAAGTACCATGGGAGATATAGGCATATGGCTCCTAGATTTAGCATATTAGCAACCTGTGGGTGATATCACAGGTTTATAAATTACCATAATACATTTTATAAAGTTAAGTGTCACAACACAAGTCTTGAAGATGTTCTAAGGCAGCTCAAAGGACAAGGGATCATATCCAGGTGAGATATCATGAAAAGCTTTGTTAAGGAGGTGATATTTACCTTGAGCACTGAATAGAATTTCATCCAGAGAGATGAGCACTCTATTTAATTCATTCCTGGTGCAGATGTTGTGCCCAGGGGAGGGTCAGAAACACTAAATATAGTTTGGTTTGCAATGATGGATAGAAAAAACAAGATAAGATCAGATCACTGAATCCCCTGGAAACTAGAAGGAAAGTTTAATTTTGTTATTGCTTTTCTTTTCTGGGATTTTTATTTCTTTATTTGGTGGCAGTAGAGAGCCACTGAATGTTTTTGAGAACATTATTCTGGCAGCACTGTTTTTATAGTGGTTGGGAGAATGGATAGGCAGAAGATGGAGGAAGTTGCTGTTTTAACCTTTAATCTGAGGAGAAATAAGAGCCTAAAGCTCTATCACACAGAACAGAAAGAAGCAAAGTGATCTGAGGGCTATTGCAAAAGAAGAAGAAAATAACCAGGCAATTGATTGTATTGAGAGACAATTTAGAAGAAGTCAGTGTCTTGAAAAATCAGGAGGCCAGTAAAAATGGTCAAGAAAACAGAGGAATAAAGAGAAAGATAGAAACTGTTTTTATAAGAGTCTGAGGCTGAAATTTTGACAAATTGAGATTTAGGACCAGAATATAAGGATGTCAGATAGAAAAGTGGAAAAGAATTATAGAGTGTAGGTATGAAATCTAGGTTAAAGATGTAACTTTGGGAGTCATCTGCCTAGGTCAAGGTGACAACTCTGGGAGTTTATGTGCCCTTGAGGAAGAAAGTTAAAAAAAAAAAAAGAAAGCATGGAGTGGGATAAAGTTAAGCCCTAATTTAACTGTTCTTTTTTCTTTTAGTTATCTTCCATATCCTCCAGCAGATTTAACGAATTTAATTGCTGAAGTATGGTTTTGTAGTAAAACAGTTCGTTCCTTTTTAACACATTGCTTTCCCTCCTCCTCACATACTAATTGTTTACTCTTTTCCTATTAGGTCAGCTAATTTCAAGGTAATTGCAGTGATGGCCACAGAAAATTCTGGGGTATGCAGGTGAGAATGTTCTCCCTCTTTGCTATTCAGAGAACTGGGCATCCTGGAGTGAATTCTGAGAACTATGTTTAGCATTCAGTGGGGATACCACTTGGCTGCTTTCTATGGGTTGTGACAAAAAATAGCATGAAGTTAGGGGCAATAAATGGTAATGAAAAAATAGACTTAATTTAATTAATTTTAAAAAATGGAACTAGCATGAAGAGGGTGGGAAGGCTGTGTCTACACTGGAAGAATGGGCAGTTTCTCAGAATTCTTTGACTCTACATCTAAATTTACTTTCTTAATGTTCATCACACTCTTGTTTCGGGAATGTGTTCTTCAATTTTCCTATTTGATCTGCAGACCCACCTTCCTTACCTGTTGTGTATTGGCTAGGGCTTAATTGACTTCCCTCTCTGTAACCTGTTTTCTATCATTGAAAGGCTCTCAGGCTGGGTAAGTAGCAACTCCTAATAGCCATGATGTGCTCCTTGACTAAAAAGCAGAGAAAAAGTCATATGTAAAACTAATGCACCATGTGTCTCAAGAGGAGAGGACACTTTGAAATCTGTTGATTTTTTTTCCTCACTTGGCTCCAGTCCTTGTGTGTTAAGAAGAAATGTCAGTGCCTCCAGTTTTCTTTGCTGGAGCATCAAAGAGCAGCAAGGTGCCCAGCAGGACCTCCTGGCACAACAATCTCAAGCTGTGCAGAGAATCATCACCAGGTCAATTGCACCAGAGCCAGCTCTGCCATCACCAATGGCGTTTCAGGCAGTTTAAATCATGATCACTCACCCCCACACACACACCTTCCCACTTCCACCCATCTCCCAGCCGTCTTCCAATGTGAGCAGCCCAGACTGAAATACTAGGTGCAAGGAATTCACTTCAACCTATTAACACCCATAGTAACAGGATCCTGGTTCCCAGTGTCAGGTTTAGAAAAAGAGAATAAGTCCCTTGCTCAACAACAAATGCAGGCTTTGGCCCAACAGATGGATTAAGAAAGGCTGAAAACACAGTGTACACAAGAAAAGCCAGTAAGGAAAATAGAATGGGATGTAATTGTCCACAAAGATTTAAGAGGATGAGTGCAATTTTTCCTTCAATTGTAAAATTGGAAATGTAACCCTGTTTTAAAGACCTTCTTCTTTCCCTGCCATATAAGAATAAGGAGGTAGTAGAAATTCTAGAAGGTAATAGTCAAGCATGATAAAGACCACCCCCCCCCCATGTGAGTATCCCCTCAGAGGGAGCAACAATAGTACTAGCAATAACCATAGAAAAACACACAAAAAATGGATTAGAAGCATGACAGAGTTAAAACTGTCCATAAAGTACTCAACCAATGAATACAGCTCCTATGGAGGTTTTAATGAGGCTGGTTTTAGTGGGATATGAGGCAAAGTAAGAATAATTAGAAAGGGATATAGGAGGTGACAAGAGGGAAATGTCTGTGTATTGGGAAAAATTTTTTAAATATGAGAACATATACTTTGGACAGATAATTTGAAAAGGCAGAGATATTACTGAAGAACAAACAATATGGAGTGAAGAGTATAAGGGGAGAGAGCTAAGGTGAGAGGGCAGAGGAGCAGGATGTGGCAGAGGAAAAGGCATAAAAACACAGCAGGGGTATACATGGAAGAAGAGCATCGGTTGGAAGAAAACACATGCAAATACAACTTTGAAGAGAGAAAGTCTCTGATTCATGATAGTCCAATCACAAGAACATGATTAATGAACTGGTGGTAGAGAAGTAGTTAATTGTAGTACTGTGTTTAAATTTGTTTTTAAATTTTGGCAGAAAGAAATATAAATTCAAATTATTGAAAGTGATCAGAAAAAAAGTCAGTAATACAAAATATGTGATCTTAACTTGCTCCAAGTTCTTGTGATCTGAATCTTACCCAGCTCCCCAAATCTACTACTATTGCTGCTTTTATTAGTCATCAGTTAAGGTGCTTGGACATATTTAATTTTATACCATAAGAGGCAACAAGGCTATTATAATATAACCTATTTGTATTTTTTTCCTCCACAGCTTCCAAACACAAAGATAGATTTTTTTGAGTTAAGTTAATTTACCTAAATGTGGACCTGTGGTTACATCATCCCACAGGACCGCAGCTCCACCAACTTATTAGGCTTCCTTCCAATGTTTAATCTAATCCCAGATCCCAGAGGGCAAGAGTAACATGGAGAAAAGGGAGAAACAGGAAAAAGTGCTTCTACCTTACCCATAACAACTCCAATGCCTGTTACTAGAGGCCAGTTCTGGAGGCCAGGATATCACTTAGAATAGTACTGCAGTATTGGAAATAGATAATGATGGTCTCTCTTAGGATGGAACAGAGAAAAACGGACAAATTGAGAAATACTTAGGGAATAACTATAAGGACTGATTGGTTTGGAATAAAAAAGAGGAAGCAAGAGATTTATTGCTAGAGCAAATTGATAAATACGGTGCTGTTACTAACATAGAGAACAAGAAGGAATTAGTGGGGTGAGATGATTAATTCAGTTATGAATACATTGAGTTTGAGGGGTCCAAAAGACATCAAATGGATCTATTCAGTGGGCATTTAGAAATAACATCTGAGACTCACAAAGCAAGTCATCTCTGGAAACACAGATTTTGGAGTTAGCAGAGTTTAACTAGCAATGAAAGCTGTGGAATTATATGAAAACTCCTTGAGGACTATAAGGAGACTATGGAGTTAGAACAGCAAAGGGCTACAAGAAACTCTAACATTTCAACATTTCAGAAACTGGTAGAAAGAGGAGCTTAGAATACTAAAAAAGGTATGGTAAGGGAAGTGGAAGAAAAATGAAAAGAAGTTTCTGGAATGAAAACTGAGGTAATAGAGTTTCATGAGTAACTGGAAGATGGTAGTAAGGAACACAGCAGAACAATTTTGGATCTTCCTAAATTCCCTAATTAAAAGGAGTTAAAGAGGCTAAGTGACAAAACCAAAACATACTGACATCATGTAGAACAAGATTCAATGACAAGATAGCCTCAAGAACCCCCAAATACAAGGGGGTGACAATAAACCATTCACAGCCACAACACCCACACGCGTTCAGTGTCTGTGTGGGAGAAAGCAGATGGAAGCAACAGAGCACCCAGCAGAGCTGAGTATAGGAAGTAGAACCCCGATATAGCCAACGGGAATTCACTGGAAAGTACAGAGGGCCAATTTGAGAATAGCAACTGAAATGCTCAAGTGTTTCCTCACCCAGACACTATTTGCTTCTAAAATGGAGGCAACCGCAGTAAGAGGTCTCAAGGAGTTGAAGTAGCCTAGCGCTTCTGAACCTGGGGGATCCAAATGAGAAAAGCAAAGTCAAAACTGAGCATATGTAAGAGAGATCTAACTCAAAATAGCAGAGGGGAACAAAACAGAAAATCTTAGAAAACAGGTCACTGAAATCTTTTAACAATAGGTAATAATAGAAAAGTTCTATAAAATTAGAAAAGCTACCAGAATAATTAATTTTCCATAAAAATGAGCAATAGAAAATTATTAAGTTCTAATTTTTACAGGTTTTTATAAGAACCTGTAAAATAAGAACCTGATAAAGAAAAATAAGAAGCAGAATAACATCCTACAGACATTAAAAGTATGTGAAAAGATATGTTCAAAAGTTGATTCAAATGAAATATATATATTTATATATAATGAACTAAAGGACATTAAAAATAATGCACTCAAAAGATAAACATATAAGAAGTAGAAAAGATCAAATGAAGTGACAGAACTAAAAAATAATTAGAAATAAAAGAAAAAAAGTCATTTTAGAAATGAGGACTAAACTAGAAGGAACAAAAGAGTAAATAAATACAACAGATAATGACTAAGGAGAAATAAAAAGTAAAAAGGCAGAAATGTTTTAACACAAAAAGAAAGACATTTTTAAAAGGACTCAGGAGAAAGTGACAAATGTTAAAGACAAAAATGATCCAATAAACAGATAATACCAAATAAGAAAAAGAAAACCAAAACCAAGGGAACAGAACAAATACTCAAAACTAAAATTTAAGATAACATTTCTAAAATTAAAAAAAAAGATTTGGTGTTACATATGGAAAGAGCACAAGTTTTGGATATAGACCCCAAACAACCAACAATAAGACTTATTCTAGAAAAACTGCTGAACTTTAAGACTTATAAGAGAAAGAAAATTAATGATCAGATATTTTTGAACACAAAGTTTTGTACCAGATGAACATGGAATAAAATACTTGAGATCTTCAAAAAAAGTGACTGTGAACTAAGGATTTTATATAGAAAAATAGAACGTCAAGTACAAAGGGGATAGGAAAGCTGTTCTAGGAAAGAATTAAGGAAACAGTGCTCCTGTGAACACTTCCAAAAGAATCTAATAAGAGAGTGAGTTTGAACAATCAAATGACAAGACAAATATCGACATGAAGACAGGTAGTGAGCATTAAATATGCAGCAACTTGTACAACTTCCAAAAGGGAGAAAGTTTAGTATATAATAGTAAATAACAACAGTATAGATATAGTACTGTCATTATGTGGTATGTAGGAGGAGATTGACATAAGCAAACAAAAATTTCTACTTTAATGATTATAGTTGATGGTAGTAGCATTAGTTTTTATTCTGAGACTGTATGTATAATATAGGATAGTAGGGTTTCTCAGTCTTGTTACTATTAACATTGTAAACCAAATAGTTACTTGCTGTGAGGGCTGGTTCTGTGCAGCATCCCTGACCTCTACCTCTTAGATACTGGTAGCATCAATGCCCAACCCCTTCCAATTGTGACAATCCAAAATGTCCCACTCATTCATAAACGTCCTCTGAGGGAGAAAGATCATCCTTGGTTGAGAACCACTTGGACACTGAATAAAGCAAACAAGCAATCATGGGCTATGCTGATCATCCCCTGTATCCTTGTAAACCAGGGTTCTTGGTATAGAGGAAAAGAAATACAGATTACAGTATATACAGTAAGAAGAGAGAGGTGGTAGCACTCAGATTGTAATCTTAAAGTTTTATTTCCCATTTTTTAAAAGGGGGGACTTGCTGGAGAAATGCTGGCTTCAGGTTTGGGGCAGAAAATGTGCAAGATGATCCTGAAAAATCTTGACATATCAGATGTCAAAAAAATTAACAAGTACTAGGGTCATGTCAAAAAGACTCAAGATCTAACTTTGAAGAGGCTCTCACTGGCCAAAGTCCAAGCAATTTTATCTTCAATAAAAATAAGATTTGCAATAGATTGTAAATCATGAAACATGTTTAAGTCCATGAGTTCATAATAATATTTTTAAGTAATAATTGGTTATCTTCATAAGATGATACAGAACAAAGCCATTATCTTAAAAAGTTATAAAGAATGTGAATCAAGAATTTATCCATTCTTTCCAAATAACAGATGAGAGAAAATGTCTCTATACAAGGTTTTCAACTAATAAATTCAAAAGATATGATGGATCAGAATATTATCGCTTTGTAAGCTCCAATGATTTAACTACTCCAGTCATTGAGAGTCAATCACTGTTAACAACACAAAGAGATAAACAACCAGATATAATGTGCTCCCTGAAAAAAGAACACACAATCACCTGTACTGTTGCCAAAGAAGCCAAACCAAGTCTGATCAAATGTCCAGGTTCAGATGCCAATTTGTATGAAACAGAGAGAGGGCAGAGGAATACACCATCACCAAAATTCAGATTGTGGGAAAATCTACAGCAAAATGACCAGGGTCCTTTATAGTCAAATTGTAAGGGAAAGAAAGAAATTAATAGAAAAGTAGTTAAAAAGAGACTTGAATAGTTATAGCAAGTATTTTTTTAGTGCACAACACTAAGCTATAACGTCTAGGGATGCACAGATGAGAGAGACAACCATGAGAAATACTAACAAATGACTGTTATAAAAGTCAAAATAGAGGTTACTTGTGGAAGGAAAGTTTTCTGGAGTGGCAGACATAGTTCTGTTTTTGGCCTCCTGGATGGTGTTTACCAGAACTTATAATAATTCACTAGGTTATATATTTATCCTCTATGATTTTGTGCAACTTTATTATTGTACAATGAAGAGGTTAACAGAGATAGAGGGTAGAGGAGTAGTTATCAAAAATAGTTTAAAATTCTCTTACTTTAGTGACAGCAAGGCCATTTTCTGCCTTTTTGAGACAGTTTTGGTGGAATGATATAGATGCAAAATATACTGAAGTGGGGTGAAGAGTGAATGAGAGAGAAAGAAATGAAAAAGGCAGATATATATAACTCTTTCAAGTAATATGGCTTTGAAGAAGTGAGATATAGGACTAGATATAAGGATATGTCTAGAAAATGGATGTCATAAACGAAGGGGAGGGTGGTAATGGGAGGGAAGTGGGGAGGTTGGGAGGGGGGACTGGATTGGGAGTAGAAAGGAGAAAACTGTGTTTGAACAATGATTAGAATAAAAAAAAGAAATCTTAAAATGACAAATCAAAAAAAAAAAAAGAAAATGGAGATAAGAATTTTTAAATACTGGTGGAAAGAAGTCAGCAGAGAAAGAGAGGTTGAAGGTGTAGTTTAGAGACTGGTAATGACCAAATCTTGAAAATTTGAGCATCAAAACAAATAATGATAGATTAGATGACCAATATTTTTTAAAAAGTAAAATCCATAAGCCCATAGTAATTTGATTAATTAATTAAGGAAAAGAAAGCATACCTCTTCCTTTAAGTAAAATGTCAACTAATAAATAGGGAATGAATGATAAAGTTAGAAAATAGCTAATTTTAGGATGCTAAAATTCATGAGTGAGATAGTGATGGAGAACAGGGCATATTAACAGTCTCAAATTATCCCCCCATAAATAATGTGTTAATTACAAACCAAAAATAATAACTTTACAGTAGAGAAATATGGCAGCATCACCTTAACCAAGTGAACATTACCAATATTGGGACAAATCAACATCATGAACCTCTTGATAAAATGGACTGAAAAAGACACAATATCATATCTACTACTTGTATTCCTGACAAAGTAAATAACCTGAATTCTGATTATGAGAAAATAAAAAACAAATCTAAATTAAATAACATTCTAATAATTAATTGATGTTTATTTTCTAACATTGCCAAGATCAAAAAAGATTTTTAAATGTGTGAGGAATGATTCCAAATTAAGGAGACTAAAGAGAAATGACAACTAAATGAAAGAATTATCTGGGATTGAATCCTAGGACAGGAAAATAACTGTCAAGGACATTCATTATTAGGAAAATGATGGAATTTGAACACAGACCATGGATTAAATAATATTATTATAATCAATGTTGAGCCTTGTGATTTTGATCACTGCACTATGGTTATGTCAGAGACTGTCATTGTCCTTAGGAAACACACCCCACAGCATTTAGGAAGTAAGAAGTGTGCTCTCTTCCCCATGTACTAGAAATGATTCCTCAAGGAGGGAGAGGGCGAGAAAGAGGGGCAAGTGGGGCAAATGTAAACAATTGGTGAATTTTGATACAATGTACATGGATTTTCTTGCGTTATTCCTGCAACATTTTTGTAAGTTTGAAATAACATCAAAATAGAATTTAGAGGCAAGAGGAGGAGTGACTGATGGATGGATTGAGGTTACTGAGGAGATGACAGGGAATCAGATTTAGAGCATGTGCAGAGGGAGGAGCCTTAGTTTGGAGGAAGGACACTTTGTAAAAGGCAGGGAAAGGAAAAAGATGGGTTCTGACATCCATTTCTGTGTTGGTTGAGTGGAGGGAGGAAAGGATTGATTTTTATAATCTTATTAGCAAGAAAATAAACCTTTGTATTACTCTCTTCTAAGTCTGAAAATTGATGAAGGAAAGAGAAAGCATGAGCCTGGAACAGATGGACCATTACCTCGAAGAGGGCATTAATGCATGTTTGGATATGCAAAGAAAGGTTTGAGGTTGACTATAAGAGCACATGGCACAAGCCCACTCCTATGAACTGGGAGAGAGATTGGGAGAAAGAAAAGTAGACAAAGAACAATATGGGTGGGTCTCACTCTCATTATTACTGGAGAGAGAGCAGTTAGGAAGACAATAAGGCAGTTACCCTCCATTAACACCTAAGCTAGGATATCTGGTTCTGGTCCTGCTTATGATTTTTCCTTAAGCCAGTTTTCATAGAAAAAGCCTTGGAGCTATTTTTCAGCTAAGGTATAATATGTGTTTTGCCTGCAAATTGCTCATATAACCCTTTGTCTTAGTCATTGCTCAAATATAAAACCTATTTGTGGAAAGATGAAATACTATAACAGATAGAAAAATATTCAAGATACAAACCCATCTCCATAAGTATAGAATAGCATTACTTTCATAGATCTCTATTAAAATGCACCAAAGAGACCAATAGCCAAGATAGATGTAATGCCCTTTCATTAAAAAGTGGATTTTTCTTTCTTTTAATGGCTCATAATTTTCACCATTACCTCTCTTCAGCTTGTTACAGCAATGATTTGATCAGTTGCAGTATGTACTATAAATGTTACAGGGTGCAGCCAAGAGGGGGGACCCCAAATGGGCATTTGAAATGGGGTCCAGAACTTAAGGTGTCCAGGAGATTTTGGGATGTCTCCATCTCCCCCCCAGGGTGTGGGTTGGGGGAAGGGACAAATGGAGCAGGGCCATTGAGAGCTGTTTAGCATAGCAACAGCCTTGAAGCTAAGCTCTGGTGTGGTCATTTAACATATCTACAGCCTTTGGCTGGTCGCTTAGATATGTTAAATAGCTGTGGCCATGCCCTGAGCCAGGGGAATGGAAGTAACTTTCCCACCAAGACGTAACTGGGGGGCAGGTCTGGTCCCCGGAGTTACAGCGCCTGCGTGGGAGCTTGGAGATGATTGGCTCCATGACATGGGGTGACACCTGCCCAGACCCACAATGGCAACCAGAAAAGCTGGAGAAGACAGCATATTGAAGGCAAGTGTGCCCAAGTGTGGGAGGAGTTGGAAATGGGGCTGCAGAAGAAGATTGGCTCGGGGGATTTAAACCCAGACATGGCAGCCATTGGGGGAGAACCACGCAGCAGCCCTGGAGGAGAGAACCATGCAGTTTTGGCAGAGTGGGGACTCTCCCTTCCTGCAGCCCTGAGAGAGAGAACCACGTGGCCTGGCAGAGTGGGGACTCCCATGGCCCTGAGAGAGAGGACCACGTGCCTGTGCCAGAGTGGGGACCCCCACAGCTTTAGAAGGGGGAACCACCACCTGGTTTTAGCAGAGATCCTGGCGACTCAGCCGAGGGTGCCGGGAACCCAGGGAGGTCTCCCAGTCAAGAGGGATTACTAACTGAGAAGAACCAGAGGACTGCCTGAGCCATGGACTTCTATTTCCTTTCCTGAGATATGGTACTCTGGACTGGGCAAAGGGGGAAGGAAGGAAGGACTGTGTGTTTGTGGGTGTTTTTAGGGACTTTAGGATTTTTTGATAAAGACATTAGGTCACTACTTTAAGTTTATATAGCATTAAATAAACATTTCCTTTCCTTTTCATGAATCTCTGGCATTGAGAGACGTCTTTCCTAGGGTGGCGGACATAACGGACCTGGGGCCTTCTTTCAATAATAGTATATCGTCCCAGACCCGCCCCGCTTGTTGTGTTCTGTAACATAAAGACTTAAAAATAAATAAATAATTGATTGTATGAGATCGTTCTGCATGGTGTGGGCCCAGCTCCCGCCCGAAGATGCACAGGACCCATGCCCATGGATAGGTTCTCCCGTGGGGAATCAGGCCTGCAATGTGCCTAGGCCACTTTGAGTCTTGCTTTTTGCTAAAAACCCCCTCACCCTGAATTGAGGACATTTACTGCAAAGTAACTTCCTAAAATCCTTGCTAAACCTTCCAAGGATGAGTATAACCAGTTCAACCACTTTTCCCTTTTCATTTGCAAATATCCCTCTTCTGTGATGTGATTAGCAGCATTGGCTCCTGTGAAATGGTAACCACCTAAAGGGAACCTGTGCCTGTGCATAGTTAATGAGAACCTTCAGGTAATGTGCCCATAAGACAATAAAAGCTCATCAAAGCAAGGGCCAATGCTTTTGCTCCCCTTGAGTGAAAAAACCCTTGCTGTCCACTGGACTAGGTAGTTGGTGTGAATGTCTCATTTCATCCATAATGACACAGACTTGGAGGGCCAGTGTCTGCATCAATTGACCTCCAGAGATATCATCACCCGTAACGGTAAGACTACTCAGGTGCAAAGTTTAAATGTAATGTTCTCTACACATGGGAGAAGATAAAGCCTACAGAAAAACATTTTTAAATGAGTAAGTGTCTACCCATTCAAAAGAAGTAAAAACCTACTTGTAAAATTTTTGAAATTGAAAATTTTATTGACTAGATGTTTCCAGACCCTGTTCCTCTCAGAAACTTCCTACTAACACAAGTGTATAGATTCACTCTGGAATCTAAAAGAGAAGAAGGAAGGCTCATTCAGGTCCTTTGAGGTGAGGGTCTAATGTTCTCAAAATAGCTAATTTTGTGGGTCTTTCTATTGGGAAAATAGAGTGGCCTTCTCTCTTATGAACACAGTAATTGCCCTATTGTTCAAAGAATTGCTGTGAAGTCTGTAAATTCTGTTCAGAGAAATAAGTGTATGGAGAAAAACTGTGTGTGTGTGTGTGTGTGTGTGTCCCCTTTCAGCCATTCACCGAGAAATCAGAGTGCAGAGAAGCCCAATTGAGTAAAAAGAACACGCAGTATCATATTTTAAATTCTAAATATAAAATCACTTATTCACAAGTTACCTAAAATATTTTCTGCTATTTTACAGGACATATAAAGTAAAATACAAGATAAAATGAAATAAATTCCTCCTCAATGGCTTATCAGTTTCTTCCAGGTGTCTCAATGCTGTTAAAAGATTTTTTTAATAAACTTAGTTTTGTGACCTAAAATGTCTTAAAAAAATTATTGTGTCAGAATGGTTGACTCTCACATAACCTTTGCCACCCAAGGAAAATTTTCACATTTTTGTTGATGTTTAATTGCTGCTAGAATGTTTGAACTTTTAATGGGGAAATAAGGAGGGAAGGGCACTTAGTGAGGCAAAGAAGGAAGTAGGCTATATCACTCTTCTTGGAAGTTCTAGTTTCTTATGTGATCTGTAATTGTGAATACATTCCTTACTTTCAAGGTAAAAAGAATCAGTTTAAAAATATCTGCGTTACAGTAATCTATAAATAACTCCATAATTACAGCACAGCTTTTTTCCTTTTTGAATATGTTGTTCTTCCTACCAAGATATTTTCTCTACAGTTATAATAATTTATACATTGATATTTTTCCTGATTACATAAGTTATATTAGGTCAGAGGAATCTGGGAATGCTGGCTTGAGAGCTCCTTTTATTTCCAACTCTCTGATGAGATGACTCAAAAAGTTTGACAAATAACATGTGCTGTGTTAAACAGGAGAGCTGGCCTCACACAGCTGGGCCTCGGGCTCCCAGACATTGGGGCATCTCTACACTATGAGTGCTCATGGAGATACAGAGGAGGAAATAACAAACTACAAGAAAATTTGCATGGTGGGGAGATGGGGCAAATATATTTTACTTGATGTAGCCTGAAGACAAATGGGTTTAAACATGACTGTTAAAACTATTAAGATAGTCACTGAAAAGAGACATACACATGCTAGAGCTTTCTATTTGTTAAACATTCACTTCTGGATATAACTTTAAATATCCCTATGTGTTTATGAATCACTTTTCCTGTTTGTTTCATGACTTTTACCCACTTATCTATTGAGTTATAACTGGTCTTATATAGTAAGGATACCAATTCTTTTTTTTGTCCCACTCTATTTATGATGTCTCCTAACTATAAAAAGTTTTATTTTTATTTATCCAAATATTCAAGTATGGCTATTTGTTATTGTTATTGTTCTTTTGATATATCACAAAAGTTTTCTCCACCTAAATATCTATTAAATATTGACATAAAATATTCTCTTGTTTGAAGCTTTCATTTATACATTAAATTTTATTTTTAAAAAGATTTTACTTATTTTATTTTTAGAGAGAGGAGAAGGAGAGAGGGAGAAAAACATCAATGTATGGTTGCCTCTTATGTGCCCCCTACTGGGGACCTGGACCATAACCCAGGCATGTGCATTAATTGGGAAGCAAACCAGCAACCATCTGATTTGCATGCTGGCACTCAATCCACTGAGCCACACCAGCCAGGGCTATACATTAATTTTTAAAGTCCATGTGGAATTTGTTTTGTTCTATAGGACAAAATAAAGACATAAATAGAAAAATGGTCCATAGCTTCATGTTATAAATAGTATAGCAATGAATATCATTAGCATATATTTTTGCTACTGTTGAATTAGTTTCTTATGATAAAGTATCTTTCTTTGTATCACTAGATCAAAGTTGGCTATGGCTTTTAACTGTATTCATTTTTAAAATAATTAAATGAATCAAAATACAACCATAATGAATTTTGTTGGCAGTTAATTCTGTAAGAGTTTGTTTTATGTATTTTTACATCCCCTCCTACCCTCAGAAATATTCTGCCACAAATGACTAAGATGTGGTTTGTAAGAACCAGAACAGTTTGATAGAATTTGATGTTATATGAAATACTCTTTATGTCAATTCCCTGATACAAGCACAAAACTAACAGAAAGCATAAACTCATCTCTCCAGAGACCCTACAAATGCTACATGAACTTAAATTTTGTGTGTGAAACAGTGATAAGTAAAAAAAGGTAACTAGTAAAATGAATTTAACAATATGGAAAATACTAGATGTGGCAAAAGTAGGTTTATAGTTGTTCATATGGGAAATAATACAATGATTAAAATAATATAAGAATAAACTCCATGTTTTATGTGCTCACAATTGTAAACTTACTTTTGCCACACCCTGTATTAATAATCTAAGTCAGGAAAGCAGGATGCTATGTTAAGAAAAATGCACATATATAATAAAATGATAGGAAGGTAATGAGGACTGCCACTTCAGACAAGTCTAGGGGGCATGGGTCACAGTGCATTCTGTGTCATTGGTGTATGCGGGTGTTCTGCAAAGGGTGGATCTGTAGCTAATACATTCACCATTGATATCCAAGCATGCTTTTGAACAAATGATTAAGGATAATTTTTACTTTTTCTGTGTATTGTTCTGTATTTTCAACTATATTTGAGATCAAAGTCTACTACTTTAAATATATATTTGAAAACTACCGAACTAATCATGGCATCTTATAATCTCAAAGAAAACCTGAGCAAAGAGCATTTGAACTGGAAAATACACTAAACCACTAATTCTGCTTGATAATTAAATCTGGAATTTAAACTGAATAGTCACTAAATAAGCAATTTTAGCCATTGGATCGTGTGTTTATCAATGCAGTTATTGACCTAACATATATTAAATGCCAGTTTTAAGAACTGTATCAGGTAAGCAAAGGCAACCACATTCACCCCTAACTATAATGCCACATCATAAATTACAACATCATATGTTGTAATGCAACATACAATAGAAGAAAAATTGATTTTAGAATTGTTTCTGTCATATAGCAAATACACAATAAATATGTATGAATGAATGATGAATGAGTTGTGAAAACAAAAGTGACATTTGAATCTCATATATCGTTCATTTTATCCACCAGAAATGGGTTTGAAAGAGGGAGGAAATTATGAGGTTTATTCCAACACTAGAATCAAGCATAAATTGTACATGACAGATACAAAATAATATGTCAGACCTGCTGTAAGGTACATTTGGATCCATGACCATTAAAAATGGACCACACAGAAAAGCCAACCATACATTTCATAGACAGTCTTACTCTAAGCCAACTAAAACATAAATTATCAGAAAATATGTACTGTGATGCCTTACTCATTCCTTCTATATATGAAGCTCTTGCAGAGCCCCTGGAGAGATGAGTTTATACTTTTTGTTAGTTTTGTGCTCCCATCAGGAAACTGACCTATATATGTTTGAGGCCCTGTGTTAGAAACTGAGGATAAAGAAAATAATTAAATAGTTCTTATTGAAGAAAGCTCACAACCTAGAATGAAATACTTGCTGTCATCATCAGCATCAGCATCACCAATAAATACAGTGAATATATACAATAAAATAATAAATAACTTGAAGTTTTAAAAGTGTTTTCAAATAATCATTGTATTTCCCAACATTGAATAAAATATTTTTTACAGATATGAAGAAAGCCCATTTTAGATTTAGAAAACATTTACAATGGACCTCAGGGTTAAGAATGCACTATAGAAAATTTCAGAAGAAGACAATGTGGTTACAACACCTTGTACATCTAAGAGGTGAGGCTTGAGAAGGAGGCGGTTTTGTTTACTGTGGCAAGAAAGCCACATGGAGGCTGGATGAATGTTAATGAAGGAGTTCAGGCAAGTGAATGACAGGCTGTTTGAATTTTAAAGATTCATTCAAGCATCAGTGAGGGGAATAGTTTGGAGTGGGGGCTTGCCTTGGATTCCAGAGATTTCAAAAATCTATTCAAATAACTGAAGAAAAGAAAAAGATGAGGCCATGGAAGCAAAAGGTATAAGAGATACTTATAACATGGAAAATTTTACTGAACTTAGTGATTGGCTGGATCTTGCTGGATGGATAAAATGCAGGAATTTAGGATGATACTCAGCTTTCTAGATGAGATTCCCTGGAAGAAAATGTGCTGTTTATAGAAAAGAAGGAGGATGAGGAAGAGGAGAAGAGGAAGGAGAAGAGGAAGGACAAGAAAAGAAGAAGGAGAAGGAGGAGGAGAAGAAGGAAGAGGAGAAGGAAAAGGAAAAGGAGGAGGAGGAGAAAAGAAGAAGGAGAAGGAGAAGACGGCAAGGACAAGAGAAAGAACAGTTTGGGAGTATATGATAGTAACAGCTAACATTTATTCAGTGCTAATTCACCATTGTGCCAAACTCTGTATTATCTTACACAAAGGTGAGTTCTTTTGGGGGTACAATGAGCTTGAGGGGACTGTGCCTATCCAAGAGAACATCCTCACCAGCAGCACCAGGAGGATATGAGTCTGCAGCTTAGAAGAGCTAGTTGGTTTAGAGGTCAAAAGTTGAGAGTCATGAAGATGATAACAGCTAACATTTATTGAGCGTTTTCCTCATGCCAGGACTGATACTAAGTACTTCATGTGTACTACCCATTTAATTCTCACAGCATCCATGTGAGGTAAGAAAAATTTCATTGTGTTCATAAAGAAGGAAAAAATAGGTCTACTAAAACATATTAGTTGACTTACTCAAGGTCACAGAGCTAGCACATGTCTGAGCCAGAATCTGAATAAAAGACCACATTCTTTCTAAACCTTGAGACTGCAGATCAGAAAAAAAAGTTGCTAAAGTGAGAACCTCGTGCCGCACTTGGGTTCCCTTGAAAGTACGTTCACTTTATTACATGTTCAATCATGCAGTGATGTTCTACAACCCAGGGAGCAAATGCCAGTCCTATAGGGAGTTTACATGTAAAAACTGGGTTTGAAATTCCCTTTGTGTGATTTTAGGTGAGTAACTTTATCTCTGTGAGTGTCCTTTTTTTTCAATCTGTTAAAGCTGTATAACACCACCCAAAAGGACTTTTCTGAGAATAAAATGAAATAGATTTATTTGAAAGTGGAATGAATAGTGAATATGCATTAAAAGTCTATCATACATTCAGCTCCGTTTAATCTGCAATAGCCTATTTACTTCCAAAAGCAGCCATCGTACCAGACAACAGAGCAGGTATATGTGTGGGGGGTAGAGGCAGGGGGAGATGTTGCAGAATAGGCATGCTTTACGTCTTTGAAAAATTAACTTGTTCAGGTAAGAAAAACAACAATATTTTTATCCACCCTATTTCAAGAATTGGAGTGAATGGGTAGTTATGCCTACATTCTAAGTTAGAGAATTATGGGATGTTACAATTTTTCAGGCCAGTATTCTGTGTCCATAAGCTGTCATGATCATTCTTTAAAATGTTGCACCAATATAAAAAACATCTGTAGCTATTTTGCATTCACATATCATTTGGAATATTATTGCTGTTATTTAATTTTTAAAACCTTGAGTGTTAATGACTTTAGAGATTTTCTCAATTTTAAGTGCAATTTCATTGTATCTTAATGAAATATTTTCCTTGGATGCACAACTCTAATTGTTTTTATTGAATAAATATTTGAATGCCTCAAGGACACAGAGAATGTCTTAGGGTTCTTTCATAACATCCATAGGTACCTAGGATAGCTTGGGGAGCTTAAGCAGCTATTGAATACCAAAACACTTTTTATAAATATTTCATAAAAACTATTCTACTGGTAGGTAAATTTTGAGATTACCAAAACACTTTAATTATAACATGATTTGTGCATCTGGAAAAATCTTATTAGGATCAGTGCATAAAACACTTTCATGTAGTTAAAAACTCCCCAATTTTTTGAAATCTCATTTTATACAGTTGGAGCTAACCTGCCAATGAATAAGCTATGGGTCTGAGAAATTTGCAGAACCACTTAAAAATACATGGCTTAAGTCTTTCTCCTTTGTTGGAATTGGGCATAATTTATCTGATTAAAAGATAACCCAATATAAGCAGTACTTTAGAATCAATCAATACTTCCTTCTCCCCAACTTGATTTCAAAGGCAGAGGCATACAATTTTCATCATACTCTGTAATTTAGGTATTAATTTTTGACTCATCCTTGACATTCTACTTACACCTACACAGTCTTTCAGTCTTACAAAATGCCACTGTTTCAAGGTTTAGCAAATTGAGGCATGCAGCTTTGTACCACTAAGAGAAAAACATCTCTCCCTTTTCCTGACATCTTGTCTTTCCCTCTCTCCCAACCTATTTTAACATAAGACAACTTTTTATCCTGTCTCTGCTAACTTAAAAAAAAATGGTTGTATAAGTTTTCTAAGTTAATTGAAACTCCTGCAAATTAAAAGCTTAATTAGAACTCAAGTTTTCTAAAGAACATGCCATTTTTGCCATCAATGATATCTTCCAGAACTTACCTTTACACCATCCTGCTGAACAGTAACTAAGGCTTTTATTATTAATACAGTCTAGCATTATTCTCCCATCATTAAAAAATCCTATTTGACTGAATTTAGCTTTCTGCTTCCCCTTCAGACTCCTTAGCACAATGATTCTTTCCCATAGCTATATATTAGAGTCATCTGGGGAGTGCCTGGGCTTCACCCCAAAATAGAGTCTCCAGGGGTAAAGTCTGCACTTAAGTATATGTTTAAAGTTAGGAAGGTTACTGTGCAGGCAGGGTTTAAATTACAGGCATACCTCGGAGATATTGCAGGTTCAGTTCCAGACCACTATAATAGAGTATTGCAATGAAATAAGGTTTTTTTGTTTGTTTGTTTGTTTTTTGCTGGTGGAGGGTCTTCCCTTTAATTTGTAAAAAACACAACACCTGTGAAGCTCAACAAAGCAACACACAATATAACGAGGGGTGCCTGTACTGTTTTAATAAATCAGGGGTACTTAAGTTGGGTTTATCCAGGTCTGCCCAATTATCTTCTAAGGATGATCCTGGTGGAGTCTAACATATGAAGCAGGCTTTTAAACTTTTCTGTGCAAAGACATCACCTACAAATCTAAGGAAAATGCAGGTTCAGTTTCAGTAGCCTTGGGTGGGTCTGAGATTCTGTATTTCTAGCGAGCTGCCAGGTGATACAAATGCTGCCCTGTGGAACGCTTCGTCTCCTAAGTGATTATACTTGTTTGCACTGTTTCAGCTTCCCAATTTGCTGATTAAGAATCCATATATGTAGGTCTGACCCCTCCCCCCTTTAGTTTCAAATTTTTTATTCCCTTTCAAAAATTCAAAGCAACTCCAACTGAATTCCACTATCTTAAGTCAAGTCTTCCTTGTATTTTGCCTGGACTTTGTCAATGATCTCTTAACAACTTGCCCTGCCTGGAGTCTAGAAAATAAAGCCAAAATAGGATATCCTTCAAAATGTAGTTCCTGCTTACCTCTTTATCCTTGTCTGCCAACATCGGAATCTGTCTCTGGTGGAGTTCCTCTATCTCCTTATACTCCCTGAAATAAGCTAGGCTCTTCCTTGCTTGTGTCTTTCTCAGGCTGCCCCCTCTTCTTCACCTTATCTTTCTGCTTAACTAGGACCTAATTGTTAACTATTGTCCAACAACACCTGCTCTTAAACACTCACTAAAACCCAGGATGAGTTGATCAGATTCCCTCTACCATGTCTTTTTTAAAGCTCTTTAAACGCTAATTTGCAGTCATTTGTTTTACAACACTTTCCTTTAACAAAATTAGAGCCACCCCACTGCTTCTGCCCCAGGAAAGGAAACCTGTTTCTTTGTTTTTGTTATTTAAGCACAAATTCTTTTGAATCAACTAAAGAAACTGCAAAATGAATGGGTAGCACTAAGTTGTCACTAACGTTGCTTTCTTTGACTCTCTAACAGAATTTGAGTTTTATTCACTTCATTCTTTTGTTCAATAAGCATTTATTTTTTTTTAAGCTCAAATTGATTGCTTAGCTGCCCTAGGTAGCATCTGAGTTAAGAAATGTAGACTCAGCAAAAAGAAAAAACAAATACTTATATACTAGGATGAATTCAAATGCATAGATGATGGTTTTTATTAAGTAATGTGGTTGCTTGTCTCTGTATCCTTCACAGTTAGCCCCAGATAAAAAGTGTCATGTTCATCATCATAAAAGCAAGTCAACATCCTGTCAGAAAAGGTGAGGCAGTTTCAACAATATTTTTATTTATCATGTTTTACATGGCTTTCCAGCCATTGCAGTTTAAACAAAAGCAAATTTCTAAGCTAAGTTCTGTAAGTAGAAATCTGAGGCTTTGGTTAAGTGAACAGAAATAGAATTGACAACCAAAATGTGTCAACATCAATGAAAAGTGACATCAGCAAGTCTGGTGTTCTGTTGCTTTTTTTAACTTTTTTTTTTAAGGTGAGTAGGTGCTTAAGACTTTGAAATGTTTAGAAAGTATTCTCTTTAGCTTATTTTTCTTTATGTAATGTTTAACAATAAAAAGTTCTCCATAAAGACTAGAATACATATTAACACCAAAAATGTAAAATCATGTATCTGGCTAAAAACAGGGCAATCAGGAACGACTATAGCCATCTCCCAAGAGAAATATGAGGTCAGTCCAGAAAGTATCCAGCCATGCACTATGAAAACAGGGATATTTATTGAAGAAGATACAAGATACAAGAAACTTTGTACATAGGATAATGATGCCTCAGTCCCCTTCAAAGTAGGCACTTTGGCACCTCACACAGTTCTCCCAGCATTTCTTCCACTGTTCAAATCACTCTGCAAAAGCCTTTGTTGGAATCGCCATCCGCTGCTCCACTGTATTTTCCTGAATCTCTTCAACACTCTGAAATCTTTTCCCTTTCAAAGGTGCTTTTAGTTTTGGGAAAAGCCAGACATCACAGGATACAAAATCTGGGCTGTAGTGGGGCTGAGTCAATGGGTGATTTGATGTTTCACCAAAAGACTCTGTACAAGATGTGATGCATGAGCAGGCATGTTGTTGTCATGAAGCTGCCAATCACTAGTTTCCCATAGCTGAGGCCTTCTAAATCATCTGAATAGTTCCCATGGAAGAATGTTCAAGCTTAATGTAAAATTGATGCAGATTCTTTGCTCTATTCGCTCATTTTAAATGTAACAACCACACAGTATACATGCTCACTCAACAGTGTCTATCACTCCCACAAACTAGTACAGTAAAGTCATCATTGTTCACATATGCACATGATAGTCCACTCTCCTTGACTGCCAGGTTACATCAATGTTGCATAAGCCATTCTCATTATATTAACTATGGCTAGAATTTTTACAGACAGACCTCGTATAGTTTTGGGATCATTATAATAATCCCTAGTAATTAGAAGAGAGCTCTGGACCTTGGACCTGATAGTACTGTCTACAGAGCTGACTCCCATGGAGTAACATCACCTGTCAGTTCTATATGAACTATTCCGTGATGGTCTCCTTGCTGATATCCAAAGGAATTTCAAATGAATTTTTTAAAAGAATAGAAAAGTGTCAGTTTGTTTTTTAGCATAAAAAGTTGAAAACATTCTCAGACAATTTTTGTCTTTCATTCTGCTTAAGGTTATTGATTTTATTACCATTAAAATGAATTTATGAGCCCAAAAAAGAATATGTAGGCCATTCTATCAAAATATTTTATCTCTACTGGTGAGTGGCAGTCAGTAAAATTCCTTTTGAAGTAAGTTAATCCCTCCATTCCCTCTGTGTCCAAAGTTCTACTATGTACATGTTTCTATTATAGAGCACTCACGTTTATAGTTATTTTGAGTCTGTTTACTTCAGTAGACTGTGAATTCTTTAAATGAAGGAATTTTATTTCTAATAGTTTTGTAATGTTTAGCACCTTGCCAATGTCTAATGCTTTTGTAGGCCAAAAGTCCAATACCAGCAATTTCATATTGTTAATCCAATAATTGTTTAATATTTAATGAGTGATTACTCATTCAATTACATTGAATACCCCCTTTTTGATATTGATATCCCCCTTTGTATGAAGACTTAATTTTTATGTTCTTAGAGAAAGGGGAAGGGAGGAAGAAGGGAGAAAGAGAGGGAGAGAAACATCAATGCATGGATGCCTCTCACATATCCCTTACTGGAGACCTGGCCTGCAATCCAGGCATGTGTCCTGACTGGGAATTGAATCAGTGACCCTATGATTTTCAGGCTGGCATTCAATCCACTGAGCCACATCAGCCAGGGCTGATATCCTCTTTATCAGAATTAGACTTTTCGAAAGGAAAATCAGCATTTACTCTGTGACTCTCATGTATTACAATGTTTATGAAATGATAGGAAGTACCAATCAGTCAATTTCTGGCTTAATACAATGGAGATTTGCCCAGTTTTTCTGGCATAAAAAATTCAGCCCTAATAGTAACCAAATAAGACCTCTGTGCTTCATTGCATTCCAAGAAATGAATTAAAATGTTATAGATTTTTTAAAATATGAGAATATTTATTCCTATGGACAGTTTTTCAAACATTGTGTGGTTACATTATGTTACATTTTATTATATATAGAATTTTCTCAATATTTCTTCAGAGAAGAGACAACTAAAATGGAAAAAACAAATGAACTCTGGAAGGCATGAAATGTTCTTTTATGTTTAAGTGAGCTTTGGGGGAAGATACCTCTTTCTGAAGACAACTTCAGACCTGCCAGTAACCTAAAAAAAAAAAAAAAACCAGAATCAGAATTAAATAGGATGCAGCCATATTCGTGTTAGTTGCATTATCCAAGTGATGATATGAAAAGTGCTTTATACCATTTAACAATCTATTTCAACAAAAGCTCATTCTATGACACAAGATAACCACATAACCATTCTGAAGGACTATTTTTATTTTTGATGTATATTTCTAACCTACTTCAATAACATTTTGGCTTTGAAACCACTAGATTTTGTCTAAAATCTCAAAAATATACTTTATTTAATATATCTACCACTTTTTAAGACCAGTATTCAAAATGAGTTGCTGTTGTGAGAAATGGTCACAGGAACACTTGCTGCTTGTCACATGTGGAAGCCTCTCAATAGGTTGTCTATGCTCAAGGAAAAGAAGTGCTACAACTCCTTTCAGAGCAATGAAAACACTGTTGGCTGGATTCAGTCTCCAGAAATCAGCCTTTCATTCTGCCAGAGCATTAACTAAAAGAAATAAGGCAGAAAAATGGACATCACAACCAATTATGTTATTAAATTTTTCTTAAATTTAAAAAATACCATTTTTTTACTGTTGATGGGACTGTAAAATGGTGCACTTACTTTGGAAAGCAATTCATCCAAAATTAAAAATGGAATTACCATATGACCTGGCATTTCTGCTCTTGGATATAAACCCTAAAAAATTTAGAACAAGATCTTGAAGAGATATTTGTATACCTATGCTCTTAGCAGCATTATTTACAATAGTCAAAAGGTTGAAACCACTCTTGTGCCCATCAACGAATGGATAATCAAAATGTGCTGTATACATACAATGGAATATTAGCCTTAAAAAGGAAGGAAATTCTAACACATACTATAGCATGGATAAACCTGGAAGACATTATGAGAATGAAATAAACCAGTCACAAGGAGACAAATACTCTGATTCCATTTATATGATTACTTAGATTACTCAAATTTATAGACAATAGAATGGTGGTTGCCAGGAACTGGGGGGGGTGGGGGGCATGGGAAGTTATTACTTAGTGTGTGCAGAATTTCAGTTTTGCAAGAAGAAAAGAGTTTTGTAGATAGATGGTGGTAATGGTTTCACAACAATGTGAATGTACTTAATACCACTGAACTATATACTTTTAAGATGGGTAACATAGTAAATTGTATGTATGCATATTATACCATAATTACAAATTTTGACTTAAAAAAAGCATCACCAAGGAGGCACACTATCCATTGCTCTGGTTTTGAAGTCAGCATGGACACAAAGAGCAGCAGGTAGGCAGCACAATGAATATTCAAATCAAACACAATAAGGAGGCAATGATATAATCCTGGGCCTGGCACCCAAACATCTGGGCTGATGTGTGGGTTCTGTGACTTGAGCTCAAAGAACTAAATCCAGTTCTCTAGACTTTGAATCTAATCCCATCTCTAAAATGAAGTAATAATCCCACCACTGATTTCCATGTGATGTTGTCATGAGAATCCAATGATGAATGTTAAGAAACATGGTGTTAAATTGGGAGGTGGGAAGCATCCTGCAAAGGGCTTCTTTGCCAGGAGATGCTATATGTTAATAAATGAGGCAGATTTGAAGTAGGCAATCTGAAGAAGACCTAGTGGTCACTCCTGCCCCCCACCCCTTAGCTGACTGGCCATATGGGAAGGTTGCCTTAAATCTATTTTGGTTTCACACTTCATAACCTATTTATTGTGTGATTACAGACAAGTTACTTAATCTCTTTACACTTTTGTTTTCTCATCTGTTAAATGAAAACAGTAATCAATAATAACCTCAAGGGGGGTGAGAGGAAGGTAGATTATGGTGCTTAATATAGCTCACCTTGCTGCCAGGAGATTTATCAATAGAAACACAGCCTATTCAAGTACTCAATGTCAGTGGTTCTCAAATTTTAATGTGCATGTGAATTTCCAGAAGAGGTTGTCTACATGCAGATTCTGAACCGGAAGATCTGGAGTCAGGTCCAAATTCTAAGGTTCTCAAGTGAGTTTCTGCTGCTCCATGGACATACTGAGCAGCAAGACTCTGTATCATGGATCTCACAGTGTGGTCCACTTTTAAATACTCTGCTCTCACTTTACAGAAAAAAGAGGGGAAGTCAGAGCTTTAATCAGCCCCTAATTCTATTGGTTTCAGTTCCAGTAATTTTAGATTTATGAACAATAAGATACCTTAGACTTAGAGACTTAGTTTAGCATTTCCATCTTACAAGTAAAGGAAATCACCGTGCCTAACATCACAAAGCAACAGATGTGAGATCAACACCTGGGTTTTCAGCTCCCAGTTCTTACACTGACCAGGAATACAGTGATTGAAGACAGAGTCTTCACCCAACATCTCGTAAACGTACGTCCTATTTGAGGAATCATGAGGAACAAAGGGACAGTGGTTGGCTCTAGAAAGAAGCCAACAAGGATAGCATGGTTCATTCTGATGCAGAGTGTTCCTCTGAACATTCCCAAAAGGTGAATGACTAGTCCACATTTCATCAGTATCTTGGAACCTCAGAAGGATTTTATGCAAAACATCCCAGCCCATCTTCAATCTGAAAATGACTTTTTCCTTGGAAATTAAAAAGAAAAAAAAACAGTCAAGATCCAAGCTGTCTTTGCTTGGCTTTTGGATCTTTGATTCTCAGGCTTCAAGTTCTCACTCATCCTCCAGGAGAATAGAATCACTGGTATCCTCCTTGGAGAACAAGCAGTATGGTAACAGCCCACCCCCAATGCTTATGAGACAGCCAGCGCAGAGAGGGGTCTTTCTCCAGACCCATGACTAATCACTCCAGCTTCCTGAGGATGTGTTATAAATGTTCCCAGAGCTGCTGTGCAGCCCAGTGGGTGCTTTTTGGCTCTGTCTCACCACATATGTTATCTTCATGGTAGCTGGTCCCAAAAAGGGTTGTAACTCAAGGGAATCTCTTCACAGATTCATGTCTGGCTTTAAAACAAGGAGCTCTCAAACCTGTCAAATCAGGGAAGCAGACAGACGGTGTCTGTATTTGGAGGTACCTTTTCCCTCTGGGTTTGTAAAGGTTTCCTCTGGGAGGACTTCTTCTTTCTACATTCCTGGGTTTGATTGCTTGCATGTTAGAAACCAATTCTGTATCTGGACAAGAGCCTTTTTCAAGGTGTGCAGTTTTGTGAGGTTCAGGTTGAATCCATAGGGAGGGAGGCTGCAGGAGGTGGGGGAGGTTTAATGTACACAGCATGTAGCATTAGTTGAATACTTCTGCTGGTTGCCATGGGAATCAGAAGACTTTTGAGTGTAAATCCTAGCTCCTCTGGAGATATGTGAAAATACATGATGGTGAATTCTGGCTGTTTACCACTACCATCTTTTTAAATCAGGGGCTCTTTAAAAAATGCAGCACAAATGTTTACCCTGCCACAGGAGGATACACTAACCTAAAAAACGTGTCCCTCCCAAGACCCTAACAGCTAATGTACATGGACTTCTCCCAATTATTTTGGGCCCCACTACTTCAAGCTAGTGAAACACAAGGTAGTTGTGTTCTTTCCCTCCCCATCAGAGATTTGAGAAATATTCAAAAAAGCCTGTAACAGCTCACTCAAGGCAATCACCATCTAATTGTTGTGGGATATTTAAAAACCAAACAACTGGCTTAAAAAACAATAGCTCTTGAAACTGTTTTAAAGATTATTTGTCTGAATACCACATGATATCACCTTTAACAGGAATCTAAACAACAAAACAAAAAAAAACTAGCAAAATATAACCAAAGACACTGAAATAGGGGATAGTCTGACAGTGACCAGAGGGGAGAGAAGAGGGAATTTCAGGGGGGAATGGGTAGGGTTTACAGGAACAAATTTGGAGGACACATGGACAAAAACTAGGGGTGGGGGGGAATGGGGGGGAAGGGGGGAGGGTTGGGTGGGTGGGCTGGAATGGGAGTAGCGGGGAGAAAACTGTACTTGAACAATGATCAAAATAAAAATAAATAAATAAATAAATAAATAAAAGATTATTTGTCTGAAGCATGGTGGCACCCCCTCTGTATGTGTTTCCCATGTCAGTCAGCTCTCTCATTCTTGTCATGGCTGACTCAAAGTCCTGACGTCAAGTGTCAACTCGCAAACTCAGCATTGAACAGCACACCAAGTTGAGTGTCTACCCCTCCCTTCTCCCATCACCAACCAGGCACTGTATGTTTTCACCTAATTTGAAAAATTATGGAGAAATTAAAACCATTTGAAAGACTGTGGAGAAATTAAAAGCCCAGTACCTTACATAAAGTTTCCCAACTGGCATGCCAGGATGTTGCTGCCTCAGCCCTGAACAGCTGAACCCCTCCCTAAAGCTGTCTGCCTCTGGGCACCTTCACTCATTTATAGATATGATCCTTTTTAATGTATATGTAATATGATAAAAAAGTAGAAGAATCAAGGTCAGCTAACTTGTAATTTTGTTCAGAAAAGAAATCAGTCTAGTTTATTGTGCAATGCCTGGCACATAGAAAATGATAAACAATTATCAGCCAATTATATAATTATTAATAAATTGTTAGTGACTGGACATTTAGATTCAACAACATTTGTGGACCTGACCATAGAAGAATAGAAACCTCTGCTGTTGAGCCATTCATTACCCAGTAGACAAAGTGCTTACTCTAGGCCAAGCATCTAAATATATTGTCATTTTATTTGGCCGAAGAAAGAGAAGATGAGCTTATGAAAAACAGTGGCCAACAATAAAGTAATTAGAAAGAAAAACAGTGGCCAAAATTTTACTGTGCTTTGTAACTCCTTGTTGCAAACATCTCTCAGGAAAGCAGAGTGGTGAAAAGAATAACAGCTGCCCTTTTGGTGAGGACATCTTGGCACAGATCCTTCATGCTCCCCTACTTTGCCTGGCTCTCCAGAAAAAACATGCAGAGCTCACTAAAGTCCACCAGCTCTCTGTGAGGGGAAGTAATTATAGTAAGTAACACTCTGGGGGCACTTATTATGGGCCAAGCACCGTTCTACATGAGTTGTACATATTAACTCATTTAATCCTCATACATACATCATTAACTATAACACATGTGAAATGCAGACAGGATACAATGGGATTTCACAACAGTTAATATTTCTTTTTGTTTTTCTTTTTTTGTTTTGTTTGCTTTTATCTGTTTTCCAGGAGGTAATATTTCAACTAATATATAAGACAGATGCATCTGGGGTACATGGATGGGCTATCTATTCCCACACTCCTTGCATTTGTAAGCTGTTCAAAAATATTTACATATAATGCCTACTTAAATACTTCATATACATCAAGTTCTGTGTTGTCTACATAGATTATCTTATTTGATTCTTATTTGATTCCTATTCTCCAGGGAAGAAAACTGAGGTTAGTTTGCTCAGCTAGTAAGCAGCTGAACCATGATTCCCAACACAATATTTTTAACCACTTTACTGCACTGTGTTGTTGCCTGAATAATCAGATAACAACTCTTTGGTGTTTATTATATGGCAGTGAGTGTAGTGAGGTTAAATATGATAAAAACTTCTACATACTAATAGTGCTGTGAGAAATTAAAACCCAGTGACTGCCATTATTCTTCCTTTAACATGTCTTTGGATATTTTTAGGTTGTATTCTGGATTTTTAGGAAGACTAGGAATACTCAGTTCAAATTGTGATTATTTTCAGCCCCCTCCAGAATAGTTGAAAACAAATGATAAACAAGCACGTAAAGATCTGATGGTAATATTTTTTTTTGTCAGAGGGAATAAGTCAAATATCATTATTTATATTCTCAAATTCATGTTTTAAAAAGGCTATTACTGTCAAACCATATTTCTACCATTAAGTGGCCATTTTCATGTCTTTCTATTTAAGGATTTGAGAGTTAAAGTAAATAGAGTGTTGCTTGAAAATTTCTCATTCCCTACTCAACATCTCTTCATTTCTCTATTTCCAGATCAATTAGATACAGATATAATTTATGAGTAATCTTTCTGCCAAGCAAAGACATATCCATGTTGTAAGCAAGATCAACTTACTAGACTCCAGTTGTCAGGAAGGTGAAATAACTTTTTGAGCTCTTGTTCTCCACTCTGTGAACCAGCCCTTCTACGAAAAGGCTAGAGGATTTTCAGAGGTGGACAGTAAGCCAGTAGAGACAAAGGTTTCACTCCTCTTGACTGTGGCCTCTGTCGTCCAGCCAATGGCTACCTCTCTTTACTATGGCTCTATCTGGTGCAGTTTCAAGAACAGAGAGGGCTGAATGACTGTGTTTTGAAGATTCTTCCTGCTAACTGAGGATGAGCCAAGGGGAAACTCCTTTGAAATAATGTTCTTGAATAAGATTTAGGAGACTGCCTCTGTTATTTTAGGGCAGCTTCAGGCCCTTTCCAAATTAAGATATTTATAAATTGAATGCCCTTCTCTGCCAGAGGAGTACCTGGCATCTTATACATAAGTAAGCCCTCAAAATATGACTACAAATTTACATGGAATAAAATTAGGCTCCTCTTCCCTCTGAGACTTGTTTTTTCTTAGTCCATCTTCCCAACCCTCCCAGCCTTCTTCAGTTTTCTAACTACCATCAAAAACTTCTCACAAGAAATGAATGGAAATTCATTTATTTTAAAGTAAAAGCAACTTATGATGGCCTTAAATATTGCCTCTCCCAGGGAGACTACAATATGAATAAAGCCTCAGATAAAATGTTTGTCATACTCCTACCATTTAATGACATGCTTTAATGAGCAAGAAAAAAGAGATTTTTTTTTGTTTTTTTGAGTGATAGATTGAGAGGTAAGAGAGTGACTTGCCAAGCAGAGCAATACCACTGCTATTGAAACACAATTGTGAGGGCAATTATTTGTTTTTATAAATATATAAATCTATCTAATGAATAAATATATTGTTTTTATATGTGTTTAGCAAGCTAGTTCTTAAGCAAACATCTTCAACCTAGCTACCTGTAGGGAAACTCACTTTAGATGCAACATGGCTCCAGCAGCATAAGTGTCTGGGGAATTTTGGACTCTACTCTCTGTTTAATTCTCTCAGACTGTTTAACTGTCTACAGACTCAGCCTTGGCTGACAACCCAGAAAACCAGAATGCTACCCAAAGATAAATGTCCCCTAGGAAGGAGGTGAAGGAAGGTACAGAGTGTGATAACTGCCTGATGTTATCTGTCAACTTAAGAACGCATTGTTTTCTGGTGACCTAGTGACTACCTACCACATTTATTAAGAACTTCCTATAAAAAGAGACCATGTCCTGAGAGGGGGTGGATTTATTCCCTGCTGGCCACCACTGGGAACAGCAGCTTTGCCCATGTATTTAAGTTTTTCCTACTAAAACTCTTATAAAATTCAATAAAGCTACATGCCAGTTCTTTGGAGTCAGTCTTGAATTTAGATTTTGGGATTTTCCCCCAACTCTACCCCACCAAGGGATACAAAATGTCCCCATACTTTAAAAGAGCCTCTAATATTTTAAAATTCAATTAGTTTTGTTGGGCAAAGAGAAACTTCCCAAAGATTTCATGCCAGTAGAGAGCAGAACTTTATGCAATCCAATGCAAATGTAAAACATGGTCTTTTAGAGAGCTCTGGAATTTTTTTAAAAAGGCCATTAAGGCAGTTAAACATGCAAAGTTAATTATAATATTGTCATAACACAAATTTCTTTATCTCTTAGCAAACAGTAAAACCCAGACTGACTCTGATAAAAGTCAATCAAATGATATAAAAAGAGCAAAAAAAGCACAGTACTTACTTACAAATTATGTGACCTTCTTTCCCAGAATGTTTGGGTCTAGTGCTGTCCAAGAGAATAAATAAGTAAACCTTAAAGAAATTAACACAGCTAATATTTTTACCAGTCTTTATACTCCATCTTGATAGATGCTTCTACTTTGAATTAGTCAAATACTTCTTCCCTTCTCTATATAGACACATCCTTTTACTGCCAAAACGAACAGAAACGTATATACATCTCTAGGTCTTGTGTTTTTTAATTGTCCTATATTGTTTCAGCCTTACAGTTCTAAACTTTCATAGTGTAATACCATTGATTAAAGGATCATATTATACTTTGGCTTTTTAAAAAATATTTCTAAGTCACTGAGATGTTACCACTGAATTAACTTTAGAACTGATGTCTTGAGGATGTTGTGGGCTGAATTGTTCAGTACTGCATAAATGTTAGTCTGAATTCTTGCTCTAACCTTGCCTTCTTCTCTGCCTGGTTCTATTATACCTCCAAACAATGGGCCATTATAATGTTGCTTTTGGTTAAAGTTATAAAGCAGAATTGAGCTGATCAGATTTTGACATCAGCTTTTGAACACTGCAATGCTTCCCCCCTTAAGAAAATCCCTCATACAGATATTTCTATATATAAGCTACAACTATGTTCCCCAGAGAGTAAAATTACTTTTTTGAAGATGTAGTTCAGAAACTGGTCAATTTATTTTAAAGAACTCAGTCATTAATTATTTAGCAAAATGGCATCTCTTTTTGCAAGTGAATAATCAATCATCTCCTTTCCAAATACATTTCTTTTTTTCTAAGTTAAAATTTTCCTCTCTGAGTTTTCTTAAATTGTAACCCTTTCACATTATATGTAAGACATTTTAAATTTCTTTTTCTTGGTCAACTCTTCAGAACTGACTGACTTCTACACCCATTCCCCAACCCCTGGAAATCAACTCTATTTTTCAAATTTCCAATTTAGTATCTCCTTAAATCACACATTCATTTGTGTGCACCTAAATAATTGGTGTTTGGTGTTTGTCTTTTGGTGATTGTGTATTCTCTTTCTCTGTCTCTCTCTCTCTTTCTCTCTCTCCTATGAGTCATTACAATTCAGTAGAATCACAATAGAGAGTTCAGAACCTGTCGCCCACACTGTACTGTAAGCTAAAGGAACCAGAAGACAGCTTTCTCTTGCAAATGTCAAGTGTTCAGCATGTCTCCATTGGGGGCTGAATAGAAATGTAACCTTAGAAAAGTTAAGTCCCTGGATCTGGGCAAAGCTTTGAGCACAGGCATACCTCATTTTGTTGTGCTTTGCTTTATTGCACTCCACAGGCATTGCATGGCTTGTTTTTGTTTGTTTGTTTATTTGTTTGTTTGTTTTTTATAAATTCAAGGCAAGACCCTCTAACAACAAAAAGATTATGACTCACTTTATCATGCTGGTCTTAAATCAAATTCCCATTATCTCCAATGTATGCCTGCATTCTGAGTCCGGAGATGACTTTTGACTTTTCCTACAAGGGCCTATAATTGGTAGTTTCAGCTACCTCGTTCATCAGATTAACTCTCTTCAGCACCAACTTTATGTCTAATTTGTTCTGCATGAGTAGAAAAACCCACAGGACAAATAGCAGGATATTTTTTATGTTTGTCTTAGGACCTGTCAGCATACCTATGTACATGGGAGGGAAAGAGTCTGGTGGTCTCCCTTTCAAGGCTTCTCAAATGTAGCTTCTTTCATTTTAACAACCCAAATAATCCCACACCATGTAATTCTTATTACCAATTCTGCTTGGTCAACAAAGGATACGACGAGGTTGTAGAAAAACCATTAGAGGACTTATATTTGGCAATTATTATATCTTTCATGAGCAGACCTCAAGTATTGTGACTAAAAATCCTTACTGAGGTTCCATAGGATATCCAACCAACATAAATTCAGGTATCTAACCAAAGGTTTTGTTTTTTGTTTGTTTGTTGTTTGGTGTTAGGGTTATTTTGCTACATTCAGACAGAGATGAATACACATAGACAGATTGGTATGATGTGGGCAAAAGATTTGACCAAGCAAAGAGAGGCCGGAAGAGGAAGAAAGGCCAGGATAAAGGGAAATGTGTGAAATCAAATGTGCACTCTGTATTTAACTCCAGAATATTGCTCGCAATTATAATTACCCACTTTGCTTTGCAGCTCAGAATAAAAGTGGCGTTGCACCAAACCCTACCCAAGCATCAGTCGTGATTAGAAAGTACTCCACACCTTGGAGAACCAAGGAGACAGAAGCATAATTTTAAATGCAAATTAAATTGAGGGGGTAGCAGAGAGAACACATAAAAGACAGTAAAACAAAACCTTTCAATTTTCTTAAATTAGCAGTCTAATGTGTTCTAAAGAGCAGCTCCACTCAGATCTTTTTTAGGGGTTGCATTTCATCACAATATAAAATGGGCAAATCCATCACCTTCCCCTGCTCATGCTCTTGAATTGAGATTGAAGGGAAAATTAGAAGCTGTTCATTTGGGCTTGCAGGCTCAGCATCGTGCACAGCTTCCTTTTATGCTCAGTGTCCTGTTGAAAGCGGCCAACAAGTGCTGGTGAGTACCTGCTAACTTTAAGACTCTTCCTTTTATATATCTTTTTTGGCTACCTTTCTGTTGGCAGGGGTTGGGGTGCAGATGCGGGAATCTCTCAAAAGATTTATGTTATAATGCTCCTTTTGAAAGCTTGGAAATTTCAGACAGCTTTTTAAGCATCTTCTAGTGACTGATTCACAGAAGGCAAGAGAGTTATTTTCAGCCTAGATGCCGATGGCTGATCTTTGTAATAATTATAACAGAATAATATTTAACATGTGCTAGCTAAAATGACCCTTCCCCACAACCCTAGACAGCATTAGGGTAAGAAGTGGTACCCCCAACAATTTTTACACAACTTTCTTATCATATTAAGTATTTAATCATATAATTCTGTTGTCATTACAAGTCAAACTGGGACTTGGGGCTATACAAATAAATTATTAAACCAAAAATCATTATTTTAATAATTATGACACTTCTCTGCATAAGAGATGGGTGGAGACAGGGGAATGGATAATGGATCCACGTGACACTTACATGTAGATTTTGATGGGGATGGTTTTCTGCCAAAGTTTTACATAGGAAACTGGTCCTTTTCTTCCTTCACAGTGGAGGATACAAAGAGGCTAAGGCTGGCGTCACCTTCCGTTGCTAAGGTAACGTGTTCTGTGCCATTTTATTTGATAAAAGCAAGTCCAGTGGATGGAATACGTTATTCATTGCCTTTCTAATAAAAAAATCAAAACTGTTTACTTCCACCGGGAATGTTTAGTGAGATCAAAGACTCTCTGGCTGAAATTGCTCTTGCTTTTATTGCCGGCAGTTAGCCCTTGATTTTTGTTTTCTTTTTGCAGTAAGTATGATTTTTTGTTGGGGTACCTTTGGGTATTTATTAAAGTTTCCTCTTACCAGACTTGGTTTCCTAAATTAAAAGTGTGTGCTTTTAGAAAGAGAAATAGCTGGGTTAGCTTTCTGAGCTTGATTTTAATGACTTTGTCTCCTTGATTCTTTCCAATAGCATCCTGCACAAACAGAATATAGTTCATTTGTACAAGTGTCAGGGAAAGGCTGCATATGCTCGAAAGAACCCAACAGGCAGAATGTTTTTAATGAAGTATATAAGCTTCCTGACAGACTAGTGCATGATAATATTGGGATCATTGTAACTCTGAAATAATTGTCACTGCTCTATAGAATTCTTTCTTAAAGGCAGCCTATGTCAGGGACAAGCAGGTAATAATCCTGTAGCATTTTATAAAATGTGCTGGAAGGAATTGCTATAAAGGAAGGAATTCAAGGCATTTTACAGCAAACATGTCAGCATGTGTCATAAATGCAAAGCATCTCTAAGTGGAGGCTCTGATTCCCAGGCTATTCTTGCTGCTCAAGGGGAATTGAAACTCTCTAGACCAATTGAGGATCAATATTAAGAACAGCTGACACTTAATGATGCCATTTATCAGACAGACTTTCAAATAACAGATAGCATATGAATTTAACAATATATTTTCCAGTTAATATACAACAAGGAAAGGCTGGTATGCCATCTCTCTTTAGACTGGATCATCTGTTTTTTTTTTCTGAGTAGAATATATTACTTTAAATGAATGTTAGTTAAATGTGGCATTTTCTCATACAGTAAGAAAGCTATGTTGAAGGGTGGCTTTAGAATTGGATATGTCAGTCAAATAATGGGATATTATAATGGAATGATTTAACTATTCAGTATATATAATTATACATGTATATACTGTATATTTAAATTTTTATATGCATGTCAGGGCTTTAAAAATGTCTTTGACAGTCTAAAATACTCTAAGTTGCTTTCCTCTTTCATAGGCATACAAGTGACTACTTTGTCTTAAAACTCTGTTTTTGAAACATCAAGGATGGATTATCCCAAAATGGATTATTTTCTGGATGTCGAGTCTGCTCATAGACTCTTGGATGTTGAGTCGGCTCAAAGATTCTTCTACAGTCAAGGAGCTCAAGGTAATAAATAAAATGGGAGAAAGGGAGAAAATGTTAAGTTTGAAAGGCATCAAGCATGCCTTTACCCCCGGAGTTTGCAGGCACTGCACTTGAAGGGACCTAGGGCACCCTGACCTATGTGACTGAACTCCAGCTGGATTAAATGCTCCTGAGATCAGCTTTGAGCTTCTGCAGCTGCCGTATCTATTTTAGATGAACACAGCCACTGCCTCAGGGAATTACCTTTGCACTTGGGGAGCAGTAAGGAATGTGCCTGTTGTGAAGTGTTGCTGATGTGTACATTTTTATTTAATATTTCAAGACGGTCAGCTAGGCTCCAGTTTGCTCATTCATCTGTTCAAGGGTACATATAGAATGTTTTCTCACCACACTATAGAGTACAGAAAGAAGCTGGGTTGTTTTGTGGAATCTCCCGGGAGGCAGGAAAATTTTTTAGCATATTTTATGTTTTCTCTTTCCCATAGAATAGTTAGGATATTCAGACAAAGCAACTTGATGCTGAGCATATCTCAAATGGTACAGCTGATATACTGAGGAGCAAGGCAATGCCTATATTCCTAAATAGAAAAGTAGTTGAATTCTTGGAAGTCACAAGGCAAAGCTGAGAAGGAAATGCTGTTTTGATAATGCTGGCTTGTTTCACTTTGAGGGGTCACAGTACTTCACACAGAGCACTGATAATATTTGCCTTGGCTTTCCTAGTGATGTCTTCTATGTGGGTTTTACCTCTCTCTTAAGCCAATTTCTCATGGCAACCTTGAGGGCTTGCAAGCCTCCTCCTTTTCTGTTTTATTTTTCCGGGTGTGATACAATCTTCTTAAAGTAAAAAAAAATGGTTAGAATTTATGTGGTTTATCTGTTTGGGTCAGTGCACTCATCAGTAGAGCTTAAATTCACAAAAGTGATATGATAGCTAATTTTTCTCACCTACTGGCTGTCTATAACTAACATTGCTACTCTCAACCACTTAAAAAGACATGAAAATGTTGCTGAAGTAGAAGAGTAGGCTGGTCACAACCTTCAGCATCCTCTGGGTCTGCAAGGAAGAAGATATCAGAAAGAGATGGTGAATGGAAGACAAAAGGGAAAGGGGGCTGAGGTAGGGCTCAATCCCATCTCCTGTCCCAAGTTTAAACATTGCTGGGTCCAGGCCATTCAGAGTGAACAGGAGAATAATGTTCGACGGTAGAGTCACCCACTTGAGCTGCATGACTTGGCAGAACAAGGGAAAGAAGGTGGCAATTAATTGTAGATAATAAACTTGTCCACTTTGCCTTGCAGTAGAAATAGTTTAAACATTTAAGGAGACTAGGCTTTGGGTTTTTAACGGAAGGAAAAATGCAGGGTGTGGGAGTTTCAGAGGACTCAAGGCAGTCTGGTGGTTGTCAGCAGATGGAGCTGGGGGTGGAGTGGTCAGAATTGTCAGCATCAGTGACAGGTTTAGACACCAGAGTTGGAATGACTAGAAAATCTATGGGAGGTGGTAGCATAAGCTACTGCTGCTTTCTGATATGACATTCATTTTAGGGTAATAAAAATGATTGTCAATCAAAGAATTTTCAACTTGTAGTAAGACTGGAGGTTCCTTGAACATCATCTAGGTCTATTTCCAAAAAAAATCCCAGACTTCTTAAATCAGAAATCCAGGTGTAGAGCTTAGGAATTTGAATTTTAAGCAAGAGCTCCAATGATGATGGCCTAGCAGGCACACCAGTCTAGGGAACATTTAAGAAACAGTTCATCTAGTCCAGCAGGAACACTGTCCTTTGTATTAGAGGCAAAATAATACAGTGGTCCAGGGTAACACCCTTAACCCTGACTGCCTAGGTTCAAATCCTGGGTCTGACACAGAAAATCTGGGCAAAATAATTTCTTTGATCTTTAGGTCCCTCCTCTGCAAATAATGGTGCCTAATTTATAAGTTGTTAACTGTATTAATGAGGTGAGACTTCAAAGTGCTTAAAACAGTTTTTGCAACATAAGAGATGCTATATATAAGCAAATCAATAAAATAAACATCCCTGGCAAAAGGCCATCTCTCCTCTGTTTGAGATGTCAAAAGAAGCCACTGCCTTGCAAATAAACGTGGACTGACAGGAATTTAACTTCCTATTTGGGGTAAACTTTTAAAAAAATAAATGTTAGAGCACAGTGATCATTTCCTTGCCTCATCAAAATGTAACTCAGAAAAAAACTGAAAAATAATGGAAGTTCGTCTTGGTACTCCCTGTCTACCTAGTCTTTCCTTTCATTTGGAATATTAGAGCCCCTTTCCTTCCAACACCTTATCCAGAGCCCCACTACTGAGGCCTGGTCACCACCAGAGTCTCCTTTCCAGGCCTCCACTATCACTATAATGTGGGGCTCGTCATTGCATTGCTCCAGCTCCTTCACAGCTGCTTCCTCCCACTCAGAACACATGCCACAGTCTTCCCTAGATAACAAGACGTGTGGTCTGATAAATTACTCCAAGTGAAAGGGTAGAGGTCTGAGGGCCAACAGAAGGAGGGCAGCATGGGAGCTTGCTCTTAAGAAAGGCATTTGAGGCAAGTGGGGCCATGTGCTGCTGCTGAATCACAAATGCATGGTGGCTCTATTTGGTCAGCCCAACCCAGGAATAAAGGAATGTTAGTAAGGTCAAGTAGCCACATTTTTCTGGTACCTTCTTCTGTAATGTGGGTGACCTAGGACATGGTCAGCTAAACTGGTGTGTGATGATTATCTTTTTGAGTTGTCCACCCTAGAGTTCATATAGATATTTCTATAGATTGACTAAGTGTTCTTATAGGTACAAATACTTTTAAAGGAGAAAGCAAGAAAATATGAGTTTCTCTCATTTTCCGTATTACCATTCTTATACCAACTTATTTACAAATTCATAAACTTCTTGGAAGCCAACTCCTTCTATGTTAATAACATGCAAAATGTTTATCCAAAGCAATAACACCAGAATTATAATATTTTTTAGTTTAATACACTTTTTGAATTTTTCTTGTAAAGTGGTAAGAGTCTGTCCCTAAGATGAGAATTTTTCTAGCTAGTATGAGCAAGAGCAATGAAGGAAGGTGAGAAGAAGAAAAAGAAGGGGAAAAAGCTATTCTTTCTAATTTGGGGCTACTTCTTCTGGAAATCCCAGAGATTTTCAAAGGTCACTTGCCTGCTTTGCTGAGTAATATAGCTTGTTATTTTCTCCCACCTTTACTTTTCCTTGGTTTGATGCCAAGGTCAGGAAGATGAGCCCATGTCTCCAGGGATTCTGCTTTAGATACATGATATGTTACAGAGAGCAGAAAAAAGCCCAGGGTCATTTGTTCATCTCTCCTTGGTGAAGGATGCTCTCCTGACTAATCTGTGAGTGGGTTGTCAAGAGTAAATCCTGCTCACACAGAGGAAGCTCTTTGAAGGACTCCATTAACTCAAGTGGAGAATTCTGGTGGCTGAAGATACACAAGGCATAAAGGGCAGCTGAGAGTTGACATCACACTACTTGAAACCACCCATCTTTCAGGTCTGACAATGATATCTCACATACTCAGCTTCAGACTGTTTAATTTATTTTACTGAACAACTGAATTAGGAGAAAGTCATAATATAAAATCATAAAATTAGCATCATCATGGGATTTTCAGGTTGAAATAGACATTACAGATCAGTGATTCTCTTGGTCCCTGCCTAAACAAAGTGAAACAGAATTTGTGAGGGCCAGACCCAAGTCCCAACATTGCATTTTTAACAACCAGCAGGGTAAATCTGATGAGCACTACTGGTTGGGAACCACCGTTATGGATCATTAATCTCTTGCTACTCAGAGTGTGGTCCTGGGCTAGCAACATCAGAGCCTTCATCAGGGAGCTTGTTAGAAATGAAGAATCCAGGCCCCACTGAAGACCTAGGGAAGAATTGTCTATATTTTAACAAGATTGCAAGGTAATTTATGTTAAAGTTTGAGAAGCAATGATTTGATCCTGTACACATTAGAAACACCTGCAAGCTTTCACAAACTCAAGGCCAGAGTACCACAGCACACTAATTAAATCAGTCTTTGGAGAGGAACCTCGCACTTGGAAATGTTTTTAATTGTCCTCAGTGATTCAAATGTGCAACCAGAGCTAAGAACCACTGACTTCCCATTTTATAGAAAAGGAAGTTTTAGCACATCAAGCAGCTCTCTTCTTACCTGAGTATCTTTATTTATTTAGGTTTTTTCTTTTAAATGAATCCAAACCACTGGAAAGGTGCAAATGGATGTTTTAAAAAAGGGTTGGACTCTATGTCTGGTGCTGCACTTTGCATATTCATTGTCTTCATTAATCCTGAAAGAAATTTAGGGAAAGAGGAATTATAATGGTCATTTTGCAGATTATAAAAGACTATATACACACACGCACATATAACACATAGACACAGACAACTGTGGTGATAACCAGAGAGAAAGGGGTTGGGGGTAGGTGGTGGTGGGCAAGTGGGGCTAAATGAGATTGGAGGAAAAAGACTTTGCTTGGGGCAATGGGCACACAATGCAGTGTGCAGATGATATTTTGGTGAGTTGTACACTTGAAACCTATATGGTTTTGTGAACCAGTGTAACCCTAATACATTCAACTTTAAATTGAAAGACTATACACTTAGAAGCATAGCTGTTTGAATTCAAGTATATCTGACTCCAATAACCCCACAAATAATGAAGGTCACAATCAGGACCAACTCACACATCCAGAGCTCAGAGTTTGCCCAAATCACACAGCCCAAATCACATGCCCAAATTACACAGCTTACAGTGAGAAGGAGAAAACTAGAACCAAATCTCATACCACATGCATCTTTGCCCTTTCCACTGTGCTAGATTTCTTTTTTCAAACACCATTCATGTCTTTGGACATTTAAATTACCTTCAAAAAGGAAAATACATTAAAAGAGAGCAAATTCACTGAAGTCACCAGGCAATCAAATTTATGACTCCTGCTCACAATTTTCCCTCTTTTATCATTTTAAGTAACTCTTGACATTGGAACCGGGTGCTACAGTCATTGTGACTTCATCGTAATGCATCTTTCCTATCATCTACATTGTCTTGTTGAACAAAGGGAAATGCCAGTTTTGACAACTGATAAATGCCACAATGAGCAGCTAAGAGTCCTTTCAAGTTGTTTTTGGAAATAGAGAGGAATTCATCTAACCCCCTTATCAACCATTTTCTCCCCCAACTGCCTCCCAGCTCTACCTTTAGCCCATCCTGTGAAATCTGTCAGAAATGCTGGTTTTTCCATCTTAACTTTGAGTTCAATATACTGGAACTCAAACCTAAATTCTAAACCTCTGGGACTTCTTAACAGGGCCCCAAAAGACAAAGACATTTTGTAGCACATAATTGTTTGCAAGTCATCACAATAGTTATCTTCACAGAATGAGCTCCTGCTATTTTCTTTCTTGTGCTTAATGCAAGACCGAGCTCCAATGTCACTTTCTCTGTGAAGCCTTGACTAACTTTTCCAGACCTTTCTCCCCCAGTATTCTGTTCAGCCTTCATTAGAGCCATTGTGATGTCATATTATTCTGTTTCCATTGCTTATTAGATGCATAGGCTCACATAAATGGTTTCCCTTCTCTAAGCCTCGGGGTCTTAATCAAATAGATATAATGCTAGCTCTAAATATATATAGAAGTTTTTGAGAATTGAGTTATTTCTATAAAGTGTTTAGTACATTATTCGTTATTATTGGTTAGTTGTCAACAGTATTATTAATACTTAGGTGTCTGTTACCTACCTTGATCATGATAATCTCCTTGATATCATTTTCTGGGTGCCTAGTGTCATCCTGGAACACAGTAGGAGCAGTAAGATTTATCAAATGTCTCTGTTTAATTGAAGGAATGAAAATGCTTAAATCTGCATTACAAAGAGAGTCTTAGGTTTCAGGGAAAGGACTTCCTAAGACCTTCAACGAACTAACATCTTTAGTTGACAATAGAGACTCTGCTTAAGGCCAAAGGGAGGGATAGGTAAAAATAATTTTCAAATACATACAGATGCAAGAAATAGTAGAAAGTCATCAACTCTTCAACATCTCCTATAAAATAGAAGAAATTTAAAAAATAAAAAGCAACAAAAATATAGATGGAGGGAATTGGTAAACTATGAAAGAAAATTAACCTTTAAAATAGATTTCAAGGGGTCCCTGAATAGTACTCTTTTGAGAAGGGATTTTTAATATGCAATAATTTGTGAAGACTGAGTTTTTATTCTGCCTAAAATTAGAATTGTGAAACAGGTGACCACTCAGTGCTTGCTATAATGAACCTGAGATCAATTCAAAAGCTGTTCTGAGTATGTTCAGGAACTAGCCCTGAGCTGAACCTTAGTTGAAACCCTTTTCCCTTCCTTCTTTAGGTATGTACTGCCTAGTTCATTCTTACCATTTGGGGCTGATTAATCCTACACCCAGCTACCATTCACATTCCTGTTTCTGAGCAGACTCAATAGAAGATGGCTATAGATACCCACCTAAGCCCCACACTGAAGATGTGCACTTTGAGAACTAGTTACTACACACCTGGGTGTGGTGTTTCTAGGAGTCTTGCTGAGTAGCACCAAGTTACTTTCCTCTTCTGTGGCTGTCCCCTGAGACTTAAATGCCATTGTCATAGATGTGGCTCATATTTGGACTTGCAGATCTAATTTGCTCCATAAGGGTGGAGGCAGGAACTATGATTCCAAAGCAACTGGATCCTTGTTTGCAGCAGGATTGCCAATTGGATTATAACCCTTTTCATACACCAATCTAATGTCCTCCCACTTGCCCCTCAGAATTTGGCTAGGACCAGCACAGCAAAATCAGCCACATCTCTGTCTCTTCACGATGATGTCTTAACCAACCAGTTTACATGGTAATCAAGGTTTCCCAGAACCTTGTCTCTGAGAAATGCTTCAGATCACACTTTTCTGAAGTCTACAGCCTTGTTTTTATGGTACTCAAGTCATAACCCTCAACAAATACTTATTTTTTTGCTTTCTGTTTTTCTCTGTAACTTCAGCCAGGAAGCAGCATGCTGTGCTTCACACATGGATGACAAGCTTAACTACCAAGCCTTCCTCCCCAACCTCCCACACATTCCACTTTAGACCTCTAATTGCTCACACCCAAGCTCCCCAAAGCAGTATTTAATACAGGGAGCATTTTGTGTGAAAAAAGTGTGAAAGCAGATCAAAAGGAAAAATATTAAGATAGCCAGCCTGCCAATTCCATCCATATGCAGATTTCCATGAAATCCAACCTTCTATTTCTGAGTGTGTCCTTGGAACAGTACACAAAGTCACATTCTTAGCACTGACAGTTTGTCTGCACATAGCCCCCTAATGCTCTTCATGCCTTTGCCCCCAGCAAACATCTGCTCTGCCACACATTATGATTCAAGGCCCATCAATAAAGTGGGCATGAATGAGGAAAAGAAGAAGACAGAGAAGATGAGAGAATGATAGAGAGGAAGAAAACCATATGAAAATACAATGAAAAAGTTCAATCAATTAATAACTCATACTCTCACATAAGACATATGGACAGAGTGGATTAAAGATGCAGCCCATACACAGCTAACGTCAACCATGACCCAAATAGCATAAACAATTTGCAGGTGCTTGGGAAAGAATTCTTATTTCTCATTTGCCCAAATAAATCTGTTCTGCCCCCGGCCCCAACAAATGTTCAGAACCACCCTCTGTGATAGACTGAGTTGGCAGAGGCAAGGATAGGGAGTCTAGCACATCCAAATCAGCTCATGGCTAATATCACCTTTAATATTTTAAAGAATATCTCTGTAAATAATCAGACCCACACACTCATACAATACCACTGAATGAATATTGGTATTAAATTAGACTTCTGGAATTCTAGGAATGAATAGAGAGATTATTTTACAGATGTATGTTTCTTTTTTCTTTCTTTAGTTTTGTTTTGTTTTCTTTTTTATTATATTTTCCATTACCATTTATCCTCTCTATACCCCCTCCCCCCTGCAATCACCATACTGCTGTCCATGTTCATGTCCTTTTTCTTTTGGCTCAATTCCTTTACCACTAGCCCTCATCACCATAGCTGTCAACCTGCTCTCTATCTATGAGTCTGTTTCTATTTGCTTGTTAGTTCAGTTTGTTCATTAGATTCCACATATGAGAGAAATCATATGGTATTTGTCTTTCTCTGATGGACTTATTTCACCGTAGAATAATGCTCTCCCAGCTCCATCCGTAGTGTCCCAAAGAGTAATGTTTTCTTCTTTTTATGGCCAAGTAGTATTCCATTGTGTAAATGTCCCATAGTTGTTTTACCCACTCATCTACTGATGGACAGATGGGTTGCTTCCATATCTTGGATATTGTAAATAATGCCTCAGTGAACATAGGGGTGCTTATGTTCCTTCAAATTAGTGTTTTGGGTTTCTTCAGATACACCCCTAGAAGTGGGATTGCTGGGTCAATGGAAACCACCAACAAAATAAAAACATAACCCATGGAATAGGAAAACATATTTACCAATACATCTTTTCAGCAATACATCGCCGATATATCACTTGCTGATGATAAGGGGTTAATATATAAAGAACTTATAAAACTCAACACCAAAAAAACTAACATTCCAATTAAAAAGTGGGCAAAGGACTAGAATAAACACTTCTCCAAAGAGGACATACAGACAGCCAATAGACATATGAGAAGGTATTCAAAGTAATTTATCATCAGAGAGATGCAAATTAAAACCACAATGAGATACCACTTCACACCAGTCAGAATGGCCATCACAAACAAATCAACAACAAGTGTTGGAGAGGATGTGGAGAAAAATAACCCAGTGCACTGTTGGTGGGAATGCAGGCTGGTGCAGCCAGTCTGGAAAACAGTATGGAATTTCCTCAGAAAATGAAAAATGGAACTGTCTTTTGACCCAACAATTCCACTGCTGGGATTATATACTAAGAGCCCTGAAACACCAATCCAAAAGAACCTATGCACCCCAATGTTCATAGCAACACAATTTATAATAGCCAAGTGTTGGAAGCAAACCTAAGTGCCCATCAGTAAATTAATGGATCAAAAAACTATGGTACATGTACACAATGGAATACTACCCAGCAGAGAGAAGAAGGAGCTCCTAACCTTTACGACAGCATGGATGGAACTGGAGAGCATTATGCTAAGTGAAATAAGCCAGGTGGTGAGGGACAAATACCATAGACCTCACCTTTTAGTGGAACATAATCAACAACAACAAAAAGCAAACAAAATATAACCAGAGACATTGAAATTAAGAATCTAACAATAGCCATAGGGGAGGGGGAAGGGGACAATGGGGGAAAGGTTTTTTGGGAACTACTATAAAGGACACATGCACAAAACCAGGGGGGAGGGTGGAAGCAGGGAGGGAGGTGGGTTTGGCTGGGGTGGGGGGAATGCAGACAACTGTAACTGAACAGCAATAAATAATTTTTAAAAAAGTTCACACTGACTTATCGTAAAGTAAACATTGTTTTACTGCACGTGAAGTAGACCATGCAGATTTCTGTATGTTCTCAGTATGCATCACTAGACAATAAAGTTCTTTCTGAACAAGAAAAAAATCACAATGAAATATCACCTCACACTAGTCACAATTGATATCACAATAAATCAGCAAACAACAAGTGCTGACAAGGATATAGAGAAAGGGGAACCCTTGTGTACTGTTTGGTGGGAATGCAGACTAGTGCAGCCACTGTGGAAACCTATATGGAGATACCTCTAAAAATTAAAAATGGAACTCTCTTTTTCCTCTTTTAAAAAACTTTTAATCCTCACCCAAAGATATGTTTATTGATTTTAGAGAAAGAGGAAGGGAGAGAGAGAAAGAGAAACATTGATGTGTGAAGGAACACACCGATTGGGTTGCCATCCTGTACAATCCCACAACCTAGGTATGTGTCCTAGTTGAGGATAGAATCCACTTCTTTTCGGTGGATGGGATGACACTCTACCAACTGAGCGACCCAGCCAGGGCCTATGTATCTTTTTTCAAATAATCGAGGGTAAAAGAAAACGGGGTAATATTAAACTGTTTGGAAAAAATATAAAGAAAATCAACCCAATACAATTATTTTAATTTTTTAATACATTCAAGTCACTTTCATACACATTCACATTTTACAAAGTTGTGTGTATGGCATATGAAAAATTGGCGGTGAGAACAAAATCTCTCTCTGGCTGGCTAAAGAATGTCATAGTGTTTTAGGCTTGAACTTCAAAGCAGCACCAGATCCAAATTCAAACCATGACTTCCCCTTTTTAGCCTGTGACATTAGGCAAGTTATTTCATCTCTTTTTGCTCCACTTTTCCCTTGGGAATGCAAATGATGATAATAAGGGTTCCTAACCCCAAAGAGTTGTTTTGAAAATAAAATGGAACAAAATAGCATTTCATAACTACAGTACAATTTATGATTTTCCAGGTAAACATGAACTCTCCTATATTAATAATGTATTTGTCCCATTGTGTTTTAGAAAACTTATAAACAAAAACATTTAATTAAAAATATAAAAATAAATATTTAGATTTGATACTTATGGGCTACTCCTTAGAAACAAGGGAAAAAAAGAGGCTGACAAAACTCCTAAGGAAAGACATTAAGTAAATAATAATACAGGTGACAGATGCAGCAAAATTCATAAAATGATACAGGAATAACTGAAGTGTGGAAAACTAATAAATGTAAAACACACAGCAAAATGTTATGTACACATATATATTTATAAATGTTAGCATTTAATACATGTTAATTATATTTTAACTTTGTTAAGCCTCAGAAGAAAATGGCAGGGCTCAGATTCCCTGAGAGACATTCTCCCCACCCCTGTCCCATCTCTCTTTTGCTGCAATTTATTTGTAATTCAAATGTCCAAGAGCAGCAATTTTCAACCAATGTGCCACAGCGATTTGTGCCACCTGACTATTTAGTCAGGGCCACTGACCTCTTTTCCCTGAGACTCTCAAATTTAAAAAATGACAGCAGCCAAAATGACACTAGCTGTCCATTTACACTAGGTGTAAATAAATCAAAATTATACTGATTTTTTCTGCCATATCAGCCAAAAATATATTTTCTGGTGTGCTGAGGAATTTTAGTAATTAGTTTATGTGTGCCATGAGATAAAAAAGGTTGAAAATTGCTGGTCTAGACCCTTTGGAAATGTGAGATAGTCTTAACACACAGGAACAAGAAAAAGCAACAAAACTTTGATTTTTTTAAATAAAAATGCTCACAAATCCCCAAAAGAATCCTTTTTATAGTTCTGCTGCTGGGATTTTCTTTTTTAAATTCTTAAAACATTAGCTAAACTGTACTGATTTCTTCTGAAACTTACAACAAATTCTATTTTATCAGAATGTGACTTCCTTGTAGTAATTTCAATATGTCAGCATTATCTAGCAAAGAGGAAATAGATTTGGGAGAATTCACTTTAAATCATATTTCTCTTCATTTTCTAAAAAAATTTGATTCCTTAAGAAAGATATGGTAGTGTGAAGAAGTGACATCAGAAATAATCAGAAATACCTGGAAGATAATTCTAACCCAACCATTAAGCGGCCATGTGACTGGCTATGCAAATGACTGAACCTCTCTAAGCCTTTGTCTATTTGCAAAATGATAACAAATGCAGTATTATTATTATGAAGGAAAGTGACATAAAGTAATACATTTAGATTAATAGAGTCTCAGTAAATCTTAAATAATAAATTGCCACAACGAGGAAAGAAAAAAACATTGAGTAACTGTTCTTTGTCTTCAAGAAGCTCAGACAACCTAATACAACAAAAAGTACTCTAATAGAAGCAGAAGGACCTACCTTATTTTTCAGACTATAAGACATACCCCCCAAATTTGGGGGGGAAGTGGGGGGTGTCATATAGTCTGAATGTAGCTTGCCTGGCTCACTGTGGGTGGGGGGCAGCAGTGGAGCGGGGGTCACAGGTTATTAAATATTTTACCACATTCTTTGCTTCAAATTTTTTTCTACTTTCCTCCTCTAAAACCTAGGTGTGTCTTATGGTCCTAAAAATATGGTAAAAGTGGAAAAGAAAGAATTGAGAAAATGTTTTCATAGAAGAGTTGATACATAAGTTTCATCCTGGAGTTAGCACAATAAATAGTGGGCATTCCTTGCAGGAAAAGCTAGCAGGTATAGAATGTACATGTCTCTCTGTAAGCAACTCAGTATGAACAGATCATAAAGTACAAGAAGGTGAAGGCAATACCTGAGGCTAGAGAAAAATGGGTTCAAGGAAAGAGACCTTGAGCACAAGATTAAGAGTAAACGAACAAACAAAACAGAAACAGGCTCATAGATCCTGAGAATAATGGTTGCCAGGTGGGGTGGGAGGAATGAGGGTTGGGGGACTGCATAAAAACGATAAAGGGGTGAAGAAGTACAGACTGGTAGTTATAAAATGGTCATGGGGATGTAAAGTACAACATAGAGAATATGGTCAATAATACTGTAGTAACTATATATGGTGCCAGGTAAGTATTGGAAATATCAGGGGAAACACTTTGTAAACTATATGATTGTCTAACCACCTTGCTGTATACCTGAAACTAATACAAAATAATACTAAATGTAAACTGTAACTGAAAAAAAATCCTATTTATAGGAAACAGAGTATTCGAAGGATTTTTAAAGCTGCAGCTGACCTATTACATGTCAGAAACTCATAATTTACAGCCCTTGCCCAGGTGTACTGATCAGAATCTTTGGGAGTCATGTGTGGTAATCCGAGTTTTCTTATCTTAAGCGGTTATTTTGTTTTATTTTGCAGCTCCTGATACTTTGGAGCAAATAGTATGAGGTTTGGAATTTGAGACCCATTAACTAGTCTAAATCTTTACTTTTATAGATGAGAAAACAAGCCCAGAGAGATAAATGAATAAATTGGAAGAAAAAGCTAAGCTTATATTCATTTAAAATTCACTATTGTTAAGCACTAACCATGTGCTGGGAAACTCAAACTCAAAATAAACAAATTCCCTGGCCTCAAGGAGTTAAACTACCTAATATGGAGATAGATAAATAAATCAATAATTTCAGTTCAAAAGATAAATGCTGGGAAAATGGGAGTTTTGAAAGCATAGATGAGGGCATTCAATAAGACAAAGATACACTGTGTGTGCAGTGTGTGTGTGTATGTTGGGGAGGAAGGTAGCTGTGTTTTCCAAATTAGTGTCCAAGAGGGGCATGACAATGAATTGGCTTTTAAGTTAGACATAGGTAGGAGGGGGGCAAATGTTCTGGGCAGTGGTGAATGGCATGTGATAAGGCATGAGAATATTAGGAATATATTAGAAGAACTGAACATGTTGCAGAATGAGAGGTGTATTGTAGATATGGGGAAAGGCAAACAAAGAGACTAGAATAGCATGCAAGGCTTTTGTAAGCCAACTAAGGAATTCCAACTTTGATACTGAATCCACTAAATACCTAATACAGAGGAGATCTGTTGTTGGATCAGTTTAGATCAAGACCACAAATATAGAGAACAGGTTGGAATGAGTCAGAGTAGGGGCAAAGAGAACCATTAAGAAGCTAGTGCAGTGACCCGAGCTAGAAGTAAAGACAGCTTGAAAGGGAATTGACAGGATGAATTGTCAGGAGAGAGGGAGCTTTGAAATATTTTTTGTAGATATACGGTGGTATGGTGAATAGACAGAGATGAGAAAGGAGTACTTTGAATAATTCCTAAATGTTTCACTTGGCTGCACTGGATGGATAATGAAACTGTTCACCAAAAGAGGAAATAGGAGGATAATCAAGATGGAGGGAGGAAAAGTTCAATTCATTTAGAATCCATTGAATTTGAAGGGTCTATACAATACCCAAGCATAGATTATCAGTAGGAAATGAGTTCTACAAGTGTAAAGCTTGGTATGAGATCTTGGAAAACCATCCAAAATATCTAATTGCCCTTGGTAATTCCTAAAATAATTTTCATTAATGTGTTTTATCTGCTTCTGAATATGTGGTTCCACTGGGCCTTTAATATTCCTTTTATGTTATTTAAAGGTAGGGAGATTGATTAAAAGTTTTCACTATAAATATACCCTTTCTCTCCTAGCACTAGTACTTAAAATTAATGGTCCATGTGAAATATTTACATGAATCAAACATTTGAAGTTACCAACATCGTTCATCAATTCTGGCTTGTTTGTCATAAGAAACAAAATTCTGAGTTAACATTTATGAGATCATCTAAAGAACTCGTTTGTTTTATTTTAAATTTCAATGCAGATCAGTCACTTTACAGAGCTATAGGTTGTCACAGAATATTGCAAAGGAAAAAGGAAAATAAAGAGAGAGAGATTTAGCTATGGCGCCGGTTAACAATAGGCCCTACTTTTTTTTTTCCGGAACCTACATGGTAAGATTTTTCTGTTCCATTGAGTTGATTATGCACTATTTAGTGATTAAACTTGATAGATAACAGGTAGAGAAAAAGTACTTGGTTTAGCCTAATTTAATCCTTGTATCTGGAAAACAAGACCACAATCCAAACATCATACTGCAAGACTGACTTTTGTATTAGCTCCATATCCTATGCTAGCTCAATAGTCTGGACATGTACATAAGTTTCAAAAGAAAATGTGAATGAGAAGAGGATTCACATTTATATGCTGGGGCTTGGTATTTATTGTCTAATTTAGTCCTGAAAAAGAAAATGTGTGAAGTACTTATTATTGTCCCCATTTTACAGAAGAAGTAATTCATGTTTCCAATAATCAAGTTTTAACTTCCCAAGCTCCACACAGCTATTAGAAATGGAGTCAGAATTACAGTCTTGAACCTCTCGATTCTTCTTACTACATTGTAGTCCTGTATTATATTGGCAACTATGGCAATGCTAGGAAAGATGTGTGAACATACATGGCTCATTTATTTCCACACATTCAAAGATAGAATGTCTCAGTATTATAGTAAGATATAGTAAGATATAATGTGGCAATGGAGTTGCTTTGTATAATTACTTGCACCTTTAAGTTCATTTGCTTAAAGTAACTTTTTACCTTTACCTCTTTGGAAAACTGTCATGATGAGATGATAGGTCTCTGTCCTTTAAGTTGAACTGGAGGGGTCAGGGTGGGAGGAAGTGATCTGCCTAAGTGCTTATGAGAGCTTCTTATGATACTCATAACTTGTTTCCCCTCCCACTACCAATATAACACATAACAATTATAGAAGATCTGGAAAATAGAGACAAACAACAAAACTCAACTATGTTCATCATCTAAACATAGGTATTTTTATAACCTGATAAATATTCTTATACTCTTTTTATACATGTGGACACATATACTCACACACATACATATTATTTTAACCTAAATCAAGCTCCTCAGATTTATTACCTTTAATTTTCTGTCATAACTTTATAAATTAATAAAATATTCAAATGTTGAGGCAGTCAATTTTAACCAATATAGAAAATAATCAAACACAGTTTGGTCTGAAAAAGTGGTAAACCATGCCTTATTTTGGCCCAAAGAGTGACTTTGCCAGCTGGGTTAATGGTCCTGGATCTGGTCTACTATTGTTTAGGAGGCAGAGTCTCTGACTAATAACCTGTGATCTGATTGCTATCATCATGCCATCTATAGACACAATAGAATGCAAATAAAATATCTACTCAATCTATATTGGGAAGACCTTTCTCTTAGATATATACATTTAGGAATTTTTGTGTTTTCCTCCTATCTACAACCACAATATGTTTTTATTCTTATTATAACCAGATGCAACACTTTATTAAATACCAAAAGCAAGTGCCCAGATCTTTTTAGTGTAGCATTGATCAGAATTCTATAATAATAAAATATTAGAATCAGAAGGGACTTAATTCAACTGGCTCATTTTACAGGTGATAGAACTAAGACATGAGAGAAAGGAAAAGTAGAAATTTGTGTATTAAATACCTAACATATACCAGAAGCTATACATGTTTATTTCATTCAAAATCACAAACTTGTGAGTTAGATTTATGACTGCCTCCAATTTATTAGAGACTAAAGCTCAGTGGAAAAACACAACTATGGAAAGGTAGAGCCAGGATTCAAACAAGAGTCTTTCTGACTCGGCCTTTCCCTAAAACATCTTGCTTTTCTAGAAAGAGATGACTTATATAAACTAGATAGCAAGAAGGAGGAAAGCCTAGAGGTGGAATTCCATTGCCTATTGCCTTGTCTGATGCCCATACTCTACATTCTATTGTTGAATATGAGACTCAGATAGGATTCAAGCCCATGGTCTTTGCCTCTAAGATCACTTTTCAAGTAACAAGGCCCAGCAGTGTGTCACACAAAATATGTTCAGATTCATGTCACCCTTTTGTACATTGAACATGAATTAAAATTATTAGGACCTTTAGATTTTAAAGTATGGCATTAATTACACCCATTATATTGAAAATCAATCATGTAGAAAATACAAAATTCAAATGAATAAGGTTTAACATTACCTGAACTATTAAACAAGATTGGAAAACTGACTTGTATATCTTAATCAAGCATGTTTAACATTTAAATAATAGAAAGCTGTTTGGGTTTATGTCCAACTCATTTCAACATACAAAGCCTGAAATACAGTTTCCTTTCTGCATCTAGCATGTTTTAACAACCAGCCTCCAGCCACTCTGCACAGTATCTACTTTAAGAAGCTGAGAAGAAGGAAGCAAGGAACATTTGTTGCCCGCCTACCATTTGTCAAGCTCTGTGTTAGGTGTTTTACATTCATTATATAATATTTTATCCTCCAAAGGCCCAGTAAGAGAGTTGATTTTATATCTAGTTTACAGATAAGGAAACTAAAGATTGGAAAGCTCACTTTTCCCCTAAAATCTAATAAGCATTAAGCTCGGGAACTATGCCAAATTTTAATTTCACAGTGACAGCCTTACTTGGACCTGGCCAGTAATAATAGGTTTAAAAAATAAATCTCTATTGGAAGTTTTTTGCCAAAGACTATATGGATTACATGTTTGAATCTTCACAGCAACCCCAAGACATACGCACTATGTAAGGTCCATCTTATAGATGTGATAGATGCACAGGAGGTTGGCGACTTGCATGAAATCACACAACTATTAAATATGGATTTTGGATACAAACTGAGGAAGGCTAACTAACCTCAAAACCTGTGCTGTTAACCTTTATTTCATGTTCTTTGAAAAGATAATAATAATCCACTTTATAATGTTTATGTATTGATACAAGGTGAAAATTACAATGTACCAGAGTGGACAGAGATAAAGAAAAAAGAAAGATACTACCTTCTCCCAGTTTTTCTAGATTATGGAAGGGACTAAAAAACTTTAATCATAGAGGATGGGTAGAGTTTAGACATGCAAAGAAGGGAGGAAGAGGACAAAACGGTTTTCCTGTGAAAAAATTTATACTGTCATTTGATAATGTTTGTGTAATTTTTGTTTAGATCATCTGTCTTTTTAAAAAGATTTTATTTATTTTTGGAGAAAGGGAAAGGAAGGGAGAAAGAAAGGGAGAGAAATACCCATGGGATGCAGGAACATGGATCAGTGACTTCTCACACACACCCTGACTGGCCACCAAACCCACAACTCGGGCATGTGCCCAGACCAGGGACCAAACCAGTAACTTTTTGCTTTGGGAAACACCTAATCATCTGAGCCACACCAGTCAAGGCATGGATCTTCTGTCTTAAAATTTGCTAAATGATTCATCAAACTAATTAATACAATGAAAGCTCAGTTCTCAAACTTAATTCATTCCAGAAAACTGTTAGAGAAGCCATTGTTCAAAAACTGAATCTCCTTTGTATGTCACCTGAGAGATGCATACAGATATTGATCATACAGATATCAGCATAAAAGGGGTGTTGAGTAGAGAATTGAGCCCCAAAGTTTTGTGAGACAACCAAGACATTTCTTTTCTGTGAACAATTTTGTCGAGAAGCAAATTGTTCAAGAACCAAGACATTTGAGAGTCAAGGTTTGACTGTATTTGGATTTTCTGATAGACAGAGATGGCATCTAAGCATTCATGGTTGATATTCTGAAGCCATTGAGAGCCTATATGCATTATTAATCTAGTGCCACATATCACATTACCCCCAAATTAGTGGCTTAAAACAGCAAGCATCATCTTGCAGTTTCTGTAGGTAAGGAATTAGAGTGTCTTGCCTGGGTGGTTCTGGCTCAGAGTCTGAAATGGCAGTTCAAGATTGCAGTCATCCAAATGCTTGACTGGAACTTCCAAGGAGGCTCACACATATGGTGCTAAGCAGGAAGTCTCAGTTCCTTGACACATGACCCTCTCCTTAGGCTTTTTGAGTGTGTCCATGTCATTGCAGATGGCTTCCCCCAGAACAGGAGACAGAGAATGCAAAAGTCAGAGTGCATTTTATGACCTAGCTTTGGAAGTGACACATCATCATTTGTACCATGTTCTACTAGTCACAGAGACCAACCCTGATTCAGTATGGGAGGGGACTTCACAAAGACATAAGTAAAAAGAGTTGGGGACCATTGCAGGCCATCCTGGAAGCTGGCTACAACCATACACAAGTTTTATGGGAGCAGAAAATTTTTAAGAAATAGAGCACATGGCTCCTATATTTGAACATTTGTTGTTAATATATTTCATACCTTTAAGTGGTTTTTATATTAGGCACAATTTTACACAAATCAAATGTAGTCCTACAGGGAAAAGTCACTATGCCAATTTTGGGGTAGCTATTAAATGGTCTTACATTCATCTTTATTCAGTCATCAATTCAAGGAGAGGTAGATATTCAAGCCTTAAAGGAAGAATCAGAACAAAATAAATGTTAAACACATATTGTTACAGGAAACAGGTGGCCTGAGTGCCCAGCATGGGGCCTTCTCTTCAGGAAGCCACCACCTTTGCAGTATGACTGCACACATTGTGGACCTCAAAATTCCACTAATTTTATTTACATAGATTACGATGTGAATGGTGCACCCCTGCAGGTGCACAACATGAAAGATCTAAATTAAGCCATTAGGGAGGCTATGGAGCTGAAATACCATGGAACAATGGTAAAAGCTAGACAGTCATCCCCTCCTCTTTGTTGACCCCATGAAATTAGTGACATAGGAGAAGGAAGTAATATCAGAAATGTATACAGTGGACAGCTCCTTTAATGACAAGTTTAGGCAGAGAGCACTAAGATGTACCAATAACAATTCCTCAGAGTTTCGGTTCTCTAGCAAAATAGGCATACGTATAGAAAAGAAAAATGTTGCAGTGGCTATACACTAAATTTAGTTGCAATAAAATGTTCAAAGTCTCTTTGGTATATTTTTACAAATATTTGGTATATTTGTATTTTCTACATGAATGATTTTCAAAACATCACTGTAATTAATGACATCTTACTAGGTTTAATTGTGAGGTATAAAGGTTCGTATATTTTTAACTCAGATATGCAAAATGGCAACATACATAATTAAGTTATCAGCATAGCCAACATATTTAATCTCTGTGACTCTGTACCCCACTCCTTCCAGCATTCCCACCCTTAGTTCATGTTCATGGGTCATACATATAAGTTTTTCAGCTTCTATATTTCCTATACATTTTTTAACCTCCCCCTGTCTATTTTGTAACCACCATTTGTTTCTTATTCCTTATATTTTTCCCCCACTGTCCCCCTCTCTCTCCCTGCTGATAACCCTCTACGTCACCTCCATTTCTGTGATTCAATTCCTGTTCTAGTTGTTTGCTTAGTTTGGTTTTGCTTGCTTGTTTGTTTGTTTAGGTTCAGTTGTTAATAGCTGTGAGTTTGTTGTCATTTTATTGCATAGTTTTATTTATTTTTTTATTCTAGTCATTGTTCAAGTACAGTTTTCTGCCTTTTATTCCCATTCCAGAACCCCTATCCATCCCTCCCCATTTGCTTCCCATTTTACCACATAGTTTTGATATTCTTCTTTCTCTTAGATAAGTCCCTTTAACACTTCATATAATAGGGGCTTGGTGATGAGGAACTATTTAACTTGACTTTGTCTGGGAAGCACTTTATCTGACCTTCCATTCTAAATGATAACTTTGCTGGATAGAGTCATCTTGGATGTAGGTCCTTGCCTTTCATGACTTTGAATACTTCTTTCTAGCCCCCTCTTGCCTGCAAGGTCTCTTTTGAGAAATTGGCTGATAGTCTTAAGGGAACTCCTTTGTAAGTAACTCTTTACTTTTCTCTTGATGCTTTTAAGATTTTGTCCTTATCTTTAATCTTGTGTAATTTAATTATAATGTGTCTTGTTGTGTTCTTCCTTGGGCCCAACTTCTTTGGGACTCTCTGAGCTTCCTGGACTTGCATGCTTATTTCCTTCACTGGATTGGGGAAGTTTTCCTTCATTCATTTTCAAATAAATTTTTAATTTCTTGCTCTTCCTCTTCTCTTTCTGCTACTCCTATGATTCAGATGTTGGGACATTTATAGTTGTCCTGGAGGTTCCTAAGCCTCTCCTCATTTTTTGGAATTCTTGCTTCTTCATTCTGTTATGGTTGAATGTTTATTTCTTCCTTTTATTCCAAAGCATTGATTTGAGTCCAGGTTCCTTCCCTTCACCGTTGCTTCCTTGTACATTTTTTTTTATTTCACTTTGAACAGCCTTCACTTCTTCCTTTATTTTGCAACTGTACTCAATCATTTCTGTGAGCATCCTGGTCACCAGTTTTTTTAACCCTGAATTTGATAGGTTGGTGATCTCCTCATCGCTTAGTTCTTTTTCTGGAGTTTTGATCTATTCTTTCATTCAGGCCATATTTCTTTGTCTCAGAACCTTATGTATTCACCAGGATGGGACAACCCACTTTGCTGTGTTGGGACACTGTATGTGGGGGAGGGGTCAGAGAGGGAACAGTGCCACTTGCTCAGCTCTTACCCTGCTTTTAGTCACTTTTCCCACTTCCCACAAGTGAATTGTGGGAATACTTTCAGGTGCTTCCCTGATGCTGGTTCCCAGGTGGGTGGGCTTTTGTATGTTCTAGGATCCCATGGGCCCCTCTAATGGACTCTTCTGTGAGACTGGGAGTTTCTCCCACTGCTGGCACCACAACCACCACAGGTTTTTTACAGCAACAGGTTTTGAGGCTTTAGTTTCCCGCACTGGAACCCTAGGTTGTGTGTTCTGTCTTGCTCTCAGTTGTTTCTCCTGGATTATCTGCACTCAAATGTGGGAGATCCCAGTCCACTCGCCACCATGTCATATGTCGAATGTTTCTTTTTTTACTCCTTGGTTGTCAGACTTCCATACAGTTCAATTCTCTGGAAGTTCTTGTTTTTTGTTTTAAACTGATTGCTATCCTCCTTTTCGTTGTTCAAGGAAATGAAGTATATCTACCTATCCCTCCATCTTAGCCAGAAGCCCCTAATGTTTTTATTGTATTTTTTTCTTTGTGTGTGTTTTTGTTTTAGGTTTTGTTGTTGTTGCTTGTTTGCTTTTGAACCTGGCTCTTTATCCAAAATATTTTACTAGGCATTTCCTAAGAATAAGGATAGGGTAGTCTTTTCCATAACCATAGCACGGTTATCAACTGCAATAAATTTAACATTGACACCTTATTTTTTAAAAGATTTTATTTATTAATTTTTTAAAGAGAGGAAGGTAAGGAGAGAGAGAGGGAGAGAAACAATGTGTGGTTGCCTCTTGTGCACTCCCACTGGGGACCTGGCCCAGAACCCAGGCATGTGCCCTGACTGGGAATCAACTGGCAACCCATTGGTTTGCGGGCCAGCACTCAGTCCACTGAGCCATACCAGACAGGGAAACATTGACACTTTAATGTGCTCTTTGAATTTCAATTTTGTCAGTTAATCCAGTCTGATAATCCTTATCAGACTGGATTTTGTCATTCACAGTACTGTTCCCCTGTAGGACAGGATCCAGTCTAAGGTCAGTTCAATCTGAAACCAGGGTTCAGTACAGAGTCTCATCCAGGGTCAGATATCTTTTCTTCCTTTTATCTGTAAATTTGAATGGGCTTAATTTGTCTTTTAGAACACTGACATTTTTAAAATATATATATATAGTTTCTCCTTCCCTGGTTTAATAAACCATTCCCATTTTGATGTTGTCTCATGATTTTCTCCTTCATAGTTTGACTTAGGTTATGCATTCTAAACCTGGAATATCCCAAAGCTGAATTTTAACATCATGGAATTATCCTTATCATCAAAATATCCTCTAGGGGGATAATCTAGGGGGACCTAGAGGTTAGGATCCATTGTTGATTCTTGCTTGATTTTAACCAAGTTTGAATGCAAGCAATGATTTTGTAGCTCCAGGCTGCTTCTGCACTGACTGATCAGCCCTAGGTATTCTACTGTAGGCAAGAGTCTGCCCTCTCCTACATATACTTAGTTACATATTTATCCACTTCTTATCAGTTTTATGCATTCTTATTTATTCTGAAATTCACAAACACCTATTACTCATTGTTTTAATATATTAGGGGACTTAATTGCTTTTTTGCTCCAATTGTCCCAGATTTGGCCAATATAAACCCTTTCATCTAACTCTTGTATCCTTGCACATGCCCCTTTTGGGAGAAATAAAATGCTGCCTTGTTCCTGGAATAACAAAGGAGCCCACTGTCATCAGTTTTTAAATTTATTCCTTATATATACATTTCCAATCTAGTTATTTGGTGTTATTAATGAAGCAAAGAATGGTGGGAGAAGAATATACAAAAAAACAAGGTTACAAATGGTAGATATGATGATAGCCTAAAAATAAAGCTGAGACAGAAAAAAAACTTACAGAATTTTAGCATAGTGGAACAAGCACATTTACAAATAAAACTGACATAATTTTTGTAAGCAAAGATACAGGGGTGGACAAAAGTAGGTTATAGTTGTAATAAAAATAAATACTATAATAATAATAAGACAAGAATAAACTGTGTTTCATGTAATCACAACTGTAAACCTTTTGCCCACCCCTGAATCTTTGCTTACAAAATTGTAACATTTTTATTTGAAATATGCAGGTAATCATAACTGCAAAATTTTTATTAAAGTAAGCATAATAGAACTTTTTATTTAGTGGTAAAGAACATGTGTAGAGTGGCATGAACAAATATAAAATGTATAGCTTCATGAAATTTTATAAAACTAATCACCTTTCTAAAAGGTATAACTACCACCCAGATCAAGAAACAGAATATTTCCTACATCCCAAATGGATCCTTTGTGCTCCTCCTAGACCATATCTCTCTAATCAAACTTCTAGCATTGTATGTTAGCTTTCTTTTTATCTTAAACATGTAAGTGGAATATATACATATCCATACAATATATTCTGTTCTGTCTGGCTTCTTATGTTCAACATTATGTCTATAAGATTTATACACATTGTTGGTTATAGAAATGATTTCTTCCCTTTTATTTCACTTTGAACAGCCTTCACTTCCTCCTTTATTTTGCAACTGTACTCAATCATTTCTGCGAGCATCCTGGTTACTAGTGTTTTTAACTCTGCATCTGATAGGTTGGTGATCTCCTTGTTGCTTAGTTCTTTTTATGGAGTTTTGATCTGTTCTTTCATTCAGGCCACATTTCTTTGTCTCAGAACCTTTGGTATTCACCAGGGCAGGACAACCCACTTCAACACAGTATGAAGATATTACACTCATTTTTGTGTATTTTTTGTTGATGGGCATTGGATTTTCAGTTTGGGGTCATTATGAATAAATCTGGTATGGACATGCTGGTCCATGTTATACATTTTGTGTGTTACTATGTTGATGTATATTTGTATAAAAAGATTTCCAAAGGAGTTTATAAGTTTTCATTTCCACCAGCAATGTATGTGGGCTTCAGTTCCTCCCCTTATTCAATTGCTTGGCATTGAATAATTGATAAGTTTTAGCTAGAGTGGTGATGTGTAATTATATCTCACTGTGGTTTTTATTTTTATTTATTAAATTTAATAAATTAATAAATATATTTACTGAGTTGTTGAATTTTAGAGAGAAAGAAAGTGAGGGAGAGAGAAAAAACATTGGTTTGTTGTTCCAATTATTTATGCATTTGTTGGTTCTCTGTACACCCCCAACCAGTGACCAAACCAGCAACCCTGGTATATGGGATAATGCTCTAACCAATTGAACTAGCTGGCTAGGGCTCACTAAGGTTTTTATTTGAATTTATCTTTAAGTAATGATGCTAAGCATTGTTCCTTGTGCTTATTGAACATTTGGATATCTACTTTTGTGAAGTTAATATTCAAGGTTTTTGTACATATTTTTGTAAATAAGGTGAGTTGTCTGTCTTTTCATTAGTATTTTAGAAGTTCTTAATATCTTCTGGTCACAAGTCTTTTGTCACATATAAAATTGAAAATATTTTCTCTCATCTATCACTTGCCTTTCCCTCTTCTGATAGCTAATCCTTTTTAAAGAGTATATGTAGTTTATATTTACTAACTTGTTGAATATATGAACAAAAAGAAGTTTGTAGTATTTTTATTATCTTTTTAATGGATATAGGCTCTACCATGATTTCTCCTATATGATTCCTGATATTGGTGATCCACATATTCTCTATTTTTCTATGACAATCTTGCTAAAGATTAATCACTTTTATTGATTTTTTTGAAGAATAACTTTTTTGTTTTTTTATTTTTCTATTGTTTTCATGTTTTTGCTTGCTTTAGGTTTATTTTTTATTTTCCCCTATGTTCTTGAGGTACAAACTTAGATCATTAATTCTTCCTTTTCTTTTCCCTAACAAACATTTAGTACTATAAATTCCCCCATCAGCTCTATTTTGGTTGCATCCCCCATATTTTGTTATGTTGCATTTTTAATTGTTTCATGATAAATGGACGTTCTTTAATGACATCAACATGCCTATTCTTTTATGCTTAGTGCTTTTCATGTCTTACATAAAACCAAGTCATAAAATAGTCTTTTGAAAAAATTCCTTCTAGAAACTGTATTGTTTACCTTTTACATTTAGGTCATTTAGAATTGAATTTTATGTATAGGGTAAGGTAGAGGTTAAGGTTTATTTTCTTCTACCATATGGATATTCAAGTGATTAAGCATTATTTATTGAAAAGCCCATCTTTTCTCCATGATAATCTAATGGAACTCTTGTCATAATCATGTTACTGCTTATATGTGAGTCTATTTTTAATGGATTCTCTATTCTCTTCCATTGTTCTATTACCTTACTTTGTTTTTGAATTCTATATTTTTATAAATGTTGACATATTCTCCCACAAATCTTCTAGCTATTTTCTTATTTGTCAGGATTGTCTTGGCTAGTCTAGTCCCTGTGAATTTTCACATACATTTTTGAATCAGCTTGTCAATTTAAAAAAAACCTGAAATTTGTATTGAAATTTCATTAAATCTATGATCAATTTGAAGAGACTGATTACTTTACAATACCATGTCTTTCAATTCATGAACATGAGCATATATGCACCCCATTTCCCTTTTATTTATGTCTTAATTTCTTTTTTAAATATATTTTGATTATGCTATTACAGTTGTCCCATTTCCCCCTTCACTCCCCTCCACCCTGTACACCCTCTCCCACTCACATTCCCCCCCCTTTAGTTCATGTCCATGTGTCATACTTATAAGTTCTTTAGCTTCTACATTTCTCATACTATTCTTACCTTCCCCCTGTCTATGTTCTACCTACAATCTATGCTACTTATTCTCTGTACCTTTTCCCCCCTCTCTCCTCCTCCCACTCCCCTGTTGCTATCCCTCCATGTGATCTCCATTTCTGTGGTTCTGTCTCTGTTTTAGTTGTTTGCTTAGTTTCTTTTGGTTTTGTTTTAGGTGTGGTTGTTAATAATTATGAGTTTGCTGTCCTTTTACTATACATGTTTTTTTTTTAATCTTCTTTTTCTTAGATAAGTCCCTTTAACATTTCATAAAATAAGGGCTTGGTGAACTCCTTTAACTTGACATTATCTGAGGAGCACTTTATCTGCCCTTCCATTCTAAATGAAAGCTTTGCTGGATAGAGCAATCTGGGATGTAGGTCCTTGCCTTTCATGACTTGGAATACTTCTTTCCAGCCCCTTCTTGCCTGTAAGGTCTCTTTTGAGAAATAAGCTGACAGTCTGATGGGACTGTCTTCTGATTCTCTTGCTGCCTCTTGCTGCTTCTAGGATTTTCTCCTTCATTTTTACCTTGGCTAATGTAATTATGATGTACCTTGGTGTGTTCCTTCTTGGATCCCACTTCTTTGGGACTCTCTGAGCTTCCTGGACTTCCTGGAAATCTATTTCCTTTGCCAGAATGGGGAAGTTCTCCTTTATTATTTGTTCAAATAAGTTTTCAATCTGTTGCTCTTCCTCTTCTCCATCTCATTCCCCTATAATTCAGATGTTTGAACATTTAAAGATGTCCTGGAGGTTCCTAAGCTTCTCCTCATTTTTTTGAATTCTTATTTCCCCATTCTTTCCTGTTTGGTTGTTTCTTTCATCCTTCTGGTCCACTGTATTTTTTGGAGTCCCAGTTTCCTTCCCATCACTATTGGTTCCCTGTGCATTTTCCTTCATTTCTCTTATTGTAGCCTGCATTTGTTCATCTAATTTGCAACCAAAATCAACCAATTCTGTGAGCTTCCTGATCACCAGTATTTTGAACTGGCATCCAATAGGTTGGCTACCTCTCGGTCACTTAAAAGGATGAGTTCTGGGGCTTTAATTTGTTCTTCTGTTTGAGCCATCTCTCTCTCTCTTTTTTTTTTGGGGGGGGGGTCTGGTCATGCCTATTAGAGTGAGGGGCGGAACCTTAGGTGTTCATCGGGGCTGGGCATCCAGTCGCTGGATGTTGAGCTTGTATGTGGAGGCAGGGTCTGAGAGGGAACAATGGCAGTTACTCTGTTCTCTGTGGGACCTCAGTCCCTTCTGCTGCTTCCCCCAAGCAAACCAGGCCCCTCTTGTGCCAATTCCCATGTGAGTGGGCCTGTGCACGCCATAGGACCTTCCAAGGACCTCTCTTGTGAGGCTGTGTGTTTCTTGGTGTGCCTCACGGTCCGCCCTCTGCAATCTTGCACACCCTGATGCCTTACATCCCCAGATGCCTTACGCACCCAACTCTCTCTGCACTCTGAGCTGCAACCTGCGCCTGGCTGCTCAACTCTGCCCCTTCTACCAGTCTGGATGAACGGGTCTATTTCAACTTCTTGGCTGTCCAACTTCCATTCAGATCAATTTTCTGTCAGTTCTGGATGTTATTCTTCCTCTAAATTGTTGTTGTTCCAGTCTTGATTGTACATGGAGGTACGGTGTATCCACCTATGTCTCCATCTTGGCCAGAAGTCTCTTAATTTCTTTCAGGAATGATTTATAGTTTTCATGTAGAAGTAATCGATCATATTTTGTTTAATTATTCATAGGTATTTGGTGGTTTTGATGCCATTGTAAATGATCCTCTTTTTAAATTACATTTAAAAATTTTGCTAATATATAAAAACAGACGACATTTTACAGTGCTATTATACCCAATGACGTAAAATTCACTCATTTTAAATAGCCTGGATTCTTATGGATTCTGTATGTACACAGTTATATATATATTGACTAATCACAATTTTATTCTTGTTTTTCAAACATGATGCTCTTTAATTTCTTTTACTTATTGGCCTGATCAAGATCTCAATATAACATTGAACACAAGTGTTGAGAATGGACATAGTTAGGAGCTTTTTGAAAATTTAGGTACTCAGGTATCATCCCTCAAAATTCAATATGTCCATGTTAGGCCTGGAAAATTTACACTTTAAAAGTACTCCAAGTGATATGATATAGCAGTGTGCTACAAACACAATTTGGTAATATTTGTAAAGAATAAGCTTTGCTTGTCTAAAGCATTTTCTTGATTTGAATGCAATATTGCAGTCTTCCTTCTTCTTCTTTCCCTTTCCATTCTCTTTTATGCCAATGATGTGTGTATAATATGTGATTTGTTTGAGCACTCTATTGTGCTGTGTTTCTCTGGCTCTAGCTCTGGATATAACATGCATGTAAGGGTGTTCATACTAAGAAGTTGACTAACTTTAGAAAAGAAAAGAATAAAACAGCCCCTGAGTCAAAAATCATATTTTTAAAAAAGCAGTCTAAAAAACCCTATATTTTGAAGTTGTGATCACAGTTGAATTCAATTTTTCTATATACACACCCACATCTACACATGTACATACACAAATAATCATATGGGTGTTGCCTCATGATAGAAATAGCATGAAAAAAAAAAGATCTGAAAGATTTGCCATTACCTAAAATAGACTTGAATAATTTGAAATTACTTGAAAGAAGTGTATGGATATCATGTGGTTTCCTAAACATTATTAGTGATAAATCAAAGGAACAATGTATTTTCTTAGATTAAGAGACAAGATACCCATGGACACTGATTGAAAGAGTAGAAATACAAGAATACCTGCAAATATCATGGAGTATTAGAACAAAGTAGAGTTATAAGATCTTAAGATAAGTATCTGACCCTTGCATTTTTATAGCTGAGGTGACTGAGACTTATCCTGATAGAGTGAGTGGCTTGTCCAATGCTAATTGATGGTGGTGGTAATACTGAATCTCACCCCAGGGCCCTTCCCTTAGGGCCCTGAGTGATAACTCAGCCAGATATTTTATAATAACAGTTAATGTATATGAAAGAATCCTTCTTAATAAAGAATGTGGAAACATTGGGACAAGCCCACAAAGGTAAATCTTTCATATAGGATAAGAGGGAGACAGTAAATGAAATGGACTGATAATTGAAAATCATCTGATCTCACCTATAAGTGGAACCTAATCAACAGAACAAACAAATGAGCAAAATAGAACCAGAAACTTGGAAATAAAAAACAAACTGACAGGGACCAAAGGGGATAATGAGGAAAGAAGGGGACAGGGACAAGCAAAAGAATGCAAATAAAGGACTTATGGACAATGGGGGGTTGACTATGGGATTGTGGGGGGGTGAGCAATGAGGAAAGAGGCAGGACAACTGTAACCAAACAGCAATAAAAAAATTTTTTTAAGCAACTGTTAGAAAAAACTAAGAAAGATGGGAAAAAAAGAATGGCAACATGAAAAGAGAATGGATGAGACAAAGGAGACAGTGAATTAGGAGAGTCAAGAGTGGAAGATCATAGTCAAAAATGAAAATATGATAAAATGTCCTGACTGGTGTATCTCAGTAGATTGAGTGCCAGCCTGCAAATCAAAGGGTAACCGGTTCAGTTCCCAGTCAGGGTACATGCCTGGGTTGCAGGCCAGGTCCCCAGTAGGGGGCATGTGAGAGACAACTACACATTGATGTCTCTCTCCCTCTCTTTCTCCCCCCTTTGCCCTCTAAAATAAGTAAATAAAATCTTTAAAAACTATATGATGAAATAATTCAAGAACATGAAGAGAGATGTAGCATTTTATGTTACTTTTAAAATTATTTTTTATATATAAATAATATATCCTGCCCAGGTGGCTCAGTTGGTTGGAGCATCATTTTGTGCACCAAAATGTGTGTTCAATTTCTGATTAAGGCACATACTTAGGCTGCAGGTTCAATCCCATTTCTCACATAGATCTGTCCATCTTCTCTCTCTCTTTCTCTCACAAATCAATGGGAATATCCTTAAGGAAGATTAAAATTCTCAGTATCTCTATCTTGAATTACATCATAATAAAATAGCCCATATGAAATAATATAAAAATACATTTAAAACTACTTCAAAGAAAGGTAAACCTAAAGTGGTAGTAGTATTAAGTTCCTAGTCCTCTAAAATGTTGAACAAAAAGAAACAGAAATCCAAAGAAGTGCTTCTCTATATGAAGACTCATTAATATGTAAAAATCAAAGAAACACATGGAAAGATAAGGCTGGGCATTCCTGTATTCCTTCAAATAACTTTATTTACTTATTTTAGAGACACAATGATGAATAAACATATGAGGGGTAGGGAATCCTAAACAGAATGAAGAAAACAAAAATTCCAATCAAATCACACTGCATTAATTCAAAAAGAGAGATAGTTTATACAGTATTCAGAATTGTTTGAGTTTATTTCCTTACTATTTCACTTCCTCAAGAGTCTGAACATAAATGTTGCAATCATAATATTGGTTTGTAGCCTGATTAGTCACGGCTCATTTGATGAGCCAAATACCCCTATGGTGCCTCCTGGGATAGGAGGCATCCATTTTTAATCTATGTTTAGCAGAGATAAATGGGACATAGTAATGAGGCAAGTCTCTAGAAAGGTGAATTTAAAATGTGGCTAGTCAACCAAATATAGATACTTAGCAAATCAATATGCTGGTTAAGGACATGAGTTTTAAAATCAAATAGATACAGATTTTGCCCCCAATTCGGCTGTTCATAGCTATATAACCCTCATCCACTCCTTTTTCCCTCTTCTTTGCCTTCTCCTTCCTCTTTTATTTTCTGACTTCTTTATTCAAAAATATATATTGAGCATTTATTATTTCCTGGGTTCATGTCATAGACCAGTGGGCCAGTTATCTCACATTCCTGAGAGAGAACATGAAAAGCTTATAGGAAGAAATTTGTGGTGCCAAGATAAAAAAAATGGCCCAAATAAAAGAACAGATCAAAGCTCCAGAAAAAAATATACAACTAAGTGATGAAGAGATAGCCAACCTATCAGATGCAAAGTTCAAAACACTGGTAATCAGGGTTCTCACAGAATTGGTTGAGTATGGTCACAAAATAGAGGAAAAAATTAAGGCTATGAAAAGTGAAATAAAGAAAAATGTACAGGGAACCAACAGTGATGGAAACGAAACCAGGACTCAAATCAAAGGTTTGAGCCAGAAGGAAGAAATAAACATTCAACTAGAATAGAATGAAGAAACAAAAATTCAAAAAAATGAGGAGAGGCTTAAGAACCTCCAGGGCAACTTTAAAAGTTCCAACCTCTGAATTATAGGGGTACCAGAAAGAGAAGAGGAAGAGCAAGAAATTAAAAACTTATTTGAAAAAATAATGAAGAAGAACTTTCCCAATCTGGCAAAGAAAATAGACTTCCAGCAAGTCCAGGAAGCTCAGAGCCCAAAGAATTTGGACCTGAGGAAAGCACACACCAAGACACATCACAATTACATTACCCAAGACAAAGATAAGGAAAGAATCTTAAAAGTAGCAGAACTTCATTGTAAGAGGTTCTATAAAACTCTCAGCTGATTTCTCAAAAGAGACCTTATAGGTAAGAGGAGCCTGGAAAGAAGTATCCCAAGTCATGAAAGGCAAGGATCTACATCCAAGATTGCTCTATCCAGCAAAGCTATCATTTAGAATGGAAGGGCAGATAAGTGCTTCCCAGACAAGGTCAAGTTGAAGGAGTCATCATCACCAAGCCCCTATTATATGAAGTGTTAAAGGGACTTATCTATGAGAAAGAAGATTAAACTATGAACAGTAAAATGACAACAAACTCACACCTATCAACAACTGAACATAGAAAAAAACAAAAAACAAAGCAAAACTAGAATAGGAACAGAATCACAGAAATGGAGATCATATGAAGGGTTATCAGTGGGGAGGAAAAAGGGGGAGAATGGGAGAAAAGGTAGGGAATAAGTAGCATGAAGGGTAGTTACAAAATAGACAGGGGGAGGTTAAGAATAGTATAAGAAATGGAGAAGCCAGAGAACTTATGTGTATGACCATGGACATGAACTAAGGGTAGGGGGGAATGAGAGTGGGAGGGGGTTGCATGGCAGAGAGGAATAAACAGGGGGAGAATGGGACAACTGTAATAGCATAATCAATAAAATATATTTTTAAATGTAGGGGAAAAATAAACTTGTGGTGTGCAATACAAGCAAAGGTACAAACTGCATAAATAAGCCCGACTTGTTAGGACAACTCCAAGCATACTAGAGGTAAATAATAAATAACTTTGGAAAAATAGGTTGAAATCAGATTGTGAAGGGCCTTGAATGCCAAAATAGGCAATTTTCAAGTTATTGCAGAGAACAGACTAGTGATTAGAAATCAAGTGGTTAGGGAATTAGTCTAGTACAGAAAGGCCAAAGGAGATTAATTTCAAGCAGGGTAGATTACTACACACTTAAAGGGGCCAAGAAAGAAATGGATTTAACTGTTAGAAGAGTATTAATGACCTTTAAAGTAACTTTGATTAGGAGGTGAGGATAGAAACCAGTTTGTAACAATGAAAGGAGAGAATTGAGGGTAAAAAGTTAAGCCTATGAGGCCAAGAGTTCCACAAGAAAGTTAAACAGAAGGGAAATAATATGGAAGAGATTAAGGAAGCAGTAAGGCTAAGGGCAGATATATTTTTCCTAAGATGAAGAGTTACTACCTATGTGTGAAGTAAGAGGAGCAATGAAAAGAGATGAAGATTTTAGCACGCAAGGATACAAGATGAGAGTTAGAACTGACAGTTGAAGTGGAGAGGGAAGTCTTGCGGAAGTCAAGGCAGCACTTCCTCCTCTGAAACTGAAGGGCATGACTTGACAGGGGTTTCTTTGTATCAATGAGGGAATCAAGGTAACATTTATCTGTGTACTCGAAGTGGACTCTTATTAGAAAGAACATCAGGCCACAAAAAGTTCCAAGTGACTGAAACTGCAGAAAGACAAACATAAAAGAGTTTAGCCCATCAATAGCTTCAGTAGAATCGTCAAACCAAAAACTTCCTAGGTCCTTCTGCTGTGTGACATGTGAAGGCAGCAGTGCAAACATTCAAAGAAATGTAAAGTACCCTTGATCTTCACCTCTCCTTCAGAAACAATCTTACAGGGTCCTAAAGACTGCAGGTCCAATCCAAGGGCATTATCTGTGCTCTAAGCCACCAGATAAAGAGAAAGCTGAAGGTTAAATGAATGGGTGTTTATGTGAAGATAAACACATCAAAGAAGTTAGTGGTTGTAAAAGAGCTATTCAGTTCTTTGTGACATGCCTATTCTACATTCAAAACATGAACTCTAGAAACTTTACTGCCAAATCTAGAAATTGCTCTTAAACCTTGCATACACTTTTTCTCTGCCCTCCACCTCTAGGGTTCAAGGGAGCAGGTAGGGGAAGCTTCTGAGAAAAAGGATCTGGTTCCATCTCTATTTGAGCTCTGGGCTGGGAAAGAGTGAGCAGAGGGGTACGCTACGTGCAATGCCCTCCTCCATGGCCACCTGGGACTAGGCTCATACCCCAGGAGTAATAATTCCTTGCAAGGAAAGCTGAGGCAGGTACATCTGGCTGGACTAGAGAATCCTGGGGTTTAAGGAGACCCCTAGTGTACACTTGAAGAGCAGAGTAAGTTGCATTTGGCGGGAGAGGGACAGTGCTGACTGGGCATCTTTGCTTTGGAGTCTTCTCTTTCGCAGTACCTTATCTGTGCCAAGAGCTGGAAACTGGGGCTGCGCGCAGGAGGCAGAGTGTTAGCTCGAGCACTGACCCTTTGCCCTGTGGCAGGGCGAGGAGTTAGGGGGATCCCTGGGCGCCAGCCAAGGACGGCCTGCCTGACTCTGCTCCAGTCCACAAATCCTTACAGATTTTCTTTCTCTCCCTTCACCCCTTTTCTCTCTTTGCTCTCTTTCTTTCTGTCTTCCTCTTTCTTCTTCCCTTTCACCCCTCTTTGCCCCCTCCCTCCCCTATCCCTTCCCTTCCTCTCCCATCCCCCTCTCCCCTCCCCCTTTCTATGTGTGTGAGCCTCTTCTGATGGGCCGCCTCTCTCCCTCTCTCTCTCTCTCTCCATCTCCTTCTCCCTCTCAGCTCGCCGGGCGACCTGCTTCTGCCTCCCACATTAATGGCGGCATCTTCGGAGGATGATATAGACCGGCGGCCCATCAGAAGAGTCCGCTCCAAGAGCGACACACCATACCTTGCAGAGGCCAGGATTTCCTTTAACCTCGGAGCAGGTAAGGACGACCCTCTCTCCTCACTCTCTCCCCACCACGCTTTCCTTCTCTACCTTCCTCCTGGCCGGCTGGCTCAGCCCCCTACCCCGCCTTGGTCTCCCTCTTCTGCTGTGCCCCCCACTCCCGCCCCCTTTCTGCCCAGCCCAGCGCTGGCGCTCGCTCACTCGTTCTCTTTGTGTTGCTGGTGTGAGGAGGGTGTGTGTATGTGTGTGGTGCGCGTGTGCACGCGCGCTGCGGAGGTGAGGGAGGGTAGTGCCTGGAGCCCTACATTCGCCCAAGAGTCACATGCCGGCTTTCTCCTTCTTGAAGAGAAGAGAGTATAGTCACTGATAACAATGACCGTAGGAATAACCAAGAGCTGGGTGCGCTGGCTGTGCGTTGCGCTGGCTGTGCGTTGCGCTGGTGAGACTTGCTAGCGAGGCTACTACGGGGTGGGTGGAACTTGTTGGTGACATTGAGACTCTGGTGATTTTGCCGGGTTGATACCACTGCTGTAGTGTTGGAGTGGGGAGAGGGGGGTGGGGTTGACAGCTGGGAACAGGACCTTTTTCTTGGACCAACCAGTTGGCAAGCAACCATTGTGATCATAATAATTAATAACATGGTGTATAGAATACATGTTAGGTGATTGGAGGGGAACTGGTGCTCAAAGTGACTCAGATGAAATTGAGTGAAAAGGGTAATTGAGGTAGAGAGGAGGGCAGGAGGGAGAGTGGGAGGGAAGAAGACAAGAGGAGAATGAAGGAGGGAAGGGAGGGAGGGAGGGAGGGAGAAAAGAGCAAGCACAAAGGGATTCAGAGAGTCAAACTGCTTCAGCTGAGACCTCTTAGGGTTACCTGAGAAGCACCCACTGTCTGCTGTCCCCACTGCTGCTACTGCTCCAGATTCACAGGCAGGCCACACCCCCAATAACTAGTAGATGTTCACTATCACTGGGAAGAAGTTGTTCATGACTAACTTCAGGGTGCTGCCTTTTCTGAATGACTCCTAAGCCTCCACCCTAGCTTGCATCTCTTGCTGTTTAGGGTCTCTTGGTATTCTAGTTACTCCAATGCAAAAAGAGTGAGGGTATTTTCCTGAAGATCCTCTTTCAAAGTAAGTTTTAAAAGCAGGTGGTGCCTTTTTTCTCTAGGAAACTAAATCTTGGAAATGAACTTACTCAAAGTATGTGTGTGTGTGTGTGTGTGTGCGCACACTGCAGCAAAGAGAACCTTCAAATTATGAGTACTTTACACACTATCAAGAAATTTGGACCAAAAAAAAAAACCCTCTGCATGTCATAGAGAAACAAGATGTGATCGCTAGGCAACCATATCTTTATGACTGGAAGGGTGGCAACTGGATGTGCCAAAGTTTCTTAAAGTATAATTTTCCTGTCTTGTAATTTTGGTTTTCCAATCATACATTTCCTTGTCACTCCTGAAATGTTTTTCTCTGGATTTGGTGCTGGAGAGAAGAGGACTCCACTGGAGGAAGCTTTGGCACTTTCTGTGGTATTGCTATAGTAGCCTATGGTCTCACTTTGGAACTGTTAATGCTCTATTTGTATCTTCCAGATTCAGAGTAATGTGAGGGGTCTTAAAAAGGACTGAGAGGAGTATTTTCAGGACTAAGATTGTGTGTGCAGCCATATGATATTGGGACTTCTTCTGTTGATCCCTTTGCTATCAAACTCTGGTATATCCCCTTAGCGGCTTCAGCTAGCATGGGGGAAAGGGACCTAAGTAGCAGTTAGTAAATGCTGTTTACCCCCTACTTGTACTTTCACAACAAAAAATAAAACACTAAAAAGAGTTTCACGTTTCAGCTACTACTGACTTGCATTGAAACATCTTGTGATTAAATTGCTCTGGAGGCCAGTTAAAGAACAGACTTTCTGAAAGGATGTGTCTCCTTACACCTGGAAAAAAAAAAAGCCAAACAAGCTCCCAGTCCCCTCCATCTGTCCCCAGGAATACTGCTAAAAAGCGGTGTCCAGGAAGACACCAGTGAAAAGAGAAATGGCCGTGGGGAGGATGGTAGGGTAATAAAGGAGGCAGGGCAGTGCCTACTGGAGCTGTCCTTGGTTTAGGGGAGCTGTCCTTCCTTGGTGGTGCCTGAACAGAGCTTTTCGACAGAGATGTGACTCGAAGCTTGATGGTGGAGGGAGGGATGCTCCGTCTCCGTCTCCGTGATGGAATTCCCCGGGACCGGACCGCAGAAGATCTGGTCACCGAAAACCTTTCTATCCCTGCCCACTTAATGTTTGTCGCATGCTTACTATGCCTCACGCCTATTGCTCCACTGCTCAAATCAGGCGGTTTTGCTCTAATTTTGCACAGGCTGCTCACTCCTGGAGCTTTATTTTCAGCTGGTTTCTGGTGGCTTTCCTCACATAGTAAGATCTACTTACAGATGTTCCTGTCCCCGGCGTCTAAAAGTAATTGTAACCCCCAGTTTAAAAAGCAAACAGCCTTGTTTATCTCCTTGAGCAGCAAGTTGTAATTAAACTATTAGTGTCCTTATCACTGTTGCTCAACAGAGGAGCCTACACACTCTGGATAAACTACATAATTTGGGCATAGAAAGAATTTTGTCTCTGAACAACAATTTAAAATCAATTAAGCAAAGAAGCTTTCATCTGCCCTTTCTTCCCAGTCCTCTCCTATTCCTACCCCCATGTTTATTATTGCCTTTCCAGAAAATTTTTTATTGGTTTAAACTATTTACATTTCGTCTTTGCTTTCTCACATCAACTCATTATATACAAGTCCATGTTTGATGTTTATAGGCTTAATAAAGCTTCAAGGAAATAAATATACATATACTCATTTTACTTGCATATCATGAAATCCTTTGAGTACCAACTCCCTTAAGCTAATGTTTACAGTGCCCAAGTAAAGTCGACCAGGCATTGTACTACTGAATTTCAATACTTAAGGATTTCTTAACTTACCCTTCCCTGTAGATACTTAGGAATATCATGTTAGCACATAAACTACATACCTTGAGTGAGGATATATTCATTCACCTACAGTTCACCCAGTCAGTCCAAGATAGCATGACAATGTGAGTATTTAATACATTTATATGATGTTATTTTAAGATTAACGTCTAAGTTGAGACAGAGCAATGCACTTTCTGAATCATCACTTATTTTTCTAAAAGAGCCCCTTTTTAGGTTTTCAACTTCTATTTGGCATTCAGTATATTATGCAAATATTGATAGATACTTGTTTGCTAAAGATAGTATACCAGTATATGCTAGAGAAAATCAGTCCAATGTATTTGCTGAGAGTTACCTAGACATGTCAGACTTCATTTAAACATTGGAAAAGTTTTGAGAATTCCAAATGTGTTAAAAGGACATTGTGTGAGAGAAGAGGATGGTCACACCATTAGTAGCAAGTGTTTCTAATTGTGCTCTCACTTAGAACATCACTGACATTTTGTTTGCAGAGCTTCCTCTGCTTTATGAGGTCATTCTTTCACTACATTAAAGGGAATGCAATGAAAAATTGCAGCTCATCTGGCAGATATTTTCCTATGGGCCAGTATATTCTATTTTTCATTGGATTGGTGGTATATAGAAGAGTATTCAGTACATAGAATGTGCTGAAACTGAAAAGTTCTCTGAAAGTACACACACTAAAATGAATGAAAGGTTATAGTAAACAGAAGATTTAAGCACATCTAAAATTTCTTAAAGGTATTTCCAAAAAGGAAGACTAATCATCCTGATGATTTAGGCTTATTTAAAACACAAACAATACTGGCCATGTTTGAGAAGAATAAGTACTCTTCTAATCATAAGTTAGCTTAACCTTTATTGACACTTCATAATGGCTTTGTATGCAACCTTGGCATACTTACCTTCCTTGGAAGACTGAAATTTGTTTTAGTTCCTAATGTCACCCAAGTATAGCTGTTTCTTCCATTGGTCTATTCAACTCTTTTAGGCCCACAGAATAAAATCGCAGGGAAAATTGGCTTGCTCTGGCTATCTGTAAGAATGAATGGGTCAGCCAGATTAAGTTATAACTGAATCTCAGGAGATCTCTTTCCTACCTTTCTTGAAGAGAAAGACCTTAATTCCTTAGCTAAATTATGAAGGCCCATGATATTGAGAAGTGATAGTCCATGATGTGCTATCATTATTTAGCAATGAGAACTGTTCCTAGGAAAATTGTGAATGTTGTCATGGTGAACTAAGATTGTTTCACCAGCCTAAAGGTCTTGGTAAGCCTTCTTGTTCATTCTTTCACTGAAAAATGTCAATGTATCCCTCACAATATCTGTTGTTGGTACTGTTTTCAAATGTGGATCACATGGGCTGGCTTTTATTTATTTCATGGGCTCAAAATCTTTCTTTTAAGTATTGCTCTTACATTAAGTAGCCATAATAATCCAAGTGGCTGACCTTGTAGATGACCAGGAGTTCCTACTATGGGGCTTTCTGAGGGTCTGCCTTCCATTTGTACCATTCATTGTTAAAGCTAGCTAACTGATAACCTCATTTTGTCATGTATTCAGGTGGTACCCGTGAAGACCACTCCAGATAATATAAATAATATAAACAAACCAGAGGGACGTAAATAATTAACACTCTGAGGAATGGGAATCCCTTTGCTACAAATATGTAATCATAAATGTATAACATGTAAACCATGTCATTTTTCAACAATAATTTATACATTTATGAGACAGGCACAAATTCTGTATTGAGTGGTTAAATTTACTTAGGACATTTTGCCTGGAGATTATTAATTTCTTACCATCTAAGTACTGTATTTACTATTTGTTAAGATTAAAGGATAAATTACTTGTTTGTTCTGTCTGTATGTGTCCATATTATTTAATTTCATAGAAAACCACAGTGGTGTATTTGGATAGGAAATGTGAGGCAAGAATCAGAACTTTATTTTAATGCATCCTTTCCACTAAGATGGTGGACAAGTCGTTTAACTTCTTGGGATTTGATTTTCTCAGCTCTAAGAAGGATCTGGAATTTAAAATCTCTCTCTTTCTCTTTTTTTAACTTTTTTTTATTGTTGACACTATTATTGATGTCCCCATTTTCTCCCCCTTTGCCCACCTTCATCCAGCCCCGCCCTCCTTTCCTCTGGCCATCACCACACTGTTGTCTGTGTCTATGGGTTATGAATATATGTTCTTTGACTTAATAAGGCAAAAAGGAAATGTACATTATAACCAGTGTGTTATTTATGCAAACAAAAAAAAGCCTGAAAGAACTATTAATAGATATAACATTTTTCTCACTGTATGATATAAGAAGAACTCCAAAAGTTTTATATTTTGTTTAATCACTCTCCCTACCCACTTTGGTAGGTGATAAAATGGATATGATTTTAGAGGGGGGGGGGGAGGTGCCATGTTGATATTTTAATTGCTTTAATTTACATCTTTCCTATATAATGAAGGATACTTAAATAAAGACAAAATCAACTTTATGGCCTTTTTGAATGATGGTGGATTCACATGATTTTGAAGAACAAAAGTAATCATCTCTTTTGCCAGTAGTTATTCAACATCTATGAAGGCAAGTGTTATGTAAATGCCTGTAGGTTTTCTATCCATCTTCCACATATGTATACTCTGACAATTTAGCAGCAGACTCTTTGAACAATAATATTTGGGCTGTAATTGTAGACATGAAGATTTAATAAATAATTTGGTTTGAAACTATACTGAAATTTATCAATATGATAATGCGCCATTTATAGACATGGAGAGCCAATTATTTCTGGATTTCTACCAATCTAACAAAGTTGGTTTAATATCCAATCATAGCTCAATCAAAAGTATAAGAAGAGCTTTGTTATGTTTGAATTTATACCTTATTCTATCTGAGCCCTGTTTTAGAGGTTTGGGGGGAGAAAGGTGAGAAGAAATAATATATAATAATGTTCATTCACTCAACAAATAAGAAAAGTTTAAATGTATATTAAGCCATATTTCAGACACTTAGGATATTAGTGGTCAAAACAACTTCTTACCCTCATAAATTTTATAACTTTCTATGAGGTTATAGGCAATAAATAATACAATATTTAAGTACATGTATAGTATTTTAAGTATAAAAGCAAAAATAAAGAAAGCAAGCTAAGAGTATAAGGCATATGGGAGCAAAGAAAGGAGAGGATTTCAGAATAGGCAACATTGAGAAGAGGGAATTTGAACAAAGTTCTTCAAAGTAGGTGGGGGAGTAAGCAATGCCAATATGGGATGCAGGACAGGATGAGAGAGAGCTGAGGGCAAGCAAGTATAAAGGCCCTAAATCAGTAGTGTTCTAGTATGTTCAAGTCTGTCAAAGAGCCCAATGTGGCTAGAGAGGAGTGAGCAGGGGAGGAAATTAATGAGCGAGTGGCAACTACATCATGTAGAGAATGTGGAACAATGCAGAGACTTTAGCATGAGAGTAGCGCAATCTGAAAGACATTTTTTAAAGATTTTTATTTATTTTAGAGAGGAAGGGAGGGAGGGAGGGAGGGGGAGGAGAGAGAGAGAGAGAGGGGGAGAGAGAGAGAGAGAGAGGGAGAGAGGAGAGAGAGGGAGAGAGGGAGAGAGAGAGAGAGAGAGAGCGAGAGAGAGAGAGACATCAATGTGCGGTTGCTGGGGGTTATGGCCTGCAACCCAGGAATGTACCCTGGCTGGGAATGAAAGACATTTTAAAAGGATCACTGGGGCTGCTATGTTAAGAATAGACTATAGTGGGGCAATGAGGAAGCAGAGAAACTGACTTGGAAGCTATTACAGTAACCCAGAGAACTGGTGGTGACTGGGAAGCATGGTATCGCAGAAGCAGTAGGAAGTGAACAGATAATTGTATGAATAGGCTCTCATGAAGGATTGAAGGGGGTTGTGAGGGAAGAAGAGGAGCAGGGACTAAGTACCTTAAAGGTTTGGCCAGAGAAACCAGAACTATAGAAAGGCTTTTTTGGGGCATGCATAGGGAGATGGTCAGAAGTTCAAATATGGACATGTCGAGTGTGAGATGTCTATTGGACATCCAATTGGAGGTACCAAATAAGCAGTTATACAAGTCTAAGGTTAAAAATGAGGTCTTGTCCAGAAATAAATGTTTGAGTTGTCAACAGATAAACAGATACAGAGTATTTATTAGCATCTACTGTGCCAAGGGCTTTATGAGAATTTGCTCATTAATTTTTCATAATGACCCTACGAGATTGACATTATTATTACTATCTTTATTTTATCCATGTAGAAACTAAATCACAAAGAGGTTAAATAACTTAGCAAAGGTAATATAGCTAATAAGAGGAATAAGAAGAACTTTTATAAAATCTGTATTTTTAATGTACATTATTTATTACCATAAAGCAAGCTTATAGTACCAGCTTGTAATGAGATCAGATTTTCAGCTGCATGGGACAAAAAGAGATGGAACTAGGAATGCATTCTAGTTCAGTATTTTAAAGAAAATATTGGTTAGGATTCATGGTATGTAAGAAGTGCACTTTATAACCCCTCACATAACACACATACATATTTATAATTGGAATAAAATACAGTTGACCACCAAACAACATGGGGTTATGGGTGCTGACCCCCTGTGTGGTAAAAAATCTGTGTATTATGTTTGACTCCCCCAAAACTTAATTACTAAAATAGTCTTACAGATAACATAAACAGTTGATTAACACATATTCTGTGTGTTACATGTATTATTACATACTGTATTCTCACAATAAAGTAAGCTAGAGAAAAATTAAAGAATCATAAGATAAAAGAAAATCATAAGAAAGAGAAAGTACATTTAGAGTACTGTACATGTTTATTTTTAAAAATCTGCCTGCAAGTGGCCACGTACAGTTCAAACCCGTGTTGTTCAAGGGTCAACTGTATTTCTCAAAATACCTTTATAAGATGCAAAGTTACTCTGATGCTTGCTATGATATTCTGCCTTATCCCTTTCCACTCTATTCCATTCTAACATATTTTAGTCATAAAATGCTAATCATGACCTATCTAAATGATTTATAACCCATGTATGTTTTACAACCCATAATTTAAAAAACACTACCTAATTGGTAGTTGCTAAGGGCTAATTTTGAGTTCAGAAAAAGTATTTACAAGGGAACCCCACTTTTGTATTTCTAATATCCCACTAAGAGAAATTCATTCTCTTACCTGGGCATGACTCAAGGTAAAGGAGAACAATCCCAGGGACAGGGACAAATTAGCTTTTGGGTACAGTAGGCACAGAGCCCAGGTGCATAATACATATAGATGCCCATGAAATCTTATAATTTCTTTAAAGTCAGAAAAATAAATAATTATACTCCAGCCTGGTGTATAATTGGTCTTATATCAACACAGTTATAAAATATAGTTTTTAATAGTCTATTTGTATAAAAGTAGCCTACAAAAGAAAAAGTGCCTCAAACCCACACAAGTTATAGTGCAGCCTGCTAAGAGTGAGGAAGAGCAGTGAGAAAGAATTCTCTTTTCTGAAGTACTGTAGTAACTATAAGGATGTACTCTTGTGAGCCAGGCAAAATGGGTTTGAATCCCTACTTTTTTTTCCTGCATCTTAGCTCTGTGACCTTGGGCAAGACATTAAATATCTCCCTGCCTCAGTTTTTTCACCTGTAAAATGGCCCTTGTAATGGTGACTAGTGGTGACCATCTGGAAGGTTTGTTTTGAAGAAGTAATTTATTAAACATGCAAAAAACTTAGAATAATGCTGAGCACAGAATGAGTATTCATTACACAAAATGAAGAATGAGCTCCAATGTGTTTCTATGTTCTGCTTTACCTTTGTTCTATCTTCTAAGATACTATCAAAAATGCCCTTCTAGTCACCACATCTTAGAAGACTAAGGGAGCTACAAATTCATAAACTATTACATAAGGAACTTATTTTCTATGTTAAATTTCACCCCCATTCAATCCCTCTTGCTTATGCTATAGAGTAAGTATGACCAGCCCAAAATGAGAAAGGAAGTCACCCTCAGACTCTGAGAAAGGAGCTAAGAAAATCTACTTTGAGAATAGTTTATCCTCTGTCTTAACTTGAATGGATCAGTCTTGAAATATCTTGTGCAAATGGCCACATGAAAGAATAACCTTCTGAACTTTCCAATAATCATCTGAACTTGGAAGAGGTATTGAAAAGTGAATAAAAAGAGAATAGAGAGATATAGGGAGAAACAGAGAGAGAAACTAAGAGGGAAGGTGGAAGAGAGAAAGCACAACTTTTTTGAGAAGCCATCTATATAGGTCAGGAGAGTACATAAAGTCTAAGTCTGCTACTTATGAGCTGAATCATCTCTCTGATTCTTAGAAACCTGTAGCATGCAAATAACACTCTGCATAATTTTCAATGTTACTTTGAGGACCAAATGTGAAAATGCTTAGTCAACAGCCAAGAAACAGATGTGATCTGGGTGAACAGGGCAGCTTTAAATGTCTAGCTCTGGCACAAATAAGGCACAGAGAATTAAAATGTGAAAAATAGACTAATTTTACCTAAAATGTTGCCTTTCTCATGGCCAAACATTCAACATAGCCTATTAGTTCAGAAAAACTTTATACAGCATCTACCAATTTATAAATTTAGTCTATGTTCATGCTTCCACTATCAACTCTCATCATCATATGAAATGTGCTCACCTTAGGGTGTTATTATCCATCCAAAAGGGACAAAGAGCTTGAGTTTTTATGAGCGTTGAGAATTGCAGAAACATTTAACTTCTTAGTGCAGTCCCAGCCTTACTTCACTTCAACTTTCACTTGATAACAGTCTTCAAGAAGGTAACTGTACTGCAACCTAGAATTACTGGTCAATGTATTGTTGGGGCATCCATCCAATTTGGCCTCGGACAGACACTCAGCCAATTTACCAGGTGCACTTTTCTCTTTTTTTGACAATGTCTTCCTTTTCTTTACTCTCCCCTTCTTTCCCCAACTGAATGCTATACTTACTTGTTTTGACTTTAAGAAAACACAACCAGAGATTTCAGGCAACACCTTCATTTCTGAGAGAAAGGGTGGCTTAGATATGCCTTGTGTATGTGCAGAAGTCTAGGGCTGTTTATTACCTACCATTAAAACCATAGAATTACACAGTTTGCGCACAGCTGTGGAGCCAGCTGCCCTGCATTCACTCCAGACCTCGCACCATGCTGCCTTCCAGCGATGTCCTGGCTATAACTGCTTATGACTCTGGCTGTCATAAGCTAAGAAGCAACTATTTCAATGGGAGGTGTCTTCTGTCAGCAGTTTCAGTATAGTACTCAGAGATGCCTTATGCATAAAAAATTTCTTAGTTCTAGAAACACTTTTTTCACATTCAGTTTGTTCAACTAACAGAACAGGCAGAAACAAAATTATTAGTGATTAGCTTTTTATTTTTTTGTCATCAACTTTTACAGTTTGGAGGCTCCTGCTGAGCTATGGATTTTATTCATATAAATCCAAATTTTTTTCAGTCAATATCTGGGTCTGGAGCTGAGATGAGTAAGGAAGACACCACCAAATTTAGGTTAATCACAGATTCCTCATTATACACAATTTTTGATACCACAATTTTCATGAGTGCATTTTATTTAATTTTTACATAAAAAGATATTTGATTAACAGACCTGAAGCAAATTAAATGTTTGATACCATGTTACAATTTTACAGAATTTCACAATGACTAATTTTTTTTCCTGTTGTAAAATGCCTGAGGTAGTTTCCCTTTTCCTTCTCATGTAAGAAGTTCACTTTAAATATTCAGAAGTAAATTATTACTGTGGTTCTAACATTTCAGTCAAAGGTGGTCCCTATACTTCATGTACCACTCAATTCTCACCACAAAGATCCTCCCATTTTATGAAGTAACTGGACAGCATGGTCAGTGTTCACTATAAATGATACCAGCTTGGTCTGCTGTTTAGTTGACTTGAAAATTCTTTGTTTCTCTAAGTTATTTCATATGTTTGCATGTATTGTTCAGGTCATATACTTTCAGGTGTCTTAAGAATATTCACATTTCTGGAGATAGAAGGTTTGCTGTTATTTTTATTGTCCATCAAAATCTGAGTCAAATTATGTCACCACTTGTCTCATAGAATGGCAACCACAAAACTGGAAGTGTGTGTTGAGCCTGAGACAACTAGGAGCATCTATAAAAATTATACCAGCTCAACCCAAAGTAAGCCTTAAACTCACTTCATTGGCCTCTTGGTTACAGCTCATATAATATGATACATATGAACAATTTCTGCTGTAAAGTTACCTCATAAAGAAATATATCATCTACAGCATCCTTTCATAAACCCAATTGTAGGAACAATTCAGCAGAGTTATAGCTACTGGGATCTGTGTTCTATCTCCTCCTTTGTTCTACTTATTAAAAACACTGAAGTGGAAATATTGAAGTGGAAAGGAAACAATGACTAAATTTAGCCAACACAGAAAGACTGGTACAATCACTCAGACATAATGTTAGTTCTCTACTATTGGTCTGTTTCTGGCTTATTTTATTATAGGTGATTTGTCCAAAGAGAAACTATAAACAGGACACAAATATAAATATATTTTCAATATCTTGCTAACATATTTGCATAAAATTGTACATGATTCACTTAAAAGTATTAGTTGGCTATTTAAATTCAATCATCATACTGCTTCGATAAGTAAGATCTTTGATAGCAAGTGGCAAAGAGGAAAAGAAGAATTGCAATAAATAAAATACATTGTTAATTAATAATAAAAATATATTGATGGGGGAAAAATCCAATTGTAAAAGATATGATTTCTTTTCACCTTATACCAAGATCAGATGATGCTGATATTAAATTTGTTATCCCACACAGAGTTGAAAAGAAATCATTTATGTTATAATAAAAAGGCCTAGAAAAGGACAAAGTGGATCAGTAGACATTAAGGTTCAAATAAAGTCTTTTCTTCAGCCAAGACTTCTCATTCAGGACTGGGGGAAAATGAGAAGTGTGTATAGCTACTAGTCCACTGACTCAAATATTAGTGCATTCAATGCACTTGGGAAGATACCCTCAATAGTAGTGACGTGTATTAAGCAACACTAGCATGTATTAAAGCTAGTGTAATTTTCTTTCTAGTTGCTGGTTCTCTGTGTACTTTATTCTCTGTCAATCTCTAGAAACCTCAGATACAATCCAGTAACCATAATGAATCTTGAGTGCTTTCTAGTGTCTTTTCTAAATTATAATTGGTTTCATCTCTCCTGTGCTTACTCTTTAGTGACCTAAGGAAAGGTAATTGTATTATTTATATAGCCTCATAAAAACATATTTTTTTCCATAATTCTTCAATTTCCATAAATCGGATGCTGAGGTTCAATTATTTTCCTCCACTGAGTGGAGTGGAACAGTTTCAAGCCTTAGATTCACACAATTTCTCCCATTTCATTCCTGGCTCTGCCTAGTATTAGAATTAACTGTGTTACTGTAATGAAGGTCTACATGCCATACAGTTAGGAGCAGATATAAAATATGGTGGCAAGTAAAAGGTAGAACTCTAGTCTTCTCAGAGATAAATTGCTTGGAGGGCCCACTGATTTATAATGTCATTCTACAGAGAAAAAGAAAAATTTCTGGGGATTATTGGTTCATATGATGATCTCTGCTCAGGCAAAAGTGTAATGACCATTCTGACTGCCCTCAAATCATTGCCCACAGAGGGATAAGCTTGGACATGTGTCACTCAGACCTGACTATAAATTCTGACTCAGCTGGGCAGTTTTAGGGCAAGGTTATTATCTTTATGAACTTCAGTTTGCTTACTTATAAAATAGAGTATTCATTTAGCATAATTGTGAAAATTACATGAAAGGGGGATATTAACCAAAGCACCTGGCATAGTAGCTGCTCAATAAACACCTTTCAAATATTTCAAGCAAGAGAAACATGCTCAGTTTAGTTTATTAATCTAATGTCTTGATATTGAATCACAGTGACAGTTATTTTATTAGATTACTAAAATCCTCTTATAAAAACTTAGCAAAATTTTAGGAAAAGAAAGAATGACTTATTATTTATTGTGACTTATTTTCTTAAATATCAATATAACAAGCATTCATCAAAGGCCTCCTGCTGACATGCTTAACATGTATATCACAATTTCAACAATACCTAAATCCATCAGTTGGAACATCAACATCTACTGGAAACCAAGCTTTCCAAGGGAAGAGATCGTTGGCCTAATTCATACCTGATTCCTCAGTGCCTAGCATAAGGCATGGCCCATAAGAAGTACTCAAAAAGTATTTGTCAAGGGAAGAAATGTTATTGGTCAGGGCTGTGGCCCTTTGCTGTCAGTCCATCTTTATACAAAACTTGTTAGATTTCTTTTTCATATTTTTAAAAGAACTTTATTTTTTTGCATTTTTAAATATTTTTATTGACATATTAACATAACATTGTATAAGTTCAAGGCATCCAACATGTTGATAAAGGGACTTTATCTTTTAAGATCAGTTTTAGGTTCACAGCAGAATTGAAAGGAAGGCACAGAGATTTCCCATAAGTCTTCTTCCCCCATACATACATAGCCTCCCCCAACATCAACACCCACCACCAGAGTGGTGCACTTATTATAGGTGATGAACCTACACTGACATATCATTATCCCCAAATTCCATATTTGACCTTGAGATTCACTCTCAATATTGTACTTTCTATGAATTTGGTCAAATGTGTGACATGTATCCATCACTCTAGTATCATACAGAGTATTTTCACTGCCTTAAAAATCCTTTGAGATCTGTTTATTCATCTGCCCCTCCCTCTAAACCCCAACAACCACTGATCTTTTTTACTGTCCTTATAGTTTTGCCTTTTCCACAATGTCATATAGTTGGAATCATACAGATTGTAACTTGTATATAGTGAAAAAATTGGCTTCTTTCACTTATGTACATTCAAGTTTCATTTTTGTCTTCTCATGGCTTGATAGCCCATTTCTTTTAGGTGCTAAGTCACATTACATTGTTTCTATATATAACAGTTTATCCATTTACCTACTGAAGGACACCTTGGTTATTTCCAAGTTTTGGCAATTATGAATAAAGTGGACATACACATCTCTGTGTATGTTTTTGTGGAGACATAGACTTTCTTTTTATCTTTATTGTATTTTTTCCATTACCATTTAGTCCTCTTGTATCTCCCCCAGCAATCACCACCCTGTTGTCCATGTCATGAGTCCTTTTTCTTTTTTGCTTAATCCCTCACTCCCCATCCCCAGTTTCCACTAGCTGTCATCCTGCTTTCCATCCATGAGTCTGTCCCATTTTCTTTGTTAGTTTAGTTTTCAATTCTTTTGAGTACATGCAAAGGAGTATAATTGCTGGATCATATGGTAGGGGTATGTTTAGTTTTGTAAGCAACTACCAAACTGTCTTCAAGAATGGATATATTATTTTGCATTCCCACCAGCAATGAATGAGAGTTCTTCCTCTTCATTTTTTAGTAAAAAATGTCTATAGACATTTTTCACATACCCGATTCTTACTTTCTTCTAACAGTTTCTGTAGGCAGAAGCTTTAGAGCAGGTGACATACCAATCCCCTCCAAGCTGTCTTTTCTTTTTGAGCTCAACTGTAGGAATGATATCATTGTGACAAGATCATGGGAGCCTCCCATTTTATATAATTCTGAAAATTACACCTAAATTTTATAAAAATAAACCTTACTGAAATAGAAATAACATGGTCCATGTTGGAGGCCATCTTTCATCTCTAAGTTCTTAGAGTGTGAACTTGGACTCAACAGCATTTTTTCTTAAATTTTGGAGTCATATTCAGGCTGCCTTAAAATTCAGTGACTTCAGTGATTCCCAAGAAAAGAAAAAGGAAGTGAAAGAGAAATTCTCTGGAATCTAGACATCTAGAAGCAGCTTAGTTCCCAAGGTGTACTAGAGCCAACAGTTCATATAGGTTTGTGAGAGCTAACTGGGCACATCTCTTCCCAACTCCACATTCAGGTCTTCACTTAAAATTGGCCATGGGTGGAGTATTGACACCTTGGAAATCATTAATCACTACTATAAATTAGAGCTTTTTTCAGAAAGCTAGTTTCACAGAGTAAAGCCAGACATGTTTTATTAGATGTTAAAAATATTAAAAAGAAGGTATAAACCAATTTAATTGGACAACTTAACATTCAAATGTTATCTACTTTAAAGGATCTAGGAATATGTTGATAGTAAAATTATTATTGCTTTACTGTTATTTTAATATGGAAAAATCAATATGGCTAACATAAAGAATATGAGCATGCCTATTAAAAATATGCTTGCATCTTTAGAATAGATATAAGTATATATGATACCATTTAATACTTTATCATAGAAAACATTTTATGATTTTACATTGTATTTTAGACACTCATGAAGATGAAAGTGGATTTGTTTTTGCAGCTCACTCAATACTAAAATTAAGCTGGTCAGCATTCCAACATGCTATGCAGCATTTCCATCTTTCCCATCGAATGCTACTGTACTATATTAACTCTGTTGGAACACAGTTTCAATCAAATAAATAGTGAATCAATTGCAATATCCCCATACCACTCTTGCCAATTGGAAAAGTGCATTAAAAAACTTTTTTTCTCTTATTAATTCTAGAGAGAGGGGAAGGGAGGGAGAATGAAAGAGAGAGAAACATCTATGTGAGAGAGAAACAGTTGATTCCCTGGGCTCAGATCAGGGAACTGAACCTGCAACCCAGGCATGTGACCCAACTGGGAATTGAACCAATGATCCTTGCAGGATGATGCCCAATCAACTGAGCCACACCAGCCAGAGCTGGAAAGGTGCATCTTGAAGCAAGAGAGGAACAGCTATTTAGGATTCTCCCAGCTTATCTGTCCTTAGCAGAATTGCTTAACTACATCAACATTATATATTTTTTATTTAATCACATGTATGCCTTGCAAAGAGAGACTTGTAAAATTATATTTCAGTGTCTGTAGGTCACACATATTTTACAAGTAGTGGAGAGAAAATTTTTTTGTTGTTATTGTTTTCTGAATAGTTTTTTAACTTATAGTAAATGAAGCTATAGATAAAATGAGCTTCCCAGAGGAGCACCTGACTAGCTGCAGGGAATCTGAACAACCTCCTTTACACTCTTTTCTTTCTTTTTAAAATGTGATTCAACTGACAATCATATAGGAGTATATGTGCATACACTAAGAAACCAAATTAGATTTTGCATTTATTCATAAGGGTGGTATAAAGTGATAAATGAGAATATTTGTCTCTTGGTATGTTTTAAAACTCTAGTTCATTTCCAGGCATTCTGATATAGACAAGAAAATGTATAAGGGGATTCAGAATGAGAGGTCATTAATTAAGAAAATGGCCTAAGGATGGAGAATTCTAAGAAAAAATGACGAGACAAACTTAAAAGGTGTTAATACATTGTATTTGAATTACGTTAACATATTCTAGCTGAATACATGAATAGCAGAAAGTGTTAATGTGAGTAGCCATTATATTATTGCATAATGGGCTTGGCATTTTCTTTAATGCAGAAAAAGGAGATGTGGTGCATTGGGACAAGAGATTTATCAGTTGGGAACTGGAATCTCCTAATTTTGACAACTTTGATGGGATTGGGTACAACATCATCTCTTTCTATATGGACAATTACTTAGAATGCTTTCAGAGAACAGATCCTGGAAAGAACAATCACCACCATCAAACCCCTGTTGGACAAAAGTTTTGGAGAAAAGATTGGATTTTTACCTCTTTATGATCTCGGTAGGGTGAATTAGTATGGAGGGCCAGAAAATTTTTTTACCTTCTTTCTCTTTTTGATAAAGGGCCAAGTTCTGTTCTTGGCTTGGGTTGGGGTCTGTGGGTTAGACCCCATGGACTATGGTGTCCAAACCCTGGGTTTGCCTCCCATCTCCAGCCTTTCCTAAGTATAGGAATGTGAATTAGTGACTGAGCTGTGTCTTTCTTCCTTTTCAATAAATCAGAGGCAATAACATCATTTCTTTTACAGTTGGGAGAATTAAATAAGGCAATTCTCATATGTGTGAAGTTCTTAAAGAGTTTCTGATACATAATAAGCCCTCGGCAAATGTTCACTGGTATTATTAGTAGGAACTGCTGGCCCAGTCAGCCTAGGACACTAATAAGCTTTAGAGACTCCACACCTGCTGGGAGAAGAGCAGCAGACAGACTCCAGGAGCAGAGCCAGCTGGCTCAGCAGTGAGATCCCTCTGTGAGTTGATGCTTTCGCTTTGCTCCTTCTTCTTTACAACATCTGCTCAGAGGCTCAGAAGAAAACCTCTTTAACCCCCTAGAATGAATCTTGGCTGAAGCAACCTGTCCCGAGCCATTGGTCAGGCTGTAATTAAGCAGATTTGAGATTCAAGGCACTTTTAGGTAACAGAATTTTTGGGGTTAAGTGTATAACTCAGTAGACAGGTAAAAGATATGACAAACTAATGCTGAGTCATTTATAATTCTAACTGCTTGGGATGATTATGCAATTGGAAATGTCACAGGACATGGGAAGCATGGTATGAGTGAGACATTCAGGTCCTCTTGTCTTTTCATTTGCAAAGCCCCCCAGGTGTGTCCTCCCACTGTGGGTCTCTTAAACCTGCTTTCTCAATGATCCCATAGGGGTGAGAGTGGAACCAGAGTTCTAGGTACTAATATAGATAGTTCACCTCATCATGCCTCTGTTCAGCATCCCTTACACCCAGGGGTAAGAGTGAATCAGAGTTCTAGGTATTAATAGAGCTAGTCACACTCATGCCTCTGTTCAGCATCCCTTATACCCAGACCTTGTGCAAGACACTAGCAACACAAAGATAGGCAAGCTTAGTTCTCAGGAGCCTGAGTCTGCTTGGGTGGAAGGATGTTAAACAGATGGCCCCAATTCAAAGTGACAGTACTTATAATCAAGGCACAGACAATGAAAGGACCACTGGATGCAATGAAGAGACCAGCCCTGCCTGGGAGAGGTGTGGAATCTGGACTGAGGAGGACACTTGGGCTGGTCCCCTGAGGATTAGAAGGATTTTTCCCACAGACAAAGAAATCATGCGTTGAGGCACATGGGGGAAGTGTTTCAGACACTGATGGGCATTCCAACCAGAGGAAACACTCTGCTAAAAATGCATTTAGCATTTACGTTACTCTGGCTTACTGAGATTTTATACATATGACTGTATATGATCTGCAATCAGTGAACTTGCTATGGACATGGCTACCATGAAGGTGTTCAGACCAGAGAGAAGATAGCTATGAAAGGTGACTGTAAGGAAGCACCAGTGCTCTAACAGCCAACAGAAAATAGAACCCCACCTAGTAGCACCCCAGGATCTGGTGGGGGCTCATGGTGAAGGTGGTGCTCAAGTCAGTCGGGCTTAGAGAGTGAGTGGTATACCCCAGGAAGACAGGAAGGAGTGTGTGTGAAGGCATGAAGGCATATCACATGGACACACCACAAAGAGCAGGAACAGTGGTGGACTGGAGTACACAATGTGAGCAGAGAATTGCAGAGAGGAGATTGCATAGAAAATAGGTTATACAGAGCCTCATTTGATATGCAGCAACAGTGAAGAAGATGGATTAGAGAAGGCCAATACTGGAGGCAATAAGGAATGCACTTTATCTTAAGCATTTGGCAAGACATAACAGAGATCTGAGCTGGGGGAGTAATAACAGAAATAAAAAATTGATTTAGAATCAAGGTATTTTAAAAGATGGACTAGCCAGACCTAGTAACCATTTCACTATGAAAGGTTAAGGATTGAGATGGAGGACCTCTATGTTTCTTCCTTGGCTAACTAAGTTCTATTTACCAATTCTGGGAACAGAAAATGGGGGAAATACTTATAGGACAAGTTATTGAGCTTATAAGTCAGTTTGGGGGTACATGAGAGACATCCTAGAGGAAGATCCATAAAGCAGTGAATACATGGACCAGGAACTAGGGAGAAGTGTAAGATATAGATCAAACATTCTTGTTCAGTGTATCATCAGTGATTGCATGTGCCAAAGTATAGCTATCCTCAACATTGTATTAGTTTTAGGTGTACAACATAATGATTTGATACATGTATATATTGCAAAATGATTACCACAATAAGGTTAGTGAACCTTATTCAGCATCCTGAGTGAATGTTAAAAAGTCTTATACTAGGGAAACCATGGCAAGAGACAGAGAGAATTGGGAATGACCCCCAAGGAGCATTCATTTTAGAGGAGTACAGAGAGCTGGCACTAGTTGCCGAGGAACAGAAGAACAAAGGAGAAACAAGAGCAAGGTAGGGGAGGAGGGATTTTCTAGTGAAATAGAATGCCCGGGAGGTTCCCATGCAGTGGAGAGACCCAAGGAGAACAAAACTATGGTCCTTGTTTTTAGTGCTTTTGACAAAGCTCAATGGCAGTGAGTAGAAGGGTGACTAAAGGTGAGAAAATGGGGGCATGAAGTATTGATTCCTCATTCAAGGGTACTCATTGGCTAAGAAAGAAAGGTGAGAACAAGTACCCTAGCTAGCCAGAGTGGAGAAAGCATCAAAAGAGATTTTGTTTTATTTTGTTTAATTTTTCAGTTATGCACAAAGGTCTGGCTAATCTGATACCCTTAGTTAAGTTTCAAACTCCCCAAAGAAGGGATCGTATTCCCTATGGCACTGGGTGTAATCCAGATGCTAATACAGGATATGAACATCCACATAGAGAATTTTGTCACAGAATTATTCAAATGTTAATTTGTTTGTGCACCAATTTAAAATATAATTTCTTAACAAATTTGCAAATATGCATATATACATATTTCATAAAGAGGGATAGTAGATTTTGTGAAGTCAACTAATAATGACAAATCTATGAAAAATACTGATTCAATAGACAATTATCCTCTTCCTCTGGAAGTTTTCTTTTATCTAATTTTTTAAAGATTTTATTTATTTTATTTTTAGAGAGGGAAGGGAGGGAGAGAGAGAGAGAGAGAAACATCAATGTGCGGTTGCTGGGGGTCATGGCCTGCAACCCAGGCATGTACCCTGACTGGGAATCAAACCTGTGACACTTTGGTTTGCAGCGGCACTCAATCCACTGTGCCAGGCCAGCCAGGGTTTCTAATTTTTTTTTAAGTAGAAAGATTTTCTATGGTTTTTAAATATATATATATTTATTTATTATTTATTTTTAGAGAGAGGGGAAGGGACAGAGAGAGAAAGGGAGAGAAACCCAATAAATGGTTGCCTCTTGAGCTCCCCCACTGGGGACCTGGCCCACAACCCAGGCATGTGACCTGACTGGGAATCGAACCACTTTGTTTGAAGGCTGGCACCCAATCCACTGAGCCACACCAGCCAGGGCATATCTAGACTTATTTTAAAACGTGGCAAGATGCTTGTGCCCATTTTTCTCAGCTCAGTGGCCTTTCTCCTACATATTTCTGTTAAATAACATTTTCTACATCATAATGCTTGGCTTATATGTTTCCTTTCTGTAGTGTGTTTGACTTTTTGGGGGGCAAGGGTAAGTGGTACTTGGGGATGGGTCTCATTGTTCTCAAATATCAGGCAAACATATTTGCTAGTTAAGCTAAAGCTTTAAATCAACTCTTTCAGGGTAACAACTTGTTAGTCAAAGATACCATTCTACTGTGGCTCTTAAAATGAAAGGTGTATGTCAGTGTATACTGGGTAAAGTTTGCCCTCCAGAACACAACAGTCCATACTTAGTTTTTGTTTGCATTAGAATGGGTTGTTTTAAGGCCAAAAAAGTATCATAACTGATTACAGATCATAGCAAATGGACTCTATCTTCAATTCCCAATTTTTAACTTAAACTTATACCAAATATGTAGGATTTCCAGACATTTATGTAGAGTTACCATATGGATATGATAAGAAAGAGACCTTTAAATAAGAAAAATATGTCCTTTAAAATAATGAAAAGAATACAACAATCTGGTGAACTGATTGAAGACAGAATGAGCAAGGCTCTCTTTAGTATAAGTTTGAAAGTAGTCATTAGGGTGCAGCGGTATCTCTAAAGTTAAATAGAGATTAAAAGATGTTTAGATCTCCAAATAAAAAGACTATTTATCTCAGCAGCTAAATTCCATCTCATGCCAAGGCTTCTCAATGGTGTGCAGCAACTGAAGTTTCATACCTGAGAGTTGGGTTTTGTGTGTGCATGGGAAAAGATATCCTTTACAGCAGCTGGATAGTTTAAGAGTGCTGACACAAATGGTTCAATTTCCCCCATTAACTTCCAGTGACTATAACTTGTACCATCCAGCCTCACACAACTCACTAGTGTATTTCAGACTTACACAATTTCTCACCTTCCTAGAGGGACAGGAAACGTTCTTATTATTTTTATGACCTTGTTTTAAATCAAATATTTGAAAAACACATATTTCAACTGGCCCTAAAACCATATGCAGTAAAACCAGAAGGCTGTTAGTTAATGTCATGTCTGAATTTTAATATAAAACTTCAAATTTCACAAATCTTATAATACCAAGTCCGAATATTTGCCTCAGGCTTCAACTTGGCATTTTTTTAAAAATCTTTAAAACCACATGGACATTTCACTTTGCCAGAATATCTACTTCTCATATAATGCTTTAAAATATTAAACTTTAAAACATCCAATTTTATCACATTCCAAGAGTCAGAAATCTGTTTTTGTTCTATGAGTTCATCTTTCCTTCTTACCACTTCCAGGCTAGCAGTCACGTCACCCATTTTGTGTTGATTAGTTCATTGATTACATAGTCAAATTTACTGCCCAGAAAAATGCATTCTAAATAGCAAAACCATTTTTCTCTTAGAATTTTTGCTTAATACTTTCACTCTGGGGAATTAAAGAGTATGGACAGAAGCAAAGGACCACAGAAAGCAGTGGTGGGTAAAAAGAAAGGTGCTCAACCAGAAGGTGAGAGAACTAATAAAATTTAAAGTATGTGGCATTACTGTTTCTTCCCAGATGACACAGGTACATATTTATTACTGGAAATAGTTTTTTATACGTACATATATTTTTGGCATTATCAGCTATTTTTGTGAATATTACTCATGATTAATGTTTGCATAATCCCCTACATTTCACAAAGTGCTCTCAGCTCTTCTCAAAAGCAAGGTAAACACCCTAAGACCCAGAGGCATACCTGTATCTCCCTGACACTTCACAGAGATTTGAATATGTTCAAATCAACAACTTCTTCCAGCCTTAAGGTATCTGGGACTTCAAATGCAACATCACACCCATAGATACGGACCTATTACACCTGATACATTTCAGTAGAGGCTGTTAGGTTGGAGTCACTCAAGAAACAAGAAACCAGACAGCCACAGTGAGCTAAGAAGAACAAGATTTATTAGTGGGGAAGAAGAGGGAAAGTGGAGCCAATCAAGGGAGGTTGGAACTCGTTCTGTTGTTCTTCTGTCAGGGCTTTTAAGTGAAGGGTATCTGAGTTTAATTGGCAAGAGCTGGTTGCTGGGTGCAGGCTCAAATTAAAGCTGCATCCTGTTAGGCAGGATAGGCCAACCCCAGAGCCTAATCTTCACCTGTTTTTCCTGGGTAGGGTCTGCAGGCAGCTTCCCATGGTGCGATTATCTAGACTGGTGATTTTCCATTCATCCTAGGCCTGCCTAGGTCTGTCAGAGGCTTTCAGAAAGAGGTACTGGCCTTAACATCAAATCCAATTTAGTTCCCAAAAATGCAAAGCCATTTCAAAATAAAGTAAGTGAAGATATTCCTAAGAAGTTCCTGAGTCACTTTTAGAGTGTGCCTGCAGCTGAAGGACCCATGCCTTTCTATTCTTTCCAAGGATACTTCCCACGTAAGAAGTGCTGAAGAGATGAGGGTACCAGTAAAAGCCTCTAGGCCTCGTGAGCCAGCCTATTAATTGGATGAGCAAGGGAAGTTTTCAGGGACCTCACTGTTTTATCTCTCCTCTACCAACCTTGTCTCTCTTAATCTTTCCTATACATTAATCACCTAGGGACTTGTACACTGTATCACATCTTATTCGATTACCCAAATAATAAGTTTTCTAATATTTGTAACCTTATGATAAATCAGTGTTCTTCTCCTGAAAAAACACTCAAGGAAATGACACCTTATTTTTTAAAAAGGTTAAAATAAGTATCTTAATTTTTAAAAAATTTGAGAAAGTTGTATCTGGCCATCTGCATCAGTGTTCTTCTCCTGAAAAACACTCAAGGAAATGACACCTTATTTTAAAAAGGTTAAAATAAGTATCTTAATTTTAAAAATTTGAGAAGTTGTATCTGGCCATCTGCACCCACATAGTTAACCAGTAATATTGTGACTACAATACGAGGATAAATCTACTTGCATTCATTTAACTCATTAATTGTGTGATGTAATGTGACTGCACAGCACCACATACCTTTTAAATCTGTACTATGATGGCAGAAACTAATCCTGGGACACTTCATTTATATTTAATTGCTAAATAACAAATTAATTTTGAAATTGTGGGTTTTTAAGACCCATTGTGGTGGAGAAAATATGCAAATTCATGTGACATGCAAAATGGGATAAAATGCAATTTGTACACATGGGAATCCAAGACCAGGTGGTCCTTTTGCTCTAACTCTAGTAAATTTTATAGAAACTTGGTATTTGAAGAACTCGGAGTCCAATTCTCTCCTGTCAATAGTTTTGACTGGAACGTGCTGGACTACCAGGCATACTTACCCCAGATTTGATAGAAGACAAGAGGACTCTCAACCATTTCATAGATTCTGGGATTAATTGATTAATCAATTATGTTAAGATGAATTAAAACTAAATAATTAAAAATAACTACTGTATTCAGCAAGCATTTATTAAATTTTCACTCTATGCCAGGCATTATGCTAGAAGGTGGAAAGGTGATGCTGATGAACATAATAGTCATATTACCTGTTCTAATGGATCTTAGGATCTTAAAGGTCACCACAGTCTGAACATTCAAGTGACATTTGAAAAAACAACTATCTAAAGATCATTTCTGTTTAAAATGCATATATAATATTTTCACTAAATAAACAAAAGGGTTTTTTCTACATCTTTTGGCTATAAATGTTTACTTATTCTTTATATGTATCCATGTCAACAGAAGAAATATTGATTATGTAGCCAAACTGTCTTTATTTCCTTTTTCCTGTTTACTTACAGATTGAAGAAAAAAGTGAGAATTTCTTTTGTTGTCTTAACACACTCCTCATTCACATTGACAACTTTAAGTTAGTTCAAAATAAGAAAACAATCTTTCTACTTCTGCTGATAAAGCTTACTCTATAAAAACTGAATCAGTACTTCAGCACCTTCTGATAAGCCAGGTGCTGGATCAGGCCCAGCAGCTGACACGTGTAGTGGTCTTGGCCATCTGCACACCCATCCTGAAAAGGTTTCCACTCAGCTTTGGAAGTGTGGGTGTTTTCATTGGGCATATATGGACTCAGGTTCCAGGGAAAATCAGAAATGCCTTGTGCACATTATAATCCATTCTATGGCCCTATATTTGGAGTTTCACATATTCTGAGTAAAATTCCACACATGTATTAAATAGAATTATTTAAGCAAATAGGATGTATTATTTTAAAGTATGATTTTATTTTCATTAATCTTTTGTGCTGTAAGAAACCTCAAGTACTAGTTATATAACCAAATTGGTGTTTACTTTCTCCTTGTATGCTCACAGCTTGAGAAAAAAATATATCAGATGGTATAGACTAAAATTGAAGATTCTTAGATTTCTTAGAAAAGGAAGAAAACTAAGTAGGGTCCTTTTCATTATACATAGCCTGTTACAAAACATCATCTTTAACCTAGGTGCCCATCAGTAAATGAATGGATCAAAAAACTATGGTACATTTACACAATGGAATTCTATGCAGCTGAAAGAAAGAAGGAGCTCCTACCCTTTGCAACAGCATAGATGGAGCTGGAAAGCATTATGCTAAGCAATGGAAGCCAGGCAGTGAAATACAAATACCATATGATCTCACCTTTAACGGGAACCTAAACAACAAAACAAACAAACAAGCAAAATATAACCTAAGACACTGAAATGGAGAACAGGCTGACAGTGTCCAGAGGGGAGAGGGGAGGGAATTTCAGGGGGGAAGGGGAAGGGTTTACAGGAACAAATATAAAGGACACACGGACAAAAACTAGGGGGGGTGAAAATGGGAGGGAGGTGGGGAGGGCTAGGTGGGTGGGCTTGGATGGGAGTAAAAGACAGAAAACTCTACTTGAACAACAATTAAAATAAAATTAAAAAAAATAAAAATAAAAATGTTAAAAAATACTAGAAAGGAAATAAAGTAAAATACCACCAAAAAAACCCAAAAAGCATCATCTTTAAACCAAAGAAAGTTATGACACACATTTTGTAACAAAATAGCCAGTAGGTTTCCAGACTAATAATTGCCATTCAGTTTTTAGTAAAAACACTCATTTTTAAGGTTAGAAATGTTTAAACATTCCCATTAAGATGTGCATATAGCATTTGTATTTAATATTTATTGGGTGATGGAAATGAAGAATGGAGTCATACAGAAAGAAGTGTTTATTCTTTATTCAATACAATAATTGCATACATGTGAAAAATAATAGCATGAACATATTAGATATTTACTCAGATTATTACAGAACAGCAAGGGGGCACCTAGAGGTGATATACTATTACTGAAAGGAACCCCCCAGGTTCATTATGTCCACCGCCAGAAGAAAGACATCTCTCAATGCCAAAGATTCGTGAAAAGGAAAGGAAATGTTTATTTAATGCTATACAAACTTAAAGTAGTGACCTAATGTCTTCATCAGAATCCCAAAGTCCCTTAAAACACCCACAAACACACACAGTCCTTCCTTCCCTCTTTGCCCAGTCTGGGGTACCGTATCTCAGGAAAAGAAATAGAAGTCCATGGCTAAAGCAGCCCCTGGTTCTTCCCAGTAATCCATGTCAGCTGGGAGGCCTCCCTCGGCTCCCGGCACCATCAGCTGTGTCTCCGGGATCTCTGCTAAAGCCTGGTGGTGGTTCCCCCTACTAAAGCTGTGGGAATCTCCACTCTGGCAAAGCCATGTGGTTCTCCTCTCAATGGCTGCTGAGTCTGGGTTTAAATCCCTGTGCCAATCCTCCTCTGCAGCCCTATTTCCGACTCCTCCTACAATCGGCTACACTTGCTAGCCTTCCCATATCCTTCCAGCTTTACTTGGCTGCCTTCATGGGTCTGGGCAGTTGTGGTCCCATGTCATGGAGTCAATCTTCTCCAAGCTTCCATGCAGGCACTGTAACTCGGGGATTTGCCCCCCAGTTACATCTTGGTGGGGAAGTTACTTCCATTCTTCTGGCTCAGAGCACGGCCAAAAATATTTAACATATCTATGCAACCAGTTAAAGGTTATAGATATGTTAAATGACCACACCAGAGGTTAGCTGCAAGGCTGTTGCTATGAAAAACAGCTCTCAACGTCCCTGCTCCATGTGTCCCTTCCCCCAACCCACACCTGTGAGGGTGGGGGTGGTGAGGACATCCTAATATTTCCTGAATACCCTGAGTTCTGGACCCCATTCCAAATCCCTATTTGGGGCCCCCCTCTTGGTTGCACCCTGTTATAAGATTACAGTTAATAACTGGCATACACACACGGATAGGATGGTTTCTTGTAATAATTCCATGGTCCTGAAGTAGTTCAAAAGGCATGGATGTTATATGGAAGGTAAAAGAGAGTTTCCCAAGGTTCAGTGGTGTATGAATCCTTTTAAAAGAAAAAATGTTACTAGACCCCTGGAATTGACTTAAAATATTTTTCTTACATTCAAATGCAACATAATAAACATGTTAAACCTGTGCATAAGCAAAACTGCTTATAAACTTCTTACACTCAGAGCCCTTGCACAACCATAAAATCAAAACAAATTAGCAATAAAATACAGGCTACAAAATCAATTACAATTAAATTAACAAAACTAATTTAATGTGGCAAAACCATGTTGTTTTTCTTAAATTAAATTACCACTCAAACCATTAATGTGGTATCAACTACTATGGCAACAGGGCTTGTGATTTCAGCATGCCTATATGTTTCAAGTTTGTGTGATAGTTTTCTGGTAGAACAGAGTAAAGACTTCACTTTTTCTTTGGATTTACTTGGTACAAAAATTATTTACTATCAAATTCCTCCTATAGTTGTCATTAGTATGATTTCTTGCTATTGCAAAAGAGGTTACATTATTCTTTTTAGATTATTATCTGAATTAAGTCTTCAAATCAAATCCATTCCTATAGAGAATTTGCAGAAAATGTGAAAACATGTCCGAACACCGCCCACACATCCCACCCTGGTTTGGCTGGTTTGCAACCAGTGCTCTGGAAGATAGTAACACTTGTTCTGAACCTGAACTAAGTGAAAGAGTAGTCTGTAATAATAACACAAAAGTTTGAAATTCAGAAACATAAAGCATTTAAATGCATAGTTTTATTTTTCTACATAGTAACTTGCAGGTTCATTATTGACCCTTATTGTTCTTTTGTGCAAATTAGAAAAAGGTACCCTTCTCAGCAGATGCAGCCCCACCACAGGACCATGCAGGACATCAGCCCCACATGCCCTGGTGAGGTGCCTTCAGGCTGTGATAGCCTGTACAACTGTACATGGCCTGCCCAGTATATTAAGAAGTTAAGGAAGCAAGTTTCCTCTCCTTCATTTCATTTCCCAAAGAAAGACATCCTGACTCTCAAATTGACTCATTTGCTCAGTTAAACCTTTTTGTAATGTCATATTTACTTCAGTTAATTAAAGCAAATGCACTGGGAGATCATCCCTGCAGTTTGCCTCGGGAAATTATTCCTGGTGACCTCATCTTAAATAAAAGGCACTTTCTACCCATAAGTTCCATTTCCACTTATTTCCCTAATTTTATTTCACTCCTTCCCATTTCTTTTTCCATTTGATATAATTGACCAAGTAGCCAAACCCTAATTTCAAGTCCTCCCGACACTTCTTGATTAGCTTTTATTTATTAAAAAGGCAATTTTCTTGCTATATGCAATATTGTGATTTACAACAAATATTTAATACTCTGGTTTCTCTTCAGATCATATAAATCTTTCACCTTTTACAAGAAATATATATTTGGTCATTCAGATGCGATGATAATTTATTTTCACTTATTCTCATATTTGATCTTCATTATGGGTTCCTGGCTCACAGCTTCTAAAACTTTTGGAATTTGCTGTGATTAGAGCCCTAGGGTGTTTTTTGTTATGTTAATGAGGTAACTTAAAAAAACTGTAGGTAAAGAGTGCGGGCTGGCTGCCAGGTGAGCCACCCTTGTGATTCAAGAAATGGAACTTCTCCAAACAGTGAGGCACCGTTTGGAAAGACAGAAGGGCTGGAAATGGAATCATCTAATAGTCAATGATTTAATCCATCATGACTATGTAATGAAGCCTCCATAAAAACTCAAAAGGACAGAGTTCAGATAGCTTCCAGGTTGGTGAACTCATGGATATTTGGGGAGAGTGACATATTCAAAAAGAGCATGGGAGCTCCACAACCCTTCTCACATACCTTCCCCTATGCATCTCTCTCCGTTGCCCCCACTCCTCGCCACCCCTCCCTGCCGGCCACACACCCAGTCTCTCAAGGGAAGGAGGAAGAGAAGGAGAGAAACATGGATCACTTTCCTCTCATAACCACCCTAACCAGGGGCCAAACCCTCAATTTAGGTATGTGCCCTGACCAGGATTAGAACCAGCAACCTTTTGCTTTGTGAGATGATGCCTAACCAACTGAGCCATACTGGTCACGGTATCCTATGAATACTTTCCATCTGGATGTTCACCTGTATTCTTTATCATATCTTTTTGTAATAAATCAGTATTTCAATAAGTAAAACATTTGTCTGAGTTTCATGAGCTACTCTAGTAAATAAATCAAACCTAAGGGGCCAGGGAGGGGGGTGGTCATGGGAACCTTTGGTTTATAGCCAGTTGATCAGAAGTACAAGTGAACCTGGACTTGGCCTAAAATTGAGGAAGGAGGCAGTTTTGTAGGACTGAGCCTTTAATTTGTGGGATCTGATGCTATCTCTGGGTAAATAGTGTCAGAATTGAATTGTAGTGTTGTTACTGGGACCCAAACATTTGGGTCCATATGCCTGTGAGAACTGGCCCAAAAGAAATATATTGATGCCAGTGGAAATCAGGCTTTTCCATGTTGTGAGACAAGCATTTCACAAATCTATGCAAGGGAGATTGTAGTATGGCAAGGTTTATTTGGGTGGAAATCTTCCCCTCGGTTTCCAATGTCCCGTCTTTTTCTATCCTGCCTTGGAAAAAGTCTGATCACATCTTCAACAAGGCCCAAATAAAAGCTAGTGTCCAGAGTTTCTGTTTCCTATTAAAACCTAGTCCATTGGGGTCTAGATCATCTGCTCCAGGCCCACACATCTGCTAAACCCACATGGTTGCATGTCTTCCTAGGCAAGAGAGAGAGAATGCAAGAAGGAACAGGGTGAGTGTGGGGCACCAAGAAAGAGACAGACAGAGGGAGAAAACTTCTTTGTTCCCCTGGGATTATGACTAGGAGCTTTTTCAAAATAACCAATCAATTTCCCAAGCTTTCATGGCTTTATGATGGGTCCACCCACTAGTTAGACAGAAAGGCCTCTATGGTCAACGCACTCCCCTGCTCCTCCCAACAATCTGGTGCCAGAGGGCAGACAGTGCTCCTGAGGAGATTTCCTGTGCTGCTGGGATTAAATCTCTTCAGCAGCAGTTCTCTAGAGTGTGTGGATGAGTCTGTAAATGCTGTAACTTCCTGGCTAAGCAAGCAGGTTTATGCTCCCCAGTTTATTAAGCTCAGTGTCTAATTCCCATTGTTCTCTTATTAATAACTAGTTAACTACCTATAGTAATAGTATGAGCAGGAGTTTGCAGTACTGAAATATGGTTTATTAGAGAACTGGCCAATCCAGAGTACAGGGAGCTAATGTTCTAAAGACCCAACTCCTGATGGCATGTAGGTTATAGATTGTATAAGGCAAAATCACAGAACACTGTAAGTTAGAGGTTCAGGGTCATGCTGCAAGCTGATTGGTCAGAGGTGAGGGTAATAAATCATTTCTTCATGTCTGGAGGTCTAGTATCCCTCTCTCTGGTGTCATGGGAAAGTAAGTAGCCAAGGGGTCATTCCACCTTAGGGCTTAGGAGCTGAAATACAACTCAGGACAAGATGTTATATTTAGCCTACAAAGCTCCAGACCTTTTGAACATTAGTCAGGTCTACAACCTTGGGAACTGCTGATTATTCGGGGAAGGGCTAGATCTATGAGGGGCATAGAGAGAGAGAGAGATGATTTCTAGAGCTAGGATTTAAAGTGTATTTAATTTCAGTGTCACAGTTAAATTGTAGGGTACTTAGCTGTTTTCCTAACATTGTTGGCATGACGGAGCCCCATTTCCCACATTGGAATTGGTTATCAGAACTACCAATCTACTCTATGATCAGGACTAGAAAGAAATATTTTTACTATCTTCTATGGCAGTGTTTCTCAGCAGCAATACAGGGATATATATATACATATATGGGGGGCAGGAATTAGACACTGAACTTAAAGAAATATATATATATAAATTTCTTTTTCTTACTACATACTGGTACATAGCTTAGTTTAAATAAAATGTTTTTTAATATAGAACATTTTAAATGGAATACATCTTGGAGAATTATGTAATACTGTTTCATTACTATTAGTCACTGAACTCTTAAATGCCATCTGAAGGTAATTTCTTAATCTGCAGGTCCTTGAGAAAGTCTACTTGTATTTCCATCCCGCTCTAGCCCAGGGAGAAGGAGGGATGAGAGAAATTTACAAACAACCTGTGGCAGGGAACTCTGAGAAGACACCTGGAAGTAGAAATTAGAAAGCATGAAAGGATTTAGGGTTTCAAGAACTTGACTATATTTTAGTATAATTTTATTGTTTTTTAAATATTTAAAATCTTTAACAGGTCTATGTTTAATATAAAAGATAGAGCAATGGAAACATTCCACTGTGGTGTGTGTATGTGGTTGTGTGTGTGTGTGTGTGAGAGAGAGAGAGAGAGAGAGAGTCATTCCATTTTGTTTGTGTGCATGCAGAAGCAACTTTGTATATGAGCATCAGGGTCTGTTTACATAAATAGATAACTTCTATTATGTGATCATCAGCTTCTATAGTAAATCCCCTTTTCTCTGTCAGTCAGACGCAGCATTTTGCAGAGGAAATTTTCTTAGTGTATGATGGCCATTTATCATCACAGGGTAAACCTTTGCCAGGTACCTGCAAGAAGGAACAGAGCACTGGAAGCTGCTCTAAAGAGTTAAAACCTTGACTATATCCCTGGTACCTCTATTTGCATGCATAATGACCCCCTCTGGGCAGGCCTATAAACTAGGCCTTGCTCAAGACAGGAACTTTTATGTGCTGTCTTCCTGGTGTTTGCATACAGTCATTAAGGTCATTAAAGCATATGGAAGCAAAAGTCATAGAAAGTGATCCCTGAAACCCTAAAAACTTATGCAGATCTTAAATGGATAATTTCTAAAATACTAGAGTGCAAACTGATCCATGCTTCATTCCTGTCATCCCCTGCATGACTGATTGTTTTGAAGGATAGATGAACTGGGGAAAGGATGGGGAGAAACATATTTCTGCTCTATTTCCTTCACCTTCACAATTGGAGGCTGCTGGAGAACCTTTACCACAATTTGGCACTGACACTATTCTCAGTCAAATTGCTGGAAGTTTTTCAGAAACTAAAATTCTTCACTAAAACTATGAATGTGGAGGCCTCAAGTTCATTGTGACTCTTCCAGGGGAGACGGGGGACTTAAAGGTGGGAAATTAATGAATTTTTTAACTATTCTGGAGTTCCTACTATGTTCTGTACACAGACCTGGAGGCTAATGGTACTGCATCTTCCCCTTCTCGCCTCCCACGTTCTGCATCTGGGATGATTCTGGCTCCCCTGTGAGTCCTCAGTTCTGTAATAGCTTTAGGACAGAGAATCCAGACCCTTTGTGCGCCTGCTGTTGATGATAAACTTTATGATTGTTATGAATTCCACCTGTACATGAGCCTCTTGTAATGAAACAATTTTCAACGCAATGTTCACTCTAGTAAAAAAAGTGTTTGTTCTTTTTAAATGTTTGGCAAGCTCTTTTCCAAGTGGGCCCATAAGGATTCTAAAATCCTTATGGGTTGCCCTGTTCAAAAGAACATTTTCATCAAGCATGCCTCTTCTTAGCTAGGCTTTTCATTTATTAGGAAGAGAAAAGCTCAGTTTGGTCATCTTAATTCGTGAGAGATTATTTTAAAGAAAAGCACATCCATGGAGGGCCAGACCTCTCATGGCAGTCCAACATCAGTCACTGTCTGAACACCCTCATGGTGGGCCCTCTAGGACCCACACAGCTCTTTCCCATCTCATTGCCACTTCAGCAGCAAGAGTGATTGTGAATCTTCTTCCTGGTGCTCCATTCCTGGCCCTCCATCTCTGCTTTCTGGAGGAAGATGGGGTGGTAAATTCTTATTTTTATCTCATTATTAACTGACTGTTTACTTCAAAGTCCCAAGTAAAAGAATGTGTTTGTCCCAACAAGTGAATATTGACTCTGGTGGGGCTGAGCTTTCACACCAAGTCATCTCATAGGTTTCTGGTCAACCCAAGTGTTGGCAGTCAGGTACCCTTTCTTGGGCCAGTTGACAATCTGGAATTTTAAATCATGGCACAGAACAGGAGCCCTGACACAGCATACCACCTAGGGCCACATTCTCCAGCAGGGCACATGGACAAGGCTGGTGTGCTCAGGGAGCACATGAGAAGTGGCAAGTACCATGACTGACCTTCCAGAATCATGTCAAGTGAGAGGAAGACTCTTTACAAGGACAAAATATAATCAGCTTATGTTTCTAATTTAGTTTCTGTTTCTAATGTCTGCATACAGATTTGTAATAATGAGATATGGCTAAGGTTTTCCCTTTAAAATATTAAAAAACATAATTTTTTCCACCCAAGTCTTTAAAGATAGTATTTTACTTTTTGTGAGCTTAGACTATAGTGCCACATCGGAAAATAGCAAAAATAGTAATAACAATTTAAAAGAACTAAAAAGAAATGTGTTTAGCTTTGGAGAATGTTGTTAAAGCTGGATAGTGGCCAGCAATAGAATTTATAAAGAGGACTACTATTAATTAGACAGGCAGAGTAACAGAGAAACAGAAAATAATAATTCTGGTGGCACCCTAATGATAGGAAATGATGGGCTCTGTAGTTATCAAAAGAAAAATTACTTAGTAGATATATTAATTATCATAGGGCCTATTCTTTTATAAAATGTATACCCACCTTGAAACTCAGTTGGCAAATAGAGAGGGGAAAAATAAATATTTATGTTCAACCTGTGTTGTTTTCAGAGTCAAATATTTACAGTGCTCAGTTATGAATATTGCTTATAAACTATTGCACCTGTATTTAATTTAGCCATGTTTTAGGCAAGACAAGTGAAATACTTTCAGTTTACATGTGTTATGAGAACATTAGAGCTGTAGATTGAAAAATGGATTGGAAAGGAAAGGCTGTTCACAGTCCATTGTTTTGCTTATGTAAACTTGATCAATATCAGGAACCCTGGTTTAAAGTCTTCTTGGTGTCTTGTCATCTCCCTGCATCCATTGCCCAGGTGGGTTACACCAAATGCTCAGATTCTTTTGTGTTGTGCATCCTGGCAGGTAACTAGGAACACACTGATCAGAACCTGTGTGGGTGCCCAATGCCTCACATTTACAAAAACCAGATCCACCTCAGATTAATGTCGGTTCAATATATAAGAATTATACTTAATAACATTAATTTTAATGTGTTTATTGAAAGACATATTTCTTTGCTCTCTTTGTGCTTGGAGCACCATGACAGCTGAGGGGCATAGAGAGAGTGAATGTGCTTCACCTATGTTCTTATGACAGTGTGATAGCTTTATTTTGTTACAGTCCAAACCACATGGATTTTTCAGTGTAATAAACATGTATTTATAGAGTGCCACTCTGTATTTGCTGTTTTGATTAACAGATCCATTGTGGATTCCAAAATAGTATTTTTTATCCTGCAGGAGCTTTTTTAAAAAGATTTTATTTATTTATTTTTAGAGAGAAGGGAAAGGAGAAAGAAAGGGAGAGAAACATTGATGTGTGAGAAATACATCTATCAGTTGCCTCTTACATGCCCACAATTGGCCACCTGGCCTGCGACCCAGGCATGTGCCCTGACTGGGAATTAAACCAGCAACTGTTTAGTTCACAGACCAGCACTCGATCCACTGAGCCACACCAGCCAGGGCAGCTTTCAGGAGCTTTTGATAAAATTTTGGAGAAAGGCAATCATAAAAATCACAGTTACCCCAGCAATTAAAATGTATTACATGTTAGATGCTTCACATGTACTTATAACCATTATGCAAAATATTATAAATTATTGTCTCCTTTTCACAATGAAGAAATTAGAAGTCAGGGAGTTATGTGACAAACTTAAAGCCAGATATAGGATTCAAATTCAGGTTATCTGAGTTTAAATCCATATTATTCTACTATATCATGTTAAATAAAAAGGTAAAATAATAAATAACAGTTATGTAAGGTACTTGCTCCAGAAATTCAGAGGAAGATCAACAAAAGAGGTCAATTAGTTCTATGGTTACTTGATAACATCTATGGAAGATAGATATGCTAGAATGTACATACACACATGATATATACACATGCATATGCATGCATATAGACACACATACAAGTGATAATAAACAAGCACACATATATATGTATGTATAACATATATGATAATAAAGAGAATAAGAATTTAAAAAGTCCTCCTAGGATTTTATAATCTAAGAAGAAATACAGGACATATCATGAAAAAAAAGATGCATTCATCAGAGCTGACAAATAGACAAGCACTGAACCTTACCAACTGTAATTGCCATCAAATGGAAGAAGCTACTGTGTCCACCTGCCCTTGTCTCCATTGCTGTTCCATGGCAGAGCTGTTACATAGGGTAATAAATGTAAGTGTGCATTAGGTTGACATATACATAAGGGTAGACAGTGTTTTTTCTTCTTTTGCTCAGGAAGGAAACATCAGATGGCAGTTACACCTTATGCCTGGCTGTCTCACAGCAATGTACAAGAGTAGCACAGGGTTGACTAATCACTGAAGACTGCCAGGTTTGCTGCCGAAAGTGGTAGAAAAACAGAAGGAAGGTTCCAGTTTCTTTCCTTGTGTTGAAACAACAGTATTTTTGCAATGCACTGAATCAAGACTCTACATAATTTGTTAGAATACACTGTTTTTCCTTTGCCAATATGGTACTATTCATTTATTTATGTTACTTTATATATTAAATATATTATTTTCATTTATATTATGTATTACTCATTTATCATTACTTCTTTTATTTTTTCATTCATTCAATAAATATGTATAGAATATTACTTTGATTGCAAGGTAATGATGTATACTTCATTAATTAGACCTACCCTATTGCTCATGTTTACTTGATATTCCTGAAGGGAATTCTTTCTTGACAAGAACCTGTCAAAGGTCAAGGGCTGTACTTTATAGATAACAGCATATAGTTTTGGCATTTTAAAACCACTAGTCAAAGGAAAAATAAAAATTTTTCTTCTTAATGTAATGTTTCACTCTGCCTTTGGACACTCAAAAATATCAACATGGTGATAAGAAAGACTGCATGTTCTCAGATAAATAGGAACTTTGTTATATTAATCTGGCTACATAGCCTTGAGTGTGTTAACTATAATGCAAAGTTCAATTATAAAGGAATGCATCTGGTTTTCTTAGGCTACTCATAAACTGATGGTAAACCAAAGCCAGCAGCTTTTAATTTTTTCTTTGCTGTGTGTGTGCCCATATGTGTGTATGTTTGAGCAATGCCAAAATTATAAATTCATAGCTTCCTAAGCGGTGACTCTTTTGAGTAAAACAAATAATTTTTAATCAGTTTTGTTTTGATATTTTGTTAACAATCAATTTCAATGCATCAAATGTAGAGATCAATAAGTCCAGAGTGTAATGTTTGCTATATGATTGGGCCTAAGGTTCAGAAATCAATATTCAAGTAAGAGAGAACAGAAGGGGAAAAAATCAAATGCCATGCTCCTGGAAATTGTCACTTGTTAGTAGTCATACTTATTTGGAATTTTAAGTGTCAAGGAAGCTAGAGATCTGGAAATTACTGTTCTGAACTGAGTTCAAAGTGACAGCTATTTCTGGAGTATAAGAGCAAAGTCCTTCAATGCCTACCATCATCAATCCTGATGAAAGCAGTATTTTTTTGTTTGTTTCTTTTCCTACTTTAGAAGCACTTAGCTAAGTCCCAGTGACAGAAAAAAAACATATATTTGAAATTATAGTGATGTTTAAAAATATCCCATCTATAAAATTGCATGTTTTATAACTCCCAAGTTAAATCACCTGTGGTAGTGTCTTTTGGGAAACTGGGTGGGATGGACATCATGTCCTATCATCCTTACCTGAAAGAAAATTATAAGTTTTATATAAATTCAAAGAAGTTAGGAAATAAGCTGTTAAGACATGAATGTAGCACTGCCAAGGAAAATATTTCAGTTAGTGAGCAAATGAAAATTAGTTTCCAACTGACTGAAAAAGAGATGGTTTGAATGGACAGTCCTTGTGGAACACTAGCATAGCAAGCTGAGAGAGAGCCCTCTCACACTGCGGGTGAGGACAACTATGGCAGGAGAAGGCATGAGACTGAATCAAGTGTTGATACTTACCTTTGGTGCTAGGCCAGAACAACTGCCCAGTTTCTTACACTAATAATATAGTCTTTTTAATTTGAATGTGTTAATGCTTTTATTATAGGTTAAAATTCAGTTGTTATGCAATTAAAATCAGGTATAAAGCATGAAAATTTTGAATTCTAACTTAAACTCTATATAGTTAAAATTTGTCTATAGAAAAAATACTTCCTTTGAAAAAGACATCAATATTTGTCCATGACTTGAATATGAAAAAGACAAAGGTCTTTCCTGGGAAAATCTTACATATTCAAGACCAAGACTGGAAAAGTTCCAATATATCCTGAGCAAACAGTTTTCCAGAATACCAGTAAAAGGAACAATCAAAGATATATGTGGGAGTTTATGCCAACTTGTCCTTTGCACAAAGATTTTGAAGGCAGCAAGAAAAAGCTCAGTTTGGTCCTAATTTATAGTAGGCTTCCCTAACAGGCTGGCAGATGCCACTCATAATCAATCCCATGTAAGGCTGTGATCAAATGCTAAATCAGAGCACTCCTCCATGAAGGATTCTGGCAGGAACAAGACTGATGTGCTGACCTGTGGGGTCTCATGGCCTTTATCAATTGCTCTGTTGTACCCTGAGTGACCTTTCCCCACTGGAGCTAACATCCCAGGATGAGTAAGGGAGTGAATCGTGAAGACCTCAGCTGCCACCTCTTCCCTGGCCTAAGGCTGACATCCAAGAGGGCTTTGGGTCCATTAACAGCAAACTCAGGCAAACTACGTGAGAGAAACTGAGTGCTACTAAAGACACAGCTTCCCTCCCCAAGTTCCCCACTACTTCAGATGCAACTAGTCTTATTTTCAATTTGTACTGTCTCACAAGATGTGGGCTTTGCAGAAATGAAACCCCTTCTCTTGTTTGCAGAAAAAAAATCTATAGACTATGGGTAAAAGAGAAATATTATCTTGTCAGAGCTATTTTTTGAGATTTTTAACAGATTAGCAATGTTATACAAAATTACATATTTAAAAAAATTTTATCCAAGCCTGGCTGGCATAGCTCAGTAGATTGAGCACGGCTTTGAACCAAAGTATCACAGGTTCGATTCCCATTCAGGACACATGCCTGGGTTGCAGGCCACGGCCCCCAGCAACTGCATATTGATGTTTCTCTCTCTCTCTCTTTCTCCCTCCCTTTCCTCTCTAAAAATAAATAAATAAAATCTTTTAAAAAATTTATCCTCATCCAAGGATATGTATATTAATTTGAGAGAGAAACATTGATGTGAGAGGGAAATATTGATCAGTTGCCTCTCATATGTGCCTCAACTGGGAACTAACCCACAGCCTATGTATGTGTCATGACCAGGAAAAGAACCCATGTCCTTTTTGCTTACTGGACAATGCTCCAACCAACTAAGCCACTTGGCCAGGGCCAAAATCACATATTTTTCAATGAGGAGTCTATGGGGGTGATGGAAAGGAAAGCAATATAATAAATGAGAGGATTTCATCAGTACATACAATATTTTGGGCTCCAATTTTCTATGAAATTTTATTTCATGTTGATACACTGTTCTGATTTTAAAATGGAATAAGATACCAACATTAATTTCATATTTGTTGTTATTCTTACCTGTCAAAATATTAATAAAGTGAAGATTAGTTAACTTATCTGGGAATATAAAATAATCTGAGAGAGAACAGTGGCTAAGGCTTTTTTGGATGCCCATTGTGTTTATAATAATCTAGTATTCATTTATAAGAGCTGAAATAATCTAAAGCATTGCTTCTGCCTTCTAGTAACTAATAATTTGGGGGGAAGATAAAACAGAACAGAAGAGTAGAGTAAAAATTAGAAGCAGAATTTGACTGGATATTGAATAAGGGCATAGAAAATAAATGTTAAAGCACACCTTCAGGGATGGGAGGGATAACAGGAATTGGATATTGAAAGAAAGATGGGAAATGGAGAAGTAAGAGTGTTTGGAGAAATAAAGGAAGAAGTTGTTTAAGAACTGAACAGCCGTATTACTTGTCTGTCTGTTGAGGTTCTTTGCATAACACAAACCACCTCTTGTTTGTTCTTCTTTGTTAATATTTACTGTCCCTAATTCTTCTCTTCCCATTTCCTCTTAAATCGCTCGGGTTCACATTTTTGTATTTACATTTCACTGATAGTGCTTTTGCTGAGACCACTAACACCTTGCATCTTATTCAATATAAAGTTCAATTCTTAGCTTTTGTCTTTCTAGACCTGTCAGCACCATCTGGCACCATAGGAAACACCCTCCAGGCCCCTTCTTCTTCTGGCATACTTGCCTCATGTGCCTGGCTTCCAGAACATCCCCTTCTCTTGGTTTCCCTGGAAGTCACTGATGACTTTCAGTTTCCTTTCACAGCCCTCGTCCTGTTAATACTGGACTGTCTCACAGCTAGGTCTTTGATCCTCTCTCCCATATCTGTATCTCCTCCTTTGAAGATCTCATCTGGTTTCAAGATTCTAAGTGTCATCTATGCAGAGAAAATTTTAAATTTAATTTCTGAGACCAGACCACTCTCCCAAACTGTGTATTACTTTTTGACATTTCTACCTAAATGCCTAACAAATGTCCAAAAAAGAACTCTTCATATATTCCCATTAAAACCTTTTCTACCCTCAGACTTTCTATCCCAGTTGCTGGCTATTCCATCTTTCTGGTTTTAGTTTTAGGAACCTTGGAATCATTCTTGACATTTTCTTTCTCTCATCACCTACATCTTGAAATCCTGTTGGCTTTTTTTAAAAAATATTTCTAGTATCTGACTATATCTTGCTACTTCCACTGCTACCACCTGGCTCATGCCCCCTTATATCTCTTCTGATTTATTCCAATAGCTTTTCCAATCTTCATCCAAGTAAGTCCCCATTTCTACTTTTTCCCACTGGAAATCTACTCTCAAACAGAAGCCAGAGCGATCTTTTAAAATAAAATGTCATGTCACCCCTCTGCTCAAAACCTTCTATAGCTTCCCACTTTCTTTTAGAGTAAAAGCCAAAATCCCTACAATGACCTTCAAGACCTCTCACGACCTAGGATTCTATCTCCTCTGCTTGAATTTTCTAGAACTGTCCTGCTCCCTCACTCTGATACAGCCACAACAGCCTCCCTTCTTTTCTCAGACACACTGGTGAGCTCCTGCCTCACAGCCTTTTTGCTGTCTGTTCCCTGTGTTTGCAGTACTCTCCCTCAGATACTGCATGGCTCTCTCCCTCATTTCCTTCAAGTTCTTGCATAAGTGTCATTCATCCCAGTGAGGCCTTCTCTAACCACTCCATTTTTAATTGCAAACTACTTGCCCATTCCTAGCACTCTTACCTTTATATTGTTCATCATCTCACTCCCTGATAAAATGCAAGGTCTATAAGAGCAGTGATTCTTGTCTGTTTGTTCAATGATAAAGACTACATAGCATGTGCTCAGTGAATATTTGCTGAATGAATGAACAGATACTGACCATGGCTTGCTTGTGGAAAAGAGGATATTATTGGAAGTACATGGCATGGATCAAAGAATCTAAAGGAAATTGATGAACTAGGCTTTGAGAAAGACTGGAACTATTCTCCCCAAGCCCCACCATCAGACTAAATCATGGGCTCCATTTGGATCTAGGTTGAAATTCCAGAAAGAAAGCTTCTATTGGCCTAGATTGGTAACCTGCCTGACCCTTGGCCAGGGGAGGGTGGGAAAAATGTTCTATCAAAACTGGATCAAATGGGGAAAGACCAATTCCTCACTTTAAAATTAATGTACTGTTATTTTTTAAAAAGGAGATGAATAATGAGCAGGTGAACACATTGACAGCCTATTTAGTAGTCATTCAAACAACATTGAGTACAAACTATATGTCATGCATTGGGCTGCACAGATCAAGGTGCATGGAGGTACAAACAGTCTTGTCTTATAAGAATTATGTGTAAGACAATACCTAACCTGGGGGGACACAGAAAAGTGAGTGACTGCTTTTTTTCTGTGGAGAGAAAGAAGTAGGTGAATGTTTCTAAAAGACATGGAGATGTTTTATTGGAGAGGATCTCAACAGTCTCATTCTTCAGCTCTCCTACCTCCAGTTGCTAAAGTAATGCTTAGTTGGAGCTCCTCTCATGGCAGTTTGATGTATTTGCTCTTGTTCTGTCCCTGGAATGGAGGGATATGTACTAAGGAATTACGTCAGTCCAAATAACCAGAAATGAATGAGATCACAGGAACTTGTTGCTGATCTCACTTCTCTACAAATGAAGTGACCTGAGCAAAGCTTTGCAGTGAAGTATGAACAAGGTGCTCTCAGACTGAAGTCCAGATACCAGACTGGACTGTTAGCAAAATAAGGTGCATGTCCAGTTCCCTTAGGAAACAGACAGAGAAGGGAGGCAGTAGTGCACTGACAGGTAGGGCTTCAAGCTGTCAGCTTGAGTTTCTTCATCTCTCTAAGACTCACTTCTAAAAGGGAAATAATAATGCAAAAAAGCCATAACCTTTATGCAGAAGATTAAATGAGTACATGAGTTGCTGTGCATAGAACAACTAGCACAGTGCCCCACACAAAATAAGCAACTATTAAATGTTCATTTTTTCAATGCATGTTGCCTAACACATCTCTGTCCAGCTCGTCTGACTTCTACTGTAGGTATAGCAATGACCAAAGCAAAAAAAAAAGGCTTTCTCTGGGAGTTACACCATAGTAGGAAATGCAGACCAAAAAATACATGTTTCATGATATGCAGATGGTAATAAGTGTCATGAAGAAAAATAAAGCCAGGGAAAAGGGCTAGAAAGTAACAAAGTAGAGATGGGTGATAGTTTAATGAAGGATGGTTAAGGTAGGTCTCTCTGAAAATGTGACATTTGAACAGAGACCCAAAGGTATATGTATGTATGTATGTATATGAAAGTAGTCTTAGGCATATGCATAAATGTGTATATTTACAAATGTATATACTTACATATTTGCATATTTGCATCATAGATTATGCTTGGAAATAAGAATGAAGAGTTCTGACATCCTGAAAAATTTTAAATATACAGAATAATTTTTATTACTGAGAAAACTTAAATACAAACTCAAATATTCAAAAAGGCAAAGGCTGCAGACATCACATTCATATACATATATTTCCAAGCTATCTGTGGTTATAAAAATTTCAATGTTTTGTGTTTGAGAAATCAGTCTGTTACAATCATGTTCTTCCAACACTTGGTGAGAATCCTAAAATTTCAACTTGAACTAGGATTCTTTTGGACATTGAGGCTTTTTAGACTCCATTAAAATAGAATGCAAGATTTATGGATATTAAGTAGAGCTGTACATTTTTGAGCTTGATAGTCCCACTATATTTGTACCTTTAATATAAGCTTGTTTCAAGGAGCAATCAAAGACATTTTGAAGCTTTAACTTGACTACACCCACATGTTTGCTATTTTCAGCAAGTTCCCACTTAGTCAAAGACATTGCTTAGATTTTAGATTTTCTTACTTCCAGTCAAGTTCGTGAGATTTGTCATTTTAATTTTATCTTCCAAGTTGTACTTCCTTCCCCAAGGTCATTATTAACTTTTTCCCATATTAAAAAGAAAAGGACAATTATTAGGGATCATTCACCTTAGGGGTTTCATTCGCAAGTACTCAAACATGAGATTATTAAGTCAGTATTTCACGAGTGCTTTTTAAAATCAAAGTTGAATATACATCAAGTGTTTTCTTATTTGGGAGTTGGCAACCATTCCCACCAGTACTGATTCTAGTTTTATTGGGTTATAAAATCTTATAACTGCAAAGCAGATTTGTTATAATTGGCATGTATGATTGGCATTTTTAAAAGAAAAATATTTGGCAAGGGACAAGACTTAACAGAATAGGATGTTGCAGGATTTCAGTTCATTTATCTTTTCTTCATTCTTTTTGTATATCAAGTGAACATAAAGAAAATTTTAATATAATGTCATTTTTTATGCTTCAAAATTTAAAAGAAAATGCAACATTACAAAGAAAACAACATTTTTTATGAAAATTTGGGGTGGAAGACTCCTCATGCCTGAATTCTAGTTTTCCTAAGAAATCAAAAGCAGAAAAATGGAGTGCCTTTTTAAAGTTAATATACTGATAGAAGCCACGTCAGAATCTGGGATTTATGATTACCAAGCTAGTGGTGTTTCAACCATAACACTCTATTTTCTAAAGGCAAGGGGGAAATGTGATAACGTAAATCAGTTTTTCTAAGATATACTCATATTTTTGTTTTCTTAGTTAAGGACTTACCAATTTTCCAAGTAATCTATATCACCCTCCCAAAGCTTCCTCCAAAACTACCCTACGTGAGTTACTAATTTGAGTGAAAGAATACAGTGTGAATTCATGTGAACCAGAAATAAGTTTAATCCAAAAAATTTACTGTGCACCAACAAAATGCCAAGCACCATGCTAAGTTCTGGAGATATAACGATAAATAAGATAAAAAGGCAGAGTTTGAAGTCAGAGAGCCTTGGGTTTGGACATGGCTCAGCTATGTAACAGCTGTGTAGCCTTAGAAAATTAAGTTAACCTCCCTGAGCCTCACCCCACTTGGCCTACTTGGAACATGACGCTTTGTAGAATGCCTAACCCACTTCACACATAGTAAACCATAAATGTGAGATTCCCTCCCATTTATTTAACACTTAGATTAATCCATGTAGGAAGAGACCAAACTAAACAGATGACAATGACAAAATTTGATAATAGTGAGTTACTTCTGAAGTGCTTAGGGCATCCTTGCTCTATCCTTAAGGAAGGAAGTGTGAGAGAAAACAGAAGAGGTATTTGAATGAGGAGTGGCATTTGCCAGGCCGACAGGGTAAGAAGGAAAATTCCAAACCAGGGAACTGCCCAAGTGGATTGTAAGCCTGAATGTGTTGGGCATAGGGCAACACTGTTCAACAGAAATAGACAAAACTTTAAATTTTCTAGTAGCTATATTTTTAAAGTAGAAGGAACAGTGGGAATTAATTGATATTGTATTTTGCTTAAGTATATATCTAAAATAGTGTCATGTCAGCATATTAATATAAAAATTAGTGGAATATTTTATGTCCTTTTCTCCCATTCTAAGCTTTTAAAATTTTTTATTGTTTTTTAAAATTTTTTTAAATTACAGTTTATATTCAATATTATTTTGTATTAGATTCAGGTATATAGCATAGTGGTTAGACAATCAGGTACTTTACAAAGTGGTCCTCCCAGCATTTTCAGTACCCAACTAGCACCAAATACAGCTTTTGAAATCTGATGTGCTTCACATAGCACACTTCAATTCACATAGTCACATTTAAAGTGCTCAGTGTCACATGTGGCTAGTGGTTACGATAGTGGACAAGATAGATATAGACAAGTGTGTGTGAAGAAACTTGAGGATTAGAGAAAGGGGGGATTAAAGAGGAAGCTAGGGACCAATGATGGAAGGTCTTGTAGGCTGAACTGTGAAAATGGACTTGACATTTTTAAGTAGGAGAATTATATAACCAGATTTGTAATTTATAAAGATCATTCTGTGGGGGGAGGTGTGAGTGAAAGATGGCCCATCACTTAGGAACCTGTCACAAATTATCTAGATAGATGACCATTTTTTAAACTTCAGTGTGCTCATGGATAATCTGAGGATCTTGTTAAGATGGTGATTCTGATTTTCTAGATCTGGGTTCAGCTTGAGGTTCTGCATCTCTAACAAGCTTTTGGATGATGTTGATGCCTCTGGTCCATAGTGCACCCTTTGGGTAAGGATAAAAACTAATAAGTAATGTAAGGGGTTATTTTATCTAAAGAGAAAGGGGAAACCCTAGTTAATAATTAAAATGTAAACAAATAACATGTGTACTTTATTGTCCAGAATTAACTACTTATCACTTTGGAAGTCACCTTTCTCTGATTACTAGCTGTGTCAATTAAGAATTCACATGACATCCATTTTCCTGCATTTGAATTTTTCCACTTTTTGAGAAAATTCATTTATTCACATTAAAAGAATGAAGATATGTTGGCCACAAACTGCCTGTGATTTAATGTTCCTGGGAAAAACATTTTGATTCGGGAATAATGTGAAAACCACAAGACTGTAACAAAATTACCCATGCAAAGGCTGGATATATGATTCATTGATCTTCATGTTTGACTTAGGTAACATGTAACCAGGTAATGGGGGAGCAAGGGGAAGGAGGATAGCAATAAAACTGGCACATTTTCATTGTGTCCATGATGATTAAACTATTTGGGAGAAGTCAGTTGATGTATATGGAGAATAACTCATTGTTTTTGAACTTTATTTTATTTTATATACTTTTCCACTTTTCTACTTTTCAAAGGAAAATGTAAATCAGCCCCGTATGTTGACTTTCTTCCATTCTCTCTCCCTCCCTCCCTCCCTCACTCTCTTTCTTTCTTTCTTTCTTCCTTCCTTCCTTCCTTCTTTCTTTCTTGAGTATATTTTTTTCAGGAAAATTCTTGATGGAAAACTGTCTTCCCTTAACCAGAATTTATATTTTAGGAAAATGAATCTTCATGTTTTTAAAGAAACATAAGTTATTGTTCTCAAAATTTATTAAAGATTCCCCAATGACTCTTGGCCATTCAGTGAATTTAACTCAATACAGAATTATTATTTTAAATTAGAAGAATTTCAACATTTATATCTGTATTCCTTGGTAATCCAAAGATTTAAACTGTATAACTTACATAAACTTTGGCAAGGTCAACAAAGCTGTTCTGGTTTTTCCTTAATTAATGTGAAAAAAAACTTGGGAAAATAGGAAAAAAACAGCATTTGGGAGATTAATGGGGTAGGGATATTTAATTTCTGTCATTTGTAAATGTATGCATTTTTATTCACAATATTTTGAGTATTCTCTGATTTCAGTAAGTGTTTGTATGCTTTATAGTTTATAGCAGTTACGTATAAAATGCAATTTAGACAGCAGTTGGGAGGGTTAGGTGAGGAGTAGAGTGATTGAGCAAAAAAGAAAAAAAGAGAGAGATAAAAACTCATGGACCTGGACAACAGTGTAGTGATTTCCAGGGTGCAGGGCAGGGAGGGATGTGGAGGAAGGTATGGGGGAATAAATAGTGATAGAAAGAGACTTGATTTGAGTTGCTGAACACACAATACAGTGTACAGATGATGTCTTGTAAAATTGTCCACCTGAAACCTGCATAATTTGTTAACCAGTGTTATCTCAATAAATTCAATTAAAAAATAAATAAAACCCAATTTGGACCCAAACAATTTGTACATAAGGTTTTTTCTTTTCCCAGGTCATGTCACATGGAAGATTGCTTAAGGGCTAGGACTATCTGATATGTTGGTTTCTCATGAGACCTAGTGCCCAGCACAGACTCTGAACTGACAGCAGTGTCAGCCTATTGACTGAAGAACAGTGTAATTTTTTAATAGAGGAAGATAAACCTTTATGATGCCTCTGCATAATAAATCTCTGGGAAGCCTTGGTTTTCAGACACATGGTATTCATTTTTTTCCTCATCTTTGATTTTTCAGGTCATATTCCCAACATACCTTCTTAGAATAGGTGCCCAGAGTTTCCACAAACACCTAAGGATAGAAGTGAGGTAGGAGGATTAGCATCCTAGAAAAGAACTTTCACTGGGCTTCATGGTAAGTGAACAGTAGGGGTGCTCCAAGGCTAGACATGGGCAAAGTTTAAGCAGGAGTGAGAAAAAGGCAACTACCATCTGTGTTTGCCCATGTGTTCCAGATGCTGGTTTAGATGCTTCTGAAAAATTCTCATATGCTCCGCATACCAACACCCAAGAGCAGTTATCAACACTGCCATTTTGCAGAAGAGAAAATTGAGGCAAAAATACTTACTCACTCATGAGCACAAGGTATTTCAGTGGAAGAGCCAGACCCCAGGCCTGATATGTCAAACTCAGGAGAGTGCAGAAAAAGCCTAGCTGTGTGCATGTGTGTGTGTGTGTGTGTGTGTGTGCATGTGAGAGAGAGAGAGAGAGAGAGAGAGAGAGAGAGAGAGAGAGAGAGAGAAGAAGAAGAAGAAGAAGAAGAAGAGGAAGAAGAAGAAGGAGGAGGAGGAGGAGAAAAACAAGAAGAACACGAACAAGAAGAACAAGAACAAGAAGAACAAGAACAAGAAGGAGGAGGGGGAGGGGAGAGGAAGGAGGGGGAAGGGGGAGGGGAGGAGGAGGAGAAAGAGAAGGAGAAAGAGAAGGAGAGGGAAGAGAGAAGGGTGAGTAGTGACTGAAGAACTCCAACTGGAGAGAAAAGAAATGATCTTGCAATACCTAAGGCCTTCCAGGAGTAATAGAAATGACTAGTCTAGGATTTGCACAATAGATACAGTAAAACAGATTGATTAAATAAAAACCCACTGAAATTTCTATAGCATCCAACTTGAAAACAGCTAAAGAACAACCAGGCACTTCCAGTAGCTCATGGGTAAAGGGTATATAACAGAGATCAACAACCAAAAATAATACATTCATGGACTCCTATTATATAGTGATTCAAGAACAAGTACCTTCACTGAATTTTTAATCTGGTAATCAATGAATTTGTCATCCACTGGCCCTTTGCATGTAGATCACTGCAGTGGCTCTAACCATGACACATGCAAGAGAAAGGTAATTCATTCATTACTTCTTTCAATAAATCCTTTGACCATCTTCTCCATAATATTTTGGAGCTTACAGAAAGTAGGAAGTTGGAAGAGCAATAATAATGCAAGAGAACAATTTAATTGCCTTGATGGAGTATATATCGAATGCAGTAGATGTGCAGTGGAAAGCCATCTTAAGCTTTACCCCCATAGCCAGGGAGACGCTGGTCCTCCTCAGATCATCTATTGCACCAGCCTCTTCTTAGACCCCTTTCTTCCTCAACACACTGCAGCTACACTGGCCTTTCTCTCTGTCAACATATCAAGCTCATTCTTACCTGGGGACTTTGTACCACCTGTTCTCTCCACCTAGAACACTCCCTCCTTCAGTGATCACAGGTCACTTCATCAAAAGGTTATTCTAGGCCCTGGCCTGCCAGCTCAGCTTGTTAGATCATCTTCTCAATATGTACACCAATACACCAAGGTTGTGGGTTTAGTCTCCAGTCAGGACATGTGCAAGAAGCAACCAATGAATGCAAAAATAAGTGGAACAACAAATCAATGTTTCTCTCTCTCTTTCTCTCTTCATTCCCCCCTTTCTTCTCTCTAAAATCAATAAAATAAAAAATTCTTTTAAAAAGGTCATTCCAGATGACCATATTTCTTTTTTTAATCATTTTATTGCTCAATCAGGTGACCTTATTTAAAGTGACCTCGTCCTCCTAACCTCAGTCTTTATTACATCTTTGTGACACACTGTATCACATAATGCCATTTCTGTTTGTTTTCATGGTTATTTTTGGGCTGTTCATGCATCTCTCACCCCAATACAAACACATGCACAATTATATTAAGTGCCATAAAGGAAGGGATTTGGGTTAGTTGCTGTATCTAATCTCTGTGCCTGCCTTAGCAGAGTTACAGTCAATAAATATTCATTGAATGAGTGAGAGATGGAGAAAGGGAAGAAGAGGGGAAAGAAGGAAGAAAGGAGAAGGGAAGGACGGTTTCCCTGAAGAGACCTGAGAAGTTTTAGTGGGTGTTTTTTTTTTAATAAGTCCGGCAAGGTAGGGAGAGGGCTGCCGTATATAACCAATGCCCGTGAAATAATGATGGAGATGAAGTTGAGGAAATGGAGTTGATGGAGATGAAAGTACCATTGCCTGAGATAGTAAGGAAAATCTAGGGAAAGAGGGAAGAAGTGATTTGAGATTGCAAAAGATTGTCATGATTCAACAAAAGACATTCTAGGTTCAGGCACAGCCCCAGTATCACTCTTGACTTAACTCAAGTAAATAAAGTGTTATAACACAAGTGACTTCAAGTAACAAATGACCAATTTAAAGCCAGTGCTTAGGCAAGTGCACCAAAAGCTTACTTCTCAAGGTTTTTCATAAACAGTGCACATCTTCTTTTCTAATTAGGGGAGGAGTGACTTGTCCTGTATACTTTGGATGGTCAGCTAAAGGTCAGTGTATCAAAAAGGGAGCTGTTTTTAATGCTGGGCTAATTTTTGGAACATGCCTTTCTACTGTCTTGTAATTTTTGATGTGTAATCAGCATGTGTACCATGACAGGTTTTCTGAAGAAATTCACATGGTTTCAAAGTGTCAGCAGTTTTTGGCCCATTCCAGAATCTGTACAGTGGCAGTTGTTGGTCTCTCTGTTCTTTTATTCTAATTGGTAGCTCATTCCAAAAAATATTCCACTAGTTCCACTCAGAAAAAATTCAGATTCTTACCACTTAAAATTGCTTTCTTTTCTTTCTTTCATGAAGATCTCCAGGTAGCAATTTGAAGCATTTCACTGATTTAAGATTATGTCAATTTGTGAAAAGGCTGAGTAAAGCCTTTTAAATGCCATGTTCTACCATAGTCACTTTTGGGAAGAGGAATATTCATTTTTTAATTTGACCTTTCTTGGGAGGATGTTTGGTACAATATGATTCACTTCAGTTTTCCTTAAATCACCTACATAAAAGATTTATAAAGGATCTGCACCAGTGTAATATTTCAATGCTGGAGTGTGATGAAAGGTGAGGCTGTGTGTCCAGCTGAGGCCACACTAGAGTTGACACTTATTTGGAGAGAGTTTACCCTCACATCTTTCTATCTGACACTTGTGTAATACCACCAAATCTAACTTTCAAAGCTAGAAACAGTTATTAGGTCTTCAAAACATTTTTCACAATTTCTTTTCTGAATGAGTATAACTATGATGTCTTCTTGCTATGAGTAGAAAGCATCTCATAATATTGGTGCTCTAATACTTATCAACATTAGATAAGTTTCCACAGGAAATGAAAAACCACATTTCTTTTGTACATGGACAAGATATCCAAGAAGAAGGTACCCACTTCTTCTAACTCAGATTCATTACTAGAAACTGACATGTTACAAATGTCTGATGTGTCAGTAATCTTGATGGTTCTGGCAAAGTAGTACTGCAATGTGGTTAGACTTCTTGATTATCAAGTATCAGTCATGTTTTCCTCATCAGGCAACCTGAGTTCAATATGACCTTGAAAACAATAAAGGAAAGGGGATTTTGATAAAATTCTTAATAGGCAAAATTTGTCCTAGTGGCCATTTTTCCTGAAAGACATAGAAGAAAGGTAGATGAAGATGATGCTGGTAAAAATGGTAATAATACTCACACCTCATTACGCTCTAATGCTATAGTATGTTACACTATTTTGCAGTTGACAAAAAAGTTTTCACATATATTACTTACTTTAATCCTTCCATTAACACTATGTGCAAGTTTTAAAAACATGTTTATTGTGCCCATTTTATTGATGAACACATTGACATCAAAATAAATAAACAACAGACACAGCACTAGAACCCAGGTTTCTGACCTCCAAGACCAAGTTCTTTGCATTGCTCCATAAAGAAGGAACAAAGAGCAGTTGTGTAAGCTAGAAGCAGTGGCTAAAAGAACTTACAACTACTTAACTTTACCATCTCCAGACTCCATGTTTATTCATTTCCTGGTTAGAATGCGTTAAGGGGATATAAATTTCTACAGTTAACTTTTTTTACTCAAGGTACTATTATTCCATATCTGCAAGAGAAAACCCTCAAAGTATGGGCATCTCACCAAAAAGCTATAACCCAAGAAGACAATAGAAAGTAGGGAAAACATCAAGGAGACTGACTTGATCTTTTTGGTACTTTGTGCCTATGGCACCCTTTTCCTAGCCTCAGGTTGAACAAACTGATGTTATGTCTCATTGTGTGCCATTGTTTTTTCTCTTAAAGTTAGCACAGTGATTCCTAATTTTACTATGTGTAGTTCATTAGGGAAGTCATAACAAAGAGAAAGAGTTGTTCTATTTAGAACATATCAAATTAAAGAAGTTTAAAAATCAGTTTGCATAATTCATTTCCAGGGACCCTTCTAGCTCTGAGTTTCTAAGTAGTGAATTGTGCCAATTAATTTTTTTAAATTTAAAAAACCTTAGTGTATTTATTGGGGTGATGGTTAATAAAATTATATAGGTTTCAGGTGTGTAGCTCTATAGAACACCACCTGTATACTGTACTGTGTGTGTGTACCAACCTAAGTCAAGTCTCCTTCCATCACCATTTATCCCCTCTTTACCTTCTTCTACCTCCCTCCACCCCTCTTTCTCTCTGGTAATCACCATTCTGTTGTCTGTATCTATGAGATTTTTTATTTGTTTAATCCCTTCACCTTTTTCACCTAGACGCCCCCAAATCCTCTCCCATCTAATAGCTGTCAGATTGTTTTCTGTATCTATAAGTCTGTTTCTATTTTGTTTGTCAGTTTATTTTGTTCATTAGATTCCACATATAAGTGAAATCATACAGTATTTGTTTTTCTCTGATTGGCTTATTTCACTTTGCATAATACCCTCCAGGTCAATCCATGCTGTCACAAAAGGTAAGATTTCCTTCTTTTTTATAGACATGTAGTATTTCATCATGTAAATGCATCACTGCTTTTTTATCCACTCATCTACCGATGGATACTTAGGCTGTTTGCAAATCTCGAATATTGTAAATAACACTGCAGTGAACATAGGGGTGCTTATGTTCTTCTGAATCAGTGTTTCAGGTTTCTTTGGATATATTTCCAGAAGTGGAATTGCCAGGTCATAAGGCAGTTCTGTTTTTTATTTTTTAAATATATTTCATTGATTATGCTATTACAGTTGTCCCATTCCCCCCTTTATTTTCCTCTACCCTGCACACCCCCTCCCATTCCCATTCCCTCACTTTACTTCATGTCCATGAGTTATACATATAAGTTCTTTGGCTTCTACATTTCCTATATTATTCATAACCTCCCCCTGTCTATTTTCTACCTACCATCTATGCTACTTATTCCCTGTACTTTTTTCCCCTCTCTCCCCCTCCCACTCCCCTGATGATAACCCTCCATGTGATCTCCATTTCTGTGGTTCTGTTCCTGTTCTAGTTTTTCACTTAGTTTGCTTTTGTTTTTGTTTTTAGGTTTGGTTGTTAATAACTGTGAGTTTGCTGTCATTTTACTGTTCATATTTTTTATCTTAGTTTTCTTAGATAAGTCCCTTTAATATTTCATATAATAAGGGCTTGATGATGATGAACTCCTTTAATTTGACCTTATCTGAGAAGCACTTTATCTTCCCCTCCATTCTAAAATAATAGATTTGCTGGATAGAGTAATCTTGGATGTAGGTCCTTGCCTTTCATGACTTCAAATACTTCTTTCCAGCCTTTTCTTGCCTGAAAGGTTTCTTTTGAGAAATCAGCCGATAGCCTTATGGGAACTCCTTTGTAGGTAACTGTCTCCTTTTCTCTTGCTACTTTTAGGATTCTCTCTTTGTATTTAATCTTGGGTAACTTAATGATGATGTGCCTTGGTATGTTCCTCCTTGGGTTCAAATTCTTTGGGACTCTCTGAGCTTCCTGGACTTCCTGGAAGTCTATTTCCTTTGCCAGATTAGGGAAGTTGTCCTTCATTATTTGTTCAAATAAGTTTTCAATTTCTTGCTCTTCCTGTTCTCCTGGCACCCCCATAATTCATATGTTGGAACACTTGAAGTTGTCCTGGAGGTTTCTAAGCTTCTCCTCATTTTTTTAAATTCTTGTTTCCATTCTTTTTTGATTGAATGTTTCTTTCTTCCTTCTGGTCCACACTATTGATTAGAGTCCTAGTTTCCTTCCCATCACTATTGGTTCCCTGCACATTTTCATTTATTTCACTTAGCATTGCCTACATTGTTTATCTAATTTGTGACCAAATTCAACCAATTCTGTGAGCATCCTGATTACCAGTGTTTTGAACTGTGCATCTGATAGGTTGGCTATCCCTTCATCATTTAGTTGTATTTTATCTGGAGCTTTGATCTGTTTTGTCATTTGGGCCATTTTTTTTGTCTGGCACAGCTGTTACGTTATGAGGAATGGAGCCTTAGGTATGCACCAGGGTGGGGCAACCCATGTTGCTGTGTTGTGGCACTGTATGTAGTGGGGTTGTCACAGAGAAAACAAAGCCGCTTGCTTGGCTCTTGGCCAGCTTTCAGTCACTTCTCCCACTACCCAGAAGTAAATTGGGCCCTTCTGGCACTGATTCCTGGGTGGGTGGGTTTGTACATTCTAGGACCCTGTGGGTCTCTCCAACAACCTTTCCTGTGAGGCTGGGAGTTTCTCTAATTGTCACAACACCCACAGGTTTTTACCACTGGAGATTTTGAGGCTTTATTTCCCCGTGCTGGAACCCTGAACTGCATGGTATGTCTCACTCCCCAGTTATTCTTCCTGGTTATCCACACACAAATTTGGGACTGCCTGGTCTGCCAGCACTGTCTCACCCACCCTGTCCTCCTGCTGCTGTTTTGCCATCTGCCCCAGCTGCCAGTCTCAGCCCCTCCTACCAGTCTGAATGAATATTTCTTCTTTAACTACTTGTCTTGGACTTCCATACAGTTTGATTTTCTGGCAGTTCTGGTTATTTTTTGTTTTTAAATTTGTTATTGTCCTTCTTTTGGTTGTGCAAGGAAGCAAAGTCTACTTACTTACACTTCTATCTTGGTCAGAAGTCTCAGGGCCTTTGATTTTTGTATTGAAAATGCTGAAGCTAAAGACAGGTGTTATGATGTGCCTTAATTTAATAATTTGTTTTGATACATTAATTGGAGAAAGATTTTGAGCATGTTAATATATTTTCATAGTTGTCTAGAGGGGAAAATCTACAGAGGACTGAAAAGAGCTGTACAAATGATTCATGAGAAAACACAATCTTACTTGGCAATGAAGCTCATTATGTATGTCAAATTAGTAAGGTGATCAATAGGACCATGGGATTAGTTGTCTGGTCAGCAGTGCTGGTCCTGATGCTCCTTATTCCGGACGTTGGCAGACTTCACCTACCCTACCACATATGGCCTGGGCATCTCATTCTCATACAGAATGGAGGCAATGGGGAATGAGTTCAGAAATAAGGCAGAAAATATTATAGGGGTTCACATGTAAGAATAAAAATAAAAAAGAAAAGAATACCCTCACTGCTTGGCTGAATGGCAGAGGGGGAGGAATGAATTGTAAAGAAGGAGTTAAGAAGTCTGTAGAAGTTTAGAAAGGAAGCAATTAGCAGAATCTTGGAATTTTAAAGCTTAGGAAGGATGCATTTAGCAGAATCTTAGAATTTTAAAGCTGTAAGTCATGTTAGAGATCATCTGGAGATTTGGTTGGAATTAATGAGGCTAAATTAAGCTGGAGAAACAAGATGAAGAGCAAGAAAAACCTTCTGCAAATGAGAACTATTTAATAAAGCTTTATTAGTAAAGTAGAAACTCTGTCTAAGTTCTTTCCTAATATCTTAGAGTCCAAGAATATGAGATCCTTTTCCAAATCTTTTATTTATATGAACCAAGAATTAAGGCTTGGAAATGACTTAATAAATTGTTGTCAGATTTAGCCTTTGGTTTCCAATTCAGCATTATTCATACCATATTGGCAGCCTCATTTGATCAAATTTATGAGATTACATAAAGAAAATATAATTTTGGCTCCTTACTACAAGTGCCAAGACAAAAAAAAATGGCCCAAATGACAGAACAGATCAAAGCCCCAGAAAAATACAACTAAATGACGAAGGGACAGCCAACCTATCAGATGCACAGTTCAAAACACTGGCAAATAGGATGCTCACAGAATTGGTTGAGTATGGTCACAAAATAGAGGGAAAATGAAGGCTATGAAAAATGAAATAAAGGAAAATAAACAGGGAACTAACAGTGACAGGAAGGAAAGGGGGATTCAAATCAATGGTTTGTAGCAAAAGGAAGAAGTAAACATTCAACCAGAACAGAATGAAAAGCAAGAATTGAAAAAAAAAAAAAAGGAGAGAGTCTTAGGAACCTCCAGTACCACTTTAAACATTTCAACATTGAAATCACAGGGTGCCAGAAGGAGAAGGGGAAGAGCAGGAAATTGAAAACTTATTTGGAAAAAAATAATGAAGAACTTTCCCAACTGGCAAAGGAAACAGACTTCTGGGCAATGCAGAAAGCTCAGAAAGTCCCAAAGAAGTTAGACCCAAGGAAGCACACACCAAGGCACACTATAATTACATGATCCAAGATGAAAGATAAGGAGATAATCTTAAAAGCAGCAAGAGAAAAGTAAACGGCTCCCTACAAAGGAGCTCCCATTAGACTCTCAGCTGATTTCTTGAAAGAAACCTTGCAGGCAAGAAGGGACTGGAAAGAAATGTTCATAGTCATGAAAGGCAAGGACCTACATCCAAGATTACTCTATCCAGCAAAGGTATCATTTTAGAACAGAAGGGCAGATAAAATGCTTCCCAGATAAGGTCAAGTTAAAAGAGTTCATCATCACCAAGCCCTTATTATATGAAATATTAAAGGGACTTATCTAAGAAAAAGAAGAATATCAAAACTATGAACAATAAAGTGACAACAAACTCACAACTATCAACAACCAAACCTAAAACAAACAAACAAAAGTGAACTAAGGAAACAACTAGAACAGGAACAGAATCACAGAAATAGAGATCACATGGAGGGTTATCATCAGGGGAGTGGGAGGGGGAGGGAGGGGGAGGGAGGGAGAAAAGGTATAGGGAATAAGTAGCATAAATGGTAGGTAGGAAATAGGCATGGGGAGGTTAAGAATAGTATAGGAAATATAGAAGCCAAAGAACTTATACATTGACCCATGGATATGAACTAAAGGGGAGGAATGTTGGTGGAAGGGGGTGTGCAGGGTGGAGGGGAATAAAGTGGGGGGAATGGGACAACTGTAATAGCATAATCAATAGAATATAATTGAAAGAAAGAAAGAAAGAAACAAAGAAACAAAGAAAGAAAGAGGAAGGAAGGAAGGAAGGAAATATAATTTCTAGGTTTTGGTGTGATAATCTAACTTTACACAACCCTTTGAATTTATATATCCCTTAATCATAGTGAAATGAGCTATGTATTATTTTATATAATTGGATTAAAAGTTATATAGGCAGTTAATATCAGATAATCGGTACTTCTACCTATGCTCTTCTATTTCAAGCTTAACATATTTATTGATGAAAACAAATATTTTTAGTCCTTATTAGTTTCTTATTAGTTTGTAGTTCTCATTTACAACTTCTAATAGTATAAGAGAAAAGAATAGTTGGGTATAAAAGGCTACATATAAAATTAATCATTTTTAGGTGCCAGCAAATGAAAATAGAAGCTGATAATGAAGCAAATGTTTTTTAAAAAGTTGTTTATATAAGCATCAAAAGAAGAACAATTTTAAAGATAACCTGCCTGATCAAAGTGATTCAAAGGCATTTGGAAAGGATTTATGTTATTTCACTGAATCCAAATGCCATCACTTGTAGGATACACCCTTATTTTATCTGCCATCAAAAAGAAAGAAAGAACCAATTAAACCATGATGCATGTTTTCTTATCTCACTAATTAAAAGGTACATAATGCTTTCTTAAATGTTCAAATGTTTTTTATAAAATGCTCATAGCAGAATTGATTAAATATGTCTTAAACTTAAACACATAAGGCATTGATTACCTCTAAACTCAATGTTGACAACCTTCCCAATAGAAAGCCCTTGACATCCAACATCCCATCATGTTATTCTGAAAGGAAAAAAAATTTAAGTGTTTGTCTTTTTTTATTAAATTTGAGGGTTTGTCTTCTTTTATTAAAAGAAAATAAATTCAGTTTATTCCTGCTTTTGGATGACAAGAGTGGCAAAATAAAAACCTTATGTGAAGATAGCTTATATATGTAGCTTTTTAGGGCAGAGGAGACACTCCATTATATTATGACACTGAGTATACATGTTAAAGGATAGGGCCACCCTTTCAAAGCTTATGTATGAAATTCTAATCTGTTGACAAGCTGCACTATCTTATCTGTGCTCTGCTGAAGTGCACTTCTGTTTGGCCCCATTATTTTATCACTTCTCTGTGGGTTCACTTATTTGAAAGTGTATCTGTCAATACTGCTGCACTCAGTAATTCACAGAACTGGGGCTTTTGAGCCAATCATGGAAGCTAATTTAGGACCTAAACACTGGGAAGGGACCTGGCAGGATTTGTACCTGTGATCTGGCTTTTCCATTTCTCCTCTTCCACCCTTTACACCTGCACCACTAACTTTGATTAGGAGAGGGGAAGGAGGAAGAAAATTAAGGAAGGAGAGTGGACTGGGAAACCTCTTCCAGCAGGTTGGGCCTTTCTAAAGGAACAGGATGAAGAGAAGATCATAAAAACATGCTAACCATGTCACCCTCAGGCAGCTCCACTGGGCACTCAAGTGTAAAATGTGTTTTAACAAATAGAAAAAAGAAAAATAGTCCTGCCTATTCCTAAAAAATGCTAAAAGTACCTAGAGTCCAACCATGTTTTTTTCGAAATCCCTCTGAATTGTACTCTAATGCAGACATACTAATTCAGAATGTCTCAACTTTGGTACTGTTGGCATTTGGGCTGGATAATTATTTGTTGGAAGGAGGAGGCACTGTCCTGTGTATTGTAGGATGTTTAGCAACATCACTTTCTTCTACATGCTAGATGCCAGTAGTGCCCCTCCCCCAACTGTGACAAGCAAAAATCTCTCCAGATGTTGTCAAATGCCCTCTAGGAGTCAAAATTGCAACCCCTCCTCCTCCTTCCTTTCCCACTCCACTCCATTTGAGAAACACTGCTCTAATCTCTTCAAAAAGAAAATCTTCTGGGAATGAAGTAAAATCCCAAATAGTAGCAAATTATCGATTGCTAACCCATGAAAGACTGAAAAATGTTCCTTATTTTAGAATTGGTCAATATGCAGAGCAAATATTGGATTAGAGCTGTTTTATGCTATTAGTCTGTCCTTAGCATGTTTTGATCTCACTGTCATAAAGAAATGACCAACACCACCCATAAAACATTTCCTGGAACTGCCTTGTGCCTATTTTACTTTTTTAGTTTAAAACCAAGTAAATACCCATTGAATTATATGCTAATTGAATTATCTGATGACCTTCATGTTTAGGTCCAAGAAAATATCTCTTCATCATATCCAGTGACCTCTAGGAGGCTCTTTTAAGTGTTGGCATGTTTAAATAAATACTTTTTAAATCCTTTTGTCCCATGAATTTTTCCAAGCTCTTCCCATAAGCTCTGCCTTACTTGGAATGGCCTAGACAGGGATGTACAACCTGTGGCCCATGGGCCACCTGCAACTCAGGATGGCTATGAATGTGCCCAACAGAAAGTCATAAATTTACTTAAAACCTTTTTTTTTCTACTCATCAGTTTTCATTTGTGTATGCAATGTGCAGCCTAAGACAACTCTTCTTCCAGTGTGGCCCAGAGACACCAAAAGGTTGGACACCCCTGGAGGGGATCATAACCTAAGGAATGACAAAGCATTATGCATAGGTTTAACTACCTAAAAAGAAAAAAATCACTGAAATCAGATTTATTTGAAAGAAATTAATTGGCCCCACTACAAAATGATATTTTTCTGTATAAAATAATTCCTTATAGTAATTTTATTAAAATTATTTTAATCATATTTATAGTAGATATCAATTGAGTATACTATTATCCTACATGTATGAAAGAAATATTTCTAAAAATGGACAATAATTAATCTATAGAAATGTATTCAAAAATTTTACCCTATTTTACATGGTTATCACTAAAAATTATACAGTAACACTGTATAATTTGAAGTAATCACTTCATATGTTATTTGGAATCTGACTCCTTACCCTCAAAATATACATTGCAAAAGAATTTTCATTTTTGGTTATATGTGGGTTGTTTGGGATTTGGCTTTTTAACATTTTTTGGTAAAGTTTGGGGCAAAAAATCTATCAAGCTGTCTTGTTAGTTAAATCAGAAAATGTTATTACTAAGGAAATGATTCATATGTGCTCTTGAAAATATCACACTCAGAATTCATCAATTAACACATTGTATGGAATTTACTTAACAATGCTTTTTTAGGTGTCGAACTCTTCAAGTTCTTTTTAAAATAAACCTCTTCCTAAGCAATCTGGTTTACTGGAGGTCACAGTGCCTCAAATATTTCACTTTTCTGTAAGTGCGAAATAGTTGCGTCACTTTAAATTGTGGCTCACATCCTCTCCATCTCAAACAGTCCTCATCAGCCCTCAGCAACCTCCACCTGTTCACATGTCAGTCCCCAGCTTCTTCCCACAGTGCTCCTAGAATGACCCTCTTTGAAAAACACTAAAGACTTACTAATTGTCAACTTGAATGCTTCTTACTTGCTTCCTTAAATCTTTAGTAGCATTTGCCACTGTTGAAAGAGTTCCATTAAGAAACTTCCACTCGTTGGCTTCATAATGATCCATTCTTCTCTTTCTCCTGCCTCCCAAACCCCATCCCTCCCTACTAAATATCCCTGTTTCAACAGTGTATATTTGGTCCAATTCTCTTTATATATCTTCTTTATTAAAAATCCTTTCCAGACTCAAGGCTTTAGTATCTATGTCCAAAATGTACATCTTTTGAGTTCCCAATCTGCATTTTATAACCTAGGTGGGTCTCAATTTTCAGCAGCTGTATTACTAAGTCCACCGTCCTCTCACTTAAATACGTTCCCAGTCTCATGAGGGCACATCGTCTTTGCCATCACCCAGATTTTAAATCTAGAAGAAAACCTTACTTTCCCCTTTTCTCTCAAGCCACACGTTCTATCAGTGCAAATCAAGCAGGAAGCACTTTTGTGATGGCTCCGGCATTCCTTCCCTGTTTTTCAGTCTCACCAACCATGTGCTGTTTCCTCTCTTAGGGAGTAAGCACCTTTCTGAATTTTTCCCTTCTAATGTTTCCTGCAAGCTGTTGCTATAGCCTACCTCTTGCCCTGACCAGCATGGCAAAGCAAAAGTCACCCACAAAGCAAAAGTCACCAGTTCACTTCCAGTCAGGGCACATACCTAGGCTGTGGGTTTGGTCCTCTGTTGGGGCGTGTGCAAGAGACAACTGATTGATGTTTCATGCATTGCTGTTTGCTTTCTCCCTCCCTTCCCCTCTCTCTAAAAATAAAGAAATAAAAGCTCTTTAAAAAATGAATGACTCCCTCGCCCTGGCTGGTGTAGCTCAGTGGATTGAGCACGGGCTGCAAACCAAAGCATTGCAGGTTCGATTCCCAGTCAGGGTACATGCCTGGGTTGCAGGCCATGGCCCCCAGCAACTGCACATTGATGTTTCTCTCTCTCTCTCTCTCTCTTTCTCCCTCCCTTCCCTCTCTAAAAATAAATAAATAAATAAATAAAATCTTTAAAAAAATTGAATGACTCCCTCAAAATGGCCAAATGGCCTTGCTCATGCTCAGAAACCTTAAGTGGTCCCTCAGTTTCTTCAATGCCTTGTACTCTCTGACTTTAAACTACCCATATCCACTAAATCCCATACTGCAGCCAACCAGACAACTTGCCATTCCCTGAATATATTCCACCTGTTTCATCATTGTGTCTCTGCTTATACTGTTTGCTTCAAAGTGTTGTCCCTAAACCTCAGCATCAACACCACCTGAGAAATTGTTAAAAACCCAGATTCTCAGGGCAACCTCACTCCTCCAAATCAGAAACTCTGAAGTCAAGGCCCAGCAATGTGTTTTAATAAGGTCATTCTGATGCATACTAATTTTTTTTAACAGGAATTCCTATTCCTGTTTTCCCTGCTAATAGTTTCTCTGTCTTTTGAAAAATTCTTAAACATAACTCTTCTATAAGGTGGACTTTGATTCTTTACTCTCCTCCTACAACCTCTTGTTTCTTTATCCCATCATTTGCAGAGCCCTGCCTTGTTTCTCAGCTATATGCACATGTGGGATTTCCCTTCATAGATTTAAGCTCAAGGAGAGGGAAATTGTGTGTGTGTGTGTGTGTGTGTTCTACTTTGCTTTATCTTCATGTTTTGTCATTTGTTTTCTGTCTTTCAAAATCGAATTGAAAGCAATGAATAAAACTTTCTAACTTGTGAGTGATATAATTCATCAGAATCTGGAATCTTATCAGGAGAAATGAAATAACAATTAAAATTTGGCAGAGTGGCTTTAATCTTCTAATAAAATAAACCCACTCTTTATTTTCACATGCTATTCAATTATGAGAGGCCTGTTTGACACTGTGGTACTAACTTCAGAACATTTTGACTGATCTCTGGGGAAAAAATCTAGCATGTAGTAGTATCATAGAGACAGGAAACTGTGTTTTCTGAATGTGCCTTATTTCATAGACAGCTCATGGCTGCTGTTGCAGTTTGTCTAGAGGCAAAGAAAAAAGTTTTCCCAGATGGGAATGGAATTTAAGTATTAAAACCAACACGTTTAAATGCATCCAATTGCCTTACCTACATCTGTGATTTGAACTCTATTCCATTTTGTTACTGTTAATATTTATTGACTCATTTAAAGTAGTACTTGGTCTTAAGACTGAGCCACTATGGCTATACATGTATGGTCCCTATAAGATAATATTCACAGGCCCAATTTTCTGAGGTAGGGAGCAGGGAGGTGGAGAGTAGTAGAGAAAAGGAAGAGAGAAGAGAGTAGTTTCCAGTTGCATCACAGGGGTGATGGTAACCTAATCAACAACTTCGAATGTAGCCATAAACTGTTGAAAACCTTGCTTTAATTTTTTATTTGCAATTGGGTAGATAAGTAAAATAGTGGTTAAATCACTCTTCTAATGATTGACCAGAAAGGTTTCAAGGTAATGATTTCTAAAATAGGAAAATCAGGGAGTGTTTACTCTATATCTAGCACTCCAAATGGCACTTTCATTCTTAGAGCTCCCAGAAGGGAGGGACACACACATCCCCCCTACCTGGCAAATGAAGAGGGGCAAGCAAGGGGAAGTTAGAACAATTGTCCAAGGTTTGCAGGCTGCACTGATGAAACTCACCCAGACTTCAACCTAAACCCTACTGTAATCCCCTTAAAAGATTAACTTCAATGACACTCAACATGTTTATGCTTACAGTTCTATTTTATTAGAAGATTAAAGCCACTCTGCCAAATTTTAGTTGCTGTTTCATTTCTTCTGATAAGATTCCAGATTCTGATGAATTACATCACTCACAAATTAGAAAGTTTTATTCATTGCTTTAGACATTTTGGCCTTGCATTTAAAGGAATTAAAAGACTCAGAGCAACTCAAGTCCACACTAATCACAGTAAACCCTTTTCCAGTAACCAGCACCTGGGTGTCCATGCAAGCATAATCAGCTCTTCACTGTTATTCATGAGCCATTTCCCTCTGTGTACTGTGGACAGTGAGTAAGAAGGGAGGTGTGTGGCTCCCACTGCATCCTTACAGATCCAGAGGCTAGTCTCAGTGCTCCAGGGAGTGGATTTTTCTTTGATGCAGCTTGAAGTTAGTTATACTTTGTTACAAATCCTCTCAACTCCACACTCCATCTGAATGTTATTTCAGTATATTCAGTAATAACAAAAATAAGCCTTACACTTTGATAACAATTTGGTAACACATGTGATAGGATTGCAATATACTGAGGACCCATGGAAGATATCATCTCACATATTTTGGGTGATTACATAATGGAATAGAGAGGTTTTGTTCTGTTATATAACAGAAATGTGGCTAATGGAAAATTTTAAATGATGTTAATTGGATTTTTAAAAGTCTTTTTAAAAATATGCTGTCTGCCATTCATACCATGATTTAATACTAGAAATTATCTCTTAGAGTGTATTATTTAGTTAAACAATGAACTTTTTAATAAATCAGATCTGCATCATATATTTGCATTAGTAACAGCTATAAATTCAATCTTTAGGATGATTAAAATACTTATCATTTATCAAAATCCCTGGGCAAAATGGCTGTTCTTAGTCAATAGGACATATATTTTCAGAATTATAAATTTTTTTGCACAATAATTGCAATTACAAATCTGGGGATTTTAATCTAGCCATCACATGTTAAGTTGAGCAATTGTCATTTCACACTTAACTATTTTTATGATTACTTTCTATTTCAAAGCAGCTGTTGTGATTTAAATCACAAAGATTCTTATTTTTTCTTCTAATGCTACAGTGTTTCGACAGACAAATCTCTGTGTCCCAAAACATAAATAGTCTGATTCTAAAAGATGATGATGTAACACATGTGTGCTCTCATAGACTTTCCAAGCTTCATTATCTTTTATAGATGGGCTTTTTATTCTTTAAATCTCACACAGTACAAGTGCAGAGTGAATGCTCAATGGATAGTTCATGAATGAATGAGTGAATGAATAATAGTTGGATTATTTAACCATATATTTTTGTTTTTGTTATTTTTTATTATTGTTGTTTAATTACAGTTGTCCCCATTCCCCCCACAATTACTCTTCTCTGCTCTACCCACTCCCACCTCCCACATTCAATCCTCCGCCTATCATTGTCTTTGTCCATGTGTCCTTTATACATGTTCCTTGACAGCCTTTCCTTTTCTTTTCCTTGTTATCCCCCTTAACCATATCTTTCTAAAAGCAATTTTGTATGTGTGTGTGTGATAGCAACTGAAAAAGAAAATAAAAAGATATTTATTGATGCCATTTTCTTTTCTTCCCTGACAAGCTAATAACATTAAAGAGTTAGATAGTGTTTCTCTGGAAAATTTCAAACAGAGATGCTAGTGTGCATTGGAGACTGTGCTTCTCCATTTTAATTATTATGTCAAGCCAAATAAATACAAAGAATTAAGAAAGATAGGGTGAATAGTGGAAAGACAGATGCTGCTAATCAGAACTGATTTCAGATATTTTAGTTTCCCAACAGACCATTTTGATTAGAACAGAGACAAAGACAGGGAAGAAACTCTGATCAAAAATTTCACACCAACCCAAATTGCCATTTCCTAGCAAACCCAAATTCTTCCTTTATAAAACCCTCACTAACGATCACAAGCATAGCTTGTTGCATCCATTTATCTCAGTATCATGTACTATATCTATTTTAGCTAGCACTTGTTACCCTGCTCCCCAAGCGTTTATCTGGATATTTTCCCAATAGCCTTGTGGTAGCTTTAATGGGTGAAACCATGCATTAGTAGTCTTTGCATTCGCTGTGTCTGGCATAGTTTGGTTGCCCAGTGAAGTGTGTTGAATTTGATGTGGGTAGGTAAATGTGTTAGACACTTACACCTCAGCCATGGTTATTCAAAGCAAGATTTATAGTCTACAGTATAATCCTCAGTGATGGAATTTTCCAGGGCTGTCTTAACAATTGTAATCAGTCTGGTTTTAAGTTACATACCAGGTCATATGGAAAACAGGGATCATAATGCAGAACTCTACCCTTCTTATCTGTAGGAACTTTTTCTCATTTTCTGTCACACATCCCAAAGTAGAGTTTAGTATCAAGTCCTGGGCCATCTAATGAATTAAGATGTTTGTGACAAGCAGGTAACTCTTCCATTATATCTTTGTGTTTAAAAAACAGTATTTTGTCACCCACATAGTTCCAAAATGACATTAATATGACTCTGAGGATGTGATTAAACCCTCACTAATGATCTCAGGCATAGCTTGTTGCTTCCATTTGTCTCAGTGTCATGTACTACATCTATTCACAGCTGAGGAAACTGGTTTTTGGAAAGCTAATTGCTAATCTATACAACAGAATTCTTCATCAGGCTCTTAAATCTTAGGCTACATCCAGTCTTTGGGCACATTTTAAAATATACTTTCAACTTTTGAAAAGTTGATGGAGAATAAATTTGGGGAGTATTTCAGGAGGGTAATTCATAAATCACATCAAAACTAATCCACATTACTTTGTTCCAGTAATTCCACTTATGAAAATTTATCCTGATATTATAATTTAATGGTGCCAAAATGTATAGCTACAAAAATTTCATGGTATTGGGCTTATTAAAGAAGTAAAAATCAGAAACCATCATAATATACAAGAATAGTGATTAAACTAATAAAACTGGAACAAGGCACTATAAGAAAATATTTATATGACATTGGAAGATTTTCATGAGATATGATCAAGATTAAAACATCAGATTGCAAAAATCCATGAGCACAGCCTCCTTTTTATTTATTTATTTATTTATTTATTTTACTTACTGTTGTTCAGTTACAGTTGTCCCACCTTTGTCCTTATTGTTCACCCCTACCCAGCCCCCCCACTCCCACAGTCAATCCCACCATTGTCAAGAGCGCAGCCTCCTTATTAGAAATGAATACGTACATGGGGAAAAAAGGAGAGAGCATCTAACAGTCTTGTTGCTTCTTCTCTAGGTGACAGAATGGTAATGATTTCTACTGTCTTATATGTAGCTATCTACATTTTCTAACTTTCTGCAGTAACCATAATAACTTTAGCAATAAAAAAAAAGCTATCATTGATATTTACAAAGATTCTTTCACTATGGCATTGAAGAAAGCGAACCCCCCTAGGGCAGGAATAGCAGATGCTCTACCCAGGCAGACCCACTCACTGACCTCTACCACTTTGCCCTGAGCAACCTTGATGAAACCTCAGTTTTCCTCAGCACAATGCTCTTGGTAGCCACTATCCATAAACCGTAGTTGGCCGAGCGATGAAACTTATTTGCCAGCTCTACTCCATCTAAATAAAACAAACACAAAACTCAGTTCCCAGGAACTAAGATTTAAGTATCTTCTTAGATTGTATTTTACATATAATAATGTTTTAATTTCTCCATTTATGAAATCCTTCTTTTTACTTCCAATGAAGTAATGTAGACTGATAAATGGTATTTGTGAGGGCAGATGTGTTTGTTGAACAACAACAACACCAAAAAAGAATGCTTTAAATAATCTTCATAGACCAATTGTTCTTATAAGGTCAGATGGAAAAGCCTAAGTATTAGAATGATCCCTCCATCCAAAAAATATATATATATTTAAGTATGTCAAACATTGCCTTTTGTGGATAGCAAATCTTATGACTATCCTTCTGACTAATAGCTAGAATAATGAATATTTTTTTAAAAATCTTGCCATTTGCGACATCACAGATGGATCTAGAGAGTATTATGTGAAGTAAGTCAGGCAGAAAAAGACAAATACTGTATGGTTTTACTTATGTGTGGAATCTAAACAACCAAACAAACTAAACAAAATAAAAAACAGATTCATAGAAATAAAGACCAAAAATAGAGTAACCAGAAGGAAGAGGATGAGAGAATGGGTGAAAAAGGGAAGGTGAATGTAGTTAATGATATTGTGATAAGTTTACATGGTGACAGATGATTACTAGAATTAGTGGGGTGATCACACAGTAAGGCATGAAAATGTAGAATCACTATATTGTATACTTGAAACTAATATAACCAATATAAGATTTGTATACCAACTATACTTAAATAAAAATAAAATAAATATATTTTAAAATAAGTCTTATCTTACTGGCATTAAAGTCCAAGGCCTCACCCTTAGAAGGAAAGTGGTCTAGGACCCTAATATTAGAAGATTAAAATATGGAATAAATGAACTAAATTTCCTTAAAATCTGTATCCCAACAGCCTACCTCCTTTCCCTGGCCAGACATATTTGCTTCTCAAGAAGTCTCTTAATTCTTTAATACATTTAATTTGGTGAGTATGAAACAGAACTAGTCAAATGATATCTATATGGGTTAAAATGAAAGTCCCTCAGAGTATTTCTCTCTTTATGAGGTACATACTTTTTAAACTCGTTTTTCTCTCACTGTTAATCAACTTCATTTTTACTTAATCTTTATTATATTATTTTCCATTACCATTTAGTCCCCTATACCCCTTTACCCTCAGCAATCTCCACACTGTCATCCATGTCTATGAGTCCTTTTCCCTTAAATTGCTTCCTATTTTATGGCAATTTAGTCTATTTTATGCATCGCTTTCCCCCTAAAATAATTCATATTTCTCTTTCTGAAGACCCGATGCCCTCTCCAGATCCCCAGGCATTTATGAAAACAGTTTCACTGAATTTTATGGAAGAGATAATTTGGGTGAAGCTACTTCAAATTTCAAGAAATGGAGATGCACTTGGATTCTCTCAGTGGGTGGGTTTCAGGTAAAGATCCCTGAGAGATCTCAGCAGTCACAGAACTGGAAAGCTGTTCCCTCTGTCGGGAAGTGGCAATGTTTGTGTCCCAAAATCTTCTTCAAAGTAACACAGTAGTAACAGCCCTCATGTACCCTGCTCATACCTTGGTGTTGTTGACTCCACTTCTCTCACTAAAATCCTCTTCCTCCTCTACCACCCACCAGCTTCTTTCTTGCTACCTCATTTCTCTGTCATGTGCCTGCTTGCTTCCTTCTTTCTCTGTGCTTCTTTGCCCCTGGACTACTGTATTATAGGTTGTCTCTCTCTGTGTCTCACTCAAACTCTTCAAGAAAGAACATGTTTGGCCATCCAATCACCTGCTAGTAGCAGACAGAGCATGCCACAAAGCAGCAGGGTTATTAAGACTGCTGCACCAAGTATAAACGGCTGGCTTGGCATCTGTTGTCCAGCCTCATGCTTCTTTGTGTAAGAAACACCTCAGAAATGACTATGGATTTGACCAGTGTTCTGAGGACTCCTTCCATAGCAGGTTCAGTACAAGACTGATTTCGTAAATTATTTTGTGAGCCATAAAGTGACATGGGATTTAGCCTGACAGGACAATGCCTCATTGCTTATTTTACTGCCAATCATACCTTACATAGGGAGTTTCAGAAATCATAGGAGGAAAGAAGTGTAATAGTTTTAGAAAATGTTGAAAAATTTAGTGGACTACCATTTTCCTAGTCCAATAACTCTTCAAAATAAATTCAAGACAGCATCTAGCCCCAGGGTTGTTTAAAACCATTACATAAAATGCATTCCTGATTATACAAGGCTACACTGGAGAATACAGTTTCATTACTGAGAATAACTGGTGGGTTTTAGTAATTTGGCTCATTTAGAGTATATATTTTCTTAAAGGAAATGTTCTATATCTTAACATGGGTGATGGTTACAGGGTATAATACAAATGTAGAAATCACTGAGTTGTACACTTAAAGACTGATATGCTTGATGAGTTTTATTTTGTTTGCCATTCTTTAATTCGAAGGAGATTGCATAATTTCTTTCTTACTTCTCATCCCTATCTTGACCAAATCTTCTCCAGTTTTAGGCTCTTCTGGCCTAAATATACCTCATACTGTACCCATTTTCTTCCTTTTATTGTAGCCCTGGTCTAGGTCTGTCTTCATCAGGTACCCTTAATTTAATAATTCATCTATCTTTCTCTTAGTACCTACTTAGCAGTACGCTTTCTGAAAGCAGGCACTATCCTTTATTTTTTTCTGTATGTCTCCATGGCAACCAGCACAGGATTTACCTCAGTAGGATTTAAATAAGGAACATAAGTCAGAGAATGTCAAAACTGCGAGGAAACTTACAGATCTATGGCCCTTCATTTTTTCCTGAAAGAGAAGGCTGATCCAAAGGGTATGTAGAGAAAAAGATGAACAAATACTATTTTTTATTAAGAAAAGTTTTATAATTTTTATTTATTCACATAAGATAAAATTAATCATTTTAAAGTATACAATTCAATGGCATTTGGTACAAAGTGGTATGCAACCACCACCTCTATCTAGTTCAAAAACATTTTCATCATCCTAAAAGAAAACCCTGTACTCATTAAACAGTCTTATTTCCCCAGCCCCTGACAACCACTACTTTGCTTTCTTTCTCTATGAAGTTACCTATTCTGTATATTTCATTTAAGTGGAACCATACAATATCTGACTTTTTCTGTCTGGCTTCTTTTATTTAACATAATGTTTTCAAGGCTCATCCACAAGGTAATATGTGCTGCCCTGCATGCATTCACAAGGTGCTTCATTCCTTTGCATGGCTAAAGTACAGACATTTTTGAGCACTAACAAAGTACCAGATATTGCACCAGGTACTTTACATAGGTAATATCATGGAATCCTAGAAGCAGCTGTAAGATATAGGTATTATTATCCCAATTTTATATATTTGAAAACTAAGGTTCAAAGAAGTGATATGTCTAGCCTAAGTTTATAAAGCAAGGAAACCACCCAACCCTGAGATCCAAGTGCAGTGATCCTCAACTACAGGAACTGTCTGTCTTGTTACAGTAAGTCTCTTACTTCACATCCTCATTTGTCTCTCCATTACCTGGTGACACATTGGTGATGCAGCCAACATTTCAGAGAAGACCAAACAGCCTCTTGCTATGATTTCCCTTGTTTGAAATCATATATGTTAGGTCTCAAAAAAGATACTGAAAGCACTACAGAAATTTTCATTGCACTTTAGTAGTGTGTAATTGAACTTTCATCCAATTGAGGCCAAAAACAATTTTCCTTCATTATCTGGAGATCATCAGAGAAGGAGGCCTCTTCTGTTTAAGCTTTTGAAGGTATATGAGATTGGGTGGGGGGTGGGGGTGTGCTTTGAATGTGTATGAGCATCACTGAGGCAGTAGCATGAGAGGTAGTTTTAATAATTAATTCATTAGGCCTATTTATTTCTCTAATTGGTCGTGAAGCTTTGTCAACAAAGAGATAATAAAAACAATTAAAATGTAAAAAAGAATATAAACTTGGTGTGGAGTTTGGATATTAATGATGCATACAGAGATGAAAATAGAAGGCCCTAATTATTTCTTAAATAAGTGTTTAAATATTTACAAATTGTACTTCAATGAAACTCATTTTAATTTGTATAGATGTCTGCTGTCTTGTACTGGGGTAATAGATGAAGAGAAGCCTCAACTTTGGGTTCACGAACCAGATTCAGGGGGTCTATGAACACCTTGGAATTACCTGGAAAACATTACACATGTGCACATTTTTCCAGGATGAGGATGCAGAGCTTTCATCAAATTGTCATAGTTTAGGAACTGCTGCTTCACAGCTTTCTCTGACTCCTAGGCAGCAGCCAACTGTAGTCTAACAGTCTAGGGATCCCAACTTCCTCTGCAATGTTAGCAGGTGCATCTGCAATACATGGGCATGTAAGGGGGCTACTACAATCCCAAAGTCCTCGAGGGCCAAATGGCCCTTCAGCAGGCACTAGGAGCCCTTTCTGTGACCATAGCCTTGAAAGGTCACCTTACACCAAGAGGCCCCAACCACCAGGATGCTCACAGTAACAGTCTGTGGCCTGCTAGGAACCAGGCCACACAGCAGGAGGTGAGCAGTCTTAGGGGAGCTAGTGAAGCTTCACTCATCAAACAAAGATACTTGTGAAAAGTACTTTCTGCCTAGCACAGAGTAGATGTTCCAAAAATGTTTCTTTTCTTTCCTTTTTAAATCACTTTATTGAAGTATGATTGACATGCATAAGTACATATTTAATGTGTACAATTAAATGAGTTTGGAGTTAAGTATTTAGCTGTGAAACCATCACCACCATAAAGGCTATAAACACATCTATCTCCTCCCAGTTTCCTGTTGCCAATATTATTATTGTTGTTTTATTATTATTATTTTGAGGTAAGGGTACTTAACATACATTATCTTTCTAGCAAGTTTTATGTATACAATGTAGTATTCTCAGCTATAGTTACTACTCTGTACAGTAAATCTCCAGAATTTATCTTGCAAAAGTGAAATTTTTACATTCAACTCTCTGGAAAGGGCCTTGAATTGAGAGATAATTGGTCTGCTCTTCTTGTTCCTAATCAAGCTTTGACTAGTTAGTTATGTGTGAACTTGGTTAAGTCCCTTTCACCTCAATTTCCCCACCTATAAAATGAGACTGAACACGGTGCACTGGAAGACCTTCCCTAATTCTGTTATTTTATGTATTGCCTCCCAGAGGAAACCATCACCCACCCACTGTTCTACACATGGTGAAAAAAAGAAGCTGTATTGTATAGAATGTGTCAAACACTTGACAGATGTCCCTTGAGACAAACATGTTTCCATTGTTTCACTTCCACAGACCTTAATCCCCCTCCTTTAGTGATTCTGAGTTGCTGGGACTATTTTATGCAGCCTGAAGCCCAAATCCTTGGTCCCTTGTGAGATATCCTCCATTAAGTTTGCCTCAAAAGACAGCACACTTCACATGCCTTGAGCATAGTTGTAAATTCCTCTGTGACAAAATGAAAAGATTAATTTTGAGCTTCAGTATTTTGTGTTTACCCGTCATGGTGCCAACTGTCATTGTAGTAATACACTCTCCCATGCAAACAATTAAAAATTATGCACAAGGACTCTGTTCTAATTGCTTTGCTTTGAATTACAATTCAATGTAGAACCATTATCCATGCTTTGCAGTTTCAGAAATTTTTACAACTTGTAGAGACTGCTTTTTCTCTCCAAAACATCTATAGCAGCAGTACAAAGTCAGGGAAATACAAAGAGTACCTTCTGACAGTGCCTAGAATGTTTTTCCCTCTATTCCTAGGCCTTGGGCTGCCTCCCCACCCCAAGCTACCCAAGATTCCTGTCTCTATTGAGAGCCTCACACTTTGGAATTTTCTCTACTGTCCATCTCCCTACACCAAACTTACCTGTTTTGATCATTCCCTCTGAAGCCAGATCACTGCTACTAAGCAACAAATAGGATAAATTAGTCTGTTCCCAAGTATTCAGTGGATGCCAATAAAGTTACTCTTACTTTTTTGTGCTTTAAAACGAAAGGGAAGAAAATTATCATCCTCCCCCTTTTATTGAGTGTAGGTTGGCAGTTGCATGCGAGGAAGGAGGACATGATGCAGAAATAGCTGCTTAACTCCACCTTCTCCCAAATTGAGTCAATTTCCAGAAATCTCAGCTAACATCTAAAACAGGGAGCATCCAAATACTCATTTGGGGGGAAAGGAGTGAAAAACGAACTCATTTAACTGCCCTTCAGTTAGTTTTTTCTTCTCTCTATTGTCTTTTTGTCTCTTTTGTACCTTCTCTGGCCTAGCCTTCTTCTGTTACATAACTAAACACAAAACAGCATGTAATCTTCCCACAAAAAACTAAAGGTTTCTGTGGAGTAACCTCCCATCTCCTTGCATGTGCCTGTCCCACAGGATCAGGGCAGGTCGTCATAACCTGTGCTCAGTTTCCAAGGGGAAGAATCTCTCCAATACCGATAGGACAAAAGAAAGCTAACTGAGCACATCTCTTCTGCTCTGAGGTAGATTATATTGTATATATGAACAACAGTTGTACATAAATATTAGTATATTCTAGAACCTCCCACCAGTGCTATCTAAATGACTCCATGTCAATTCACCATTGGACCTGAGTAAATGATGCTTAATGTGGAGATACATGAACACTGGCATTAACATGAAGAAGCTGTCAACTTATGTCTTAACAATCAATACCTGATGATACCTGATATATTCAGAAGAGGTATGAGACACCTACCCTCTTATGAAAGATGTCTCATTCTTTTTGAGTTTCAAAGAAAATGGATGTCACCTCTTAAGCATTTTATCCCTCTCTTGTCAGAACTTCTCTCTAAAGTAAATTGAGTCATTCCCTTTAGACTTCCAGACTTAATGTACTTAAACTCTGTGGGTGTGTATCTTGGATTTCATGTCATGGGGAGCAAAACCCCAATTAGGTTCATTCCTCAGGAGAAAAGTAATTCCTCTGAGACAGGTCTTGCATTGTATTCTATCATGATGTGGAGACACCTGTCAGTATGTCATTGTCCCGCAAAATCAGGTCTGACACCTTTCTGCTCTCCTTACATACTTGGGAATACTTATGTCATGGTCTAAAGATGATGCCTTTTCAAAAACCCTTAGTGCCTTTTGGTAGTTTTAGTAGTGATGGGAGACTCTTTTACAAAGAGGACTCTAACCATGGGAACAGTGATAGAAAGCAAAATTACAAAACAGGTGATGTTTACCATCACATTTTCAGTCTTTCTTTTCTGCAAACTGTTTTCTGCTCTCTGTGTCTTTCCCAGATATTTTATACCTGTTAAATATGGGGAAATGGTATTAAACTTATTCATAGCAATAATAAATGACCTGGTAGACCATAAATTAAATGGTTAAAAGTCAGAAAGATTTGAGATTGAGTCCTGGCTCTGTCATATACTCTAGGATATTGGATGAGTTTCTTTCTGAGCCTCAGTTTCTTAAGTTAGAAAATGGAAAGAATAAAATCTTCTTGGGCTAATGCTATGACTGAATGAGACAATGCATCTAAAGCACTGAATACAGTAGCTGAGATACAATAAGTACCTAGTAAACTATAGCTTTTGTTATTGTTATATCATGCCATCCTGAAGTAAAAAAAGGGATTTCAAAGCTGGAATTTTTCTAACAATAAGTTGGAAGACTTTGGTTATATTTCTTAGGAAAGATAAGTACTGAAATCAAACCACATTCTATTAGGTGTGCTCTATATATTATATAAGAACATCACTAATTAAAAATAATGAAAGGTTTAATTTATTTTTTCAATTTTATTGAATATAATTGGCATATAAAATTGTTAGATATTTCATGTACATCATAGTGATTTCACTGTGAAAAGAGTTCCACCATCTAACATCATCTAGTTAATCACTACACCTTTTTTTTGTGTGTGTGAGAACATTTAAGTTCTCCTCTCTTAACAAATTTTAATTACATAATACGGTATTATCAACTATAATCACAATGTTTCACATTGGGTCCTCAGGCCTTACTCTTTTTATAGCTGAAACTTTCTACCATTTTACCAACCTCTCCCTAGATTTCCCTAACCCCAGACTACAACCCTTTTCTACCCTGTTTCTGTGAGTTTGATGATTTTTTTAAAATTTTTTGATTCCACATATAAGTGATACCATACAGTATTTCTTTCTCTGTCTGGCGTATTTCACTCAGCATAAAGACTTTAAGGTTTTATCTTATTGTCACAAACGGCAGGATTTCCATCTTTCTCATAGATGAATAATAATCTATGGTATATGGGTACCACCTCTTCTTTATCTACTCAACTGTTGATGGACACTTAAGTCTTTTTCTTATCTTGGCTATTGTGAATGATGCAATGAACATGAGAGTACAGCTATTTCTTCAATATTCTGTTTTCATTTCCTTTGGAAATAAAATATATTCAGAAATGGGATTGCTGGATCAAATGGTAGTTCTATCTAAAAAAATTTTTAGGAACATCCATTCTATTTTCCATAGCGGCTGTTCGAATTTATATTCCCACCATCAGTACACAATGGTCCCCTTTTGTCCACTGCCTCACCAACACTTATCTCCAGTCTTTTGAATGATGGTTATTCTAACAGGTATGAGGTGATATCTTACTGTGATTTTGATATACATTTTTCTGATAATTCATTATGTTAGAGCATTTTTCATGTACAATAAGTCCTCAGTTAACTTCATCAATACACTCTGTAACTTTAAGTAAAACAACATTATAGAACCAAGTTTATCATAGGCTGTCTTTAGAAAAATATTGATTCAGTTCCTCTGTTCATTTTTGAATTGTATTTTTTGTACTTGAGTTGTATGAGTTATATGTTTATATGTTTTGGATATTAACCCCTCATCAGGTATACAATTTGCAAATATTTTCTCTCAGTCAGTAGGTTGCCTTTTCATTTTGTTGATGATTTCCTTTTCTGTGCATAACCTTTTAGTTTGATGTAGTTCAAATTGTTCATTTTTGCTTTTTTGCCTATATTTTTTGTTTAAAATCCAAAAAAAGAAAGAAATCATTGCCAAGACTTATATCAAAGAGCTTAGCCCCATGTTTTTTTCTATAAGTTTGATGGTTTCAGATTATAATTCAAGTATTTAATCCATTTTGAGTTGATTTTTGTATGGTGTAAGATAGGATCCAGTTTCATCCTTTTGTATGTTGTTGACCAGTTTTCCCAACACCATTTATTGAAGAGACTGCCATCCCCCCATTATATATACTTGGTTCCTTTGTCATAAATTAATTGACTATATATACCTCAGTTTATTTCTGGCCCCTCTATTCTATTCCATTGCTCTATGTGCCAGTTTTTAATGTCCGTACCATGCTGTTTTGATTAATATAGCTTTGTAATATGGTTTCATGTCAGGAAGTGTGCTGTCTCCAGCTTTGTACTTCTTTCTCAAGCTGTCATTAGCTATTTGGGATCTTTTGTATTTCCTTACAATTTTAGGATTTTTGTTTTTTTCTGTTTCCATAAAAATGCCATTGGAATTTTGATAGCGTTATGTTGAATCTATAGCTTGCTTGGGGGTAGTGTGGATTTACAGCAAATGTTTACTTTTAAGTTATTTTTTTAGGGATATGAGTATATCAGTTAGTATTTGCTATATAACAAGTCACCCCAAAACTTAACCTAAAACATTTATTTAGTGCAAAAGCACTAAAAGGCATCAAAATCAATGAGTTCAGACAGTGGAGAAAACATCTTGATAGATGTATTGATTGCATCAAATGGAGAGAACTTTGAAGGTGACTAAAGTTTAAACATGTAAGAATAAATACACAATTTTTAATAAATAAATTCCAGGTTTTAGGGGTCCCCCCTCATGGGTATAAATTTTTCAGTGTGATTGCAGCCAAAATAAAAATTAATACAAACTCTCCATACAATTCAGACTCCTGTTTACTCTTTTGGAAAACATGTTGAAAAGTAGACTGTTATTTGTTTCCACGTTCATTGAAGAGAATGCAAACATAGGCAATATCAGAGATATCTCTTCAGGAGATATTAGACAGAAAAAATGGACTTTGGAAAACATTTGAATTCAACAAATAACTCTGCATCTACACCGTTCACAGCTTCTCACCACAGCATTAATTCACTGTAGCTTGAAACTGAACAGCAAGTATTCCATTAAAAAAAATCTTGGCATTTTCAGATTGATCAGTTTGTTTTATCTACAGCTCTATTTCCATATTAGACTGGTTTTCTTTTATTGGGTTATTTGGATTTTTATAGGTCTTATATGGCCTATCATTCAATATCCAAGAATGGTTATAAGAAAAGAGACATATGTGAGTGTCATGTTGTCATAAAATTACCTGCAGTTACAACTTTACTATTGGTAGCAATACTTTCTGCAAACAAAATATTCTGTGGAGCCACTGGATTTGCTCTCATGTTCAGCAGTAGCTGTGTTGGTGAATGTCAGAGGAGTTTGCACAGCTAGTCTCTGGGTCTCTCATTTGTATTTCAACTACACAGGACAGAGTATTTTATTAGATGATAATGTCATACTTACGTAATAATATAAAAGCCTGGAAAAAACTTGGATTCTAATTTTAAATTCACCACTTTTTAGCTGTGTTTATTTAGGCAGTGTAAACAACTTCACTGTATCTTAATGGCTTCTTTTATATAATGGAAATATAAATTTTTGTCTATTCCAGCAGGTATTGTTGTGATGATTGATGAAATTGTATGTGGAAAAGTAATTTGTAAATAATAAAAATAGAGAGGAAGGTGGTGTGATTATGATCATTATCATTGTTCACCTCATAAAGGGCATGTCTGTAATCATTCAAAGCAGTAAAGGACTCACCGAACCATAAGGCTTATTTCACCATTTTCAGATTAAGATAAGTAATAAATTTAATATCAGACAAGGAGCAGAAAGCCATTTCTGTAGGACAGGTAGGGATTCACTGTCACTGTAGGACAGGTAGGGATTCTGTAGGACTGTAGGGATTACTGAGTTGAAATCCTTGATCAATCCTTGATTTCAACTCAGTAATCATCCTCATCTAGTTTATTCTTGGCATTATCAAGGTGTCAGAATTTTGTTATTTGGAGACTCTCCAGGTTATGGATTACTTGCTTCCTGTTACTGCCTAAATTTGTAACAATTCATTCCTTGGTAACCACTTTACACATTAGCAGTACTTGATTCAGACACAAGAAAGAAAAACATCAATAACTTACATATCTGAGGGGATGGCACAGGGGTAGGGCCAGTATTACCTATGAGAGTAAATTACCTGTTATTGCCCTAACCTTTTGACATACCTGACTGAGTGTCCACTCTCTCATAACATCAGCAGCACACAAGTGCTTTTAAAGTTTCTAAGGACAATGAAAACTTGTTTCAGAGCACAGATGTTTTATACAATCTCCCTCCAGCTTTCACCCATATTTTTTTCTCTCCTCTATTCCCTCCTCTGCATTTCCTTTGATCTCTTATCATTTTCCCCATCCTTATGGAAGGGTTACTTGTCACGGAGATTTACAAAGGCACTTTGGCAATTTCATTTTGCCTAAGTGGAAGTTCACTTTAAACCAAAGAGCAAAATATTTTATTTGAAATTTCAATTCATTTTTTCAAACTTAAAAATATATTCCAATGTACTCCTTCTGGTTAATAATAGAAACTGAAATGTTAAATATGAAAACTAGCTGCATAAATGCTCTGTTAAAAGAATACCATTATCGTCCCCAAAAACCAAGTTAAAAAGGAAAAAATACACAAAAAAGAAACCTGCCCTATCTTCTCTTCAAAAAGGATCATAATGCCTTCCTTATCTTGTTTATCCCTTTAACCTCTTCGAATCACTTTTAAATATTATCTTCATGGAATTTTGGGAAAGACTTTTAATTTGTGGGCATTTATGTAAACTAGACAGCCTTTCTGAGGTCTGGCAATGTGGTGGATCAATGTGGTTGGTATCTTATCGATACATACTTGAATGAAGAAAGACAGGTGCATGAGAAGCTGAGTGTCGGTGAATGTGGCTCAGATCCTAAACCACAGACCAGAAACCATGGGACAATTTTTACCTGTAAAACTCTTAGACTCCAATCTTTAAATGACTATATATAAATCAAGATGATTCAAGGGATATTTTATGAAAAAAATGAAAGTTTTTTTATAACACATACATAACTTATTGACTGCCTTCTATGTGCCAGTATATTGTGTTAAATGATTTATACATGTGTTTGTCCATATTTAAATCTCCTCTAGGTATTACTAGCACATTTTACAAATAAAGAAAAGTTAAATAACTTGCCAAAATTCACCCAACTTGATCCATATTTGAACCCAGAGCTGAGTAAATGAATCAACAAAAGATATTTTACTGTCTCTCTGTTTATAGTGTTTAGTAGTCAGAAAACTTCTTGAGAAAAACATTTGGAGAAATTAATTTTAATTGAGGAAAGCATGTTTGATGTGCATCCCCTCTGGCCTCAAGCCAGATAGGAGAAGCTTACAGAAAATCACCAGAGTTTGTTATGTGTCCTGTGGTGCTTGGGTGACACAGTGGGCTGCCACCAGTCTGGGGCACGAGAAATATAAATAAAGGATGAGAACCTGGCTATGGCAGCAGACAGAGCTCTGTAGTTCTGGAAGTCATGTACTCCTATCAAGTACAGGTCGGAGATGTGTGTTTCCAGGGGACCAGATATGACCTGGAGCTTTCCTCAGTGGACTCTGCCAAAGAGGGCCACCCAAAGGGGCACTGAGACCTCAATGGAGAAAAACTATGTGACAATGAACTTCTGAGAATCAAAGACCTAAGGGGCAGTCACAAATGGCCAGCCAGACACCTTGGTCAGGGAGCCACAAGGGAGAGATACCAAGTGAATTCTGGGGAACAACCAGGTGATAAAGGCCTTTCAACCATCCACAAAGCTCCCCGTGAGAGAGTGGACTTCAGAACTCTGCCATGGCTGCAAGAAACCAATGCCAGCTCACAGCGGTTCTAAGCAACTAAGATATTCCCTGCTCCTTATGTCTCTCATCTTGCCCTATCATCCCAAGCCCTGAAGAAGAGACATCTAGCAAGTGTGTGGCAGAAAGGTAGGGGCAAGGGCAGTAAGAAGAGATGGAAGTTTGAGTCAGGAAAAAAACTAATATATAGATTGGCCTCTTTTTCCCAGGATAGTTTTCTAGTCTGCCTCAGTCCTGACTCACAGCTTTGACCACACCTCATATTCAGCATGTGAATAATAACTTAAACTGGGCATATTAATTATGGTATTAAGACAGTTTCAAGGTCTAAAGCCCGAAAAGGCTTGCTTGTGTTGCTTTGTTTTCTCTGAGAAAGGGATGAGTACTGAGGCCATTGAGAGGGTTTACAAGCCCTCTCTTGACAGCAACACTTGGGTCAGGAACATGGGTGGCTTAGTAGTGTCAACAAACAAACCACAGTGTTTTGTTAGTGGATTACTAAACAGTATTGTGGCAATGGGCATCTTGGTGTCCCATCAGAAAGGTTGTATATCAAGGCAAAGTCACAATACTTGACCATCTGCAGACATCATTCAATCATGGAGGCTCTGCCACCTGCTTTTGCCTGTATAACCTTGGGCAAGTCACTTCAGTCCTCTGTGCTTGTATTTTTAATTCTGCAAAATAGAAGGAATAATTTCACTTTGTCATAAGATTTTGGGAGGAGACTAAATAAGTTCATATGCTTAAAGTGCTTAGAAGACTGGATGACACATAAGTAGCACTTAATTCAATGTTTTAAATGAACTTTATTAAAATCAACACAGTGAATCCAAGAAGTTAATTTGAAAGCATCCATTTATTAAGTGAATGGTGAGTTGAAAAACAATAAAATATAAGAAATGTTTCAATCATTCCAATATCAATAAGATGCATGAAATTTTCTAGATGAGGTAAAAAAAACAGTTAGTGTTAACTGGATTTCGTTGGTTATTATGTGCACAACAAGCCTGCCTCTGGTTCTGGACAGATCTCTCCTGCAGCTTTCGTATTGATTAAAGATCTGCATGGAATGTGAAAGTCTACGCCAGCTGACCCACTTTCATGTTCAGAACACGGTGTTGTATTGCATTACACAAATTGATTTTTACAAAATCCCTTTTCTCAGTTGGAGTTTCAGGTCCATTCTCTATGTAGAGTCTGTCTGTCATTTCCTCTGTTATTAAAAAGGGGGAAAAGGACTTTCCCACAATTTTAGAAGCTCCTTCTTAAATTCATTCATCACATCCATTTTCTTTCTTTATTCTGCAGATTAAATAAGCTAAAATTCCTTAGTTATTAGGAGTCATTTGCTTTTTCCTTGGGGTGTGACTACATATTGATTTGATGCAGTCCTGAATTGCTTTTTCATTATTTTCTTTCCAAGAAAAAAGAAACAAAAAGTAACTTGTGCAAGGTAATTAGAGCAAAAGTTACTAATCTTTTTTGTTCAAATGACTGCTTAAGGGTAGAACTCAGAAAGTTTGGAAGGGGCAGTGAAGACAGGCATGGAGGTGGGAAGGAAATAGGTTATGCTGTCTTGTTTACTAGCTCTATTTTCATTGTACACTTACTTCTTTCTCAACCATATAATAATGGTACCTATTTGTATACTTGAGTACTGGAGTTGCAGAATATTAACATTAATATACATGGTCTGACAAGTATGTGTTTCAATCTAATACACAGTGTAATGGTTAAGAGAGTACCAGTTCTGAAACCAGAGTGTCTGAATTTGAATCTGGGCTCCATTTTTACTTACCACCCCTCTGACCTTGGGCAGATAACTTCTGCTGTCTGTGTTTACATCTGTAAAATGAGTGCAAAGGAAATTAATATCTATAAAGTGTTCAGAAGAATGAATGGAACTATTAGTTATTACTATTTCTCCACTCTTACTTCTGAATTAAATAATAGCTAGTTATTTAGTGTTGTTTTTCCATTTCATTTAGAAACACATCAGCATGTTACAAATGAAATAGAATAAGATGATTGAAAAGCATCAGTTTTTATTAATACAGACTACCTGTACTTTGAAAAATCATGTGCTAGAAGTGATAAATCCCATAGTTCTTGCTTTTACATTTTGATTATAAAATTTGCATCTGAAAGAAGCAATGAACTTCAGATGTCTATTTGCTGCCTTCCTTCTTTCCTACACTTTCCTTCTGTCTCATTCTACTTTGTGTTATTATGGTGCTGCTTTGAAAGCAATGATAAACATCTATTTCATTGTACAACAAAACCCTTTTTAAAGGAAACTACTCAGACTCAAACTCGGACCCACATGCTTATTAATAGTAAAACAATAATTTAACTTGTATTTTAAAGATGAATGTCCAAGTTAAATAGTTTATTTAGAAAAAAGATTGGATTTAAAGTGGGAGGGGCATTTAGGGACAAATGGCAACCAGAAATAAAAGATCCCCAATCCTCTGTCATCTGTAGCCAACACCACCACCGAGCAACTATGAAAGTTCCTCTTTCCTTCTCTGGGAAAACTCACCTATTGAGAAAATAAACGAAATCCCTCTTAATCAGTTAGTCAAGGTACAAAGAACTAACTGCTTTCCTTCCATTATGGGCTATTGGGGACTATAAGCTCCAACCAGGCAGAAGGCTAAATTGCAACAGTACAACCTTTGAGTGAACTTGGCATTTCAGCCCTGGATCCTCTCCTGGGAGACTCCTGGTCATTTTGCTTCCCCATGGCTACTATTTCTTTGCTCATGGTTTTTACCTCCTGATTTTTTTTCTGGTTTACTTTTGTCTCCGTTTTTGCTCCATCTTTCATTATAGGTTCATTTGTATGTTTAGTTATAACATTCTCATTTGCTAGAGCATTACTTTTTTAATCTTCTCATTATAAAATTAACATTTTCTAAACTTCCCACCACTCTGGATAACTTCATCATTAATAATGAGGAAAGCATTAAAAACAACAAAGAAAAAAATTTTAAGAGGAGACTTTCACAATGTTAGGTTTATATTACTAATGAGAATTTTTTCTAGTTTAAAGTATTCTTTGAATTGTATTTTTTAAAAGTTTTTATTTATTTTTAGAGAGCAGGGAAGGGAAGGAGAAAGAGAAGAATAGAAATATCAATGTGTTGCTGACTCTCACATGACCCCCACTGGGGACCTGGCCCGCAAGCCAAGCATGTACCCTGACAGGGAATTGAACTGGCAACCCTTTGGTTCGCAAGCCAGCACTCAATCCACTAAGCCACACCAGCCAGGACTCTTTGAGTCTTAATTAATAGTTTTAGCAGATTGGAAGTCTTTCTTGTTATGGTTCTATACATTCACTTAGATTACAGTGCTCTACAATGTGAGAGTGAAAGTAATTTTTCCTCATGACTAACTCCAAAAATCCAAACATTTTGCTGATTGACTTAGAAACAAGAAAGCCGATAGTGGGTACTTTTATTATATATTTTTTCATTTGTGTATTTAATATTTTTTTCTGAAAAGGAACTGAGCGGCTTACAAAGATATATACTCTCTAACAAGATAACCTCAATTTATGTTGTGCCACTCCTCCCCCCCAAAAAAAGAACGAGAAAAAATTAAAAATAAAGTTGAAGGCAATGTAGAGCCAAAGAGGCTAAACATATGTATCACAATGACTCCAAACTCTTCTTTGGGTGAGTTCACATATTTGGCTAGAAAAACAGAAGTCTGATCAAACTGAATAACAAGTCCCAATATTTTCCCCACCTCTACTTATAGGACAGATGACTTGTACCTGTGAGATACCATTTTCCTGGGGTCACCACTGTAGCCAGTTTGCTGCTTGTTATTCATTCTCTCTGCTACTCCAAAAGAAAGTACATGAGAATTCAAATGACTATGACACAGTTATAGGGTATCCTTCAGTCTTCTGTAATTGATTTCTGAAGTACATAATTTATAAACTTTATTAGTTAAATATTAATACTAAAAATCATTTGCAAGATATCTTACACACACTGTTCTAAGGAACATCCAGATTTGCACAAGTCTCAATGTCCATAAATCAACATAAAAGAAATTTTAAAGAGAATTAATTTTGAAGCAAAATAAAGCAGGGGTTTCTCCAGGTACTCCCTGTGAGGATGAGTACACTTTGATGCAATGAATGCCTTTCCACATGACATCCTGACAGAAGCATCAACAAATTCCACTGGACTAATTACTTTTGCAGCCTTAAAAATGGGCTGCTAATTACATCCTAATAAGCACCTAAATAAAGACAGTTCTCTGGGACATTGATATTTTATCACTTGTCATCATTCTGAATTGTGTATAGTTATAATGCTTATTATCATTAAGCTATCCATTATTTAGGAAAGCAACCCATCTTGCAATAATGTTATTGGCAAAAAATCCTAAAGTTTTATTGAAAGGATTTTTCCTGTCTTTTGCTTAATTACTGTAGATACAAGGACTATCCAGAAAGTTGCTATAACTTCCCTGTGTAAATATAAAAGCAAATTTGCTCAATTGTATTTAATGTAGGGCAACGGTTCTTAGACATTTGGGAGTCACAAATATATAAGAAAATGATGAAAGCTGTCGATCCCTTCCCCAGAACAATGCACAAAGATGAATAATATTAAATTTTATGTATTATTTCAGAGATTTTATAGAGCCTACACACAGGACCTCTAGCCCAAAGATGCCATTTCTTCTAACTTACATAACTTGATTCTAGTTACTTTAACATGTATAACACATAAACAAAAGTCTGCATATAGAAAACCTTACTCTGGCACTTAATTGGGAATGACTACAACGTCAGTGTTAACAGCCAGACCTTTACGTGCTTTTATTCATGTAAAAAGCATCATAAATCTCTACACAGATGCAGACCCAATTTACCAAGATTAACAGAACCTGACCTTTGTGACCGGAAAAAATCCTGGAGCTGCCAAAATTTAATATTTTTATGAACACAAAAACCATCTTAAAATTTTTCACCCTTCCTGCAAAGACTGGCCGTAAGCAAACAAACTGATGATATAGAAAAAGGCTAAAGTGGGTTCTAATGTAACTTCTAACTATGTCATGTAGTAATATAAAAATGAAAAGAACTTCATTTCCTATTTTATGTGAGGGAGGTGGTCCTGTAATAATTAGAATATTTAGGAGCTATTATGACTTGATAGTTGAGCCTTTTTGATACACATTAGTCACATTGATTTTCATCAATTGTTTAGTATCTCTCTTCTCTAGCAGAAAACTTAATTTTGGAATGTGATTGTCAGGTTAATCAGAGCTAGAATTATCTATACAAAGAAGTATCTGTGGGCTTTGATTACCTACCAAAACCTAACCAATCACAGGTGGCTGAGTGGGTAGTCTATAGCATTGTCATTCTGTCACTGTGCTGCATATGTTGCTAATGAGCGAAGTAGGTGTATTTATAGAACATCATGAAATTCTCAGCTTCTAGTAAAATATTGTTTCTCTATTCTCCTGTTAATTAGGAATTGCCACTGATTTTTGCATTTATTTAAATATTATTAGGACTGTACATTTTCTATAGCATATTTACATGTATTCAGTATAAAAACATTACACATGAGAACTAAGCCATTGAAGTAAATTTAGATTGTGTAAAGGAAATTATGTGACTATTATTTTTATAAGAAAATAACCATGTGAAGTAAATAGTCAAGAGTGTTCTATAGTGGAGTTTCTATTCATTTTTGTTTGTAATAATTGGTATCTACTTTTAAGTTCATATTTGAAGACTTGTTAAACTGTAATAATCTTATAAGAGAAGGAAGAAACATATGAGATTCATTTGTAGTTATTCCTGGATGGGTAGAATTATGAATGATTTCTATTTCCCACTGTTTCTTTAACTTTGTTTCCTAATTTTTTCATAATGGCAATATATTGCTTTTGTAATAAGCAAAGAGCAACAAAAGACATTTCACTTGTGAGGGAAGGAGAAAGATAATGCTCCATTATAAAATTTGCAGGCCCTTTTATCTTTTCACATTTTTTATTCTTGTTCAAGTACAGTTGTCTCCATTTTGTCCCCACCACTCCCCTGCCCCAGTCATCCCCACTTCCCACCCTTGATCCTACTCCCCTTTGCTTTTGATCATGTATCCTTTATACATTTTCCTGAAAAAACATTCCCTTTCCCCCATCATCCCATTCCACTTCCCCTCTGGTTACTGTTAGTTTGTTCTTTATTTCAATATTTCTGGTTATATTTTTCTTGCTTGTTTGTTTGGTTGATTAGGTTCCACTTACAGGTGAGATCACCTGGTGTTTGTCTTTCACTGTCTGGCTGATTTCACTTAGCATAATGCTCTCTAGTTCCACCCATGCTGTCGCAAAGCATAGACGATCCTTCTTTCTTTCTACTGTTTAGTAGTCCATCATGTAAATGTACCATAGTTTTTTGATCCACTCATTTACTGATGGGCACTTAGGTTGCTTCCAGCACTTGACTATTGCAAATTATGCTGCTATGAACATCAAGGTGCATAGGTTCTTTTGGATTGGTGTTTCACAGTCCTTAGGGTATAATCCCCTTTTAAAAAACAAGCTGCTATAGAGGCAAGACATACACCACAGCCCTAGGCCAAGGGGAGTCATTACAGATTGGCAATGAATGATTTTAAGGAGCTTGGGTGGGGTTTCTCAAAAAGAAAAAGGGTAAAAAATACAGGTTTAGGACACAGAGAAAAAAACTCTATATAGTCAGGAAAGAACTATTTACATGAAGTAATATCTCAGTTTACTCTAGACTTGAGGGACTCTTAGGCAGCTTAATAAAAGAGTTTAGTACCTCTTTATAGCCTTAATTTAAGACTAGGAGTTTTTTGCTTAAGTAGGAAGCAATAGGAATTCACTTGGAAGTTTTTGAATGGATGAGTAATTAGATTGGTGCTGTGCTTTAGAAAAATTAATCTGCAGCCCTGAGTAAATAGCTTGGGGCATGGAGTGATAGTAGAATGAGTTTAAGGTTTTGAGACTCTCTTAAATGGCTCAAATGAGATCTTGAGTTGGACTCCAGTTTTATGAGTGCAATAGATAAGAATAAAAAAAGTTTGTTAAAGAAAATTAAAGGTGTCTTTAGTTCATTTTATCTAAGATGCACCATTTGTTTAGTTTACAACTGACTGATATATAAAAACTGGGAATAAGTTAAATCTCTAGTTAGGTTTGATATCCAGAAGACCTGATTTCACAGAATCTTACTTTATTCTCTTTATAGATTACCTTCAAAATAGGACTCAAGGGTTTTAGGGAAAAAATCTGTAAAAAGGGCATTGATAGTAAGGTAGTTGTTTCTTGAAATTCTCTTTACAGAATCAACATATTTAAAGTTCACATTAATAATTTCTATATTGAACATGTGAATAAAAATGATGAATTTGGGGAAAGAGAAAGCGAGAGAAATTGAAGCGCATGGAGTTTAGGCCACCAGTTTATTATCACTTTCTGGCAGTAAACACTAATTGAAGACTTGCTTCTTCTTAGACACCAATAAACAACATTTTAAAAAGTTGAATCACCTGGCTGGAGTAGCTCAGTGGATTGAGCGCGGGCTGGGAACCAAAGTGTCCCAGGTTCGATTCCCAGCCAGACCTGGGTTACAGGCCATAACCCTCAGCAACCGCACAGTGATGTTTCTCTCTCTCTCTCTCTATCTCCCTCCCTTCCCTCTCTAAAAAAATAAATAAATAAAATCTTTAAAAAAATAGTTCTTTTAAAAAAAAGTTGAATCAAGTAAATCTAAGCATACCAAGTTATAAAAGAACTGTTATATTTCAGTTTTCCTCAAAAAAAATAAAATAGAGTTGAAATGTTTATATCCTTTGACCAAAAAATCTATTGCATTGCACATAGTAGGTACTCAACAAATATCCATTGAATAACTAGATAAATGAACAAATCAATAAATAAACATTAAATTTATGGTGTATTTTTTTAAACTACATACACACTGGTGGACACAATCATTGTAATTTATAGACATTAGTTTTGTCAGGGAACAAGGAGTATCATAGTACCAAAACAAGGAAAATAATCAGGAAAAGAACCCTTCACCTAGCACCTCAAACCTAAGAACAAAGGATGATATCCTTAAATAAGAGGAAATTTTGTATATCATTTCATAACTGTGTAACTGATATGTAGGCCCTACTTGGATACAATGACATAAAGCATATATCAGAGGTCTGCTCCCTTATTTAAATTCACATTGAACATTCTAGATGAGGCCACTTTAAAGTGTGTCTTGCCTAGAGGAGACTTTGGTCAGTCTGCAATTGTACTATGTTCTGTCACACTTCTTGATAGATATATGAGTGGCAACCATGATACAATTTAAATCATCAGTGTAATGCTCATGTGGTAATTACATTAAATCCACTTAGCAAATTAGACAACCTAAAAGAAATGGGTAAATTCCCAGAAACATGCAACATACCAAGACTGAATCAGGGAGAAATAGAAAATGTGAATAAACCAATAATAGTAAAGATGTTGGATGAATAATCATAAACCTCCCAACAAAGAAAAACCCAAAACCAGATGGTTTTATTTGTGAATTCTGTCAAGCATTTAAAGAAGTGCCAATACTTCTCAAACTCTTCCAAGAAATTGAAGAGGAGGGAGCACTCTCAAACTTATTTTATGAGGCCAGCATTACCATGATAACAAAGCCAGATAAAGACATTAAAAGAAAAAAAAACTGCAGGCCAATATCCCTGATGAACGTAGATGCAGAAATTCTCATCTACTACCAAACCAAGTTCAACAGCATATTAAAGGATCATATACCATGAACAAGTGGGATTTATCCCTGGGATGCAAGGATGGTTCCATGTATGCAGATCTTCTTAGCTATTGAGAGGGGAAAAAGACATGGTTAAGTGTAAGGGTTGGAAAACTTGTTTCTCATGAGTGTAGTCTTAGTCATTTGTAGTACATATAATTTTTAATGATTTCTTAAAATAGCTGCTGTCTTAATTTGGGGGCAAGAAAGAGATCTTAGACCTTCTGATCTAGACACCCTTCTAATTTTGGAAAGGAAAAAAATAATATGCCTTGGAAAGTTTAATGAATTCATTAAGGTCATTGCTGTCAAAACTATGGTAAAAATTAGGGGTCCTCATCCCACAGTACCTGAGAAAGCACTTTGAAATGTCAGGATATATTGTTATGGAAAGAATACTTGGAAATAGCATGTTATAGACTCTAGGATTATGAAACATAGTCCACACTATACATATCCTATAATTGAGTCGTATGTTCCTACACATTTAGTTTTAGACTAAAGGTCTCCTTGGTAGGTAAACACATTTGTCACATTCAAGCATGAAAATAAAAAATGTTGACCACAGTCTAGTTATGGATGTATAACAGTGAACACTAGAAAATAACTTATGGCTGTAGCATGTCTCAAATAATTAGATGATTTTCTTGTCAACAGGAAGCACTTCTGTACTCTTTCAATCTGGCTTTGGTAAGTGGGATGCAAATACAGGCTTTAAGAAGTCCACAACATCTTATCTAAATGTTTATGAACTCTCAAAGCAAGCAAAATTGAGATGCTTTTATTAAATTTAGTGTAATGCTTAAGATTTCATTTACCCTATCACTTGTTTCAAAGTTCTCTGCCTCATAAAATAATTGTTTTAGATCTATAAATTAATACTGGGAACAGGAAAAAAAAACATTTTTGTTCCCCTTATGTTATCAGGCAAAAAGAAGTGCCAGTAATAGACATGGGAATATAGAAAGATAGTCCAATCTCTGTCCATGCTAAATTCTAAAATACTTTCTCTCTGAGCCAGGACATATGACTTCTTTTTTATCACAGTCAATTAAGTCTTAGAAAATCTGAGGTGCTTATATCTAAGTAGTCTTTCTGAGATTTCTTTCAGTAAACTGCAGCTTTGATCAACTACAGTGTGATCCAAATTAGCAATGAGGCTGAATACAGTGGGGAAGGCTGGATATGAAGAAATGTAACCTTGGTTCTGGAGCCAGTTAATTGTGTGTCCTTGAGGAAGTTATTTACCTATAAGGTTCATTGTCTTCTCATCCATTAAGTGACCTCTAAGGTCCCTTCTACCTCAACAATACTATGATGTAAAATAACAACCCATATGCAAGGTTTTTGGCATTCTTTTCTGTGTTAAAGCTGAGCACATATAAGGTATTTTTTGATATCCTAGGTAATCACTGTTCTAGGAACCTCTGTTACTTAAATAACATAATCTGAATCTACTTCTCTCCATCTTCACAAGTACTATTGTATTCAAAAACACCATCTCTCTAGTGTGAATAATTTACTGGTCTTCTGCTTTCACTCCTATTTGTGCACACACACACAAACCCCACACATAATCTATTCTCTATCTGGCAGTTAGTGTGAGTACTTTTATGTATAAATCCTCTAATGGTCTCTTACTCTAACTTACTTGGAATAAAATCTCAGTGCCTTACACTGCTGGCTCCCTGCCTCTGTCTCATCCTACTTGTGACCTTATTCACCATGTTCAGTTGCTGTAGCTTTTGTGTTTGCTTCTCTCAGACATCATCTTAGGGCTTTTGCTTTTTCATTTTTTTAAGTTTTTTAAAAATTATTTTATTGTTGTTCAATTACAGTTGTCTGCATTTACCCCCCACCACTTATCCCCCACCCAACCATCCCCACCTTCCTCCCCTGCTACCACACCCCTTGGTTTTGTCCCTGTGTCCTTTATAGTAGTTCCTGAAAACCCTTCCCTCTTACCCCCCATTATCCCCTTCTACCTTCCCTCTAGTTACTATCCGTTTGTTCTTTATTTCAATGTCTCTGGTTATATTTTGCTTGCTTGTTTGTTCTGTTGATTAGGTTCCTGTTAAAGGTGAGATCATATGGTATTTTTCTTTCACTGCCTGGCTCCTTTCTCTTGGCATAATGCTCTTTAGTTCCATCCATGCTGTCACAAAGGGTAGGAGCTCCTTCTTTCTCTCTGCTGCATTGTATTCCATCATGTAAATGTACCATAGTGTTTTGATCCATTCATTTACTGATGGGCACTTAGTTTGCTTCCAGCACTTGACTATTGTAAATTGTGCTGTGAATATTGGGGCACACAGGTTCTTTTGGATTGGTATTTCAGGACTTTTAGGATATAGTCCCAGCAGTGAAAAGGAACTCTAGTGCACTGTTGGTGGGAATGCAGACTGGTGCAGCCACTGTGGAAAACAGTATGGAATTTCCTCAGAAAACTAAAAGTGGAACTACCTTTTGACCCAGCAATTCCACTGCTAGGACTTTTGCTGTAATGGCTCACTCTGTCTGTAACAGTCTTCCCTGATCATCATATTGCTGAGTCCTTCCTGTAATTCAGATGACAGTTTGGATGCTGCCTTCCTTGGACAGCTTTTCCTGAATCCCCACCTGACAGGATGCTTTGGTCACTATCCATTTGATCATCCTGTTTTAGCTACTCTACAAAACTGACCATTATCTGAAATCACAATATTTTGTGTTTACTTGGCCACTGCTTTTATTCCCACCCAACCAAAAAGTTTTGAGAAGATTCTGCTTATTCTTTCCATCAATGTATCACTAGACCAGTGCCAAGCACGTGGTAGGCACTAAATCACTAGTTTAGGAAAACTTTAGAAGAGAATAAAAATCTGTTCTTTTTTACTGAAATAATTTAGTCATCTCTGAAACCTGATTGGCATAATAGGTCCACTGATTTTAGTACAAATGTCTCAAATCTTGCTCCTTGGATAGGGCTGAGCTAGTGAAGTTTGACTCCGAAATTTGAAATTTCTGCAGATTGGGCAGTTAAGTAGGTTTAAATTAATGGAGAGAAACAGTAAGTGTTAACCTAGATGAAGTTAAAATAAAGGGTGTGAGGTATCTTCTTGGAACTTACTTACACCTTTAAATTACATACAGCTATTTGCAAACTAACTACCCAAGAACATACCTGATATAAAATGTATCTGTTTCAGGAAGAAAATTCACATACACATAAATATGGTTGGTGCACAAATAAGTCCAGATAACTGTTGCAGTGGATGAAAACAAAAATATTATTAATTCAGGCAAAACATAATGCTAACATCATTTATCCTTGCACTAGGAATGTGAAGTCAGGTGGAGTACATCAGACCAGGCCAAATTATAAAGACATCTGGGTCATAAGAGAATGAGGTTATAAAAACAAATCTGAATGTATACCTCCAAATAAATGGTTCTCTTCATATTGTCTTCACAATGAATCAGGAAACCATAAAGATTTTCTACCTGTTTTTGATAAGTTGCTAAGACAACTTGGAACATCCTAGAACAGAATGATGTACTGATAGCAGAAGAAGCATCTACACCTTTGCAGCCCCTTCCCAAAAATGTATGCTTGACCCCCACAAAAGTGAAATAATTTGCTTTTTCCTGACAACTTGTCAACCACTAAGGGAATTCAGAAAAAGGGAGTGTTGAAAGTGGGTGAAGAGCCTTGAGGACAATGTGAAACTTGGGCCTGGATGGGATCTGAAGAAGTTATGGGGCCGTAGGGAGAGGTGGGCATAGGTGGGGAAAACAGAGGTTGAGAATCTGTGGACAGAGTAGACCTCTATTGGAATGTGTTCTGAGAGCCAGAATAGCTCTCGGTAAGAGTATGCTTGTTAAAGGAGTGAGAGGTCAGGTGGGGCACGTGGGCCAAGACCAAACTCTGAAGATGTTTTTTCCTTTCCAGCCTATCAGAGTAATCTGGACAGAGAGAAATGAGACATTTCTGGGGGTGCACGTGTCAGAGTGTGAGGCTCTGCGGACAGACCAGTGTAGCACAGAGGAGGTTTGGACTTCTCCCTTGCCTCATCCTTTGTATGGGAGAGCAGTGGGCCTCCCACACTAAAGGGTTTGGCCTTGAAAGGAGGCCCAAGAGAGTAAACATTCTTTTCAAACATTTGCTTATTGGTTTTAATTGTATCTACTTATTTTTTGAATAGACCATACATACTTGTCATTCACAATTTAGATGCTTTAAAAGTCTATACAAATGAAATAATTCTCTCCCCACCAACTAATGTTATACATTTTTATGTACCGCTTTTGGAAGATATTTTGAAGAAGAAAGTATATGATAGGGAACATATTGAATATTAATAATGTATTATGTTTTGCAAAGTACTTTATTCTTTGTAGTTTCATGTTATCCTGACATCACCCTAAAAGGTAGATAGGACAGATGTCATCATATCTATTCTCCTGACAAGGAAACTGGCTCAGAGACATGATGTAATGTGCCTAGGTTAAGTAACATTTTAGTGGAAATATCTAGATTAAGACACAGTTTTATGAGGCACAAAGGAAAGAAAAGAGTTAACAATAGCTAGAAATGAAATATCACATATACTAATTTTATCCTTGGTTATTTGAATTCCTACACAATAGAAATTTTTAGATTTCTGTAGAGGCAAAAATTTTAGATCATTAGTGTGTCTACACTGTTTCTTTATAAAACCCTATAAAACACAATGTCCTTTTACTGAATACTAGAAAAGCCACAATAATAATTGTTGTGATGCTTATGAATTAAGGACCAAGGCCTTTGTTTCCATTTGAATTACCTTCTGAAACTTATCAGGAAGCCATCAACCTCACCAGACTTCTAAAGGCACCTGAAAGTGTACCCACAGCAGTTTAAAATATTAAGTTAAAGCCTGGCTCTGAATTTTGAATCCTGTCTTTTTCTTCCTCTCACCTGCCAACTCAGCTTCCTCATTCAGTTTCAATTTCAAGATAAATGATGAAACAAGATAATTCTTTTTTCTATGGCCAAGCAATTTATCTGAATTCTTCTGGTGGCACAATTTAGAGAATTTTAAAAAAGGAAAGTCAAAATCTTGATTTCTTTTGAGTTTTAATTGTTAGGATTTTGTCCACTTTTTTTCTCTCCCTTTTTTGGAAGCCAGTAGCATTAGTTCAGCATGAAGGATTTTAAGCAGAATGTAAGAGTGGAAAGTCTCCAGCAATATTTAGAACCCTGAAAAGTGAAGAAGCATCTTCAAGTGCTAATCAAGCTATAATCTTTGCAAATTTTCCAGAATAAATGCAATGAAGAATGATAAATTGATATATATATCCCAGGCAAGGACTCTTTTAGCTTTGGCATCCATTTCTACAAATGATAGTAGAAACACTTTCTGTATAATATTGCTAGAGTCTAAATTATGTACTTTTTAAATCACTGTCTTTTAGTTACAAAGAAGTAAGAGTTGTTCAAAGAAAGCAAGTACCTCCTCAGTAAATTACTTATAATTTAAAGTATTTAAAATTATTTCAAATATTGACTGCATTTACAAGTTTCTCCAGGAAGCAAGGAGTTTTTAAAAGGTATTATCTTATCAGTTTCATTAGTTCTAATGTGATGAATAAATGGAGCAGATGTTTAACATCTTTCATTCCACTTATGAAAAATAAAAGGTAAGCAAGAGACACCATTTATTCAAATTAGCACAATTTGACCCAGACAAGAGATAAGACCAAGAAACCACACAAATCTCTCTCTCTCTGTGAATTACAACTCTACCTCAAGATAGTTGAATGGCCCAGGCAAGTTACTTATTATCCCCAAGCATCAGCTTTCTCTCTATGAAAATGTAAGAAAGCCTCCTTTACAGAATTATTGGAAGCCTTAAACAGCTATGCAGGGTCCAGCAGAAGTAACACCTGCTTTAGAGTGGTTGGTAGGGTACATGAATGTCTCATGTGAGATGGATAGCAATTTGAACATTTCACCTAGAATGTCATATGATGTGCTTGAGTGTGGTATTGTTATATTACAGAATTATGTGCTTATAATTTTGTAACAAAAGATTTTGTAATAAAAACCTTTATTTGTGCTGGACCCTGTATATGTGAAAGTAATAATCCCACCACTGGTGATAATAGATATCTGTATAGTTTTTATCAAGCTGAATAACAATATTACCTCAAACTTAGCAGCTAAAAAACACACACACATACTATCTCACAGGGATCTAGGCACAACTTAGCTGGGGCCCCTGCCTCAGGTTCTGACAAAGCTGCAACCAAGGTGATTGCCAGGGCCATAGTCTCATCTGAAGGCTGAACTAGGGAAGGACCCACTTCCAAGCTTCTGTGCTTATTGGCAAAACTCAGTTCCTAGCAGTTGTAGGATTGATGAGCCTGGGTTTTTATTGGCTGTTGGCTGGAGAACCTTGAGTTCCTAGGGGCAACCCACAGTTTTTTGCCTGTGAGCCACCCCAACAAGGCTACCTGTTTATCAAGCCAGTACAGAGAGAGTCTCCTTGTTACATAATTAGAGACATGACATCCCATCACCCTGTTGAGTGAAAACAAGTCACAGTCCCTGCACGTACTTAAGGGGAAGGGATCACACAAGGGTGTATAACAAGAAGGAACAGATCATGGTTCTGCCTTAGATTCTACCCACCACAGTGTCTGATACCTAATTCCCCCTTCCCTATCTTATCACCCGTTTCTCTTTTGTAAAATATTTTTTATTTCTAGGCAGGAAACCATGACCACTGCTGCCTATCAAAGTCTGCTTTGTATAGATAGTTAAAGGTAGTAATTTTGAATTTCATAGAAACAAAATAGGAAAAGACAAACCACAGTGGAAAATATTAAAACCAGTGTTTCTTAAACAAGTTAAATTATGTTCAGGAAAATTAATAGTTGAGTAAAATTTCATAAAAATAAAAGGCTCTTTTGTTTTCTCCTGTTTATTTATGCTTTGGATGTCTTTTTTTGGAGTGTGTTCAGAAAATGATTGTGAATCTAAATTAACGAGTACAAAAGCACTCATGAAACACAGGCACTACAGAGTAATTTCACTAAATAGCCTACAAATGGTTCCCCTCAATGTAAGTTAAAAATAGTCACTAGCCCAACATCAGGCAGAATGGCACCACTACAGGTGTTATTCATCCTGAGTAGTTTGTTCATGTTTGGTATGCCTACCTGCTTCTCAGGCCTCTGGAGTCTCTGAGAACCTGGGTCTTCCAATGGAGGGGTCTTAACGATTCTAAGGCTTTTACAGCTACCGATGATGACAATGATGGTGATTGCTAACATTTGCTATGCATTTACTATGTGCCAGTTATTCTAAAATGCTTCATATATATAATCTAATATACCCTGTGATAAAAGAACTGTTATTCCTATTCTGCAAATACCTAAACTGAGCCTCAGAGAGATTAAGGTCACATGGCTAGCAAATATTGGACCTGAATTCTAAACAGAGAAGGGTTCAATTTTAGAGCCTTAGAACTTAGTGTGAAAGACCAGGAACTTTAAAACAAACAAACAAACAAAAGACTAAAGGTGGGCCTAAGTATTGTCCTCAAAATGTTACAGGCCTAACTTGCTGAAAATGAATAAGAGTTGTACCTGTCACCAGGGAAAGGTATCAGCCCTTGTGACATTCACCCAACTCTAGCTGCTGTGAATGTATACACAGGTTCCAGCAAGCTGTGACCCCTTCTTTTGGAGTGAGGCAGTGGGAAAGGATATCCATAACCCCCTCCACCCACACTGAGTCCTCAGTGGGATTCAGTAAGAGTTGGGCTTGTCCTATATCAATGAGCAGAGTAACCAGGGTAATTCTGAGGCAGACTGCCCCGTATTAGCTCTCCATAGATCCTGTGGGCTGGCCCCCTTCTACCTGGTCCCATTGGCCTGTAGTTTGGGTACAAAGATTACCTTGGTTCCCTCAGGCCTCAGCCTCTCAACTTGATCCCAAAGTTTGATGCAGTTAATAGAAGCAGAATACCAGTAGCTGAAACATCCAAATGTCCACATTTCAATAGGCAGTGAGTCCATGCTTATCACATGACACTCATTTCATTAAATTAAACTGAAAGGAGTAAGACCAGATGGTAACATTCCAGGTGCTTAACCTTGGTCAGATGTGGTGAGGGTAAGCTGAGCAGAAGGTGAAATTAATGGTCTGTGGCAAGAAAGCAAGAATGTAGGTGTCATACAGCTATAAAGTAAGAACAAAGGATCATTACCTTACAGTCTTGTCACCAGAGATTACCCCCAGCCTGACGTAGAGGATTTATATATTGATGAGAAGTCACAAGCAGAGTTTTTATGTGGGTGGCCTGTAGGAGACTTCAAGAAGATCCAGTTATAGCTCATTAACTAAAAATTATTTTCAAACACATTATGTTACTTTTTGATGTTAACCCTTCAAGAATGCATGGTATAGATCTCAATAGAAATTTAGCTAAAAATGTAGAACAGCTTATTTTCATTAAGTCAATATTCTGGAATTTCTAACCTGTTTTCTTTAAATACTGACCATTCATTTCATTGAGTTGCTCCATCATGCTCGCATCCTAAATATAACAGAGACACACCCTAAACACCCATGAGAAGGGGGGTAGTGGAGCCTCTACCCGGGAATTGCCTTGTAGAAGTAAACCTTGACACTCGAACATGCAGGACCTTCTCCCCTCTACTGCTTACACCTGCTTCCTCATCCACGTAGAGAAACACCAACGCATCACAGAAGAATTTTCTGACACTACCTTATAATGCAGCACTCAATGGAATCTTATGTATTATTAGTAATTTAGGTATAGATTTTCTGTATCCACCTACATTTTCTATATCAGTATACTTACCACTATCTTTTTAAATAAGAAAGTACATAGATATATACCCTCCACCCCAAATTTAGGCATCTTCACAGTGAGTGACCATTTCTTCTTGCCTTTTTTTAAGGTCCAGGAGTGTTATTAATGATTTAAAGAGCATTATGCATAAAGGAAGCCTTTAATAAATGTTTGTTGCATTGAGCTGGTAAGGAAATTATGCTACAGACTCGGCAGCTAAGCTGACTTGGTCCCTCTCTTAGCCATGTTCAAACAAGACCTTAAACAGGTGACAGATAGGGACACTGTAGGAGAGGTACACTGGCTACATTAGAATGAGTTACAGTGAAAAACTGATAAGAACTAACTTGGTTGTTTTACTGTCTACTGCCTAGTAGGCACTATGTTAAGCTCTTTGAATTTAGTTACTTCATTTGATCCTCACCACTACTCTTTGAGGTATGAAATAGGAAAACTGAGATTTGGAGAAATTAAGTGGCACAATCAAAGTCAGATATTTATGTTGTAGGATAGGCTCAGACCCCAAGGCTGTGTTCTTTGCATTAAACCAACATGTTGCTTCCTTCATTTTGTCCTTTGCTGCACAGTCACGTTGTTCTACTAAAGATAAAGATCCACTCCTGTAATATTTACATGAAGGTGATATAAGAGGCCACCACCCTGAACTTTCTGAGTCTGGGAGTCTTTAATCATTGAGATTAAAATGGGTGGGAATTCACAGTTTCTCAGCTCTACACATTTTAGTTGTGAGAAAAAGAGCATGATATGTATGAACCGAGCATTAGATATCAATATTGTCTTTTTCATTATATCACTAGGAAAATAAGAATAATTTTGAGATGTTGATGACTGGAGTAAAGTTAAATTTCTGTCATGCTGAGGAAGAAATGTTAGTCAAACAGAATAATTTCATATTTCAATGTTTGCTGTAGCCATCCAGCTCTCATATAGGGGGAATAGAAATAAGTACTTTCTTTAAATAATTAAATAGAGCTGGCCAAGGAGTGCAATTTTATACTAAAACTCATTTTGATAATTATCCTGTTTAATCTGGTGTATCTCTTATGGGAATCATTAGACTTTGATGATGTTGTTTCCTATTGATATTATCACTTAATTAATCAACTCATTTGAGTTACCTAAAGACTGCTTATACCTCTGTTTTGAAAATAAAAAGTATTTGTTAGAGCCTCTTGTTATTATCTTGACAATCTACTTCAGGTTTCTGGCATCATATAAGCAATCATGAGTAAGTCTTTTATGCCTATAGAAATAAGTTTTTTTCAATGATAACTATATAATTCTCTCTACTATTTAATAAGAGATACAATGAAATAAACAAAAATACATAAATAACTGTGAGCAAATATATTTGACCAGGAAAAATGCTGCTTGTTCATTGTTCTACCCTAAAAATTTAAATGAAAATTTTCTAAAAACAGATTATTAACTTGCATTATCAGGTATAATTAACAACTATTTAAAGCATAATTTCATGACCTATTAGTGTCACTTATCTCAGTATTATACACTACATAGACAACGTTCAACTTTTGCCCATGTTATTGAGGAAAAATAGATTGTAAGAAGTATGTCATATTTTTCTGTAAGAACAAATTTTCAAGTACGGGACTGTGTAAGCTTGACTGAAGGCTCAATGTCATACATTACTGATGATCTGTTAAAAGGAAGGAATATACTTTAAGTTCTTTGAAAATTTTTAAATAGTAAAACACATTTTAATTAATGCATTTAAATAGTAAAGGTATTTTTCTAAATCTTTCAAAATGTAACATTAATGTTGTACATATTTATTATTTTTTAAGTAAGTAAATTCATATATTATTCTATATTATATATATATATCTTCTGGGTCACCATTTGTCTTATTTTTCCATTATATGCTATCTAAAAAAACCCATTTTCTTAACACTGTTCATTGGAATGTAGAAAGACTTTGAGGTAATGTCTTGATGATTCAAGCACCTTTCCCTTGTTAAAATCCCCTATAGCAAGGAGAAATTCACAACTTTCCTGGGACTAGCTAAGAGCAGTAATCAATTTGAGTCAAATTTTCAAGACATTAAAAGTCTTTCTGTAGCTATACTAAGTAAGGACTTTAGCTCTGGGAGTTTAGACAGCAAGAACCTCATACTTTGTCTTTTGACACATCTTCTTTTCATTGTTTCCAGTTCAATAACAATTTTACCGAAGCCTAGAAGAAAAGAGGAAACACAAATGAGGAGCCATAGAATAGAGTAGAAGGTTGGGCAGGTGGCAAGTGTGGAAAGCAGGGCAAGGAAAGTGGGAGATCGCAGTCATACTGGGGATAGGGGCGTTACCTAGAAATATATATTTCTTTTGAAGCTGAGGAGCAAACCTATTACTTGGAAACTTTGATTCCTTATAAGTAATGTGTCAAGCTGTGCATCATAAATGGACAACTTCTCAATGCCAATGAGAATAAGATGGAGGATTTCAGTCCTATATGTGCAACCAAGTTTTTCAGATAGTCAATAAATGGTTACTCAAAACCTGACATGAAGTGAAGAAAAAATATATAGGCAAACAGGCCCCATACAGACAGGAGACCTGCTAGGCAGTCAATAAATAAAGTTCCCTTTGCCTTTCATTGACACATGCCAATTTAATACTTGTGTTTGTATAAAACATTTTCTATGGTCATAAAAACCTCTTCTTTCTTTGAGTAAATATATAGTAGTAGAAACCAAATATGTTTGAAAGTCAAATACATATGGGTCTGAATTTCAGTTCTGTTCTCACTAGCTGTGTGACCTTGTGCAGAGTGGTTAACCTCTCTGAATCCTTGATTCCTGTATGCAAAAATGAGATTGAAAGTCCAACTATAAGAATCAATTATCCAGCATAAGGATTAGCAATTAAGCAGGTAAGGGCACAGGTCTTGGTGCACTTTACAGTGCTTTAGGCATTGTTCTAAGCACTAGGGACACTGAGGTGAAGCATGCAGACCAGATCTTGCTCTTAGAAGTTTACATATTGATAAGCAGATTAAATAATGATAGCATTTATTAATATATTCCATACACTGTGCTATAGTGTGAGGAAAATTGCTGTAAGGTATGTCTATGTTGTAGAGCCTGCGGTGATTCAAGAAATACTTGAGGAAAGAAATAAATGTGAAAGAAAAAAAAACAGCAGCAGAGGGTACTACAAAAAAAATCAAGGAAAGCAGGTAAAATCGGACCTCAGCTAAAGCATCTATAGACCTAGAAAACTCGCCCCACGTTCTTCCCCCTCTACTGGTGGAAACAAGTAACTACAATCAAGATGAGATGCTGCAGGCAACCACAAATGAACTGCTTGCATAAGGATCACTTTGTTTCAATTCTCTACAAGATTTTTAAGGAAAAATAAGTTAAATATAACTATAAATGTGTATGTGTGGTGTGTGTGTTTGTGTGAATATTTATATACAGCTCTTTCTGGGTGTTAGTCTATATTTTTATTTACAGTGTGATTATGTGCTTGGTGTGCTTATAAATCTTTGCATGAATTATATGAGGCAAAGTGAAGAAATGCCCTAAGTTACTTTTGTCTCTTCTTCACAATCTCTCATGATGCATAGGTGTTACCCATCACATATGCTACCATGTCTTTTGTAAATTGTCCTTACTCTCTCCTTTGCATAGTCTCAGCTGTCAGGTGCTGGCTCGTTCTTCTGTGGTGGGAGGAGGGGAGTGCAACGATGCCACTGAGAAAAACTCATACTGAGTATTCCCTCTGCTGCCTGCAGCATCAGATGGCAGGATATTATCCATGGCACAGCAGGGGATCACTGTTTCTCTTCAATAAGGAGACAGTCTAATGTGCTGAGATTATTATCATATATATGACTTTGTGTATGGTTTACAAAACATACTCCTGAAAGTAAGATAATGACTGAGGTTACTGCATCTATTCAGCATACACCCCACATCTGAGTACCAGATCTCTGTGCTGTATTAAATTCTTTCTGCCGGCTCTACTTCAGAATTGTTCACATGCGTCCCTGCAATGCCCATTATCTTATTCCTTGTAAAAGGCCATTTGTCTTACTGGAAGGCAGTACTTTTTAGATTCTGCAAGAGTAAGTTTGACTTCTTTATTTAAAAGACCTCTTGTATTGTCCTTAAATTTTCAGCTGAGAAACTAAACAGGCCTCATGTACCTGCTGAAAGCATGTGTCTCTCTTTCCTAGGCTAATGCAATTTGTAGATAGAAAAAATGAGGACTGTGGAAAGGAACACACAACAAACAAAACAAACAACTAACACAATAAAACTGAGGCCTGAACACTGTGGAACAAAGACTTGCATTGAGAAGGGTGATTTCTGGCCCCATGTTGATATTCAACTATTGTTCATCATGCCTGGGGTGCTGCCAGGCACACAGTAAGACCTTAATGAATGTCTGCTAAGTGAATGAATGGAGAGATGTTCACAGCTAAAAGACAGAGAGAGAGACCTAAAATCATAAATGTAATCTTAAATGTTATAGAAATTGAAAGTTTTAATCTGATGCCACATTTCAGATACTTCTTTTGAGATTATGTTACAAATTTCCATCCAGATAGTGACAGTTCTAAGGACTCTGCTCTGATAAGCCCTGTTTGCTTTCATATATTTAGGACCCTGCCGCTAGGGAAGTGAACCTGAGGGCAACACTCTTTTTCAAAGGAAGCTTTGAGTAGACCTTGAGTGTAAGATTCTGAGCTTCAAGGAATGCACTGATGTTGCTTACTAATCAAAATCAGATTTCTTATGTGTACAGTGCCACAAGGACTTTGGACATTTTATTGGGCTTTTTAGTTATACATTTGCTTGTTACTTTTGAAATGAAGCTGTCAAAAGATAAACTGAGGCATATTAAAAAATTTTTAGAGTTTATTTGAACAAAAATCTCTTCAGATGGGACAATACCAACATGGAAGTGGCTAAAAGCACCCCATAAACAGAAGCTAGGGGAAGGAGTTTTATAGACAAAAGGCAGAAGCAAAGCAAGGAATTTATTTGATTGGCTGTAGCTTAATAGGTTGCTTTATTTGGAAAAGGCTAGTTGGCTGTAATGGTTGTCCTTAGGTTTTGATTTGTTAACTTTGAGGCATTTACAGGCTTGGGTTTGGGTTTCCTTACATAGGCTACTAAGGTATCAGAACCGCTTTAATTTAACTGTCTCCTTCTTTAATTAATTTAAAAATATTAACCCAGCAGAAATTTTGGAAGTGTAGAAATTTATAATGTTATCACCATAGCCCAATAATGAAAGCCTCTTTTTACTTATTTTTTGGTCTTTTTTCCATAATCTTAGAGAATTTGTGATCATTCCAATTATGGTTTATGTATCACCCAGTACCCTGCGTTTTCTAAAGATAATTTTCTACTATAAGCATTTTATGGGGCTGTATAGCCTCCACAGTTGTAGGTAATTCTGCGACACCTGGCACAACCACATTCAGTGATGTCATTTTCAACATCAGCTCTGTGTGTGTGTGTGTGTGTGTGTGTGTGTGTGCGTGCAGACATAGACAGCTTATTATTTAAATAACAGCCCCTCAACTTTTTGTAAATCAAACATTAAGCAACCTCATCTATGACAAAATAGATGTCAAATACCAAGAAGAAAACAAACCAAAAAGGTCTTTCAGTAGCTAAATTAGATGACACAAAGCTCATGAACCTTCATCGTTTCACTTTTCAGCACTGGTTGAGAATGTACTGCCCTTACTTCGTGTGAACTCTAACACATTTGTTACTGGTAGTGATGTCAGGATTAATACCAATATTGACAAGACTAGGATCTACTAGCCCCAAAGGAAAGAAACCATCAAACTGTGAAAACAAGCATAAAACCTCAGTTGAGAAGAGCAATCTGAGCCCATCTAGTACAAGACAAAATTTATAAAACCCATCTCAAAATATGTCAGTGGCACCGTATCATGGTAATAAACCATTTAAAACGTGCTCCTTCAGTATACTATATGTTCAAAGGCAGAGAAATAGCTACTATATTTGAAGATGTGTCCATCCCAAATTGATTTGTAAAAAATTAACATGTGGGTTTAAAGGAACAAACAACATTCCTCACAATTTACCTCTTTAAAATAATCTGTTCCTCAATGATACCATTTAACTGAGATTTTTAAAGTATTCACTATATGCCACCTTTTATTTGAACTTTGGGTATTTCTACCTGCTGATGTGGTTAGGAGTACATTCCCTAGGAAAAACAGGCGGTCTTAGATGATGCTAGAATTAAACATTAGACACATAAGGGAGAAAAATATAACATATAGTTCATAATAATTAAATGTTATCCTTATAGCAATGAACCTGGATTTTCGTCAATCCATGTACACTATGGGCTGGACAATAACCCATGCTAGTGATGAACAGGGTAGAGCTAACCAACCCACGTGGAGATCGGGCCTGCGTGTTAGCACCTTTGCCTTTTACCATCAGAAATGGTCACCCACCAGAGGAAGATCAAGATGTGTCAATTTCCTCTGTTTATTCTCTTACAAATGTACATACATGTATGAGCATATATATTAAATATGGAAGATATTACATACATATAAGTAAGGGCAGTTATCTAATTTTTCTTTTCTCCTTCGGTCTTCTTTCCCAAGATTCTTTGGGCTCCATTGGACTGAATCAAGGCGCCGATTCATTTCTGTTAAAAATCTGATGCAACTGGTAGAAATGTTCATTTGGAAATTTAATAGTTCATTTAGAAAGGGGGGTGGGTGGTAGAGTCTGATAAAAGACTCATTGGTTTGCAACATGTCTCAAGATTATCTCACTTTAACTGATATTTAATAGCTTTCTCTTCCACATCCTGCTAAACATTTCAGTGTAACTGATCACTTTGAAAACAAAAGATGTGAACTTGAGCAGAAATGAGGAAATAGCTGGATTTCTGGTTCTAAACTTATTTTCAAATGGCTGTCTGCTGTCAGAGAACACTAAATGAACTCCCCTGAGAAGGAAGTTCACCTCGATTTAAAGGCAGCAAACATCTTTTTTTTAAAGAAAGTAATATAAGGATCTGGATTAACAGCTGAAAAATCAAAAGACATTCACTAGAACCACTAAAATGGCAAGGAAATGGAGACTTTTTCTTTGGCTTTTCTCAAAGCCCATTTACTCTGACTGCCTCTAATTAGCAATGATTGTTCTAGCTAGGATTTCAAAGACAGGCAATATTCTTCTTTGCTACAACTCAAATTACTTTGCAGATGGTACCTAATTCATTCCCCACAGTGTGACTCTCTGCAAAGGTGATGTCGATGCCTCTTCTCCCCAGCAGCCAGTCCCAGGTGTGGCGGGAAGTCCCTGGTGTGGCGGTGAGGAGACTGTTGAGTTAAAAGTGACTGTTTCTCCAGCTGATGAGCAGTAACAGAGTGCATGAGAAAGTGAGCCAATTAGGAAGGCCTTGCCCATTATCAGTATTTCAGGAATACTTAACAACAAAGCCTCTATATAAAGCATTTATGATTAGGTGTGGTGAGGTCCCACATAGGTGATGCAGTCCACCAGACCTACAGGCACTGCCCTGAAAGAACACATACACCCTGGGAAGACGAGGTGCCCTGAGACTGGGGGGGAGGGAGGATGAAGAGGATGAGGAGTAGTCTGCAACCTTCAGTGAAGAGGGGCTGCAAGCAAAACCCAGTGAAGACTGGATTGCAGGCTAGATCTGAAGGAAAGAATGTAATAAACAGTATACATATTGTAGCTGTCAGACTGGACCATGAGCAGATAGGAGAGGTAGTCTGCAGACTCTTAGAAATAACAGGTGAAGTTTAGGACAAGGCCTGAGACTCACATAAGCAGGAAGGGCAAGAGCCCATGAATTCTGAGATTTTGCTATTACTGTGATTCCATTGCTATGCTTGAGCCAGTGAGGCCTGGGATAGTTCATGTTTTGCCAGCTATGACACCAACACCTACATTCATAAGCATTATGTTCTGTGCAACATTTAATGGTTTTCCATCTTCCAGGTTAGGCAGTAATGGGGAAAGGTCTTTCTTACTCTGTCCCCAAGACTGCTAAGAATATTTAAAATACTGAACCAAAACACACAACTCCTGGATACAAAATTAGTTAAGAGGTTTAAATTTCCAGAAAATGAAGACATTTATTCAAAATGAAGTAAGAAGACTGCTTGGAGTCACTGATTTTTCCTGGGTGAGTTCAGTCTGTAAGAGTCAGTGCCTGCTTCTTTTTCTTGGACTGGCTTTGAGATCCCAAGGGTTTCTTGTCCTCTATGTCTCATTTCCCAGCAGGTCATGGGATGCGACTGAAACTTGGAGCAGTCAAGAATTTCTTTTTTCCTTTTGCCTCAGTCAAATTTTACCTCTTTATCTCTACTTCCTATTCTTATTCCCAAGCCTACCCATACTGGATTTTTTTCCTCCTTCACAACTTCCAAGAAGCAACTAGAACAACTACATTGTTGACCCTTGAACAACATGGGTTTGCACTGCTCAGGTGCACTTGTATGTGGATTTTTTTCAATAAATACATACTGTACTACAAATGTACTTTATCTCTCTTATGATCTTTGTAATAACATTTTCTTTTCCCTAGTTTACTTTATTATAAGAATACAGTGTACAATACATATATCATACCAAATATATTTTAATTGACTATGTTATCAGTAAGGACTCCAGCCAACAGTAAGCTCTTACTAATCAAGTTTTGGGGGAGTCAAAAGTTGTATGTTGATTTTTGACTGTGTAGGGAGTCAGTGCCCCAACCCCTCATTGTTCAAGGGTCAGCTGTAGTCACTGCCACCCTGGCCTCATATGCATCTGTCTCCCCCACGTTCACTGCAGTTGCTAATGGCACCTATACTCCTTCCCACCAAGTCAGATGCAGATGCAAAACGCCTCTCAACCTGTGCTCCCAGCAGCCTTCCACTTGTAAACCAACTTTGCCTACAAGATGAAATGGATATGGCATTCTTTTTATATGACCTTGCCTGGAGAAGGGAACTTTACTTCTTATTTGTCCTCAATTTATCAAAAAAATAAAAATCACTTTGTGTCCCAACTGGTTCTTCTAGGGCCCTTGAGCCTCATTCAATATTCACATTAGTTTCCATGAGAAGCTATAACAAAGTACCAAAACCTGAATGGCTTAAAATCACACAATGTATTGTCTCACTTCTGAAAGCTAGAAGTCTGAAGTCAAGGTGTCAGCAAGGTCATGCTCTCCGACAGACCTAGGAGAGTGTCCTTCCTTGCCTCTTTCACCTTCTGGTGTTTGCCAGCAGTCCTTAGTGTTCCTTGGATTGTAGATACCCCAGTCACATGGTCGCCTTCCCTCTGCTCATATCTGTGTCCCAATTTTCCCTTCTTATAAAGACACTAGTCACATTGAATTTGAGCCTGCTCCAATGACTTCATATTAAATTTCTTAAATCTGCAAGATTCTAGTTCCAAATAAAGTCACATTCCAAAGTACTAGAATTTAGGACTTTGACATATCTTTTGGGGGGGACACAATTAAACCCACAACAGTATTCCAATGCCCCGTTTCAATACATTCATATAATATATATTATTATTCCCAATTTTATGAAATTTCACATATTCACACTTCTAAAAAATCTACCTCACACAGATTCCACGAATTGGATATGATCATTCCACCTCATACATAGGTAATAGAGTCATGTAAACCAAATGTGCCCCTGAATGGACTGATCAACAAGAATACTTACCATGTATCAGAGAAGTTAATGCTGAGCAGGAAATATAAAGAGCATAAGATACAGCTTTGGACTTTAAATAGCCTACTTCAGGGGGTTCGTGGGAAATAATACATAGGTGATTTAAATAACAATCTAGCACATTAATAAGGTAATACAAGGGAATACAGTACTGGAGACTAACAATGGGTTGTGATGATATCAGAAGACATCATTGCAAGGGAATCCAAGAATACCCTAAGCTAGCCCTGCAAGTTGCCTGAAGAGGGCAGACATAAGTCATAATAGTCTAGTGCAATAAAAAGTAGCATTTTACCATTAATTACACTAGTGCCCAATAACTCATAATGTATAGCAATGGTGAAGCTGAGTTGAAACAGAGTCTGGCATCTGAGTAGTAACACCCATTTCACATTTCTCTACTTTGATTTTCCAAATCACCTCAATCTCTGACAGATTTCACATGCTTATTCTAAAGCATTTTGAGCTTTGACCTCTGAAATATTTTTTAAAAAAGAAAAACCTTACACAATTATGTACTGCTACACTAAATGTTTTCCTCTCTTGCCACGTGTATCATGACCTTTGGTCTTACTACTTAAAAATAAATGTATTAGTTTGTTCTCATGTATGGTAAGGAGTATTAAGGTCCTAAAGAGAAATTCTTGAGATGCTAATTTAAAGTGTCCATGACCTGACTACGGCCAAGCTATGGCCCTAAACTGGGATAACTCATATCTTTCTCCCTTCCTTCCATACTACCTTATAAACACAAATATTACTAATAAAAACAAGAACCAAAACCTTACAAATAAAAGTCACAAACTCAATCAGAATTCTCTGACTTAAGAAAGATAGCACATGCAAATCTTACAAAACTGGCTTTTGGAATACAAACTCCTTACTGACCCCTGCTAAAAAAAAACAACAATCTCTACAAATCAGTGATTGTTGGATCTGAAAAGTACCCAAGAGATAACTAAACACATCCCTTAGTGTTTCAAAACACTAGATAAAGCCTCATATAGGAAGAAGTTGTATCCTGTGTCCCAAAATCTCTGGGCAGGAAACTGTGGCCTCTGTCAGAATCCTTTTCTACCATATCACAACTTGAACCATCAATAATCCATCCTTAGTTCCAACCTAAGTCTTCAGCACTTCTCATTGCAATTCTTGTATTCAAAGAACATATCTTAAGTACCTACTAAACATAAAGAGACAAGGCATTGTAGAATGTATGAAATGAAATAATAATCCCAGCATCAAGAAGTTTACTCTGTGGCAGAAACAAGCCTATAGTAGGTGTGCCACCTCTGCCCCGCTCCAGTGTCCCTTGCAGACACCTTTACTTGATCACTCCATTCTTCTCCCACTGGTGGACACAGTTTCAGAAACCTCAGCACAACATCTAAGCAGGCAAAAGATATTAATCTATTTGTTAATCATTGTTGACATGTCACCAGTGGCTCAAGATAATTTTTAAATGCTAAGTAGAGATTTCAATAATGTGCTGAGAGAGAGAAGAGAAAGGACAATTTAATTTGAGTGGTTGAGATGGAGAATGCTTTATGGAGGAGGAGGTACTTAAGACTACACAGAATGAGTATGGTGTCATCGGGTGGATGTTTAGAGTATGAACATTCCTGACTATGCCAACACTGGGAACAAAAGCACATAGGGCATATGTGTGGAATTATACTGACAACTCCTTATTACTGGGTCATGGGGTCATATGGGATATGATGGGGAAAAACTTAGAGTCATACCTTTAAAGAAGTCCAGCGTCTTAGGAAATTTAATTTTGTTCTCAGATAATGGAAGTGTTTTTGGATAAAACAATATATTACTTTAATCAATTCATTAAAAATAGAACAATAAATATCAGAAGCACCCAATTCTGCAAAGAGCTGCCAAGTACAAAGGTTCTCCACAATCCATGTAAAGTTTTATCGTGGAAATATGTATGTTCTTTTTTATTTCATTTCTTCAGATGTAGGGTAATAGGCCAGGGCAATAGGTTGTATTTTTAGTTGACCTGCTTGTCTCAAAAGATATTTGTACTTTGTTAGCCTTTTCTTCATTTCTGTCAAATCCTGTTAGAATGCTTTGTTTGGTACCTATGGAAGTGTCCCTGTGTGATGGATGACTTTGATCCAGGGACTTCCTGAATACCCAATTTTCAAAACTTTGGCTAAGAATCTGAAAATAACATTAGAACAATCTGACATGAGAATGGGAATACAAGTTAAGAATTTGTCACTTTGGTTACTTCCTGGCAGAGTGGTTTATGGTAAATTCTTGATTTCTCTTAATTCCACAGCCTTACAGCCCAGAGCATATTAAGCTTTGGAATTAATAGACACAATCAAAAGCTGCTAAACTGGAATAAGAGTGTTACTAAAGGTAGTATCTATTTTTAATGATAATGATTTTAAGAGAGACTGCCAGTGGAAAAACTCAGCTAATCTGTGTCCAACTACTGCCCTGTCTTCTTGGGTCCCGAGGGGAATATAATTATATAGTTTCTTAATTCATTTAGTCACTGTGTATATACGTTTAATTCCAAAAGTTCACTCTTTTTTGAATTATCCAAAAAATAACTGCACCTCCAAATATAAATATTCCTTTATGACCAATCAACTATTTAAGAGTCCTCTGATTATAGAGGATCCCCCTTCTTGCTGCCTTTTTGTTGAAAAGATCACCAAGACTATGGCCTATCAAGGCCCTAAATTTCTCCTGCTTTGGCTACTTGCTTTGACTAGTTCTCAGAAGTCCTGGGGAGGTCAGCACTATTCCCTTGGACAGTCTGTCAATAAAACACTAGCATTCACTTGAAAATGAGCCAGGAACACCCTGAGCATTCTCATCTTTACCAATGACCTGAGACAGAGAACTTGCTCTCCTGAGCAATGGATCAGAGACAAGGGCCCTGTGGTAGTAATGAGTCTCAGAACCCTTCTCAGCCTGTGAAAATGAAGGTCTCAGTCATTTTCATTCTCTGTTGAAACTGAGGAGCATTCTGTTCGAGGAATACTGAGTTTCAAACAGACCAAAGCAGCCAACTGAGAAAAGTATAATGCCCAAACACAGAACCTGGAAAACAATCTCTTCTTAATAACTAGCTCTGTTTAGGAAGTAGGTCAAATTCTGATTTTATTCACAGATGTTTGTATTCATTTTTTTGGATTAGGTATTTCCTGCCTATGGGCCACAACTAGATGGGAATACATTGCTACAATGACATGGGAATTCATTGTTTAGATAAAAATTAGGTCAAGAGTTATCCTAAGAAGAAAATCTATAAATTACTTATAAAGCACTTAAAGCCAGATTAGTATAGTTGCATACTCATTAAAAATAAAATAAAATTCCCCCAGATGGGAATAGCACTCAACTGGTAATAAAAATAGTCACACTGAATCAACAATGAGATCAGGTTTGGTTTTGTTTTGTGGTTTTTTTTGTTGTTTTGTTTTGTTTTTGTTTTTGTTTTTAATAAATCACCAAAGCTTTACACTATATCCTCCAGCTGTTTGCCAGGATCAGTACCTCTCAAGACTAGTTATGATTCTCCTACTCTTAAGATATAAGATTCTTTTGCCCTGCTTCAGCCAAAGTCTATGAAAACGAATAAGGGACTTGTAGTCAGAAGATTTGGGTTTAAGTCCTGAATTCACCATTTTTTCACTGTAATCTTGATTGGGTCACTTCAGTCATTCAGCATACAAGTATTGAATGCTTCTTCCAGGCATTTGAGAGGCAAAGGCTAAAGGATATAGCCTGTTCTCAATAAATTTACTGTATGATGGAGAAATAGATATGAAATCACCCTGCAATATAACAGTTAAACTAATAGAGGAAACAAAAGTTGGCATGGAAGGCACACAGTATGTTTAGGGAAAGACTGGGAAGGCCTTTTAAAGGGACCTCATGAGGTGACAGCCCACATGTCACCCTTGTCATTACGAGCTCAGAAATTCTCTTTGGTCAGGGGCCCCGTGCCCATCAGGCTTGGGGACACTAACACAAGCTGCTCATACTCTGAGATGGCTAAAATATGTAAATCATAAAACCAATCTGTTAATTTTGTTGACCTTAAGCAAGAAGTCAGCTAGATATTCCTCAGACAAAAGGGTTTGTTCAGGAAAAAGACAGAATACAATCCGGCACATGCAGCCATGGCAAACCCCTTCCTTGTAAGTGCATCAGCCCAAAGAAAAAGAAGTTGTTTCATAGAGGGGAAGAGATGGTTAGGACAGCTGTTAAAGCCAGAGTTCTTCCCATAGGGCTTTGCAATTGGCCAGGTATGAGAGCTCCCCCTGCAGACCTTCCTGGTTTCAGCCTTGGTTGAGGTGGTAATATTTTACAATTTACAAGTAAACACATAACATCCTAGGGGATTGGGTAATCACACCTGAAGCCTTAATTTCTCATTTTAACCATAGCAATAGTGATAATGACAAAACTATCCTTATATACTTCATAAGTATGTAGCTATATTTGGAGATCAAAGTCTAGATATCAAAATATCTCCCATTCACTGGATGTTTAAACCAGGCACTCTGCTAAGTGCTTTATATGCATTCTTTCATGTAGCCCTTCCTTAGCATAAAGATTTAGATATCATTATGCTAATTTTATAAGGGAGGAAACAGACACTTAGAAAATTTAAATAACTTATTCAAGATCATGCAACTAATAAGCCTCACAGCCAAGTTTTATAGCTGGCTTATTCCCAAACCCATGGCATTAGGCACTAAGTATATACTAGTCATTATTAATGTAGATAATAACAAAAGTAAAAATACTAAAAATATATCTGCAAGAAATTTATTAACTGTAAACATTTTTATAAGAATGACTTAATAGGATGTGTATGGTAAAGAACAAGGAAAAGCTAATGAGAATAATTGCTGGTTTTAGACACTGCTGTCTCAAGTTACTGGCTGTTCTTTTTTACTCACTGCACATACTTTTTACCCATGGAAATACATAGTACTTGGAATATGACTATGAAAAAGAAGACTCAAGCCCACTCTATATCAGTGAATGGTATCTCCAGCCAGTATACCATATATATAGTATTTTAGAGCTTCTCGTTCCTGTTCTATACATGTTAGTCTTTGCCATTGCTTATATATTTCAGGTATATTTTATGAATTCAGTATCACACAGTGATTTTCTACTAAGTGATATCTAAATTGATACTACGGTGAGTTTTTTGCAGGCAAAAGTCCAGAGACAATGAGAGAAGATAGCAATCTAGGATTTGGGGGCGGGGTTGGTTTTCATTTTTTAAGAGCAACAGCAAACACACTTCAGGAACTATGCGTGCAATGTGCAGTCTCGGAGAGCAGAGCTATGAATCAGCCCAGAACTGCAGCAGTCTGCTTGTCCCACCACTGCCAGCTGAGCTCTTCTCTTGGTCATGGAGAGCACCTCATCAACTCTTTCTCTGTAGCCTTGTTTAGAAACAATGCGTTCACCACCATCAGCTAACATGGACTCTAACACGTTTGACAACAGATGTTAATTCCAAATGCACAAGAAACTTCAGAGAGAACCTTTTAAAATTTGCTGGTATTATTAGTCACAAGGCTTTTAGAGCTAGGAGACATCGGCATCATTAAAGCACCACTGTGTTTTCTATAAAAATTGTTAACCATGGGTTTAAAATGGTATTTTAATTGCACTGTTCTTCCAATGTTATATCAGGATTGCTTGACAATTGCAAGATTAATTGCTGCCGTAGCACATAAACTGTGCCAGTTTGTTGGGCAAGAAATGCAGCATTGTGAAGTAAGCTTAGTTTCAGACCACTCTCACAATGTCATTACCCTGGACATGTGGTCCACAGGCAGAACACCAGCGCGGGGGCCATGCCTTCTTCCCCAAACATCACACACACTGCTGTTATGATTGGTGACTAAAGACTATTTCCTCAGTAAATTGTAAATGAATTTCCAAAACATAAATATTTTTGGTTGTGTAGGCATTTAAAAATAAAGTCAATGGACACACTCTGTCTCACATTGAATTTCTCGAGCTTTAGAAAGTTGCCTGTTAGGCAAATGCTGTGGCTCTGATTTCTTGAGAGAAGAGCTCCATGAAGAGGCTTTACAGTAGTTTCCCAACACTCCTGTTCAGAAGACAAAGGGCAGTGTGTGTTGTGATCTGCCAGGCCGAATCTCATTTAGACCACATGCAGGTCCTATTAACCAAAGAGAGGCAAATGATAATAATAATAATAATAATAATAATCCCAACCTGCAGTCTTCCTTAGACCAGGACAGCAGATGCATGAACCTCAAGTTGAAACAGTTGATGTTTCAGTGATGAGACAGTGATGAAATTTATATTGAGTTGAAAAGAAGAAACAGAGAAGTTGAGCAAAAAACTTTACCCAGTGATTGCCCACTGCTGACCCTCTAGGCCACAGGAGGCAAACACGAGGCCCATGTGCCAAATCCGGCGCCACCTTGTTTTACCCAGCCCAGCACCTTGTTTCTACCTGGCAGCAGCGCTGAGCTCTCACTTAACAGTTAAGGAGCAATTATATTTAGACAGCCCTAAAATTACACTCGACCCTTTGAAGGCGACCGCTAGGCTGACGTGGCCCGTGGTGAAGATGAGTGTGACACCCTGGTCTAGGTGAATAGGTCAACTGCTATTAGAAGAATGAGCTCATTAAAGGGGAAAAGGGGCTCTGTGCTGTCAGCAAAGGGGCACCGTTGTCCTCTTTGTTGTGCTTCAGTCAGTTATGAAAATGCAATTTACACACGTTTTCCTTCATGATTCTTTTCTTTATCATTTCTTTACACCCACAGTTAACCATACTGTCCAGCGTACAAATGATAATTGGGAGATTCTAACCTCATCTTCTCTAGCAAGCTGGAAATCAAATGCACACTTTGACCAAAGCCCAAAATTGACCCTACACCACTGTAGTTAATTTTGATTAAATCAGCTTTAATTAACATTTGAAATAAGTATAAAGTATATAATACGTACATATAAACACACATTTGTAAACATATATAAATGTACGTATACTTATATAAACTTTTTACATATATATACAGTTTATACATATTAATATATACTAGCATATGACCTATACTAATGTATAGTATATATTTACATATATATCTAAAGTATTAAGCCAAGTATCTATATGTTGGTGAAGGTGAAAATGAGAGGAATCTATAGGTGAACCAGATATTATTTGCGACTTTCAGGAAGCTTATATTGTAATAAGAGAGACTAATGTGAATCCCAATGCAATATAAGGGTATGAATGAAAGGAGAGAAGATGGAGAGAAAGACTTCTGTATGGGCCGAGTATGAAAGAGCCAACCTCAGTATTTTAGATGAAAACACCAGTATTAAGGTGGAGGCAGAGAGAACTTCTAGATTCAGTTCAAGTTGCCAATGCTGGCCGATGTTGGTGAGCCCTGTGGAGGTCTGGAGCCAGAATTGGGTGTCCTTGAGCTTGGGGTATCCTACTGAGACATCAGAAAGAAAGAACACCCCTGGAGTCACAGTCTAAGTCAGTTGGAAAGTCCCAGTTCTAGTGCTTTGAGAAAAGAGGAGCTCTATCTCTGCTATCCTTAGAGTTGCTGGCATATACTCTGTTGTTCCAGAGTCACATCTCACTCCTTTCAAGCCCATGACATAAGGAGAGTCATTAGTGACTCATTATCACTCATCTGTTGAGGAGTCCAACAATGTCTAGGCCATCATTTCTGCTGTATTATCACACACCGCAGGGTCACAAAGCACTGTTTTGTTGTTGTTGTTGTTGTTGTTGTTGTTGTTGCTGGGGTTTTTTTTTTTCAGTCAGCAGGGTCTAGTACAAGGAAGAAAGGAAATTTAGATGGCCCCACTATGACTGATTGTCAGAACAATTGAGGGGCTTCTAGGGGCTAAGAATATGTCTGTGCACTTTTTATTACCAATTAATTAGAGCATGCTAAGATATAAACGAGCTTGTACTGGATTCTATGTATAAAACAACTCCAGAGCTGACCAGGAAGACCCCTGTGCAATCAAAACAACTGTTTCAATAGTGGGTAGAACAATGCTCTCTGCTTCAGAAAACATAGGCTCTACCCTAGCACCACCCCTTCTCAGTTGTGTTCTGGAGTGAGTCATTTTATCCCCCAGAACACCAGTTTTTTACCACTAAGTGAAAATTTGCAATAATCCATGAAAAGGATTTATGAATTCTAAATTTTGTAATTGTCAGCATCATTTGCTAACCAACAGTGTAGATAGAGGAGCTATGAAGCTGGAATCTATACTATATATATTAGTCATCTCAGGCTGCTATAATAATTTACCACAGACAGAGTGGCTTAAACAGCAGACATTCATTTCTCATAGTTCTGGAGGCTGGAAGTTCAAAATAGGTGCCAGCAGATTCAGTTCCTGATAAGAATTCTCTTCTTGGCTCGAAGACAGCCACCTTCTCACTCTGTCCTCTCATGGAGGAGGAAGAGAGATCTCTGGTCTTCCTCTCCCTTTGAGGCACTAGTCTATCATGAGTTTCACCCTCAGGACCTCATCTCCTGTGATTGACTCCCACAGACCCCCCACCTCAAATACCATTGCCTTGGGGGTCATGGCTTCATCATATGAACTTTGGAGGGATACAGACATGTGTGCCATGATGCTGCCATATTATAACAACCATTGTTTTATTAACCCAAAATTTAAAAGGCAATGATTTGAAATTATAAAGTGTCTGGAATGAGTTCTTTCCATTCAAAGGCAGAGAGCCTCAGGCTGGATCTGACCAGAGAAAGACAGCCTGGTAGGGCATTCTTAGGAAATAAATGTGTCTTTTAAATGATATTCAGAGAATTGGGTTTGGGTAATCATGATTTCATCGTATAATATAGGAAATAGTTGATTTGGTGCTTCTCTCCTTCATAAAATATAGTTGTTATGTTTTTGAGCTTTGAAATTAAAATATCTTCACTGTGATGCTAAAATAAATGAAAAGTCCAGTTGACACTGCAGAATTGCAAGAACAACTAAGTGTTGACAACAGCTCACAGAAAAGGCTGGTACTGTAGCAACTCATGATTTATGAGGTTAACTTATGAGCAAATATAGGCCAGGTTAAGTGAGGAGCAGAGAAAATGGCATTGTTTGAGTGTCATGCATGATGCTAAGGCATAATGATTCTTGTGCCATGTAAAATATTTACTGCTGTTTGTGATATCCAAGATTCTTGAATGTCTGTCCTTGACATAGAATAATATAAAGGCTAGACTCAATGCCTGAATTCTTTGGGTGTGTCTTACTAATCCATCGAGGTCAGTCACAAGTAAGGAAGATAGGGTGTGGGTATGTTAATTTAGTGTTTCTCAAATATTTGCTGTATGCATGAGAGTTGCCTGAAGGGGCTGTGCAGACACAGATGCTGAGTGCCATCCCCAGACTCTCTGATTCAGTTGGTCTTGGGTGGGACCGGAGAAACTCCCCCATGTTCCTAGGTGATAACAATACTGCTGGCGATTCTCTTTCTAACTCCATGTAATTAAGAGAGAAATTGCACTCCAACACTGAGATTTAAATTCTAAGTAATAATTCCTTCAGCTAATTTGTTCTTTTGCAAAAGGTCATATGAAAAATAATGAGACAACATGGAGATCTCAGACCAGCACATAGGACTTAGTTTCCACTGTAGGTTTCATCCACACACAGGATGGCTGTGAATGTGGCCCAATACATAACCAAACATTTTTTTTCTCATTAAACTTTGTTTTAATGGGTCTCAAAATTCTGTGACAGATTTTGGTCAAGTTGTTTCCATTAAAAAGTACTGATTTTTAAAAACTAATAACTTAAAAACTGCCACACACACACACACACACACACACACACACACACACACACAAATGGTCCACAAAACATTCTCCTTTCCTTCTGAAGGTTTTACGATGCATTGTAATCATTAACCAGTCCTTTACTATTAAACTTAAGTGGCCAATTGAGGCAAGCAGTTCTGAGACTGTTCTTCCACCACTGATTAAGACTGGGGTGGCAGGTGTTGGGGGTAATATTCATTTAGCCTTTTGAGCTTTCTGGGCAGACTTGGTGACTTTGCCAGCTCCAGCTGCCTTCTTGTCCACTGCTTTGATGACACCAACAGCAACTGTCTGCCTCATGTCACGAACAGCCAAGCGGCCCAGAGGAGGATAGTCAGAGAAGCTCTCAACACACATGGGCTTGCCAGGAACCATATCAACAATGGCAGCATCACCAGATTTCAAAAACTTTGGGCCATCTTCCAGCTTTTTCCCAGAGCGACGATCAATCTTTTCCTTCAGCTCAGCAAATTTGCAAGCAATATGAGCTGTGTGACAATCCAGAACAGGTGCATATCCAGCACTGATTTGGCCTGGATGGTTGAGGATAATCACCTGAGCTGTGAAGCCAGCTGCTTCCATTGGTGGGTCATTTTTGCTGTCACCAGCCACATTGCCATGATGAACATCTTTGACAGACACATTCTTGACATTGAAGCCCACATTGTCCCCAGGAAGAGCTTCACTCAAAGCTTCATGGTGCATTTCAACAGACTTTACTTCACTTGTAACATTGACTGGAGCAAAAGTGACCACCATGCCAGGTTTGAGAATACCAGTTTCCACTCAGCCCACAGGGACAGTACCAATGCCACCAATTTTGTAGACATCCTGGGGAGGCAGACGCAGGGGCTTATCAGTTGGACGAGTCGGTGGCAGGATGCAATCCAGAGCTTCAAGCAGTGTAGTTCCACTGACACTGCCATCTTTCCGGGTGACTTTCCATCCCTTGAACCAAGGCATATTTGCACTTGGTTCCAGCATGCTGTCGCCATTCCAACCAGAAACTGGCACAAATGCTACTGTGTCAGGGTTATAGCCAATCTTCTTAATGTAGGTGCTGACTTCTTTAACAATTTCCTCGTATCTCTTCTGGCTGTAGGGCAGCTCAGTGGAATCCATTTTGTTAACACCAATGATCAGCTGTTTCACTCCCAGCATATAAGCCAGAAGGGCATGCTCACGGGTCTGCCCATTCTTGGAGATACCTGCTTCAAACTCACCAACACCAGCAGCAACGATCAGGACAGCACAGTCAGCCTGAGATGTCCCTGTAATCATGTTCTTGATAAAGTCTCTGTGTCCTGGGGCATCAATGATGGTCACGTAATATTTGCTGGTTTCGAATTTCCACAGGGAGATATCAATGGTGATACCACGCTCACGTTCAGCTTTCAGTTTATCCAAGACCCAGGCATACTTGAAGGAGTCCTTTCCCATCTCAGCAGCCTCCTTCTCAAATTTTTCGATGGTTCTTTTGTTGATCCCACCACATTTGTAGATCAGATGGCCAGTAGTGGTAGACTTGCCGGAATCTATGTGTCCAATAACCACAATGTTGATGTGAGTCTTTTCCTTTCCCATTTTGGCTTTGATTTAAGTGGTGGTTTTCTCGACACCTGTATTCTGGTGGCAAACCTGTTGTGAAAAAGCCATAATCATTTACTTAAAACGTCATGAGATTTTTTTGTTTGTTTTCGTTAGTGTTTGTGTATTTAATGTGTGACCCAAGACAACTCTTCTTCCAGTGTGGCCCTGAAACACCAAAAGTTTGGACACCCCTGGAAAGGATGTCAGATTTGACTTACATATCCCTGCACTTTATAATCAATTGTATTCTTTGTTTATGATTTTCTACCTTGTGTTCTTGATTGAATATTCTTCATTCATCTCTATCTGCACAACCAAATTTGGTGTGTTGATGCTAGTGAGAGATGGCCAAGGGCAAGAAGTAGAGGGTGGGGGAGAATAACAGCTCATCTCAGTTCTCTCAGGTACTGTCCCAGGCAAACCAGGATAAATTGAGCACTCTAGCAGGAGTGCTTGCCAGTGAGCTTTGGGGAGAAGGGAGGATAATGACTACTGATTATGTTATTTATACTAACCTTGCTGCTTCAGACTGGTAAAATCCTTTGACAATAATGGTATCATGAAAGCAAAAATCATCCTTCCATACTGACAAATTGATTTGACAAATACCAGCAAATTCATGCCTGCTGTGTCTGCCTAGGTTCCAGTGTGAGGCTATTAGTGAAATACCATGCAAGTGCTTAATGGGTCCACATGTGCATACACAATTCTTTGTCTTCAAGCTCTTTTCAAATTCAATTCCCCAGTCTTTTCACTCTCTCTAACGAGTACCTTTGTACTCCATTCCTACAGGCAGTGTGCTAGTTGCTCGGTAGCCTAACCTGTCATAAAGAGCCATTGTGAAAGTGTCCTCATTCTTTGCCTAGCAGTATGAGTCAAATATTATAGTTTGCAAAGCTACACAACTAAAGGTTTTAACTTCTTGATTTTCTAACAGTCCCACTTTCAGACAGTTTTTTACATTTTCCCCACAAATATCCTTGGCCTTGTTGGATTTGGGGGATCAATTTCTAGCAATGGGAAGTTTGATATAATATTTTCCTCCATCTATAAAATCTTATGATTCTATTCCCCAGCAATGCAAATGACCCAATAATGAGTTCAGTGGAAGAACTTGAAATCTGGGTAGTTCCATCCTTTAGTTTTTGGTCTTCCTTCCTTTATTCTCACAGTAGGAAAGGCACTCTCCAACAAGACCAGCCAAAGGGAGCTTCGAGCTACTCTCTGACTAAAAGAGACTCAAGGAGAGATATGCAACTCTTTCAATTATGTTTTATATCATCTGTGAAAGGCATGGGACCCAGCAAATCCCAGCCTAAGCAACAGTTTTGGGGAAGATCCCTTATGATAAGTAGGACCAAAAAGCTGACACATTCACTGTACCTAAATAATTCAAGCTGATGGTGGTGGTTGTGAATGCAGACTTAAAGCTTTTCAGTTCCTCTCATCCAGAGCAAATGGGGTATCAAAAAAGCAGACTTCATGCACTAGAGGACCTGAGTTTTTCCAGGTAAAGGAAAGAAGTTAGGGAAATATTTTGGTTGCATTTTAAACTTCACTCTTGTACTGTTTTAGCCTCTTCCTCTCCCCCCACTCCTCCACCCACATCTGTTCCATGCAGCTCTGAAATTCTCTTGTCAGTCCCTCTCTCCCCAAAAAAGAATGAAAAAGTTTCAAGAATTTCACCCCCTACAGCCCAGTGCTGCTTTTGTGAGAAAGAATTGGTGCTGAAAAGGCTCAGCCTGTTCAGTCAGTCTTCTTTCCTCCCACGTACATGCCAGGTTTTTGCAGGTTGGGGTGGGGTAATTGAGGAGGCATATTTCTCAATAATGGGACCAAGTGTTCCTTTTATGTTCACAAAGGTCAAGGAGCCTCTGAGGGGTGCCTAACTTTAACTGGAACATAATCAACAAAAGAAAAAAGCAAGCAAAATATAACCCAAGACATAGAAATTAAGAAAAATTTGACAGTAACTGGAGGGGAGGTGGGAAGGGATAATGAGGGGAAGCATTTTCAGGAACTACTGTGAGGGACACATGGACAAAACCCCAGCAGGGGGAGGATGGAAGCAAGTGGGGGAGGTGGGTTTGGCTGGGGTGTGGGGGAAGTGGTTGAGGGAAAATGCAGACAACTGTAATGGGACAACAATAAAATAATTATTAAAAAAAAACATTTATGCAAATTGCCTTGCTGAGAAAAGGCTGTGCTTTAGTGACAGAAAAGCAATACAGACAATAGATGAGAGGTGTATCTGCAGAATTGTATGCTTGGGCTCTCAAGTGCCCAGCCCACAGGTGCCAAACTAGTATCACTGTTGTTGAGCTAAAATAAAACTTTCAGAGGAAGGGTTACTGGGATAGAGCTCCATTTTGCAAAATGTTTTTATTTCTTTTCCTGCCCCCTCCCATCAATTGCCTGCCGTGTTTACTAAGTCTTGAGCTTAGCTAATGGTTAGGAGCTGGTAGTGGAGAAAGAGAGACAAAAAGAGAGAGGCTTCGGAGACTTAGATGTGGAGATAAAGAGAGAAAGAAGAGAGATGTAGCTACAAAGAGAAAATACTGGAAAAGAGAAAAACATAAATATATATAAAGAAATACAGAGAGATAGAGAAGTACTGAGACAGAGACAGAAACAAAGAAACAGAGAGAAAATCAAGATACACTCACATTCAACATAATTATGTTTTGATCAAAGACAGATCACACACACAGTGGTGGTCCAATAAGATTATAATGGAGCTGAAAAATGCCCATCACCTAGTGATGTCATAGCCATCACCATGTCACAGTGCAAAGTGTTTGTCACGTGTCTGCGGGGATGCTGGTATAAGCTCACCTACTGCACTGCTGGTTGCATAAAGTATAGCACATATAGGTGCAGTACATACTATTTGATACTGATAGTAAACAAGTATGTTACTAGTTTATGTGTTTACTATACTATACTTTTTATCAAGAGGATAAACTCTTTCTACTTGTAAAAAAAGTTTGCTGTAACATAGTGTGTCGTGTTACACAGGCAGCAGCCTCATACATCTTGTGTTTGCCACATTCTTGATTGCCTCAGTTTCTCTTGTGTTTGATGTCATCTTGTGTTGTTTTATACATTTAGTGTAGCCTAACTGTGAAGTGTTTATAAAGTCTGCAGTGGTGCACAGTGATGTCTTGGGCCTTCACTGACTCACACCAAGCAAATTCCAGTTCTACAAGCTTCCAGCTCCGTTTATGGCAAGTACTCTCTGCAGGTGTACTACTTTTACCTTTATTTTCCTGTACCTTTTCTCTGTTTAGCTACACAAATACCTACCATTGTGTTACAGTTGCCTACAGTATTCAGTACAGTAACATGCTGTATGGATTTGTAGCCTACTAGCAATAGGCTATACCACAAAGCTTAGGTGTGTAGTAGGCTGTACCATCTGTATTTGTGTAAGCGTACTCTGTGATGGTCTCACAATAATGAAATTACCTAACAACACGTTTCTCATAATGTATTCCTGTTGTTAAATAATGCATGATTGTATATAGAAAGATAAAGAGAGAGACAGAGGGAGAACTGGACCTAAATATCCTCTGTTCTGAGGATGACAGATGAACTCTATGGGGACAGTCCTCCTGGGCAAAGTAGACAGGATCAAACGAGAAGGAGGCACTGAACCTGAATTTCATGGCTTGTCTGAATGCACATAGTCAATAACAGACAGTGTAGTTTGCAAGACTAGTCAACTGCTTTAGACACTGGTGAAAAAAAATCAGGCTCCCAATAAGGAAGGTCTTGCAATATTCTTGGGCAAGGGCTCCCTTTTGACCACTGGCCTAGTAATTTGTATTGGAACCTCCCTGGCTTCTTGTGTTCTGAGGTCACCTGACCCCTGGGCACCTCTCTGACTGTAATGCAGGTTCCACCTTTCATATCTACTGGGGCCTTTGTGTGTGTTCCTCCTGCTTCAATGGCCTAGAGAAAAACCAAACTTCAATAGGCTCACTGTGATCTGGAAATAACATATCTACCTGGAGACTGACATACAAAGAGAGCAACTGATTGGCCCCAGAAGTTAATAAATTCAATGTGCAACAAGTTATTAGTAAGTGGAAGAGTTAGAACTTGAACCCCAGCAACCTGACTTGAGAGGCCCAGCCTATTATCACAGCACCAACACCTGGCACATAGAAGCTCTTCACAAAATATGAACTCACTGACAATATCAATACTAAGAGTTTCAGAGTCATAGTTACCTGGATTGCAGGTAGATGTACAGATTTGAGTCTTTACCCCTCCTTCTGTTTCTTGCTTGATTTAACCAGAATATTAAAGGAAAAAAGGAAGAATGAGGGAGGAGCTGGTCCACTTCTGATGTGTGGGTGAAGTTATGGGACAGTCTGTATCCCAAGGCCTCTGTGTTTGCAGATGAACATTGCCATACATCCACACTTATTAATGTTCGCATTTCACATGATGTGTTTGGTGGGAATAAGAAATCCTTGTACTAACCAGTGCATGTAGAGAACTCACCTCTACAATACTTTAAGGAGTAATAACCATCTTTTTTTCTTTCTTGTGTTCCATAATGCTATCCAAACCCATACTCTAAAGATACATTTTGCATGAAAAGACATTTTAGAAGTGGCAAACTCAATAGAGAAGTGGGAGACAAGACACGTGAAGCAAGGAGGGGGTGGGAGACAATTTGCAATCTATCAAGACATGTGGATCAAGACCTTCTCATTCGTTTTCACCAAAATAGCACTGGGGGCAGATAACGATATACTGAATAGAAACACAAAGTGGAAGAAAGAGGACAGGAAGAGGGTGAGGGGGGAGAGAGGAAAGCTGTCAAATTCTTTCTCACCACCCTAAAATAGCAAAAGGCCTATGTCCTGGCCTTTCCCCAGAGGATCATGGAGAATCAGAAACAGTTTATGCACCTAAGGACCATGTAAGACATGTCTGGACCCAGACCCCAGGCAGGCATTCTATTCATTTAGAACAATGAAAAATTAATATCTTCTAGGAGTTCCTTCACCAAAATCCAGGAAATTCATTTTTATCTATAGATAAACTCTTATGGAGCAGCCTAAAGCTTGCTCACTATTAAGTCCCAGGTCTTGGGTTACTTGCCCTCATAAATTCACTTTATAATCAATAGCACAGGGTCCAGCACACTCTCCTCTTCATCTGAGCCCCTTCCCACTTCCATCCACATCTTTCTTCTAATCTGCATCCACCTCAGGACTATGACTGTGCTTCAGGTATAATAACCCTGAGCCATGACAGAGACTTATAAACTCTTAATAGAGTCCCAGCCTCAAACTGACAGAGCTTCCCCAGGACATGGAGAATGAGGAACAAATTCAACATGACATTCAGGTCCTTCCATCATCTATCTCCACCTGCAAGATCAGCCCTATGTCCCATCCCTAAGCCATGAATCTAATAATTCAGTCCTATCTCATATTCCCTAGATCTTAACCTAATAGTCCAGCCCTGTCTCAATTCTTTGTACCTCTCCCTGATGGGCCAGCCCATCTGTAATCCTTTGAATCCCTACCTCCTTGTTTAGCCCTACCTCCCACTTTTGTATCACAATTATGATCTTACTGCAATTCTACCTGATGGTACAGCTCTATCTCCTACCCCCTGAAACTCTATCTGAAGTTTAGCTCTATGTCTCACATTCTAAATAAGCTGGATTTCTCAATGTGCAGCAAACCCATCCTCTGTCCTGCCGACCACAGAGCCTTTGTTAATATGTACTCAGTGTCCTCTGTACTCTTGATTCTTGACCTTTTACCACCTGCATGAATCCCTTTGAGTCAGAATTTCTCTCTCCATCTTCTCACTCTTGGAGTACTTAGCACATACTATTTTTAGGGTTTATTCATTTGTGTATATCTTGCCTCCCACCTCAAGATTGTAAAGGTGATGAACTTGGGTGCAGGGCTAGGATTATAAGGTGAATAAGACATGACCTTATATGACCTTCTTTTATCATCTGATAATTTATATGCTCCTACAGCACCTGACAAAGTGCTAGTAACAGTATATTTTGTTGGCTAGAATGAAAAAGGGGAAGCAAATTAGCTGGCTGTAGCTGAATAGGGTCATGATAAAATAAAACTCCAAAGCTTCTGATGCATGAACACAATCCCTAATTGGCTTAGAGAAAACATGAGCATTTTCTGCAATAAAATGTCAGGGTCTGTGGCAGCGCATGTAGGTGTAGCAACACATTGCTCTGTCAATTCAAAGAGACTCTTTGTCATGCTCATTTCAGGGAAATCTCTCTCTCTCTCTCTCTCTCTCTCTCTCTCTCTCTCAAATCCATAAACATATTCCCAGATGAGAATTAAAGAAAAAAACACTGGAGCCTGATTCCTCGGGAACTGCATCCGAAGGGTCCACAGCAGGCACATCCATGGTCGCACACATGCTGGCACCCACGTGCACCCTTGTCCTTCTCTGTCTCTTCCTTTTCATGCTGGAGCACATTTAGTCTCCCCTTCTGAGTACATGAGAGCTTCATAACCCCATCCTCATAATACATAGGGTATCATGGTACATTAAAAGAAAATTTTTATTTGTTAAATGTGCATAGTACAGTATTTATTAGTGATATTTGACAAGATAGCTTGTTTTTAAATATCCTAAGGTTTTTGTTTATTTATTTGCTTTTGGTAGAGGGATGGACAAAGAAGCTTGAAAAATATTGTTAAAAGTAGATGATGGATACGTGAGAATTTTTTAATCTTCACCCAAGGACATCCTTATTGATTTTAGGGAGGGAGAGAGAGAGAGAAATAAATATCAATATGAGAGAGAAACATTGACCAGTTGCCTCCTGTATGTGCCCCAACCAGGGATCAAACCTGTGACCTAGACATGTGCCCTGACTGGGAATCAAACACCCGACCTTTCTGCTCATGAGACAACACTCCAACCAACTGAGCAACATCAGCCAAGGCTATGTAGGAATTCTTTTGTACTATTAACTCCACCTTTACTGAATGTTTGAAAATCTCCATAGTAAAAAGATTAAGAAAAGGGTGGTACACACACATGCATATACATACCCACACATACACATACCCCAGCTTTTCACTTCTCTCTCTGATTTCATGTACATAAAGCAAAGTCTTAATTATCAATTCTGCCAGTATTTTGGTACAAGGGAGAAAGTGGGGCAATACAGGGTGTATGTATTTCATCCCTTAAAAGGAGAATCCCCTATTAAACATGAATGCATTGGGAGCCTGGCTTGTTTCAATACTGTGACTCTTATAGCTCAACTTCTTTCCCTGTGTCATCAAGATGCCCCAGAAATCCTTCATCATTCTCATTCTTCACTGTGGTTCTTCAGACCCTGGATCCAAGTTTATCCCCCTCAAGGTGAAGACAGAACAAATCTTTGTATTTTCAGTACCTGACACTCCCATGTTCCTATAGCTCTTCTAGGCCCTTTTCCTCTTTTATTCTAAATACATTCTAAGTAAGTCTAGTTTATATCAGAGATGAAAAAATATTTATTCAGCTAGGCTGCAGATATGCAAACAGAATAAAATGCAGTACTTCTCTCAAGAAAGACATGTAAACAAGTAAGTGCCTACAGAGACTTCAGATAGCTTGGAAGGTAGTGGAAGAGAAAAAGAGTATCAACGTTAAGTACAAGCACTGCATTAGATGTTCATGTAAAGAGGTTTTCAAACAGAAGATTCAATTAATTCTGAGGAAGCACAGAAGAGGAAGCCTAGAGAACAGGTGAGAGTAAAATGAGCAGTGAAACATGAAGAATTCCCCAGGCAATGAAGGGGTTGGGGTCAAGGGAAAAGGAAGAGATATTTAAGAAGAGAAGTGAATGATCAAAGGCAGAGGAGTATAAAGGGGCAGAGAAGGACATAAGGGATGAGCTTGGTTTTCTGCTTGTAACAATAACAATATATGGCTGTGACTCTCAGCCCCACATGCCAAATCCAGCCTCCACCTGGTGTTGTAAACAATAGTTATTGGAGCAAAGCCTCACCCAGGTGTTTACAGATGGCCTATGGCTGCTTTTGTATCACAGTGCCAGGGTTGGGAAGCGTATGCAAACCCTGAGATATATGCAATCTGGTCCTGTGCAGAAAAAGTCTGCCCACCTCTGCTCTAGGACAGTATTTCTCAAGCCTTATTGTATGTATATATCATGGGATTCTTACCTAAACGGATTCTGGTTCCATAGGTCTGAGTGGGCCAATTTCTCTGAATTTCTAAGAAGCACTTAGGTGATGCCACTGCTGCTAGACAGCTTGGCGTTCTTTGAGTGGCAAAGATGGAGAGAAACTGTATTCTCACGATTGGTTCTTCCAGAATGGCTTGGAGAATGGTGTCTGAGAAAGCATCTGAGCATCTGCGAGTTGAAAACATGGAGATTGCTGAATCTGTTTCTGGAGACAACCTTTGTCTTACTAAAGTGCACAGAGATTCAAAGTCTTGTTTCTCTAACTAACTAGTTTAAGTTTTTAGAAGAACAGTTTTTCTTTGAATCCTCACTTTAGGATATGGTTACTGATTTTTTAGAGAGAGAGAAGAAGGGGGAGGGAAGGTGGGAGGGAGAGAGAGAAAAAGAAAAAGAAACAGATTAGTTGCTTCCCCCACATGCCCCGACCAGGGATCGAACTCACAACCTTATGGTATATAGGACTATGCTCCAACCAACTGAGCTACTTGGCCAGGCTATTGGCCAGCATTAGAAGAATCATTTTATAAACACCAAATTTCCATTAATTACATCTTTCTTCTTCCTCAAAACAAGGCATATACTATAATCCACATGCTCTGCATCCATCCTTAGAGTGTCTCTATCTCTGCTCCTTTTAGCTAAGGATTGCCCAGGTATAGGCCACAGAGGCTGGCCCAGGCACTTCATCCCCACTGAGCCGAGCCACCCACCAGCAGCACCCCTCTGTTAGCTGCAATAATTTAGTGATCAAATGTAATACCACACTGAAGGACCTCTCATAAAACATAAAAGGAGCAAATCCAGTAGGTCTCTACCTTGACTCATAGCAAATATAATAAGAATGCTGATTTCCACCTGTCCCATTCCAAAATCCTCATAACATTACAATAAAATAAGAACACTCACTCAAGTGACTCAAGATATTCTTTGTTTATTTCAGCTTACAATTATGAGGGTTGGTGTTGGGAACAATCCTTCCCTCCTCTTTATTTTTAAATAGAGAATTAGGATTAACCCAGATTTGGCAGGTATTATCTGGGAAAAAATTTAATTCTCTGGCATTCAAATATGTATTTTCTTAGTTGAAAAAAAAACTTCTTATTTCTGCACTGCTGCCACCACCCCTCCCCCAGTAAAAGAAAAGACTTAAGTAAAGAACCAAGCTTACAGGGGACTTTGAACATAAATAGCTCTCAAAAGAATAACATTTATATGAGTTAACTCCACATGGCCCAGAAACATGAGGACTGAATTATCATGGAAACTTTATACATGGACTTTATATTTAATGTGTTCAATAGAATGTATGTTACAATTGATCTGGAAAAATAATTTATCCCACATCATAACCCCAAAGGGTGTGGTTTCCCCAGAGCCCTGGCCCAGGAGCCAAGGGTGAGAGTCCCCACTCTGCTGCTGACTTGGTTATGTTTGGTGAGCCACTTACACTCACCCCTTCAATGTCTGCACAATGATGCCAGGGCCCATTCTAGCTGTAAGAGCAGAATTCAGTAGATGTGCCCAAGGGGAAGTCCAGAGCCAAGAGTCAAGCTCAGCTTTCTGATTTCAAATCAGGGCTTCCTTCTATGTTTTCTGCTGTTCCTGTGAATAAAAATGATACATTTATTACTTCATTCTTAACAGTAATGAAAACTGCCCAATTTGACCTACCAATATAACCCCAGTGTTGTTCAGTTGTTATTGTGGTTTTGAGGCTAACAGTAGAAAATCACTGTTGTAGAAATTTGTATGAGCTCATGTGAAGCACTGGAGATTTTTAGTTACTGCAAATCAATGAAGAAATTGCTGGATAAGCTGGGTTTGTGTTGTCCGCATGTTTTGTGCTTTTCTGAGAAGGACTAAAGAAACCAAACGTGACCACATGGCAGTGGGTGCCCTGCGCGTGGCCGGTGAAGTGCTACCGTTGTGTGCAGAGGTGCACAAGGAGCAGGACCAGGGACTCTGCCCAGGGTAGTGAAGAAAAGCTGCTCCACCATGTGTCTCTTGGCCAAACGTTATTGTACAACAAAGCTAGGAGTGTTAACACAAATGGGAAGATTGGGAATGCTTTATAACCAATATAACAGAGCTTTTCAGTTTCAGTTTTCAATATCTGTTTCTCACATATTTCTCAATGATCACAATATAGAGAGCAGCAAAGAGACGAGAGCAGAGAAGGGCAAATGCATGACCTCTACAAGCAGGCATGCTGCTGGCCCATCCAGTGTCTTTATGCCAATTGGGAAAAGGGGCCCTTCCGTACAGCACATGGCTTAGTGAGCACAGTGAAGGCTGGATTTCACTCACAGTTTTAATAGGGCCTCACTGTACAAGATACAAACATGAAATGCTGCTTACAGTTTGCCTGGCACCATTCTAATTGAAAGCATGTATTCATTTTGTAACCAATGATGTACTGTTTACAATAGTAACAATATTCCTATTAATACCATTATTATTCCTGTATTAAAGATGTGAAAACTGAAATAATAAGGAGCAGGTAAGAGACTTATCCAAGGTCACACAACTAGTAAACTTCAGAGTTAGAATTCTGCTTTGGTGAGAAAGCAACCCTCTAAGCTTCAGCTTATTCCTGCCTGTAGGAATGAAAACACATCACTGTCTTATCAGGGAAGACAGAAATCTGCAAGGCCAGGCATGCAAATACTTAATCTGTACAGTAAGACTAGAGGGATCCTACAAAGACTCAGAACCATTTGTTCCAAAATTCATATCAAGAAAAAAAGCCCCGACCTGCAGCACCCACAGGCAAGGCTCACAACAAAGCCACCAATGTGCACACTGAAAGCCTTTGACAGCTGCAGTGAAAAGGCGGCACACGCAGCTGTGGTGTGATTGCCGTGCCTGTGCTGTGTTGTGTGTGGGGCACAGGAGGCTGTTGCCTGTTGGAATTCAGTGTATGATCGCTGAAGCTTGGGTGTCAATTTAGGGTGAAGGTAGTTTTAAAGATCATGCATCACCCAGAAGATTATACTGGAAAACACTGTATAATTGAAAAATGCATGCTGTTGTAATCAGCCAAGGAGAGCACCTACTGTATACCAGACCACCCCGTATGCAGAACTGGAATGTATACTGTCCTATAGTCTGGCCCTTTCTTCAGCCTTCTCCATGCCCCATCGCCCTGTTCCAGCACACAGAACTCGGAATCTTCCCTGGGTGTGCCCTGGGGTTCCTCACTTGGGTGGCTTTGCATTTGCCCTCACTTTTTCTTGTCATGAGCTTCTTGCTTGTCTACCTGGCAAACTACTCCCCATTCATCAGATGACTCTTACATCACCACCCTGTGACCTTGAGACACTTTCCCTCCCCCCTCCAAACCTTCCTTCCTCCATCAGCTCTCCCACTGCCCAACACACCCCTTCATAAGAGCAGTTTTGGTTTAGTGTCAAGAATCCAGGCTTCGGAGTCAGGTGGAGTTTTCTGCCACCCGGGCTCTTTACCATCCTTCCTTGAATGATCATGTTCAGAGTATCTATTTTATAGTGCAGAGAGATCAAGTGACACACTCATTTCAAATTTAGAAAGTCATAAATATGTGTTTCCTACTCAGATCATGTTGAACTATAGTTGTTTTTTAGTGTTCATTGCTCCTTAATGACAAAATCATACTTTTTAAAAATCCTCACCCAAGGATATGTTTATTGACTTTAGAGAGAAACGAAGGGAGAGAGAGAGAAAGAGAAACATTGATTGGTTGCCTCCTGTACACAGCCCAACCAGGGATCAAATCCACAACCTAGGTATGTGCCCTGACTAGGAATTGAATCCAGAACCTTTTGGTGTATGGGACCGTGCTGCAACCAACTGAGCCACTGAGCCAGAGCTTAAATCATAGCTTTGTACCTATGATATTAGATTACTTAGCAGTGTCTATGAGGGAGACCCTTAATTAATACTTATACTGTGTTGCCCAAAAAGTCCCTTTAGTTTTTTTCCATCAAATAAAGACACATTTTTCATTTTCACCAATAACTTTATTGTTTGGACATTTTGAGTATGTTGACTATTTTCCACATGGTATAACGTTGACTGTTCTCAGTTAATGTCTTGATTTGATCGCTATCAACTTCAACTGCTCTACCCAACTGTGGAGCATCTTCCAGTGAGAAATCCCTAGCACGAAACTTTGCAAACCACTTTTTTGAAATGTTTGATCAGTCACAGCACCTTCTCCATACACTGCACAAATCTCTTTTTTTTTGCATTTCAATTGTATTTTTACCTTTCTTGAATAATAAAGCATAGTATGCCTTATTATTCCTATGCCTTGATAGTTTTTTTAAATACATGCTGATATGACAGCTGTCACAATACAATCTAATAAAATTGTTTCAAATGAAATTAAAGACAACTAAGTGCCACTAGAGCCATCTTATAGAAAAAAATAAACGAACTTTTTGGCCAGCCCAATATAAAAGGATTACTAAATGCTAGAGCAGCAAAGGCTCTCAGAGAAAACGTTATCTAAGGTTTTGCTATGTGGATAAGGGCCCATTATAAATCAAAACTTTATGATTCTCCACAAAATCATAGGCATTGGAAATATCTGTGGATGGAGAAAATAATAAGCTGCCACAGACTTACTGACCCAAATGCACAAATGAACGAACTTTTTTGGATGAACTTTTAAAAGAACTCTGTTGCTCACCAGGGTCTGACAGACATAATTCAATCTCTATGAGAGAAACAGGGAAACAGATGAAAATTAAGTTTCTCCAGGGTTACAAAACCGATGGGCAGTAGAGCCAGAACAAGAAAATAAATCTCTTGAGCCACTGGTCTCTGACCTAAGGGAACTTACCATCTGGCAGGGAAGCTCAGGTAACATAAACATGGAGTGTGGTGAGAGAAATTAATGCTGTATACAAGGTCTTTCCAGAAGCTATCCAGCCATGTAATATAAAAAATAGAGACATTTATTGAAAAAGATACAAGATACAGGAAACATTGTACATAGGACAGTGACACCTCAGTCCCTTTCAAAGTAGGCACCTTGACACCTCACACGGGTCTCCCAATTATCATGAGCTGCCCAGTCGTATTTTCCTGAATCTCATCAACAGCCTAAAATTTCTTCCCTTTCAAAGGCATTTTAGTTTCAGGAGGAGCCAAAAGTCTGGGTGCCAAATCTGAGCTTAGGGGGCTGAGTGACCTGGGTGATTTCACCAAAAATCTCTGCACTAGACATGATGCATGAGAAGGTAAATTGTTGTGGTGAAACTGCCAATCACCAGTTGCCCATAGCTGTGGCCTTCTGAATCATCCAAATAGTTTCTACAGAGGAACGTTCAAGCTTAATGCAAAATTTGATGCAGATTCATTTTCCCACTAATTCAGGCATTCTGAATGCAACAAGCACACAGTACACATGCTCACTCAACTAGCCCCCACTGACTAGTACAGTGAAGTCATCATTGTTCCAGCATGTGCATTCCAGTCCACTCTCCTTGGCTGCCAGGTTACATTAATGTCACACAACCCATTCTCATTATATTACAATGGATGGACTTTTTCCTGGACAGACCTTGTATTACCAAGGTTGAGTGGTGAGCCAGTACCTACAAACACAGCTGGAGTTCTACTCAGTAATGTGGTTGCCCTAGGGATTTTAGAGTTGGGCTCCAATAATTGCACCACTTCTGAAATATTTAGAGTACTGGCATGTTGTTCCATTAAGTTGTCTTGTCTCCTTTTTGAGCTTCCCCAGGTCCTGAAAGTGTTATATATTATACTTTGGAACCATCGTGTAAAATGGGAGGAAAGGAATAACGAGGATGAGGCAGATAGAGACGCAGTGTTTTCAGTGGACTCATTTGGAATTTATGGCTCCATTTTATCATCTTTCATCCACTTAAAATTTTACCTCTGCCTCTTCTTGTTTCACCATCATTGAAATGACAGTGTAGCAGCAAGAGGTTGCTAATCGTCTGGAGATGTGGTACGGTGGCTCACTGTTTCAATATTTTCATACGGTTCTTGCTTGCAGTCATGTTTTTCAAGCAGGTTAACTTTGCTCAAGTTTAGAGCTGATTACAGAGGCATGGCTAGAGGCAATGAAGATTTTAGGAGACCGGCAATCATCTGAGCAAGAAACTTGAACTACAAATTTGTACAAGGCTGAGATGGGTGGGGTGGGAGGCATATGGAGGAAGGAGAGACCTGAGAGAGGGTTCAGCTCTCTGAGAAGAGCCTGGGTCTGTTTTCACAGCTGAATGTGGAAATTGAGAAACAAAGTGGAGTGGAGAACGACCTTATTGTCCAAGGCCACTCCACCCATTTATGTGTAACCCTGTGCAGGGAAGCTCTATGAATCAGGCACGTGAGAGGCCCTGAGAGATTCCTTGGTTCCTCCTACAACCACCCCCAACTTTTCCCAGGTGCCCAGAATCCTCTGGAGTCCTCCAGAATACTCTGGAGTCCTCCAGAAGCTTCAAAGCTCATGTTCTAATTATTTTCTTCCTCCTGATTTCCATCAAATCTAATCTGTGACCCTTTCCTCTGGACATTTGTGCTCCTGTCAGAGACTTACACAGAGCTAGATCAACAATAGCACACAGTAATATCAAGGGCCAACATTCGTTTAGTACTATTTTACATTCATTATCTTTATCTGAAGAACTTTCTAAAGCAGATAATACTATCATCCCCATTTTTCAGATGGTAAAACCAAGTAACACAGATAAAGTGTCAGGATTTGAACCCAGGCAGTTAGACTCCACAATCTCCACTCCAGTATCACACTTCTTTCACAAATAATAGGTGACGAATCTGGCCTCCTCTTCTGCTCTTACATAGGTACTTTTCTCTGTCCTCATAGTAGTTAGAAGACTGTTATGCACACGTTTACTGATTTGAATGAGTCAACATTGAAAGGATATCCGCTGAGGCCACAATATCCCCAAAATACGATGCTGAGCTGGGATTCAATCAACTAACATTTATGGAATGTGCTCCATGTGCCAGGTTTACTGCAGGCTTGTGTGCATTTGCTCATTTAAACTTCAAACAACACTGTGAAGTACGTACTATTATCATCAACTCCAGTTTGTAGATGAGGAAATGGAGCCCCACAGATCACGTGGCCACTCAGGGACAGATTTGGAGTCACATCAGGAGTTCACACTCTCAGCCACCATGCTCTGCTGCAGAACAGGTATGCTCAGGGTTAAGAGGAAATTTATGTGTGATCAAAAGCCAGCAAAACTGATACCAAAATAATAACCAATGTGGGTTTTTATGACCTAAGGGAATGGAGAATACATCACTGAGGAGAAAAGCAAAGATTATGCAAGATTTGAACAGGCAAAAGGAAGAGAGGAAGATTTTTCAGACACGGTGACCAGTTTGAGAAAATGTGATGGGTAATAGCAAAATTGATTTAATGATTATCAGGGTCAGAGATTTCACATTGGAGGGAATAGGAGAGTTGTAGTTCAGTTTGGGGCCTTGTTTATCAGGCTAGGAAATATGATATTTTTCATGGAGATTTTGTTTTTTTAAGTAAAAGAAAAGAAATGGCAGAGTGAAGGTTGTGATCCAGGGGGGAATACCAAGCCTCAGTTTCTCCATCTGTAAAACAGAGCTGTTAATGCTGGCTTGCAGATAGCACGAGCCAGTGTGTGGGAAGTATCTTGCAGGCACCTGTGATAGTGTAAGGCGACACTAAATGGTAGGTGTGCATCTCACTGCGGGTCATGGGATGAACAGTGTAGGCAAGAACCTGGCAACAGGGAGCTGCATTAAAGGTGGAGGGTACAGGCACCGAAAGGACACTAGGGATGCTGAATGTCTGAAAGAGGTTGTCTCTCACATCTCAGCCTGTTACTAAGAGAAGAAGGAGAGCCAGTTTGTGTGGGAGTAATGACTTTGGCTGTAGACAAGCTGTACCTGCAGTGATAGTGGTCATAGCCAGGAGGGAGCTGGAGAGAGGGAAAGAGAGCTCTTTAAAAGTCACATATTGTGGCCTTGAGTGTGGAGTCCTGTGTATAGATATCATTTATGCTCCACTCCTCAAATCCGCATCCTGCAGAGATGCCCATGGCTTCCTTATCCCTTGGGGCTCAGCTCACATGTCACCTCCTATGAGGAGCCTTCCCTGACCACCCTAAGATTGGGTCGCAGCCCCCTGCACTCTATCCCATCACTCTGTTTGACTTACTTCGTAATACCACTCTCCACAATTCTAATATGTCTATTTACTTGTTCCCAGTCTGCCTCCCCCAAAAGAATAGTGGCTTGGCCCTGTTCACCACCACCCCCACAACCGAGGGCCTAGAAAGGTGTCTGGAACATAGCAAGACTCAGTATTCCTAGTACGTGGTATTGAGTATTATTAAACTCAATAAATATGAATATATTTGAATAAATGAAAAAGTAAAACTGTTGGGTATAGGCAGGGGTGAGAAGAGGGAAGAGCAGAGGTTGCAATCTACCCCTGGGAAGCAGAAGGCAGGAATGAGCTAGAGTACACAGGAGATCAGAGAGGTGGGAAAGGAGCGAGACACAGAAGACCCAAGGGCAGAAGACATATCCAAAAAAAGAGAACGTTCAACACACAGAGGCATTGAGGAGAATGAAATATAAAGGAACAAGGCATTTGCTGGGGGCCGGGGCTCAACTGGACTGTGAACACACACTGAGGGCGGGAGACAAGGTGTGATGAAGGCAGGCAGGTACCACTATCCACCAATCCTTAGGGATCTTTGAATGGGAAATGGGTGAAAACTGAGGTAGTAGTTTCAGGGGAGAAGAATATAAGAGAAAATAACTCCTAGACAGGAGAGGTTGAAGGTGCTTGGGAAAAAGACACAGTAATAATGAGGAAAGGACACCTGTCCCTAAGAGGAGGCAGACAGACAGAGCAGATCCATGAAACCGACGGCAAAAATGCACATGACGGATTCTTATGACTTGTGGAAATTGGTGCCATTACCATAAAGTCATAACCTCACACCTGTGAAGAGAAATATAAAAATACATAAAACAAATACTGATGCCTTTGCTGTATGGGAAGAAATGTCACCATCTGCGTTAAATCAATTTAGGGGCAAAATGAAGCATCCAAAGCAAAAGGAGAAAATAACTAGAAAAAGATGAAAATAGTCAAAATAAAAAAAGAGAGAGAAAAATAGTGGGACCTTCACCATGCCAGCTAGCTCCCTGGAATGGTGGCTGTTTGCCCTAGAAATGGGATGATGCCAAGTCCCTTCCCGTCCTGTCAGTTCTCACATAGGTTCAATAACAAAATAATACACTGCGAGGTGCCTGGAAGTGTGTCTAAGTGAATGCGAGCTGGCGTGGCACTGCCACAGTGTGATGTCGTTATCCCAGATATAACAAGGCAGCTCAGTGCACATCCACCAAGGGGGGGTCATTGCATCTCGGCAGTCTCAGGAGAGGGCCCCTGTTTGGAGGAGGTGTTGAACCAGCAGGAGGCTTAGCGACTGTAGAACAGCAATTTTCAACTGGCGTGCCACAAGAATTTTTGAAACGTGCCATACCTGACTATTTAGTCAGGGGCACTGACCTCTTTTCCCTTAGACTGTCAAGTAAGAAAATGATAACAGTTAATACAATAGCTGTCTGGTGTGAATGAATCAAAATTATACCTATTTTTTATTAGATCAGCAAAAAATATATATGTTTTGGTGTGCCACAGAATTTTAGTAGTTAGTTTGTATGTGCTCTGAGGTGGAGAAGGTTGAAAATCACTGGTCCAGCGGGACGCTGCTGCGCCTGGCGGAATCAGGCACCGCCGCAGCAGCGCCCTCACAGGCGACCCAAGGGATGTGTCTGAGCTGTGGAGGCGGAGATGGGTGGGAGCACCTGGCCCCGCCTGAGGCAGAGCCAGCTCCATTTTCTGCATTCTTAGATATGCCAAAACAAGATGGCAAGGTTTCTAAAAACAGGTATAAGATCTTTTAAAAATTACACAACAGAAAAAGAAATGCCCCAAACTCCAGGCTCCCACGGGATCTGAGTTCTTGGAATTCCATGCTCTCAGGCAGGTGCCATTCCTGATGCCCCTCCTCCCCTGCAAAGGTCAGGATGGAACAGTTGGATGAAGCTGGGTGGCGTTCACGTCCTGTTCCTTCTCTTGTGTTTCATATCTTCTTCTACATCCTCCTCCTTCTTTCCTCCTGCATATTGTCACCCTCTTTTCACTTGTATTAGTCCTTTGACCTCACCAGGTACTGTCTTGTAAGGTTACAGAATGTGTGTGTGTGTGTGTGTGTGTGTGTGTGTTCATCTGCACACACAACACACACATTTCCCAAGTCCTTAGTAACTCAGTTTCATAAAAGAAATATTCTTTTACAAATCATAAGTAAATAATGACAAGATGGCTTAGCACATTCCACTGGGAATGCCGGATAAAGGAGTCACTGGAGTTGTTGTGATAATTAAGCAGTAGCCACAGGGAATAGGGTCCTGAAGGACGAATAGGAGTCTTCTTCCTTGTGGAAAGCTTTCGTTATGCCTGGCAATTCTAGCATGACCCCCTTCACCTCGCCTGGAGTCAGCAGGTAGTTAAGAGCACTGCTGATGTTTGCTTAGATCTACAGACTAGAGCAAGATCACCACCCATCCCTGAGGAGTGCAGGAAGGGTGCGCTGGAGTCTCCTTGCATCAGGACCATGGGGAAAAGTACCTTCATCTGGCTCCAGAGTGACCTTCATTTGGTGCAGTTTGAGAAATGTTTGGGGGGATCATTGCCTGCAAGCATCTATATGAATCCTTTGCAGGCTCTCAGAATGCTGAAGAATTTATTAACTTCAATGTCTCATGTAGGCAATTATCTTTTGACTCATTTAAAAGGAAATGCCTGCTCGCCTTTGATTGAGAATTCCTATTATCTGGAAAATTGGTTTTCTAGTAAGCTGGGGTAGGGGATGTTTGAGGCTTTGCCTGTTCACTTCACTTTGAAGTTAACTTGTAGTCTGGCTTTAGAAATGGCAAAGATACACTTTCTTTCTATCTCTGCCACTCCACTCACAGGGTTTGTTTCATGAATCATTTCACCAGGAGGATTGTTTGCAAGTTTCCATTACAGGGCACAGCCGCTCGTATGGCTTTATGCCTAAAAGAGATACTGTTCTTTATCTACATCATTATAACGTGGAGAACAGGGGAGGCTCTCTCCTAATAACAAGGACACAGGGAATGGGGGCGTGAACACAAGTGACCATTCAAAACCCAGTGCAAGGGAGCCTAATGAAAAGGAAAGGCGCTCTGTGATTCTGCTGTGACCTTAGAGTACCGGCTCACTGTTGCATGGCAATAAAGCAAACCACGAGAACATACATCCTCACATTACAATTTGTGTCTTAGTGCTAAAAAAGCAACTGGAAAAACACATTCAAATGTCGCAGACTTACACATTCCTCAAAATGAAGAAAAAACTTGCAATTTAAAAGGTCATTCTCAGTGCTAGCAATTCCTGTATTAGAGACAAATCTCTCAATAATAATTCATTATAAACATTCTCAGCCCTGGCTGGCATAGCTCAGTGGATTGAGTACAGGCCACGAACCAAAGTGTCGCAGGTTCGATTCCCAGTCAGGGTACATGCTTGGGTTGTAGGCCATGACCCCCAGCAACTGAACATTGATGTTTCTCTCTCTCTTTCTCCCTCCCTTCCCTCTCTAAAAATAAATAAATATAATCTTAAAAAAATTAAAAAAGAATTTAAAAAACATTCTCGAAGCATGCTTGGTGGCACAAATTACTTTAAATACTTCTTCTTTACATTAAAGTTCAAACCACCTCTTTGGAGAAGTATTACTATAACCATTTCACAGATGAGTAAGTACAGAGAAAGATGGAGATTAGGTTACTTCCCCAAAGCCAGGCAGCTAAAGAAGCAGCAGAATTTCAGCTCTCAAATGCTACACTTGCTTTTCCACCTTCTCTGGGGGAAAAAAGAAGATACAGAGAAGATGGCTAGCCAGGCTTTATAAATGAGCCAAAATCCTAGCTTTAAAGACAATCCTAGCTCCACAATGTAGGGCTCCAGTCACTAGGACAAAACCCAAACAACACAGACCCAAGCAGAGAACCCACTGAGAGAAACCTGTTAAAGGCTCATCATGAGGGTGATTCAGAAAGGGGAGGGGATCTGGGCAATGGAGAGGGCAGAGACTTGCTCTGTCATTGTGTCTGATGCTCACCTTTCTTTCTGGCCTGTCAAGATTCTGAGGCAGGTGGAAACTTAAGGAATGCAGACCAACAATTCTTCAGCTATCCTTTCAGAAAGAAAAGAAAAGAAAAAAAAACAGTAGAGGGAGGGAGAAGGGAATATAGATCATCAGGCCAAAAAAGTTTGGTTCCAAGCATGGGATCCCATAGCTGGCTGCAGACCAGAGTGCAGCTCTGTCTGTTAGGAGGGCTCCTTCCTCCTGATGTTTAATGAGCTGCAGCTCCTCCCGGTCCCCACCTCTTTGTCCTGTAGTGTGACCAGTCCCTCCCAATTTGGGGAAATCAAGATCTCTCCTGAGCTTCCCCCATAGTCCCAAATTCAGCTCCACTTGTTCTTCTCCTCTTGGGCTTCTCTGCTCCTCTGAACATCTGCCAGCAGGAAGAAGGAAAGGACTTGCACACTAGAATGCCCAGTGCCTGGAGACAGTGAAGGGGAGGTTTGACGTTATAATAAGCATAATACATTACAGCTTTCCACTGAGTCCTTATAACTATGGAATGCACATCTCATGCTTCTGTTCTTCATTCCCCCAAATCTTCCTGGTTAACTCAAAACCCACTAGCAAGGCTGAGCACTCACAATCTCCCTCCTCCAGTCCATCATGACCCTTGTCATCAGTAGTGTCTATACATGGGATGTCACAAATTCTCTAGCACTGAGAACATGGTATCAGCACTTTGTTGTAATTCTTGCATTCATTTGCCACATGCTTTCAAGAAACATTTGTTGTTGAGTCCAGTATGTGCCTGGCATTATTCCAGGTGCTGGGTACAAAGATGTGTATAATCTAGAGAAACATATCATTCTATAGAAAAGTTTGAACAGAAATCAAAATTTTTTATTTAATTATTTTATTGTTGTTCAATTACAGTTGTCTGCATTTTTGCTCCACTCCTCCCCCCTCCAAACCCACCTCCCTCCCTTGCTTCCACCCTCCCCCTTGGTTTTGTCCATGTGTCCTTTATAGCAGTTCATGAAAACCCTTCTCCCCACTGTCCCCTCTCAGAAATCCAAATTTAATAAACTACATCTAGTTTAGCACTTTATAATTAATTATATTTTTTAAAAAACCAAAGTCATCATAAAGGAGTTTTACTTAGCCATTTAACTCTTCAAAGACCTTGGATTGAGTAACATATTTTTGGTAAATAAGCTGTGTGTTTTTAATTACTTTTGTACTCTAAGAAATAAACTGTTTAGCAGTCTGGAAAATGAACCCATCTAGAATGACTCTGTATTAGTCAGCTTTGCTGCAGTAACAAACAATTCCAAAATCTCAGTGGCTTGCAACATTTACGTCTCACTCAATATATGTGGGTCTGTTCCACCTGTCTTCTGATTTCAGAACCTATGCTGAAGGTGTCTGGAACATGCTGATCTTGTGAGAGGAAAAGAATGAAAGAACTGGTGGAAGCACACACTGCCTCTTAAAGCTTCTGCCTCCGTGAGGTGTATGTGATATTCCCCATATTTCATTGTCCAAAGCAGGTCACAACAACAAGGTCAAAATCAGGTGGGGATATAATCTTCCCACAGACAAGGAGAGGGAGAAGAAAGTAAATATTTACTGAATTCCAAGGCCTTCAGTAAGTCTGTTTTTCTGGCTGGATGAGGCTGTATCCATATTTTTATCTGTGTCTATCTCAGAGACATGTAATGATTCAACATGTGCTAGTCAAAGCATGCTGGGAGAATTATAAATGTCAAGAAAACATGATACTCGACAATGTGTGCTATCGGACACCAGGCTCTAACACCCTTCCACCTTGCACTTGGGAAGCCTTGAGGGGAACCGAAGTGATTTTATTGGCCTTCTCTCAAGTTTCTGTGGCATTTGGGAGCAGATGGCAGCAAGAAAGATGTACTGATGAGCTAAATAATCTTCCTTTAGCCAGTGTTTCAGTGTTATGCATTGCCATTTTGATGCATTTAAAGTTTTTGTTTTGTAGATTCATTTATTCAATAAATGAGGTAACTGAAAGATAGATCTGAAACCTGATTACAACAAAAGTCATTGGTTCAATATTTCTTTCCTTTTTTTTTTTAACCATCGCCAAACTGGCAGAGCCTGGTGGGAGTCAAGCCACCAGGGATCTTACAAACACATAGTTCCACCTGTGAAGTCCATCTTGCTGGTTTCTCTGCCTTCACTGCTCCCACCCAGTCCAAGGTGCCCTCTGACCACCTGGATGCCTGCCACATTCCCCTGACAGGCCTCCCTCCTGCTTCTGATTTGCTACCCTGTGGTTCTTAGCACTGCAGCCAGAGTGAGCCTTTGAAATCGGAAGTCAGATCATGAGCCTCCTCAGTTCCAAAACCTGACATGGAAAGGCCCCCATTTCATTCAGAGCAAAAGCCAACTCCCTCCCATCATTTACAGGGTTCTACCCGTTCTGGGCCCTGACACCCCCATTTCCTTCTCCCTCCTTCCCCACTCACTGCTTCAGCCTCATTGGCTTCCTTTCCTGCACCTTAATATGTCCCCATGTAGGGCCTTTGCTCTAGGTGTTCCTCTTCCCTTTGCCTGGAGTGGTCTTCCCGGGCTGTCTGCTTGGTAATCCCCTCACTTGCTCTCATCTCACCTTCCCAGTGTGCTCCCGACAACAACCCACCACCGCCTCACCTGCTCTGCTTGTTCTTTGTTCAACAGCACCTTATCACCGTTTAACCTTCTCAATAATTTGTTAATTACATTTACTGTTTAATACCTGTCTTCTCTATTCCAGAAGCTTGCTGGGACTAGGTGTCTTTGTCTATTTTGCTCAATGATGCATCCCAATTTTGGATAATAGGATGGACACAAAGTAGGGGTTCAATTTCATTCCTTAAAATAAAAATATGTAAAGAATTTTTTAGATGACTAATTTACTCCCTTTATCATTTATTTCACTTGCTTTCAAACAAAAAAATTAAATTTATTTTGCATTTTAAATATTTTAATATAAACTTTCATTCATCATGTTTGAGAAAGGAGCAATTTTCAAAGAGATATCAATTTCCCCTCGAGGGAGGGAATCAGCATTTTTCAATATCATCACAAAACATTTGGATGATCTTGCCATTGAGCTCAGGTGGCTGTCTGTAATGTTACTCATAATTCAACTCATATCTTAACCCTAATCTTTTTAGCTACACTCATTCTATTGGGTTACTCAAATGTGACTTGAATGCCGAATAGACAGAGACCTCCCGAATGCTTTGACTTTATTATAAAAAAGTGCGGTCATTACACAGTTTGGGAAATGTGTGCATTTTATCAGGAGGAAAGGAAGCACTGAAATTTGAGGATGCCACCTAAATCAGAGCCATCCGTGGATAAACTCTTCCCAGTGTCCACTCCAATAACTCTTTGTTTAAAAATGACCTCACTTACACAAGCCATCCCAATCCCTCTGCTCCTCCTACCAAGTTCCAGAATGCTTGGTGCTTCTGTTAGTGTCTACGCCCCCTGTTGGTGGCACTGGTCAGAGTCTATGTTTCATAATTACACAATCTGCCCTTGGTTAGATTATGAGCAATGAACCAAAAAGGACCTAGTTTTACTAAGTCTTACAATGTTTTGCACATAACAGTTGACTCTGAAATAAAACTGGACTTGAATTGCATCCACCTGTTGACTGTGTAACCCTCAGCAAGTGATTTAAGCTCCCTGTTTCCTCATCTGTGTGATGGGCACAATAATGGGGCCTATTTTATAGGGTTCTTGGAGGGATTGGATGAGAGAATACAAGTACAGCTTCCATCAGCTTTTTCTTTTTCTTTTTAACCTTTCACTTATTTTTATTTTTTAAAAGTATCTTTTATTGATTATGCTATTATAGTTTTCCCAATTTTCCCCTTTTCCCCTCCACCCTGCACCCCCAACCCTCCAGCTCCACCCCCACCCCCGCCATTAGTTCTTGTCCATGGGTTGTACATATAAGTTCTTTGAGACTTCTGTTTTCTATACCATTTTTGACCTCTCCCCATCTACTTAATGCCTGTCAATTATGCTTCTTCCTTGTACCTTCTCCCCCATTCCACCCTTCCCCCTCCACACAGAAAACCCTCCATGTGATGTCCATTTCTCTGATTCTGTTCCTGTTCTAGTTGTTTGCTTATTTCTTGTTTTCATTGTTTTTCTTTCTTTTATTTTTTTAGGTTCATTTGTTTATAGTTGTGACTTTGTTGTCATTTTACTGTTCATAGTTTTGATATTCTTTTTCTTAGACAAGTCCCTTTAACATTTCATATAATAATGGCTTGGTGATGATGAACTCCTTTAACTTGACCTCATCTGGGAAGCACTTTATCTGCCCTTCCATTCTAAATGATAGCTTTGCTGGATAGAGTACTCATGGATGTAGGTCCTTGCCTTTCATGACTTCAAATACTTCTTTGAAACCCCTTCTTGCCTTCAAGTTTTCTTTTGAGAAATCACCTGATAGTCTTACGGGAACTCCTTTGTAGGTAACTGCCTCCTTTTCTCTTGCGGCTTTTAAGATTCTCTCCTTATCCTTCATCTTGGGTAATGTAATTATGATGTGCCTTGGTATGTGCTTCCTTGGGTCCAACTTCTTTGGGACTCTCTGGAATTCCTGGACTTCCTGGAAGTCTATTTCCTTCACCAGATTGGGGAAGTTTTCCTTCATTATTTGTTCAAATAAGTTTTCGATTTCTTGCTGTTGTTCTTCTCCTCTCGCACACATGTAATTGGGATATTGGAATGTTTCAAGTTGTCAAAGAGGTTCAAAAGTCTCTTCATTTTTCTTTTGAATTCTTGTTTCTTCATTCTGTTCCGGTTGGATGTTTATTTCTTCCTTTTGTTCCCAATCATTGCTTTGAGTCCTGGTTTCCTTCCTGTCACTGTTGGTTCCCTGAATATTTTGCTTTATTTCATTTTGGGTATCTTTCATGTGTCCTTTCACTTTTTGACCAAGCTCAATCAGTTCTGTGAGCATTTTGATTACCAGGGCTTTAAATTCTCCATCAGATAGGTTGACTATCTCAACACTTAGTTCTCTTTCTGAAATTTTGCATTGTCCTTTCATTTGGGCCATATTTCTTTGTCTTGGTGCCCTGTTAAGTTGTAAGTTGTAAGGGGGCAGGGCCTTAGTATTCACCAGGGCAGGGCAACCCTCCTTGCTGTGCTGCAGGTCTGCCAGTCGGGGAGGGGCCAGAGAGGGAACAGTGCAGCTCGCCTGCTCATCTCTAGTGCACTTTTCAACACACTCTTGTGTGAGACTGGGAGTTTCTCCTGCTGTGGCAATGGCCATAGTCCACAGTCAGCTCTGAGTCTCAGTTTCCCCTTAAGTTAAGTTAGACCCATGCGCATGGTCTACCTCCTTGCCGCGGTTTCTCTCCATCTGCCACCTTACCGGTATGGTTGTTCTGTTTGTTTCTTTAATTCCATGGTTGTTGGAGTTCTGTGCAGTTTGATTTTCTGGCACTTTCGGTTTTTTATTGATTTTAGATTGGTTGCTATCCTCCTTTTGGTTGTGTAAGGAAGCAAAGGGTTTCTACCTATGCCTCCATCTTGGCCAGAACTCTCTCCATCAGCTTTTTCAAGAGCCACTCCCAGGTAAATGTAGAGTCCGCATGAGAGAGACATATTTTCCCTATGAAGCTCCCGCTTACTAGAAGAGCATGCTAACAGTCCATTATTGAATACCTGAGCCAAGTGCTGCCCACGAACCCTCAACCTGTCCTAATAAAGGACTAAAACACTGAGCTCCTCTTGTGTTGCTAGACTTAATGACATGAGTAGGCAAGAAGTTGTCAAAGTTAGTAGTCTTTGCCAAAGAAGTGCACTACAGAAAGTTGTCTTTTTGGTAAAAACGGGAAATCCCACAACATTGTCCAACTCACTTGTGATTTAATGAATTTAACTCAGGCTTCACCTTTTGCAAATAAAACACTACACACACACAACCCCTTTTGTCTGGATGGTGGCTTTTCACACCTGGATCAAATCAGGATAGAACTGCATCTGGGCCTGTCAGAGGGAAGGGGTGATTTATAGTTTTGTGGGTTTTGGGTTTTGTTTTTGTTTTTTTTTTTTGGACTAGTACAAACTTCAACTATGGGGCCCAGTTTGGTTAAAATAATATGGCCTATTGAAATGTTTTATTTTCTTGACTCAGCTTGAGCTGGTAAAGTGTAGCAGAAGCAATGACAGCTACTGTTTTAGACACATTTCTAGATAGTTTTCCTTTCTATGCAGACAGGATAGTATGAGTAAGGGAAGTTCATTCTTCCACTATTCAGAGAGACATGAGGACATGCAAGACATTTTCATTATCTCCGCCTTCAGGAAATACACAATGTGGGGTCACGGAGGGTGGGGAACTTGGAGCCCACCCTCTCTACTGAGTGGGAAAGCTCTACAGCCGCCACGTGTGATGCCGGCAGAAGAAAATAGCTTTCATCAGAAGGCGGTTCAGGAATGTGGGGTGGGGCTCGAGGAAGATGCAGGCCTCCCTGAACCAGCCTTTGAAATGATGCTGGGATTTCCTAAGGGAGATAGAGGCCTCCAGAGATGAAAGAGGAAAAGAAGTTTAGTATTGACAGTATGGGAATAGTTAATTTTATTGCACTTTATTTTGTTGAACTTCAAGCAAAAACACTACAACTCAGTTTCTTGTGGTACCCGCATTATTGTGGTGGACTGGATCCGAACCCACCGGTCTCTGAGGTGTGCCTGTGTGAAGACTGCTGTCCAGGCAGCACTCTTCGGCCAGCAATGTGGCGGAAAACGACATTGGAAAGGAAGGAAAATCCCATTATTCCCACCCCTACTATGTGCTGGGCTGTGCCAGGCTCTTTAAAAATGATTCCCTGACTCTTCCTGTTGGCCCCATGTAAGAGAAAACTGGGACTCTGAGAGGTCAAAAGGGTCCCATAGCCCGTCAAGTGCAAAGCTGAAGCTGAACTCAGCTGTGTGACTCCGGTTCAGCCTGTGCCGAACACACCACATACGCAGACCCTATGTGGACTGGAAACTGAAATCCAAAAATAGAGTCAAATCCAAGTTTTATCTTTCAATAAACTTGTATTTGTCAACAGTAGAAAATTGCTGCTGTATGGGTCTCCTGCTCTCCCTACCTCTCCCCAGATTACCCACAGGAATTGCTACCTGGGTAATAACAACAGAAAGGCTTAAAAGTAGTAAGTACAAAGATAAATCATAAACCAATGGGCTAGTTAATCCCTGACAGGTTCCAGATATGTACCAGGCAGCCCTGAGATCTCTTCATTGTTATATACCATTGATCCTTGAACAAATCAGGGATTATATACTGTTGATTCCTGCATAGCTGGAAATGCATGTATAATTTTTACTCCCTTCCCAAAAAACTTAAGTACTAATAACCCACTGGTGACTGGAAGCTTTGTTGATAACATAAACAGTGGACTAAAACATATTTTCATGTTATATGTATTACATTCTATAATTCATGACATACCTAACTCTTTCTTAATTTTTCCAGTATTTCTAGGCTATGCAGTTTGTGAGTTTTTTCAAAATGTTGCAAATCTAGAACAAACGTAAAAAAGAATTTCCAGGACTTTCATTGAAAAAAAAAATCCACATATAAGTGGACCCAGACAGTTCAAACCTGTGCCACTCAAGGGTCACCTGTATAGGATTTTTAAAACTTGTGTTCTGCACCCCCTTTACCCCTCCTCCTTGTGACCCCTGTCTCCGGGACCTCTACAGCTCAGGAGATGGTAACACCGATATCTTTCAACCAACCTGTCATCCTCTTTCCCTGCCCTCAGAGTGACCAAAGGCAAAGAAACCATTTCTTTTCCTCTGTCACTCTCTTCCACCATTACTGCAAATACTGCCTCTCCTTCAAGGACCGCTGCTCACTGAAGAAGAGAACCCTTTTCTAAGTCAGGAGTCACAGCTCAGCAGTCCCGCTGCTGTTCAAGAGAGAGAGAAGATTCAAGCACCCCCACTTCTGTTTACTTGAGATCAGCTGAGCGCTCTGCTGACAGGCGCAAGGGAAGGGAGCCTCCCCAGGCTGACAATAACGTGTGCTATCAATTAGCTCACATTAACCGCAATTTGCAGGGTAGATATTACATCTTCCACTAGGAGCTGTGGGATTTTTACTGAAACCCCTTCACTTTCACTTTTTAAGCTTTATCGCCATCTTCTGGCCACTTTCTACATTGCATGTGAATGATTTGGCACAGGTAACTCATTTGGGCACTGCAGTCACTCATTTATTCACAAGTACTTTGTGAGCCCCTAGTATCTCAGGCACTTGCACAGAAAAAACAAACTGATAAAAGTAAAGAATAATAAAACCTATGAGTATTATTATAACAATGATTTAATACCTTTTAAGCCTCAGTAGTCAGGCTTGCGTTGTCCCAGGTTTAAAGAGGCATTGAACTTCTGCAGCCTCTCGAGGTCCTCTCAGCCCAGCCATGCGGCTGCCCCTGTGAGAACTAGACATGTCCTGCTATGTAAGTTGCTTAACATGATCCCATTCAGGCTGTGGGACACCTAAGAAACAGAATGGAGTATCTCCCCTATATACATAAAGTTACAGAAGTAATAAATGTCCACATAGAAAAAATCCAAGAAATGAAAGAAAATTAAAAGCCCCCTTTAAGCTCATCACACAAAGATAACTGTCTCAACATTTTACTGTATATCTTCCTTATTTAATGCATGTGCATTACAAAAGTAGAACCATAATCTACATGCTATTTTTAAATTTTAAACAAAGTTTTTTAAAGTGTTAATGTTTCTTTCTTGTCCCCTGCTATATTCCTAGGGCCTAAAACAACATCTGGCACACAAAGGCTTCTCTAAAAGTAGATTTGAAATAAATTAATATAAATGAACAATTTGCATAATTGTTTGTAATACCTTTCCACTTTTAGGTTATCCCATATTTATTTAACTAATCTACTCTCATCTGATAGTGTGTTTTCTTTCTTATTTTTATTATTAAGAAAACTATAGTAAGCAAAATTTTATGAGTTTGACTAGAGAGTGACATAGTAAATCATTACAGGCAACCTTGTAATAATGAGACCAATGCAACAATGGTGGCAACTGCTTTCTAAATAAAATACAAGTTCTGATGCAGAAGATAGCTGTGTCCCTGCGAACTTTACCCATCAACATGAGACCAAAATGACATCATCTCTCCCAGAACTTTCCCAGAACTACTAGAATTACCTAGGGAAATTTTAGAAATTAGAGATGCCTGGGTCCCAGGCCCCAGAGAGTCTGACTTAATTGGTCTTAGGTGAGTCTCGCCCACATGTGTTTTCTAGAACTCCCAGGTAATTCCATTGTGCAGCCAGGATAGAGAAACTGTACTGTAAATGTTACCCACTGATTTCATGTCAGGGAAACCTCAGGAGAGGAAGACAGCCCTCTTAACTGTGTGTGACCTAAGATGAGCACAGAACGCCATGGTAGCTTCTCAGACACAATGCTGCAAGTTCTACAACCTCATGCTAGTTGGAACACCTTGGAGCTCTTTTAGGGGATTAATAACAGAAGCAATGCAGGTAGAGTAAATATCTATTAGATAGCTTGCCAGTACTACAATGACTTTATATGCATCAGTCATACCCTTGTACACATAAAGACAGACTATATCTCTCTACTGTAATGTAGTAAATTAGCAGGCATTATCCTTGTAACTCAGCATGACTATTAAAATAGGCTTCAATTGTAAGGAAGGAGAAAATGAACTTGGAAACTACATACATACAATTGTCATTGGTTTAACATTATTTGGTAGATTTATGAGGGAGTCTCTCCTCTCAAATTCTTAAGAAATATAGACCACATATCCCTTTGCCAAATCCCTTACTGATTACTGTTTGCTCTCACATTACATGTACTAGACTTGTAAGCAACCCCTGCAGAACAGAGCATGCCCAGATCACTTACCCCACCCCACGGCACAATTAAGTGCTTCACATGGGACCAAAATGCCAGACAGTCCCGTGGGACAAAAACAAGATGAGGGCATTGGATGTACTCCCTGTTCCACCAGAGATTCTAGTTAAAAATAAAAGTAAACAATGAAGAAACATTCTTTGGTGCCAGAAAGAGCCCTAACTATATTTCTTTAGGGAATAAGGCACCTCAGTTTTAAAACTCCACTGAACTGACAATTTCTTGTACGTTTTTCTCCCCACACAGTTGGCTTTGACCTGTGTAGTTCATTCTCATTCTTTCAGCATCACTCCTGTATTTATTCTGGAAGGGTGGGAGGGTCTCTCTGGAGAACTGGAAAGGTCAGTTTTGTGTCTATCAGGGTGGAATGCAAAGTAGTCAAAAGTTCTACTGATGTCTCCTTGACATTGAAATTTGAAGTTCCCCATAGGTCCACTCGAGCAGTTTGCTGTCACGGTGAGTTCCACTCAAAACCTGTCACATGGGTTGGTGGCAGATGTGGAAAAGTTAAATTCAAATAAAATTTCTCAAATTGATAACATCAGAAACATTCTTCTCAAAAGAGCCATTTCTGTAAGTAGCATCTAATTGAACTGAGTAATAAATGAGAGTCATTGCCAGCCTTGGTTTCTCTGTCTCCTTGCAATGTAGGGGGCGTGGAAAATATTTACGACCTCCCCTTTTACTATCTTCTACTAGAATATTTCTATTAGTATTAAACATGTCCAATCCTTCCCATTTTAAAAAACAAACCTGCTTCCATCCCACACCCTCTTATTGTTGCTGTAGTAGGCTAAACCCTAACTTCTCCTACCCCAGCACTCACACGGCACCTCGTTTGTAGTTCTGCCTCCCTTACATCTTCAGTCTGACCCATTACGTCTTTCTTCCCAAATGTAACAGGCACTTTGTAGTCTTCACCTGACTTGACCTTGGGGGCACCGTTTAGCACGGTGGACTACTCCTTCCTTGAAACACCATTTTCCTTGACATTGGGCCACCACATTTTCTTGGATTTTTTTCCCTGCTTTGTTGGCCTTCCTGGGGTCTTTTTTGCCTCCTCTTGCTCCTCCTGCTCCCCTGAATCTTGTAGTTACAGTGTCCTGGCCTCTCTCCTCTTCTCTCTGTAGCTTCTCTGCCTCAGGGATCCATCCACTGTCATGTCTCCAAACACCAGCCATGAGCTGATGACTCTCAGAACCCCAATTCAACCCTATCGCTCTCCTGGGCCCTAAAACCATGCATCCAAGACCCCACAATCTCAGAATGTCCTTACATTGCCTCAGTGAGGGGCAGCCCCAAGAGGCCACTTGCCAAGCCAGAAACCTGATGACTGAACCTCCACATCCTGCCGAGTCCTAAATATCTCAGACACATCATCCCTTTCCATCTTAGCTATTACCTTAGTCCGTTCAGGCCACTATAACAGAATGCCAGGACTGGACAGCTTATAAAACAACAGCAACTTCTTCCTCATAGTTCTGAAGGCTGGGAAATCCAAGATCAAGGTACTGACAGATTCCATGTCTGGTGAGTGAGGGCCTGCTTCCAGGTTCACCAGATGGCCATCTTCTCACTGTGTCCTCACATGATGGAAGAATGAGGAGCTCTCAGGGTCTCCTTTGCAAGGGCATTGATCCCATTGTGGGGGTTCTACCCTCAGGTCCCCGATCACCCCCCCACAGACCCCACCTCTAAACACCATCACGTTGGGATCAGGTTTCAACCTACAGGGTGGGGCAAAAGTAGGTGTATATTTGTAAGTACACAAACAGTATTCTTGTATTATTCATTAGCTATTTGTATGGAAAATAATGCAATAACTAATACATAACAAACTGTGTTTCACATACTCACCTACTTTTGCCCAGCCCAGTATAAATGGAGGGGTGAGGATGCTGCTTTAACCTGACAGCTGGTGCCACCTCACACTGGGGCCCCTCAGCCACCTGGCAGGGTACACTGCTGCCTTTCCTTCGGACCCAGACCCCACCCAGTAGCTAGAACACTCTCTCTACACTGCGATCCATCCTAGTTATCAGCACCTCCCCACTGCTTTTCGAACAACCCCCCTGGCATACCTCTGTAAGGTTCTCTCTGACCGCCCAGCTACTCATCCTTCCCGCCTTCTATGTCAAACAGCTCCCCTGCACTGGCCCTGCACCACCCCTGCACTGCCCACCGGCACAGGACTTGGGGATGGGCCTTCCTTACTGTGTCTCACCTCAAGCTCTGCATGTGCTGTTCCCTGGGCCTGAAACACGTGGCCTCCCACGGAGTTCCCCCATCTCACTCCACTGCGTTGCCTAGTTATCGACATGTCCCCACATACAGCCTCCCCAGCAAAGCCTCCCGTAGCCCCCATGGCTGCGGTAGGGACCCCGTGTCCACCCAGAGCAGGTGTGCATACTTCTACCACATCACTTTTTACACTGGACTGAAATGGGCTGTGTGTCTGTCTTCTCCCTTTAAGAAAACTGCAATTCCCACAAAGGTAGAGTGAATCTTATTTATCATTTGTCCACAAAGTCTGTCACCTGCCTGACATATATAGTAAGCAATCAATAAATACCAAGACAGGCAGCATGGTTTTACTTTCCCAAGTCAGGGATGCTGTGAGGAATAGTGATGGAAACAATCATTTTAACAGCATTAAAGTAATAGAAGCACACCCAGGAGAAAGGACAAATCAGCCCCTTTACCTGACACTCTTGTTAATAAAATTTTACTCATGTCTGTGTGTGTCATCAACTGTTGTAAGAGCCCAACTAATATTGTTCTTTTAATTTGTCCAAGTTAATGAAATTACAATTACAGGTGTGTCTCTACGTAGAGACTTGCAAGAGCTCATAAAATTCTGACATAAATGTAATTAAGCCGCCAGGCGAAAGAGACTAACAAGCTAACATTTCCTAGGGATTAACGTGTTTGCCCTGCGCCCTCTGCTGGATGGATTAAGAATAGCCTCAGGGTGAAAATTCAGGCATGATTGTTTAGGATCAATCAACCCAACAGTAAGGTCCTAGGTTCAGATAACTCAGACTTTGTAGATGTGAATGAGTGGTTGAAAACCCAGGGGAAAAGGTGTGTGACATTAGCACTGGTCAAGAAGCTGCTGATTTGCAGCCTCGTGAAGCTCATTCTGCAGGAGGCCCGCACTCTCTTGTCTGCACTCCACCTTCCCTCTCTCCAGCTGACAGGAAGGCTTCCTGGGGGCAGCACAGGGCCCATGCCTCCTGGCAAAGGGCCCTGCCCTCTCCAACACCTCTGGCCCCTGCCCTGGCATCCAGAAAACCGCGTCTCTGTTCAGCTGAGCCTCTTTAAGGCCCAACTGGCAGAATTACCAAAATATTTGGTAAATATCAAGTTGGCAAAAACGTCCATTTAGTTGTTTCCATAAAATAAAAGACATACTTTTCATTTTCATTTATTGATTTTGGTATTTTGAGCATGTTGGCTATCTCCCGTATGGTATAATGTTGAATGTTCTCAGTTAATGTTCTCCATTTGATCCCTATCAACTTCAACTGGTCTACCCAATTGTGGAGCATCGTCCAGTGAGAAATCTCCAGCACAAAACATTGCAGACCACTTTTGACACGTTTAATCAGTCACAGCACCTTCTCCATACACTGCACAAATCTTTTTTTTTTGCATTTCAGCAGAATTTTTACCTTTTTTGAAATAATAAAGCATAGCATACCAATGTTACGTATTTTCTTTTATCTTCAGTATTAAAATGGCTACACAAAAACTCACCGATTTTGATAATTCTTTTAAAATGCTTGCTGATATGACAGCTGTCTCAATGCAATCTAACAAAATTGTTTCAAATGAAGTTAAAGACAACTAAGTGCCCCTAGAGCCATCTTGTGGGAAAAAACACATGAACTTTGAGGCCAACCCAATATTTTCTTTTATCTGGCAACCCTATCTCTGACAGACTCAGCAATACCACCTTCTGGCTTCCTGATGCCACCTTGCTTCACTTTTCAACAGCCTTCGTTTTTCCTCTTAAACTAACTGCCTTCCTTTCTTCCTTCTTCCCTTCCCTCCTTCCTTCTAAAATGGCTCAAACTTTTTTTAATGTTTTTCTTCATTAGTTTTTACTTGTCCTAATCTTTTCCCCATTCTTTGTTTTTAGTTTGTTTACTTTTGATTGTTTTGACTACTTTTTTCCTCCCATTATTTTTGTCTAAGATGGTAATTTTATGTAGTGACTTATAATTTCAGCCTTACTTTCACTCCTTCTCATGTTTTCACTAAAAGGCTTTCAAGCTTTAAATTTTCTGCTCTCTTAAATCATTTGCCCTTTTATATTGTCTTTGCTTATTTTAATATTTTATCAATTTTTTCTGTTGTAGGCCACTTTCAGTGTTTCTACTGCAGCCCACTTCCAGTACTGTAACTGTTGTATTCAGTTCCAGTATAATTCATTTGCAGTGTCATAACTCTGTGTATGAATTATTTTTTACTTCATTTTTACTTCACTTGTCACTGACTCTTGTGTGGATGTTTTATTTTAATTTGAAATTTTATTTGGCATTTAAGCCTCTTTTACCTTATTTTTCTTACATTATTCAGACAAGTACTATATATTATTTTTTATTGTTAAATTGTTATTTCTTTCTCTTATTTTACACAAGGCAATTCAAGAAACATACTGATAGAGGCAACATGGGGAATGCTGGCCTGACCCTTGAAAGAGAGCACACACCACACACGTGGCTGCACGCTCATCCTTCCCTGGGGCAGAGGGTCCGGCAGCAGGAGCCACGGCAGGTGCTGTCTTGCACCTGGTGTCTTTGTGGGCCAGGAAGCGAAGAATGCTGACTCAGGGAAGGAGGCAAAGAAGAGCTTCTTAGAGGCACTGACTCTCAGTTGGGCTGCTGGCTAGTGAGGATTCTGTTTTCATCTTATAAGTAATTTAGCACGGTATCTATGGATACATGCCAAACACATTATTGCAGGTAATTTCAGTATAGACAGATGCTTCTTGGCCTTCACAGGAAGTGAAGAAAATTGAAGAGACCTAAGTACAATAATCATCCCCCCAAATGCTAATAAAACAAAACAAAACAAAACAAAACAAAAACAAAGATAATGCAAAGGAAGGAGGAGAGGATAGAGAGAAGGAAAAAATGAAGATGAAATTTCAGGAGTTTTTATAACAACTTTCTCATTGAACAGGCTGAGAAATGAGAGTCGGCACCTAAGATACACTCTAGTCCCTGAAAATTACATTCCAGTGTCTGTGCTTGAACCCAGTGCTCTTCAAAAGCTGGTGGGAGACCACTTCAGATCCCAGGGGACATTTGGTCATGTCTTCAGACATTTTGGGTTGTCACGACCTATGAGGAGGGTGGTGTGCTACTGGTATTAGTAGGCAGAATCCAGAGACACTGCTGAACACTCTACAATGCACAAAACAAAAATTACCCAGCCCCACATGTTAACAGAGCTGAGGCTAAGAAACCGTGCTGTAGTGACCAGTTGCCTACCAAACTCTCTCTATTCTTACAGAACTTTTATTCATTCGAATTTGATAACCTCTCCCCAGAATTCCCCTCTAGTGAAATAGTATCCGCTCCATCAACCAACCATGGCCCCGATGTCCCAGTTCCTGTCTTATTGCCCTACAAATTATTTTTTCCATGTCTCTCCCAGGATGAAGAGCTTAGACCTTGGTATTCTCTTCCCAGTGTTCATTTGTTCCTTCTGAGCCATAGTTCCATGGCTTGACCAGGGCTGAGTAAACCCACACTGCCCATCTCAATGAGTCACTAACCAGCAGTTCAGCCCCCAGAGAACACCAAGCTTCCAAAGGACAAGGGCTCCATTTTGCCAGATCCAGTACTTTCCCTGTGACTACCTTCCTGCACAGGCTCTGGATATCCCCACAGCTCCTACCTATTCAGCTTACAGGTTTGAGGCAAAGGAGGTGAACGGCTATGGATGAAGGGAAGCAGACATCCACAGGGCAGGGATAGAGTGCGGGGTGAAGAACACAGGTGCTGCAGCCAGAACCCCGCATCCCACCCCCAGCTCTTGGTCATGTTCCTTAACCACTCTGTGCCTCAGTTTCCTTATATGTGAAGTGGGGATATCTTAAAGGGTTGTTGCAAGACTCAAGTAAGTTAGGATAAGGGGAAAGTGCTTAGGAGAGTACCCAACACAACAACTGCCTGGTAAAGGTAGACATTATTGAAGGGGAAGCATGAATCCTGGCTGTGAATCAATAGCCAAGAAGTGAATGTTCTTGCTGCTAATACTCAGATACTACCTTCAGACTCCGTTACTACAAATATATTAACTGGATGGTCAGCATGACTAAAGGTTACCTGTCTCCAAGGTTAAGTGAAAAGCTGAACAAATTTCACTTCCTTACCAGGGCAAAGGGACTGGACTTGTCCCACCCCAGGTTGAGTCTGGTTCCTCCAAGCTCCCCTGCCACTTTCTTCCCAGCTCTTTCTCCTGTGTCCCCAGAGAGCTCCCAACTTCCCTCTTATAACTCAGTACATATTATTATGTCACCCAAATGAAATGGGGTTTTAATTATTTTATTAAAGGTAAGAAATATGGCTATACTCTTGAGGACATGTAAAACAAAATATTATTTTAACATTAGCCATGGTTATGTTTTTCTACCAGCTGAGTTTTAAAGATGTGAAAAGCTTGAGGTTGATGAAGAGAGATTGCAGTCTATTGACAATCCTAGATGGTTTGGTTCTAACTAGGTCAAGAATTCAGTTGTAATATGTATGAATTTGTGGTTTCATCTTATTTCATCATAATGCCACATGCTTTATAACTTCAACATATTTTTAAGGAGGTAACTGCCTTAAAACTTCTCAAGTAAAATCCTGTTTTTTAACCTTCCAAAATATTTTTAATGGAAAGTTGGCTTATTACTTTAATAGAATACCTATATCCAATTTACGATTCAGGAGATAATCAATCTATTCTTTTTCATATTCCCAGCACATAATTCAACATCTGAACAGAGAAAATTCTCTGAACAGAGATGTTTTATTTATACTTTTAAATGAATAAAAACATATGTATGAATTAACAAAAGAACTATAAAAACCATTGCTGGGATTTTATTATGTTGGCTTTGGTTGGCTTCCTTTGGTTGTTTCTTTCTTTCTTTCTTTCTTTCTTTCTTTCTTTCTTTCTTAAACTAGTTTCTTTTATAGAAATTACTTATAACAGTGGAATGAGAGTCACATTAAATATTGAACCTTTTTAGCTTTGTTTTCCTGATACCTCTTTGACCTGGGGAAGGATAAATGGCTCATTAACCCTAGGGTGAACCAAGTATATACTCCAAGGTCACTGACCATTTCCCAATCAAGATAATCAGAATCTTATCCAACCAATAGTATTAAAGGGTTAATAGTATTAATACTTTAAAGTATTAAAGTACAAAAGTTACTGAAGGCCATTTATGCACAAAGACTGCGCTATTCTAGAAATGAGGCCAACAGTCTTTGCCTCACGTTACTCCTGGTCTCATGGAAGAAACAAAGGACAGTGACAGGTCCATGTGACATGTTCCCATGTGGGAGGTCGTACACTGGAGGAGGATCATTAACTCAGGCTCAAGAGTAAAGGGCCTGAGAGAGCATCCTGAGAGGGTGATGATAATGATGAACAGGGGTTACCTGGGCAAACGAGAAGTCCAAAGTCAGGGCACTGGTGTCGCAGGTGGGAAAAGTGTCAATTTCATATAACAACCACAAATTACTATTGCTTTACCTTAAAATTATTACTGTAAGTCTGTAGGCACCTTTGGTACATTTAAGATAGTATTAGGATAATAGGTGTTTAGACTATCCCTACATGGCAACATCTGATGAATTAAACTCCCTGGGAAATGTGTGACAATATCCTGACATAGTACGTTAAAGGAGTTGAATAAACAACTCCTGATATTGTCTCTAACTTGAAGTTCTAGAACACAGTGCGATAATTCTGCAAGCTTCCCCTTCTCACTTTATTCCTGCATTTCTATTTATATAATAGACTAACTAAGACATCCTGTGTGCCCATCATTGTTTATATGTGAGACAGAAGAGTGGAAATATCTGCTGTGTTGTGGGTATAAAATTCATTCCCAGATAGTTGGCCTCTTAACAGCTCTGGATTTAATCATTTAGCTAGAATTATTAGAATAGATTACTTCTTATGTTTAGTGAATGGTATTCAACCATGATATTGAATGATATTGAATTTAGGAATTGGATAGGACATCAAAGTATTGCAAATATTAATACTTGACTAAAAATATCCATGAATTTTGCTTGTCCATATTCTCATGTTTTGTTACCATAGAGCTAGTCTAATTAACTCAAGGGTCCATTTTCCCCCCTCTCAGAAACCTCATGTTTAAAGATGCTTTCTGATCTTTAAATGAAAAGTGCTATCGATAATAAACTAAAATACTTCCTTTTCTCAGATAATTTGTATCTAATAGCTCTCAGAGCTTAAAAAAACACTATTCAGTGCAGGGCATATAACTAGCCAATATTTTTTCCTTTGAAATCACAACTTAATTTCTTTTTTTCTTTTTTTTTTTTTAGAGAGGAAGGGAGGGAGATAGAGAGAGAGAGAAAGAGAAACATCAATGTGCGGTTGCTGGGGGTCATGGCCTGCAACCCAGGAATGTACCCTGGCTGGGAATCGAACCTGGACAACTTAATTTCTAAAAAGGGAGAATTTATTGGTTCAGGGGATATAGTAACAGTTCAGGCAAGAATAAATGCAGACCCTCAACAGATGTCATTAAGACTCTCCCTGGGCTTCTTCATCCCCCAGTTTGGTTGTCTTCATTGTCTGGTAGTTTCTCTCTACACGGAGGGAATGCTGGGCCCTAATAGGTGCAAGCCCCCAAGATAAATACAGTCCATCATCTCTGAAAGGGAAACTCTCTCTCAGTGAACTTTCCAAGTCCCCAGAAGAACTCTTCTTGACGCTGTTAGGTCAGGTGCCCAATCTGGACCAATCACTATGTCTAGAGAAATGACGTTTTCTTTTTTTTTTTTTTCTTTTTTTTTTTTTTTTTTAAAGATTTATTTATTTATTTATTTTTAGGGAGGGAAGGCAGGGGGAGAGAGAGAGAGAGAGAGGGAGAGAGAGAGAGAGAGAGAAACATCAATGTGCGGTTGCTGGGGGTTATGGCCTGCAACCCAGGAATGTACCCTGGCTGGGAATCGAACCTGGGACACTTTGGTTCCCAGCCCGCGCTCAATCCACTGAGCTATGCCAGCCAGGGCTTAGAAATGACGTTTTCTGATTGACAATTGGCTTCTCCATTGTAGTAACAAAGCACACTTGATTGACAACCCCACCAGAACCACTAGGAGAAGGAAAGAGTAGTTGGCCTTGAGCAAGGAATTGGAGACAAACAAATTAAGAGATGACCATTACTGCTAACCATGTTATTATACTATTTCTTTTTCAAGATGCATTATTTCTACTAAGTAAAAAATGAAGACCTCATAGAAAAATGAACTACATTATGTAGTTGGTACTTCTTCCTTTTTGAAAATTCTGCCATGAATTTAATCTATAACATCACAAAATTCTCTTAGTTTATTAAATTGCCTGTGAAAATTCTTAGTAATTTATACAACTAGTAGATCAAAAAAGAATTATGATTTTATAAAATAAATATGAATAAACCAAACCTAATTATCTTGAGTTTGTTATTCCTCCAGAGAAGCAAATAAGGGTTGGGAAAGAAGTTTGAAAATTATAAGCAAATTCATTTCTGTGCTCTTTATTATATGAGGCTCCTATAAAGCTGTCTTATATTTCTGTATAATTATTGCAGTTTGAAAGGCTTTAGAGCTGGGCACTTGGATAGAATCTAATAGGACAGAACTACCTTGGGAAGGTCACTTTAGTCTAAGGTTGGTCTTCAGCTAAAACCCAGAAATTTAAAGCATAATGTGTATCTGCAGATCTGGTTAATACCAAACACTCTCTCTCTCTCTCTCTCTCTCTCTCTCTCTCTCTCTCTCTCTCATACACACACACACACACACACACGATAAGTATCTTTTTGAAACCTCACTTCATGTATATTTCCATAGTAACCAAGCCCTCCTAATTGTGTCTTCTTAATACCTGCCCCTCATTCTCATGTTCTCTCTTTTATCCCTTCTGCCTCTCATAAGCAAACCTTCATAATTTCTAATAGACTATAGTACTCTGATGTCCTGATTCAGCCCTTCCCCCTTGTTTAATCCATTCTTCACTCTGAGGTCAATATTCACTTAAATGTAAATTTGGAATGAACTTCTTAGCATGGAACACTGGGACAGATTAAGCAGGTCCTCAGTTAACATTTGAAATGGCATTATTTGTAATGGTAGCTCAAAGAGAAGGAATAGTCAGTGATTTTCCTTCCCCAGAGGAAATTTCTAGGAGCAACCAAATGTTAGTCACAAAGTTGCCTGGAAATACTAGTGAGATGTATCAGTGGGATAATCTTAATGGCTAGTTGTGTGAAGCTACAACGGTCTGATGCATCCACATCTTCTTTATGGATAGATTAGATCCATAGGCCAGCTGGTTAGAGTGTTCTCTTCTCAGGACATTAAAAATAATTCTCAATTTCTTTATTCTTAATTCCATTTTTTAGGTACCTGCTTACCATACCCCTTCTGCTAGTGTATCATTGTCGCTTTAGAAATGGTAATGGAACCAATAAGCTCTAGGTGGACACTATTTTTCCAGTGTTTGGCTTAAGAGTAGTGTTCAAGGAGAACTGATGATAGATTAGATAGGTAGGTAGGTAGGTAGGTAGGCCTTAAAAATTAATGTATGTTTTCATTCTTTGTATATTGATTTTAGCCAGTTTAACTAGTTGACCCAATGAGACATCTATGTTATGCTGCAATACATAAACACTCATTGGTGATATAATGAAAAAGGAAGCACAAAGAACTACAACTCACTATATGAGAAAATATATAATATTTACTAGTAATACATAGAACCATACAGAAATCAGTCACCAAAGGGGAAAAGCCTAACATTTCAAACATCTACCAGATCAGAGCTGTCTTAACCTATCTCGCTAGTGGCTCCCAAAGATAAGCCTTGACATACAGTTATTTCCATAGAAGTTTCTGTTGAGTGATCCCACTTACCACAAGGTGGGACCAGTCCGAATATGGTCAGACTGGTAGGTGCCAACACACTGCACAAAGATGTCACGTGTTCCTGGGTGCCAAAGGGTACAGGAAATATGAAATGCCACTACCTCCTGGATGCCTGATGGTGACATGGCAGATGAAATGTCAGGAGAGGGTTTTTCTGCTGTGGCGGTGGTGTACTTACAGACCGACTGAAAGAACAGGGAAACATTATTACTGTTCTGTTCAGTCATGCACCAGACTTCATCTGAAAAGCCAGTCTCTCTGTCCTGCACCTAATTTCAAGGACTTTGCCTAATTTGCAGCCAAAATGCATTTTCAGGAACAGCACATTTTCAATAGCCATAGTCATCTTTAAGAAGATACTTTAAAACTAATGTGAGTTAAATTTCCTCTGGGCTTTATTTGTATAATAGAACATCATACTTATGAGGTTGTGTAACGCAAAGGAGCCTGATTCAGGCCTGTGGAAGCTTTGGTGGCTGCAATAAAACCCGAGTTCATAAAGAGAGGAAAAGTAATCAATTAACTTTGTGCTACCATAATGGTCTGGCATCCAGATTTACCATAATCATTGAATCTGTCTCCTATGACTGTAGGAAAAAAGCAACATAAAATGATGTGAAATATGAAATGTTAGTAGTCATGGAATTGTACTGCAATAATTTAAAATAAAACATCACAATATGAATTTTTATTACTTCTCAAAATGTACAGCTAATTCTTAGTAAAAAAAAAAAAGCCTCAATAAAAAAAATTGAACAAAATCAAAGTATTAATTGAAAATACGAACTGTGATAACAATCTTGATGTGACTACAGGATGTGATCACTTAAGTTATTAAGATGGAAGCTTTCTTTTCAGTTCCAATATCAAGAACCATTAGGACACACCCCACTAAACATGAAACATCATTTGCAAAAGTCAGAATCTTGAATGTTAAAGTACCATATGTTACAGACCTTTCTTGAACTACATCAGATACTCAATAACTATCATGGTAGAACAAGTGTTGACATCTTTAACGTTCAATAATTAGTTTTGGACATCTGAGGATAATGACGTAGGCAAATCTGGGTCCTGGCAATTTCATTTATAGGTGTAGTTTCTTTGAGATGTGGAGAGCTGTGGTAATAAAAATCAATAGTATGTTTGAATTATTATATTACCAAACAGAGAGACAACCAGAAATCCTTGAATAATGCCCACAAATTTTCCAGCTGAGCCTAAATACCTCACTGATCAGACACTCCCTACACAAAAGACAACTGTTCTCTCCTTGAACCACTGACACTGAGGGCCTTCTTTATTGCATTGATCCACTATCTGTCCCACTGTATCCACATATCAACCACGCTTCCCACCTAGCCCAGGTGGAATAAGCCCAAGCTCTTTTCCATATGCCAACCTTCAAATGCTCTATGATAGTAACAAGTTTCCCTCCGTCTTCTTTTTTTAAAACCAAACTTTTCTGTTTTCAAAAATAGAACTTAACAATCATATAGATTGTTTATTTCAGATCAGGCTAAGTTCTAGCCATAAATAAGATGTAAAGCTTGGTGCTTTTCTTTAACAGTTCAGTTTAGTGAAGGAGATAATGCATAATCAGAATGAATTTTAAAAAGTGACAAGTGCACTTGTATAGATTAAAAACCAGATGCTGCCCTGGATGGTGTGGCTCAGTGGACTGAGCGCCAGCCTGAGAACCAATGGGTCGCAGTTTGATTCCCAGTCAGGGCACATGCCTGGGTTGCAGGCCAAGTCCCGAGTTGGGGATGCATGAGAAGCAGCCACACATTGATGTTTCTATCCCTCTCTTTCTCCCTCCCTTCCCATCCCTTTCAAAATAAGTAAATAAAGTCTTTAAAAATAAAAAATAATAAAAACAAGATGCTGTGTGGCATGTGAGATGGAGGAGATAATTTCACCTGGAGGAGTCAAGACAGACATGACAAAGGAGATGATAAGTTTGAGTTGAGACTTGACAGGCAGATAGGAATTGGGCAGGTGAGTGTGAGATGGGGGTTGGCAGAGAACAGAGCCTGGGAGCACATAGAGGGAGCACAGGCACATGCAAATGGTAGGAGGGCCATGAGATAGGGATAAGATCAGTGTGTTCGGGGAACTGCAGGTCAGCCAGACACTGGACACCCAGGTGGGAGGAGGAAAGAGAGGGAGGAGCTGGTATCTGACACACAGGAAGCAGGATCCCCAAGGTCCTGAGACATCTGCTTGGCAACATGAAAACCACTTAGTCTACAAGTCATCAAGAGCCACTGAATGAGTGTCCAAGTTTTAGTAAAATGTGTCTGTGTCAGATGGTTGTGAAGAGAGGAGATGGGATGAAAGGACAAGGAGAAAAAGCAAGATTATTGATATGTAACAGTATTTAGGCAGTGGAGGTGGAGAGGCAAGGCGGGAGCCCAAGTGGTCATGCAAGCGAGGTCCTCGGGCCCCCATGCCTGACTGGAGGTCAGTGGAATGCATGACCAGGAAGACTTTTTCTCTAAAGACTTCAACTTTTTCCATCATTCAATATCCCACTGGTTCCCATCCCTACACCACTTGGGTTACTTTCTTGATATTGATGGCACCTGGTAACCCTTCTACCTTAATTTAATTGCCACCTATTCTTTCTCACAGTGTAATTAATGATCCTGAAGTAATAGCAATGTCACTATTTACATGACAGTGTCAACTTAAACAGCAATTAAGGCACAGTTCTGGGCTACTAGGGACAATTGTCATAATCACTCTCCCTTCCTTTATCTACAAATTCCAAGTGATGAAATATAGACTTATATGCAGGAGTAATTTGTTTTAGATTTATTTTTGTAATTATATTAATTGAACACGGAAGTAAGTTTAAAAATATGAAGGGCATGGCATTAAGCCTGGTGCAATGCCTTCCTAATAAGTAGATTAAAGAAATGATTATTACCACTCACTGGAAATGATCCTTGTTCATTTGCAACAGTGCAGTGTAGAGACCCACACATCTCCTTCAAGTTCGGTGACTGTTTGGTACATTTGCCATGTGAACTCTTCATGAGAATCACTTTGAAAATGGACCAATGCCCAAGGCAAAGCAAGAGAAGGACATCCTGATTGTCCTGCTGAGGCTTGGGTTCTGCAGCATTCCCTCAGACATCACCAGTGAATACTTGAAATTCCTTAGAGGACATGCTCAGTAGCATCAAAGCTCACATCTCATACGTGCCCATGGCCAGATCTCCCATGATTCCCCCACTCCTAACAACAACAACAAAAATTCGTGGTCTCCCCAAGATGTTCATCCTAAAATTCCAGTTGCCCTCAGCATCCCTGCAGCCCTACTCTGCAGTTGTACAGGCAACTTGGTCATGCAGAATGAAGCTACTTAATCTCACTTGGTCCAGCTCCTTATGATGTGCTCTTCAGTTCTGCATAGGTAAGATCCCAGGCCAGACAAGAGGGAGGAATGGGCAGGTTCCACTCCACACGGCTTCTTAGACCAACTCTGTAGTGTGTCAGAGAGTTGGTAAGAAAAAACCTTCTGAGTAAAATGCTTGCAATACTGAGTCATCTGCTAGAGGGCATCATATGTTTAACAATAATGGGCCTTTATTGTGAGGGATGACACAGTTTTGGGGGGTTTTGTTTTGTTTTGGTTTGGTTTTAGTTCAAAAGCAAGAGCTAGAGCCTGTAAGATATCCAATTGGTTCTTTGTTTTAAAAATAATTCACAGTGCCAGTAGGCATCTCATCGGAAAACGGCAGCCTTTGAGGGTTTGTGGATTTATAGTGTACACCTTTATTATTGCTTTTGTCCCTTTTCCAAACAGATTCACAAAATAACCTCATCATGATTCAAAGCAGCTAACCTTTTCCACCAACTGTGAAATGCTCCCCTGAAAGCTCTATTAACTTAACTACCTGAAAACCAACACATGAGAGGGGAAGGCTGAAGGAAAATATAACACAGAGGACAAAGATGTTTTATGATTGTTGCACTTCCCCAACAGCTTTTAATCTCAAGAATTAACAATGACAGGCTTTTAGGGGACCCCATTTCTAACACTAATCAACGGGTCCATGTCAGGGATTTTATTTCATTACCTATGCACAAATTGTGTTACCCAAAGAGAGAATCGGGTTCATTTTGAAAGGTTTTGTCGGCTGGTCATTTTTGTGCACATCCATGAGGCTAGGGTATGCCAGGCAAGAACAAATATTGGAGAGGTGCCGACTCTCCCCGTGTTGATCCCGTCTCACCATCCTGTCCACTTCCTCCACCCTAATAGCATGCCTTCACTGATCGTTTACATTTTGTTTTACTACCAAAAAGTGAAAATTAAAAAAAAAACCCACCCTGGCAATTACAACCACCATAAATGTTTCATAGGATGTATTCATCCTACTTGAAAGGCTTCATATATGTCTCACCCACCCCCTGGAAGCATCGTTTAGCATCTCAGATTAGATACTGAGTTTCCTTCCTACAGAAAAGCCCAGTGCAGACATATGACCAAACCATAAAAAACAAATGCCTCCAGCTGATAAGAGCATGGAATATGATTTCCTAGTTCTCAATGGAAAGAAATCACACAGAAAACAAAACAGCACTGTGTCCAGAGGTTGGTCAAATGACTTGTCCATGTAGCTATGCTTCCAGGCAAATTGACCACAAGCTCTCACAGTGGCCCGAGGTCATTTAAAGTGATAAAAACTGCATGCAAATTTTAACACTCGAAGTCCCAACACTCTCTTGCTACATATCCAAAGGACCATATGCTGGTTAGGAACCAGGCAGCTTAGAACTTCGTAGGATTGATCAAATGCTAATAGCTTCCTTCTTTCTTACCATTTCTCCCCAGGACATGTCTAAATGGATAAAACATTTCTCAGATCATTCCAGGACTGCCAGCTGACCGCAGATCCACTCTCAATGCCCTTGAGTCCAAGGAAGCCCTTAAAAGGAAGAATTGTGGTCTGATATCCTTACCCTACTCAACCTCTGAAGTGGCTAAATTCACTACACAGCTTTCCCAGTCCCTTCACCTGTTGGAGAGGGTCTCGCAGCCCTAAGTCCTGAGGGATCTGAGTGGTTTTTACACTCCAGAGATACAATCAACTGATCTGTAAACTTGTGGTGTATTTCACAGTGAAGACAAGGCAGTAATGTATCAGATATTCCTTAATAGTTTTTCTCTCTTAGCAAACAAGAAGGGTTCATAGAGGTGATGAGTTTGCATCCTATAGTGTTAGACATCATCAAAGAAGTTATTCCTGAGAACATCTTGAAATTCCAAGTAAGCTCTAAAGACAATTTGATTCTGTTGAGTGTTCTGAGACCTCTTATTACCTTTTTCCTTGGTTTTGGCTAGTTCTCATCCCTCCTCGGGGACTACTCCTCTCGCTTCTTTTGCTGACTCCTTCCCTCTGCCTAGTCCTTAAACTTTGGGAATCCTAAGGACTGCATTCTTGGTCTTTCCTTCCTCTAAGACTGTACACGTTTTCCCTGGGTGACTTCACTTAACTACCATGTATGTGCTCAGGACATCAGCATAACTGGTGTGAGTTCCTGTTTTATTTCTCCACCTGGAGGTCCCACAGTACCTTAAATGTAGCAATGGCAAGTATGAATTCATTACCTTTACAACCTAAAGGTGTTCTTCCTCCTTCATCTCAATTAGGGCCACCATCCACTCAGTTGTTCCATCAGCTGAATCCGATCAAGATACAGAAACCTCACAGTAACTGAAAAGCAGCAGCTTAATATATGAATTTTACTATACTGTGATAAGGGGGTAACTATAAAGATGTAAAGAGAACTCTGAAAAGCAGCCTGGTATGAGGGACAATATTCAAAGAAGACAGATTTAGAAGTGCCCCAGGCTGGAGCTGGGATTCAGATCTCATTGGAGAAGTTGTGGTTGCAGCCCACTGGATGATGCAGAAGTTGTCTGTATGTCCAGGCCAAAAGTGATTGACAGTCACTGGGCAGCAGGATATGACCCTCTGAAGTGCAGATGAGCCCAGAGTGGTGGGTGTTTCACAGACTGAATTAGACATCACAGTGAGAATCAGGCCTCAAGTGTGTTGTGTATGCACAGGGAGAGCTGTAGCAGTACGATACCAGATCGAGCCAGACCTGCGAGGTGGCTGAGAGACTACACATTTTGGGTGTGCATCTGAGGCAGGGAACCATCGGATGTCCTCACACATCTGCACCACTGTAGGATAATGCAGCAAGAGCAAGAAAGAGCAAAACTCAACACATCAAACCAGGAAGAGCAGCTCCCTCTTTCTTGCAATGTCCCTCCAGTGCCCTCTATCTGCCTGGTAAAGGAGAAATGCATGCAGTCTGGTACACTATGGCAGAGCAGGTACTAAAGGGCAAATCTGGAGCCGAGCAGTAATACATTGAGGACTGGCACATCTGCCCAAATTAAACTCCTCCCTCCCATTCACTTCCTTACATTTAGTTGCCAAACTTTACCTGCTAACCACTTAGCAGATAAATGTCTCTAGAATAGACCAGCCTCTCTCTCACCCCTACCACTTCTGCCTTGGTTCATCCTCTTCTCAGCTGTTGTGGATTTTGGCCATAACCTTGTGACTGGTCTTCCTGCCACCAGCATATCCTGGACTCTAGTCCAATTGCCACACAAATACCAGGTATCTTCCTAAAATAACAAAACCATCTTTATTTTGCCCTTGCTGAAAAACCTCTGATAGCTAATTGTCTGGTGCAAGATGTTAATAACAGGAAAAACTGTGGGAGGAACAGGAGTATATGGAGATTCTCTGTATTGTCTGCACCATTTTCTGTAAGCTTAAAACTGCTCTACAAAATAAAATCTATTGACTTAAAAAAGAAAAACCACCTCTGTGCCTCCTCTCTGCAAAACTTCTTAGAATCAGATCATTCCCAACCTTCATGTCTATGGCTCCTCATGTTCCAGTTCTCACCAGATGGAATTTCCCAGACCAAACCCTGAATTTCCACTACTCTCCTTCAAAACAAGGCATCCCCCTTGCATGGAATACCCTTTCTTGCTTTACTCCACCGGAAAATTTCTATGCATCCTTCAAGTCCCAGCTCAAATGTCAACACTCAGCTATACCTTTCCAGAAAACCAGATGAGTCAGGTGCTTATTCCCCGCTGTTCTCATTTTATTTCTGAACATAAGATATTTTAAACTAGCTGTATACATCTTGGCTTCTTTCATCTGTTTGTGAACTAGACAGCAGGAACTATTTCTTGTTCAGCTATTTTATCCTCAGATTCTACTATTGTGTCTGGTACAGAGTACACACTAAGTAAACATTTGTTGAGTGGTAGGAAGACCACCAAGCACCTTCGTAACAAATTTATGGCCATGCCTCTACAGTTGAGAGAACAATATAATTTAAGTAGTCAGGACACCTATATTGGAGGGGAAAAATCATAGATCAAAATAAAAATTCTAGGCCCTGGCTGGTGTGGCCAGATGGTTGGAGCATTGTCCCATAACCAAAGCATTGCAGGATTGATTCCCAGTGCAGGCACACACGTAGGTTGCAGGTTCAATCCCCAGTCCAGGTGGGTATGATCCACAGCGGTCCAGGCACATGTGGGAGGCAACTAATCAATGCTTCTCCCTCACATTGATGTTTCTCCCTTCCTCTCTGTCTTAAAAAAAAGCAGTGAGAAAATGTCCTCGGGTTAGGATAAAAGAAAATAATAAATAAATAAATAAATAAAATTAAAAATTCTATACATTCCTACATATACACACCCTTAAGAAAAGTATAATGTTGAAAATAAGTAAATATATAATTGCTAGTTCCAAATTATTAATAATTAATAAATCTCAGGAGAATTGGATACACCTAGGCCTGGGCCTGGGCTCCTAAATAGAATAAATTGTCAAAGTGATAAATGACATATCATTCAACATATCAGCTTTTGAGGCTGTTGTAGCACTTCATCCACATTAACTCAGAAATCCAAATGGCTTCTAGTTGAAGGGTGCAATTGCCTTTTTAAGGTTAGGTGGAAATGAGCAGCAGAAGTAAGCAGAGTGCACACTTGTGGTCATGATTTAGGCTTCCATTAGTAATAAGTGAGTGTGCCAGACTCCTGGCTCAGTCCTACACATAAATTAACTCATTTATCCTTATATTGGCTTAATCACTTCCTTTTCCCATGACTGGGAACAGTTCTTCAAATAGTACACCAGTTTATTCTTTCCACATCAGCCTCTCTACTAGTAAGAGTGCTAATAGTGTTGACTGTATTTGTCTCAAGGAGACTGGTAGCATAGCCTGGGTGTTCCTTCAGTAGTCAACATAACAGGACAGGCTGGAGCACAGTGGCAGACTAACAGCTTTTCAGGTCAACCCTAAGGAGGGACTCGTGCCATGCTAGAATCGTCCGTGTTCATTGTGAGCTTGCTCTCTTTGGCCAACTCCCAGGAGAAAAAAACAAATGAAAAGCAACTCAAGCCAAAAGATACATGTTGCTTCTCAGTTTGACACCAATCCTCACTCACTGAGCTGTACTCAGGAACTCAGACCTCAGGAGTTCAGTAGTAACCGGCAATCCAGGCACCACTATTCTGATGGCACCACTAAAAACGGAATCCAATTTTGCTTGATGGTAAGCAAAAAAACCTACAAACACACTATCCTTCCTTCTAGAGTATGGAGCCCTAGCACCACCCATAGTAATACAGGTACAATAACAACAAGAACAGCATATCCACTCTGCTGTCACCCTGTGCTCCTCCTATGTGCTGTGATACTCCTAGACAAACGAAAGCATTGCACAGTGGGCCACCTTTAAATCAGTCTAGGAAAAGCACCCTACCAGAAGCCATAGAGTGGTCTCCACCAGACAAGACTGGTCCGCAGTCTTAGAGAGAGCACTGTCCACGTGGCCCGGCTGCAAATCTCCACACTTTCCTCCTCACTGAGGAAGTGTCAGGCAGTGCCACAGAAACACTGGGCTGACATTTAGGTATTCCTATTTTTCTGAACAGCCTAGAATTGCTTTTTATGACATAGCCATTGCAATTATGCACACATATCCATACTTCAGATTGCAAACATAATTTGTTTTATAAATAATTACATTTCCACTTGGTGAAAGGAGTTAATGACAAATTTTGACAGTGCATTTACAGTTGTGTTTGTTACCTTAGTTCTGCTATTGTATGTATAATTAGCTGTGTTTTGTAAGAGCTACCCCAGCTATCTATTATTATTTCATTTGCATATAGAGTTTGTCTGGTTGTATTTTTAAATATTTATTCAATTGATGTGATGTCATTTTGAGCATAAAACAACATGTTATTTGTCATAAGTGAGCAAGTTCCCTAAATTTTAACTCATAGTATAACATCACTGGCCAGTGCCTAACGCTGTTGTGACACATTGGACATGTTATTATATCTAAAGATAGAAGCAAAACACATAATTTTAACCAGACCTTGAGAAGTGGGCCCGGTGTCTGTTGCTGAAGGAGATCATTTGAATTTAATTTACCTTGGGGTAGACAAAGTCATTCTTCCAGGTCATTTGAGCTTTAACTTTTACCTTATAGTGGCCATCCCAATATGAGGAAAGAATTTCAATATTTTATTGATTCTAAAATGCCATTGTTTTACAGGGTTTGCCATTGACATTATAAATCCTTTTGAGGGAAAAAGAAACACAACCATATTGGACGTGTGTATTACTAAGATAATTTTACAATCTACAAGTAGTGTTCTAGACTCAGAAACTGATATTTTACTCACGTGCCTTACAAATCTTAGATTTAACTTTCTCACACACAAAATTCTGGGTCACTTTTCCATTGTGATGCATCCTGTGGCTTCCAGGTCTGTCTCACCTGGCATTCTTCAGTGAAATCATTGAGAAATTCTAAAGTTCCATTAAACCATCATTTTATGCATAGAGAGTAAATTACAGCACCAATGGCCTTAAACATGTGCTAAGCTTAAGGCCAATGTTATCTCTGCTGGACTCTGGTCCCCTGAAGGAGAGACTCCCACATATTTTGCATCTTTTGCTGTTTTGCTGGAGCCCATTTGTGCCTAGTGTTGCAGAAGCACAGGATGCAATGGAAAGACCACCATCACATGGACCTGGATGCTGGTCATAGTCCACATGTTACTTACTGCCCATGTGATGTTGACAAAATCACTTTCTGATGTCAGCCTCAGTGAGTTTTTCATCTTCAAAACACTGTAATTAGTAATACCTATCTTGAAAGGTGGTTGTTAAAATGGGGGAGATGGAGAAGTTAATATATGAATATTATATTTGCCTGAGACACATTATTTACTGCAGAAATGTTGGCATTATTATTGCTATCATTCTTGTTAACAGATACATGTTTCCTCAAATGTTTACTGAAAGTTTCCAAATGAACTTAATGGGTGGTGGGCAAAGGAAGAGAGAAAGAGAAGAATAAAACTTGTTGCTGTCTTGATCCCAATTTACATGACCATGAATATAATGAAGCATAAAGTGTTTTCTACTCATCAAGCAGTAAAAGCTCTCAATAAATTGTAGAAAGCTCAACTCTGCATTAGGGAAGGTTACTTTGAACATTCATACCTTTTGCATTTGTTAAACTTAAGCTGTGCCCTTCTTAGTCTGAGTCACTGATAACATTAATAGAGGAGATAAAGTTCTTTTCCAAGCCTTCCACCTGACATAAACTGCCAAGGAGTCTGAATTTGCAGAGATGTTAATGGATGTTTTTATTATTTCATTAATGGTAATCAATGCATTATTGAGTTTTTGTTTTTCTTCCTTATTTTCCCTGCCTGGCACTCTAAGGAGTGGGACTGAGTGCAATGACAAAGTAAATTTTTATCTGCACTATAATGAACAAGCTGCAGAATTACAGTGAAAGTAAAAGGACTGTAAAGTGCCCCTTAGAACAGAGCCAAATTCAGGCCAAGGTGAAGTAGGAACAAAGTACATGGAAGAAAGTTCTATAAGAAGATGTGCATTCCTGTGTCAACTAACTTTGGGGCTGGGAAGAATTATGCCTTTAAGCCCAAAGACCATGAAAATAGTACCCTTAATACTAACTGCTACCATTACTAAGGAATTAGTTATGTTTCAAAAACTGTGCAAAACATCTCATTTATCCTTAAAGTAACCTTTTGAGTTTGATATTAAGTTTGGTATTTTGAGTTTGGTACTACTATCCCTGTGTTACAGATGAGGCTTAGAGAAATGAAGGGATATATCCAAGGTCCAGAACCAGGACTAAACTGAAGCAGCATGTCTAGGCTGCAAAATTTAAGGAATTGCACATTAGTTAAGAGGTTTGTATAAAGGTAGGGTTGGCATCAGAGAATGAGTGCCTTTAAATTTTGCATCCCAGTCTCCTCTCTTCCTTTACCGTGTCCCAATATGCTACAGTCACACAACTAAAAAGAAAATGGCTGACAAGATTTTAGATCTGATCCAAAATTCATGTTTTTGATCACTCTGATAGGTGCCACCCATGTAATCCTGCTCTCAGCTTTATAGAGGATACATTTGATAAATCATGAACACCTGCTTGTACAAGACGCAGGGATGGGTACACAGGGACACAGAGATGAAAAAGGCAGTCTCTGTCTCCCATAATCAAATGTAGGTGTACCATGAATCACAACATCCCATCCAAGCTCAGAGAGAGGAAGAAAGGAAGGAAGGAAGGTCGGTCTTTAGTGGAAACAGTTCTGAACCTTATGCTCTCTGAGACTCATTTCCCACATCTGTAAAATGGGAATGATAGTACCTTTGCTATTCACATCACAAAGCCACAATGATGACAAGCGCCAAAAGGAGATGGTGAGCTTTGTGGGACTATAAAGCAAAGAAATGATATGAGCTCCTTTTATAAGGAAACCAAGTGGATTTGGAGTTGGGATTCCTGGGATATAACTCCAGTTTAACCTTTAGACTCAGTATGACCTCACAAAGAACTCTTCTTGTAAGACCTCACTTCCTTGTTCATTAAAGGAGAGATTTGGAGTCAAAATGTCAAAATACTCTAAGATTTCATAATTACATGACTGAAGCATTGAAGGAAGGGTTTAGTAAAAGTTTGTAAAATTGTTTTTAAACCTGTCTATTGTATGTAGATCAGTATACTTTCAATAATATTGGCTTTAGAGATTTGCAAATTTATAGCACTGTTGCTATAGAGGGCAATGAATGAAAATCTTAAGAGGAAAATTTGGCTAAAAATAAGGAATAACACTGTCACAGTTCATTTATTCAAGAAATATTTATGGAGAACCATGTTATGATGAGTTGAATCTGTATCTCCAGAGTCCAAGCCTCTTGTTCTTTCTACCTCACTAAATTATCTCCCAAGCTAATAAGTGACAGAATGGTACAGCAGAAAAACCATGAGGCATGAGGGGTTCACATCTTGATTTTGCCACTCACGAACTCTGTGGCAGTTGTTGGGTATGTAACCTCTCTGAGTCCCAAAACCACAGTGTGTAAATGGAACTAACACTACTTCAGTGGATTTTCATGAAGGTTAAATTGTATGGTGCTTATAAAGATCACTACACATAGTAGGTGCTCAATAAACTGTAGGCAGTTAGCTAGAATTAGTGTGAAATAGCACCAGAACTCTAGTCCATGATAAGATCCAGCAGCCACATCCTGGAGAATTGCTGATGGTGGGTAGATTTGTTGACTCTGTCCTTCTCCATCTCACCTGCACTCTCTTGATGGGTCTCACAGGCAAGACATCTCTCAGATCTAAAGAGTCTCTAACAGGTGCTTTATTCATGTAAGATGAGAGGGTGTCTATACAAGCTTCTCACATGTGAGTTTCCAAGCACATACCTAGGTGTCTCCTGCTATGTCAGTCCCTCCTCTCCAACCCCACTAATTTGTATGCTGTCTCCCTAACCCACTCGGACAGGAAGTACAGCACAATAGGGGGAGTTTGAAACTTGGAACCCAAAGACCAAGACCAGAATAATATCATCTCTTTGAGGTTTTTTTCTTCATCTGTAAAATGGGAGTAATGATACATGTTCCACATATTTTGCAAAGTTTGAAAACTACAAAAAAAAAGAAAACTACAGTGTTATACAAACATAAAGCTCTACTGCAGAGTATGGGGTTGTGCCCAGGGACATGAAGCAAGAGCATATGAATTAATCTGTGCAGAGCCATCATCACTCTTAGATGAATAAGCAAAGCTCACACACTAACACTAGTTACATGGCAATTATCTGCAGTTCTGATGCAATGTACCCTATTTATTGAAAGCAAAAAGCATTAAGGTTGATGTTGCATTAGGTTAGGTCCACAGTAATTAAAGGAAATAGCACCTCCTTCACAGCCCTACTGGAATCCCAGGAGTCTGCATTGGACACCAGAATAAATGGAAAGAACTTTATTCATTTTGCAAATATTTACTGAATGTTTTCTACATGTAAGACACTGTATGCTTGGGAGGTGACAGGTTGAATCAGAAACTGAGCTTTCCATCACAGATGTATTGTCTCTCAGCTAGAGATATTTACAGAGCATTCCAATAGCTCAAATTTTAATGCAAAGGAGACTAGCGATGTGCCAAAACTAGGAGAGATTCAGAAATGGAGAGATGGGGGATCTAAGATATGGTGGGCTTTGATCTGTATCAAAGGCCATGAAGTGAAATCTACTCCAAAATTCACTACGTATTTTTAAGTTAAATGTTTTAATTATTTTTATTTTAATTTATTTTATTTTTTTAATTTTAAATGTTGTTCAAATGTTGTACAGTTTTCTGCCTTTTACCTCCATCCACCCCCCCCCAGCCCTTCCCACCTCCCTCCTATTTCAAAATTCACTATATATATATTTTTTAAAACATCAATGTGTGGCTGCCTCTCACATGGCCCCCACTAGGGACCTGGCCTGCAACCCAGGCATGTGCCCTGACTGGGAATCAAACCTGCGATGCTTTGGTTCACAGCCCGTGCTCAATCCACTGAGCTACTCCAGCCAGGGGCAAAATTCACTATATTTTAATAATCAAAAAGAAGTATGACTGAGAATGTGCCTTGCAAAATGAATCTACATAAGCTCTTTCATCCTATATTTAACAAAATTTATGGTAAAACATTACTATGCTATAATTCATAAACACACAAAAATAATGAGTTCCTTAACATAATTTTGCAACATATATTATCAGAGCACAATGCACCATCCTGGACATTATATCTGACTTCTGCAATATGATCTGGAAGAGAAGCACATTTACAAAATTGTATGAGGATCTTCTGCATTTTCTCAGGATTAATCCCTTGATACTGAGACTTTTCCTGCTGAAGCATCTGTCATATTATCCTTGTCAACTTTTCTCCTTTTTCAGTTGCTAACTGATCTTACCCTTCCAGGAGCTCATGTTTCAATAGTTTTGCAGCTCTCCATCATCATTTTCACTCATATTGTGAAACCACACATTCTTCATAAGATTTACTGTTTGTCTTTATAACTGATTTTTATTGTGTTGTCAGATAACATTAAACATCAGCAAGAAACTGATCATCAAATAAAGGATGGGCCTGAATAGGTAGTAGTGTAAAAAAGTAATTGGGTGATGATTTATTTTATAACTGGTAGATTTACATACGATGTGTAACCTTATAATGATTTTTGCTTCTCTGAGTATAAATGTGTAAGTTTAGATAATAGATGTTTCTGTTCATGATAATAAAGTAGCGTTCTGAAGTAAACTCTGAACATCAAACACTGTAATTTATTAATTTAATGTTGAAAGGTATAATAGCCAAATACAAGTTATGGGGGGGGGGTAGTATTTTTAAAAATATGAAAGATTTGCACTTCAGGTTAAATTGACCTATATTATAGGTTGTTGAAACTGTAACCTATAACAGTTTCAACTGTAACAGTGTTAAAACTGTTGAAAATTACTTCTAGGTAATTTGTGCATATGTATACAATTACACAAATACACATGGATATAGATGTAGATAAATGTGTGAGTATGTATATATACACATCAAATTCTGTTGATGCATAATTATATTTATGTTATTTAAACTGAATACAAGTAAAATACAAATCTTATTTTGGTTTTATTATATGTTTCTATAGGCGACCACAGCAAACATGTTAAATTTCCCATTAACATTGATTTGCCAAGCTTTGGTCAATGCACTAATTTCTATAAACTCTTAATGAGATATAAAGTGAGATGAAAATTCTTAACTTGCAGTAACTAATCGTGTTTTGTGGTTGCTTACACTCATTTGAACCCATCTTAAAAATGCATAAGTGGTTTTTGATTATCATAATGGAAACGGACATTTTCAAGCCATTTCCTCTTGCGTTATCATTCAATACATACCATTCACGATAGAAATCACCTGTGAGAAGCTCATTATGCCAGCGGATTGCTTCTCTGGTTCTGATTCTCAGAGCCACCACCTAAGTTGCTTATTTATCTTGGAAGTAACTACTAACAGGGACACACAGCAGATGTCATTTGTATTGTACCTACAATCAAATATCTCACAGGAAATGTGTGAGGCAAATTTCAAGCACAAATAGTTCCCAGTAACATTATCAATTTTTTATTGAGGGCTCCACTGACCTATTGATATAAAACAGTTAAGTTGTTATATCAGCTGTAGATTGAAAGTGAAAATTTCTCTAATGCCTTTTTCTTCTAGATTAAAAATATGTTTTAGTAAATGTAACACCATATTAATTAATAAACAACTACTGGTAGCCTATTAGTTGCTCAGGACTATGGGAACACAGAATGAATATAAGGGTCAGTATATGTTCTAAAGATGTATAAACATAAATGAAAAGAAAATAAAAGCTCATTTTCATGTTATTCTCTGGGATGAGCAGTCATCTAAGTCAACAGTTAGTTTGTTTGGACCCTGCTGATCATCTTACTGAAGCCATGAACACTCTCCCAAATGTCACATATACAGACGTACACAAAAACATTGGCAGCTTTATGTATTCTTAAGTTAAGGACCTCTGTTCTGAGAGAAAAAAATCTTACATTATACAGTTTTTCTGAAGATTATATTAGAAAATATTCATAAAACTTCTAATTCATGGAGTAGAATTTAGCAGATGTCCAATAAATATTGCTACATTTTCCCTGGTCTCCTTAATATTTGGAATCATATTTTATTTAAAAAGTACTAGATTTAGCTGGTGACTTTGTTCCCACTAGAGAAACACACAAAAATAGTATCCCATCTTGCAATTGCATTGATATTTCAGAAAGCCCAGAACTGAACTCCAAAGGTAAACAAAAATGTCCTGGGAACTCCTATTTATCTGCTACCCAAAAAAGGATTTACCGCCCTAGCTGGTGTGTCTCAGTGGATTGAGCACCAGCTTGCGAACCAAAAGGTCACTCTTTGAGTTTTCAGTCGGAGCACATGCCTGGGTCATGGGCCAGGTCGCCAGTTGGGGGCTTGGGAGACCCATCGCTGTGTCTCGCAAACATTGATGATTCACTCCCTCTTTTTCTCCCTCCCCTCCCCTCTCTCTAAAAGTAAATAAATAAAATCTTTTTTAAAAAAGTGTTTCCCATTTCTCGGCTACCCCAAGCAGAAATGTACAACCCATTTCTAAGAGCCTCTCTCATATATCTTCAAACTCACCCTGACAAACCCTGCCTTCCCCTCAAGTCATTATCACATTGTTTCTTTTTCCTTTCTTCACTCATCTCTGAAAAAAGAAAAGTCTATATTCCTTCCTCCCATTTCCCCCCTAGATTCACACATCATCTTCTCCACAGTGTGGCTTTTGACTTTACTTCAGTACTTTTACCTCAGAAACTTCTTTGGTTAGCCCCCCACGAGTCCCTAAATGCTACCTCCCAGAGCTCGCCTGGCTAGAAAGCTGCAGCTGTTGGCCCTGGTGAACGAACTCATTCCTTTTCTAGAATGATAGGTGCACTCGATGCCTTTCACACCTTCCCCTCTCTCTCTCCTGGATCTTCTCCACCATTTGGGGCTCTTCTTAAAAATTTTTATTAGTGTTTCCTAAGATATTGTCTTGGGTCTTCTTCTCTTCTCATTATATACTCTTTCTGGCAAATGCCATCCATTTTGATTCCTTCAAGTCTACCCTATAAATTGATGAATTCCAAACCTATGCCCTGACCCTCACTGGCATCCAGATCCATATCTATGTTTAGACACACCACAGGCACCTCAAATGCCTATGTTCCCCTAAACCCAAGTCCTTGCCAGCCCCTAACCCATGCCCCACCCACTCTCTGCCCTGTTTTGCAGCATCATCTTTACCAAGTGTCCTGGGCTAGATGACTTGGGCTCACCCTTGACTCATATTTATTAATCTCCATAGAAAGTTGCCCATCGACTCCTAAATATTTTTCCCCAGTAGCATTTCTTACTCTGTTTCTCCATCCTGACCTGCCTTGGTCCATCCTTCATCTTGTCAGGTTGTGTAGAGTGGCATTGTCTCTCCAATCTCTACTTACAAATCCATATTGCAAGTATCCAGCAGGCACCAAGTTCAGACAGAACTGATCATGATCTCTCAGTGCTTATTGACAAAGGACCATCCCCTTTTGTGCGGCACTCAACACCCTTCCCGTGCTGGTCCCACCCAGCTTTCTAGCCTAAGGAGTTACCAGCCCCTTTCATTCCTCTGTGCCTTTGTTTCACTGCTCTTTCTGGCAAATCTTGTGAGGCTTGTTAAACCTAGGCATCACTTCAGATGCAGCTCAAATGTTACTTTGAACATGTAATTTATTTTTCCATCCTAAATACAATAACCACAATTTTGTTAATACTGCTGGCATATAACACATATCACCTGTGGTCATTATGTCCAGTTGTTCAGGCTGTTTAATAAGCAAGGACACCGGGCCAAGAGGAGAGGGGCCCAAAACCCAGTCCACCAGCAGAAGGGAGCTTCTATTTTTCTAAGTCACATGAAGGTACGATGTAGACTAGTGGTGGCCAGCACCAAACTGGACTTCAGTTTAGAGCTCTTGAATGCATCCTCATAGTCTGCCCCTCCAGACGGTGAACTCTCTGGGGCCAGGGCTCCCTTGTTTCTACCCTCAAGTCCTTGTGTGGTCTTCTGCACAAGCTCGAAAAGATTGTCCCAATCATAGAAGATTAACAAGTAGCACTAACAAGAATAATAATATCAACATTTTAAATCCCTTATTATGTCATAGGAACAACTCTAAATGTTTTTTGCATGAATAGTTTCATTTAGGTATTACAATAAGCCTATGATGATGGTATTATTTTTATTTCCAATTTATGGATCATAAAACCAGGGCTCAAAACATTTCAGTTACTAGCTTAAGGTCACATAGTCAGATTCAAATTCAGGCCTAATTCCAGAGCCTGAGCCCTTACACACTGTAATGAACAGAACAGGCTCTCGTGTGCCCACACCAAAAGGGCACTCACCTGCCCATGATGATAAAACCTGGGGCTCAGGACCCTTTAAGAATCCAAAATGTTTTTGCAGGAAGCAGTCTGATGGAGAGAAAACCAAGAGGCATCCTGAAGCCCCCCGGTAAGAAGATACATGTAACCTTTCCGCACAGGAAAAGGGCAAGCTCAGCCCCTGCTGTCTCCTGGAAATCAAAAAGGAATGGTTCTTCTGGCAGGGGAGCACCTCTCAGAGTTAAGAGAGCTAAACTCTGACTGCTGCCTACAGGTGTCTCTTGTCACCAGCATCATTTGTCTCTTACCTGTAATAAACCTCAGCTGGGTTGTTGGCTCTTATTCAAGTCCCTGTCACAGTCAGGCTCTGTGTTAGCTGTGGAGCCCCTCTGTGAGGCACAGATGAGGAGGGACAGAAGAGCCATCTATCATTACCAGTGTGATGGTGCCTGTCCCCACCTGTCCCACTGTTTCACACAGGATTCATTAACACGTTGAATGGGAAGACTGACACCCCCTGAGAGGAAGGCCTGTGGATGGATGATGAGTAATCATCTTCTAATGACCATGAGAGAAAAGTAAAATCTCTTTCCAAGGCAGGTTTCACTACCTGTGTTAACCATGGTTAGTTAGAGGGAAGGGGGGTTGGGGGGCTAGGTGGAAAAGGTGAAGGGATTAAGCAAAGGAAAAAATTTCATAGACACAGACAACAGTATGGTGATTACCAGAGGGAATGGGGATGGGGTGGAGGTAGAAGACAGTAAAGGGGGGTAAATGATGGAAGGAGAATTGAGTTGGTGAACACACAATACAACATATAGATGATGTATTATAAAATTGTACCACTGAAACCTGTATAATTTTATTAACCAATGTCACCCCAATAAATTAAACAAAAAAATTTTTTAACATGATTAGTGCTTCCGGGAGACTACTGAGAGGTGCATTAAAATGCCTGGTTCATCCAGCTTCCGCTATGCTTCCTACCAACAAAATGGGCCTAAATTAACCCTCAGGATTCTAGGTAGACCTGAAACTAGGGTATTACAGGGATTTGTTTTTCTCTTTTTCCTTCAGAATCTGGTTTAATATCCACCTTCCTCTCAAAGCTTGCTTCGGCCTTGAGGGATTGCCTCCTGTTCAGAGCTCCTGGATCATTTGTGTCTGTACCATTCAATTAAAATATCACAGTTCCACCACTCATTCATTTGTATAACAAACCCTGACATTATCCTTTGTGCTGGGTACTGTGGTGGGGGTCATACTAGATAAATAAAGCTGTCTGTATTCTCAAGGTAGAGTCCAGAGCAATGGATGGATAAACAGATGGGTAGAGAGTGATTGGTTGTATAATAAAAGGAGTCAAGGGTGCCAAAGAGAACAACAGAGTGGATGTGTTCACCGCAGCAAGGCAAAACTAAAGAAGGGCTGCCCATGGGAAGGGCACATGAGTCACGAAGGAGAAAGGAGGGATGTCAGAAAGTTTCAGGCAAAAGCCCCTTAAATCATGATATCTGATTGTGGAAGCAACATAGCGGCACTTTTTAAAGATCTCCAGGAAATTCCAATGAATGGCAGAGTGCAACGGGCTCTGCTCTGGAGATTGGCCCCATGCAAATGTAAACTGCCCCCTGTGGGAGGTTTCTTCCCTGCCCATTTACTCCACTCGTCCCCCACCCAGGACAGCAGGCAGCCCATGAATGCATGACTGGCACAGAAGTACAAAAGGCTGGCCCCCTTGCCTAAAGGTGGTATCTGTTCTTTGGGGCAAGTCATGCTTCAGAAGGTCCAGTGGAGTCAGCCTGGAGCTAGAATCCAGCTGAGATCACATCCTTGCTTTAGCCCCTACCCTGCCCTCACCTACCCCTGCTCACTCTTTTCCTCCTGAGGGCATTCACCTAGCAAGCCTCGTGCACCTGACTCTCCACCTAGGCTCTGCTTTAGGGCACCTAACCCCAGATACCCTAGTCCTTCAAAATATTCTTTATGGATACTCAGTGTGGATTTATTATTAGTGGTTGTGATAAAATTTCCCAGACACAAGATGTAGGGGCTCTAAAATGTTGTCCGCAAATGATGCATTGTCCTTTTATTGGAAGAGCTTGGAGGACAGTGGTCTAATTCAAGGAAGTGGAGGCAACAAAGTGACTCTCAGACTTGAGACAGAAACATTTGAAGAACAAATGACTCATTGTTCCTCAGTTACACCACATAAACGGCTGCCAAGCTCATCTTTTCTGAGGACGATTTATTCACAGGCAAAGCCTACAACTTCTTCACTCTGTTATCTTAGTGTGGAAAATAAAAAGACCTGGATCCTTAGATGATATTCTTGAGTGATTTTTAAGTGATCAGCCTCAACCAAGATTGTTCCTTCATTCTAGCTTGTCTGAAGTAATCCTTTCAATTTTCTGTAAATGTCTTTGTGGCTCCCTTCTTGGCTGAGTAATCATTGTTTTAAGATGTTAATGCAAATGACAATGTCTTTTGAGTAACCAGCATAACTATCATCTCCTTTTAATGTTTTTACACTGCTTTTTTTAAAGAAAAGATTTTATCCCCAAATACTGCAAATAAAAGACTTTCTAATCTGTTGGTTAAACCTAATGCTCCCTTTGAACAGAGGATTCTTTTTGTATGTCTGGAGACTCTCTTTGGGGACGACACAAAAAGAGAAGTGCCAGAGTGCTGACAATCAGTCCTCAAACAATTACTCTACTATTTGGTAACCACTGTGTTTGTCTGTGTTGTTATAACAGTATGTGTACATCAGCATTGCCAGGCAGGCAATGCTTCCCTTCAGCATTTGCTTGTTCCCTACATGAAGACCATAGGTGGTGAGTCACTGCAAAGAAAGGCACAGGGGATAAGAGCTGGGACTCTAACTGGTTGGAAAGGGTGGAAACAAATGTCAATTCAAGGCCAGCTGGCCGGTAACTAGGTATGAGAATGGATGCATCAGTACCTTAACCATAAAAGTTTGAGCTGTGTCCTGAGTTGAGAAAGGTGACGAAAAGGACTATCATGTAGACAATTGTATTAGTTCAGGTGAAGGCTATGCTGTTCTGACAAAGAAACCCCAGAAGACGGTGGTTCAAACAAGATAGAAGTGTGTTTTTCTCTAACAACAGCATAGAAAGGAGTGGTCCTGGGGTGGTGGAGCAGCTTTGCCAACCTCCACGTGGCTTCCAGGATTGTCCCAGCCATTATTGCTTCTCAGAGGGTGGGAAGGGGAGAAAGAAGATTTGGGAAGCACCTTTCTCTTTAAAGATGATCTACAAGCCACATACATTACTTTGGCTCATCTCCTTTTAGCCTGACTTTAGTCCCCTGGTCAAATCCAGCTGCATGGAATGTCGGCAGATTTTGAGTACGATGGCCATATATGTTTATCTAAACTCAGGAAAAGGCCTCTTCCTAAAAAGAGGGTGTCAGTAGTCTCTATCATGGCAAGCTAATGTAAATGTCCAGGGACCCAAAATAAATGTAGGAGCATACTGAAAGTGTAGTCTAAGTAAGCATATACCATAATGTTATGCACATTGTAAACAAGGAGTACATAGTTAAAGGCTGGGTTGTGGGTGAATGTGTGAAGGGATGATTGAAATGGAAGTGGTCGTGTCAGCATCAGAGCCTTCAGTTAAATAAGGGCAAAAATCACAAAGCAGATTTTCACACAAACAGATTCACAAAAGCACAAAGACCTAGGAATGTGCACCCTGCCTGGCAAAAGGCTCAATATACGTTACCAATGGCTACAGTTGAGTATGAACAAAATACACCCTGGTTTAGAGAATAAATAAGAACCTAAAGTATGATATAAATAGTGATGTTGCAATACAGATGTTGAGACAAAGGAAAGGGAACATCTCAGCTACTGATTTATTATTTATGGCATGCGTGAGTTTGTACATGAATGTGTAGATGTGGGTAACTCTGTGCGTGTGCGCCTGTGTGTGTTTGGGTTTGGGAGTGATTTGATAGGGGACCATGAGTACCTTTCCTGGGACTGAAACAGAACTTAGGACCCTGGCTTCCTCATTTTGTTTTTATCTGACCACAAAGCCCTAAGGACAAGCTCTATTCGGTGTTTGGCCAGCGCTCATGGTGGCTGCCAGCCTATGTGCTTTTGTGTGACATGAAATAAGGTCCTGAAAAAACCTGTTTGGCCTGTGCACAAGCTGGACACTCGCCCCATGACCATGAGCTATATTTGCTCATTTTGCCTGAAAAAAGATCATTCCTAACATCCTCACAACCTGCTCAACCTCCCTATTCACTGGGAGCTTTTGATCAGGCAGCAGTGCCTGATGACTTCAGATTGAGTGTCACCGAAAACAAGACAGGCAGTCTTTTTGCCCCTTGAAAAGCTATGAACATTTGTAGCAATGAAAGCATGTTGACGTAGCCACAAACTAAACAAAACAAAACAACCCAGCCTAACCCCTCATGCGCCTTTAGGACTTTAGGAAGAATCTCATCTTTTTACTTCAAAATAGTCTGAAAGAACTTTCCACAGCCAGTCTCTCTTTATTCAAAATTAAAGTAATGGATCTGGAGCTACTCAAGCCACCTATCCGCTTATATTTACATGGTATAATAATAATTGTAATATTAATTGATTAATTTAGCCCAAGGCACTCAGTGTCTGCACATAAAATTAGAATGTAATTGCAACAATAAAGAGATCAAATGAGATAATTAAAACACAAATGATGACAAATGCTAACTCAGGAAGTGTTTTGTATGCACTGAAACTGAGCTACTTACTTAATAAAGCATTATCTGCAGATTCCTAAGGAGAGGTTCAGAAAGAAAAAATTCAGTGTTCTGTTTACACACAGATATCAAATTCAAGTGCTCACATGAGGATGGATTGCAGTGCAATGGTGGGTCTTGCACATATTTCATAGAGCATTGTTTGGATGCAGCTTCAAAGAAGACATTACACTGAACTGGCATCTGTGCCTTTCACATCTCTCCTGAAGCTACAAACTTGAAGAAGTAACACCTACAGGATATATGGCAGTAGAAGGACAAGACAGGAACATGGAAGCAAGTCAAGAAAAATCCTTTGAGGTTTAGATTTCTACTTTTTATTTATAAAATTAAAAAGAAGGAAAAAGACAGTCTGGGCAGATTTGAGCTACCTAAACCAGAATACATTGGCTGCACTTTGAAGGGATAGTGGAGGGCTGGGTGATTTTGTGCCTTGGTCTCAATGTTTGTTCAACTTCTCTTCTCGTTGACTATAAAAGAAACAGCCTAAAGGTAAATCACATCAAAGCCATCATGTTCACAACATTCTAAACTGTAAGTTTTCTATTCTTCATCATTTTAGCAATAGTCTCAAGCCCTCACTTATTGTTTCAAATACTTATTTAGCCTATCCAATCTCTTAATTCTGTGGAATCAGGAATGAAAGGGGATTGGGACTTTACTGATTTCACTGATTTCAGGTTTTCTTCCTGCCCGGCCACCTCTGTGTGTTGGCTGAGCTGCACAGAATCAGAAGGAACCATAAACCTCCACATGCGACCAGCGATGACAATGACAAAGACAGCACCACATGCTTCCACTGTACTGCCACCAGCCCCAAGGATAGTTCTTGGAGATGACACAGTTGTTCACTTATTCAATACATTTATTCAGTGACATTCATATTAGTGAAGCAAAATCCCTGGTCTCAGGGAGCTTATGCTCCAGTGGAGGAAGACGGAGTAAGCAAATAAACAAGGCGATGTGCACTATAATATAGAAGTCAGATGGTGGTAACTGCTAGGACAGAAAGTAAATCTGGGGAATGGTTCAAGGAGTGGCTGGGGTAGGGGTACTCTTTCAGAATGTGGCCGGGAAGTAGCTCCCAGACAGGGGGCTAAGCAGAGATTTGAGAAGCTGCATTAATGTGCTTTGCTTTAATAGTCCTTAAATAGACTAATGAACTCAAATCTTATGGGAATGAGATGCAAAAGATAAAATGGAATCCTTTTTCAGTGGTTCTAGGAAAATAATAACAGCTAGTTCTTATTAAGCACCTTACAAGTATTAAGTCATTTAATCTTCATGGTAAATTTGTGAGGTAAAAATTATCATCACTCTCCTTTTTCCATGAAGTTAATAACACACTAAAGTTTACACAGCTAGTGGATATTGAGGCTTCAATTCCAGGCCTCCTGCAGTTTTGGGGTTTTTTGGGAGGGGAGAAGAAGGAGGGTGTTTTTATTCACTTCCTGTGTGGGAAAGAGTCTTTGCTTGCAGAATGATGATTCATTCAAACTACCTCTGTCTCCCTTTAAGTTAAAATGTGTCATTTAAATATACACAAAGATGCCAGGGGCAGATGAAGGGATGACTCCAACTTCCAGAAATCTCCTCCTTGCTGCATACCCACCCCACAGTGGTGGGGGAGGGGGGGACGGTCGACAGCACTCCCAGTCCTGGAGGTGGAGGAGCGCTTCGCAGTCCCCTCTAAACCACCCCCTACCCCCAACCCCTGCCTCCACCAGAGGCTTTACCATCCTGCATCTGGGAGCTGGTGGTAGTGCTGGGACCCCAGTCCCAGCCACCCAAGGGACCACAGACAGAGTTGGTTTTCATTTTTAGAACAGCTGTATTGAAGTATAATTGATATACAATAAACTGCATATAAAGTGTACAATTTGAGCCCTGGCTAGTATAGCTCAGTGGATTGAATGCTGGCCTGCAAAGCAAAGGATCACCAGTTTGATTCCCAGTCAGGGCACGTGCCTGGGTTGCAGGCCAGGTCCCCAGTAGAGAGTGTGGAAGAGGCAACCACCCATTGATATTTCTCTCCCTTTCTTTCTCTTTCCCTTCCCCTCTCCTTAAAAATAAGTAAATAAAATCTTTAAAACATAATAAATAAAGTGTACAATTTGAGAACATGGAGCATACATATATAGTCACGAAACCGTCACTATAATCAAGATAATAAACCAGTGCCATGCTCCCAAAATTTTCCCACGCCGCCTTCTAATGTCCTTCATCTTCACACAACCACTGCCCTGCCTCCAGCCACTATTAATGACCTTACATTTTCTACAGTTTTGTATAAATGGACTCATACAGTATGAACACTTTTTTTGTTTGGCTTCTTTCACTCAGCATATTCTCAGATCCACCTACAATGTTGCAGGTATCAACAGTCCAGCCCTCCTCATTTCCACAGTGCTCTGTGGTGTGGATGCGCCAGTTTGTCCACTCACCGATCAGTGGGCACAAGGGCTGTTGATGGCCAGTTTGGGGCTATTACGAATTAAGCTGCCATGAACATTCCTGTACAAATCTATGTATTAGGATCACACTCTTAATTGTTACATAATATTGCTCCTCATATACATATATATACGTATACATATGGATATACATATATGTATATTTAGCATAGAAGCTGCATTTTGTGATGAAATCACTCTAAACTAGAACCAAGATACTAGATTCCAAAAGCTGAGATCCCTCCCTAGTCCAAGGATAATGAGTCACCATTGGAAACAACAGCCATAAAGCCTTTAGTTCAGATGTCTTATTTTCTGTGTAATCTAAGAGAGGTTGCCTTAGATAACCCAGCATGAGAATCCCTGGTTTGCACTCTCCCTCCTGCACTTACGAACAGCATGTAATCCCTTGTCCTCTCCAAAACTCTTTCCTCACCAGTCTCAATCACAGCCAGTACTCAGGCTGATTCATGGCCTGTACTCACTGGAGGAAAGCTGTAGATTAGCCAAGTGCATTGTGTACTTGTGCCACTCTGCTCCTCTTTATTGCTACACCCTCTGGTCACCAGGATCCTAGCATCTCAGAGCTGCATGCAACCTAAGAAAGCCTTTAGAAAACCCAGGTTTAGGGAGCCAGGGGGTGGCCCGGGTGCCCTGGCTAGTTCCTGGCAGAAGGGAACTCAAATCCAGGTTTCCTGCTGTCTGGGCCCGAACTTTTTCTGCTATGCCAAACTGCTGTTTGTTGATTGTTCAAGTTTTACATCAAGCAAATGTACTGAATTAAATGAGTGCATTCTTTCCATGGTGTAATGAGTCAGAGTGGCAATCACTTGTCCCAAAATGTTTACTGTATAGTTTGTGATCAAATTGCTGATGCTGAAGTCCCCAGAACACAGAGTCACCTCACTAGCCAGATAAATGCTGCAAGAAAGGAAAGAGTTCTGGGGGAAGAGAAGCTGTAGTAAGAGAGACAAACAAATGATTTCCTCCTCCCTGCTGTTAGTTTAAGTCATAATTACCCAAAAGTTAAAAATAAAACCTGAACAGCATCACTGTCTCCACCGCACAACAGCAACGGCGTGCCCCGTTGCACCAGCTCACATCACACACTCAACAACTGATGTTGGGATTTGACTAATTAAGGAGCGATTCTCGGTACATGAATCCTACTGCAATTAAATACCTCGTGGTGTAGGATGGAATTGTTAAGTCTCCTTAAAGCACCTTTCCATCTTTTGGTATTAAAAGATGAATTTCTTACATGTAAACACAGTTGTAAGAGGTTTGTGTGTTAACTGAGAGCCTCAATATATTGACTCTTCTGCAAAACAACTTAAATAACGGGGTAATAAGCTGGAGGAGTTTCTGTTTAGAAGGGTGAAATATTCAGTAAACATAAAATCACTTTCTAGATGGCTGACCAGAGCTCAGTTTAGAATTCATAACGCACATGAAACCCTGAATGGAAGGGGCGTGAGAGCTCACAGAGCTTTGCTGGCTGGCAGCTCTGTGTTGCCAGGAATGGACTGTAATGCACGTTTCCAGCCTCCCTGGGTACATGCCCTTCCTACAGCCTATCCTGGCTCTGACACGTAAAAAGCAAACAGGTTGGAGGTTTTTGTGCTCATGGACATGTTTAATGAAGCTCTAAGTGTTATACTGATTTATACCATCTACATTTCTCAGCCTCTCATGAATAGATAAATTCCAATGTTTTAACAGGCTTGCTTCTCAATATGTATCAGTTGAACATAGGCATTTGCTGTCTTTTCATTGCAAATGCAAACACAGGAAGTAGGGACACACTGAAATGATTGTCACTCCTTCACTGAAGACTGTGGCGGCTTCAAAATGTCTATATAGATTAGCCTTAGGAATTTTAGTAGGATTCAAAGAGGTGTTTGCACAGCAAGGATATAGTTTTCACTTTGATGTTATGTTTATTGGACTTCCTATGGCACCAGTTCATGTGAGGAATTACTTGCTAAGGGCCAAATTCACAGCCAAGGCCACTTACCCATCCCAATTCACCTACAGAATATCCTTGGGTCCCAGTACATTCCAAGAAACCTTCAGCTGAAGAATGGCTTAAATAGACCAGCATAAATGACCCTTTAAGAAGTAGCCCCAGAGTAGTAGCAAATTAATGACAAGTATTTGATACCTACCTTGCCTCCTATGTCTTGTTTATGGCTTGGCCCACGGCATGCGGCACTCTTAATGGCTATTTTTTATGGGATAAATCACCCCTGTAAATTAGGTCAAAAGTCCCCCATGCAAATTAGAACTGTGAACACAAGCAAGTAGAAAGCCAAGGCATAGCATAGTTGACTGCTCCTTCTCACACCACTTCCTGTCTCTGCACTTGAATCTGACTCTCACCTAAAATGGGTGGGGGCTAAAAATCCTTTAAGCATAACATTGGGATTCTGGGAAGTTGCAGAGTTGTTAATTATGTTGGGACAGGAGAGCCACCAGCAGGTATGAGTTAGGGATACAGCATTATGAGAACCCAGGGCAGAGTAGAAGGCAAGAACAAGTATACAAACAAAAGCATATACAATCTGATGTTTATAAAGCTGAAGGCATGCACTAGCATAGAAAATTATGCAAAGTAGACTGAAATCTTAGCATACAGAGTTGCAATCAAAATATTACAGGTGAACCTGAATGAATACAAATAAATCTCATACAGTTAGAGAATTCTGAGATATTCCCTTTTGCAGAAGCTCCTCCCCAAGGTATGAACAACTATGGATAGGAAACATGACATTCATAAATTTGCCCAGGCTGTCCATCGCTGACCTCACCTGCAAAGTGATTCAGTGAAAAGCACCCATGTATGAATCGCTGTCTCTGTGCATGGACATGGGCTCTAATCCACATCCTATCTCCTGCTCACCCTCAGGAGATGGGATACTCTAACACATAAGCAACAACAAAAAACAAGGAAGAAAGAATGGCAGAAATGGCAAATTTTATGTGGTATATTTTACCCCAATTTTTAAAAAAGCCTTATAGATCTGTGGTAAGGTGTCCTATGAGGCATTTTTAGGGGTTCATAGATGTGCAAGACGCAGTCTATGTCTTCAAAGAATTTAGAAATGCAGTGTCTGATAGAATTTAAAGGTACTTGCCTTTCCTGCTTTTCCATGCCCAGGAAGGTGTCTGTGCTTTTATGACAAAAGGTGGATTCAATCAAATAATGTTTAATTACTGGTGCTTTAATTGATACATATCAATTTGTGATGATTTATAGAGATTGTAAAACATTTAAGAATTCATAAAATCTGAATGGTACCTATCCAGTCCTTTTCTATTCGAGATTCTATTTAGGATTGAATTTATGATACTGTAAATCTTTATACCTTGTATGCATCTAGCCTTTGAATTATTTTGCTTTTGTTGGAACAACAGAAAAATGTCTGATAAAAGATGACTTTTCTCCATATTTAGATCCTAGGTCATTTTATGGATTATTAACTTTGCCAAACTGCACGTGGGATTAATTGGAAACAATTACAATGTTCTCACTACATTGCACTACTTCCTTCTGTTAATTACGAGATATTACTCTCTCTTCTACAGATGACAAAGTGATGGCTCTTCTTTTATTACCAGAGGGCAGCCATGGGGGGAAAAAGCAGGATTTACAGTATATCGAGAATTAGGGCTACAATAGAGGAATCTCAGCATAGTGGCTAAAGGGAAAGATGTTGATCCCAACTTCTAGGCACATAGGTACACTCAGTTCTGTCTAGTTCCATCTGCCCAACTACAGTTTTGCTCCTCTATTTGCTAGATGACAAAAGCAAGTCACCTAAGAATGGAAAACATGTTAGAGGATTAAACAACAATGGAGTTAATTAAGAAAATCATCTAACCATTTGCAATTATATATCTATATTTAATTTTTTAATTAAAAATAAACTCGAAATAAAATTTGTAAACCAACATCCACATACATTTATAACAATAAACATTTTTTAAAAAACAACTCCCTTGTTTAGACTTGAGTGCTGGGGATGGTGTGTGCATGTTGGCGGGTGTGTAGTTCTCTGTGCTTCAACAGACACATACTTTCCTTCCACAATAATAGTGTGATCGAATTAATATAGGGAAAGTAGCAATTCAACAAACATTTTTTAAACATTCAGATAAGGTAGGATAACAGAGGAAGATTCTGGAGAGGAGGCAGAAGGGTGACTAGTTGCTCAGCCATCCTGTGCTCTCTCTCATTTCGGGGCTTTCACACAAGCAGGTGGCCCTGCCTATATCACTCCCTCCCTTTCCTCTCCTAACTTCCCTCTGGCTAACTCCCACTTCTCCTTCAGGTCCTCATATAAAGCCAATTCCTCTAGGAAACCCTCCCTAACAATTCCCCCAACCTAAGTCCCATTACAATGCACTGACTTCCCCTAATGACAGCTCCTACCACACTATGTGGTTGTTGCATGTTTACTTACATGCCCTTCAGGCAAAACTATGAGCTTCACAACAGCATGGACTATGTCCATCTCGCCTTCTATTTTTCCCTCAGTACATTCTCCAATGCTTGGCATGGTGTTAAATAAATATTTGCAATTAAATGCATAATGGGCATATAAAGAAAAAAATTAATGAAGAGGATTTGAATAATTCAGTGTTTCCCAAAATAGAGTTAATAAACTATAGTGCCTATGGTTTTCAGGAAAAAAAAAAAACCAATGTTAAGAAAATATTAGATTAAACAAAGCTAACCAGGTTTATGTGTTATTTAAGGACTTCTCAGGGCACTTGAAATGCTAATATGCATGTAACCTCCAAGGGGAGAGAGGAATCTGTTATACAGTACCACCCAGAACTCTTGGCCAGAGCTCCTTTCCTCCAGTAGAGCATTTCCTAAGCTCAGTATTCTGAGGAGCAACAACGGGAAATGCAGCAAAAGATAGAAAATAAGGGAAGTGCGTTGCCTGATGAGAAGATAGGTAGGGAAAAATGAAAACTGTATGGAATACCAAGAGATATGTTATAGCAGAAATGTAGGCATCAGGGAAAGATGCAGTGAGAGAAAAGGCAAGGATACAGCACAATGCCAGGAAGAACTTCAAATCCTGTGCTATGCCTTGAACTTTATGCTATAGGGCAGTAATGCCAATCTTTGAGGAGTGTCATAGACTAGCCTGGCATTAGGAAAATAGTTCTGGTGACAGTGTAGAAACCAAAGCTCAGAGAGACAAACGGTTTGCAAAGGGAGACCAGTTGGTTATTGTGATAGTTCTAGTGAGAGAGGATAAATATGTCAATTAGAGAAATTGCAATTGATATAGAAGTAAAGACTTCTGATTTAAGAATCAGATAAATGGGGAAAAGAAAAAGAGACAAGAACAATTGGTTGTTGGTTGGGTGGCTAGTTGGTTGGTTGGTTGGTTGGTTGGTTTAAAAGTAGCTTAGAAGCCCTGGCTGGCGTAGCTCAGTGGATTGAGCACGGGCTGGGAACCAAAGTGTCCCAGGTTCGATTCCCAGCCAGGGTACATTCCTGGGTTGCAAGCCATAACCCCCAGCAACCACACATTGATGTTTCTCTCTCTCTCTCTCTCTCTCTCTCTCTCTCTCTCTCTCTCCCTCCCTCCCTTCCTCCCTTCCCTCTCTAAAAATAAATAAATAAAATCTTTAAAAATAAATAAATAAAAGTAGCTTAGAGTAAGCAGTGTTGTGGAAGCCAAGAAAAGAATTGCAGTGGGGTGTTTGACAGGACAGAGGGCTTAGAGGTCTTGAAAGACTTTACATACAGTGCAATCAGGCTGGTGGACATTTAATGTCAGTCCCCTAGATCATTAATACAATTTTATAATAATTCCAACTTTTAAATGAAGAAAAATTTTCTGTAACTTACCAAGTGGCCAGGTAAGTTCTTTTGGACTGGATGCTAACTATGGCACTTTCTGCTATACTATTTAGATAAGACATTTTGCATCACTCAACACCTAGCTGTGGCTTCCCTAGTATCACCTAAAGAAAGAACTATTCTTTTTTTTTTAATTCTTTGATGACACTAGTTGCCTTGTGATATTCTTATCAGTTAATGCTTACTGTATTGGTTTCTGTAGAAGAGGGATAAAAAAGACATGGAAAAGCAATTTTTTAAATTTTTGAATGAGTGATGAAAAAATGACTTGGAAAAACAAAAGTAGTGAGACTGAAATATAATTAGAATAATTAGAAAAATCCTTTAATAGCACAAACGTGGGAGCCAAATACTTCTGGGCCTAGTGGCTACATGTTATATGACATTTGGGGAAAGAAACATACACATGGCCGGATGCTGTGGTGAGCACCCTCCTTATGTTAATTTATTTCATCCTCACAACAACCCTAAGAAAAGAATGGGGATCAAAAAAAGTTTAAGCCATTCAAATATGTAGTAAGTGACAGAGTCAGATTCAAACCCAGGATTACTTGATGATGACAGAGCCATTCACCAATCTGAAAATTCATGAGGACAGAAATCACATCAGCTTTGCTCACATTTATATGTCCAGAGCCGGGCACATAGGAAGCTGTTAATAATTATTTGTTGAATGACCAAATGAATATATGAATGAATGATTAAACTACAATATAATTTTACCTTTTTTGAACCTTAATTTTCTCTTCCATTGGCTTAATGTAGGTATTCAAAGGCTGAGCTGAATAGCCCAACAGACCTAGGAATAGAAAGTTCTGCATCCTTAGTTAAAACAGATTTTCTGTTCCAGAGCATTTGGCCATTAACAGGTAATGGTAAGTGAAGCAGTTGACAATATTGAGGGGTAAAGTGATAACTGATTGTAGGTGAGCTGTACAAGGCAGGTAAGATTGATTGACTGTTTGAAACAGTTCCTCATTATTGTAACATTAGCATAAAGGCTGAGAAATGCAGTTCTATAGACAGACTATGGGTTGAAGGGGAAAGTGTCTGTAAGGAAGAAAGTGTGATTAATGAAAGAAAGGGGTGTATTCCAACCAGCTCTAACGCCTTAGGAGCAAAGCCCATCATACTGATTACAGAATAGGTTTGTTGGTGGTGGTGGTGCTAGTGTCAGCATCAGTGGTGATGAGGATGATGGCAAACAATATTTAAGACATGTCTACTCTGTGCATTTTGATGCTAAGTTCTTAACCTGAACTACTTCATTTATCCTGACAATAATTCCATGACCTCAGAATTATTTTTATCAGCTTTTCAGACATGTGGCCTTCTTAAAGGTCACATAGCTAAAGTACCTAATAGGGTCAGTTTAAACCCTGGTCCTCCCTGGTATCAGGGCCTGTGCTTTGAACCCTATGTTATTTTGCTCTATAGAGTATGATGGAGGCCGTATTTCTCTGCCAATTAGCTTTTGTTGTGTGTTCATTAGCTACATTTCATTAACATCATTCTCGAGTCCTGGAAGGGCTCAGCTGGGAGATTCTGGTTTTAGTTCAGTCCCTGACTGTGGGAAGCAGTAGGGCTGGAGAATCTGGGAACTCTATGATCTTTCCACATGTGCTAGGTTGGGCTTCCTCATAGCATGGCAGTTTCAATGATGTCAGTTGCTTACCTTCAGCTGAATGCTTCGAGAGCAAGTGTTCCAAGTAATAAGGCATCAGATGATATTGCCATTTACCACTTGGCCTCTGTAGTCACACAGCATTACAAACATGTTCCAAGGCCACCCATGTTCAGAGGGAGAGAAATTAGATGCCAAAACTTATTATGAGAATGGCAAAGTTCTAGAAGGGCTGGTGGGATGGGAGATACATTTATGTTGATCTTGGGAAAATATAATCTGCACCATGGAGCTTTGGAGACAAGAGGAGGTGGGAGGGAAGACATCCACCAGTGACACTTACCATTTGCTGAAGGTCTCATTTAACTTCCTCCAAAGAACTTTATTAAAAGGATTTTTAACTTCTTTCCATTCATACATGAAAATACCTACCTGGACAAGGTCATTCTATAACTGCTCTATGCCAGGCCCCCTGAAAGATTTACAAATGTCATTTCAGACTCCCCTCCCCCATCTCCATTTTATTGTTATCAGCATTTCCTACAGAAACAGAGGGAAAACAATCTACTTCCTGTGAGAAGGTGGCAGAACTAGAATTCAATCCCAAGTTTCTCTCCATCTCCTTCAGGTGGCCCTACAAAAGGACCATGTGTATCTCACCTCACCTTTGGTATCTTTCTTGGGCCTTAGTCCTGTTTAGATGCAGATCAACACATAAATTCCACATGGTGGTTCGGAGAGTATTAAAGGAAGCAACTCAACTGCCTACCTCTCTGGGAAACTATTTTTCCCCATTGTTCTCCCAAAGTAAAGCTATCACATAGACATTATGCTGAGCTGGCCAAAAATGCAATTTGAAAAATAGCTTTTGAGATTGGCCGCGGCATCAACTTGGCAGGGGGTGAGGTCTGAACTGCTCTGTTATAGATTACGCTGGAGGTCTAGGATCTTTTTCCTCTCAGGCTCTGCCTTCCTTCTGGGAAGCTCTGTGTGAAGCAGACCCTTTGCTCTGAAAAACAGTCCTTTGACCTCATACCTTTCTTGTTATGGGTATTGCAGGCCTTCCAAGAGAAAGCAGAAACAGACTGGCTTAAGTTTAGCAACCTGGTGAGCTTAATATAGCTTTGGCAAGAAATCTCGATACAAAGAACCTCAGTTAGTTGGCCAAGAATAGCAAGGGATAAAATAAACTCATTTTAAAAATAATAAATGGAAAGGGAGAGGAAAAGAGAAGAGGGAAGAAAGAAGAATAAAAATAAAGAAGGGAGGGGTGGACAAAGGAAAGAAGAAAAAAAAGAAAGGAAGAAAATACAAAGGTTGTGGAAATCAAAAGGTTCACCATCTTAGTATGTGCCAACAGCAAGCTGAATAGAAAGAAGGTGGTGGGAGACACAGGCACCGGCATCACTTGAGCTTCCTAATCCCATCTCCAACACTTTATTATTATCATATAATATCTAATAACAGTATTAAGAAGAAACATTTTTTGTTAATTGACACAGACATTTGCTAATAACTCTGCCAAGCACTTTATAGACATGACCTCATGTAGTGCTCACAATATTGTCCTCCCCTTTCTACAGATGAGGAAACTGAGGCTTCCAGTGGGTGAGCGCCTGGACCAGCAGAGACAGCTCTGCTATGTGAGGTATTGTAAATCCAGCAGGGAGTGCCTGCTGGATTTACAAGGGCTGATCCCCACGAGCATAGAGTTCTTCCAGAATTAAGTCAAAGAGAGTTAAGCTTTCCCAAGACCCAGCTATTCTTTTAGTCCTGAGCCAGGTCTCCTAGCACAACCCTCCTCCACATCTGTGGCTGTCCCAGGCTCCAGGGTTTTCAGAAACTGTCCGTTTTTCTGTTGACACTAAGGCGACCATGGGATTTATGTGGGTGAAATTACATGTTTATTACATGAAGCACTAGGTTCTTCATTTCATTTAAATGAATATTTATTAACCCCTTACTACATACAATGCCACTGGTTTAGTGGTGTTGTAGAAACAAAGTTAAAAAAAATAATAAACTTGAGCAACTGGCAACCTAGTGGGAAAACAACTTGTACATTGTATTAGAACCACTGAGTGCAATTCCTGGGCACCCCTGAACAAGCCTTTCTCCAGTCCCTCCACTTAAATAAATAAATAAATAAAATTTAAAAATGAAAAAAAGCTTATTTTTAGAGCAGATTGAGGCTCACAGCAAAATTGATCAGAAAGTACCAAGAGTTCCTATATACTCCCTCTCCCTCCCCCACCTCCCCATACAGCATCTCCCGCCGTCAGCATCCATCACCGGGCACTACACTGGTTACAGCCGATGAATCTACATTGACACATCACTATCACACAAGTCCATAGTTTAGCTAAAGGTTCACTCTTGATGTATATTCTCCTTTTTCTTAATCCTCACGTGATGATATGTTATTGATTTTAGAGAGAGAAAGCAGCGAGAGAGAGAAACATCAATCAGTTGCCTCCTGTATGCACCCTGACCGGGGATCAAACACGCAACCTAGGCATGTGCCCTGACCAGAGGGAGATCGAACCAAAACCTTTTCGGTGTGTGGGACAATGCTCCAGCCAACTGAGCCACCCAGCTTGATGTTGTACATTCTTTAAGTTCAGGCAAATGCATGCTGATGTGTAGCAACCACTATAGCATCATACAGAGTAGCTTCACTGCCCTAAAAATCCCCTGTGCTCCACGTACTCACCCCCTCCCCCTTCAACTCCTGACACCACTGATTTTTTTACTGCCACTATAATTTTGTCTTTTGTAGAATGTCATATATTTGGAATCATACAGTATGATTCTTTCACTCAGCTTCTTTCACTTAATAATAGAAATTTAAGTGTCTTTCACATCTTTTCATGGTTTCATAGCTCATTTCTTTTGGCGCTGAATAATATTCCATTTCATGGATGTACCACAGTTTCTTTACCCATGTGCCAGTTTCTGTGCAGACATACATTTTCCGTCCATTCGGGTAAATACCAAAGAGTGTAACTGCAGGATTGGATGGCAAAAGTAGTTTCAGTTTTATAAGAAATTATCTACCAAACTGTCTTCTAAAGTGTCTGCACCATCTTGCACCCCCATCAGCAATGAATGGGAGCTCCTGTGGCTCCATATCCTTGCCAGCCTGCAGTGGTGATCACTCTACTTTTTGAAGTTCTACTAAACCAAGCTGTGTAGAAATGACTGGAGAGCCAAAAAGGACTGAGCAGAAAACGAAACATCACACCCTGCGATGTACATGTGGCAGGGTTTCTCTCACCCTTCTCCCAAACCACCACACTCTTGCTCTGCACAAAATACTATTCTGTTAGGTTTTCTGTTTTCCCAGGCCACTGAGAATTAGAAGTGTTAAAGAGACAAAGTCACTAAAACAATAAAACAAAAGACACTTGCGCTAGTCTGTTAACAAGTGAGTTAACAGACAAGTATGACATCCTGCATTCTGGAGGCATAGCTAACTACACATCAGCTCATCATCACAGGCATCACAGAGATGACGTAAAATACCCATTGAAAGAAGGAAATGGTGCTGAAAATATTGCAGGGCACACTTTGTAAAGTATATGGTTGTCTAACCACGATGCTGTACACCTGAAACTAGTACAAAATGATATTGAATGTAAACTGTAAGTGAAAAATAAAATTTAAATTAAAAGGAAGGGATGAAATGATATTAAAGACACCATGGCTATTAAAATCTAAGGATATTGTAGGTTCCTTAACCTGCAGATTTGTTGTTGTAATTCTGCAAAATGTATGTAAAATGTTTAACACAGTATCAGGCACGTGGTAGTGCTAATAAACATTGGCTGCTGTGCAGTGGTGATGTTGGTGATGATGGTAATAACATACCAAGTGGTTAGACAGTTGGAAGAGGGAAAAACGGAAAGGAATGGATATTGAAATTCCTCAGGCATTTGTGGACAGCCTACTATTTCCAAATGTGAATTCAAAGGTAAATGGTATGAGGTTCCTGTTCTTGAGGAAGTTCTTGTCTACATATAATATAATTATAATAGAAAGTGATAAATGTTATAACACATCAGTTTACAAAAGTGGTGTGATAACAGATGAGAGGACTGTTAATTTTGACTGCAAGCTACAGTAAATATTTGGGCTAGGAAGGATTTTGCTGTTTGGTGGAGGGTAAGCATTTTAAGGAAGGACATTCCAGGCAAAGGAAGCAGACTTTAAACAAAGGCATGAAGTCATGGAAATCATGTCACAGTCAAGTATGAAGACCTGGGTAAAATTCTAAAAATGCATACCCATGAGATGGGCCAGAAAGCGACCCAGAGGCCTCTTCAAGTTTGCCTGGTGGATCACACCAGAGTACGCCTAGCGGATCATGGCAGAGGGTTTTATTTGAAAGTCAGCACGTTCCTATTAGAGGCTTTAAGTTGAGAAGCTACATAATTAAATGTCTACTTTCAATGCATGCTCACACTGAAGACTGGGTAGAGAATGAACTTGAACGGGTAGACAGTGGAGTCAGGGAGACTCGACAGGGGTTCTTGAGATCATCTGGGTTGTAGCAGAGGCCCTGGGTCTTGAGAAAAGGTGACCGGTAGACTTGAGGAGACTTCGTGGTCTATCAGATGAACTTTAAGGAGAAGGCAGAGTGAGGGCATGTAGAAATTACAATCGAGCATGACTCAGATTCCTAACTTGGGTGACTGGGGCAACCCAGGGAAGGAACTTGCCGCAAACCAGAGATTTATTTTGAATCTTCACAATTCTCTGGTGGCATGAAAGGGGTTGAATTCTTAACACCATTTTGATTCTAAACTTATTTGATATTTTTTTGCTCCATTCAAGAAAATGCCACTTGAATTATGCAGTAAGGCTAGAATCAAATGAATGCCAGTTATTTATCTAAAACTTCCAAGTAGAGATAGACAAATACGCTCAAAATTTTTCAAACCAAAAATGATCAAACCAAATGACAAACCAAATATAGTCTGGGACTGACCCACCTAGTGTGGAAGTCACATAAGGCTATTCATATAAGGAATATAAGACACATGATATGTAGCTACTCCTAATTGGGATGTGATGTAGGTGTGAATTTCAGAGGTTTAGAATAAAGAAAATAATACAAAATACGTTGTTAATAATTTTTGCATTGATTACATATGGAAATATTTTGGATACGTTGGGTTAAATAGAATGTATTACCAAAATTAATTTCACCAGGGTTTTTTCTTTTTTTAATGCAACTATCAGAAAATTTAAAATTATACGTGTGGCTCACATTGTATTTCTATTGGTCTAGGAAATTCAAGTTTTGCAATGTCAGTATTTGATGACTGTATATAGGCCAAGGTTGTATTTTGTATTATTGCTTTTCTTCCTATTACTGAGGAAGGTCTCAACACTTGATGTTTTCTAATATCTTCTACTATCCTTATATCATTAAGAAAGTAGTTGCCATAGCAACTGCCACAACACATTGTATTTACTACACTTGGAGGGAAAGATTATAAACAGTCTTTCAGTCAGGTTTACACATTTATAATTTTTTATGTGTATCTGGGTCTTCCTTTGCAAAGCAGAGCACTGAAACTAGGAGACGTGACTTCTAATGTCTGCCTGTTCTGCTGGCTTCCTTGGGTTGGTATGAAGACAATAGTAACTATCTCGCATCCCTTCAGTGGGATATGTGGATAGTTGCAAAGTATTTTGAAAGTTATTCTTAGGGCTCTGTATCAATCTAATGTCACACTGGTTAATGCAGTAATGGCACCTAATACTGCTTACAATGCTGGAGACAGGCAGGAAGGACCAGGTAGTTTCCTTTGGTGGATATGGGGGCGGGGAATGCAGAAGAAAGAAAGGGGGTCAGACTGGGAAAAAACAAAAGAAGGTTGATGGGTATTCGCATTTGTTCCCACAGATTTCAGTAGTCTTCTTTGACACTTCCCATATTCAGCCACAAGGCTCCACTGGCTGGGAGCCCCAGAGCCCAGAGCCCCCTCTGCATACAGTTCCTGGCTCTGATGCGGAAAAGTGAACAGGCTGGCATTTTTCATGTTGATCATCATGTTTCACAATGCTTTAAATCTTATGCTCATTTATGCCATCTAAGTGTCTGCAAGGGCCTGTCATTCATGGATCAATGCTGTTTTAACATGCTTGTCCCTCAGTATACATCATTTGGACAGATATGGCAGAAGCTGAGACAGTGAAGTTGGGAGAGACTTAATTCTTATTACCTTCACCCAGGACAGTGGTGACTTCAAAATATCCCCATGAATTGGCTTTAGGGATTTCAATGTGCTTAAATTAGAGGCTGGAGGCTTGCCCTTTAAGAGGTGTTTGCATAGCAGGTATGCAGTTTTTAGTTGGATGTTATGCATGTTTGAGGTAGTTGGAGAGGGTTAATGGGGACCCAGGTCAGAGTAGAGGGGTTGGCTAAAGACCCCTCCATCCAAGCTACCCCTTTGGCATTTCACAGTACTTAGATGTACAGCAAAAGTAATAAATAGTCTATGTGTTAGATTTTGTTGGCACATGTGTTTGTAAATCAATGTGAGGCTTTTCAACTAATGATGTACACTATCATTTGAAAATTCGTTCAGTGATTTGTCTGACCTATGGACAGTCACCCTAAAAGAAAATCAAGAAACTGCTAAATTACATCATGAGATGTTACATCTTGAGAAACCCCTGCTAACTCAGCACTAGCATTTAGGAGGTCTTCAACTCCAAAAGAATCAAACCAAAGGGAAATGAAAACACACTGCAAAAATTCAACATTTCCCCTCCAAGTTTCAAGAAAGATTAACTGTCATTGTTTGCATTTCTTTTGTTTTTGTTTATGTTTGAGTGTCTCCCTTTCTGCCTCTCCCTCCACTCAGGTGGAGCAGGGAGGGGCGGGGAAGGGAGAAGGGGAGTGTGGCTTTCTGATCAGAACTCAAATAGCACAGTTTGAATTATATAATGGAGCTGCTGTGAGTCAGGTGACAGGCTCACTGAGTAATTCCCTGCAGAAGGAGACAAACTGCATGTTAAAAAGCTCAACAAATACTCCAAAAAGAAAAAGAAAAAAATAAAGGAAGGAAGGAAGAAAAAGCAACCCAGGCTTTGAGTTAGATACTTCCAAGCTGCAGTTTCCTCTGACTCCTCTCTAGGCTGAAACAGCTGTGGGGGCGGGTTGGCAGACTCCGAAGAGTCTGAGGACTTGCAGAGGCTACAGAGGGCCAAGTGCAGGTCGGGGGTCTGCTTTGGATCATCTGCTTACTTTCTGTTTCATTTCGAAAATGTTCCCTGCTTCCGAATCTGATTGCCTCCAAGGTCAAGTAAATCGCATGACTCCTTGGAGACTCCAGCCAGGCTTTTAAGAACTGAGGTTTTGTGGAGGTAAGCAGGGTTCCGTTTTCGCAGGCTGGGGGCTGCTGCCTGGGAGTGGTCTGGGTGTGTGCAGGGAGGGCCAGCAGGAGTCTGCCAACTTGTTCTGGAATCTGAATGAGCCTGGAGAAACCATCTGAAAAGGGGGTTTCAGTTAGGAAAGGGACAAATGGACCCTTCCTGCCTAGATGGGTGGCCACCCAATCCATGATGAGTTGTTGACTCCTTCCCTGCCCCACTCCATCCTGGGTAGGAGCTGGCAGCAGTCAGGGAATTGGCACGGGCTGGCTGGGGCGGGAAGGGAGGCGCAGGGGCTGCCTGGCACCGAAGGCTGTATGGGCGTGTGTAGCATGTGTATTTCAGAGCCCACACTTGAGGAGACTGTTGCTCAGTCTAAGAAAGCAGTTTTTGGAGAGCCAGAAAACAGAGCCAGGGAGGGGGCTCTGTGTGTGAGCAGAGAGCTTTGGGAAATCTGTAAGGTAGGCATTTGAGACTTAAATAATTTTATTGCTTTTTGTGTGTTTGTTAATTGGATCTGTATTGGTTTTATATTTTGATCGGTTTGGGGAATTTTTCCTTTATGGAGTTGCCAGTGTTAGCGGGTTTGTTTTTACAATCCTGGTGTAGGTTCCTAGGATGTGCTGGAATTCACTGGTGCTGTGCAGCTGCCTGGAAGTCAGAGGAGGTGGATAGGGAAATGGTGGTGTTTTTCCGATCAGGAAGATTTGCTTGCAAATCTCACTGGAATGGAGACTTGCTGGGAGTCCTGGACACCCACTGAGGCAGGTAGCTGAGTAACCTCTGGAAGTTTCTGACTTAAAGAGGCAGGAAAGGAAAAATCAAATCAGCAATTTATAGTCTGGGGGAGGTGGGCATGGGGAAAAGTTGTTGATAAAAAAATAAAGAAAGATAACTGGAAAAATGAAAGGATTAAATAAAGGAATAGGTTTGGTGGGATTCCATCCCAGACTGTAGCATTTTAAGATAAAATTCAGCATGGAGATAAAAGTCAATATGGGAGCTATTAACAGCTCACTGGGCATGAATAAGAAGTGCTACAATGGGTCTCTCTCTCTCTTTTTTTTTTAACGGACTCCTAGACAACCTGAGAAATAGGCAAGGCTTTAGTTTGCCAGAGTTTATTTTAGTTGCTATTCCTTTCTGGCCACATGAGGTGCTCTAAACAAAATATGGTGATACTAGAAATAGGCCCAGAATGAGACAGTCAAGTGTTCACTGCCCCTTACTCCTTCCCTGCCTTACTCCCGTTTTGGAGTGAATTATATGAGTTCAATATGTCTAATATAAACAGCTCTGTAGAGTGGTACAATTATCACTGCAGGGGATATTTAGATATGAGAATAAAAATGATCTTGAGTCAGTGGTTCTTGTCTTTGAAAGCACGGACCACATTTGGAAATTGAAAAGTCTACTATGGCCTCATCACCCTCATCTCTTCTGATGCTCAACAAACAAAACTAAACAATGACCACAGAGCCACAAAGCATGGCATAATGAGATTTCTAATTAAAGTACACATTTGAAATATATAGTATGATACTATAAATACTCATAATATTAGAGAACACCTTATGGAGCCCCTTTTGCAGGCCATGAAATTCCTTCAGAAAGCACTGCTTAAATAATATCAGCACAATGAATCCCTTTTATCCAGATTTCCTTCCACCGAAACTTGCTGGAAAGCTGCATTTCTGCACTTCAGTAATGCGATGAGGTCTGAGGTTCATAAGAATGACCACCGTACACTACAAGATCCATAAGTGTCTTCTAAATAACAGAGATTGCAGATGCTCTGAATAGTTTGGAGCACACTGCCTCATACTCCCATTCTCTGGAATGTGGTAATCTTCCTAAATCATGCTGCCCACATTGTCCACCCCAAGAACTAGGACTTGTGATCTTACAAAGGATTCTTGCATTACTTTCCATCTGAGGGACAGTCTTGGAAAATGCAGTTGTTTAGATGTCCATTCCTGGGGCAGTTCGATAGTTTATGGGACACCTGATCAGCAGATATGAAATAAGACAAATTGTGAAAATCCAGTCCTCATAGTAATACAGATACCTTGGTTAAAAGCATAAATCTTTATATTCAACTGACTTGAGTTTGCATTTCCATTCTGCCACCTAGTCAGTGAGTGACACTGGAGGCAAGTTTCCTGATCTTTCTGAGGGTTGGTTTCTTTATCTGTAAAATTGGATAGTAACAGTACTAACCTCATAGATCATATAGGAAGTAAGTAAAATACTGTATGAATAGAACAGCACATAGTACAGTGTCTGGTATAACTAGCACCTAATACATGTGCCTGCTATTATTATTGTTATTTATGGGACCCAGTGACCACAAAATACTTGAAATACCAGTCATTTATTTTCCTTTTACTCTACCAGAGGGTAAAGAATAAGTTGTGCAAATTCAGATCAACATGTGTGATCATCAAAATGTTCTGAAATTAAGTCATGAGCATCTCTGTTATGCTTTATGAGGAGACATCATTGTCCCTATATTTTGGATAGAAGAGGTCATTGAACTGGTTTAAGCCACAAGACATCAGTAGCAGCAGCAGGTTGGGGAATATGTGTCTGCAGACTCCCTGCCCCCTGACCCCTGGATCACGCTGCTCCTGTTGACCCTGCTGGGAAACCATACCAGGGCTGGCCCAACAAAAACAGAGTCGCCTTTGTCTCCAGAGAGCCTCAAACACCTTCTCACGGATGTAGTCTTGGTTTGGCAGGCTTGGTTTCTCCTATTTCAGCCCGGCTATAAGTTGTAGCTCCGAATCTGCTGGGCTCAGGCTGCAGGTGTTTGTTTGCCCGCTTGGCCAGCTCATGCTGACGGGTGAGTGTGGTCATGACATCCAGTTCCAAGCTTCTGCTGGACAGCATAGTGTCTGCTACCTTTGCCTAGCCTCGTAAGGACTGCATTTTTATTTTCTCCTTGTAGTCTCCTAACATGACAACTTCATTCATCCCATAAAGCAAACTCCCAACCATTGACAGTAAGTCCTCACTTGATGTTATCCATAGATTCTCTGACTTTAAGCAAAACAACGTATAACAAAGCCAGTTTTACTAGAGGCTTGTTGATATAAATAAGAATTAAGTTCCTATGGCATCTCATCAATGTTATAATGAAATGATGTTGAACTAAATAATGTTATTTGAGGACCTGCTCTAATATAAAGACGAAGACACTCATATAATTAACCTAAAAGGCAAAAAGGCAAAAAGTCAAAAAGCCTTTACTTTTTTATATTACTCTATCAGTAATGTAGCCTCCTGTGTGCAGAATCCACAGTTACAGGGCAGGGGCTAAGAAAAGGAATTTCATAAAAGGTTTTCCAGGTAGAGCCTAGGCTTATCAAGGAAACTAACTGAGTCAAAAGTCCTTCCTGGGACTGGTCATCCAATGGCAGACTGACAAATAGTGGAGTGCCTTCTTCTAAGAAACCCACCACAAGGAGAGCACCGACGTCTAAAATTATAAGAAACAGAAAAAAACCCTCAAATTATTGGGAAAAAAAGACACACAATTCAAAAATAAAGAAGCAAATTTGGAAATGCAAAAACACCCTAAACTTGGAAATATGTATGATAAAGCTTAAGGAGAAAGAAAAAGGAAAGAACTTAGAAACAGCAGGGAGAGTGGGAATGAAAGTCTTAGCTATAAGTTCAGTACTATTCCCTGTGCAAATCATTCAGTTGAGTCCATTTCCTCATTTATAAAATGATTAAAATATTCTCGCCCTGCTCCCAGGATTACTGAAAGGAACAAATGAGATACTGTGTCAAATCTGAAGAGATGACAAGAGCCTTAGATGACAAGAACTTTAGATTATGCCCCTCAACAATGTTGGGAACATGATCTGCACCTCGAACTGTCAAACAGGCATTAATAACTACATAGGATTAAAGGAAATTGACCCCCCAAAAGCAAGAAGGAATGTGTGTATTACTAAGAAACAGGATTTTCTTTTTCATGATAGGGATGAAAATCACTTTGGATAAGTCATAGCTAATGATTAGTTTGCTAGGGTTGCCATAACAAAACACCATGACATGGGGCCTTAAACAACAGAAATTTGTTTTCTTATGGCTCTGGAGTCTGGAAGTCCAAGGTCAAGGTGTCTGCAGAGTGGGTTCCCCCTGTGGTCTCTTTCATTGGCTTGTGATACCCTCCATCTCACCCTGTCCTCATGTGCTCTTTCCTCCGAGTGTGCACATCCCTGGTGTCTCTTCCTCTTGTTATAAAAACACCTGTCCTATTGGATTAGGGACCCAGCATCAGACCTTGTTTAACTTTGATTACCTTCTTATAGGCCCTATCTTCAATACTGTCATATTTTAAGGGACTAGGGGTAGTGGCTTCAATGTAAGAATTTTGGGAAAGCACAATTCAGCACATACCTTCTATTTATTAAGCTCATGAAAAGATACATTCTTGTTTTAAGAATTTATCGGGTCTGGAAAGAAAAATAATATTGCCAAACTGCCATGGCAATATTACTAACAAATGATTGAAGGTATCCTGGTAGGCCTGGTCCAAGATTCAAGAGAAACTTGGTTTCCTGGCATATTTCAACTAAGAGGGAAAGTGAGGAACTTTTGTTTTGACTTTTATCTGGGTATTCTGTCAAAGAATTAGCAGACTAACCTTAGCAAGGTTGCATCTCCTTGGTGACAGCTATTCTTGAAGGATGGATTTAATTAACATGGTTTGGAGGTCAAAAGGATCATGGAATTTCATTGGCTAATTTCCCACTTCCTTTCAATATTCTGTCTCTTAAAGGAGGTGGAGGATTGACCCTATCATCTGGGTCCCTGCCATGTTTGGCATGACCATACATGCTTTTCACCATGTCTTCAGACTGTTCCAAACTCTTCCTGTTCTTGTGCAGTATGAACAGTGGCATTCAGTGACATGGTTACCAGAAATATGCACACATGTACACACATGAGCACACACCTTTATTTATTCCTGAAACAAAATTTGTGGGAAGAGAGGAAGACGACTGGTAAGTGATATTTATGTATCACTTTCTAAATTTTGGATCTTTGATTTCAGAGAGAGAGATACAAGGTCCAGCCTGTGGCTGAGATGTCCCCACAAATACGGGAAGCAGAGGGGAACCGGCACCTACACTAAATTCACAGACATGAAAGGCATGAAAGAGAAAGTGACAACGGGAGGAGCAGGTGAATGCAGTTGTACACAGAGAAGGGCCAGCATGCTTGCTGCCTTCCCCGGCCCCTCCCTGCTTGCAGTTGCGCCTGTAGGCGGACCATTTGAGTTCCCGTAGGGACATCCCAGCTCCCTGTAGCAGTCTGGATGCTAGGTCCAAACAGAAAACATGGCGACCTCATGCAAGCTAAGATTGTGCCTTGATTTTCTTTTTAAAACAACTGATGGCGGTAAAGAAATTATATTGGGAGGAACAATTGAAGAAGTACATATTTACTAACTTTAAAATACCCTGTCATGCCCTTTTTTATCACAAATAAGATATGCCTCCAATGAATAAGAGGAAAAAATCAGTTCCCCAGGCCTCATGATCCTACATTCTAATCCTTCTTCTGGTGCAGTTTCACTACAAATAAGAACACGCTCCCTTACTGGCAGATGGTTTTCCCCTTAGGATGTCAAACTCATTTTCACCAGGGGCCACACCAGCCTCGTGGTTGCCTTCAAAGGGCCAAATGTAATTTTTGGACTGTATAAATGTAACTACTCCTTAATAGTTAAGTAAGATCTCGGCACTTCTGCCAGGTGGAAACAAGGTGCCGGGCTGGATAAAACAAGGTGGAGGCCAGATTCGGACCGTGGGCCTTGTGTTTGCCTCCTGTGCTAAGACCAGGGCCCATGTCAGAGGAAGGAAGTGTGATGGGTTATTGGGATAAATTAGTTTGCCCAAACTTCAAGCTATTTGCACGCAATGTTCTCCCCAAATGTCAAATGCTCCTGTTTGGGTTAATAGAAAGAGGCTTTGGGGAAAAAAAACTGTGATGTAGTTTGAAATATGTCAGGGACTGTATTATTTCACCCTGGTTTGCAGGTTCATGACTCGCCCCCCACCCCACAAAAAAACCTGCTTCTTGTTTCAGCTCTCATACTGTAAGCAAGTACATATTTTGCACTCTATTTAGTCTCATGTTTTTTCGTATTTTTTTTTGCTTTTTTTGGTGATGTTGCTGTTTAAGATCCTCCCCAGGTGTAGTGCTGGATTGCTACCTAGTGTTCCCCTGCACAGGAAGGCTGTCATGTGCTTTGTGGAGAAAGTATGTGTGAGATAAGCTTCATTCAGGCCTGAGTTAAAGCACTGTTGGCTGTGAGTTTGAGGGTAATGAGTCAATCATGTATATTAAATAAGCTGTCTTTAAGCAGAAACACACATTAGACAAAGCATAAATTGATCAGTTGATGAAAATATTGTGATCTGATTTTCAGGAACCTAATCCTATATTCCCATAGGAGCAATGAATGGTTCAGTGTTTACTAATTGAGTTCACAATAACTTCATAGAACAGGATGGCTGTGAATATGGAGAATACTCTAGATATTTCCTTTCACAGGGAGGTTAACTAAGGCTGGAAGAGATGAGGAACTTTCCCAAGGCTACACAGCAGGCATAAACCCAGTCTGCCAGCCTGGAGTGTTACAATGCAATTGACATAGTAATGACAGAACAAGGACCTGGACCAGGTGATGGCAATGAAGATGAAGACTAGGGGTAAGGCGGTAAACTACAAGGGGCTTAGCAAGTTGAATCAACAGGTCTTGGCCACTGAGGGCAGAGAGGAGGAAGGGGTCCAGGAGGACTCTGAAGTAGTGTGGAGGCAGGTGATAAACTAGTGGAATCAGGAAGTTTGCAGGGAGAGTAAGCCACAAGTCCGGCAGGGATAAGAATGGGGCTACAGGACAGAAGTGCCAACTGTTTTGTTTTGAGCACTCACTGTATTACTGTGCTGTGGAGAGGCTCTTGCTAAATAATCTCATTGAATCCTCACAGCAGCCCTATGAGATAGGGTTGTTCATGGAGACACTAGTTGTAAACAACAGAACAAGGAATTTAAACCCAAGCAGAGTGACCCTGGGGGTTATAATGAAAGTGAGAAATTTGGGGGTTTGAGATCTTGGAGGAAGAGAAGCATTAATTGTAGTGATACCCTATCTTGTTCTCTCCTTACACCACACATTTTCCTACCTTTATGCTTTTGTTTAAATTCTTTGCTCCCACAGGAATGTTGCTCTTCTCTCCTAGGCTTTGGGTTTTTTGTTTCATTTTGTTCTGTTTTGTTGTTGATGTGGCAAGGGGGTGGTTAAGGTTATGTGGTAGCTGCAGAAATTGTCATGGTAGGTTGTGTTATGCGGTGCCGCCGTTTAATAACAAAGGGTAAGCATTTCAAAGTTTTCTAGAATGTAATACATGTTGCTTAAAGGAATTGTTCTCATAACCACCCTTGAATTTCACATTAATATAGCTGTGGTTTATTTACAGGCACACTCATTAATAGAGAAATGCATGATTATGCTATTTGTGTATTTGATTTGGATCACCTGGCATAAAAAGACTTGGTCTTCATTTTGCTTTTTCTCTGATATCAAGTATCTTCTTCCAGTACCTTTGAACTATATTTTAAAGATATGAAGTTTCTCTTTGACTTTCCCAAATGTGTATTGCTAAAACTTACTTGCCTATTTCCTAGACAGGTTAAGAAATTAGGTATTCCCCTAATACTTAGGTATTAGGGTTATTCCCACAGCACTCCCACTGTGCCTGGGGACAGAGGGAGTTTGTCTAGAAAGTGCCAGAGCTGTTTATTATGTTCAAAAACATGTTAACAATGTGTAATAGGAAAAACCTCCTATATCAGAATTTTGAGCTCCTCCTTTCTTTTTAAAACACCCCTCCAAGATGTCCACCGGGTAAGCATGCTTTCTGACTGCACAGAAGATGCGCTCCAGAGCTGTAACACTCCATCAAAACACCTCTGCCTGCAGAGTTCAAATGCTAGAAATTGCCAGAGCGGTTAGCTTAATCTCTGTAAGTAAGTGCAAGGGAGTTCACCTACAAGGGAACTTCTATTCTTTGCAATAACCCAAGTTTGAAACCCTTTCTTTATAAATCAGAAAGAAACCTCTTGACCTGTTTGAGACCAAAAGAGAGTTGTGATGCAGCTGGCAAGTGTAGTATCTATGCAGGGAACTGAAACTCTCAGATGAAGAGTTTTTCTGTGTTTGTGTAGAGAGCTGGGAACTTAAAAACAAAAGCTAAGGACAAAAAAAACATAATACAATGTTAAATCTTTGTCCTCTTCATAAACTGCCTGAGTATAAGAAGGAAACTGGGAGGAGTGAAGCTGCGTTTGATTCAACAAACACAAGAAACCATCTTTCAAATATTCTGGACAGAGTAAAGTCCAAAATGTGCTTTGCAAAACCCAAGGAAAGTCATTCCATATGTTTCTGATTTATTTATAGTTTCATCATGAAAATATTGCTTTGCAAGGACTAGTTATATCCAAGAAACCTTTTATGAGCCATTTTAAAACATTTGTCCTGAAAACAGGAAGCCCTGTTTCGCCAAGAGCTAGCAGATGCCTGAGCAGAGTTTCTGGATTGGGCTGTGGGGCACAGCCCTGGACATTGGGATTTCTAAATCTGACAGAGCTGACTTTATAGTCCCATCGGGGAATCTCCGCTGTGAGTCTGTCTCTAATCACAGGAATAATAGAAATGCTTCAGGAAAAATAACCCAAGGGGAAGGTGACCACTGGCTACCATCACTTCCAATCAGATTCATTCCCTTTCATGGAATTTCAGACCCCATTCATAATATTCTGTTTGCTGAATGATACTTCAGGAAATAATATCTCTACTGAAATCATAATATTAGTATAGTATTAGTATCTGGCTTTTAGAAACCTAAGGTATAGTTTCTTGAATGAGCTTAGAAAACAGCAGCTTCAGAAGAGGCATTGTCTCTAGGAATAGAAATTTTTTCCTTTTTATTTTTGATGGTTTTTAAAATATGAACTAAAATTCTTAGAACTGAATACTTTTACAATAGCGTTAAATAAAATAATGTTTATGCTGCTTTTCTCTCACATTGTTCTTCATCAGCAGTTTTCAAAGTTCTCTGAGTCGCTTTACCTGGCAAATTGTTAGAAGTAAAAATTATCTGAGCCACCTTCACACCTACTGCTCCCAGTAGTTCTCAAATTCCAATTTATTTCAGAATCACGAGGGCTCCTTAAAACACATACTGCCAACCACATCCCTGATTTCTGATTAGGTAGGGCTGGGTATGACCCCAGAACTTGTATTTCTAACAAGTTCCCAGCTGATGCTGCTAGTACAAGGGCCCCACTTGGAAAACGACTACCCACACCCTTACTGCAGTTGCTGCAGTTGAGTGGCCAGGGAGATGGCCGCTAAAGCACAAGTGTAAGTTGAGACCATTCCAGGTGCATCTACTAAGGGTTACCTGGAGATGTGTTTCAATGATTGAAGAAAGATGCCATCTCTCAAAATTCCAGTGGACCATTATTCATGGCGAAAGAAATGAAGTAGTTTACATAATTATTAGGATTATTGCATAAATCTGAGGCTGCCACAAAGATTTAATTTATGATGTAGGAGCACCGCTAGACCAATGTATATAGAACATCCATAGTTTTTATTTTTATTTTCAAACAAGTTTTTAATCTTCACTTGAGGATATGTTTATTGACTTTATGGGGAGGGAGGGGAAGAGAGAATAAGAGAAGATGAGAGAAAGAGAGAGAAACAGCAGTTGGTTGCCTCCTGTATGCATCCCAACTGGGGGTATCAAATGTACAACCTAAGTATGTGCCCTGGCCAGGAATTGAACCCTCAGCCTTTTGGTGTATGGGACAATGCTGCAACCAACAGAACCGCCGAGCCAGGGCAACAACACCCATAATTTTTAGAGACTTTCATCAATTAGGCTGTCTAAGACTTTAAACTTATATAAAAGGAGTGACTAAACTCATCTAGTGACATGAGATTGTTCTGTCATTAAAACATAAAAGGACTTTTATTGCTTGGATTCTTCCATAAGGAATATTGGATGTACGATAGGAAAATGTCTTTGATAAGAATTGTATAACTGACACAAATGGACTGTTCTGATCCTCAAGCAAATCATGAAACTGGAGCTCAGTGAAGGCATTTCAGCAGGGTGTGCTGCTTTTTGATAATCTGACAATGCAAACAAAGAGCTTATAGAACCTTCTTTAAAAAGTGATTTGTAAACCCTCAAATGCATTAGAATCACCTGAGAATCTTGTTAATATGCAGGTTGTGATTCAGCAGGTCTGGAGTAGGGCTCAAGTTCATTTCTTTTTTTTTTTTTTTTTTTGAGAGAGTAAAGGGGGAGAGAGAAAGAAAGAAAAGAGAAAGAGAGAAAAAACACTAATTTGTTCTTCCACTTATTTATGCCTTCATTGGTTGATTCTCACATGTGTCCTGGCCAGGGATCAAATCTGAAACCTTGGCATATCAGGACAATGCTCTAACCAACTGAGCTACCCAGGGCTCAAGGTCATTTCTAACAATCTCCAAAGTGATGCTAATGCTGCTGGTCCTGGAACCACACTTGAAAAAACAAGGTTCTAAAATAGAGTTTCAGAACCTTGGGAAACCTTTTAAAAAAATTTTAGTCCTGGCTGGTGTGGCCCAGTGGATTGAGCACTGGCCTGCAAACCAAGAGGTCACCAGTTCAATTCCCAGTCAGGGCATGTCTGGGTTGCAGGCCAGGTCCCCAGCTGGGGCATGCAAGAGGCAACCGACCCATGTTTCTCTCACATATCAATGTTTCTCCCTCTCTCTTTCTCCCACCCTCCCCTCTGAAAGTAAATAAGTAGTCTTTTGACACGACCACTGACCGGCAGTGACCATGGAATGCTGCGGATGGCTCATTGAAACAGGAGAAAAACATACACAGAGACAACCAGGTTCTGCGGGGAAATAGGGACGGAATGGCCACTCTCTCTAGTGGGGAGCGCCATGGCCACCCTCCCTAGGGGAGAGCACCTCATTCTCCCACCTGAGCAGGCTTTTTATTGGGTTTGTTTGCATAAGAATTCAGGCAAAGCTCATTACTCATTGCCAGGAAGTAAGGATCAAACAATAGGTAACAAGGATGTCTGAGGGCCTAATTTGGGTCAGGGTCAAAGAGCTGTTAAAAACTTTAAGGAACAAACTTACTTCTTCCTTGGACTCTTATTCAATTGAGAGCATTTTAAACAAAGCAGGTTTCACATCATTTTACATATTCTTTCTTAGGCCTGATCACCCTGGAAACCCACCCTCTCCAGCACAGGGTGGCACCACCCTGTCATTGTTTCAGGCTTAGATAGAGCAAGGGAAGTAAGGAAGCCAAGAGATTAGATTTTCTCACAGACAATGAGGACTCAGGCTTTGTCAAAGCTGAGGGGTGAGAGTCCATCACCCCCTTTTGCTGTAGTCCCCAAAGTCCTTCCTTGGGGGCCTCCCACATGATCATGCCTGTCTTAAGTCATTTCCCCCTTGGGGAATCTTATCCATCATTGGCTAACCTACCAAGCATTGGGGGCCAGTTATGGATGAGGTAGCAGAAGCAGTGCTTCTGCCAGGGAGATAAGCCTGTCTCCTTAGTGGCTTACGGTTCCAAGGTCATTCCCTCAGCCTTAGCCTTAACGGGGGTTACAGCTTCTGATACCAGGCAGGGAGGTTCCCAACAGTCTTTTTTAAAAAAACCTCTAAATCAAATGGTGTGGTGGGACTGGGGCATAGATTGTTTTAAAGCACCCAGGTGCACAATTTATTGTGCAGCCAGCATTGAGAACCTCTGACCCGTGAAAGTGGAGTGAATATTTCTAGGATGCTGCTCTCAAAAATCACATCTCACTTGCAGTGAATTCATACTTCTTTAATAAGAGCCTTAAGTACCTCTTTCTGTGTTGCTGGTAGAAGAAAGAGGCAAATGCTTTAGATTCCAGATGTGCTGACTGACTGCAGAGTTGACATTCAGTTATGATAATTTGGCAACCTGTTTTGTATTCTCACCTCTACTGAGGGTCTCCCTGTTTACTCACATAGGCGAGCTACAGATTTAAGTATGGGTAAACCAACACTGACATTCAAAAAATGTTTAATATGTTCAAGTTCTGAAACACAAAATAAACATCAAGAGAAAAAAATGTCTTAAAAATGCTAAGAGCAGCCATGGCTGGTGTGCTCAGTGGATTGAGCACTAGCCTGCAAACCAAAAAGTTGCTGGTTGGATTCCCAGTCAGGACACATGCCTGGGTTGTGGGCCAGGTCCCCTTCCCAGTAGGGGGTGTGCAAGAGGCAACACATTGATATTTCTCTCCCTCTGTTTCTTCTTCCCTTCCCCTCTGTCTAAAAATAAATTAAAAAAAATATTTTTTAAAATGTTAAGAGCAGATGTTATAATCCACTTGTCTGCAGCATAAGTAAGTATAGTACTATTTCTGTAGAACATCTGAGTCTGCTTATAACTGTACCCCGACAGACCTTCTTGGATGAGTCACTTGCAAAGTGTACCCCTAAGTAGCTGAATGTGCTATCTGTAGTTGGGGTAATTAAATGTTGTGCACTTGTACATTAGAGAATGCCTGCCAAATACAATTATTTCAGTTTTAGCCTAGTTGAATGTGAACTTCTCTTTCTCACAATAATTAGCCAATAATTGCAGCTACTTCTTAAGGTCACTCCTAGTATCTGATGATAAAACTGTAACAACATAGAAAAGGTTGCGTCCCTGTTCATTGTGGCAGGTAGATGCAGACTCAATTTGTCTAATAACTGTATCATGTTATTATATCAAATCCAAAAGAAGTGGATTTCATAATCTACTTAAATGCACAGCACTATTTTAGAAGTTATATTTAACCCACCAAAGAGCCATTCTTATCCACCCCGTTTTCTTTGCCAGAAGTATTATGACAGACTTTGAAGAATTAAAAATTCTGATGCCATATAAATGTTTCCCATTTTATGCTATGGGTCATTCATGGTCATGAATCTAAGACTGACAAAAACTCTATTGTAAAACTTATCTTCTTAACCATATCTCCATGAGTTGCAACTGTATAGTAATAATTAGTAGAATAAATCAATACTAGAATTGATATGTCCAGGAGAGCCATGAAGAGATGGTTCTTCTATAGTTCAGTACACTATTTTGAGCCCCATTATGCTCTGCCTTGTCCCTTGGAGTGAACTTCACCCACTCATGTACCTGGGTGAGCAGTACAAACCAACCAGAGATGGAGGAGATACTTTAGGATCTCCTTTTTCTGATTTCATCTTCACTCCAACAGTAGCCTAGAACTCCTCTCTTGATCTCTTTGTGTATCATACTTTTATCAGTGTTCTCTTCAGTACTGAACTTCAGATGTTCTCACAGACTTAGGCTTGGCCATGTTGTGGCTTACAACACCCTCTACTGCCGCATTTAGAAACTTCCTGCTCAACCTTACTTCTGAGGAACCCATTCCCACTGTGACAACTTCAGCAAGGCCCATCCAGCTGTGGTTACAACAGACCAACAAGAAGCCGGGGATAAGCAAAAGGAAATGAGCCAGGCCCTCGTATTACTGAGCACACCTGTGTGGGGTGGAAAGGGGATAGGATGATCCTCCATGAACTAGGTAGCTGATGGAACCCTTTGGACTTTGGGTCCTTTCATATTCATCTCCAGAATACCAAGCCCTCACAACACTGAGTTTTAGAGTTGGAGGGTTTGGGGGAGGAAGAGTGAGTGGGGGGAGCTTTTAAATTTATACATTCTTGAAAAATCATGACTTTAAAATGCATCCTTGATATATCAGTTCACTGTAATACTGGAAGTTCTGACTAATAATACTCAGTCCCCCTCAGAGGTACTTTTTGGTAAACCTAGCTTTTTATTTTTGAGAAAAGAAAGGCTTGTAAAGTGATGACCAATAAGCTCATGGATGTCTGTTTGCTTAGTGAAATTTTCTTCTTAAATCAAGGTAAACCACATTTGAATCCATCTGAGGGAACAATGTCTAAAATCCCATCAACAGCAATCATTGGGTTGGGTTTTATAATTCTAATAGACAGAGATTGTTTCCAGCTTTTGCTGATTTATCAGATGTTTTAGAGTAGATGGGTTTTCAATAAGGAAATAAACCATAGCAAGAGGATGGAAAATGACTATAAACATTAAAAACAAAACAAGTAAGACTCTGGCCTCCTGGCTCTGTTAGTGTCATCCCCGTATGCCCAGCTTGAGGGTTCAATCCTAGGTCAGGGCATATGCAATAATCAACCAACGAATGCATAAATAAGTGGAACAACAAACCAATGTTTCTCTCCCTCCCCCCTCCCTAAAAATTAATAAAAAACAAAGAAACAATAACAAAGGATGGGCATACACAGTACCAGGCAGAAACAACAACAAGAATCACTGGACTAACCCAATCAGAAAACTTCCCTTGTGCATTCTGTTAGGGTAAGTTAGTTCTGTGGATGGCCATTCTTCAGCTGCACTGTCCAAAGTGCAGCCACATGTGGCCAGCGAGAACTTGAATTGTACCTAGTCCACATTGTCATGTGCTAAGTGTTAAACAGCACTGGATTTCAACACTTTAGCATAAAAAAATGCAAAACATCTCATTTACAATTTCTATATTGATTACATGTTGAATGATACCTTGAATAAATTGGGTTAAAGAAAATATATTTTAAAAATTAATTTCACCTGTTTTCTTTCTTTTCTTTCTTTTTTTAAAACTTTTTAAATGTAGCTACAAGAATACTTTAAATCACATTTGTGGCCCATTTTATATTTCTATTGGACAGGGCCATTCTAGAGCCTGAGGATAAAATAACAAAGTTAAACTCCTTGATAAGTACAAAAAGCAAGAAGACCATATGAAGGACTTTTTATGTGAATTTTCTTGTTTGGTTTGTTTGTATTAAAAATGGTTTTAAATTATTTTTACTTTGTTTTTCTATGTAGTTTAGTAGATAATTTCTGCACAAAGGTTAAAATATCCAGCAACAGAGATTTAGGAATGAAAGATCTTTCCCAAACTACCCCAGGTAGAAATACAGGGTTGGGCAAAAGTAAGTTTACAGTTGATCATATGGAAAATACTATAATAATTAATATATAATAATACAAGAATAAACTGTTCTTCGTATACTCACAACTTTAAACCTACTTTTGACCCACTCCGGGTTTCTCAAATTAAGTAAAATACTCCTATGTAAACCATTTAGCCATGTTTTGTACAGGAATTAGTTGAGTAAAATGAAATGCTATATAATGCTATATATTTCCTGATATATTATACATTCGTACACACACACACACCAATCAAATACCCATTAATAATTTATGTAGATGACAAATGGACCCAGGTAATCTCTGAAGTTTCAGCCTAAATTTATCTTGTCTGAAAATTGCAGAAGTCTGAATTTGTTCAAGCTGCAGAGTTTTTAAATCTATTGCATTGATAAATTTCTAAAGTACCAAGTACCACGAAAGATACTAAGGATACAATGAAGAATAAGATAGATACAGGTCCTATCACAGGGGATGCAGACAGGCAATTATCATGTAGCATGATGAATTGTGGAATGAAGAGCTAAGAAAGCAGGCTGCAAAGGCACCTAACAAGGACTTCCTGGAAAGAGCACAGTCTTGGTTGGGACCTGAAGGATGTAGAGGTTGTTCCAGGGGGAGAGACGTGGGCATAGATAGGGCTGGAGGCAGAAGATTGTAAATTGTGAAAGCTCAGAGAATTAAAAGGAATTCTGTTTTGCTGCCTATCAGGTGGGGGGATAGGAGATTGAGAAGGTGTGAATCTGGAGAGGTAGATATGGTCCAGGAAAACAGCCTATGCCTTGTATGGTTTTGTGAAATGGCCAGAAAAGGCAAATCTATAGATTAATAGTTTTGTAGCGCTAGAGTGAGAATAAGGAGTGATGGTGAATAGGCACCTGTTTTCTTTTTAGGATGTTGAAAATGTTCAAAAATTAGATCATTGGTGATGATTGTACAATTTTGTAAATATACTAAAATTCATTGAATTGTACACTTAAAACAGGAAAATTTTATGGTACATAAATATGTCTCAATAAAGCTGTTAAAATAAAAGGGCATCTAATAAATTCTGCTGAGAAGTTTTGATGCTTTCCCAGTTGAGGCAGGAAGGTAATGATGATATAGATTCAGGCACCTGCCTATTAGAGACCTCCCAGTGGCATCACACACAACTCCTGCTGTGTGAGGGTGAGGTGAAGACAACTGACCCCTATGGAGCATCTACTGTGTATAAATGCTGTGTAGACGCCTTATCTACATTATCTCATTTAAATCTCACAAACACTTACTGGTCCCATGACTTTGTCTGGATGGTTTAGTATGGTCACAATAGAGATGTAATTTTATTGGATCTGAAATATAGACATCCGCTGCGTTACCTGGGGGCAATTCAAGCTCAGGGAGGTGAAGTAACTTGCCCATAAGCACAGACAGTGAGTGACTGGGGCAGGAGTGGAACTGAGGGGGTGAAGGATGTAAGGCTTTGCTCTTTCTACTCCACCCCACTGCCCGAGACTAGGTGAATAGGCATACTCAGCAAGGAGCTGAACTCCTTGGTAGATGGCCCAGCAATAATATTTAACATACCTTTGTATTAGTTTCCTGTTGCTGCTGTTAGAAGTTACCACAAATTTGGTGGTTTAAAGCAATACAGTTCAAGAGGTCAGAAGGCCAAAATCAGTCTCACTGGGATAAAGACAGAATTGGTTCCTACTAGAGGCCCTAGAGTAGAATTCATTTCCCTGCTGCTTCCAGCTTGGAAAGGCTACATGCATCACTTGGCTTGTGCTTCCTTCCTTGCAATGGTTTTACTCCAACTTCTACTGTCACCACAGCTCCTTCTTCTCTGACTTGACCCTCATGTGTCCCTCTTATAAGGATCCTTGTGATTACACTGAGCCCACCTGGATATTCCAGGATAGTCTCTATCTTATGAGCCTTTATTTAAATCATATCTGCCAACTCCCTTCTGCTTTGAAGGTCACAATCCAGGGGTTTGGTGATTAGAATGTGGACATCTTTGGGGACAGGCCTACCACACCCCTATCATTCTGCCTACCACACCCCTGCTCTAGAAACCTGTGTTTGAAAGTAGTCTGAAACAAACATAGTCTTTCTTTAAAAAAAATATCACCGCTTTATTTTTTAATATTTTATTTATTTATTTTTAAATAAATACATGGAGGGGAATAGAGGGAGAAAGAGAGGGAGAGAAACATCAATGTGTAGTTGCCTCTTGCGTGCCCCCCACTAGGGACCTGGCCCACAACCCAGACATGTGCCCTGCCTGGAAATTGAACTAGCAACCCTTTGTGTCACAGGCCCCCGACTCAATCCACTGAGCCACACCAGCCAGGGCTAAACATAGCCTTTCATATTTTGATCTTACACACAAACTCAAAATCTTCTCTTTATTCATAACAACCAAAATTAAAACTAGACTTAAATAATACTATATTTATTTGTCTTCAATTTTAAATATCTTCCTCTTGAAACTTTAGAAAAATAAAATAAACTTAAAAATTTGATGTGTCATAAAGGATATTATTTTTCCTTTGGTGGTATTATTTTTAGTTGATAAATTGCAGGATTACTTTAATATGTCAAGACCTCAGAGAGTTCTCATGCCAAAGAAATGTGGAAAGTTGGAAAATTAGAACAAACACACATGTAGATAATATTTCTATGGCTCATAAATGTTTTTTGAGGCATACTTTCTCTTCTACAATGTCATTTAAGACAACTAACAGCTTTGTAAAGCTCATAGTTGTTTTTAAATAGGCCAGTATTTTGTTTTTTAAAGGTTCTGTGGTGTCTATTTTGCTCTAGGTTTAATCCCTACATCAATAGCTGTAAATTGCTTAAGTCAAGGCACCATATTACAACACAAGATGAACAAAATCAGAGGCCACTAGATAGCCTTGAAGCCTCTCACCAAAAGCACAATAGAGAGAAAGGGGCTTACCTGGTATTATTGAAGGGTCCTGGGCTCTGGGGGTTCGTTGTTCCAAAGGTACATAGACCTGACCATCTTTTTTTAAAAAAATACATGCATTCAAAACATTAAATAGTAAGAGTTTGCAAGCTGAAGAGAATAGGATGCTCCTTTAGTTCTTACAAGGAATTTTTTATATATTGTCTCTTTGACTAATGATAATAATACCTTTCTTTATAACTCCTGTCACCTTCACAGAATATATCACCCCTTTAATTTTTTGTCCTCTTGTACTCAGCATATTACCATGGACTCTTTCTATTCTTCAATTCAAATCCCATGACAGACTACTGTTAAAAGTAGTATTTTAGTTGAAAAATGTGCTTGCTGGTTAACAAGGCTTAAGATCCACTCTCAGAATAGACTCTTGGGAGGATTCAGGATATTTGCTCTCTGCCATTAACTGCCCCTCAGGGGAGACCTCCCAGACTAAGATATACCCCCAATTTTAAGAAGATTTTATGTATTTAATTTTTTAGAGAGAGGGGAAAGAAGGGAGAAAGGGGGAGAGAAACATCAATGTGTGGTTGCCTGTTGTGCGCCCCTACGGGGGACCTGGCCTGCAACCCAAACATGTCCCCAGATGGGGAATCAAACCAGCAACCATTTGGTTTGCAGGCCAGCACTCAATCCACTGAGCCACACCAGCCAGGACTACCCCTCAATTTTTAACTGCCACACATTGGCATGGAACCAGCCCATTCTGTGTCTCTGCCCTCTTACCAGTCTCAGTGTAGCTTCTTCTTTATATCTTTGGTCATAAGGCTAGAGTTAGGCAATCCTGAATGATGGATGTTCTGTAGTTTAGTTGTAATTTGAATGGTCATTAACGGCTTACATGGCCTTGGGGTCCGTCTGTCTGAATCTGAGATTTTCCATACAAAAATCAAACCAGTCAGGGTTGTATGATACAACTATTGAGTGCCTTTTGTTTCTAATAACTTATAAGCCCAGAACATTTAGTGAATATGGAATTATGTGTTGGATCTTGGTTTTAGTTCCCAAGAAGCTGATCCAGATATAAACAAATAGTTTATTGTTACTTGAGTACAAGTAGTTCATTTGGGAGGTGCTCTCAGGAAACTGGCAGAGGTTTGGAGACAGAAATTAGGAGGAAGACAGGAAGTATATTATCAAGCCAGTTACCACTGTCTGCAACATGCTTCCAAGTTATTCCAATTTAGAGGTGTGGAAACTGGGTATTTATTCACATACTTCTTCTCCATCATTGTCTTTGGGTGACATTTCTTTACAGTACTTCTTGCTCTTTTATTTCTATAGTCAGAAAAACAAACATACAAACAACAACAACAACAAAAATATCCTCCCTGTATGGTGTTGCAGGTGTCCACAGTAAACTTTCTAATTGTGGAAGTAAATGTCAGTGGGATTTGGGTAGCGAGCTGACTACATCTGCTACAACATGTGGGGGAAGTATGGGAAATGAATGGTCAGGAAATGAGAGAGTGGTGGTCACATGTTTAGGTTTATTTAAACTTGCCACGGATGTTCCAGAGATTACAAGGCAATGTTCTGAATGTGTAGCAGCATATACATGCTACCTCCATGATGTGCAGCGAGAAGAAAATTAATTTGTAGCTAATTAAAGAAGACCTCACAAAAATCCTGACTGAGATAAAAAGGATGGTACGTTAGTAAATTACAGGTGCTCTGTATTATTGACATAGAAATACTTTTAAAATACCGCTGTACAAACATTTGCCGTTAAATTTTCTCTCATTACCCATTCTTCAGATAATGACATTAAAATGTTATGATGCCATGACATTTTAACTAACAAGGAGCTCATTTTTAATTGCTTGGTTTAGAAGGTTCAGTTTGGCAAAGAGTCTTCCCTTATTTATTATGGGTCTTCCCTTTAATTCATAGCCAGTGCTATGTGTAAAATGGGCCAGTTGGTTTTATGATCATCCTGTGCTCCTTGAAAAGATTTGGCATTCAAATATGCTCTTACAAATTTGTGGTGTGGGAGGAATGGGACAATTTAATTCACTCTCCCCATTGTTTATTTCTGAGAACCCAACTTGCCAACATCTATAAAGTATAGAAGAGACTTAGCAATCAATCACTAGAGAAAGAAGTAGCAGAAGGGAAAGGAGACAGCTGGCCAAGGAACTCTAAGCTTCAATCATGCATTTCAGGACAGGAGAGCAGAACTGCTGACTTTGGGTTTCCTTTGAGAAGTGCTATTCTCGAGAACAGAGTATTGAATATTCTCCTAAAGCCAAGTATAGGTGTAACTCCTTTGGGACTCAGTCAGACTGGTGGAAAGTGAAACTCAGTAGGTAGATATTAAATAAGATTTGACTTACATGCAAATTAGACTCTTAAAATAAGAATAGACCTTCTAGACCTGACCCTATTATTTGACTCAGCAAAAAACCAGGACCTTGAAAGGTTCAGAGATTTGTCCACCAGGACCACAGAGCTTATGGATTTGAGTATTCTAACACCCTGTTTGGTGCTAGAATACTCCTGCACATTGCTATGTTGCATCTCCCCTCCTCTCTCTCCATTTACACAACAAAATGACTTGAAATGACAATGCTCTAAGATTCATTTTTTTAAGATTATTCCTACATGTAATAAATAGCTTCACACACACATATACACATATTTAAAAGTTGCCCTTGGCTTTACAATGATAAAAATAAAGCATTGAAGTCCTCCAGTCACACAAGGTCTGCAGCGATGTGTGTTATGGTTATTTGTTTAAAACTGAAAGCAAAATAATTTGCTGTTATGTAAGGACATAAGTTGACTGAGCATGTCACTAACAGAGAAAGGGGATGTTTCCACAGAAAGTCTTTGTCCAGACCTTGTCTCTATCTGATCTCCATTTTTAAGCAATATGCCATAGATTAGTTAGTTAAAAAAAAAGGCAACATTTCTCTGGTGTTCTGCCCTGGAATTCTCTCAGCTTCTCTCTGCCTCACCTGCTTCAATGTAGTTGTCATTTAAAATCTCTGAATCTCAGTCTCCCTGTGTTTAAATAATAGGGTACTTCTCAGCAGGGGTAGATTTTGTTTTGGAGGGGGTCTTTCTAAGAAAAGAAAATACAAAAATATGACTTTAGAAATTTAGGAAAAACACATGAAGTGTTTTCCTAAACACTTCACATGAGTCCATGTGAACTCACTGCAGAATTCCCTGCCAGGGCTTTGAAAGAGGCCTGTGCCTAAATTAAGCATCTTTGTGTTTGGGACAAATATGCCCATGAACCCCAATATCCTCTACAATGTCTCCTTCTGTCCCAAGGAACCTGGCCTGTATATCCTTTCTGGCTGTATGGCTGCAGCCTTGACTGGTCTTCTACTTGCCTCAAGTCCCATCCACTCCTTGGTTCCATCTCCCACTGGCTGCCCAAGGAAGTGTTCAAAATCTGAATCTAATCATACCATCTCCACTGTCTGCTGTTCTAAAGCAGGTCAGGCTTTCATGCCTATGTCCCTGCCATGTCCTGCTCTTTCTCCTTTTCCTACTGCCTGGCGTACATCTTTTTCAACTGTGCTCCCAAATCATCTGATAGTGAAGTCTCTGCAGGATCTCCAATAAAAATGGCCACTCCTTCCCTCCCTGCACTCACCTGTGCATACCTGTGCCTTAACTCCTGCAGCACATTAGTGATCTGAGGCGCATCTTAATCTCTCCCCCTGCAAGCCTTGAGGACAGTCTCATAGTCTTTGTATTCCTAATACCAGAATACAGCTGTGGTAGAGTAAGTATTTGGTCAAGGAAGCCATGCCATGTCCACTCTTTAATCAGAGCAACAGTATCAGGTCTCAAGAGAAATGTGTATTTGACAACTTTACAGAATGAAATAAAGAAACTAGTAAGATTTAAAAAAAAAAACTCAGAATGACTCTATTCAAGTCACTCTAACAGCAGGACCATGAGCACAGATTTTCATTGGAATATTCCTGGTAGCCATCAGTGCAAAGACAGTGGGCTGCTCTGAACATAGTCTGGTCCTTTATATGCTCAAAATGATTATTGATTCTAAATCATAGCATTCTTGGCAATTCCAGAATTTATCACATTAGCCCATCACAAAGGCTAACACCATTTTCTAAAGTTTTCCCACTTGTGCAGACAGAGAAATCAAATGCAAAGTTGCCTGGTAGAAGCTGAAGAAGAGAGGTCTTGAGAGGCCTTGAAGCCTCTCACTTGAAAGGTGAGGCCAGAGGGCCCTCTCCTGTCCCAGCCCCCATTCCAGACACTGAGCACCTTGCTCCTGAAGGGCCTGAGGCTGCCTGTCCAGACACTTTTGTTTCTCTTTCTTCAGGGGGAGGAAAGGGAAGGGTGAGTCCTTCTTTCATTTTATTACTTGAAGAATTGTACCAGGCTTCTCATTTCTCCCTTTGCAATGATTTCTTTCAACCCTTATTATAACCATGAAACATGATTCTGAATCCATTAACTGCCTCTCTAAATGTGGTGATGCTGCACTAGGCACTGAACTAAGGACATAAAGCAGCTAGTGAATCTTACCCTTAGGAGTTCATAGTGAAAATGTACTTAAGAGAAAAAGGTCATCGAGGTCCAGGGAGCCCTCCTGTGCTCTGCTTTGCAGTTGGCAGTGGCTCCCCAGAGGTCAGACATGGGGACTGGCAGTATGTGTCTGGTCTGTGTGCACCTGCATGCGTTCCTTGTTTTCACTGTGTCCTTCTGGCACAACTTGGTAGCATTGTGAACCTCATATGTAAAAAGCATTACCGTTTCAAGAAACATTCCCTTTCTCTTTGTGCATGGAGAGGATCCAATGGAGTGAGTTTTCCTTACAAGAAAGGCCAAAGAAAACCATGCAACAAATGTAGCAGTGTATTGTGGAAATTCTGTAAGACAGTATGATTCTTTCTAAAACAAAAATCAAATAATAAAAGCTCTCTCATCCCTTAGTTATCAAATGCTTGCTAAATATCACAGCTGATTTGGTGGCTGATTTGACTTGCTTCTCATTCTGAGGATGGCCCTTCTGGTAGCACAGGAATGAAATCACTTTCCCAGTAAGCAGGATTTATTAGCCACAAGTAGAGATTTCTTCACAATATAAAGAAATGTTCAACTTTATTGCTAGTACAATGATAACATAATCATGGTCAAATTATGGACAGTTGTTTTGTGTCACAGCAAAAATAAATAAGTTGGCGTAAGCAAACTCTTTTATCTAATATTATGAAAGTGGTGGTGACTCTGAAAGCTTATAGAAAATAATCATAAATTGCCCTGGCTTGCGTAGCTCAGTGGATTGAGCAAGGTCTATGAACCAAAGTGTTGCAGGTTCAATTCCCAGTCAGGGTACATGCCTGGGTACATGCAGGGTACATGCAGGCCATGACCCCCAGCAACCACACATTTGATGTTTCTCGCTCTCTCTCTTTCTCCCTGCCTTCCCTCTCTAAAAAATAAATAAATAAAATCTTTTAAGAAATCATAAATTGTGTGTGTGTGTACACACCAAATGCAAATGCTAGAAGGAATTATTATTTTGCCTATTTCATTGCCTTTGCCCCTGCACATCATCTCCCAGTGTTCTTAAAGTGACCAGGCTGAAAGGAGAATACATTATCTCTCATCCCTCACCCATTCCCTCACTCCCATACCTCAGGGCAGCAAGGCCACGGTGTCTTGCAAGTACCACAGAAGTGCATTTATGCATTCCCGCAGAGGGGGATGTGCTTTGCACCTGGCGACCTCTAATTTTGCTCATGCTATGCTCCATGTTTAGAATTTCCCTATGCCCTCTTCCCCACAGTTGCCTGTCCAGGTCTCTAAGTAGGACCTTTCCTAGGACCATGTGCAGATTCTCCAAGCCAGAAGCTTTTTACTCTAGTAACACACAGGTTTGGATCTTACAATGTTAATCTTAGTCATTCTTTGCATTGCTGTTATTTGGCTATTTGTCATATCATCTCAACACTGTAACTTTTTAAAGGGAATGAGCTCCCTTTGGTCTCCTCTCAGATAGCACAGGGCAGTACCTGAATTTAGGAAACATTGGACTGGATGCATAGGGAAGTTAGGTTTTGAAACTGTGTTGAGTTTGGATTCACATTTCTGAGTCACAAACCAAATGATTTCTATGTGTGGTTGAGGCAAGAAGGGCAGGATGAAGTGGGCAGGTTTTTAACAAATGCCCACTACATGACTGTGAAAATTGTCTGTTTGAGACTCTGTCTCCTAAGTCTTCACCAATTCTTTCTACCATTTCCTAGAGACACGGGTGTAGACCAAAGATAAAGACAGCCAGGGGAAAGATAGCCTTGTTATTATTTATATGTCTTTATAAATTTCCCTTGGTCTAATTTATTTTTTTCAGAAATTCCCATGTAGAATTGAATCTGCCTACACAATTCCTTTAAAATTAAACTTGTGTATCAGTATTCATAGCTCCACCTACTCTTCCTCCCACATTTGAGCTGTGTGCAGGTTATACAGATGTCTGGGATGTGCTTGCATGCTGCTTGACAGAAACCTGGCTGGCTTCCCCTACATTTACTGGTGGGATTGCTTGCCAAACAAGACAACAAATGGGAAGTCCTTAGCTATGTGCAGCCTGCAACAGTCAGACTTGTTCATGCAATATTGCACGTGATTTCTCCTCCTGCAAAAATGCTACATTTTGGAAAGTGGTGCTAATACTAGCCTTTTCAATGGACTGATGTGACTTATTTTGAAATAGTCAAGAACTTCATGACTTTTCAGAGTGGGTTTTGTGAATAAAATACTGGTGTGAAAGTGACCTGAAAGAAGATGCTAAACTCCAGGAAGACAAACAACCAATTAAAAAATGGGCAAAGGACTTGAACAGATACTTTTCCAAGGAGGGTATACAGAGGGTCCAGAGACATATGAAAGGATGCTCAGCATCACTAGCCATTGGAGGATTGCAAATTAAAACCACAATGAGATACCACTTCACACCAGTAAGAATGGCCATCATAAACAAATCAATAAACAAGGGCTGGCAAGGTTGTGGAGAAAAGGGAACCCTAGTACACTGTTGGTGATGGTGCAGACTGGTGCAGCCACTATGGGAAACATTATGGAATTTCCTCAGAAAACTAAAAATGGAACTGCCTTTTGACCCATCGATACCACTGTTGGGATTATATCCTAAGAACACTGAAACACCAATTCAAAAAAATCTATGCACCCCAATGTTCATAGCAGCACAATTTACAATAGCCAAGTGCTGGAAACAACCTAGGTGCCCATCAGTAAATGAATAGATCAAAAAACTGTGGTACATTTACACAATGGAATACTACACAACAGAAAGAAAGAAGGAGCCCCTACCCTTTGTGACAGCATGTATGGATCTGGAGAGCATTATGCTGAGTGAAATAAGCCAGGCAGTGAAGGAAAAATATCATATGATCTCACCTATAAGTAGAATCTAATCAACAAAACAAACAAGCAAGCAAAATATAACCAAAGACATTAAAATAAAGAACAGACGGATAGCAACCAAAGGCGAGATGGGAGGGGATAATGGGGAGGCTGGAGGGGAAGGGTTGTCAGGAACATGTATAAAGGACCCATGGACAAAACCAAAGGGTGGTAGGATCGAGAGTGGAGATGGGTGGGGCAGGTGGGAGTGGTTGGGGAAAATGGAGACAACTGTACTAAAAAAAAAAAGAAAAAAGAAGATGCTAAAGACACTTCCATAAAAACTACTCCCTCCTCATGTCTGCCTCCCTTGTAAAGCAAACTAATGTGAGTTGTTCAACCAAATGTCTTATGATTATTGCATGCCCTGGCACTTCCTGGTTTCTACCATGAATAGGAAGAGAACTGTTAGATTGAAAGAAATAGCATATGTCCTTCCTTTCTCCTATTAGAATATGAAAAACTCACATTGGAAAGATTTCTATTCTGGTTCTGTAGGAAGAATTCCACAAAGCATCTCCAAATGTAGGCAGTTTTCTTTACATATTTAAGTGCTAGACATTTTTACTCTAGTTAAAAGATTGTAAGTTTTCCAGTTCATAATTTTACCATAGAATAACTCTCTTGACCCATGTTCATTTCTAACCCTCACTGGACGTCACATAACTGGTGAACTCATTGAACCACAAAGTTCCTGAACCACAGAGGGAGGAAACTTCAGGTTAAAAATCATATAAAAGCCAACAGTTGTAGTAGGTAGTTTGATTGTGAGCCTCAATTTGTCTTGACTTCCTACTTTTTACATTTATTTTCAATCTTTTGTGTTTCATTCACAGGGCCTTGTTTGAGTCAAACCGACTTGCCAGTTACTTGAACCCCATAAAATTGTTTGCATGTTAAAAGTCTCTATTTTCTCATCTTGCCCAGTTCCTGGATCTCAAAAGATGTTTTTCATTCTTACCTACAATCAGTCTCATATTCACAATAACTATTCAATAACTCTCCTACATCTGTTTTGCCTCTTTTCTTTCTCTCCAAATCTCTGTAAGCTCTTCTATTCTTGATTGTCTATGGGAGGAGATTAAATGTTTGCATATTAATTTGAAATTTCAGAACTGAAACTGAAGCAAACTTTAATGTTGCATTTCACCTAACTGGCAGGTCCCAATATCCCTATTTTTAAGCCTCTTTGTTGAACTTCCCCTGAATAAACTGGCCTCTCCTATATGCTGTTGCCCCGGCAATACCACACACTATATATCTTTCTATCTGGAACAGTCTAAGTTCCGTTCCTCAACAGAACGCAGAATTTTACAGCTACTGTCTAAATCCATTTTTAGTTCTTTTTCTCTGAGATGTAAATGATGAATTTCTACTACTTATCAGTTATTTACTCAGTATAAAGATTAATGTATTTAAAGCTCCCTTTCTAGGTTTGCTCTCAAGAGACAATTTACCTGTATAAAAAAACACTACACTTGAAACCAACAAATTTGGGTCTAAACTCCAATTTTTATCACAGAGTCTCTATTTTCTCATCTTGCCCAGTTCCTGAATCTCAAAAGATGTTTTTCATTCCTACCTACAATCAGTCGCACATTCACAATAACTATGCAACTGGAGATGTTACATTCTGTGTAAGTGCGGGGGCTTTAAATTTTATTTCTTTGATCATTAAAGCTAAAAACCTAAATATATGAAGACCAGTTTTTTTTATTCAACAAGTCAGGGAAGTGGTGTCCTAAGATCCCACAATCAGATAGCAGCAAAGCCAAGAACAAAACCCATGCCCCAAGATTTCCAATCCATTAAGTTTTTCCTGTATAACATTCTGAATTTGCAGACTCAAATAAATGCAAATTAATGTAATGCTTGCTGCCAGGAATTGTGCTAAGCACTGAAGATACTGAAAGAAAGCCTAGTTTTTGCTCTTAAAAAATGTGAACAAGTAGAGAAGAGAAATATTTCACCCAGTAATTAATACAAGGTATAATGAGTACCATATTTTTTGGACTATAAGATGCACTCCCCCTCCCAAATTTGGGAGGAAAATAGGGGGTGCGTCTTATAGTCCAAATGTAGCTTACCTGGCTCACTGCGGAGCCAGTGGCCTATATTATTTTTGTTATTAAATATTTTACCACATTTTTTGCTTTAATTTTTTTTCCTATTTTCCTCCTCTAAAACCTAGGTGCATCTTAGGATCCGGTGCATCTTACAGTCCAAAAAATTCAGTAGATCCTAAAAAAGGCAAAATATATATTTTCTGTAATTCAAAGAGAAAATGGGATTTAAACTGGACCTTAATGGTTATGAAAAATTTGGAAGCATGGAGAGACAGAGGGTAGGAAGTGCATCCCACACAGAGGGAATTATAAATGTAAAAGCAGGAGTTTCCAAAGTGTATGGTGTGTACTGGGGATATAAAAGAGACTAGTGTTAAATAAAGTGTAGGATTTCTAAGGAGATGTATTTAGAATTTAAGTTAAAAACATAAATAGTTTGGAGCCATATTTTAAGAGCTTTGGCCTCTTTTTGCAAATGGACAGTCATTGCAGGTATTTGAACAGTCTAATTTGAAGAGGCTGGAGGTATGAGATAGTTTAATCTTTTAAGAAAGTGACACATAAAAATTAAGTAAAGGTTGGGTGGAGAAGGCCAAAAGGGTGTGGACAGTGGTAATGAAGAAAAGAGGGTAAATTCTAGAAAGAGGCCATGTCAGGATTGAATCAATCAACAATTCTAACGTTAGGAATTTATGTCATTATTCTCTTCTCAGCTGTCCCCTCTGGTGTTCCTAAAAAGAGTAACTTTCTGTATGACTTTGCCATCTCAGAGACACTAACCAGGTTACATCCTTCATTTACAGAATATTTGCTAAAACTAGGTTCTAAGTTTTTTGGTATTATTGTGGAGAAAGAATGGGTAATGTTGCTTACACAACTAAGTAGGTTGCTTCATAAAAAAAAAAAGCAAACCTTTCAATACTGGATCTATAATACTGGCATATCCATTCATGGTGGTTTGAGAACTATGTGTTTATAATAAACAGGAAGCCCATGGAAATTTTTATAGCACATTCATGGAATTCTAAGAACAGAATTTGACCAAGAGAAAATCATTAAGATCTGGGTTCGAACTTTCTGGTACAAGTTCTGGAACTAGTTCTGTATGTGGCAAAGCCAGGTTGTCACTTAAGCTAATGTCAGCTAAAACACAATATGCCACTGGTGTATCCAGTGGAAATGCTGTCCATGTGAAACCACCTGAAATAGAAACTTCATTAATAGAGCATGAGGTTTGTTGTTTTGCAGCATTATCATCATTCTAAGTTGATGTTTTAAGAAGCACTTTGAAAAATACTGTTTATAATTTCTCTAATTTGTATCTGATCTACTATAAATTTTCTCAATAATCCAAATTTTCCTATAGGTCAGATTTCCTCTTCATGTAAAAATCTAAACCTAAGATCCTACCTCTAAATTAGAAATTAACTTAAAGAGACTAGATATCTAATTTTTTCATGAGCTCAAAACAGCAAATATAGGTCTAAAATTGATTAATAGTAGATACAATGGAATTTCCTGTGCTTTATTAAGTAACTCCCTTTAATTTTCATTCCAATTGAGAACAAAGTCAGTTGCACTTCAATGTGGCTACTGTTTACATTGAACATACCATTTCATCAGAAGTTTGCAAAGTGCTACAAATTAAATTATATATGCATACATTTATGAAAAATGAAAAAATTTTCATTTTATGAAAAATGCTATTAATCTCCATTTATGTTTATATATGAAAATATATACATATATAAATATTGTATGTAAATAATTCTAACCTTAGGAACTCATATTATTCTCACTTCTAAGCTAGCCCCTCTGGTGTTCCAAAGAAGAATATCTTTCAATATGATCACTACTTTTGATTTCATCATTTTATAGACACTAACCAGGTTGTACCTATCACTTATAGAATATTAGCTAGAACTAGTTTCTAGGTATTTTTGTACATATTAATATGTATATGTGTATATATGTATATATTAAGTCTGTCCAGAAGGTTTCTAGCCATGTAGTATGAAAAAAATAGAGATATATATTGAAGAAGATACAAAATACAAGAAATGTGCATAGAACAGTGATGCCTCAGTCCCCTTCAAAGTTGGCACCTTGGGACTTCGCAGTTCTCCCAATCACCATCAGCTGCCCTGTCATATGTCCTTGAATCTCCTCAACAGTCTGATATCTCTTCCCTTTCAAAGGTGATTTTAGTCTGGGGAAAAGCCAGAAGTCACAGGCACCAAATCTGGGCTTTAGTGGGGCTAAGTCACCTGGGTGATTTGATGTTTCACCAAAAAACTCTGCACTTGACATGAGGCATGAGCAGTTATGTTGTCATGATAACACTTCCAATCAATAGTTGTCCATGGCTTCAGCCTTCTGAATCATCCAGATAGTTTCTATGGAAGAATGTTAGAGCTTAATGCAAACTTTGATGCAGATCTGATGCTCTACTCGCATAGTCATTCATTTTGAATGCAATAGCCACACAGTACACAAGCTCACTCAACAGTGTCTACCACCCCACTGACTAGTGAAGTCATCATTGTTCACACATACACACACATTCCAGTCCACTCTGCTTGGCTGCCAGGTTACACTGATGTCGTGCAAACCATTCTTATTTTATTAACAATGGCTGGAGTTTTTCTGGACAGACCTCATATATATGGAGGTTGATAGCATTTTTCATAAAAATTAAAACCGAGAAACAACCCAATGTTTATCAAGAATAGAATGGATGAATAAATTATAATATAAGTACATTGGTATTCCACATAATAATAAAAGTAGCAAATTACAGTTATATAGATGAATCCCACAAATGTACTGAGGGGGAAAAAAGCCAGAATACATATTGTATGACTTGATTTATATAAAGTTCAAAACCATGCACAATTAAATTATACTACTAGAAAAAACTTCCCCTGACTTTGGGCAGAAGGTGTAGTTAGTGATTGACAGGGTGCATTAGTGGAGTTTCTGAGATGCTGGCAAATCTTGATCTAGGCGATATCTGCAGGGATACTCCTGGGATTTCACAAAGATGAAGTGCACAATTGTATGTTGTGGAGCTGGATATTGCGTTGGCTAGAATCTGCTCCAAAACTTTTATTCCTAATTGGGCAATATTTGTATCATAAATGATATGATGTTCTGGAAACAGGTAAAACTGGCAAGTATTTATGGAGTGCTATGTGCCTATTACTGTGGGACTTAAAAATGACCTATGAATGTGGTTTTAATCTTCAACTCACTAGGTGAGAAGCCAAGAGCAATATGAATATATTTGTTATTCACCTAACACTTTTTAATGCCAGCTCTGTTGCTCAGTGTGCTAGAAATACAGGCATGTACAAAACAGCCTTGCCATCAGAGAGCTCCCAGTCTTGGTGGGGTGATGGGGGTGTGTGTGTAGTGCTTGTATGACAAGTGTGCCAGGTACTGTGATGCCAGTATGTTAGAAACCCATGAGCTGGAAAGCAGGATTATCCTTATCTGTGAGCATATGATTTAAGGAGAGCTTCACCAGTGAAGTGATATTTGGTTAGTTCTTGATTTATACTCATTTGACAAGATAGTGTGCAGGGAACAATGTGAGACATGAAGTGCAGGGTTTTGTGGTAAACATATCTGAAGGACACCTACCAAGATACTAATGGGACTGCCTAGGAGTGGTAGATTTTCTCTACTTCTTTATATCATAATATCATTTACACAGTTTCCACAATAAGAATGTACTATATTCACAATAAAAATACATGCATATATGATTTTAAAAGGAATACAGTTTGGTATATTAAGATCAAAGCCAATAATTTATTGTGACTAGGTTAAGAAGGATCCAGAATCTTAAAGATTTGGATTTTATTCTACAGGTAAATGAGAAATAAGGAAGGCCTTTTTATAGAAGAGTAACATTATTAATTGAAATGACTGGAGAACAATTCAAGAACAGTATTTGATTCAGCTCCCAAATGTGTTATATCAGCACATGCAATAGGTCAGAGAAGAAAATAGCATTATGGACCAGAATGTTAATGACAGGCTTTAGGGAAAGACATAGTATTGGAGCTCGTCTTGGAAAGAATTGTAATATTTAGATAGAGAAAAGGGCAGGGTAGAGGACATTTTAGGCTGAAGCATAGTGTGAGCAAAACTAAACTGATGACAAATGTTTCTGTTTGGAAATAATGAGATCTGGGGATGCAATGGTGAAATAATGGCAGATTAAGACAGCTTCTAGTTCCAGAAGGGAGGTTGTGGACTTGATTGTGTAAGCCAAGGGAGATTTTTGAGGAGGATAATGATGAGATAAAAATAGCACTTGAGCAAACAAACCTGGTTTGGCAGTCGCATTGGAGGAGAGGCAGTGGGAGAAGCACTACCCTCCACAGGGGTGATGGCCGTGGAAGCAGTAGGAACAGAGCAACAGAGAAAGCACATTTTAAAATTTAAAAAATCAATTAAATGGGTGAAGATTGACTATTGGGTGTATGAGAGGCAAGAGTTAATGGTGCTTCCACTGTAGAACAGATTTCTAAAGTACTGAAGATAACTATAAATTTAACAATAAATTGCCATAAAATCCCATCCATATGAAAATGGCAATACCCATTCTCATCATGAGGGCATAAATGTTGGGAATTTTTCCAGCCATTTTGCTGGATTGGATCAACCACTCATATTCTCCTACTGAGGCCCCTTGGTGGTCTACCATCAGCATTTATAAAAGGAGTGATTAGCCTATGGCCATAGGAAAGAGCAAACCTCTCTGGTAACAGTGATCCACCTCCAACTCTAATCTTGTATTTACCATGTGACAGCAACCAAAGTAAACAGTGTGAATTAATATTGGAAATAAGTGGTTTGGGCTCTATTTGCAGTACATATTGGTGGGCAAAAGGCATAGGGAATAAATGTGTCATTTCCATCAGATCTTCTTAAAAGATGGAAAAATTGTCATAAGCAATTACAAATTAAATCATCTTCATCCAGACTGACTGCTATAGATGACCTAGAAATCATCTCAAAGTATTATGTGCCATCAAGTCACATCACACAAATCACCAATTACCATGAGTAGGTAGGAAAAGGGTGTGACAAGTGCTTGGATGCCATGTTACATATTCATCATGAAGTACTGAAGCAGAAGGCTCCCCTTTGATCATTGGACGCCAAATTATCAACAGCATCGGTAGGGGGATGCATTATGAAGGCATGTCCATCAGATGATCACAGAAAACCACCACCAGGATCCCAAACAGTAGTATTTGCAAAGTACTGAAATATCCTTTTAATTCCCCAATCTCACCTCCCCACTGTGTAAATAAAGTACATTTTTCCTCTTTTTAGATAGGAGATCTGAAAAGATTGCTGAGCAGTTAAACAGTTTGGCTGGCATCATGATTACAAAAGCAGAGTGGGAAAACTCTGAGTTGGTCAACAGAGTCGTGTTCAAATTTTGGGGACCAGGGATGTATCACTTAACCAGTCTGTCTTGTTTTCTTTTCCTATAAAATAAAAGAGCCAACCCATCTCACAGGGTTTTTGAGAGGATCAAAGAGATAACAGGTGTGAAAGAAGGGTTCAAATGCAAGATACAGTCAGTGTGAGTAGAATGTAAAGCTCCCATACATTTTTTTAATTTGCAGAGCCCACTGGGAATATGGGTCCCCTAAAACAGTGTGTTTTCCCTCAACCTGCTGTTGCAACAAAGGTTTAAAGAGCAAACTACTGTTTTTAACCACTCAGTATGAATACTTAACACGGTGTCCAATGCCTGTCATAGAGCTTTGTGTTCTATACTTGGTGGTTAGCAATAAGCATATGGAATAGGACTACATAAGCTGATTTCCAGGTGAATAAGATATTCATTCATTAATTTTCCAAACATCACTGCTATTCCACATATATGGGTAGTTAAGACACAAAGGAACACAACATACAATTGCTCTGCAGAGTCTCAAAGCTCACAAGTAGAGGGAGAGAGATCACCCTGTACTCACAAAGCAAAGTGAGAGCTAAGGTGTGAAGGAAATGCTGTGGGTGCACAGAGTAAACAATGAGGAACTCTGCCTGCAAAGCTTCTCTTCCAGGGGATGACATCTGAGTTGCAGGTCATACCAATGTCTGGCAGACCAGCTAGATAGGATACAGGGATTGTGAGCTGTTTACAGCAATGTAACCTCAGGGTTTCTGACTCAGGCCCTACATCTCAGGATACTCCCCTCATACTTGAACCCTCCAAGCCCCACTTTGAAGCATTTATCTTGAAGTTTTCTATGGCCTCATCAGGTACCTGGGAGTAGAGGAATGGCAACTGTCTGAGTGGAGAGTCCAGGACCTGGACCTGAACTTCTCTGGGCCTCAGACCTCCATTTCTCTTTTTGGGGATAAAAAATATCTTCTGGGAGAACAAGCACTCCAATTCTATCCCACCCTATAGCCAGCATGTGAGGTTGATCAGATGCACCAAGAAGAGTTGGTCATCAGCCCTGTGGTCTATCCCACCTTGCAGGACTGTGGCCTGCCTAGCAGATTGCTCCCACTGGCCAGCATGCTATTTCTCTTGTAATTCAGGTGAGATCAAGGATGACATGCTGATTTGGAGTGACTCAAATGATTTGCGTAGACAGGGACCTTGCACACGCTAGGGATGGCTGTGGTTTGCAGGGAGCAGCATGTATCTCCACAGGACTGCCCCATGCTGGAAAATTTTTCCACTTACAGAGCTGACTCATAAGTTAGTGTTCATTAATTACAACAGCTCACTCCATTATGGCAAAAATACCTGACCAACAGACTGCTTTCTTAAGAGGTCAGCAATACAGAAAATTAGTCTCTGCCATTTCTCTGATTTCATTAAAAATATTCCCTTCTGTTCTTCCGTTTAGTCTCTGACAGAATCCTGTTCTTATATTTTTGCTTTCTTTTAAAAACAAAACAAAACTATAATTGAAGAACTCAAACTACCTCATCAGCACTTTGTTGCCACAAGGAGCTGACCAGCTTTAGAGGAATAAGCTGAGAATAGGATGACGAGGCACATTTTCTAAAGTGTCCAGGACACAATGGTGAGCACTGAGAAGGAAATGGACTCAGTTTAATTAGATTGAACTATCATGTCGGGGCAGGGAGAGTGCAGTCACATGAACAACATTTTATATATACACTTTCTTAAAAGCAGGATCTCAAATAATGAAAATATCAATTATTCCATGTGATAAACCTTGCCTATTTTATAGCAGAATACGTGGCCTTACTCAATGTGGCGTGACACAACTGTATATGAGTGTGTTACTATTTTTTTAAACATATTTTATTGATTATGCTATTACAGTTGTCCCATTTCACCCCTTCTCTCCCCTCCACCCTGTACCCCCTCTCCCACCCACATTCCCCCCCCTTTAGTTCATGTCCATGTGTCATACTTATGAGTTCTTTAGCTTCTACATTTCCCATACTATTCTTGCCCTCCCCCTATCTATTTTCAACCTACATTCTATGCTAGTTATTCTCTATGCCTTTTCCCCCTCTCTTCTCCTCCCACCCCCCTGTTGCTAACCCTCCATGTGACCTCCATTTCTGTGGTTCTGTTCCTGTTCTAGCTGTTTGCTTAGTTTCTTTTGGTTTTGCTTTAGGTGTGGTTGTTAATAATTGTGAGTTTGCTGTCCTTTTACTATACCTATTTTTTCTTTGTCTTCTTTTCTTAGATAAGTCCCTTTAGCATTTCATAAAATAAGGGCTTGGTGATGATGAACTCCTTTAACTTGACCTTATCTGAGAAGCACTTTATCTGCCCTTCCATTCTAAATGAGAGCTTTGCTGGATAGAGCAATCTGGGATGTAGGTCCCTGTCTTTCATGACTTGGAATATTTCTTTCCAGCCCCTTCTTGCCTATAAGGTCTCTTGAGAAATCAGCTGACAGTCTGATGGGAATTCCTTTGTAGGTTACTGTCCCCTTATCTCTTGCTGCTTCTAGGATTCTCTCCTTCGTTTTTACCTTGGCTAATGTAATTATGATGTGCCTTGGTGTGTTTCTTCTTGGGTCCAACTTCTTTGGGGCTCTCTGAGCTTCCTGGATTTCTTGGAAGACTATTTCTTTTGCCAGAATGGGGAAGTTCTCCTTTATTATTTGTTCAAATACGTGCTCAATTTGTTGCTTTTCTCCTTCCCCTTCTGGTACCCCTATAATTCGGATGTTGGAACATTTAAAGAAGTCCTGGATGCTCTTAAGCTTCTCGTTTTTTTGAATTCTTATTTCATCATGCTTTCCTGCTTGGTTGATTCTATCTTCCTTCTGGTCCACTGTATTGTTTTGAGACCCAGTTTCCATCCCTTCATTATTGGTTCTCTTCCATATATCTTCCAGCATCTCTTTTATGGTAACCTGCATCTTTTCCTCTAATTTGAGGCCAAAATCAACCAATTCCGTGAGCTTTCTGATCACCAGTGTTTTGAACTGTGCATCTGATAGATTGGCTATTTCTTAGTGTTTCACAGTGTTTTGAACTGTGCATCTGATAGATTGGCTCAAAAGGATGAGTCCTGGGGGACTGATCTGTTCTATTGGAAACATATCTCTCCCTGTCTCTCCTTTTTTTTTTCTTTTTTTTTTTTTTTTGGTCTGGTAGCTCTTGTTAGGTGGAAGACGGAGCCTTAGGTGTTCACCCCGGCTGGGCACCGCACTCTCTAGATTGTGACGTTATATGTGGGGGTGGGGTGGGAGCAGGGGTGGGAGGAAACAATGGTGGTAGTTCCATTCTCCTGGGATCTCAGTCTCTTCTCTGGGATCCTGGGCTTCGAGCTCTGCCCTGGTCCTCAATCGCCACCTCACTGGGTCCGCCAGCCGCAGCTTGCGTACTCAGGGACCCCCGCTGCGTTCTTGCGTGCTGGATGGCTTTCACACCGATTTTGCGCCCAGTTTTCCCCGACCTCCGCGCGCCACCAACCCGCGCCCACTGGGCTTGTCCACTCCTACCAGTCTGGATGTACGGGTCTACCTCAACTTCTTGGCTGTCCGACTTCCATTCACATAAATCCTCTATCAGTTCTGGGTGTTCTTCTGATTGTAAATTGTTGTTGTTCTAATCTTGGCTGTGCGAGGAGGTACGGTGTGTCCACCTATTCCTCCATCTTGCCGGAAGTCATGAGTGTGTTACTATTATGAAAAGTTTTTCGATCCTAATTAGTATCTGCTATTTTTTTACATCCCCAAATCTACTGACACCATATGTATTGTTATTTACTGTGTCCAAAAGGTAAACTTGATTTAAAGTAAGCTGAGGAAAAGGACAAGATCTAGGTTAATAAAAGACAAGGCTTTTCTTCCCTATTTTTCCCCCCTCCAATTGCCCCAACCCAAAACCCCAGTGATAGATGTTGAGGGACAAATCAGAGTAGCCCCCCTTTAACACTGTAAGACCTACCCCAGAATTTTCTGGGGTGCTTGAAAACAAAGCACCCCAGAATTGTCAAGAAATTGAAGATCAAGAAAGACGTTAATTAAATTGCCAAAAAGCTTCTTGCCTCATTTTAGTGCACTGTGTAACTAGGTAGCCTGAAGCTATATATAGCATCCTGATGCTATTCTTGGGTCTTAATACAGTTTTAATAATTTAATTTAAACAATGTTTCAAACAGTGAGGAAGAAAACTAGTTAAATATCAGGTCAGAAAAATCAGGTACCACAGACTCTTCCATGTGTCTCTTTCCAAGGCTCAGTTTTCTCTGGCACATCTCTTACATGTGTCTTGTAAATATTCTATATCATGCTGCAAGTGACAGGTTGTAGGGAACTTTTTAGTAGATGTCAAACTCACTTAAAGTCATTTATTTTTTCATTCATCCAGTATTTGCAGAGCTCTGACTTACCAAGTGCCAGGCTGGGAAAACAAAGAAGAGCAAATGATAGATACTGTAAAATTGTGGTGCTTGCCTTAAAGATGCTTACTCACCAGTGAAGGTGGCGAATGTGTAGACACAATAAAAGGACTTTTGGCAGCAAAGTGGACCAAACTGATGTTCCCATAGGGTGCCTGACCTGGATATACACCCTGGACAGTGAGAGCTGGAGTTTCAATGCCCAGTTTAATGACAAAAGAGATGTGGCCTTGGCTTTGCTTAAGGCAATGAGCTAAGGTCCCAGTTAAAAGAAGGGTCCTCAAGGGCCTGCACATACTTAAACCTGGAAATAGGAAAATAAAAGGAAAACAAAACAACAACTTCCACCTGTAAGGCAGGGTAGCAGTAGGAAGCCTTAAGCTCTGGGGATCTGACTAGAGACAGGAAGGCCCCTGGGAGAAATCGAAACAGCAAGTCTGTGCCCCTCTTTATGTGGGATTCAAATGCATACTGCCCACAAGATTCAGAAATCCCAGGGCTGAAAGCAAACATCATTCCCTGTCCTACCCAACCCCCGGACCATTAGAATCCCTGGAATACTGATAAAAGCAAGTGAAAAATGACTCTAGGGAATGAAAAATTATTCTGTTGAACATAAATTCACAATAAAAAATTTCAAATCACATGAAGAAATAGCCCACAATAAAAAGAGTCAGCAGATGCAACAAAAGAAGAACTGGAAATAAGCAAAAAATCTAAAGGTTGTTACACAATATAGACACTTATGGCAAGAAATTAAAGAAGAAATAGGAGCCACTGTGAAAGAAGAGACTACTATGAAAAACAAACAAAACATAGACTAAAGAAGGAAACAACATCTAGAAATAAAAAATATATAGTCTTTTAAATTAAACACTAAGTGTTTGGATTAAATAGCAGAATGGACACAGCCAAAGAGAGAATTAATAAACTGGAGGATCTAAGGAAATCACTCAGAGTGAACCCTATAGAAATAATAATAAGAAAAATATGATGTACTGAGACATGGAAGGTAATAACAATAAGATACCTAACAATTGTTAAGCCCTTACTGAATACCAGATCCTGTTCACATTGCTTCTCTGTATTAATTCATTCAACCTTCATAATGACCCTCGAGGGTAGGTACTGAGATTAGCCCCAATTTTACAGGAGAGAAAACTCATGCAGAGAGAAGTTAAACGATGGGAAATAGACACAAGGAGGGAAGTGGGCATTTTCTTCCCAATGCGCTGCTCCAAGGCCCCACTTTGCTGTCCTCACTTAGAATCCAGCCGCACCGTCTCTCCTTGGCTCACTGTGAAGCAGTAGCCAGTGCAGTGATGCTTTATTTGGCATCACTTCCTATTTGTCCTTGCCTTACTTCCCCCTTTTATCAAACTTATAACTCTGGCTTTTTACCCTTGAGATAAATCATCAGCAGTTAATTGATGTCTATTATAATAGATCATTAATAATATTATAAATTAGTGAATTAAGAGAGTATTGTAATCACACTATTTAAAACATGGAAGTAAATGCCATCAGGAATAGTTCTCTCCCAAATTTGAAAATTGTTATCTCTGGGAAAATGAGACAACTGCTTTTAGCATTATTTAAAATTTAAAACTACTTATATGCATTTCCTGCATAATAATTTAAATATATAAGATTCATGATGAACTAAAGATGTTTCAAACAGACCCCCAAATTTTCATTCATGAACCCTTATGAACTCATGAACCCTAATTTTGTAAAAAATTAGTTACAAGGTAGATCATAAAAAAGTCATTAATTTCAAACTATAATATCATACAAAGCATTTTCTCTAAAATGCAGTAAAGCTATAGGTCAATATTAAAATATTACCCAAAGCATATGCTTGGAATTAAATAAATGTCTAAGAAACTCATAGTTCAAAAATAAATCATAAAGAAATTATGAAATATTTAGAACTAAACAGTAATTTAAAACTTATTACAAAATGAGATTTACAAGTAGTGCATAGAGAGAAATTTAGCCTTAAATGCATATATTAAGAAGTAATTAATATTTAAAGTTAATATGCCACACAATTCAAGAAGTAAGAAAAGAAGGGAAACAGAAATTAAAGATGAACTTATTAGAAAGGAAAAGCAAAATACAACAGAAGACTCAAAAAACAACCAAAGCTAGTGTTATGAAAATATTAATAAAATAGGAAAATCTCTGGTAAGACCCATCAAGAACAAAACAAGAGAAGTCACATATAAAGAATATTAGAGGGTCAGAGTTAACAGATAATTTAAAACCATCTAAAGGGAATATTATGGTCAGCTTTATGCAAGAAATCTTAAAAACTTAGATAAAATGAAGTTTTTCAGATAAACAATAAGTTACCAATATTGACTAAAGAAACACAGAAAACTGAAATCTCTATAATTTAAAAAAAATTGAACACACATTTTTAAAAAAATATGCTAACCAAAAATCAAAGCCAGAGGGTTTTAGTGGTGAGTTTTAACAAGAATTCAACAAAGAGTTAGCCTTAAATTATGTAAGCTGTTCTAGAGAATAAATATGTAAACTTTATCTTATACAAACTGTTCAAGAAAGTAGAAAAAGGAGAAATATAACCCTTGATATTTAAAACTTCATTTAAAATCTTTGATATAAAAAGACCATATGACAGGGAAATGTTATAGACCGATCTAACTTATGAATGTAAATGCAAAAATCCCAAATATAATATATGAAACCAAAGTCAGCGAGCTGTTAATATATCAAGGTCAATAGGAATTAAGAAGGTAAGGTTGGTTTAACTTATGAAGTCTATTCAGGATTTCACTATCTTAATAGGTCAAAGAAACCAATTATCTTAATAGATATGTAAAAAGCATTCAATATAACTCAATACAATCGAATTTGACAAATGTAGCTTTATAAATCAATGAGGAAAGAATGTACTATTCAAAAACCCAGAACTGGGGAAAAATAAGACTTTTCATAGTGAAAAAATAAAATGAGATTTCTAGCTCACATCATATATAAAAATAATTCTAGGTGAGCTAATGACCTAAATATGCAAAGCAAATTTTGACACTTTTAAGACAGAATATAGGTGAAAGTTGTATTACCTCATCATAGGGTAAAATTTCTTAAAAGTCCAAAACCAGAACAACACATAAACAACTGGTAAAAATGAACAAAAATATAAGAAGCGACTTTCAGAAGAGAAAGTCTGAATTCCTAACAGGTAATCAGGCTATGGCCATTAAGTCACTCCTAGCTTACTGAGAAATGCAAATATTGGTAATACCAAGTGGTGATGAGGTAGAACAGGAACTTCCACACTGTTGATGAGGTCATTGTTATGATCACTTTAAAAGCTGTCAATGTCTACTTAAGCTAAAGATGTGCATATGCTATGACACAGCTATTACAATTTTAGTTATATTCTTTAGAGAAACAAATGTACAAAAATACAAAAGGGAATTTATCAGGATGCTCACCAAAGGATTGTTTGTAATTGCCAAAGTCTTAAACACCAACTAAATAACCCTCCACGAGGAAATGTATAAAGAATTTGTTCTCTAATCCTGTACTGGACTACTGATAGAGCAGGAGATATGAATGGACTAGATCTACAAAAACCAACATACAATAATCTTAAAACATAATGTTGAATTAGATGTAGAATATTACAAAATGATTCTTAAAATTCATACCATGTATGTATCTTTGAAACCCACAGAGCAATATTATATAATGCTTGCAAATGCATACATATATGGCAAAAGTATAAAAACATAGATAGGATTCACAAAAATCAACTTCAGGATGGTAGTTGCTTCTGGGAAAAGGCTTGGGGAAGGATAGGATTGGTGGTCTTTGGCTATATCTGTAACTTTTACTTCTTTATATTATTTAAAGGAATAAAACAATTAAGAAATAATGTTTACACTTTGACACCTGAATAAATGCACACATGAATAGTACAGTATTCACTGTCATTGACTATATCTTTGAAATATATCATAAATCAAAATTTAGTATTTACTAGATGTTACGATAAATGTTCAACTTTTGCCAGGTTTCATGGTAGCACTGAGGACTGAACAGGTAACTCTTGTCTGCCCAAGGGTCCAAGGGAGCCAGCCTTCCAAAATGACACTCTAAATGCTATGATAATGAAGAGTGAGAAAGAGACTGATTGAGAGAGAAAAGGGGAAGCTCTTTCAGATGAGGAAATTCGCATGTGGAAAGCCATGGTAAAGCATGGTATTATGGGAACTGGGAGTCTCCTGGAGTAGCTAACTGTGAGTTCATAGGACATATGCAAGGTAGAGAAAGATAAGTTCTCTCATGGCTGTAGGTCAAGGTTTGGTATCTTAGAAAGTCAAAACACACACTGAAAGCTCTTGCTTATAGCCAGAGTCAATGTCCTCTTCTAATAGAGTCACTTCTTCGTGGGCCTTTTTCCTCAAGACACTCTTCCAATCATTGCAATTAAACATCTATTAGAGTCAAAGAATTGCATGTTTGGAGAGGCCTTAGCAATCATCGACTAGTCCAACTCCTTCTTTTTATTCATCAAAGAATATACTGATCACCTTGAAGGCAAACAAATCTGAAAGTTTTTATCTTTGCAATCCAAGTTAACTCAGCTTTCTGGGAAAAATGATTTTTAGAAAAGATGTATGAAGGAATCAGGGGAAAGACGGTGCCCAGAGAAGTTGTCCATTGGTGGGAGTAATACTGTGTATACCCTTAATAAATTACACATTATTTTGATGGATTCTTAACCATAAAAATTAATAAAAGTTGTTTCTTTAATTCATTTTCTAAAGAATGAAACCCCATCTCATTCCACCCCCAAGTCTGGGGATTTTTATCATACATGAGAGAAAGAATAGAAAGAAGAATTCATAAGGCTTGGCCACTGTACACAGAAGATGAAGGAGGAGTGATTATAGATAGCTCAGAGGATTCAAGCTGAGGTGAGAAGGAAGAATGTACACCCTGGGAAAGAGCAAGAATTTGCACAAGGAGACAAGGAGAATGGTTTGGGGTCAGACTGTTGAATTTCAGAATAAGACAACATGTTGCAAATCAATCTGATTTGTGCCCCTCCCCCAGCAGCACACCTGCAGTAGCAGACCAGCATAATCAAGGCTTTCTCAAGGATTCTCTGTAATGTTCTGAAATATGATTTCCACCATAATAGACAATCTGTTTCTTTTCTTGGTTCAACTTCACCTCTCAATAAAAATTTCTGGCAGCCTGGAAAGTGAAATCCAATAAAGCATGTGCCCTCACTTTGGGGAATTGCTCTCTTGTTTCTGGTCTTCTCTCCTTTTTCTCACTTCAGTTTGAAACTTTTATGTTTCCTGATCCTCCAAGTCATACTTGAGCCAAAGGTCAATCAGAATGTCCATGAAGAATTCTCATTTGTCAGACTGCCACAACTTGAGGCTGTGGTCCAGGTGACACTGACAGGTGATTAGCATGGATAATAACAGCAATCTGGATTTGAAAATGAAGATTTTTAGACTCATTGATCCATTTCCTCAACAATTGATGATCTAAATAGCGCTAGGCAGTTCCTTTAAAAAATTTTTTGTTGATTGATTTTTAGAGAGAGAGGGGAAGAAGGAGAGAGGGAAACATTGCTCTGGTGTTCGACCCATTCATGCCTTCATTGCTTGATTCTTGTATGTGCCCTGGACTGGGGGTCAAACCTGCAACCCTGATGTATCAGGATGACGCTCCAGCCAACCAACCTACCCAGCTAGGGCTGAGAAGTCTCTTTGTGTTACCAAACTTATGCTTTATTTGCAATTAACACCCCCAACTATAAATTTGCAAGTAATATATCCTTTCTTTCCTGGCTTACAGATCTTTGCCCTGTTTTATACAGTTCTGAGGTATGGTCATTTTGGAGAACACAAGTAGCATATTGCCCATCTCTTTTAGCAACTACTACAGTAAAGGAAAAATGCTTTCTGTATTAACTCAGCCACCCAATTTCTTTCTTGACGCGGCAAAATGCCAGCAAATACTACAAATCATGATATGCATTTCTGCTTGCTTTTATTGTTAGTTGTGAATATTATTCATAGAAAAATAGTTCATCTCTCTTTTTATTCCAATACTATTGCACACGTGGAAATATCTCTATCTCATATTATTTACAAGTTAACAAAACCTGAGGAAAAATTTAAGCAGAAAGCATTCCCTATGATTACTGTTTGTTTCTTGTATTACTCTTATGCTTAAAACACAGTAACACAATGAAAAAGCCTGTCTCTGGAAGTATGTTAAGATTGAAGTGATGTTTGCTATTGGATAAATGTGTACAACTGTCAAAAATGAATGTTAGTTTTGCCAATGCCTGCTTTGGGAGATTATTCTAAATAAATTTAACGGTGAGTAATAGTTCCCAAACTGTGTATAAAATGTTCTGAACAACTCACAGTTGACTTAATATGTACCATTTAAGAAAAATTAGCAGATCCTAACATACAAGCACACTAGTATGTCGTGTATGGGCTCATGAACATATTAGTAGGAAAGCTTTATGAGTGATGCTTGTAATTCATGTGCATTATGCCTCTGAGCATGCCTGCGAACTTTTAACTTCGCAACCTCAGATCTAGGCAGGCTATTGAGCAATGGCTGCACTTTCTCTTGCAAGGTGCAGCAAAACAGCACTTTTTTTTTTGAGGTAAAGTTGAGATTAGGGTTAGGAAGAGTAAAAGATATCTTTCCTTTAAAGTATTAACATTGTTTTTGGGAGGGGGTACTAGCCTGGAAGGTCATAGCTGTTTTCTTGAAATTGGGGGATGTTGGCCTGGGGGGCTGCAGGTCTCCCTGACATGACATATTGTCAGTTTGCAGTAGGAAGAGAAGGGGGTCTGGAAAAGAGACTTCTCATAGTTAAAGATTTTTGCAAGATTTCCTTTAAATAGCTTCTATTCATTAGATTTGGTAAAATATAAAGATATATTGATTTAATATTCTTACTCTGAATGTTTCCTTCATTTTATAAATCATAACTCACACATTTCCTAAGAATTGATTATTTTGTCCAAGTTTGAGAATTATCTTTTTTCACCTGATGAGTTTCAAGAAAAAAGGCATGTTTTAAAATGTTCTAAAAAGTAAACTACTTATAAGGCTTGGAAGTGAAAGAATATTTATTTCAATCCTTTTTAAAAAATTCATAAAATGGAAAGGTAGATTTACTTCCAGTGTAAGTGGGGAGACTTAAACAGGTTTGCCCTTCCACTTCACAAAGTCCTCCAGGAATTTCTTCCTGCGTTGACTTGGAAAGACGCTTATCTTCACTAGAGCCTCTTTCCTGTGGGCGAGTTTCTGGACAGCAGCACGATGTCGTGAGCATGAACGTGGCTCTGAGCGTGGCCTGCGTCCGTGTCAGGTCTGGGCTCTGCCTGCTCTGCCTGGTCTGCACCGTGCAGCCTTGCCGCTTCCTTCATCGCTCCGGCTTCTTCCGGGTCCGGTGGTGGCCAGAACCCCTCAGATCTTGGAACTGTGAGGATTCAGGGATCATTTTTTTTAGTTAAAAATATAAAATCTACATAAACTATGTAATATTACATAACATTTCATTTTAATATATTTGTTAGTATGTGATTATACTTTATAAATAAATATATACATTAAAATGTTTAATCTATTATTCTTTAAAAGCAAACAGCAGAGAGTCCCTGGCACTTGGAAGCTCACCAACTCACCAAGGGACAGTTCTCCCTGCTTCCCCCCTACAGGGGTCATCTGCCCCTGCGAACTAATCATCATTAACCCTAACTGGGCTTTTATAGTATATCCTTATCTATATATGCAGGTGTTTCTATTCTTCTACTCTTAAATTACAATGGCACACTCTCAGATCTCAGCTTTTTCATTCACCCTTCAATTCCTGTAAGTGAGCTTCCTTCCACATGTCAGAGGGCCACAAACTGTTGCAATAATTTGTATGGATACAATAGGTGTCTCAGAGGAAAAGCTTATTGATATTTAATGTATAAAAATAAATATAGTCCTTCTTCAGCACAGTTTCTGTACTGTAAAAATCTGTTTTAGAAGCTCAACAGATCACAGGATTCTGAGTATTGGGAAGAGGAATACAGGCTGGCTTGTTAGAAGAGGAGTTATCCCTTTGATCATTCATTTTACAAGCCTAAAGCATAATGTGTTATGTTTCTCAGTGAATAAGACCATCTTTTTTCCACAGAAGAAATAATTTGCATGCCACACACTTGTACACCTGCAATAACCACTAAAAATCTCCCCATAGCTGGTAGTCACAGCTGCACCCCTTCAACACACACATACATTATGCTGCATGTATAACTGAAGTTCTCACACTTAGAAAAATGGTCAATTTGTGCTTCTTGCCAATGTTGCATTATCCTATTACCTTGTTTCTGCACCTGCTGTGTACAAACACAATGTGATTCTACCCTAATGGCCAATTATCATTAGCTGATCAACAGCTTTTGTTAAAGTGCTCTCCACGCGTAGACACAGCCCTAGCCCTGAAAGGATAACATCAGTGAGTATCAACTGCAGTCTGTTTTTGAGAGTGAAAGGGCAGGAATCTACCAATATAGACAATAGACAAGAACGTGTGCATCCTGCTCTCTCCCACCAGCAGCTCTGCTGTGCACGGCAAGCAAGGTGTCTGTGTCCTGTGCCTGAAGTCTGGTAACCTTTCTTAATCGTATTTCATGATGCCACATGCTGCCGTCCTAGATAATGCTGTGGGTCCTCTGAAGAAAAACTACCTCGCAGCCCTTTGCATGTCAATGGGACAGTTGGAGAAGGAAAGGTACGCTTTGCTGGTAAACATGCTTTGGCTCAGATTTCTAGTTGATGAAATGCTAATTGTGTAACCTGGGAAATTTATTTAATCTTATTGAGCTTCTGTTTCCTGAAGTATAAAATGGAAATAATAGTTCCATCCTATGGGTATTAGTGTGATGACTAAATATAACATTTAAATATGTACACATACACATGCATATGTATCATTGTTGTATTAGTCTTGATAGGCTAGATTAATATTTAGTAAAATCAACTCCAAAATTTCAGTAGCTTAAAATAACACAAGTTCACTTTTTATCCTCTATGACCCTTGTGAATCAGCAGATAGGTTCAACTCACTCTGTAACCCAAAAGGAAGCCGAGCCACTACCTTGAATTTTAGCTTCTCAATCATGGGTCAGAACTGGTCACGTGGTTCCATCTACCCTCAAATTGCAATTGAGGATTGTACAAACTGCAATCCTACTATGGACCTGAAAGCAAATCAGAAATGTTTGGAGGACAATATTAATGCTTACAATATTTTTCTTTCAAGACCAAAATCTTATTATAGTCAGTTCTCTGAACCTCAGTTTTCTAATTAACAACACATTGTGGAAATTCTTCTAAGCCAACAGGTTTATATGTAACTCATTATTTTTAGTGGCATCATGCTATAAATATACCACAAAGTGTGCAGTCATTTCTTTATTGCTGGACTCTATTTTATTTTATTGCTACCTAATCACATTTAATAAGATATTTATGTTCTGATGCTTTTATTTCGATGAGATAAATATCCTGAAGTGTCTAAATCTACCCAAATTAACCTGTCTTAAAAGAAAACATAAGGCTATGTTTACAAGTCTATAAATCTTATTTAAAATGGGATTATATAATTTGGAGCAAAATGTAAAGAAACTACTTCAGAGCAACATACTTTTCATTTCCCATTTCCTGATATTTAACAATTTCTCAACCTCTATCTAATCTAGACTCTGTCTTTTCCTGGATATGTGGAGATATGCCTGATTCCTTTGTATAGAAGCAGTACAGAGGTGAAAGATGCCTGCCCTTGCAGAAATCTCCTACCAGACCCGACCTGCCTTCCACTGCAGTCACAAAAACTACATTTGCTCTGACAGCATGGCCTGTTATGGACAAGATCATCTCATTAGGGCTTAAGGACTAGACCACATTACTCCTCTTCCTGTGCATGCAGGAAGAGACAGGAACATTCAAAATAACACTGCAGTCAAGAAACGACAGGAGTCAACTCCTGCTGGTTTTCCCTCCGTCACCTCTTTCTCCACCTGTCTTGTCTAAATGCTTCCAATCTTCCCTTCTCATCAGGTTGCTATCTCCTAAGTGTTTTCAGAACAATTTGCACAGAACAACCCCTTACTAAGCATAATTATCCCAAGCCTTGAAGTAAAATTGCTTTCTGCTCAAAATTTTAAGGGGAAGAAAGCAAACCCTTAGCAAAACAAAAACAGAAAACCCACAAAAACAGAAAAATATGTTCACACCATTTAGACATTTCAACTATATTTTTAATGACTCAAATTCTAAAAACAGAGATATGAAATTGTTTCTTCAAACCTACTGCCCACTGACCTCTCCCTGGCTCTTACCCCAAATCTGCCAGATTAGATTAAACTAAGGCCAAAACAACTTTTGCTATGGGCTCCAAAACAGTTTAAAGGAAAACACTGGGTAGAAAGCCGTTATTTTAGGACAATAAAGCTTGCCAATTGTGCAGCTGCTTTCTAACATGCATCTGCAGGAGTGACACTCAAAATATTTAATAAATAGACTTGCAAGAGTCAGAGAGGATACTCAACCTATTAGAGCAGATGCCAGCCATAAACCATCTACGCAGCTGTGCCAGTGCTCAAGGACTGCGGATGAGCCCTGCACACACATCACTGAATTGCCTCAAGAATTTTCACTGGCCTCCCACAGCAAGCTCTGCTCATGTCTCCTCGCTCAGGATATAAGTGCAGTACACATGCATATACATTAAAAAACCCTGGAAGCTGCATCCCCCTCTTAGTGATGGTTTACTTTGATTCCATTCCATACTTTCATTCCAGCTTCTGCACAAACAAAAACAGCATACACACATGTAGCAGCAATGTAGCACAATTCTTTGTGAACCATTTGGCAGTAACTTAAAACCCTGTGCTGTGTAAGATGAGCTTACAGTTCTGGCTTTAACATATTACATATTTAGATCAAATTTAGAGACAAATAGATGTTATTCCTATACTAGAAATATAACATGTTAGTACTTAGGGAATGTATGAAGGGAAAACCTAAACTGGGGATTTATTTATAACAAGTTGTGTATTTATTCTTACATGTTTAAACTTCAGTCACCTTCACAGTATTCTCCATTTGATGCAATACATCTATCGATACTTTTTTCCACTGCTCAGTTTTTGAACTCGTTGATTTTGATGCCTTTTAGTATTTCTGCCATTTTTTGTTTTACCTCTTTCACATCGGCAAAATGTTTCTCTTTGAGGATTTTTTTCATACTGGGAAACAAAAAAGAGTAGTTTGGGGAGAGATCGGGTGAATAGGGAGGGTGGGGCCTGGAGGTCATGCTGGTGTTTTCGTCAAAAATGGAACACTCAGCATGGGGTGGGCATGTGTGCTCATGAACCACTCATCATGAAATGGGCAAACCTGTTGAAAGTCTTCAAAACAAAAATTCACTGAAGCTGAACACAGCCTCTCACAACAACGCCAGTTGGCCCATTGATACATATGAGTTGCTAGAACACTCACCTAGTGGGGGAAGCCTATACTACAAGGGGCCTGTCCTCCAGAAAATAATTCTATTTTGGGGGGGTCCCCCCTCATATTAGTTTTTTAGGGCTGCTGTAACAAATTACCACAAATTTAGTGGCTTAGAACAAAATATTTGTCCTTTCCCAGTCCTGGAGAAAAGAGGTCCAAATTTAAGGTGTTGTTAGGACTGAGATCCTGCCAGAGGTTCTTGGGGAGGTTCCATTCCTTGGCATCTCCCTATGACTGCATTGCTCCAGTCTCTGCCTCCCTCTTCACACTGCCTTCTCCTCTCCTGTCTGTCTTCTCCTCTATGTGTCTTTTATAAGGACACTTGTTATTGGATTTAGGGCCCGCCCAGGTAGTCCAGGGTGCTTGCCTCATCAGAAACTGAATTACAGCTGCAAAGAACCATTTCCCAAATAAAGTCATATTCACATGTTCCAGGGGTTTGACATGGAGGAGGTGGATAACAATTCAACCCTCTACAGGCCAGGTAGGAACAAGCAAGGATGCAGAAGCGGGGAGGAAATTTAATGGATAACATGAGTATACATCAAAGAAAAAATATTGAGGAAGAAAAAATATTTTTTAAATCTTTACTTATATCAAACGTGTGTAGTGAGATTTATGTAAGTACAATTATCACCTCTTTAAGTGGTTCCACTGCTTTGCCTTATATTGACATTGGTATTTTGTGTTTTTATTCTTTTTAAGAGAGCTAAAACACTTATCTGAGCATTTCCAAATTTCTGCCCTTAACTTTGATTTTGACTTCCTTTAAGCACTTCCTTTAACCAATGCTGACCACTTAAGGTGGGGTATGGCACAGACAAGCAGAAAGCAGAGCCACATCGTAGTTCCAAGTTGATTGCACACCATTCCTCACATTCAGACTTGGGGGATTCTAAGGTCTGTAGTTGTCTTCCCATCATCAAAATAGTGGTGTCCTCTGGAAAGCCCAGTTCTCAGTCACTGTCTTGCAAGCTCATGACCACCCTTGACCAATCCCTACCCTGAACTCCTTCAAGCCTAAGAGCTTACATCCTCCCCATACAGCCACCATGAAAACCCCCTCCTCGTGCTTCAGGTCAGCTTCCCCAGTGAATTCCTCCTTCATCAACTCCATCTCTTCCACATCAGTTACAGAGAAGTCCCTCTACACAGGGCTCCCATTCAGATATTAAATGTTTATTTCTCCATGGCTGCTTCTAATTACAGATTTGCACACATGTTTTCAGCTGAGTGTATTTGGTTATTCTTACATGTCCTTTCATTGAGTGGATCCTCTTTCTCTTCTTTTAAAAAAATTATTTATTTATTTATTTTTAGAGAGAGAGGAAGGGAGAGAGAAAGAGAGGAAGAGGAACATCAGTGTGTGAGAGAAACATTGATCTATTGCATCTCCCACACCCCCAACCCGGGACCTGCCCCACAACCCAGGCATGTGCCCTACCTGGGAACTGAACTGGTGGCCTTTGTTTTGCAGGTTGGTGCTCAGTCCACTGAGCCATACCAGCCAGGTCTGCATTCTCTCTTTTATTATATTGTAAGTTCTGTGAGAAGAGGGGTCATATTCGTTATATACTTCAGAACAAAAATGTGCGTTCCACTGGTGGGAACTTAATATTATGATTGCTCTGATTGCTAGGATGTACTTCTCAAACCTAATGTGCTTCTAAATCACTCAGTGGTCTTGTTAAAATGAAGACTCTGGAATACAGCTTGAAATGCTGCATTTCTTCCAAGTTCCCGCAGAACTAGGATCTCCCAGACTATGGTATTGCACTTGGAGTAGCAAGGTTTTAGGGCCCTAGCAAGTTTCAAGGAGGGGATCCTATGAGTTAAGTGTGTCCTAAAGAATGGATGGGAATGAAATTACCATGCAGCTAAGTGACACTGAAATAGGTCACAAGGACTCTTTCCCATTTAGATCATTAGGTAAAAATTCCATGCAAGCTACACAGGCCTGGTGTTGAGAACCCTGTTACAAGTGATAGAATATTTTGGACTGTCCTTCCTTTTCATATTTCCCTACGTCCTTTTAAAAGTGGAAAACATCCCTGACCTGTATGGCTCAGATGGTTGGACATCGTCCCTCAATGAAAAAGATCATTGGTTTGATTCCCAGGCAGGGTACATGCCTGTGTTGCAGGTTCAGTCCCCAATCGGGGTGTGTGTGTGAGGGTCTCTCTCTCACTGATGCTTCTCTCCCATTCTTTCTCCCTCTCTTCTCCTCTCTATCTAAAAATAAGTAAATAAAATCTTTTTAAAAATAAAATTAAAGCAAAAAAACAGAACCTCACAATATTTTTTCTTAGTCATAATACTGGGATCATAATTAGATACAGTTTTGTCTTATGGGATGAGACAAACACAGAGTCTGTGTAAGACCTCTTGGCATCGAGAGCTTACAGGGACTTTATAGTAATGAGTATCAAAAGAAGTCTTCACTGAGGTAATGCTCAGGATACAGAGCTGGGTCAAGAACAAAATGCAAGACTTATGTGCACATCTGCGCAGCCACCCACTGAGGATCAGAGGAAAGGTGGTGCTGGAAGCTACCAGACTCACCCACCACCTTCCAAACTGCTACCAGCATTACCGAACATTCATTCCACCCAGGTCCCCTCCCCTCCCAGCTTCTGTTGTAACAATAGGAGATAACACCTCTCAGCTTCTGAGTTCAGCCAGAGACACTAACATCATACATCTTTCAAGAGCACCATGGTCAAACAAAACTTTCAGTGACAATGGAAATGTTCTATCTACCGTCCACCCTGTCTAATACATGGGACTTAAGGGCACTTGAACCATGGCCAGTGCAACTCTGGAACTGAAATTTAATTTAATTTAATTTTAATTAATTCAAGTGTAAATAGCTACCTGTGGCTAGTGAATATTATATTGGACACACAATCAGAAGCTGTAAACTCACAGAAGCCAGTTTAGGCAGATGGATCGTGTAACAAGGAAATAGCCCTCTGAAGGTACACCTTAGTTTTTTTACGTACTCCATGTGAGTAAGGAGCCCCTACAATTGTGAGGCATCTCCTTTAATATTGAAGCCTAAGCTGGTGGTTGTGTCAGTGTTCTCTATGCTACAATGCCACTTGGCCAATTAAGACAGAGATACCCAGGGTCCTTAGGTCTGGTTTAGTGTTCGGTGAGCGAATAAAAGGTTGCCGCGGGCACAAAGCAATAAATTTCCTCATATACTCCACTAGTATATAATATACAAATGGGTCCTTTGCTATCTCTAAGATAAGGCCAGGGACCAAGTGACCTGAATATGACATGAGCAAATGTAGTGAGATTTGCCTGTAGCTTGTTTGGTTGGTAATCCAGCCAAGCAGGGAGGGGTCCCTCAAGGCCTTGGTGGGCATGAGGAGAGACTTGGTTGTGATCTAAAGAGAACACAAGTCCAACACTTATGTTCCACTTCAGCTCCTGATGTGTCCTAGAGCAGGCAATGGTGGCTGGCCACCTGATATTCCTAACTGCAGTATGAAAACGAAACTCTGAATGTGCTGATTTGGGCAGAACATTTTGCAGATGAGAAGTAGTATAAATGATGGATGGTAGAATTGGAATGATTAAAAGCATATTATAACACAGAATTTAGTGTCCCCAGTGAATTGTTGACACTTTTACCTGTGAGGTGAACAATGCATGTACAATTTGCCCCGTTGGAGGAAAGACTAGCAGTGACCTGACTTTTGTGGAAGTCTCAGTCACAGGGTATTATGAAATTAACTCTGGAGAAGTTTCTGGAAAAAACTGGTAGTGATAGTGGTCCTTTCACTGACAGTCTCTCAGTGGGCTGGAAGGCGGGCAGGAATGGTGGATCCCAGGGGGTGCGTGTGCTGGGATGACAGAGGTTCAGAGTCAGACACACCTGGCTGCAAACAACTATTTCCCCACTTAAGTTTGGCACTAAGATCAATGTGGAGGTTTTGTTAAAGCTACAAATTCCTGGCCCCTAAACTGACCTAATAAACCAGAATCTGAGGTTGCGGGGCCCCAAACTCTTTGTTTTTAAAATAAGCCCCAAAGGGGATTGCGGTATGTGGCTTCTCTAATTTTAGTTTCTAAAAGGTGGTGATGTAGGATTCACAATACCTGAGTCAGGGCTATTGTATAGACATAGTGTGCTTTTTTTTTTAAGTGCAGAACAAAAAGGGCTCAGTAACTTGTAGTTGTTATTATTGAACCATGAACATAAGTTCCTTGCTAAGCCTTATTCACTTTGCTAAAACAGCCAGGGAATTCTCAGCCAGATTAGCTGGGATCCCAGAGTTGCAAGTTATTGTTTCTGAGTTTTGATAAAAGCAGCCTTTTCTGTTCCATTTTACTCAAAGTTTTAATGACTGGCGTAAGGTCCCGTTCAGGTTGGGGAATTTCTGTTGAGGGTGAAAACATCAACCACATTGTAACAGGTTGCGGGCTCCACTGAGTGTCAATGACTGTGGGTTACACCCACCAGAGAAAGGACTCTTGTTCCTTCTGGCCCAAGAAAGGCGATTGCACCCGGAGGGCTCCCAGCGCAGCTGCCTTCTGTGTGTGGTACGCCCTGCTTTCATTTGGCTACTTGAGTCTGGAAGAAAAGGGGGGAGGGCGAGGCTGGCGTCCTACCCTCGAGCCCCAGAGAGAGTGAAGGTAGCTGCAAAACCTGCAGGCTCCAAATGCTGGGGCTGAGATTTCCGGAGGGGTGGGGTGGCTACGGCTTGAGGTTCAGGTCGTACCCTCGAGTATCCGCATAGTACCCTCCGGAAACCCTCCTCCAGCCGGGGGACTCGGATTGGCTCGGGCAGCGAGGTCAGCGAGGTCAAGACCCTTTCCGCGGCTTTCCGCGACCCGCCCCATCGTGGTAGTGCTGCTGTAGAGACGCGGTTTGGGGCGGGGCAGGGACATGCTAACCAGGCGGCCGGGCGCGAGTGGCAGCGCGTGGCCCGGAGCAAAGCCCGGCCCGGGGCGTCCAGGGACCGGATGGCGGAGCCCACGCTCGCCGCGGAGCCCGGGAGGTTTGCGCTCCGCTCGCCGCGCTGCAGGGAGGGCGCGGTGCCAGGTTCGAGCGCCCAGAGACCCAAAAAGAAAGCTTTTTATTTGCTGAGGATGAAGCCCCTGAAGGAGCCCGCCCCCAACAACAACAACAACGTGTCCTTTGTGATCCATTGTCAACTAGGCAAGGAGATCAAACACATTTGCAGCAACTGCAGTCGGGGGGAGGACACCCGGGACGGTGAGTGCCGGGGCTCGTCTGGGCTGGCAGCGAACGCGGGAGACGGGGAGGTGGCTATGCTGGTCCCCAGTTAGCGGGCACCGCTGGCGTCTGCTGCCTGGAGAACTGCGGGGACGTCAGCCCTCTATACAGGCGTGACTCGCGCCCGCCCGGCACTTTGCAGAGTGCTGCCGGGAGACAAACCGGACTGCATCCGTGTATACAACATTGATGTATATATACTTCCCCCAAATGGGGCATTTGAAACGAGGGCTTCGAAAGGGGCAAATCTGGGATTTTCTCTTAGGAAGGTGGGGTTTTAGGGTATTTGTCAGGGGCAACATTATTCGATTTAAATGGATTGTTGCACCTGCTTTCTTAGAGATGTGGGCTTCTTAGCTGTTCTCACATCCTTGCGTTACGACAGGACATAGCCTTTGCTGGACTACGTTACAGATGTGGGTTCACTTTGTAGCGGTGGTTTGGCCTTGGCTACAGCTCCCAGTGCCCTGGGGACTTGTGGAGTTGTTGAATGGTGTCTGTTTAGAGTAAAACATGGCCGTGATTTTTGGAGTACCACATCTGGCCCCTCTTGGAATAATGCCTAATAGTCAAAATGTGGAGGTGGGGGAGGGGCGTGCAGAGGCTTCTTCGGAGCGTGTGCGAGCAGAGGAGCGCCCCCAAATCCTATCTGAAGTGGGGCAGTGAAAGGATGCCAGACTGCCAGCGACTCCGGCAGACGGAGCCAAGAAAGAGGGACAGCTCCGTGCGGTCCAGGCAGAAGCCTCTGCAGATGTGGACGCGCCTAGGTGATTAGACGTTTCGCAGGAGCCTCTAGGCAGTTGCGAATCAGCTCACCGAGCTCACTCGGGAGGGCCACGGAAGGTCGTGGAAAAGTTTTAGGCAGCAGATTTTGCAGGGAAAGCATCAGCTACTGGCCAGCCTGAAGCTCTTTGCCTCTCATGATACTTGCACCTGCTTGGGCAGACAGAGTTTCCGAGGTGGGTTCTCTTGCCCCCCTTGAAAGAACAAGCAATACTTAGGATCCTTCGTGTTCATTGCTGGCCTCTGAAGTGCAGAGTAATGAAGTGACTGTGGCGTGGCTAATGTCTTTTCAAAATTAGCGTCCTGCTAGTGTAATTATACTTTTCTTTGATTAAACTGTGAGAGAGGCTGTGCAGGATGGCACTAGGCATCCAAGAGGAAAACTGGGGCCATACTGGAGGAGGGCAGGCATGCACAAAACACACTAACGCTGCTCCTGTTAGGTTTAGGAGAGGATATCCGTTTTCGAGAAGCATACACTTACCGAGGTGTGTTGGGTCCTTTGGTTATGATATAAGCTGCTGACACCTATGGAATGTAAACGAATTGATGGGATGATCCAAAGCTAGACTTTAACCACAAAATGTGATAGAGCATGAGATGCAGGCCGAAATATTTTTTAAATGAATCACTCTGTTGACAGAATTGCTTCCCACATGGGCTGCTGCTTTCACAACCTTGGGAGTTTATGTAAATTAGAATCTCTAACTGTTGCTACAATAAGGAAGGGTCTATGTCTACACACATGGATGTGTGTTTGTATATGTAACCACAAACGCGATCACTGGCAAACATGTTGGTGTATACTGTGGATGGAGGCAGGCATGTTTCAGCCTACAGCAAACATTTCTGCTTGCATCATCTCTGCAGTCTCAGACACTCCAGAACACACCTATGGATTGTCCCCATGTCATCTGATATAACTAAAGTATTTAATTCAGAAGGATTCTGGTAGGGGAGACCTCAGGCTGTGGTGCCTCATTTTTTGCCTAATTCTACACTGAGAATCCTGACTTCCTAATGGGAGGTGCACTCATTTAGTCACTGAAATAGAATGAGGTCAGGAACTTAACCCTTCTGTTTTTACTGCCAGAGTCCAACACAGCACTGCCCACTGTAAAAGGAAAGGAAGTTCAAATAAATTGTACTCTTTGCAAGCACTGACCTTGTATGATAGTTTGTCATGAGTGGGTGTTCTGTTAGATAAGTTCTCTGGAAGCGATTTTTAACTTGAGTCATCTTTTCTGTATATCAGGAGAGCCCGCTGTTTTAAAGGAAACATGTGGTAAAGATTGTGGTAATGCGAACAAGTTCAGTGAGGCACCGTAGAAAAGTGTGTTTCTGATGGTGGGGCACACCTGCATGGTGTCCAGTGCCATGCGGTGTGTGGCTCCTCATTTAGCACCCAGGAGGCCATTGAGTGGCAAGCAGTGAAAATTCTGGTCCAGTAGGAAGGCCTCACTTGAAATTTTACACAACTAACACTTGCTGTTTCTTTCATTCTTAATTTCTTTGTATATAGAAATGGTAGGTATTCTAAATATAGCTAAGTCATATTTTACTAACTTTCAGTGTAAAGACATTCTATAATTTAAAGTACTTGGCTAATATAGAATAAACTTTAAAAGAAAAAATATTTCTGGACGGTTGAGCAGATATAAAAGGGGGAATTACATTTTGGCAATCACTGTTTTACTTAGGAGTATTTTTTTTTAAAGTTCCTGATATCCACTAAATAGTATTAAAGATGCTTTGCTGACCTTATTTTAAGCAATTATTTAAAATTTTTATTGATTTATTCTTATAGAGAAGGGAAGGGAGGGAGAAAGAAAGGAAGAGAAACATTGACATGTGAGAGAAACATCCATCCGTTGCCTCTCACACATACTCTGACCGGGACCAAGTTTGCAACCGAGGCATGTGCCTGATCAGGAATCGAACTGGTGACCTTCCACTTTGCAGGATGATGCCCAAGCAACTGACCATACAGGTCAGGGCTTAAGTAACTTTTAAGAAATTGTAGAATACAGTTCACCATTAATGGCCAAAGGTAGCTTACATTTACTTCATCTTTACTATTTTGGCTTAGTACAGAAGCCGTATTCTGATGAGAAAACAAGCTTATATAGCACTTCACTGCCAAAAGCTATAGAACAAGTACAGGGTAGATCAAAGATTCAAGTCCTCATTTGCCTGTCTTTAAAAGCAAGGTGCTTTCCACCATGCTATCAAGTTGATTTTTTTAATGGCACCTATATTGAATGTAGAAAATTAGATAGCGTGATGTGTGTGTGTGTGTGTGTGTGTTCTATACTCATGTAGGTTTGATAAGCCAGGTTTATTAGGATATAGAATTAGAATGAATTACAGAATTTCCTAGTATATTTAATTATTTTTATCTGATTTACCTGCAGATAAAGAGGCTGTCATTGGTAGAAGTAGAGGGAAAGAAATTTTTAGCTAAGTAGATTAAAAATTATGTACATTATAAAGGTAGAAGAGACAGATAAATCATCACTAAACATATTGGAAGTCAATAGGACAATATGATTGAGTTTATAAAGAATTAAAATCAACTCTAGGGAGAAATCTATTCTAGAAAGCCAGTTATTTCTGTATACAATTTTATACATATTTTCTGTTCTCATTTGAAATCCTTTTGAGTCTTCAATAGTAAGAAATTGTCATAGGAATTATAATGGCATTAATAACAGAAGTAAAACATGTTAACAGCTTTAAAACAGTTTTTAGAAATATTTTGAAGCCTCTTTCCTATAGCAGCACGTGTTTCCTTTAAAACAGCAGGCTCTCCTGATATACAGAAAAGGTGACTCAAATTGAAAATCACTTCTAGAGAATTTATCTAACATAGTAATCAAATGATAAATAAATTCAAAAACAAGACATATGTATTGCAGCTGCTACTCAGTGCTTATTACATATAATTCATCACTATTTCAGGATTGTCTTTACTTCACTAATTATGACTTCTATTCTTTAAATATTCATATAAAAATTTACTAATTTGTTGACCCAGTAGATACATTCCTACATTTTGTTGTAGGGATATAAATATTTAACATATTTCCTAGTGTATTCCAATATGAATTTTTGCAATGAGTTTGTCATAGTGCTTCTCCATTACTCTGACTATAGGGTTCATCAGCAGGACAACCTTTTAGAAGAGAATGCCTCACGAGTTTTCGTGGGTAAACCTCTCATTTTGCAAATGAGAACACTGAGGTGCATAAAGCTAAGGTGAGCAGTCCCCCCAGGCCCCAACTCCATTTGGTGTCAGGGCTGCTCACAGAACACGCCCCTTGATGACGACCCAGAGCTGGATCCTGGATTCTCACTGCAAATCAGGGCGCATCCCCTTGCTGGCTGGGTGACGTTAGGATACCACAGCATTATTTACTGCACAGGGTTGTGACGATTAAATGTGATAATTGGTACAAAGCACTTAGCCTGGCAAGAGAAAGTGCTGGAGAAATATTAGCTGTGATTACTATCATTTGTATTGTTACTGCCAAGTCCCATTTTGTGTTGGGTTTTTCCTCCTGCTCTACGTACGGCACTGCTTGGCCTCTTCTGGGATCAGACTTTCTCGGATTGGGTCCAAGGTGAAAGCACCCTATTCTCCTCTACTTTCAACAGTTGAAGTTTTTACTATTTCTAGTAAAAGAAGTGAAGCAAAATGAAACTATGGAAGAGCACCTACAACATCACACAAGTCAAACGTATTTTTTGTTTGTTTTAAAGTTTTAACAGTCATGACCAGTGTGTTCTAGGTAAAAGCATACACACACACACACACACACACACACAAAATGACTAAACAGTTTTTGGTCAATTAGGAAGAAGGATTAATAGCTGAAGGAAATAGTTGCTGGAGAATTTTATCTACATGGTCTGAGGATATGACTCAGAATCAAAAGGACAGGTATGGAGGACTTGGCCTGAAGCAAGACAGAGACAGGAAACTGCTTTCTCACGATCAGGAAAGCCTGGAAAAGCTCTAACTTGGGCAGAGTGTAGAGATTGTGAGCGATCCTGAAAAGACAGGCCCTTGCTCAGACAGTAGGGAAGAGAAATGAAGAAGGGCTTAGCAGGCTGTTAGGAAGGGGTGTACAGAACAGGGACATTCTAATGAAGTTGTGCTCTTACAATTTTATTAAAACATTGTGTACTCAAACAACTGGGTTGTTGATTCTCCTGCATGTGTGTGTAGAATTAGAAGCTTATGTGTGCAGAGCCCTCTCAGCTTAACGAGTAGATAATAAGAGGTACAACAACCAGTCATTGTCTTCTAATTCACACTTTGGATTTTTGTGAGAGTAACAGGAAAGTAAACTGCTGAATTATTGGAGGAAGCCATAATGGTGTGAGTAGGGCAGGAGGGCTTCCCAGAGGAGGTGATATTTGGACTGGAACCTAATAGAGGAATTTTCCCAGATAAGGAGGGAAGGACATTTCAGTGAGGGAAAAACCATACACAGACCATTTAAACTGTGAAAGATCATGGTTTGCTTAGGAAAGGGGATAAATTCAGCAGGTAGAATTTGTGGAATGTCAGGGAAAATGACATAAATTAGTCTGGAAACACATATTGGGGCATTTCATCCTTTTTTCCCAGTAATATATTTATGGAGCATGTTTTATGTGCCACATTAAATATTGGTAATTAAATAGCACTAGGATAGTGTGGTCTTTGCCCTCAAAGACCTTATACTGTAGTATAGGGACATAGGTAGACAAATATGTGCATGGAAGTTGAAGGTGTTTTAGAAAGAAAAGTGTTATTTTAGAGACAGAAAGTAGAGAGAGTGGTCGGTCCCACCTTGGGCAAGTGAGAGATCAGAAAAATCCTAATACAATTTTTTAATCCTCATTTGAAGATATATTTATTGATTTTAGAAAGCAAGGAAGGGAGAAAGTAAAACAGACAGACAGGCATTGATATGAGATAGTAACATCAATGTGAGAAACATTGTTCAGTTGCCTCCTGTATGTGCCCTGACTGGGGATTGAACCCACAACCTAGACATGTGCCCTGATCAGGATTCGAACCTGCAACCTTTTAGTATATAGGGTGACACTTCAACCAACTGAGCCACCTGACCAGGGCAAATCCTGGCACAATGTATGAAAGAGTTCATATTTCATCCAGTGAGCTCCAAAGGTGGCACAGGCGTTTTTAAGCAGAGGTGGTGTGACCCAGTTACCTAAAAAAAAAAAAAAAAAAAGGAAAATTTCACATTTATACCAGAAGTACACAGATTAATGAATCCCTATAGACTCATCACCCACATTCTCCCCACTCCTGCATTGTGTTGAAGTAAATTTGAGTGGATTTTTGTGATGGCGTTGCTGATAGTGCCTAGGCAGGGACCAGACAAAAGAAAGGGCCCCAATGCCATGACTACTCATAGCGCAAAGACAGGGCATTTCAAGACCTTGAACAGTAAGTGTCAAAAAAAAAAACAGGGTTCTTCTATTCTGTTACAGACCCATAAAGAGGCCTAGCAACACTTTTAAGCACCAGCAATTCAAAGTCAGTTTGCCTTTTAACTTTGAACTCATATAATTTTACTAGTAATTTCCCCTTCCATTCTAATGGAATCTGACACTTGACAGACAGCATCTGTAAATATTCACTTAGTTCAGGAGAAGAAATGTTAAAAATACTTGTAAAATCTATAGCTTAAAATGTACCTATATGTCTAAAGGGGATTTTAAAAAATTAATAGATAAAATATGTACATAAAATGTTGCTGGGAGGGGGAGGGATCAATACTTGTCTGCTAGCCCCATTCATTTCTGTAGTTTGCTAATTAATATGAAGTAACAGCTTTTGGAACTTCATCAGGTATTTACAGTTTAAATATGTGTCTGAAAGGAGGAGGCTTGGTGAGCCAGTTAGGAATCACCCTCAAAGGCTTTAAGGTCAATGCCAAGTAGGCAGTTGTGTTGAAAGCAATGAAATGACGGGGAGCCAGCGATAGGCCAGAAAACAAGAGGCAGGAGAAGCGATGTGCTTCCCTTGAACCCAAACAGTTGATAAGGGAGGAAAGGAAAGGCCAAAGAGGCAAAAGTTGCAAAGCTATGGATACAAGAACCAGGAGCTAAACAAGAATCCAGTTGTTGGTTTGGTAAAGAAATGAATCATAGAGGTTTTCTGCTTGGGGATCACTCAACCAGTAGCCACGTGAAAGAAATGATGTTCTGGTTGTACTATTTCAATATCCAAGGTCAGAGGAAGGCAGAACATGGTCATTCATTTACTTACAGAACGAGCGTTGATACCTATACTGAAGTTAATGTGCGAATACAGAGATAGAGTTCTTGCCCTTAGAGAATCTTGCAGTCTAGTAAGGGACACTGCTATACAGTAGTTCCCCCTTATCCACAATTTCATTACCCACAGTCCAACACAGTTTGATAATGTTAAATGGAAAATTCCAGAAACAATTCATAAATTTTAAGTCGTATGCCATTCTAAGTAGTGTGATGAAATCTCGTGTCCTCCTGCTCTGTCTCACCTGAGACATGAATCATTCCCTTGTCCATTGTCTCTGCATTGTGTATGCTCCCTGCCTGTTAATTAGCTGTGTCCTTCATCAGATTGGTTATCGAAGGGAGCGAGCAAGCGAGATAGAGACAGAGAGGCCACATTCATCTAACTTTTATTACAGTATGCAGTTATAATTATTCCATTTTATTACTATTGTTCTTAATCTCTTACTGTGCCTAATTTATAAATTAAACTTCATCATAGGTTATGTATGTATAGGAAAAACAGTATATAGGGTTCAGTACAATCTGCTACTACAGGCATCCAGTGGAGGTCTCGGAACATATATCCTGTGCCTAGAGGAGGCAGGCTCAGGATGCTATGGACATATAGGTAGGGACTCCGTCTCCTTGAGAAAGTCAGGGAGGTCATGTGGGAGGAGATGTCACTTGAGCTAAACTGTGATGGGGGGACAGATTTGGGCTGGCAAAGATGCCTGAGGGAGTCACGTGGGCAGGATGAAGAGCATGTGCAGACAAAGGTTAGGGGGCCTGAGGAAGGCATCAGATGTAAACTACTCAAGGCAAGGGTCTTTCTTGTCTGTTCTCTTCATTGCTGTATTTTTAGTTCCTGGAATAGGACATAGCTATTAGACATTTAAATATGTGTTCAACATATGAATACGCATGTTAATTTATTGATTATTAATTTAGTTAATAATGTTATCAAATAGTGTTATCAAATTTAGTCACCATGTTTACATTAGATCCTCAGACCTTATTCATCTTATAGCTAAAAGTTTGTACCCTTTTACCAATCTCTCCCTGTTTTCTCTGCCCTCCACCCCAGGCCCTGGAAACTGCTTTTCTACTCTCTGTTTCTGTGAGTTTGACTTTTTCTTTTTTTAGTTTCTACATATAAGTGATACCATGTAGTATTTGTTTTTCTTTGTCTGGCTTATTTCATTTAGTATAACGCTCTTCAGTTCCATCCATGTTGTCACAAATGGCAGGATTTCCTTTTCATGGCTGAATAATATTCCATTCTATTCATCAATGCATGGACACTTAGGTTGTTTCCATGTCTTGGCTATTGTGAATAGTGCTGCAATGAACAAGGGTGTGCAGATATCTCTTTGACATCCTGTTTTCATTTCCTTTAGATATATACCTAGAAGGATGAGGATTGCTGCATCATATGATAGTTCTAATTTAATTTTTTTGAGTGATCTCTATTCCATTTTTCCATAGTGGCTACACCAATTTACATTCCCACCAACAGTGCACAAGGGTTCCCTTTACCCACATCCTGCCAACACTTGTTATTTTTCATCTTTTTAATAGTAGTTACACTAACAGATGTGAGATGATATCTCATTGTGGCTTTGATTTGCATTTGCTTGATGGATTAGTGAGGTTGAGCACCTTTTCATGTTGGCCATTTGGATGTCTTCTTTGGAGAAGTATCTACTCAGATCCTCTGTCCATTTTTGAATCAGATTGTTTTTATTCTTGAGTTATATGAAATCTTTATATATCTTGGATATTAATCGCTTATCAGATATATGATTTGAGAACATTTTTTTCTCATTTGGTATGTTGCCTTTTCATTTTGTTGACTTTTTTGGTGGGGGATGCAGAAACTTTTTAGTTTGATGTAGTCCCCCTTAATTTATTTTTGCTTTGTTGCCTTTGCTTTTGGTGTCAAGTCCAAAAAATCACTGCCAAGACCCATGTCAAGGAGCTTATCACCTGTGTTTTCTTCTAGGACTTTCATGATTTGAGGACTTACAATCAAGTCTTTAGTCCATTTTTAGTTAATTTTTGTGTGTTGGAAGGTAGGGGTCTATTTCCGTTCTTTTGCATGTGGCTGTCCAGTTTTCCTAACACCATTTATTGAAGTAACTATCCTTTCCCTATTGTGTATTCTTGGCTCCTTTGTTGTAAACTAGTGGACCATACATGCAGGGCTTATTTCTAGGCATTGTCTGTTCTGTCCCATTGATCTATGTGTCTGTGTTTCTGCCAGTGTCATATGTCTTGATTATTGTAGCTTTGTAGTGTAGTTTGAAATCAGGAAGTGTGATACTCTTCTTTCTCAACATTGCATTGGCTATTTTAGGTCTTTTGTGTTCCATACAAATTTTAGGTGATTTTTTTTCTATTTGTGTGAAAAATATCATTGGAGTTTTAGTTGCTTTATTGAGATATGATTCACATGCCATACAATTCACCTGTTTAAATTTTACAATTGAATGACTTTTAGTATATTCACAAGGTTGTGCATCCTTCACCACATCATAGTTAGAACATTTTCATTATTCCAAAAAGAAACTCTGCTCCTCTTAGCCTGTCCCATCCAATTCTCTGATGTCTGCTACCCCTAGGTAGCCACAAATCTACTTTTTGTTTTAAAAGACTTTCTTATTCCAGATAGTTCTTATAAATACAATCATGCAGTGCAGTATGGGGCAAAAGTAAGTTTATAGTTGTTTATATGGAAAATAATACAATAATTGATAAGTAATAACACAAGAATAAATTCTGTGTTTTGCATACTCACAACTGGAAACTCACTTTTTGCCACACACTATATATGTTCCTGTGCCTGTCTTTTTTCACTTAGCATGAGGTTTTCAAGGTTCATCCATGCTGTGGCATGAATCAGTATTTCATTCCTTTTTATTGCCAAATCATTGTGTGGATATGACACATTTTGCTTATTCATCAATCAGTTGATGAATATTTGGGTTATTTCCACTTTTTGGCTATTATGAATAATATTGCTGCAGCATTTATGTACAAGTTTTAGTGTGGTTGAAAACATTTTCATTTTTCATAGATGTATGCCTAGTAATAGAATTGCTGGAGCACATGGTACCATTTTTAACCACTTGAGGAACTGCCAGATTTGTATCAAACTGGTTGCCCCATTCTACATTCCCACCAGCAATGAGTATAGGAAAGTCCCATTTACATCTATCCTTTCCAATATGTGTTATTATCTGTGTTCTGGATTGTAGCCACCCTGGAGGATCTTTTAAGAAAAACAGCAGGTTCTGAGTTGGTAGTCAAGAAGAGATCATTCAGTCCATCGAAGAAGATAATTTTGTTTAGAAAACCTAGACACCTTCCATAAATATATTTATATTATTCTCACATGCTATTTCCTTGTAATTATTGGAACAACCTTTTATGGTTGGAATTACTATTGTGATTATTTTAGAGAAGAGGGAACAGAGAACAGTGAGGTTGTGGCTTCTCCCCTGTCACCTGACCATGCTGCTGTCCTTGCTGCCCCTCTGGTTCCTCCTCCACAGCCACAGCTGGCTGCCTTTGGGATGTGAACCTCTGAGAAAGACTAGCTATTTTGTCCAATGGCATCTAAATTCTTAAAGTAATGAATTCAATGTGAAAATGATTCTTTTATGAAAATTTGGGCAAAAATGAGTACCCCAAGTAAACTGTCAATTTATTAAAAAGTGAAAGAAAAAATTACCTGGCAGAGAATATATTTGGTTAAAATTAGGAAGCCTTGGGGACTGCTAATGCCCTCTGCTCACTCTTGAGTCACCTCTGTCCTGAGTTTCTTCCACCTGTAAAATGAACTTCTCTTTCCTGAAGATGTTGCTGAGGTGCCTCACACCCCTCTCATTGAGGAGTTGGTAAGCTGCAACCCAAGAGCCCTCTGTTTTTGCAGGCTGAGAATTTTTTTCACTTTCAAATGGTTACTGAAATCAAAAGAAGAATGCTATTTCATGACAGAAGACACTTGCAGGAGGGTCAAACATCATTGTGCATAAGGCAAGTTTTGTCGGAAGACAGCATTCACAGGTGTTACCATGCTGTTCATGGTGGCTTTGCACTGCCCCTGCAGAGCTAAAGAGCTACAACAGAGACCCTCAAAGCCTAAAATATTTATGTAATAACTTATAAGATACTCTCTGGCCTTTATCAAAAGAGTTTGCCAAAAAGAGCGGGATACAAAGTCAATACCCAGAAATCAAACACATTTTTATATACCAACAATGGAACAGCAGAAGCAGAAATCAAGAAAAAAATCTTATATAACAACAAGAAAAATAAAGTACCTAGGAATAAACCTAACCAAAGAGGTAAAAGACCTGTACTCAGAAAACTACACAACACTGAAAAAAGAAATCAAGGAAGACACAAACAAATGGAAACATATACCATGTTCATGGTTCAGAAGAATTAACAGCATCAAAATGTCCATACTACTCAAAGCAATTTACAGATTTAATGCAATACCTATTAAAGTACCAATGGCATATTTCACAGACATAGAACAAACACTTCAAAAACTTATATGGAACCATAAACGACCCTGAATAGCTGCTGCAATTTTGAGAAAGAAGAGTAAAGTAGGAGGGATCACAATACCTGATACCAAACTGTATTACAAGGCCACTGTAATCAAATCAGCCTGGTACTGGCATAAGAACAGACATATGGACCAATGGAACAGAACAGAGAGCTCAGAAATAAACCCAAGTCTCTATGGTCCATTAATATTTGACAAAGGGGGCAGCAACATAAAATGGAGTAAAAATAGCCTCTTCAACAAATGGTGTTGGGAGAGCTAGACAGCTACATGCAAAAAAATGAAACTTGAGCACCAACTTACACCATACACAAAAATAAATTCAAGGTGGGTAAAAGATTTAAATATAAGTCATGACACCATTAAAGTCCTAGAGGAGAACACAGGCAGGACAATCTCAGATATTTCACGCAGCAACATTTTTACTGATATGTCCCCAAGAGCAAGGGACATAAAGGAGAGAATAAACAAATGGGATCTCATCAAAATAAGAAGCTTCTTCATGGTTAAAGAAAACAATATTAAAATAAAAAGAGAACCAACTGTATGGGAAAACATATTTGCCAATGATACCTCAGACAAGTGTTTAAATATATAAAGAAGTATATAAATATATAATATATAAAGAACTCACACGACTCCACTCTAAGAAGACAAGCAACCCAATTAAAAAAATGGGCAAAGGACTTGAACAGACTTCTCCAGGGAGGACATACAGAGGATCCAGAGACACATGAAAAGATGCTCAATATCGCTAGCTATCAGAGAGATGCAAATTAAAACCACAGTGAGATACCACTTCACACCAGTCAGAATGGCCATCATAAACAAAACAACAAACAACAGGTGTTGGAGAGGTTGTGAAGAAAAGGGAACCCTACTCTACTCTTGGTGGGATTGCAGACTGGTACAACCACTATGGAAAACAGTCTTCTCAGAAAACTAAAAATGGATCTGCCTTTTGAGCCAACAATTCCACTGCTAGTGTTATATCCTAAGAACCCTGAAACACCAATCCAAAAGAACCTATGTACCCCAATGTTCATAGCAGCACAATTTACAATAGCCAAGTGTTGGAAGCAAACTAACTGCCCATCAGTAAATGAGTGGATCAAAACACTATGGTACACAATGGAATTCTATGCAGCAGAAAGAAAGAAGGAGCTCCTACCCCTTTCAACAGCATGGATAGAACTGGAACGCATTATGTTAAGTGAAATAAGCCAGGTGGTGAAACACAAATACCAAATAATCTCACCTTTAATAGGAACCTAATCAACAAAACAAACAAACAAGCAAAATATAACCAGAGAAACTGGAATAAAGAACAGGCTGACAGTGGCCAGAGGGGAGAGGGGAGGGAATTTCAGGGGAAAAGGGGGAGGTTTTGTAGGAACAAGTATAAAGAACACATGGACAATAACAAGGGCAGGGTGGAAATGGGAGGGAGGTGGGCAGGGCTGGGGGAGGTGGGCTAAACAAGTCGTAAAAGGCAAAAAACTGTACTTGAACAACAATTAAAAATTTTTTAAAAAGTTTGCCAACCTTTCTCTACAACAAAGTTCCTATAACTAGAAGGTCCTTCAAAGCTGTCAGCACCACATCTGATCTTAGACCTGAAGGGAACCCACTCACATGTCTGTTATTCACCTGAAATGCAGTTCCCGTCTTTTGAAAAGGCTACTTAGTGTCCTAGTGTCCCAGAGGGACACATTTTAAATGAAAATCAACTTAAAAGAAACACTGCTCTGGCCTGGGTCTGTGGAAGATCGTTGCTATCTCCAGCCCCACCCTGACCTTCACTTGGGCTTTGGGCTGGCACCTCTGACAGAGCAATTGGATTTCTAATCCCCACCTCAGACCTTGCCATCTTGACTGTGTTATTGTTTCAGCATGAACTTTAGAACAACTGCCTCTATTTTGGCACATGGAGATTTGCCTCCACAGTAATTATTTTGAAACCCACAAAAGTAATTATAAAATCAAATAATTATCTTCTAAACAAGTCGTAACCCCAGCAGTGGCTCTTGGGTGGAGGTGGGAGGGAGTTCCTGTTCTCCAATTTCCTTTTTTGGGCTGTAACATTCTGCTTGCGGAGCCCTCTTACCTCAGTTCTTTTGTTATTTCAAGTCCAATAGCACTCAACAGTGAAGCACCAGCTTCTTTGGATGCAACCTCCTCCAAACAGTAGCACTGTTCCAAGTTCATGAATAGAAAGATGGAGAAGTAAGAAAAGGGGAAAGCAAAGCCTGATTTAATTCTTCTGATAATAGGAAATAAAATTTGAAGGGACTAACAGCCTGCCCAGCTACATTACTGGTCAGTTTGAGTTTTCGAGAGCTACACTGTAGGGAGGCCCCCAGATCCTGAAGGTGTTCTCGGTGAGAGTTGGCATCAGCATTTTCTGGCACAAACGGAGGGATGAAATCTGCTGCACAGCGAGCCACCATCCGCCTCTGACAGGCGGGCATGTACCAGGATTAGGTTATTTCTTGAGAGACTTAAAGTCTGTTTATGGGCGAGTGTTTGTCTGACATATGCAACAGATACTGTAGATAACGTTTATTTCTATGTTTGGAAACTGTCACTTGTCCGATAAGCCAGACTACTGCACATGTTGAAGGGATGTGTAGAGAAGCAGATCTTGGTGACAGAGACTATTATTGATCTGCTACATGTTTAAGACTCACCCTCTCCAAATTTTAGTAACTCACGGATGTGTGAGTCAGTTCGACAGCCCACTCAAAAAGTCAAACAAGCCACAGACAAGAGCTCGTCATCCCCCAAATGAACACACAGTGAATGTTTTCGCCTGCCCCAACACCCTGGTGTTTTCATACCCAGGATGAATAATGTGCTGCAGTTTCCTACCGGCCATCATATGAATTATTCATGCACTGTTAAGCGGCCTGTGGTCAGATCACCACTACCCACGGTAAAACTGAACACAGAAGGAGAGATTTTAATATTCGCAGCTGAGAGAGTTTTTTGCATTGGAAATAGAGATGAGCTACTGGATCCCTCCCATCCTTGTCCCGGGTCTTTGAGGTTGAATTATGAACATAAATGCAGATTTGTTGTGGTAAGACAGTAAGTAGAAATAGCTTGGAGTGAATACTTAGGTTAATTTTTTAAGGTTTTGTAGAAGGCAGAAGAGGGGAACATATACAAAAGGGAACATCTATATTCAAGATATAAAATTAAAGATAAGAAACATAATCAAAGCAAGAGATATTCTTTAGAAGAATAGTTATCTTAGAAGATCCCCGTGTGTCAACAAGATAAAAGGGGGGTCGCTCTGTGCAGACTAAGGAGTGGGCCTGCCCGCACATGGCGCCGTGGGGCCCTAGGGCTCTTCAGAACCACAGTTTAGAAGTTGTTCTCTGCTCTACTCCATTTGGATGACATGTACTGTTTTGTGGAGTGATTATTGTATTTCTAAAATATACACATCAGCTCATAACAGGGATATGATGCCCCACATTTTAATTCTTTGAAGATGATAAAATCTTCAATAGAGCAGTTGTGACATAAATAACGTATAACCAAATACATTATAAATTATTAGTGGTGGGGTACAACCTAGGATAGAGTTAGTTTATGGAAAATGTATATACTGTATTGGCTAAAGATTTATGTCACATCATACATAAATGAGTAGGAATATAACATTTTTAGCTTTAAGTTATTTCGATAGGAATGCTTAAACTAGTGCCAACATCAATAATCATGTCTCAGATAAAGGCAACTGCTTAGGATGAAATCAGATCAGGTGTATAGTCCCTTTTGCTCCCTTTTTAATGTTGCCGATGGGTCTGAAATTCACCACTGGCTCTTTGAGCAAGTGCTGAGGACCAAACAGAAGTGACATTTACTATTTAAACTACGGTATGACAGATGGGTCGGTGTGTGTAACTAGCTCAAAGTACATAATTCACCATGAATGAAATGGCAAAAAATTTACTTTGAAAATACCATAGCCTAAATTACAGTAAGATTTTAGAAAGCAAACAGACCTTATTTTTATTGCAAAATCCTAAGAGTACAATTCCTGGCAGTGTTTACCAGAGAAGGAATTAAGGGCCCCCAGGGGAGGGCTAGGAAAACAGAGCACCCTCTGGGAATTAGGCACACACTGGCCGCAGACAGTCTTTCAGGCCTGGCCTCTGTTTTCCTTTTATAAGATATTTTTTAAAAGATTTTACTTATTTTTTAGAGGTAGGGGAAGGGAGGGAGAAAGAGAGGGAGAGAAACATCAATGTGTGGTTGCCTCTTGCACACCCCCAACTGGGGACCTGGCTCACAACCCAGGCATGTGCCCTGACTCAGAATCGAACCAGTGACCTTTCAGTTCACTGGCTGGCACTGTCGTCACTCAATTCACTGAGCCACACCAACCAGGGCTCTGTTTTCCTTTTTTCGAACAGGGGTGAGGGATAGGAGAAGGATCATGCTTATTTTTCCAGAGGGTCTTGAGACTGTTTGGGAGACATCTGGACCATTTTCAAACATAGCAAATACAGAGTGGTGCCATGCTTTTCTATCTATGGTTCTGGCTTGCACATTCCAAAGGGAGAAAAGGGGTTTTTCTCCTTTGTGCTCATCCTCTCCTCTGTTAGTGGAAATGATTGGTAGGAGAGTGGAGGACTGAAGAGGCAACACAAGGCCTATAGTGCCTGTAGGACTGACTGGGGAAGTGATAGTCATTTTATCTCAAGGTGAAAGAGCAGAGGGATCCCCTGAGCTAGGTGAACAGATGGCAGAATCATTGCTGCTACACTGCTCCCGGCTGTGCATGTCCTCACCCCCATACTCAGTCGAGCCTTCTCAGACTGTGCAGGTCACAGCGCTGCAGCGAACTCTGAAGAGCAACCTGCTAAAGGCTATTCTGGAGGCCTGAGTACCTTGCCGATGGCCATTCCTCCTGCTCAAAGATGAAGGCAAGGGTCCCTCCTAAGCAAGGGTCAAGGGGCAGAGGTCCTCTAGGAAGTACAGATCCTCTTCAGACCCAAAGTCCTCTGCTAGTTAACTCAACCCATAGATGTTACACTTTTAAAAATAAACAGATCTTGTCTGGGACTTAGGGATAGAAGATGCTAGAGTAGATTAGGGACTAGTCAGGAAGTGGATGGAACAACGGCATACTTCTCACCTTTACCTTTGGTCTTAATTTGCTCCCTTGCTTTGTTTCCTGATGAAAGTTCAAGGCATATTCATAAGTCATCTGGTTCCCCCTCACTCAAAATTTTAAATTAGCCTTATTGCCTTTGGAAAAATAATCATATTTGGCTCAGTATCTAAAGATGTTGCAGTCTGTACTATTACAACCAGTCCACAGTAATAAGGTGGAAAAAACCAGTTCTGTGCCATCTGGAAATATGGCCTGCCCAAATTCCAACAGAGACCAGCAGAAGCCCTGCTCTCCCTGCCAGCAACTTCTAAAGGGCAGCTGTGTCATGCTTCTCTGCTATTCTGTGTCCCAAAGCAGCTCTGATTACAGAGTGAGGAACTTTTTAATTCAACTTCTAAAGTTCAATGTTGAGATTTTTGTCAACTGTAATAAGCTGTTTCTAAAACATGTTCCACATAACACTTGCTCCATTGGGTGGTGATGGATGGCACGTGAAAATCTGCAAGATCACACTAAGTTGGAAACTGAGCTAAATAAAGTTAAGTAGATTGTTTCAGTCTTGGAGCCACTTAGTATGCCCACGTGCACTGTGAAACTTCAAGAATGGGGTGTATATACTACTTTTTTTAATACCCAAGGATATGTTCAATGATAGAGGAAGGGAGGAAGAGTGAGGAAGGGAGGAACAGAGAGAATGCGAGCACGCTGGGGATTGAACCTGCAACCTTTTGGTATACAGGACGATGCTCCATCCAGCTGAGCAGCCCAGCCAGGGCATACATGTACTTCTTTACCCAAATTTATTTTATCACACATAGTGGTTTTTTTAGGGGGTGGGGGTGGGGGGGAGTGGGGCAGAACATCACAAGTGACGAACACCCTAGAGGAAAACTAACGGGCTGTTTCAGAATCCTCCAATAAATAATACTCTATTGATTGAATATATTTCCCACTTGTGAGAGATAGAGAATCACACAGAACAGTGAGATTCGTTCATAGATTTTCTTTCACACCAGAAGCTATTAGCATTAAACTTTCCATAGTAACTGAGAAGAAATATTTTCACTTTTGCTGACTGTATTTATTCATTGATTTTTGGTTTAAAAAGCTATAACTACAAATGAAACTATTACATTGATGGTACCTGTTGTTCGGTCAATTCAGGCATCAGGAACTCCCTCCTTTTCCCTGGTCAGGCTGAACCATAGAACTGTATGGCAGGGCTGGGGCTTCCAGAGACCGTGTGATACCAATGTAAGGGACATCAGTGTTCCTCAACTTCAGGACTTTTCATTTGGGGCTGGATTAATCTTTGTTGGGGGGTAGTGTTCTGCTCATCATGGGATGTTTAGAATCACTTGTGGCCTCTACTCACTTTTCTTAAAATATTCCTCAGATTTGTTTTAATCAGAGATGGTAAGGGGACAGACATACAGACAATGCCTTTGAGAGAAGTTAATTACTTACTGTTCCCAAGAGGAGGGGGCATACCATGACACACAGGGCTGACCACATGGGGAAGTACCAGGATTGTTTAGGAGGCAGAAAAACAGAGGGGTGTCTTTTGCAGGTAGGGAATGGGCGAGTCAGGATAGGCAAGTTTGAGCAACTCTAGGATTAGTTTTGAATAATTTCAACTGGCTTAGACCCATAGAGGTGGTCTCTTGTTGCAGGTACTTGACCCTGGCCTCGGGATGATATAGGACAAAGGAATTTTTAGCTTGGTGTGTGAGAGTTAGGTAGAGGAAGTGGTCAGGGTACAGGCTTTGGACTGGCTGGTTTGACTGTGAAAGGCGTGTGGTTCCAGTGTGCAAATTGTTTACTGTCTCTAAGAATTAGCTGGCCCTGGAAGGGGTAGTCTCTCAAGGACCCAGCGTGTCAGAGTGTCAGGAAATACAAGAAATGTAAAACACACAATTAATACACCCACCTCCCAATTGTGACAACTGAAAGTATCTCCAGACTTTGCCAAGTGACCCCTGAGGAGGGAGGGGAAAAATCATCACTGGGTTAAGACCACTGACTAAGGGCCCAGATGGGTAGTGCCAGCTCTGAGGGAGTTCACCAAAGCAGGAGACTGGAGATCAATGTGGACTGAAGTTCCAGCAGAAGGCTTTGTGTGAGGGGGCTGAATCTGATTGGCAGTGGGCAGGAAGGAAGACATCCTAAGTGGGAGGATTTGCATGAACATGGACAAACGGGGGAAAGAAAGAGCAATGTGTACCATTTTCAGATAATAACATTAACAATAACAATTCTTATTCGCTTACTCTGTGCCAGGCTCTGCCAATGATGGAAATTATGTACTTAATCTTCCCAAGCGTCCCATGAGATAGTTCCTATTTATCTCAGTTTGGCAGACAGGGAAACTGAACCTCAGAGGGATTAAGCTACATGCAGGGTCTCACTGGCAGTATGTGTTGGTTATAATTTGAAATCAGGTTTCTTTTAATACTACTGTATTAGTATAATTAGAAATAATGTCGGGTAAGATTAAAAGATGTTAAATTGCAGACAGAAGTGCCTTAACTTAAAGGGCTGTGCTCCTCAGGATGATGGCATATTCAGTAGGTGAGTGACATGGTGAAAACAGTATTTTGGTTCATCTTGCAGCATCAGCTGTTCAGCAAGCACAGGGAGTTGGTTGGAGGTAAACTGGGGTGGTGTGGAGCTGAGCAAGAGCAAGTAATCCAGATGTGATGATCAGTGTTTGGCCAAGGGTGGTGCCAGTAGGATTGGAGCAGAATGGGTGTCAGAGAGATGTTTCCAGACAACAGGAATAAAAGGCTGAAGGAATGAAGAAATGGTTACTTCATTATGTGTGAGGCAAAAGCCCAGAAGAACAGTAACACCCTCCCACCCATCCTCAATGGGAAGGGCATAGGTTATCCATAATAGGGAGGCAACTGAATCTCAGGAGCACGTGAATTTGGGCTTACTGAAAGATGGGAGTGTAGTTCATTCCCATGCCTCACTTTTAGTGTATGTTCATACTACACTTTTTAAGAGCTAGACACTGCTCTTTGCATTACAAATGTATGAACTTGCTTGTTACTCACAATGACCCTTAAGTATGATCTCCACTTTGCAGATGAAGAAACTGAGGCTCAGAAACTTGCCCCAAATCTGGCTCCAGGGTCATGCCCAAGGTGCCCAGCTCTGCAGCATCTGGAGCACAGTAGTAATGGTCAGCTCCCAGGCACTTGGGGCAACTTTGTCTCTCCTCACCTCTCAGAGTGTGTGCAGACTTCTTGGTTTTCCCTTCTGTGAAATGAAGAAGCTATGCTTTGAAGTCCTGTTAGCTCTACCATTCTATGTCCGAATAGTTGAACAAATCAGACATAATCTGTTATTTAATTCAAGACAATGGAGATCTTTTTCTTTAACAGAGAAGTGGGTGTTCACATGCTTTCTTTCTGAGACCTTGGTTGACTTGGGAGAAGGTACTCCTTCCCTAGAATGCTAGGCTACTGAGCCTAGTCCCTAGAAAACCATTCTGCTCTGTGTACCTCAGTTTCCCCTGCTCATCTGTAAGCTCCCTGAGGGAAACATTGTGTTTTATTCATTTTGTATTCCAGATACATAACTTGTTCCCAGGAGAAGACCAATACCTATTTTTGCATTTAGCTTTTACTTTTTAATCATTTCAGACTGTGAGGAAATCAGGTTTGATAAGTTTCTCTTGTATAACATTACTGTCATTCAGGTAAGCTCTTTGCTAAAGAAAGGGATAGTATTAGCCCTAAGGATGGCTACAGAAATAGAAGCAGGGGATCATATTCATAGGAGGTGAAGCTACTTAACTAGAGAGGTATAATAAAGGGCTTCCAATGCTAACAGTATGGAGCACACAGTCAAGTAGACATTACTTACTATTGAAGCTTCTAAGTTTGATAGATATTGGCAAACTTGCCGTAAACAGTCAGAGAGTAAACAGTATAGGCTTTTGCCACCTGGTCTCTGTTGTAACTACTCAGTTCTGCTGTTGAAGCTCAAAAGCAACCATAGGTGATACATAAATGAAAGAGCATAGCTGTGTTCTAATAAATGTTATTTACAAGGGAGGCAGCAAGTCAGACTTAAACCAAGGGTCATAGTTTGCCAGTCCCTGGTATAAGCTCGCATTCTCTCTCTCTGTCTCTCTCTCTGTCTCTCAGGCGCACACGCGCACAGATCTGAGCTGTGCTGCTGGCTTACTTGCAGGGCTTTCATCAGAGTACACCTCAGTTTCTGCTTCTGTAAAATGGTGACTCTAACAACAGCCACACTCAGGACTGGTAGTAGGATTGAATGAAATAATATAAAATGTGTGGCACTGACTCTGCATATAGTAAGCACTCAATAAGTGGTGGCTGTTATTGTTATTATTGTAAGTAGTATTTATCATCTCGGCTTTTTTTGTTTGTTTTTCATGGCACTATACTAATTCACATTGAATTCATGCTTGTGAGTGCTATGGTCAAATGTTTTATTTGCATGTTTTTTCTTCCTCTAGACTTCTTGAGTTTGAAGAATAATAAGGAAAATAATATCTTATTATTTTTTAGAAAAAATTTTTAAAGATTTTATTTATTTATTTTTAGAGAGAGGAGAAGGGAGAGAGAAAGAGAGGGAGAGAAATATTAATGTATGAGGGAAAAACCAGTTGGTTAGTTGCCTGTCACATGTCCCCAACCAAAGACCTGCCTTGCAATCCAGTCATGTCCCCTACCAAGAATCGAACTGTCAACCTTTGGTTTGCAGGACAATGTTCAATCCACTCAGCCATACCAGTCAGGACCTCATTGTTTTTAATACTATCTTAGTACCTTATTATTATTCAACCAACTAGGATTGTTGTAACTCTAAAATTCACATGCAGTAATTCATACAGCGCCTGGAACATAACACTCAAAATATTGTAGCTAGTAGGAGGAAGGAAAGAAGTTGAAAAATGTAAGTTTTTAAAATGAAGAATATAAAGTAATTCACTAGTTGCTTAGAAATCTTGTGGAATTTCAATTAAAGGGGAATTCTGATAGGGAGATTTTGACACTCAGTGTACATAAATGACTTCGTTTTTAACATTTGGAATCAATTAATTGCTTGGCTTTGTTAACCAACGATTTCCTACAGTGGAATCCATTGCTCATAAACTAGGAACTTTAAAATTAGTGAAAGCATTTGCTTTTCCAAATGATCTGTTTATATTATAGCTGAAACGAGATAAGTCACACATGCAAAACAGCTGCCTGTTGGTCAGGACCTGTCCTTTCAGCACATTGGGAACACGCATAAGCAGTCCTGTGTGAGCTGAGCCAATGATTGCTCAGTACCACACACAAAAGGTGACAGCAGAATTTATCCAGTTAGGTCTGGCTTCTTTAAAGTCTTTGTTCTAAGCCAAAGGTAGAGAGCAGATTTTCTCAACCTTGGCACTATTGACATTTTGGGCCAGGTAATTAATTCTTCATGAGGGGAGGTTGTCCTGTGCATCATAAGATTTAGCAGCATTCTGGTCTCCAACTGCTAGACCCCCACCCCTGCCCAATGGTGACAACCAAAAATATCTATAGATATTGCTAAATGTCTCCACTCAGTTGAGAACCATTGGTATAGATTGATGATTAAACAGTGGCTGGAGACATCATGTTGCAGCATATCTAAGCAATAACTTATTCCCATGGAAACATACATGCCAGATTTCTCAAAATGGTATTAATTTCGGATCATCAATCCCCAGACCCAACATGTATGCCTTGGCTTAGAAGCCCACATGGGCTGATTTTCTTACATTTGAAAATATGGTAACCATCCGTGTGCAATGTTTGTCTTATTTAGACCTTAGAGTTTGAGTACACATATTGTACCACCATTCATTGTTAGTCTCATGTATTTTGTTTAGGTAGATGATTGATGCATTCCATGGTGGTTGATGGAATTAAATGCAATTATATCTTGAGTGATATAAGTCTGACTTTAGCTTAATTGAAACAATTTTCTTTTAAGACTTTAAGGAACAAATCAGTATAAATTTTTGGTTGGAATTTTTTTCCCCATATTGGTGCTAAGGTAAAATTTTTGTGCCATTCTCATGTGACATGATCAGATTGGTTTAGTAGTGTGTCACACTTTATGTGGAAATGACGGCCTTTTGGAAGGCACGAGAAGAGTATTGTTTACCTGTATACCGGGATGCTTTCCAGGTAGCTTCTGGCACATTGGCTATACTATCTGAAGCAAGTTCATTTATCTTTAGGGTAGATTTCATTTGTAAAATAAGGCTGATATTACTTATGTTTTAATTTTATTTATTTTTCTTATATCACTGCTTTTATTTTATTTTTTACATTTTTATTTTAATGTTTATTGTATTTTTTCCATTACCATTTAGTTCCCTTCTACCCTCTGCCCCTCAGCAATCACCACACTGTTGTCCATGTCCATAGTCATTTGCCTTTCTCCTCATCCTTCCACCCTCTAATCTCCCCTCCACCCACTACCTGTCATCCTGCTCTCCATCTATGAGTCTGTCCCCATTTCCTTGTTAGGGCAATTTGTTCATTAGATTCCACACATGAGTGAAATCATATGGCATTTTTCTTTCACAGATTGGCTTATTTCACTTAGCATAATGTTCTCCAGGTCTATCCACACTGTCACAAAGGGTAAAATTTTCTTTTTTTTTACAGTCAAGTAGTTTTCCATTGTGTAAATATCCCATAGTTGTTTTATCCACTCATCTACTGATGGACACTTGAGCTGTTTCCATATCTTGGTGATTATAAATAACGCTGCAGTGAACATAGGGGTGCTTATGTTCTTTTGAATTAGTGTTTTTGGGTTCCTTTTGATATATTCCCAAAAGTGGGATCACTGGGTCAAAAGGCAGATCCATTTTTAATTTTCTGTGGTATTTCCACACTGCTTTCCACAGTGGCTGTACCTGTCTGCATCCTCACCAATAATACAAAAGGGTTCCCCTTTCTCCACAACAATTCCTATCAAGATTTCAATTATGTATTTTACAGAACTTAACAACTATTTCAAAAATTTATATGAAACCACAAAGGCTCCACATAGAAACAGTAATCCTGAAAAAGAAAAACAAATTTGGAGGAATCATGCTACCTAATATCAAACTATATTCTAAGCCCATAATAATCAAAATAGTATGGTACTGGCATAAAAACTGACACAGAGATCAGTGGAACAGAACAGAGGGCACAGAAATAAACCTACATGTTTATAGTCAATTAATATTCAGCAGAGGAAGCAAGCATATACAATGGGGTAAAGATAGTTTATTCAATAAATGATGCTGGAAAAATTGGACAGACACATGCAGAAAAATGAAATTAGATCACCCTCTTACACCACACACAAGAATAAATTCAAAATGGATCAAAGACTAAAATGTTAGACCCCAAAACATAAGAATCCTAGAAGAAAACATAGGCAGCAAAATCTCAGGCATTGCTCGTAGCAATTTTTTTTTATCAGATATGTTTCCCCAAGCAAGGGAAACAAAAGAAAAAATAAACAAATGAGACTACATGAAACAAAAAAGGTTTTGCTCAGCAACAGAAATCATCAACAAAATAAAAAGACAACCCATGTAATGGGAGAACATATTTGCTGATATATCTGATAAGGGATTAATAGCCAAAATTTATAAAGTACTTACAAAACTCAACACCAAAAAACCCCCAAACAACCCAATTAAAAAATGGGCAAAGGTCCTGAATAGACACTTCTCCAAAGAGGACATACACATGGCCAATAGACTTATGAAAAGATGCTCAACATCACTAACCATCAGAGAAATGCAAATAAAAACCACAATGAGATACCATCTCACACCTGTCAGAATGGCTGTCATCAATAAGTTACTTATGTTCTTAAAACAAGCATCAAAAATTACCAATTTTATTTTTAACACATTTGCTCAAGAAATACAGTGGTAGCAAACAAAACAAAATCAAAGTTTGTACCTCATAGTAGATTTTATACCAAATGCTACATGGTAATATGGCTGTTTAGGCTGTAATAAGATGATAAATTATAGGGGATATTGAGTGTTGTCAGTATTTAAATTGTGTCTTGAAAATATTTATGATAGAAAATGTGTATCATTTTCCATATCACTATTCTGAGGCTATGGAATTTACTAGTCTAATGAAATACCAAATTTTCAACATCAGGTAGAGGAATTCATTAACATAGTATCTTAGCTAATGCTGAAGAATAATTACCCATGGAGATATTTTTTCTGGTACTACATAGCTTAGAAATAATTTTTTCAAATTATTCTTGGACTATTCTATATTTACCATTTATTAAAGATATACATTTTACACTGAAGTCAGTACCTTGAAAAATAATTGCGGCTCATAGTATTAAATATTTTTAAAATGTTGGTTTTTTTCAAAACAATTATTTAAAGCTCAGCCTATTTACTTTTTCCCAAATCTGTGTCTATGTAATAATTTGCCTTTCTCTCTCCCTCCCACTTCACAGCATTAGACTGCAGAAGAGGAACTGTATAAATCAATGAGAAAGTATCTATTAATTTTGAGCTCTCAGTCCTTGTGAGATCGTGGCAGAGCACATCCTACTGTTGCTGTGTTTACGACAGCATTTCTGGATTCTTCCCATGAGTATATACAGAATATCCATTGTACCTTGGTCTGATATTTCCTGGCCCCATCATGAATTTTTATACTCTTTGAGGACTTGGATGATAATATGAGAAAGATATTTTTGTTGTCATTTTATGTTTTTAGTTTGGAGTTTTGGTCCAGCTTTCCAGTTAAAGTCTCAATTTTCTGAAATTAACTTTTTTTCTGAAATGTTATGAAAATTGCCCTAACTTCTCCTTTTTCTCATCTTTTCCTGAACTTTCATCTTTCTTCAATGTGCTAAGGTGTTCATCTCAACTTGCAACTACATTTTAAGGAGAAAAACCTGTAGACAAGAGTAACCAGTTAACAACCAAATTAGCTCAAGTTTCTGCACTATCATACAACTGTAGCATTGGTGCAGATTCTCATCACAGCAAGGACCTGTGGCTCCATTACTCATGCCCCCACCCCAACAGATTTGAAAAAATTAGGAATAATACAAAATCATCTTTAAACTCTTAATGTTGGATTTTTAATGTCAGCAAAATCTTTGCCATTTTTTTGGCCAGAAACTGATTTGAAAGAATGAAGTAAGGATATATTCTTCCCTCTTTCCAATCCCAGCCAAATTGTAGACATGTAATTATTTCAGATTATTTTTCATTTTCAGGATTTAGTAACTGCATACGCTTATTCTAGCTATTGTTACCATGATAGTGCCATACAAAAATATTAATGCTAGAGTTTCATGGACATGCCTTGTATGGGCACATTCTTTTAAAATGTACCATAATATCATTGATTCTTTCTGTACACAGCCATACCTACCAGTTACTGACAATTAGACAAAAAAAATTAAGATCACCTTATTAGGCTGCTTCCACCTGTTTATCTTAGTTTGATTGGCCTCAGCCAGAAAGGAAAATACTATATGTGTATTGATTCAGTCTGTCCAAATTTTGAAGCTTAATTCATACAGACCTAATTACTAGCACAAAAGATGCTTCAACTTTTATGGTATGAATTTCTAGAGAAGAACTTTCTCAGAGCTGTGAAGATAGAGCTGATTTGCCTTCTCCCTGCCCACAGAGTGCCCTAAACAAAGTGCTAGTTTATGGTATTTAAATAAAATTGTCTACACCTTGTACTGAATATAAGAAAGCAAAAATGATTTCAAGAAATACTTCCACGAAAACCTCTTCGTGATCTGTCTTGGAGGAACTCTGAGAAATTGTTCTATGTCTTGTCTAAGCCATCAGATGATCATGTGTGTATCCCCCGGTCATGCACATACTTCTGAAGAGCAGAGACTCATCTTTGATTTGCAAAGCTGCACAGAGAGCAGATGCTCAGAAATCTTTGTTGAATTGAATTCATAATAGGCAATTTGTTTGGGAAACGAATTTTTGTCAATGTACTTAATACAGATTTCCTCCCCTACAAACCACTTCCCTTTATATTTTATCTTAGAAGTTCAGTTATTGCTCTTTTGGTGAGCTGAGAAAGACTTCAAATGGACAGGTACTGTTTTTCTCCTCAGTGGCTGAGTTCCCTAGATAATTTTTAAAATCTCATTGTTGGCTTGTGGGCTGGGGTTTTGAGTATCTACGTGGTATAGAGAGGACTTATTTTTCTGACTTAAATTTTCTGACCATGTCTTCTCTATCTGCAGATAAAGATCCCCTTAACCTGGCTTGACCTTCTGAGTTGAATCTTCCTCTAATACATTCACTTCTGAAACTGCATCTCATTTCTAAATAAGCATCAAGAGAACAGTTATATTTGCATTTGAGCCAGTATGAATGGCAGAAGTTTACTTTTCTGGGTAGCAAACGCCAGGAAATAGATCAAGAAATTATTTTCAATGTTTCTTGAAGGATAGTTAGACAAATATCAAGTGCTGTTAGAAAACCTGTGGAAATATTGACATCATGGTATCTAATTTCTTTCTGCTTAGTGGATCTACACCAGATCTTGGGCAATTTCCATTTAAATACATACCCCTAAAGCCTTCAAAGTATTCATGGAGTTTGCTTTGCACATTGCATGATAATATTCGGAATGCATTTGAATCACTCTGCTTCTCCAGTCAGTTTAGCTGTGAGATTAAAATCCAAGTTATTTTATTTTCCTCAAGACAAAAATTAATTGTAGCTATTGCTTATTAGACCAACTAGTGGGCTCTGTTGTTTTATTATTCTGTGAAATACTATACTTCCATTTTCCATTATAGTGCCATTTTCTTGTAAATTAAATCCTGTAGAATAAAGATGAATTTGGCATCCAACTAAATTTGAATTTATTTTATTACATAGCCTTCTCCCACAAGGAGCCTCCTCCCATTTCCCCTTCCACTATTTAGATAGGAATTTATCTCCTTTCAAAACACAAATATTCTAGAAAAATTGTATGTGATACAATTGTATGTGATACAATTTTTCTAACCCAACAAACCATTTTAGCACACTGTTCCAGTTTATGTTTTAATAATTCCTATAACTCCATTTTTAAATGCAAGAAATTTCCTGGGCAAAAATTATTACTAGTGAAATATCAAGACAATCATTTATATTTAAAAGATCATTTTTAGGATGAACTTATAACAATAATAATATTTGTTGGTCTTTTAATTATAGCCAGGAACTGTACCACATTTAAGTACATTATCTTACATAATACAACACACCTATAAATGTGATATTTTATAGTGAAGAAACATGCCTGCCATAGGTCATGAGGCTCATGTCTGTCTACCCCAAAGCCATGCTTTTAAATGCTGTATCATACACACCCCAGTGATAGCCTCTGGTAGGCAACACTCAAAGTGACCAGTGATGCCTTTTTGCCCTCTACACGCAACCACAGCTCCACTGAGTGCCATTGTGGTTTTCCATTAGACTTAGACACAAGTACATCACCAGTTTGATTCCTAATCAGGGTACATGCCTGGGTTGCATATCCCCAGTATGGGGTGTGCTAGAGGCAACCATACATTGATGTTTCACTCCTTCTCTTTCTCCCTCCCTTCCCCATCTCTCTACAATAAATAAATAAAATCTTTAAGAAAGACACAAGTGCAATATTCATATACAATAATAGTAATATACTTTTCATAATATAATCACAATAGCTAATATACTAGATGCCATACTAAATGTTTTACATATATTCAATCTTCATATCAACTTAAGAAATAGGTTCTCTTATTTTCTCTAATGCCCATGGTTTGTAGATGGCAGAGGTGGGATTAAATCCAATCCTCTCCCCATGCCAAAATTGGAAAATAAAATTATAGAGAAATTTAAGATCATCTATGACTTTATGACCCAAACAGAACTATATTTAGCTGACTTTCCTTCTTGCAGATTCTATGCCTGTGCATAGCTACAGAGATAGGTGGGCAACTACTCTTTTAGAAAAACTGAATTATACAACACATAATATCTGGGAACTTACTTTCCACTGAACAAGGAACCACGACACTTTTTTCCTGTCAATAATGAGAGATAACCCTCATTGTTTTTTAATGGCCACGTAGGTTGTTCCTTAATTTAGTTAATCAATCCCTTGTGGTTGGACATTTGGGTTACTGCCTTTTTATCCTATTAAAATACAAATGGAATTTTGTTCGTAACATCAGCCTTTAGTAATATATCAAACTTGACCCAATTCAGCAAATTCCTTGTGGCTTATGAGAAAAACTTTTGTGAAATGCCTGTGATCCAGTCGAAGTGGAGCCTCAGTTTGGTTAGACTTGGGATAATGTTTACATCCAAGACAAGTCTTTCAAGAAACATGACAGCCCCTCATGTTTCCCTTGCATGTGAGAAAGTTCTCCCTGTGTCGTTTCTTTCCTATGGCTTGGGCAGACCCGGTTTTCTGTTACATAGCCCCACCTCCAGCCATGGCTCTGCCTAGACATTTAAGTTGTTTGTCCTAATCATGAACAATCCAGGAGATGGGAAATATTCTATATATCTGAGCCAGAGCCTATCCTGCCTTTTTGTAAGAAAGTCATATATTCATTCAAAAACTATTCAGTAATCATTTTATCTGTGTCATTAGTGGTCCTTATCTTCCAAAATAACCAGTCTAATAGGAGCATGTCAGTTAGGATGCTGTTTGCTGCAGTAAGGGAAGACCCTGTGCCTCTTCACCTGAAACAACAAGGTCACTTATTCTTTAACACAAATGTGTAAGTGGGGCAAGCTCCAAGCCTGATTCTATTAACCCATAGTTCTCTGCTCTGCCCTCCTTGGCTTCAGGACTCTACCCTCAGGCCAGTTAGAAGATGGCTACAACAGTTCAGGCCTCACATGCAGACTCTGAAGTAACCAGGGGTAGAAATGGCACTCTCTCTTGTGTCTGTCTTTAAGAGCAAGGAAGCTCATCTTAGAAGCCCTGCCACCTACAAGCATCCCTTACAGATTTCAAGGGCCTGATCTGGGCAGCCTACCCATCCTTTAATCAGCTACTGCCCAGAGATCTACCCATTAGTGCTAGGGTGGGGTCAGCCCCTGAGAAGCTCATGGTCCTGAAGGGAAAAGATAGATGGCTGAGCACAGTCTGGGCTCTGTTAGGAAGGAATGTGGGCAGAAATGGGTGCAGCACTCTCTGTTAAAGAGGAAACTGGCTTTTAGAAGTGTCATGAAGAATCATCCAGGCAGTGGGAACAGCAGGTGTAAAGGCCTTGAGGCAGAAATGATGTGTTTCTTGTGTTTAAAAAGATAAATGGTGGTGGAGCCAGTAAGTGGGGCATATTCTGTGCCTCTGAGTTCACATGAAGGATCTGAGACTTTGTCCGGAAAGCAGGATGACCTGGTGGGTTTAGCACAGCAGTGACATGATTTAATTCATGTTTATGACAGATTCCCAGGCTGCTATGTGAGGGTTTTGACGGTAAGTAGCAAGGGTAAGAACACAGAAATTGGAGGTGCAAACAACTGGCCTAACCTGAGGAGAGAAGTGGAAAGAGTTGAGAAATATTTAAGAAGTCAGTTTTGGCCAGTCTTGGCAACGAATTGGATCTGGGGAAGGGGAGGGAAAAGGTGGTGCTGAGGATGACTTAGGGATTTCTCTCTGAGCAGTTAGACAACTGGCATTGCCATTAGTGAGGAACAATCGAATTAAAGGTAAAAATAATTCACTTTGAGTAAAGTGAATTTGAGGTGCCTGTGAAATATTATTTGGAGATGAAGAGTGGTAACAGTAGCAGTGGTTCAAACACCATTCAGAGTCTTTTATTTGTATGAAATAATCAAATTTTCACAATAACCCAATGAGGTAGATGCTGTTATCCTCATTTTATAGATGTGGTAACTGAGACCCAGAGAAGTTAAGCAATTTGGCCAGAGTTACATGGCTAGAGGGTGTTGTGTCAGTTACAAGAGCCTTCTAGGCTGGAACTCGAAGTACTAGAAATACTCAGCTTATCCATGCTAAGTAAAGCCATGGGAGCAAACAAAATCACCTGGGCAGAGCTGAGCCCTGGGGATTCTGTGATTTGATTTAGAACCTGAGAGACACAAAGGACTACAGAGGAAGGAGGTGAGGAGGAAGGAAGAAGAAAGTCTTCCTATAGGTAGGCTTTTTAAAAATAAATGTTATGACCAGAAAGAAGTGGGGTGGGGGCTGGATGGAGGTGGACAAAGAGGGGCTAGGAAATGGGGGCATCTTTAATAGTGTCAATGATAAAAAACAAAGAAAAAAGTGTTAAAATAAAAAACAAAAGTATTTGGTCATTCACAAGCTAAGAAGAAGGTTATAAAAGGTTCTTAAATTCTGCCAGAGTATATGGAATGTGAACATGTATGTTAGCACTCGATGTGCTGCCACTTACAAATTATAGTTTGTATAAATTTGTGCAAGTCACTTATTTGCATTAGGGTTAGCTTCTACTGCATAAAACAAATAAATTGAAAATAGTAATAACTTAACCAAGAGGGTGGTTTATTTCTCTCTTTGAGAAAACCGCAGCGACAGCCAGTTCAAAGCTGATGGCTCCACAGAGTTCTTAAGGATCAAGGTGCTACCTAGCTTATAGTTCTTCCATTACTGTGAGTTGGCTCTTGTCCTCATAATGGCTGCCAAATTCCAGCCATCATATCTCTGCTTTAGAAAAAATGGATGAAGGGAAAAGCAGACTAAAGAAATAGTTTATCCCTTCCTTTCCTTTCCCACCTCTTTTTATCGTTCTATTACAGTTGTCCCAGTTTTCCCCCATTGCTCTCCTCTGCCCTGGCCAAGACTTCCCAGAAATCTCTCACAAAACTTCAGTTTACAGCTTAATGGCAACGCTTGATAATATGGTCACACCTACCTTCCCAGGAAGCTGGGAAACAGTCTTTTCACTGGGCATAAAACCAAGAAGCTTTCACTAAAAAGGAAGGAAGAATGAATATTGGCAGGCAAGAATCCATTTCTGCCATCATCAATTTGCTCTTTTGTAAAATAGGGATTAGAATATAGAATAGTTGCTTTACCTCTCTTGTTGGTTTGTTGTGGGGACCAAATGTTGTAATAATTAGGCAAATGCTTGATAAATTATAAAATACTACTGTGAGAGTGACCATTGACTCCTCTAGCACACAGTAGGTATTTATACTTTGAATGAGAAAATCTTGAACAAAGTTAAGAGTTTTCACTACAGGAGAAGAGAGAGCGTTTTCCTACAAATCTTGCCTTTCAATGATAAAGCCTTCTTTTGCTTTCAGAACTAATTTCAGAATAGCCAGTGTTGAAATTTGATTAGCTCTGCAGTAAAATGTGCCATCAGTATTGCCTAGTGTCTGCTGAACGCAGGCACTGTCCAAAGAATGCTTTCTGGTAGTTAAAGCACGAGAATTAATGTGGGGGCAGTAGCTCATATCATTAACCCATCTGGTCCTCACCGTTCTGACATATTGGTAACATAATGAGGATTCCAGACCAAGGTCTCTTTCGATAATTGCATTTAAAGGATTGGCTCTATCATTCAGAAACTAGTTGCAGTGATCATTAAGAAACTGAATGCAAAGCTAGCAGGGCATTTTAGATACTGTAGCTACTGGTTGTGCCTGGAGATTCTCTGCTGCGGGTAAAAGCAAATGAAGTTCTTTTCCCTGTTAAAATAAATCTAGGGTAGACAGGGATTTTCTGAGTATTAATATTCTTTTTAGGTTTTGAGTTTGACTCCAGAAAGATGATGTTTTTGCATTAAAAACTGACCTTTAAGATTATTCTGTCACATGCAGCAAAGAATTCCTATTATCTTTCACTATAAATGTGCTTTATATGCCCACATCAATTTCAAATTTCTCTGAAAGTGGAATAGTGACTGCTTTTGTGTGGTACTTTTCATTTTAGGATTTGAAAGATTTAGGAACTTCTTCTCTTTCCTCAAATCCCCTCTTTCATGACCCGAGTTGGACTATAAATGTGTAATGAATGTTTGCTGAGTTAGTGCATCGTAACCTCCTGTGCTCATGGACCTTGGTACTTCCTGAAAGTGCCTGAAGGGACAGATATGAGGACAGAGCCCTGACATCAGCCTGTTCCTTATGATATCCCCTTTTTCCTTTCCTTGACCTGATGCCTATTGCTCAGTGAGGGAACTTTGCAAAGGAAAAGGGAACTAACACAATTAGAGCTTATTTAATTATGACAACTTTTGTTATGTCACCTCAAAGAAAAACTGAAAAGATGCTTTATAAGTTAAAATTCCATATTGCAAGTAAAATGGGAAAAAGTGGTTGACGTATTATAAGCCAAAATTCTAAGAATTCAGCTTCAGCGATCTGGGGAGTTTCCCTGGTTGGAAGTGGTATGATTCAATGAGTTTCACTGATGCTCTGGAGCATGAGTCCTATTGGATAGTCATTAACTGTGCTTTTCCGGTGCCCTGCAGCCTTCCACACCTTCAGATGGGATTCAACCGGAACCTGGAGCGAATTCAGACAAAGAGTAGTGGGCAAAATCAATCAACACCCTAGATTTGGAGTCAGGAGATATGTAGTAAACACATTAATTGCCAGTTTTAGTCTAAAGTTTCCTGTGTTAATATAGTGATTGTACAGGGAAGGAAGTAGATGTTATTATCCCCATTTTGCTGTTAAATAAATGGTCACAGAGCTACTTGATTGATTGGTGCTTAACCCTTGGTGTTCAGTGTTCAGGTAATAGGCTCTGAGGTCAATTCAGTCATTAGAAAAAAAACCCAAGAGTATAAAAATAAATTCCTAATTCAATGTGAATTTAAAACTTCTTATGGGGAGAAACTAACCAATGGCTTTCCGTGCTAAGACCTCTTTAGAAATTGACCATCTTTCATGCAAAACAATAATAAAATGTCCCCAGTGGAGTTGCTGACAGGACAAAAAGAATAGGACATTTACCCATGTGAAAAGACAAACAGAATTCAATTTCTGTGTTCTGAAACAAAAGAAGTTAAGAATTCCTTGTGAAAGTCTCAAAAATATATATAAGCAGAGTTCCTTACTTCCTGAGGAATGGTCAGGGCAGGCCCATGTTAGAGCTATTGATGGGAATTATACACAGATATGGAGTTATGCACACAAGGGAGAGAAAACAAGGATGTGTTAGCAAGGACGAACCTTCTTGCTAAATTTTTTCCCAGGAGTACTATTTAGATTTCACACCATCACTACACAAATGGCAACTGGCACTGAAAAATTGGTCTGCGAACTAATGGGAGGTAAATAAGGGAGCGGTGTAATGTCATCACAGAAATAAAACAAGATATCTGAGCTTTAAGGGAAGTAGACTTAACAAGTGATTCTTCAATGGAATGTGAAGTTTCTTAGATTCTCTGTCATCCTATGTTCAATAGGTAGCTGAGTAGCTCTTGTTATGAAATCTCAGAATGAGCTCATGGGAGGAAAAATGCTGAGGAATATATTAACCTTGACAGTATTATGGAGGGAAAGACAGTTTGAAAAGAGTTGAATCAAAAAGCCTACACTGCCTGGTCTTGAGCATTCTCATGTTACCCGCAGTGCAGGAGTTCTGAGTGGTGGTTGACAGATCTCTAGACTCCAGAGCCCTGGGCCACTGTGTAAAATGGCACATTCTGGGTAAGTCACTTGACCCCTCTGTGTCTAATTTTCTACATCCATAGAAGGGGACAAAAAAGACACTAGCATGGCATTTGGAAAATTGTGTTCCATGGAACACTAGTCTACTATGAGACCTCAAATTTGCCCCACAGGGAAACACCAACCAACCATGTCTGTGGTCAAATTACGTTCGGGACACACAGGATTAAACAAAGTTTACAGGGCTTATTACAGGCCTTCTTGGAGCCTTAAAAAGGCAAAGTTTTGATGCACTTCTTTGAGAAAATAGTATGTTAATCATAATTACGGAAAAACAAAAGAAATTTCATACCCGGCCTACATACTGGGGATGTTACAAAGATCTACATAAGATAACAGATGTAAAAGCACTTGGAAAAGGCAAAGCACTACCTGAACATTAGGCATCTTTAAAGATTCCCAAAGACTTGAGGGTTTGGGGGCTGGCTGACACCACGAAGCATAACACTTTTCTATGCTAAGGATCTTCCTCCTTATCCAGCTTCCCCAAGGCTATGGATCTAGTTGGGGAGAAAGGAGTAGGATTCCAGCTTTTGTAGGAGTGCTGTAGTATGTTTCTCAGAGTGTGATTCTCAGAACACTTGCATGGAAACTATCTGGGCTGCCTGTTACACATTCACATTCCTGGGTCAGCAGGTCTAAGAGGAGACCAGGGGTCCAAATTTTTAACAGATACTTTAGTTGATTCTTGTATACACTATAATTTGAGATCCACCAGCCTGAAGGGTCTTTGCACAGTTCAGAATCTCCAAAACTTTAAAAATTCATGTAATCCCTTAAGGGGTGTGCTAAGGGTAAAGTGGTAAAGAACTTCTTCCCTAGGGGAGCCTGTACTGGACAGGAATCAGTCTGTCTGGTGCCAGAGGAGACAATTCATTTTTCAAATAACTTTCACTGAGCCCCTGTTCTATGCCCCAACAGGGTGATTTTAGTACAAATGCGTAATGCTTACAAGTCAGCATTATCCCCTTTTTGTGGGAGAGCAAGCTGACTTTCCTAAGATCACCTCGTGAATTTGTTAGAAACTTTTAGGTTGCAAGTGATAGAGAACCCCACCCATTCTGACTTTAGTGAAAAAAGGATTTATTGGTTCATATAAAGAAAATCTCCAGTGTTATAATGGTTTCGGGTGGGTCTGGATCCAGGGGCCCAAATAATGTAATGAAGTCTCAGTCTCAGCAGGTGCTCCCCTCAGGTAACAGAAAAATTGCCAGCAGCTCCACAGTATGGGATGAAGGTTGGAAAACTGTGGTCCCCAAAGCTGACTGCTTGTATTGTCAATAAAATTTTATTGAACACAGCCTTGCCCATTCGAGTACATTTGTCTATGGCTGCTTTTATGTTGCAGTAGCAGAACTGAGTATTTGCAACAGAGTTAGGCAGCCCATAAACCCCAAAGTAGTTATGATTTGGCTTTACAGAGAGTTTGCTGACCCCTGCAGGAGAACCCAGGCTTTGTCGAGGTTTGATTTGGACCTCTGAGAGGTATTATTTATTGATTTCAAGAGCATCAGACCCCAGGGTCTGAGATTTTAAGGTAAACAAAGAATCGACATTATTTAAAGATTGTCACTTTGGATTAACACAAGACTTGGAAATTCATTTACAATTTAAGTAAACAAGTTTCATTCCCAAAACAAATACATTCTGTGGATTAAAAGAACAATAGAATGTTTCATATATTTTTGTAGTCAGTACATGTTTTTGTGTTTTTGCGGTTGAAGATTCCATTCCTGGGAGATAAAACAGGAATTTTGTATTGAATATCTCCAAAAGAACTTTGCTGATAACATCTATTATCTCAATAGATATAACAACACAGACATGGATAAATTTAAATTTAAATGAGGCTTTTTCCCTACTGGTCTGGTCCATTAGCAATGCTGTTTGTTCACTGACTCCTGTGGTCATAGAATATAAATAGCCACTCAGCGCAGTACTTAGAAAATATGAAGTGTTTGACATAATAGGATTGTTTCCTCTCAAAGCATATGAATTACCATTGTGACCTAGAGATTCTTTCAATATTAACCAAGTCTGAGTGAAGGTTTTTAAGTTTATGGCCCCAGCTTTGACCAGGTTTGAAGCCTTTCTGATCTACAACCCAGTTGGGAGAGTATGTGTATCAAACCCCCCCAAAACCCAGAATTGGTCTCATTGCCTGGCTAGGCTCAATTGCTCATTTCTAGGTGAATTACTAGTGATAAAGGGTAGAGAATGCAATGTTCTGAATTGGCCGGCACTGGGTCATATGCCCACCTCTAGAGTCACGAGTGAGATTCTTCTTTCCTGAACCAGAAGTAGAGAAGGGGCGATCCTCCAAAAGAAGCGCATGCCACCTGCTGGGAGGCCAAAAATCAACTCAGCAACCAATAACTATGAAGCTGTAGATTCTGGATGTGAACTCACATCCTTCTGGTTTCAAAATGAACATCCTTCCCACTCTACACAGGTATAGCATTTTCTAAGTAAGGCAGATCTGACCCAGTGTCAGACCAGACTGGTACCTGCTGAGTTCTCTATTGCAGCTCGTGGCGTGGGCGCATGGAAGGGAACATCCTATGGTTCCACATGCCCTACTGACCCAGGGAGGGCATCCTCCAGGGCACCTACATTCAGGGGTGCATATGTCTTATGGCATCTTAGGATAAGGCAGATAACATCCCCTTTTTCTTGCTAGAGTGGGATCAATTTATATTGACATCTGTTTGTAGCCTTTTAAAAAGAAAGTCATTTGTCCCCTGGTCCCTGAAGCCCCCCTGTTACTTTAGTCAGTAATTTGGAAATTTGAAAAGCTAGGCTCTCACTGAGTGAGAACGTGTTCATGAAAATAGACAAGGCTTAATAGCATGTGTTTCTCTTCTCCTGGGAATTATATCTTCCTATTCATTAGTTCCTCCTTAGTTTTCCTAAATGTAAAGTGGGGATAATCTTTCACTTCCTCATAAGATTAATGTGGGATACGTAAGGTAATACTTTAAGTGCTTTGATTGGTGCCTGGCATAGACTTAGTGACTAAAACATGGTAGCTGTTATCAATACTTTTATTATTATTATTATTATTATTATTATAGCTGTCATCATTGTCATCAGCACCAATGCCCAAGAAAGCACTGTCCTGTTTAGAATCTCCCTTCCTGTTACGAGGTAACTGGAAACCCTGTTCACAGTCCACAGAGTTCTATAGACCACGTTACAGGCTCTCTCTGTTACAATGGCTACGGTCCGAGAACCAGTAGAGCTGCTCCGTTTGCTCTCTTTAAAATCAGTAGATCTCAGGGCATGGGGTGGAGGGGCATTCTCATATTCCTCTTAGATTTCAATTACTCGTTCAAGAGAGGATTAACAGAAACATGACTTGAGCCATCTTTGGCCACATGGATCCACATGGTCTGTGGATCCACAGACCCCTTCTTCCTTCCATTGCATACTGGCATAGGCCTTGGGTCCTTTGCCAAGGTGCCAGCCTATTCATAGTGCCAAAGGCAGTGGCAAGCCTGTGAAAGCATCCTTTGGGACCTGCTCCCAGCAGTGGGTAGAATGGCCTCCCACCAGGCAGAAAGCTCTGGAGCCAGAGAGGAGGAAGTTGGCCAAGTGCCCAAGCAAACGTGCTGAGAAGTATGGGCTTGGATGTGTGCAGCCTCACTGTCTCCTCCCACCATTGCCCACCTGCAGGGCTGTACTGTGCAGTCACACCCACTGTTGCTTGTTCCACCGTGAAGACTACCCTTCTTGTAGCAACAAGATTGACTAGCAACTCTCTAAATACAAACATTTATGTGTCCCTCCCCAGAGGTACAGTTGGGCAAGTCTCAAATATCATGCTGGTGTATAATGGTTGTGGTTTTGTGTGGCATGTAATTGGTATTTCTTCTGGTGGTTCCCAAGTAGAGAAGGCAGCCATCTCTGTGTCCAGAAAACTGAGGGATATCAGAGCTCTTTCCCTTCCTCCAAGCAAATTAAGCAGACTTTGGATTAAGATGCATAAACTCTTTGTTCAATGAAGCTCTATTGTCATTAACACTATGCTTGGTCAGTATCAGTGTTCATACCTTACTTCTAATGCACGGATTGATCCATCTTCAACCTGATAGTAAAGGAAGAGGAAGAGGAGGGTGGTACACAGAGAGTGGAAGACTGGATAACGGTGGCGAAGGTCAAGTACAGGACAGAGTGAGAAGGTGGGTGAGAATACCACAGGTCCTCATCCTTAGCAATATTAGCGCCAGAAAGTTTTCAGACATGGTGCCTGAAAACCCTTTCATGGCTTCGTGATCAATGTGGCAGTGTTGTTTTACCTCTCAGCTCAGTATAGGCTGCCCTGTGGTCTGTAAAGCAGCCATCCTTCTCCGAGCTTTTGCCTCCTTTTGCCCCTGTGGCTACCTCCTCTAAAGCCCAGGTTTCTCCCCTCAAACTCCCTCACACCTTCATCCCACTCCTCAACTCGTGGGGTGAGGCAGGGCCTCCTGATTTTACAATAAAAATCTCTTTTTTTGTTTTATAAACACACCTCGTAGTTAACACAGGTCAGTTCTAGACTGGACGGAAACTCTTCAAAATCTGGCCTCTTTGAGAGTGTGTGTGTAATTTATGGAGTGAGAAATGGAAGATACTGCCCTCTTACACCTGATAATTCATACCAGTGCTTCATTTCCCTGCCATGAGGTGCTTCTGTGAAACAAAATGCATTTTTAAAGGGGAAGCCGCAGTTGTTGAGAATTTTCGAAATGGCCATGTACCTGTATGACATCGTTTTGCTGTCATAAAGAAAGGTAACCTGCCTGTGGCAGAGGCAACAGGTTTAGCCACAGGACAGCTCACTGGAGTAAACTGCCAGCTAACCACATCTCCACCCCCATCTTTGGCCCCCACTCATATGGTGGTGAAATATGGTGAAAATGTAATCCCTTCTAATGAAATTGGAAGGAAAAGTGAGTGTCATCAGATCCTGATACATAAGCATGCTGTTTTGGGTTCACTTTGGGTTGAGAAGCAAATATTTAATTTGTGAGAATCTCGGGTCTTCCAAAAGTCCCAGGAGCACTTGGCACATGGAGAGACCTACGGTGGGGGCCCCAGATGTCCTGGCCCTCCTGCCTCCAGTGTTGACTAGACATCAGACAGCGCAGGCACCGTGGCTTCCCTCTTTTTAAACTTCTCAGGGGAACACCGTGTGACTAACACTTTCTAGGCCAGCAGGATGCCAGAGTTGGTGCTTTCTTTGGATAAAGCCTTCTGAAAACCAAGCAACCATGAGAAGTATAATTGCAAGGGTGCCAGCTGAAGTATCCCTTGCCCACCCCCCACTGCATGTTCCAAGAGCCCACCAGAACAACCCCAGGCTACAACAAGGGGTGGTTATCAGAGCCCCACAGACAAAACTATTGGTTTCTTGATAGTTAAACTCATGCATAAGTATTTTCTTGCCTGCTTTTCTAAAAGGAAAGAAAAATCATCTCCCAACCATTTCTCTCTACAGATACAGTAAATCCTAGTCATGTAATGAAAGGGAGCACAGACTATCTAATCTCTTAGAAGAGTATTTTTGGAGGGTGGTGGTGAGAAGACCCCAGAGACGATGTGGGTCAGGCCTCCCGTTCTCCCTCAGCTCTCTGAATTAGCTCAGCTGCCCAGCATCCTACCTTTTGATTCAGCATTCTCGGTCCAGGCAGTTCACATTCAAGCTGATTCATCTCTAAGTGAGCACTCTCTCCAGACAGCTGTCTCCTCTCAGCAGCACAAGGACGCCACCTTTGAGAGCAGTGGGCTTGGGCAAAGCAGTCTTTTCATCATCTGTTTGAAAAGAAGGCTGTTTTTATAAACACGCCTGGCCTGTACGCCTTTCCTCTCCCACTCGCCTCCCTCCCATCCTCTCTCATGTCCCTGCGGTCAGAGAACACTATTCTGAGCCCAATTTGTTTTCTTTTGTTTTCCTCCTCTTCAAACTGTATTCACAATTGGCCTATTTTCTCACTGTTAAACCTTCCCATTTCAGAGTCTGGTGGCAAAGCCGTGAGGTTGAGAGCTAGCCCCTGTCGCCAAAATAACTGGGAAAGAAATAATGTGGATGATTAAACTGTAAATCAGTTAAACTTAAAGTCATCCAGTCTGCTCAATAATCTAGTGTACTTTAGGGCAAAACATCTCGAATTTGATAGTATACTTATTAAGTATTCATTTAATTATCAAGTTATAATTATACCTTTATAATGCTCTGTCAGCGTCTTGCCACTCCAAGTTTTTCCAAGGCACTTGTAATTTCTTACAATTACTTTAATGTGGTAATTTCAGAATAACTTTTATTCATTTCTTAAAGATGCAATTATGAAATAGTTTTTTGTTCTTATGGTATATTTTTCTTAAGATAGATAGTGATACTCATTTTCATGAGCTAGATCAAATGCCCTCATTCATTTACTTGATAAGTCATTACTGAGTGCCAACTGTGAGAGCAAACTCAATATCAAACTTGAATAACTCATATCTTGGCTTTAAATTTTTTTTAGGATTGAGTATATAATCTCTCTAATATTTAGCAGATGTTCTAGGTTGACTGAACCCAAGAAGCTTCTACCTGTATACTTTAAAATTTTTACCTTTTGTGTGTTTATTACACTGTTTGGAGAAACAAAAGAAAGATGGAAACTCTTTCAACCAAATGCAGATACCCCAAAGCACATGAAATTTTGCATGTAAGTCCAGTGGTTTGATGTCCATCAGAACCCACTGGCCAGGGATGAGGCTGCTGTGGCAGGAGAGTTGCATTTGGCTGCAGCGAGTGCTAGAGACGTACTAGAAGGTGATTTTAGGCAGGTTATTATGGGGAGATTCCTGAATGCCAACACAGGAAATGAGGACTTTCTAGTGTAAATTGTGGGAAGCCATTGAAAGTTTCTGAGAAAGGCAGGCTTCTGAAGGAGTAATCTAGCAACTGTATAAAATACAGGCTTCAAGGCAGGAGACTAGGGTTGGAAATGTAGGTTTGGAGACTTGCAAAGTCAGGACAAGCAACAATAAGTTTATAAAGTAAGGTAAGAAATGGATAAGGTGATGGATATATATGAACGAAAAAATGATTTTGTGGGAATCATGTCATCTCAACTGGACTTTTATCCTAGACCCAAAACCTCCCTGGTGCAGTTTCTCACAATTGTCACCACCTATGTGGATACCCAGCCATTGGGCATTGTTGAAGAAGCACCAGCTGGCTCTGGCCAGAGTGGCTCAATGGTTGGAGCACCGTCCCGTAAACCGGGAAGGCATGGTGCCTCTCATGCACCCCCATCTGGGGACCTGGCCTGCAGTCCAGAGTCAGGACACATGCCTAGGTTGCAGGTTTGGTCCCCAGTCAGGGTGCATATGAGGGACAACCAATCAATGTTTATCTCCCTCTTTCTCCCCCTTCCTTCCCCTCTCTCTTAACTCAATAAGCATGTCCTCGGTGAGGATTAAAAAAATAAATTAAAAAAAGAAGTGCCAACTTAAGCAGCTGATACCATTTAAAGAGAATAATTTTCAAATGTAGTGTTGTTCCACTGGCTACTCCATTTAGCTTCCTTCTCATCCTTCATTGTAGCTGTTTCTTTTTTAACTACTCTCCTCAGCCACCATGAAACCCAGACTTACTTAAAGCCACCTCAATCGTTATTTTTCTCCCTCAGCCTCCAATAATCCATTTCACCTACTGCTGCTAGATTAATCTCTAATGAGGGTCACATGTGATCAGATACGTAAGTTCAAACTTTCAATAAGTTAGGATAAAACTTTCTAATGACTAATACTTCCTTTTTAAAAAAATTTTAGACAGAGGGGAAAGGATGGAGAAAGAGAAGGATAGAAACAATGTATGGTTGCCTCTCATTCACCCCCATCTGGGGACCTGGCCTGCAGCCCAGGCATGTGCCCTGACTGGGAATCAAACTGAGAACCCTTTGGTTCACAGGCTGGTGCTCAATCCACTAAGCTATACCAGCCAGGGCATGGCTAACCCTTCTATATGTACTTTTGATCCCGCATCCTCTTCTTCTCCCTAAAATCCCTCTTTCATAAATGTCTCCACCTCTTTTCTACGTCTTCAATCTTATGTTCTGATGGTTCTTGGAACTCAGCCTACTGGCCAGAACTAGTCTTCCCATCCCATCCTGGCATACTTCCACTTCAGAAGTTCTCTGTTACCTTATGAAATAAAATCCAAACCTCTTAAGAGATTTATAAAAAACTGCATTTTCTGGCTCTAAAGCCCTTGTCATTAATCAACCATTCTATTCAGCTTCTTTCTTCTGCAAAGTTAGTTTAAAAATAGAAAGTCTTCACTATCTACCCAGTCATGAAAAGCAAAAACTTCTGCCTTTCTTGCTTCCTTGTCCTCCTTCATGTTTATATAGGAAGTTCCCAAGATCTGTTGATTCTGCCACCTGGCTGAATGTCATCTTACCTCTGTGTCCCTTCTGTCCCTGCCCGACTTGGATTCTAGTCACTACCCTCAGGGCCATTTCAGTGGCTTCCTCCTTACTGTCTCTGCCAGTTGTTTCTTCACACTCTGGTTCAGGTTCCCACTGCTGTTACAATAATATTCCTAGAAATAAATCTAAGTGTGTCCTGACAGTGTACCTTCTCAGTCAGGCTGTTTAATATTAGACCCCTTCCCTCCTACATACTCCTGATTTCCTTTGCCATGTTCCCTTTTGTCTTTTATTTTTCTTCCAAAGCATGTATCTTCTAATGTGCTCTACAGTTTACTTAGTTTCATTGTGTATTTTATGTCCCCTACCATACTCACTAGTTGTAAGCTCCACAACTTGGTATTTTTATCTGTTTGTTTACTGACAGAGCCTAAGCAAAGTAAGCACTCGATACATATTTGTTGAACATAAAAATGCCAATTTCCATTTTCAAATTCTCTTCTTTTCCCCTTGTTTATGGGATACAAACACCTAAGAAAATCTTCCAAAGGTTTGCCCAATCTGGCTGCAGACTCCTCCAGCCACCACCTCTCCCATGGCTCCTCACCTCACTACGTAACCGGTGCTCACAGGTCGCCATCTCTTGCTGTTCCTGCACATGCCATGCTCTTTCAGCCCTCTCTGTTCCTTCTGGGTCTGCTCTCCTTGTAGGGAGCCATTTCTGCCTCCCCTCCATGTGGGGCAACAGTTCCTCCTCTTTTAAAATCTAGCCAAATGTTATGCCCCTGATGTCTTCTCCAGCATGGCCAAGCAGAACTAGTCACTCTCTCCTTTTTGCCATCATTGGATTTCATGTGATTTCCCAATTCGGCAGTTTTACACACTGAGCCCTTTGCCTCCTCCTCTAGACTCTGTGCTCAGCCATGGCCACTTCTTCTGTACATCTGCCCAAAAATGATCACAGCATCTGGCATGGTATTAAGTAGTTACTTAACACAATGATTCAGAAGAGGAGCTACCAGTGCATTGAGCCATGTAGTCAAAGGCTTTCAGTGCCACCACCACGCATCATGTCCAAATCATTGTTGCCCTCGCCTGCAAATCTTACCTCCCCGTGTGCCTTGTTCCCATGAATGAAGGGTGCCACTCCACTGATGTGAATCTGGGCATGAGGAATTTCTGCTGCCCCTCCATCAGGCTACCCAATCAGTCACCAAGTCCCCTGAACTTTGCTTCCTAGACATCTCTCAGATTCATCTCCTCCTTGTCAGTCTTGCTGCCAGGAGTCTTTACTAGCCTGTTGTCATCTGTCACCACAGCACACTACCTGGCACATGGTAGAGGTTCCGAATATATCTGTTGAATGAATGAATCTCTTGAGTTAAAACCATTTCAGATGACATCAGGCAGACTGCCAGGCTGTGAGACTGAGCTTCCAAGGACAGCTTGTCCCAGTGATTTTTCTGAAAGACAGTGTGAAAGGTCTGACAGAGTGGTTTTTGGATCAGCCCCAGCTCTAGATGCAGTTTGACTTTCTGGAAAGGTAAGTTCCTCCCACCCCCTTGATTTTGCCCAAGAGGTTATTTTCTTTGATTATTCCTGTCTTAAAAATTCAAGTCATGGTATATTTACTTCACTGAGATGTGCAAATTCTCATGTAAGATGGAAAAGAATTTGTTTCATTCCAAGTTATAAAAGATGTCAGGATGATTATGACCTTAATGCAAGGGTCCCCACTAAGCATCACAGGTTTGAGTGACCTCAAATGTAAAGTTACTGAGATTAGTCTAGGTGCTCTCTAAAGTCACTCTTGGATTTCAGTTCCTAAGAGTCTTCTTTCAAAAATTAAAACAGAACCCAAAAGACTAGAGGAATTGAGGCTTTATGAAATCTAACAAATAGTGACTGATCTAAAATCGGTAACTCTAAGGTAGAGCCACACACTCAACAGATTCCAGCACTTCTGTGGTTCTGGGTAAAGCAGGGTAGTAGGAAGGAGGGTTGTAGGTGGTGGAGATGTTGGCACTGGAATAGACAGTCGATAAATGTTTTTTCCCTCTTTTCTCAGCAGTCGGTGTTATAGTGATTGTATCTGCCAAGTCTTATTTGAGAGAATGCTGGGCCAGTAGTTACACTCACTGTCATTTGACTCTTCTGATGCCCCCTCCCTGCCTTGTGGGAAGTCTCTGGTGTGTGAAGAGGACTCCTCCTCCTGCTCTTCCTCCTCCTCCTCCACCTCTTCTCCTCTTCCTTCTCCTCCTCATTCTCAATTCTAAGTTATGGTTAGGTCTTCCATATCCCTAGGGTTTGGTTGACTGTCCCCAGCCTGTAGAACATGTTGGTGTGACTTCCATTCCAAAAGACAAAAAGAGAAACAAAACTTTAATCATGTGGTTTCTGTTATCTGTAACCATGGAAAACGTTGGCCATCTGTGAGGCTCCCATTTTAACACTTTTTTTTTCTCTCTCTTTATTTCCATCATTTTCTTGGGAAAAACAAGCTGAGGAAGTGGAGAGGCTGGCGGCCATGCGTTCTGACTCCCTTGTCCCAGGTACCCATACCCCACCCATCCGGAGGAGGAGTAAGTTTGCCAACCTGGGAAGGATTTTCAAGCCTTGGAAATGGAGGAAGAAGAAAAGCGAAAAGTTCAAACACACATCTGCAGGTAAGATTATTTTTCCTTCATTTCTCACTGGGCTTTTGTTGACTTCAACTCTGTTTGTTAATTAGTAGACTTCATTTGCTGTAGGTTGTTGGAATCAATGGGGGAAAAAATCAAACCATAAGATTGTTCTTGTTTTTAGTAATTATTCATATGATAGAGAATGACTTTTAGATTCTGTGTTTTCTTATGTGTCAGGTTTTTGTTGCTGTTGTTTTTTAATCGAAGCATCACTGCTTTTATATGATCTATAAATATCGGAACTTAGAGCTTCATCTTTTCCATAACTGAATGCTTTCATTCTAGCATTGACAATCCATTTTTTAATTTGCATCCATATTTTCACTACTCCAGTAAAAATCAACACAAAGCAGAAGTAAGCTATATATAGTTGTTGGCAGATAGAATAGGTTAGTTCATGGAAGAAGAGTCTTGAATAAATGATTCTTGGATGTGACAGGAAAATACGGGAGAATAGAAATGAAGCATCACTGATGACAAAGGTAATTATGCAGTTTGTAGTCTAGTGGACAGCAGAAGAACTCGGGGCAAGTCAGCGTAGCTGAGGGGTTAAGAGCAAAGATTCTGGAGTCTGAGTACCTGGGTTCTAGTCCCAACTCTGATGCTTGGTAGTTGTAAGGCCTCAGTTTCCCCATCTATGAAACAGGGTTAAGAATTATACCTTACATAAATTAAAATTGTAGAGAGTGTATATGGTACCATATGTGGTTATTTTTATATGAGAAAGAGTGTATGGAGGGTACTATATAGTGAAATAGTTCTGGTTTCACCCTGTTTTAGAAGAGATGATAGAAAAGCTATGCAGATGCTTTGTGTTTGTGTGCTTTGATTTTGTTAATTATGTGCCCAGGTCACTCCAGGCCTCCTCTAGCACTTTCATATCCTTCTCCCTCTATGCCCTAAAAAACAACCTGCTTACAGTTCTCCTGAGATGTATCACCTCCTCTATTTTTTAGTCCTTTCTCCCTTTTCTTCACCCCCCCTCCAGACTAACTGTGAAATAGGAGATAATCTGCTTCTCGTACCTGAACACTCTTCCACACATCCAATAATTTTAATACCAATTACTTTGGAAGAATGGAAGAGAATAACAAACATAGAGAAGTTGCAAAAAGTCTTGAAATCTTAAACAATCCTCATGGTAGATGTCCCCAGTTTATGTTCTGACTCTGTTTCTTAGATTAAAGCCCCAGTGCCCCGCTGCCATCTGCTATCTCCTGAGATTAGAATGAACCTCTGAATTCCATGAATCTCTAGATTGTTGCCCCTCTGATTGAATCCATTCACCTGATGCATTCTCTACCCTCTTGGTCACTGGACAGATCTGTGAAGGTGCACATGTAGGTCATTCATGCATTCCCAAACCCTACTGAGAGATTTACTAGCAACTCTCAATGCATAATGCTTCTAAATGCCCTCTGCCATGAGGTGACAAGGGAAAGGACATTTAGACCATTGCCTTGGAGTAGAGAAATCTAAATAAAATATATTCTTTAAGCAAAGTGAGGCATAAAACACTTGAACAAAAAAAGAAAAAAGGAGTACTTTATAAGCACTACTTATAGAATAAAATGATAGCAAAGATTCAACAAGATCCTTTACAATGTTCTTCCTGACTTTGTTATGAAAAATTGTTTACGATAGAAATATACACTTGAATAATTGCCATTTATCAGTATGACTCCGTGCATGATGAGGTGGTAGAAGCACTTCCTCCCGGCAAATCACGAGCTTTGCTGAGTGTTTTTGGTGAGGCCATAGTCAAAGCTCCAATGCTTGTCACACTGAAAGGCACCTGATCAATTATGCTGACTTCTTCAAGATTTGGGGAAACTTGTCCTATGACAGATGCAAATACAATGGCATCAAATTACTCATGAATCATAACAACTCTGAAAAAACTTTCATTTAAAATTCTTTGAGGAGAAAGAATTAAAAAACATGACAGGCAAAGTTGCAACTTTAATCATTCTTATTTTTAACTATTCTCAGCAAGTTCTTATGATTTCTATGGCCAAACTGATTAAATTGGCATCTGAATATGATATTTGTATGTAGTTTTTTGTTTTTTAAGAGAAATTTATCTTCTGAAGTAGAGAAGCTGGAGGATCTACTATGGAATATTTTTATATTGTAATAGATAGATGGGTTTGTGATGTAACTGAAACTATTCTTTTTTTTTTAAACTCAGTTGTTTACCATGTAGTATTCTTTGTATTTAACTGGATTCAGAAATATTATTTATTTTTGGAAAGGAGAGACATGTGCTAGTTTTTAGCTCAAAGGAGAAAAATATTGACAGCGAAAGGATGTTATCAACATAAATTGTATATATGTTCAAACAATACATATTGTTTTAATTACAAACCTTCCTATGTATGAATGAGTGTCAAATATTAAATATACAAGAAGATTAATTGATTGTGAGAATGTTCATTGGTTAGCCAGTTTTAGTTGGTAGCATATATTTACCTTGGATATGTGTGTATATATGTCCTTTCATATGTATGATTATGTGCACAACTTTATTTGTATTATGCATCTGTATTTAAAATCGTGTGCTGTTTTGAACACTAGAGATTACATTACACAGTGACTACTTGGCCTGTGATTTTTTCCACAATGATTTAGATTTATTATTTGCCATAATAAGGTATACTGTAGTTTTACTGTAATTCAAGGTATGGGACATGTGTGCCTGTATATATGCAACACCTTCAAAGGTACACCCAGAAGTATTGCTTTGCAAGTTATATAGCAATAAGAAAACTATATTAGAAAATTATGATCTCAACATTTTCCTCAATTTTGGCATCAGCAGCTACTCTGTGAATTTTTCAAAGGCAGATCTTCGTATATTATGCTGCTCATTCATCCTTTCTATTCTAAGCTGAAGGCCCCTGTCCTTAAAAGACCTTCAGCAGTAAGACCCAGAGACTGAGCTCTGCATGGTGGTTAAAGCACTACAGGATAAAGAGTTTCTCTCAGGAGTATCTCTGCATCACAAGTCAGTAGCAGCAAAGCAGTAGTGCATAGAACACATTGTAAAACAGTAGGTACTTATGGGGATGATCTCAGTGAGCTTTTCAGCCTGCCTTCAGAGGCTCTGCCCAGCTCCTGGGGAGCAATGAGCCTGATGCCCAACTTCTTTTGTGGAATTGGCAATGGGTGACCACAGCATATCCTTACACCTTCCCCAGGATCAAAAATTGATGATAACATCCCCTCCAAAATAGAGCAGACAGTGCCTCCTCAAATAATCAACTGCAGCTATCTTATCCAAATTTCTCAAAAACAAGGACTGTATTTATTTTTTAAAAAGTAGACCTGGCAGGAATAAGCTATAGAGATGCCATCAAGTTATGCTTTTATTTCCTCTGAACAGAAAACCCTAAGATATAGGGGCCAGCCCTGCAAATCCGCAATATGCCAAAGTTTGCTTTGTACGTGTAAGCTTTCCTGGGTACCTAGGGCCTTGAAGGAAAACAACAATGACAAAACTTACTGAGCGCCTACCACATGCTGAAACAGTACCTGGCCCTGGGAATGTAACTGTGAGCAGAAGTAGACCTTGTCAGTTACCTTGTGGTCTGCACAGTGTAGATGGAGAGGCAGATGATCAAATCACAAGAAGAGAGGTAAGGTCGCAGCTATGAAAAAGGCAGTGAGAGAAAGGTACCCAGGAGACTGAGAGAGAGACTCGACTCAGTCTGAAGGATCAGAGAAACTTCCGTAAGGAAGAGCGGTTTGATCTGGGATCAGAGGGTGGGGTAGGAATTTAGAAAATGAGCGTTCTGTTTGGCCACAAAACTTGCACAGGGTCCCTGCAGTAGAAGGTAAAGCAGTCTGGGAAAGCAGGAAAGGCCAGTGGCTGCAGAGGGCACAGCTGGGAGTGTGGTATGGAATAAGACTGAGGCTGGAGAGATAACCAAAGAATGGACCCTCACTGGGCCTACATCCTGTAGAACAAATTAGACAACAGTGTGAATGAACAGAGAGACCAGTTAGGAGGTCATTGTGCAGATGACAGTGACTTTGACTTATATTTGGTGGTAGGAATGGATGGATTTGGGGGCTGTTATAAGGAATGAGCAGTAGAACTTAATGACAGGTCAGATGTAGAAGGGAGAAAGAGAAGTGTCACAGTTGGTATACTTGTGTTGGTTTAGGGTTATGTGGTGGTGACCTTCCCTGGAATGAGTACTTTGGGAGGGTGACAGGTTTGGAGGAGTAGGTTCAGGGTGAGAGTACTGGGGAGATAAGACTACAAGTTCTGGTATGTGTTTGATTTAACTTTGTTGATAGCCAAAGTTGGTAGTTGAATATATGGAAAGCAAAGAAGAGGTCTGTGCTTGATATATGGTGTGGGTCATTTGCATACACGTGTTGTTAGAGTGGTGGCCTTGTATAAGATTTCTTAGGGAACAAGTACAGAATAGAGAGTTGAAGATGGTCTAGTAGACAAAGGAAGAATATCATCACTAATGACTGGATGGAGGAAGATGAACCTGGAAAGGAGATAAAGGGCAGAGGCTAGAGAGGTGGGAAGAAGACCAGAAGAATGTGGTGTCATAGGAGCCAGGGGTGGAAAATGTTTCAAGGAGGGTATGATTACCTGTGTTCAGTGCTATGAAGTCAAATGATGTATAGAAAAATGCCTATTGACTCGAGTGATTCTGATCCACTGGAGGTCATTGGTGATTTAGCAAAAGCTCTCTGGGAGGATTATTTGGGAATAGATGTCAGATTAGTGTGGAATGAAAAATTAATAAGAAATAGGGAAAAATAAGGACACATCTTCGAGAAGTGTGACTGTGAAGTAGGGAAATGAGATAGGAGAAGGGAGGTTGATGGCAGAAACATATGTGTGTCCATAGGGGCTTGTGTGTGTGCAATTTGATTGGAAGGGGGCTGTGTGCCTTCTGATTTGTTGTCCTTTTATTATGAAAAAGACATTAGCATGACAAGCCAATTTGAAAGATCCAGGAGAGAAAAGAGTTAGAAAATACATTAGATGAAAGAGATCAGGTAAGGGTGCTGAGAAGTTAGGAGTGGTGGAGTGTAAAGCCCATGTAGAAGGGTTAGTATCAGAGAAGTAACGAACACCTCCTCTAAAGTGGAGGGAAGGAGTGGGGCTGGCTGCAAGGCAGGTAGGTAGGGAGTTCAGAGTGAACCTGACTGGTGGCTGAGCTTCTCTGGGTAATAGGTCCCACTTGATCATGGTATATGATTTTTTTGATGACTTGCTGTATTCAGTTCACTAATATTTTGTTGAGGATTTTAGTCTCTATGTTCATGAAGGATGTTGGCCTATAATTTTCTTTTTTTGTAGTGTCTTCATCTGGTTTTAGAATTAGGATAATTCTGGTTTCATAAAATGAGCTTGGGAGCCTGCCCTCCTAAAAGAGGTCAAAGAATTTAACAACGGTCAGTAGCAGCAGTTGCCAAAGCCAGCCAGCAGGGCAGGAGCTTCTGAGTACAGAGCTGCATCCTTGAATTACTGACTTTCAAAGTGGAGACAAAACACAGACTGCAACCATGGCAGTGGGTCCTTGAGGTGGAAAAATAAGTTAGGGCATTATTTGAAATGTAGTTAAATGATCCTGTCTGCCAGCAGACAAAGACCTATATAATTTACTTGCAAAATTTTGTGCTGATTTAATTTTCCATTTTCAATCAAGAAACGAAAGGAACTTTCCTTGTTGATTTTAACATTCAACTAATTGCTGAATTGATGTTTTCTTGGAAAGATTCTCTGTGTTTTATTTTTTCAAATTGGGATGTTTCAGACCATCATATTCTTAGGTCAATAGAATAGTGCAATTTAGTTGACTCATAGACTTTTTAAACTTTCATCCCAGCTATTAGAAAACTCACCTAACAAAGATAAAAGTGTTATAATAAGGCAGCAACTTTCAAACAGGATTAATTGATTGCCTATTCCCCTACCAGGTCACAATTGGGAACATCAGCCATTGATTGAAAGGGGGCTGTGTGCCTTCCTTCCAAATTGTCTGATGATCAGCCTGTGAGCATCAGCCTTTGCTTGTGGTGGCCCCACCCAACTGCCAGTAATAATGAAGGTCCAGGCCTGAACTATATTAGGAGTTCCCCTTGTATTACAGGGTCCAGAAATAGTCTATTTGCTTTTGTCCACTGTTTTCTGTGCAACACAATACTGGTGCAGGAGATTCTTAGGTACTCATGTGAGCATGAAGCTCCAGCCTTCTCATTTGGGCCCTCGGCCTCATTGGCTTCTGCTGTAGGTTCTGCTTACCCCAAAATATCCCAATGGAACAAGAGTCGACCCTTAACCCTGACCTGTTAGCTAGTTCCTGGCAGCCTCTTTCCCTCAAGGCCAGACTCCGCTTCCTTTATTTCTTCCATCAGTTTATCCAGAATAACTGATGACTCTACAAACCACTAAGTTTCAAGATTCCCTTCCTGGGAAGCCCACCTCCAGAATTATTCCCCTTTAAATAAAACTCTTTGGATAATGAAGGCAGTCTAAATTGGATTCTGCCTTGGGACCTGGTGTGATGGACTTCTGGGCTCTTCAGGAAGACTCTGTCCTTGGTGTCCAAGATGGTTGGTCCCCTTGCTAATCCCACATTCCTAATGCTTCTCTACTGGGAATTCCTAGTATAGTGTGTGATTGGGGGAGTGCATTTGCAATTCTTAGAGGAGACAGATCCCCTAAGGTTTACATCAAGACTTTTCTAGACTTCCTTTTATAGCATGAGGTTGAAGATCTCTGTTAATAAAGGGGATTATTGCCTCTTATCCAATGTGGACAAACTATGTCCACTGTTAAGGTTCTATGGGCCATCACTGGCACAGCCCTTGAGCTGGAAGTTTATATTCTTCCCACTCAGGAAAGCAGATAAAACTGATGGGTTGAAAACATTGGTGATCATGAATAAGCACGCATGTGCTTGAGAGGCAGCTGATTTAGGCCTCTGTATCCTTATTTTTTTAAGCTAACAAAGAAATGTTGTCTACTTGGTCAGAGCTTAGGTTTTTAGACTTCAGGGGTCTCCAAGAAGCCCAAGGAGAGAAAGCCAACTGAGTTTCAAGTTACCAGTGAAGGTTTCCTAGAGAAATGAATGTTTAATCAAGGAGTGAGAGAATGAATGTGAGATAGAGTCTTCTCTCCTGGTAGAAGGAACAGAATGTGAGAGAGCCTGGAGAAGAGAGAAGAGAGATTGGCCATCTGTAACTTAAAAAGAGGGTATAGTTTAGAAAGGATTGTAAGCGGAGGAGCAAAGTGTAGTGAGAAATGAGGATGAAAAGGTGGGCAAGGGTCTGCTTGTAAAGGATCTTCCACAGCATGTTAGGAAGTCTAGGCTTTATCCTAATGCAGCATCTTGAGGAAGCTATCAAGGGACTTGCCTTTTACAAGACTATTCTCTATATCATGGGAAAGCATTTGGAGTGGTGCCCAATGTTGTTTCAAGTTTTTAGTATAACTACTTTTTTATATATGTGTCTAGAGTGAGAGAAAATTTCCTTGTGATAGAATTAAGAAGGCACTTCATTGCAAACAGAATAGTGTGTCCCTACCGATTCTGGTAAAAAGGAAACTGGTTAGCAGGTGGTTGATTATAATGTTGGGGAGAGGTGAAGATAACCTAGACTATAATACTTACACTAGGAACTTAAAACTGTGCACAGATGCAAGAGATATTTAGGAGACAGAATGAGCATGACTCGGTTACAGATTGGTTACAGATTGGATGTGGAGGATGAGAGAAGAATAAAGAGCTACTCTTCTGTTTCTAGCTGAGCAGTTGGATGGGCAGAGAGGTACCACTCACAAGATCTGGAACAGTGAAGGGGAGCAGGTGTGTGGGGAAAATGATCATTTATTTTGGGGAATGCTGGCTTTTGTGTGCTATGTGACATCACAAATGGAGGGGACATTGGACGTAGAGAAATGGGATCAGGGCAGGTCTGGCTGGAAATGCAGATCTGGAAGTCATGGGCACCCGACACGTCTTTGAGGTCATGGGATTAAAAACTCTAAGGAGAGGACATGAAGTAGGAAGCCAGAGAGGCTGCAGCAGCACCGTGAGGACTGCTGGCCTGTAAGCTATGAGCAGAGGCAACAGAGCCTAAAAAAGAAGGCAGACAAAGCCCACAAGAGAGTTTGAAGAAAAACCAGGAACACATAACCAGAACAGAGAGAGTTCAAGAAAGGAGGAGGGACCCCTCTGCCAGGTCCTGACAAGATGGTAAGGACTGAGAAGTGTCCAGTGGGTTCAGTGACAACTTGTCATCAGCGTTCTTGGGCAGAACGGTATCAGGGAAGCTGTAGCGCTGGGGTTTACATAGCATCCTATTGAGGAGTAAAGGAGGGGAAAGACAGCAGATTTCAGACTTCTTCTTTCTAGAAATTTGGCTAGAAAGGACATGGGGAACTATGTAGTAATCACCAAAAGGCTGCATGAGCTTGAGGGAGGTGCTGTTTATAAGACTATTGGACTATGTCAAGCTGCAAAATTTCCTTAATATGACTTTGGCATTCCAAGGAAAACAAATGTCAGCAGAGTGGCTGTTAAGCCAAATAAATATATTCCACACATTTTTCAGCAATGACAATTCTCATGATTAGGAAAAACAAACATGCAAATAATTGATGCACCATTTAGCATCTGATTTTAATAAGAAATTATCAAACCAAGTTGTATAGCTTTCAGCATCTGACTGGGACCCAGATTCTTTTGGGGTGATTGGAGCATTCGATTTCTTTTAAAAAGAAGTTAAGCACGGACAGGCAAAGAATCTTCTTGCCCCACCATGACCCACAAAGGGAACAACTAGGGGTTAGACGGCAAGGTAAACTTAATGGCCCTGATTATTTTTAAAAAGTGTCTCTTATTAAATGGTACAGGCTAAAGACCATGGAAATTAGTGCCTTCCTAGAGATATGGTTGTAAAGACATAATTGTTTTTCCCTCCAAGTGAACTTTTCCCATCACTTTGCTTATATGTCAAGACTATAAAGTCTTCAATGAGAGTGACCCTGCCTTTTCCCCTTTGTCTCCCAGCACTGAGCAGAGCATCTGACACTGTGGGCACCTGAGTGGGCTGGTCAGCCCACTCTATTTTTGAGTTCTTCTGTTTACCAAGATCTGAGAGAGGAAAGGGTAGTTCACGACAGAAGGTCCCAGCCTTTGAAGAACTTGCCATCATTCATGATTATCATTCAGTTTATCAGAGTCATGCACAAGTCAGACTCAATGAGAGTTTGTGTTGAATCTCAGGTTATTTGGGCAGCACTATGGTTTGGGTTATCTGTTGCTGGATAATAAAACACTCCAAAACTCAGTGGCTTAAAACAACAACGACACAGTTACATTATCTCTTGTGACCTGCTGTGGAGGGGCTCCACCTGTGGGGACCCCCAACCGCCATGGATGGGAATAGGTCTGCCAAGACATGATCTGCTTGGGGAGGAAAGGTGGCCGATCTCTCAAAGGAGAAAGGCCAGGAGCCTATTCTTCAATGGGCTTTTATTGGGTTCATTTGCACAGGAATACAGATAAAGCTCATTAATCATTGTCAGGCAATAAGGATCAAACAATAGATAACAAAGAACTCTGAGGGCCTATTTTGAGTCAGGGTCAGATAGCAAAAGAGCTGTAAAACTTTGAGGAACAAACTTATTTCTTGCTTGGACCCTTATCATTTAATTGAGAGCATTCTAAACAAAGCAGGTTTCACAGGATTTTACATATTCTTTCTTAGGCCTGATTGCCTGGGGAACCTGCCCTTTCCAGCACAGGGCTGCATCACCCTCTGCCATTGTTTCAGGCTTAAGTCAGGCAGTGGAAGTAAGGCAGTCAAGAGATTAGAAGACTTCTCACAGACAGAATGAGGACTCAGGCTTTATCAAAGCTGAGGGACCCTGGCTGGCGTAGCTCAGTGGATTGAGCGCAGGCTGGGAACCAAAGTGTCCCAGGTTCGATTCCCAGCCAGGGTACATTCCTGGGTTGCAGGCCATAACCCCCAGCAACCGCACATTGATGTTTCTCTCTCTCTCTCTCTCTCTCTCTCTCTATCTCCCTCCCTTCCCTCTCTAAAAATAAATAAATAAAATATTTAAAAAAAAAGCTGAGGGGCAAGGGTCCATCACCCCCTTTTGCTGTATCCCTCAAAGTCCTTCCTTGGGGACCTCTCATGTGATTGTGCCTGTCTTAGGTCATTCCCCCCTTTGGGAATCTTACCCGTCATTGGCTAACCTACCAAGCATTGGGGGCCAGTTATGGATGAAGTAAAAGGAGCAAAAGCAGCGCTCCTGCCAGGGAGATAAGCTTTAATCTCCTTAGTGGTTTACGGTCCAAGGTTGCTCCCTCAGCCTTAGTCATGGGGGGTTGCAGCTCCTGAAACCAGGCAGGGGGGTTCCCAAAAACCTGCAGATTGACTGGGCTCAGTCTTCTGCTGATCTCTCTTGGGGTCTCCCAAGTCCACAGACAGGTATCAGGGTCAGTCAGGGTCATTGGCAGTCACTGACTCATGGAGACATGAGGAGAGCGGACCCCACTCCTCCTCCCCTTGTTCTCAGAGCCTTTTCACATGGCCTCTTCCCATGTGCTCTCCAGTAGGTTAGCTCAGGGCCCACAGCAGCACCAAAGTAGCAACTACTGGGCCTTTTTAAGATTCAGGTCCAAAACTTGCTCAGTGTCCCATTCCCAGTATTCTGTTGGGTAAAACAAGTCACAGGAGCAGCCCAGATTCATGGTTGGAGCAGACAAACAAGGGTAGAATATGCTTCAACAATTTTATTATATTGATGACAACAGCAGTGGCCGCTCTCATCTAGAGTTCTCTATGGATGTGAAATATGCATGACCCTTTCCATGCCTGACTTTAATTCCACAACAGACCTACTGGTGTTATTAGCTCCATTTGACAGGTGAAGACACTGAGTCTTAGAGAGGCTAGATAAATTCCAGTTAGCACACAGAGCTAAAATTTGAACTTAGCCTGGACTTGTATCACTTACATTGTATTTTGGATCCCTGAGTGTGAAAAAGCATAATTTGGATGTTTTAAAACATACAGCTCACCTACACTTAACAGTGACATTATAAGATGCTTTCCTCTTCTGACATATCTGAATATAGCTAAAATATGAAGGTAGGGAAGCTCATCAATAGAAACAGACAGTGGAAATCAATAATGTCTTTCTTCAATGCCCTTAAAGCAGTGGTTAACATCTTCCTCATCTTTGTATCTCAGTGTCTAGTTCAATGCCATGTTCAAGGCAGATGCTGTTTAATGAGAGGATAAGAAAAAAGTAAATTGATACTGGCTTCAAACAAATACCATTCAAAGTCATTGCATTTATGTTTTCTATGGAACACAATCTCCTTCTTCTATATGACATATAGGAATAAAATATGCTCAGACAGGTAAGCAGACAGTAATTACACTGGCCTCCGTGGTGGTTGCTAGAATTGGGGCTGAATATTCATAGAACTAATTCTATGAGAGGACACAAACCTCACAGTATTTATCACTAGATGTGTGTTTGGCCACTGACTTCAAAGGTCAGCAGGAGCTCTGTGTGGGGAATGGTCAGGGCCAGACCAGGCAGCCCCACTGCCAAGTTACTTAGGCAAGTTACTCGTACTCACTGCTCAGCTCCCTCATCTAAAGTAGGGATAACACTGGCACCTCCTAAGTGGTGAGGGTTGAAGAACTTAATTCTGGAAAGCCCTTGGAATAGTACCTTGCAGAGAATAAGTTCTATGTAAGTTTTAGCTAGCATAAATTCTTTTTCTAGAAACTCATTAAAAAAACAAGCATCCAAGAATAAAGGTTCCTTATTTCTTAGTTTCAGTCTTTGAACGCACATGCACTGCATGACAACACTGAAGAGCATCTCTTCCAGTTAGGAGATGGTGTTTAGGTGCTGGGTACAGGAGCTTCATTTTAGACACACTGTGCTACAATTCCAAGAAGTTGGAGTTTATCCCATGTCTTCCTAGTACCAACAACTTAGTTCACTAAAGTATTAATTTCCTTCTGTCCACGAATTTGCAATTAAGTGAATGAATACAATGGCCTCTGAGGAAGTGCCTCATCCTGTTTCTCCTTTGCTGTGTCATAGACAAAAAAATGGATGATATACGAAGAGGTTTTCTTGGGGGAGAAGACAATGTATGTGAAGTCTCTTTCATAAAAAGTGGAGCTCTGTGGCAGGTGGGAATGCTCAGAAACAAAGAGACATCAACAGGATGGCCATATGCCTTATTTTCCAAACCTAGACCTCTCTGAGAGTAAAACGATGCCATTGCTACCTAGACCAGGACAATAAGCACGAGACAGGCCTGTGCCAGGCAAGGCAGGGGGAACGGTCACTCTACACAAAGCCGCCCAGACAGAAGCTACAGCCCCTGAGGCCAGTTCTGTTTTACATATAGAAAAGAAGTTAACTTCTGAGAGAAAGCAGAAGGAACCATTGGCACCAAGACTCATGAAGTCATTAGAATGGCCTTCAACTGTCAATCTTGGTTAAATTAATTAATGGTAGTTGAGTCCCTTAGCATCTTTACAGCATCGAATTTCTTTGTTCCCAACCCTCGTATGGTGTTTCTGCCTTCTTTCCTGCACTTCGGCTCATGTCTTTGATTGGAAGTTCTGTCCCAATGACAGTTTCCTCCACCAATAATTTACTCTCCCTTCTTTCAACACTTCTCTCACTCTCGAAAGTTCATGACTGCACCTGTCATCGGCTCCATGCCAGCAGGCCCAGAGCCCTGTCCCCACTTCCAGGCCCTCCAGGAGAGCACCACACCTACTGCTGCTGCTCCTCTCACTGCAGCAGGCCAGGAGAGTGCTTTGGACTCTCCTTAAGCAATTCTCTGTGTTCAACACATTCTTCTTTATTTCTCTTTCTCTGTTCTAGTTTCCCTCTCCCTCCCCTGTCCTCAGAGCACTCATTTATGCCAGCTAATGTGCTCATGTCTCCGAAGTTCACTGAATTTGTTGGTTCTACCGGCATGGCATCCCTGGACTCACACCTCTGTTGGCAGGTCCAGCCTTGAGGCCAGCCCTCCACACAGCCATTCCACTATCACCCCACATAAGTGTGTCTACGTCAGTGCCTCCTTTCTGCCCTGACAGCCTTCCCCTCCAGAAGTACCCTGACTCTATGAAATGAATTATCTTTGACTTTGGGGGCACCTTTGAGTCAAATCTCTATTTTACTTTCTCATCCAGTCCAATTACAGATGTGTGCTTTCCTTTCTCCACTATCACTTTAACATAGGCATGAATCTAGGTCTCCTGTATTTCCCCAGCATTCTTTGACATTTTTAGTTAATAAACTTGATAGTATCACATTAGCACTACTAATAGGTGTGTGCCCACTAACTGACAAATAATGAAGTAGCTGTGATGTAGCTGTCAGTGGTCCTGTGAGGCAGTTATCCATAGTTACTGTTTTATATATGAGAATAATGAGGCTTAAGAAGGGTAACTTGCTTGGCATCTCTTGGCTGGTGGATAGTGAAATCCTAGGATTTGGATGCAAGGCTCCCTGACTCCAGAGGCTTCTGTGCTTTGCTTGGAAATATCCTTATTACACATGACTTGAATTGAAGCATAAAGAGTGAAAAGGTTAAGATGTATGCATATCTAGGTAAATCAGTGTTAAACAGACTTGAATTCAGAAAGCTGATCTCATTAAAGAAAACAGAAAATAATATTGGAGATAAGACTTGGTTATGTCAGTGACTGATGCTAGCATCCCTGAGGCAGAGAAAGATACCTATATGGTGCGTATTCACATGTTTCTTAAAAAAAATATTTCCTTTGTGTATTGGTTGGTTGATTTATTTGGTTATTATTGGTTTCCTTGATAAGTTGTTGGAGATACAGGAATGACCTTAGGCAATGAATCACTTATGATTTTGAATTTGTTTGACTAAGACAAATAATCAAGTAACTTTAACAGAGGGAAAGATAGACCATGAGGCCACACATGAATCAAATAATTTTTGAAGGTCAGTTTTAAAGGCTTTCCTTCCTCCTTTTCTTAGCAGGGGAGGGAACTGGGGTGGGAGCAACGTGTGAATATAAAATGTGTGAGGCATGCATGAAATCGCATGAATGAAAGAAAGCATTGTGTACCAAGAACCTGCTCTGAGTGGCCGTCTGACCTGGGGAGGGAGGACGCGTGTGATAACCTGCAGTGCCTCTGAGGACTTGCCTGTTGAGTCACAATGAGTTACAATTAAGCAGTCCCTACAAAAAGTCTTTGTGGAGGAGAAGTCAGAGAGGGGAGCTAATGATGTTCAGATGCAGATATAATTTTGGCACAGAAGACTATTGTAGCATTAGTCTATTTTTGTCCCCAAATTAACCAAGTGTGAGTTTCTGAAGAGAATGACTGTCTCTTCTATGGCATAGCGACATCTTTGTGTGCTCTGAAAAGCTCTTCCATTCTGATTGCTGGGCCTGACATTCCCTGATTTTCAGGGAGCTGTGAGATGCTCTGAAATTGTAAGAAGCTGCTTGCTATCCCTGCATGTTGTTGTCACGGGCACCTGTGAAAAAGGTCTTTAAATGCTTCCCAGCATGCAAGAAGGGGTGGCTCAATGCCGTACTTTGAGCATCGTGCTGATTATGTTTCCAGATGTTTCTATGAAAATTATATGAAGTAATTATAACTGCCATTCCACAACATCATTTTACAATAATATATTCCTGTGTTTAAAAAAATGTTATACAATTTACCCATCACAGCACAAAACCCTATTTCATGCATGGACAACTGGAAAGATTTCATTGTCAGAAAATTGGCCAGTACAAGGAGGATCCTTCTCACCTGCCTCGTGAATGACTGGAACGTCGCTTGATAGATCTGGGCTAGGAGATGTTGACAGAGATACTCGTAGCATCGGGCCTTCCCTGGGGGCCAGTCACATTGCCAGTGTCTGGGGGTTCTGTAAAGACCAGTGAGTGGTGTGTGTGGGGTTCTAGTCATAGATGTGTAACTAAATCTCTTAACAAGTCAAACCTGTTCATCACAAACTGCAGCCCCATCATCACAAACTGCAACCCCATCTAGTGTTAAAAGAAAACTTGAGAGATGTTTTTGAAATAAATATAATAGATTCCATTAAAGTTTGAAAATAAAACACCCTTTTTGACATGAATTATGATCATTTATACATATTTTCATGTATTCTTTCATAATAATTTCAGGTAGTTGAATTCAAAGTATAAATATAATTATATATCTCTCTTATTTTAATTTTTTTTGCTTAGAGTTACATTGAATTGGAACTCTCACTCATAGTCAGTCAAATCACCTTCCTAATAACTATAAAACATTCCCTTGGGCCCTGGCCAGGTGGCTCAGTTGGTTGGAGCATCGCTCCATGCACCAAAAAGTTGTGGGTTCAATTCCTGGTCAGGGCACATACCTAGGTTGAGAGTTTGATCCTGGTTGGTGCATGTACGGCACGCCAGCCTATCAATGCTTCTCTCTCTCTCCCTCTCTCCTTTTCCTTCCCTCTAAAAATCAATAAATATATCCTCAGACGAGGACTTAAAAAAAACATTCCCTTGGGTGCATGCTACTATAAATACCCCTGCCACAAATATCTGCGTGTGCAGCATGTTTTTTCTTTTGAATTTCCTTCTTCAGGGTAGAGACCTGTTCTGGCGCACATTGGGCGTCAATATTTTTTTGACTCTTGCTTTCTGAAAAGGTTGTGGTATGTTGTGGTGAGTGACGGCTTCACTCAGCAGGACTGGAATATGGGGATGGAGAGTGGAGTTAAGTTACGTGTCAGTAAGAAGCGAAACAGGAGAGTAGGCTCTTTTCTAGGCTCCTCCAACACTGCACAGTTTGTTCCTCCAGGAAGTTGTGATCATTGGCCTCTGTTTGGACTCATTTCTTCCTTTGTAGTTTATTTTAAACTCCTGGTATGAATATTGCAATCCACTTATAGTCTAACATTTTTCCCCATCAGAATAAGTAAACTTTAGTGAGAATGTTAATAAGAGCCAGCTGGAAAGTATCTGGATATCATTACCAATATAAACTACCAGAAACCATAAAAGACATATTATTTATAAGTGGTTTCTGATACAGGATTAACAAGAAAAATAAAATACTCGAGGAAATAACAGAATGTTTCCTAATGGTTCTTTATTTAAAGTGAACTACATAAAAATTGGAATTCCTTTAACCAGTCACTCCATGAATCTTTAGTGAAGAATACTGGGCAACACAGCAGCAAGGTGTTACTGGACCATTAATTCTGAGGCAAGGGGAGCAACCAGAGAGGAGGCTTAGAAGACACCAGGTCACAGGCCCCTTTTTGCCTTATTAGGAATCCAGACTTTATCCTATAGGCACTAAGTCACCATTCAAGATTTGATTCAGGGAAGTAGCACAGTTTATATTTTCAATTCCAACTATATTGTCTGGGCAAAGGGTATAACTAACAAATCAAAGAAAAATACAAATACCCCATACATATAAAAAGATCTCACTCTTACTCATAATTAAACAAACACAAATTGAAACTAATGAGATACTCTTTTTCATTTGTTACTTTGGTAAAGATAAAAGAAATCGATAAATACACTGCATCAGCTAGTAGAGTGGGAAACAGCCACTGTCATGTGGCACTGGTGGACAGCTGAAGCAGAGCAAGCATTTTAGAGGACAATTTGGCAAAAGTAACCAACATTTTAAATGCACTTACCTTGACCTTGAAGTTCATCACATCTAGCAAAGGATGGTCAGGTAAGGAAGAAGATTCCAGAGCCAGAAAAAGAAGACGCTGATTAAAATCAAATTTCAGGAAGGGCATGCCCAGCAAGAATTGTAATTTCCTGGAATTTAACCTACATGCATGCTTGCAGAAGTATCGTGACATGGGTGTGCAAGGGTGTTCATTACAGATTATTTATAATGTTAGAAAACTGGAAACAGACACACGCCATCAATGGGCCTGGTTACAAAAGTCATGGTCTCTGCACAATGAAGTACCATCAAGCCACAAAATAACTGTGAGGTGGAGTTACATGTTCAGATATGGAGAGAGCTTTAAGATGTACAGTTTAGTGGAAAGAGAAAGGTGAGGTGCAGAGCACTATGTGTATTGATATAATTCATATGAATTTTATTAATTTTTTTACTTCTTCCATCTTTTATTAAGGTATGCAATATGATATATGTATAGTGAAATAATTATTACATTCAATCTAATTAACATACATAATCACTGGCTTTTGTGTGATGAGAGCACCTGAAATCTACTCTCTTAGCAAATTTCCAGTACTCAATACACTATTATTAACTAAGGGATAGAATGTATAATGTTGGTTTCTGAATAAAATTTTGTCTGTAAGAATATGGAAGAGACATCTGAGTGTAGAGGTTCTGGGGGCCTAGAACTGGATACTTAGATTAGACAAGGGAGGAGCATTTGGCATATCATCACATTCCTGTCTTTGCATTTGAAGACTTTCTATGGGTCTGTGTTAATTTTATACAAAATAATTGCAAAAGATACATTCTCACTGGACTGTATGTCATCACATACCACCTTTGCCTAATTCAATATTAGTTCATCAACGTATATATTGTTTATGTGCCATTCACTCTTCCAAGCACTTCACATTTATTAGTTCACATTAATTATCACAAACCCATACAAGACAGTAACTACTTTTATTCTCATTCACAAATGAGGGAATGGATGCACAGAGAGGTTAAGCATCTTACCCCAAGATCACATAGCTGTTCAAAAGCATAGGTAGGATTTGAACTCTGGAAGTCTGAAAACCCAGCCCATGATACTTTTGTTCAATATTTGGATTTGCCAGCATCAGAACGGGAATCTGTTTTCTAAAATAAGGTCTTGATAACAACCAACCTGTAAACTATTACTTGTGGCCAGTTTGAAGTTGGTTTTGTTCAGTCACTAAATAGTTTTATTTAATAAGAAGCTGAAGTTGTCCTGACCTGTATTCCAACAGATGTCTCTTTTTCAGATGCAGAATTTGTTCAGCCTTCATCTGCTCATAAAGGTGGGACCCACTCCTTGTAGCCCCCTTCCTCTTTATCAGCCCCAGTTTTACTTTCTGAAAGGGAAATCCACAGAGTTAGCCTTTCCAGGCATGCTGTGAGCCCCCACCAGTGTTTGGCCAGGACACATTCGCATCTGTCTTCTATCAGCTGCAGGTTCTCAGCCTGGGCCCTTTGATTACCCTATAGCAGAACGCATTAGAGCTCAAGGTCATACACCGTGGGATCTTTTTGCTCTCTGACACTCTGCATATTTTGCTTGGAAAACAGTATACTATAAGTTGGCTAGAAATTAGGCCAGGGTTATTAGATGAATACAGCTTAGAATTTCACTCTTTTCAGAATTTTGTCATGGAAATAACAATAATATTTCATCAGATATACCTTCCTAGCAATGGAGTATTAAAAAAATGTAAGGAGGCATCATTCTTTTTCTAACTGATGCTACTTAATGGCTCACTATACCCCATGGTTGTTCATCTCAGGTTTCTCCTTCAAATTCCTGTTAAACAAATACTTACCCAAGATCTCCTAAATGCCAGGCGCAGGAAATTAGAAGCTAAATGAGACAAAGTCTGCCCACACTGAATGCACACTATTAGAATGAAACAACTGGCAACCAGTAATTACCAGGCTGCAAGATCAGTGATCATGAGGTGTACACAAAGTGCTCTGGAATCACAAAAAAGTGATGGCCTTAATTTAGTCCCAATTGACAATTACTGCACGGAAAAATGACCTAAAGTTACCCCTGGGAAATATTAGTCCCTTGGGTTATTTCAGCCCTTGACCTGTGTGTGTGCATACATGGAACAAACACTTATGCAGCACATGGAAATCCAAGCAATGGTCGCTGTCTAAAGAAAACACAATAGACTTACTGGCCAGTGGGATGTCCACACCCACTGGTGGTTCAATATTCAGTCTCCTCTTCATTTTGTGAGCAGCTGTTTTGTACTTGCCAAGTGTTAAGCACCAGATTACGCCCTTAGACACACATATGAAAAAATCAGGTACCTTGAGTCTGGCCCAGTGGGTGCAGGGGTAGAGATGGCAGTAGAGTGCTGAGGAGCAAAGAAGGCAGAATGAGGTTCTGCGGGGACTTTGGAATTGGTGTTAACAGTCTGTAGAGAGAAGAGACATTCCAGATGCAGGAAGAAAGGCTGCAAAGGCACCACTTAAGGAAAGGCATATCCAAAACTTAAGTGGTAAAAGAGCAGATTAGTGAAGATGTTTTGAGAGGTCGGGAAAGAGTGCCATTACCTCCAACTTCCTCTAAAGTGCTTGTGAATAAGATAATAGGTGATGAAAGTCATTGAATCCTTACTATACCAGGTACTATTCTAAATGTGGCTCATGCATTTTCTTGTTTAATTCTTACTGTAGCCCCATGAAGTACTATTATCATCCCTGTTTTGCATTTGTGGAACCTGAAATGCACAGAAGTTCAATAACTTGCCAGCATCACATCTCCCTGTGAGGCGGGGAGCCAGAATCAGTCTGCTCCTTTGTACTTCAGAACCTGCAGACTTCACCACAGCACCACAGTTACAGTTCTTACACCATGCCTAGAATTTTACAGATAGAACTAGGGGAGAGGATATTCCATACCGAGCAAATGGCATAAACAAAGGCACAGGTGGGAAACCAGAAGTATGTTTTAGAAGTCTGACTTAGTTGGAACATGAATTTATAACAGACAGATGCAGGCAGATGTTTTAGGATTAGATCATGGAAAGTGGTAAAGATCCCAGAGCTGGGCTCTCATCCCCTTTGGAGCATGGAGGGGACATAATCACAGCTGGCCTTTGGGTGACTCACTGGCAGTTACTGATATAACTGCCAGGGATACAGTAGAGAGCCTGGCCAAGGGAGGCCAGTTAGAAAGCTATTGTAACAGTCTAGGAGACAGATAATTGGAGCCTGTTTGGAGTGGTGGCATGAGGAATGCAAAGAAGAGAGATTTGAGAGACATGGAGGAGGTAGAAATGACAGGACTTGGGAGGCAGGATGTGGGGGCGAGAGAGGAGAAATCAGAGATAGCTCTCAGGTTTTAACCCCAAGTGACTCATGATTAGTAGCACTTATTATTTCTCCTCCTCCTTCTCCTCCTCCTTCTTCTTCTTTTTTAGAATGGGTAAGAGTCAAATTTGAAAGATGAGAATATAAGGGCTTTCTGGTTTTTTTTTAAATTGATTTTAGAGGTGGGGGAGCAGAGAGAGAGAGACATCAATTTGTTGTTCCACTTATGTATGCGTTCATTGGCTGCTTCTTGTATGTGCCCTGACCAGAGATAGAACCTGCAACCTTGCATATCAGGGTGACAACTCTAGGCTACCTGGCCAGGGCCAGGGCATTCTGTTTTTGCCAAGGAATCCTCATGGCCAGAGAGGACCCAGAAGGCTCCCATCACACAGTGAAGGAGAGGCCATCTAGTGGGAGTGCAGGGCACCCAGGCAGAGTTCCATTGTGTCTTGAAAAGAAAGGGAATCATTCTAACCTTGTGAGGAGGTTGTGTTTGTTTTCTAGGGCTCTCATGACAAAGTACCTCAAATGAGTGTCATAAATGGCAGAAATTTATTGTCTCACAATCCTGGAAGTTAGAAGACCTAGATCAAGGTATCAGCAGGTTTGATTCCTGTCTCTTAGTTTCTGGTTGTTGCTGACAATCTTTGTCATCATTTGGCTGGTAGATACATCACTCTGATCCCTGCATTCATCTTCACAGGGTGTTCTCTTGATATGTGTGTCTGTGTTCCATTTTTGTAGGGACTTCAGTCATATTGGACTAAAGACCCATCGTATCTATAACGTGACTTCATCCTAATCTAATCACATCTTTAATGGCCTTATTTCTAAATATGATTACATTCTGAGATACTGAATGTATAGGACTTCATAGGACTTCAACATGTGAATTTTGGGGGAATTCGGTTTGAACCACAACTGTGAATAAGACGAAGACCTTCTTTCTCTCAAAAGAAAACTAGGTGTCTGTTCTTAAGCATCTTCTGGAGGCTCATGAGCAAGTCATATTGACTTTAAAATATTATCACTGTATGATGCGGGGATTGGAAATATCTGGGGCAGGGGGTACCCTTTGTAAAGTATATGATTATCTGACCACCATGCTCTACACCTGAAACTAATGCAAAATAATATTGAATGTAAACTGTAGTTGAAAATTAAAATAAAAAATATATGTATATTATCACATCAATAAGAGCTGAGGTCAGCTGATAACCACTTACTGGACTTGAAAATATTTTTAATTAGCAAAAGAATGTCAGTACCTCAGCTATTGCTGTGAGCAGCACCTTCCTGACTTCCAGCTCTAGAGCACTTCTGAGCAGTGATCACCCTTCTCCCAGATACCACACTCCAAAAACAGTGATTCCACAGCCGGGTACTTGTGCTGAATGGCTAGGGAACTCTCACTTGGGAATAAACTGCCTGAGAGAAGGAACAGGTGGAGACCAGAGCCTGAGCTGGGAGTGCCCAGGATGTTCAGGTACAAATACGGTCCCACATCTGGTTCCCAGTGGGAAGTGATTCGTGCCCCCTTTGTTTTTCTTTAGACATCAAACTTTGTCAATGAAACAGTTTACAATTTTTAACACAAATTGATTTTTTTTTCTTCTTAGAGAATGAATTACTCATATATTACCTTGTTGAAAAGAAAAAAAATTCTCCAAAAAAAATTTTAAGGTACCTGATTTTTAAAAATTTACCCTCATTCTTATAAGGCTGATAGGCTATTATGTCCAAGCAGGATAAGAGAGAAAACATTTGGGTCAAGATACATGGTTTTTTCCCCATGAAAAGGAAATGCTGACTCAAGGAGACCTGAGCGTGCTGTTTGGGTCAGATGGCTGTAGGTTTGGGCATCCCAGAGATGAACGGATGCCTCTGAATGAATCACAAAGAGCCCTGCCCTGGGTGTTTATAATTCAGATCCAGTCCTTCCCTAAATAGCTCTTCAGTGCTTTTCCATTTTTGTGTGGGTATATTTACATTTACACCCTATTTATATGATTTGCCACAGCTTCAGGCTGATAGCTTAAACCTTTGCCTTCACTTCCCATTTCCATTGCCCTCCCAATCTCTATAGCCCTGCAAATGAGCTTTTCTGAGCTCCTCATTAATTTTTCACTCCTCTCCCTGCGGGAGATGCACAGATTTACAGCACTAGGATAGCAGGCCAAAGAATGCTTGGCAGGCCACTGCTGTGCCTGGCAATAGGTTTCAGAAACATACCTCCAGGGATTTTGACAAGTGAAATAAATGCCCAGTACCTGCTTGCACTCTAATTATAGGGTTCCCACTAGACCTCCAGAAAGTTGCATTATTTCCCAGTGTTGGGGTGTGCAGTGATTTGCTCTCTCTCTCTCTTTTAAATTGGGTGTTAAATTAAGAGTAGCAGTGTGATTCACTAGCAAGATCACTGGTCTGGCTGTGTAGTAATAGCTCTATGGTCATGGACAAGTGAGTTCACTCCTCTGAACCTTATTTCTTTATCTTCAAAATGTGAGGCTTAGGCTACACCATCTCCAAGATTCTCTTACATCCAACCCTCCTCATTTTGACAGCAGCCTAGTGTTCTTCTCTGCAAGTATAAAGAAAAGATATTTTACAAGTTTCTTTCAATATCACTGCTTCTCTAGCCAAGAACAGGATCTGTGTGTTGGAAGCGTTCAAAAATTCAACTGCATCCAGCTTGATGTAAGAAATAGCCACAGAGAAGTCTTCTGTTAGAACACCTCATTACTAGCTTTTGTCTTGACATTGGGTGCAGTCTCCTGACCTTCCCTGCCCTCTCTCCCTTTTGATCCATACATTCATCACTCCTGATTTAGCAGATTGAACACATTTCTTTAGGGACCTTTTAAAAAGTTACTCAAGAGCTGGAGTTTCATGTTCTTTAGGACAAGAGTGGGCCAGAGTCCTCTGTAATGAGTACATTCTCGGTGAGCATGACTTGCTCAGCTGGCAAAATTAACTCTATTGAAATTTTTACCCAGCTGGCTTAATTGGAACCAGGGTGTCTATAGGGTCCAGATGGATAAGGCTTTCAGGATGCTAAACTAACTAAATCAGTGGTGCACGTGATTTCCTTCTGCAAAGTCATCTAAAAGAAAATAACCTGAATATATAGAGGGTCTTCCAAGAACTAATAATTCAAATGCTCCTTGAACAAAATAGGATAAAAGCTGTGTTTCATCACCATGCATTGCCTGTATTTGTTGTCTAGAAGTAGTTATCTTGGGAATGAAGTCTTTTGATCAGAAGCCAGGAATGCTGTCACTGAAAACTGAATTCCCTTACATTGTCCTTGAAGACAATAAACAATGTCACAAAAAAGAAAATATAAAAAGAAAACCAGGTGGAAAAGAAAATATAGAGGTGTTAGGGATTGAGGAGTACAGTAATGTTAGAACTTTGTCCACCTAAATTGTATGTCATCCTAGATTAGAACTTTTGGAAAAGAAAATAGTTTGTAATGGCTTGCTTCCCTAACAGAAAAACCAAAGGAATTTTCATGCTGAGCTAAAAATGAGAATATTTTTAGAAAAAATACAGCAAGGACTTGGAGTACAGACAATTTGTTACATCAACATTAAATCAGAATGTGTTGAATAGGCAATGGATTAGTTCTTCATATGAGCAGAGAATAGAACTGAGTACAGTATTTAAAACACTGGGTTAAAAAAAAAACCTTAGTGTCATTTTTTTCATGTACATGAAAAAGTGTTGGAAAATAAAATGTGGGGTTAGAGCAGTAGTTATTATGAGTGAAGCTCTGCCGGGATCTGAAGTCCTCACATGACCCCATCTTCCTTCCCACATTGGGGTCCCCCTCTAGGTTAGCGCCCCTCGAGCTCCGCTTCTAAAGCAAAGGGTTCAGGATAGATAGTCTCTGAGGCCCCTGCCAGACTTAATATTTTTTATTTTAAATCAACACATATGGGAAAAACATGTCAAACTTTATTAAGTTTTCAGTTGTATTCAAATATAGTAATAGTGGAAATGATGGACATGCTATTTGCCTGTGAACTAATTGTCCTCCTTTGCACAACACCCTCCCCAGCCACTGCTCCAGGTTACTGCTATTTGAAAAGGCTGTGTGATGCTACCTGGAAACTTACTTAAATAAGCCAAAAAGAAGTCTGCACTGCCTCTTTAAATGCTATAGCAGTATGCTCCCCTCCCAGGGAACTTAGGAACATAATAACAAATGATGGCCTTCTGATCACCCTTACTTTCCTAGTTTGACTAACGATTCACAAAGATTTACAGGAAAAAATCATTCTTGCCACCCTGTGTTTGAACTTGAACAGATGTTAACACTTAAAAGGAAAGAAGAATTATGGGCCAAGAAGGGATGGTTAGGTCTCAGCACAGACTTTTGGGGATGCCACTGATGTCTCTTTCTTTGTCATCCACTCCACATTATTCTACTCTCTACCTCTGTTTACTGTAATGTCACCATACTTTTTCCCCTTTATGAGTATCTTCCGCCCTTTCCACTGAGTCACCAATGGCTCTCACAGGCATCACTTTGCTCAAAGTCAACACACTGGAAGTGGCTGACCATGAAAATTGTATCTTTTGAGTACTGAAGGGAACTACTATTAACCAATTTTGTGCCTGGGTAAACCATCATTCTGGTGAAATAAAAATATTTTTAGCAATAAAAATCTGAAAGAGTTATTTCAAAAAGGAAGAGGTATTCCCCAAAAGAAATGAGAAGTAATTAAACCCCACAATAAAAAAGTAGAAAGCAGAAAAACAAAATGAGCAAAGAAAATGGTAAAATGTTATAAATATGAGTAAGTACTGATTATTTAAAAATCATAAAAATAATAATGAGAAATTGGGGGATTAATTAAGTAAGGGCAGAACTTGCATTCTAAATAACAACATGTAAAATAGGATTGTATGTTCGAGTAAAGATGTTCTGAACTCACTGTTATTATTCTGGAGGTGGGAATAGAGATTCATTTTGAAATTTCTAAGTAAGCATTTTAAGTTTTTAAGGCTAACCACTAAAAGAATAGAAGTAGAATCTATAGCATAAACCAATAAGAAATGAAACCTCATTCTTTATTACCTCAAAGAAGGAAAATCTTGGTAATTAGAAGAGAATAAGAGTAGAAATAAATCCAAATATATCAGTAATTACAATAAACATAAATGGTCCATATATACCAGTTAAAAGATTGAGGTTATTAAAAAGTATATAACAAAATCCAGATATAAGCTAGTTATGAAACATACCTAAAACATAAGAATATAGGAAAGTTTAAAGTAAAAGAGCATACAAAGTTCACCAACCAAGTTTTTTAAAGACTGTTAGTTTATCCACAGCAATATCAGACAAAATATATTTTAAGTCAAGAAGCATTTATGAAGTTGAGTTTTTATGTATTGATAAAAGGAACAGTACATTAGGGAGATATAACAATTCAAAATGTATGTAGCTTACTAACCTCACAGTCTCAAAATATACAGGGTAGGTAAAAGTAGACTTAGAGTTGCATTGTGACGCTTTTTGAGTTAATAAAGTTATTGTGGTGATCATGACCTGCATGTCCTTACGAACAGTTGTAAACCTACTTTTGCCCACTCACGTATACAGCAGAAATTGGCAGAATACAAGGATAAATGAATAATTCTATTAACGTATGTCTAATAATTAACATAAAAAACAAGGATGTAGAAAATAAAAATACACAATTAACAAGCTATAAAATTCCCAAAGCCCATCATAAGTTTAGATACTTAAAAATAAACATTCAAATGCTTTATGGGTTAAAGAATAAATTATACTTAATATTAAGTATTTAAAGCTGACAAAAATATATTATATGTCAAGTACATGTGAAATACAGTTAAAGCAGTAAATAGAGGGAATTTATAACCTTAAAGGCTACTAAAACATCTATCTATAGAATGAGAAATCTATAGTACAAGACAATCCATACAGCACTTAGAACTAACATGGAAGGTTTGGCAAGTTTATGGAATGAAAAATTAATATATATTTAAAAATCAATATAAGTCATATATAAGAGCAAAATAGTAATAAAACATAATAATAATTTTTTAAGAGATTCTATTCCTGACAGCCCTCAAAACCACCCATTAGTATTGTTAGAGAACAGGGCTAAGGGGGGTGTACGATATACTATTACTGAAAGGACCCCCCCACTAGTTTCACTATGCCCTCCGCCAGAGGAAAGACATCTCTCAATGCCAGAGATTTGTGAAAAGGAAAGGAAATGTTTATTTAAAGCTATACAGACTTAAAGTAGTGACCCAATGTCTTCATTAAAATATTAAAGTCTTTTAGGATACCCACAGATGCATACAGTCCTTCCTTCTCTCTCTGCCCTAATCTGGGGTACCATATCTTGAGAAAAGAAGTAGAAGTCCATGATTCAGGCTCCCAGCACCATCAGCTGTGTCACCATCATGATATCCAGCTAATCCAAAGCCATGTGGCACCTTCTCATGGCCCACCAGCAAGAGTCCTTTCACCCTTCTTCTTCCAGGCAAAGTCTCTTCTTTACTAATTCCTAAGCCACATGGCAAAAGGGAACACCCCAAAGCCGTGTGGTCCTCATTCTCACCAAAGCTGCAGAGGTCCCCACTCTGCCAAAGCCATGTGGTTCTCCCTCGCATGGCTTCCCAGTTTGGGTTTAAATCCCTGCACCAATTTTCCTCTGCATCCGCATTTCCGACTCCTACAATCAGTTACACCTGCCAGCATTCCTGTATTCTTCCAGGTTTACTGGGTTGCCATCATAAGTCTGGGCAGATGTGGCCCCGTGGCACAGAGCTAACCATCTCCAAGCTCTCGTGCAGGCACCATAATCAGGGGGAGCTGCTCCCCAGTTACATCTTGGGTGGAAGTCACTTCCATCCCCCTGGCTCAAAGCATGGCCACAGCTATTTAACATATCTATGAAACCAGTTAAAGGTTATAAACATGTTAAATGACCATGCCAGAGTTTAGGTGCAAAGCTGTTGCTGTACAAAACAGTTCTGCAAGTTCCTGCTCCATGTGTCCCTTCCCCCATTTCACACCTGTGGAGGGTGAGGACATCCTATACATCTTTCTAATATTTCCTGGACACCTTGAGTTCTGGACTCCATTCCAAAATCCTATTTGGGGACCCCCTCTTAGCTGCATCCTGTTACAGTATGATTCTGGTTTCCAGTCAGTTCTCCATTTCACCCATAAAGGACCTGACCTCTATATTGCCACGAGGGGAAATTTGGTTCTCCCTGTGCCTTTTGACTCCTTTGCATATATCTGTTTCTGAGGTGATTCTTTCTTCTGTGTGTATATGTATTAATCCATTTAATTTTATTCCCAAACCTTTATGAAAATACTACATTTCAGGCACTTTTGTCCAGTACCTATTTAGCAAGTTTCCTTTTTCAGATCTGGAAAAATTCCTCTCTGCAGCTGCTCTTCACAGCCTTCTGTACATGGATGGACTAGGCTTTGTTTTGACTCCAGTTTGTGCAGATAACATCGTTTTCTCCCTAACTTTGCCCACCTTTGATTCTGAGCCTTTGGATTTCATGAAATTGTCCCCACAGTAATCTTGAAAAAGGTTTCCTAGCATTAACTTCAACATTTAAATGACTATGTTGTCCACAGCTAGACAAAAGTTACAGTGCAGTACACAATAAAATACTTCCCGTGTGCTCACAAGGGCAGGGACACATGCTGTTATTCAACTTTGTATCCCCTGAGCCTAACACAGAGTGTTGCAAAAAGAGGGTGTCAATTATAGTTTTAAATGGATTATATAAAACCACCAGTGTCCAGAAAACAGAGCAATTTATTTTAGATTTTCCACATGCAGGTAGGAAGGTGCTGCTTTGTTCCCCCACCCCCGTCACCTTCTCTGACACTGTGCAATCACACGGTGACCTCTGTTAGGTCCCACACTAATATTTGTCAGGCCTGGAAAAGAGCCCAAATGTGGTTGGCCCTTGGCTGGACTCCTCTTCTCACCCTAGGCCGATGGACCACCCACCCACGAGAAACCTCTGGGCATGGGACACCGACCAGCATACCAACTCAGGCTTCATCTTCTGGAAGGTCTTGGTCATCTGAGCAAGGAATTCAGTGGTCTCAAGCACCCAGTCCTCAGAACATGATTTAAAAGCGGGTGCAGGCTTCAGAGTGTTCCCTCTCCTAGACATCCTCCCTGCATGCAGGGTCGGAGCTGGGAATGGAGGCTGCTCAAGCACCAGGGACAGGGCGAGCTTCCTTTTTTTTTGCTTCCTGTACAACCCTGGATTACATCAGTTTGTAGCCTAAAGAACTGTGACTCAACATACTATCATTTTTTAGGTACAATCATAACATGTAAGAACTCAAACAGACATTAGAAATCTCTCTTACCCAAACTTTTCATTAACTTAGAAACCAAGGCCGGAGAAATGAACTGACTTGCCCGTGGTCATACCACAGGGTCAGCACCAGAAAAGCAATAGAAAACGAGGGCTCTGGAGTCCAGATGATCCCTCTCATTCCTGTTCTTTTAGCTGTGGATTCCGTGCCTGTTGCTGTAGTTCCTGGATGCTTTGGCAAACTGTGTTGCTAACTCTGTTGCTTTTAAGTAAAAGTGGCTAATTGTAAGCAGGTTGGAACAAACTCATAGTAGAAGGCAGAGGAAGATGTAGCCACATGCTCTGCAGCTTCTACATAACTTAGGTTGTTCTGAATAGTGAGATAATAAAATCCCTTTGTCAAATAGGATACCTCATTTAGAATCAGAAGTAGACACCAGTGAGCTATGGATGAGCTGAAATGCCAGGAGCCAAGTAGTACAAAAAAGGGAGTAACATTGGCTTCCATTGAAGTTGTCCATTTTCATCCCTTCAAAGGTCCCTCCAGGGTAACATACGCAAGACAACTGTGCTGGATCCCACAGAGCATCACAGATCAGCTCTCATTCAGCCTTGAATGCTATACTGTATTTCACTGAGTTTATTCTTTTGCGAAGTGAGAAGAGAAGGAGGAAATTAGCTTGGTTTTTTCTCTTTTCATTTATTTTTATATTATTTGTTCTTTTAACAAATATTTACTTAACACTTCTTATACACTAGGTCCTGTGCTGGGTGTAAAGAATATAGAGGTGAATAAGGCAGATGTACTCCCTGCTCTTGAGTAGCTTCCTGCCTAGTGGGGAAAATCATAAGAGATTTTTGAAAGAGAAAGGAAGTATGTGAAGGAGCTAAACTGAGAATTTGGGAAGTCCTGATAGAACAAAAAGAGAGAAGGATCTCTACCTGTTAGCAAGCCATGGTGGAGAAGCTAATGCTTTGCGGCTAAACAGAGATGAGGTGAGGACTGATGTTTTTCATCTTCGTGGAAAACAAAGTGAATTACAGACTGAGGAATTCAGGTGGGGAAGTAACATTTCCATATTTTAAAAGTTTTTAGAATAGAAAAGAGACATACAGAAGAGATTATGGAATATTCTTGTCTGATGGACTTTAAAATAGACCCAGTAGCCTAGGGTGGTTTAGCTGTGATCTTGTTTAGTCTGTAAGTGATGCATTAGGAAACTCCTGAGGGAAGGTCCAAGCTTTATTTGCCTTTATATGGTTGACAGAATGCTTAGTGGTATTGGGCAAGATGAATCTAAAAAATTGGTGTTACAAAGTTTAAGACTGATGGTAGGTTTTGTGAACTGTGGGTGAAATATAAGTAATTCCAAAACACATAGTTTTTATCATGCTTTTTAGTGGAATAATATTAAATTACATAGAAGAGACATCTTCTGAGCCAGCCAAATAGTTTCATATGTATTTTTTTGCAAAAACTTAAAAATGTGTTAGCAATCAGCTATATTTAGCCAGAAGAATATTAAATACTCTGATAAATTGAGAGTTAAGGCAAAAATAATATAAAAATTATCTTTCCAATTACTAGAAACAATCAATAATAAACAGTCAGTCGCTGTTATCATGTGCCTTATCACTGTTATTATTATTTCAGCCAGCTTGTCACACCAAGTACTTTGACAGAAATATAGCAGTCATGTTATACATTTGAGGCTAATGTTTTGAGTTGGCCAAAAAGTTCATTTGGTTTTTCTCCATAAGATGGCTCTAGTAGGGCTTAGTTGTCTTTAATTTAACTTCATTTGAAGCAGTTTTGTTAGATTATATTGTGACAGCTGTTATGTCAGCGTGCATCTTTTTAAAAAACTTATCAAAATTGGTGAATTTTTGTGTAGCCATTTTAATATTGAAGATGGAAGAAAATATGCAACATTTTCAGCAGATTATGCTTTATTATTTCAAGAAAGGGAGAAATGCAACTGAAACACACACACAAAATAAAAGATTTGTGAGATGTGCAAAGGACTGATTTCAGTCATTAAACAAATAGGGAGAGTGACATGTTCATCAGTCACAGCACCTTCTCCATATACTGCACAAATCTTTTATTTTTTTCATTTCAGTTGCATTTCTACCTTTCTTGAAATAATAAAGCATATTATGCTGAAAATGTTGCATATTTTCTTCCATCTTCAGTATTATAATGGCTACACAAAAATTCACTAATTTTGATAAGATTTTCTTAAAATGCATGCTGATATGCCAGCTGTCATAATACAATCTAACAAAATTGTTTCAAATGAAGCAAAAGACAACTAAGTACTACTAGAGCCATCTTACAGAGAAGTTTATTTGGTTATTTATAACCAAATAAACTTTTTGGCCAACACAACATTAAGAGCCACCAGACAGCTTGCTTTCTCTGTCTCTGTTCACACAAAGAGGTCATGTGAGCACACCGAGAAGGCGGCTCCCACAAGCCAATAGAAGAGGCCTCAGAATGAAACCTACCTGTGCCAGCACCCTTATCTCAGACTTCACACCTCCAGAACTGTGAGGAATAAATGTTTGTTGTTTAAGTCACCCAGTCTGTGGTATTTTGTTATAGCAACCTGAGCAGACTAACTAACACCTTCCCAACATTTTCAACATCACTCCTAGAAAAGCAGCACAGTTGAGGATGTGGTGATGTTAGTGACCTATTAATTTATAAAATAAGCAAATAAGCAAAGCACAGAGCATCTCATCTTCCAGCACATGTGATTCAAATTGTGTCAGTGGTGGTCGTCATCACTATCCTTGACACTCACTTCGGCTCACTTTTAGTGGTGCTCTGCTAAGTCTGCAGGATACAAGTAGAGCAGGCATGGTCTCTGTCTTCTAGGGGTTTCTGTTGATTTCAGTCATTAAACAAAGCAAATGTATGTTGTAGGATTCCCACCATATCCTAGCTTTATTGTGGCTTTCCTATGCAGGAATAGGGAGAGTGAAAAAATAAACCTACCCACAACAAGAAGGTCATTGAAAGATTTAAGTGCATAGAGAATGAAGGTGAAGATTGGCAGAAGGAAGGATTGTATCTTGAACTTAAATTGGAAATCTAATTGATACTTTACTTTCACAGCTAAAGTGGATTATAACAGGATAACATATCAAGAGGAAGGGTTGGGTTTTGACCCACTGGCTTGTCACGTTTCATGTCTGTGTGTCCAGTCATATAAGCACAAGAAATCAAGTGAATAGGAACAATTGTACTTTTTGAAACCCAAAAGGTAGAAGGGAGGTCTCTTTTGATTTATGTGGTACTGTTAACTGTGTGCCTCCACTTGCTAGAGTCTGAAATAATCACAACTGGACATGGCATTCTTTCCCATTGTGCTCCGTCTTTTTTAAACCCCAACCCACAAATGATGTTAACTTTTGAATTTTTATGCTACTCCACAGCCGGCCAGTGCATTCAAGCATCCTACAGAGGTGAAAATGAATCTTTCCAACCCATGCTTTTTTTTTTTTAATATTTTACCAACATGATCTCCTGAATAAAAATCAAATTGATAAATTAAGGAAATAAATTTGACCATTTGTTTTCTACATCCCTGGTATTAATTCTTTTATCCTAAGAGCAAACACATGATTGTCTCATTCACAAGACTCTAGAAGTAAAACAGAACTTCCTCCTCTGATTAGATTTTAAGCTAATATTTCAGATCCTTCAAATATATAGGATAATTCAAAATAGTTGGATGGGTCTTAGGAGCTGAGCCTTAGGAGGGAAGGCTGCTTATATATGTATCATCTTTTTTTACTCTTTAAACTTGGAGAAATTATACCTGGGAAATTTCTTAGAAAAGCAGATCAAATCTTGGCGATGTTGTGAGGCTGTGGACATTAAAAGAAGGCAGGCACTGTAGGGAAAAGAGCAAGTCAGAGACTGAGCGCAGGGCAGAACCCAGGGAGGGAAGCCTGTGCAGAAACTGCGATGGTCTTAGTTTTCCACTTGTCTTTAAAATACTTGGATTTAGCCTTGGCTGGCATGGTTCAGTGGAGTGAGCGGTGGCCTGCAAATCAAAGGCTCACCAGTTTGATTCCCAGACAGGGCACCTGCCTGGGTTGCAGGCCAGGTCCCCAGTAAGGGGCATGTAAGAAGCAACCACACATTGATGCTTCTCTTCATCTCTTCCTCCCCCTCTGTCTAAAAATGAATAAATAAAATCTTTAAAAAAATGAAATGCTTGGATTTGGGCTATGTCAGCATTGTCACAAATTTGTTTATTAAGCATAGCTTTGGTGACTATTACTTTAAGGGAAAGTCTTCATATGGAGAAGTGCCAGGAAAAGTAACAAGTGAAGGTTAGATCTAGTTTATGAAGGCAATCTCGCTTCTCCCTGCTATCATGCATGACCTCTGGAATGTTGAAAAGGTCGTTTATTGCATCTGTGCTTGAACGGAGAAAAACAAAGATGCTTTAGAAAGGCAAGACAGCATAAGTTTTAGATGCATAGAGAAGAACTAATCTGATATTAAAAGAAGAAAAAACTCAGGCTCTTCATTACCATAAACCTTCATATGGTAGAGGGAAAATAATTAGAAATGTGTTTCCCATAAATGCAAATATAGACAAATCAGGCGTATACTATTTTTGCAGAACAAAGTTAACTCCTTGCAGCCCACAAAGCTACAAATAGGCTCAGTTTGACCTCCTTTGAGCTCTGCTGGTATTCTAGGTAAGGAATACTGTCCCTAAAACTCTAAATCGTCTATTAGATTTCTTTATGTATTTTTGGGAAGAATGGGAAGCATTGAACCTATTACAGATTATTTTATTTCTAAGGAAATAATATCCAGGTCAATGCAAATTCATCTCTGCCTTGCCTTCCCTAATTTCTTCTCACCTATTCCCCCAGCACCCTCCACCTTCTGCCTGACTGCCACTAGCAATGGTATAAAGGAGTGATTGTACTCTAAAATAAATTATTGGGGATAATTTATGGTTATTTTTCCACTCAATCATGAGTTATTAGTAGTAATATTCAGAGATTTTATTTTTTTGGTTGTTAGAATAGAGGAACGTTATTTTACTTTTGAGCCTTAGAAACCATGTACCTTTCTACAAGAAAACTGGATTAAAGCTGAAGAATGTCCCTTTTCCCCTGGCTAACTGGCTGTAATGGGTGCTGAGTAGTTCATAACCAGATTCACTTTGAACCATTGCAGACCTCCCTCCTGTGGAGCCAGCTGCTGCACCGGGGCCTCCATACACTCTAGCAATCCTCTTGCCTGTCTCCAGTATGCTCCCCTCCCGGTCCTGCTGAGTGACTCTTCCTCCTCTAGTATCTCAACACCTCCCCCCACGTGGTCTTCCTGCTCCCACACCCCTGCTCCTATCCCCACGGTGTGATTTTATGAGCTTGATATAGAAAACAGCAGCCCTCAGATGAGAATGCTCCAAACTTCCCACCATATAGTCTACCTGTTCTCCATGTCCTCCTGTTGTGATGATAAAGACCACTTTACCTCGATGACGAAGACTCCGCCTTTTAAAGAACCATCTGGATCCTGTTCTTCCACCTGGTCAGAATCTCACTCCATCTCCTTTCTCTCCTAGAATCCAGTTTTCATTTATTGCTACATCTTTCTCCACCCCAAAATTCTGTGGTGCCTCTTTTCCATACTCTCCCCTGGCACCTCGGCCACTGGGGTGGTTTTGTCTCCTCAGCTGAACTTCTCAGTTGCTCAGTGCTTTCTTGAAACTGCTCCTGTAAGGTACCACACCCTCCATATTGCTCCTTCCAGTTTTCCTCTTTCTTAACATCCCAAGGACACCATCCCAGTTGATCAGTCCCTCCTTTTTAACACCCTCTTCTCTCAGCTTCTGTTTCATTGCACTTTTCTGCTTTTCCTTCTGTCTCCCTGAACACTCCTGTGCCTCTCCCCAATCAGCAACCCTTAGAGTCCCCATGGGTTTGGTCCTGAACCCCTTCTCTTTTGCATGCCCCCCATCTCTAGAGGATTTTCATCATGCACATGGCTTCAGGTATCATCTGTATGCTAATAAAACCCAAGTTTTTATTCCCATCCAGATTTTCTTTTAAGCTCCTGATTCCCATTTGATTTCTCTACTTCGTCTCACATGGACCTCAAACTCAGTATGGCCAAAATCAGACTCATCCTCCACCTCCCCTAAGCTGATTGTCCTTCTGTGGTTCCTCCCTCCATCCTCTTGCTTACTCAGGATAGACATCTCCTTGACTACCGCCTCTACATTCAGGCAGCCTCTAATTCCTGTTCATTATTAGCTCCTGTTTGTAGGGCACGTTCACTTCTCTGTAGTTCTAGTGCCTCCTTCCTAGGCCAGCCTCTAACTTCTCCTGTCTGGATTATCACAGTAGGTCCTCTGGTTTCTCTACATCCCCTTGGCGCCCTGCAATCAAGTCTTGGCCTTGTAGCAACAGCAATGGTTTTAAAACAAAAAAATATAATCATATTTCCTCTTTAAGACATTTTAGTAGCTTCCAACACACTTAGAAAGTTTGGGCTCCTTGGCATGGCCTGTGAGGCCCTGCTTGAACCAGCCTTGCCTGCAAGCTACGGCATCCCCTGCCACCCTCCCTGGCACATGCCCAGCCCCATAGCCTTCTCTGTGCTTGTGTTTCCCACACCATGGCCTTGGCACATGTCCTCCCAGTCTTCATCTGGATAAGCTCTTACTTATCCCTTCAGTCTTTCTAAATGTCATTTGCTCAGATGTTTCCAGTTTAAATCAGACACCACTATCACCGTTGTTCATGATACCTTTTTTGTTTCCATGGAGCTCTTCTCAATTCACAGTCATTTGTCTCCTATTCTGATTATCTAACGTTTGTCAGCCCCAGGAGACTGCAAGCTGTGAGTCCTCTGTCTATTCAATCCTAGCTGCTCCTGGCACATGGGAGGCACCCAATGATAGTTGTTGAATGAATTAGTGAGTAAATGTTGAATAGGGGCACATTCCTGGAGTTGACTTAGAACTCTGGTGGCTCAGGCTGGCTCCTCATACACATATAAAGCCTTTCACCTTCTGCTTCTGAATGTTTAATCTTTAAATTTCTAAATAGGCATGAAAGATACCCACTAAAATCCAAACATAGTTTATTGATCCAGTAAAATGGCACTAATTTAGAATGTTTTAACAAGAGCTATTCATGCTTGAACACATTTTTTAGCTTTCACTTTACCATGATAGTTTAAAGCTTTTTTTAATTGGGAAAAGAAGCAAAATACACATTTAAAATTAGCCCCTACCCCAATGAAAGTCTCTGTAATTTCTAAGTCTAATGGATGATGGTAAATCAGAAAGGTAGCTGATTTAATGTCATAGCCAGGCCTAGTATTACTGTGCTCAAGTACGTAATAATCATCAATGCTCAAACAAGCAGACATTGAGTGTGCTGTGAATCGCTGCTGGTGAGGGAAGGAATACTAGAAATAACATTGAGGAAAGGAAGCTGCACACTATTACATAAGACTGAACGAAGCCCCAAGCAATAGGACTGTTCCACCCAAGTCACCCAACCGCAGAACGTTTCATTTTCTCTTGATTAACTGAGTAATGTTGTGAAATTTTCAAATTGTTTCTGTTCTGAATTTTTCTCTTTTCTACCTCTCTCATGTTAACATAGGCAGCTGAGCCAAAAAGAAGTCTTCAAACCTGTGAACGACTGAGTCACATTAGAAATCTCATGCTCTGGGAATAAAATATTTTTTCTATGATTTCCAAAAGCGAACTTTCTAACCTCAAAGACCTGGACAACAGTTTAACTCCCAGCACAAACTCAATGAATTTTCTGCCTGTGGTAGATAATGTCACAAATCTGTGGAGACACACCGTTCTGTAAATGGTTGGAGAAAAAAATTCTTTTTTAGCTCCCCCCTCACTCACCTCCAAAATTCTGTGTCCCTAGACCATAGTCCCACAGTTATGCATGTTGTATTTATTCATGCATTCCTCTTCCATCCTATCATGGCACTCTTGGTATTCCTGTTTCTCAGCTTCTTAAATTCCAAATTGTGAACTGGCTGGCTGGTTGGTGTTTTAACATAGTTACCTTCACCAAGTTGTGTTTAGGAAATTCTCTGTGGGATTGAATTAATCAATTAGCAAGCACTTATTGTATAAGTATGAGTTAATAAGGAAGGATTCTGTACATATTTCCTGCCCCCCCACACACACGTGGGAGGAACTCCATCCAGCAGAATTCTCCCATCCACCAAGGATGGTAAATAAGTTGTACCGGACACAATCTTGCTGTTCCGGTGGGGAAGTGGGTGGCAATTCCCTCTAGTGGAGAACACCCAAAGCCCTTCTCCCAAATGGCTTTTATTAAGAATGGTATGTGTAGGTGTATACAGCATACATGCATAGCTCATCAATCAATGTCAAAAGGCTATAGTCATACAAAAACAGGTATTATCTATAGATAACAATTGAAGGAACACAGAGATTTGTCATAGGTCAGGGTCTGTTAGTCATGCTGATGCCAGATGGTCTTTAAGACATGTTTCATGAGATAAGGAGTTTACTCCTTATGCCTTGAACTTAAACATCCGGTTTACATCATCAGGGCCATACAAAAAAAGCAGAGCAAGCTTCCAAGGATACAATGTACATTTCAGGCCTGATTCCCATGGGAACCCTTGGTATTAGAGTCGGGTCATGTCTGCCACCTGTGTTTTTACCTGATTTTCCAGGGAGACTTACTAGCCCCTTTCAGGGCTTGCTTTCATGGGGCTGCTGTCTCAGAAACCTCACAGAGTGGTCACCATTGCCCCCCTTCCTGCCAGAGATTGCAACGTGCTAAATCCTAGACAGAGCCCATAAATTATCAGTGTTACAGATTTCCAAATAATGATGCTGGTGGTGGTCTGACCATACTTTGAGTGGAACTGGTGTGGTCTAGCCAACAGCAGGAGCAGCTGACACATGATTTCCCTTTCCCCACTCCCTTGCTGTTTTGCAATAAACCCTTGTTGAAAGAGAAGGGGAACTAGCTGAGAAAATATGGAACCTCTAGTAATGTAACTCAGAGGGTAGAGTGGATGTGGAAGTCAAAGCAGTTTGTTGAGTGGTGACAGTATTCTACCTTTGGCCCAAGCAGCATGAGGGTCGACCATGGCAGAAACTTGTAGAAACTAATTGTGTATCCAAACGCAGAAAGGATGTTACTAGAATCTGAATAGACAGGGAAGGGCAAGACTTCTATTAAGATAAAACAGGAGCTTAACTTTTACAGTGAGAATGCCAGTCACAAACTCAATAGTGCAGCTCAATGATGCTGCTCAAAATCAATGAAGAGCTCTTAACCCAGTGGAGGAGCCTCTTTGTGTTAAATTTAGATGGGGCAGTTGGGAGAATGGTTCTTAATGTCTGTGGGTTAATACCACCAGGTTTCAAAGAGGTCCTGCTGCATTCACTCTCTAGATGCCCCAGAGAACCTCCAAAAGGCTCTCCCCACCAACTAAAGGGAGCTTGACAACATTTGGCTAACTGGGAAAACATTTGTATTGCTCACTGACCCAGAGTCCTACCTCTGCAATTAGGGCAGACTTTTCTTTGTTTTCCCTGAGGGTGAAGCAGTTGCCAAGTATCTAAGGATGAGCTTCTAACAAGCCCCATGGAAGAAGCTATCGATTGGGCTAGGGGAGAAACAAGTACAATTAAGTTTCAGACTAATCATCAGAATTCAGCATTGACCAAATTGTTCCAGAGATTTATTAAAACCCCTCTCTTGACTTGTAATAGGGAGTTTCTGGGTTTGTTGGAGAGGGTCATCTGCAGTGTGAAAAAATCATGCTTCAGCAATTTGGAATATTTGCCTCTCTCAAGGGATCGAGGACAAAATGAATAAAAACTGTAACTCTCCATAGTAGACTCTGTAATTAGAAATAAAAGGCAGGGAGAATTTTAGCATTTAACAACATCGCCTATTTGTTTTCAGCAATTACATTATGAAAGATGTATTTTTTGTCATTTTTTTTCCTTGGGAACATTGCAGAGCAACCAAGGCTGTTGCCACATCTGTTGGAGGTGCCTAGGTGGACTCTGTGCAGCCTCAAGGATAAACAGAATTGCATCGAGAGAAAAGAATGTTTCCTTGTATATATCTGCATTTAGCAGCAGAAACTGTTCTTATTTTGTAAAGCTCACAAAACATCCTGGTGTATTAACAGTGTACCAGGTTTGTCCTTAAAGTATCCAGCCATGTACTATGAAAAATAGAGACATTTATTGAAGAAGATACAAGACATGAGAATCATTGTACATAAGACAATAACACCTCAGTCTCAGGTACCTTGACACCTCACACAGTTCTCCCAATCACTATCAGCTGCTCCATTGTATTTTCTTGAATCCCATTGACATTCTAAAATCTCTTCCCTTTCAAAGGTGATTTTAGTTTTGGGAAAATTCAGAAATCACAGGGTGCCAAATCTTGGCTGTAATGGGGTTGAGTCACCTGGGTGATTTGATGTCTTGTCACAAAAGTCTGCATAAGACATGATGCATGAGTGGGTGCATTGTTATGATGAAGCTGCCAATCACCCATTGCCCATAGCTGAGGCTGATTTCATTGTATTGCATCTCTCAACCAATGAAGAACATTGAGGTATTTATTCCTCATTAATTAGTTATTCCTTATTAATTGTTTGTTCTGGAGTAGCATACTCATGATGGAGAGCACCTTCCCAATCATAAAACACAGTTAACATGGTCTTGATGTTGCTGGGTCTTTGCCACGCCTTCTTTGGGTGTGGAGAACCAGGCAATTTCCATTTAGGATGACTGTGCCTTCATTTCTGGATCATAGCTGTAAACTTATGATTCATTTCTGTCTATGACCTTCTTGAGGAAGTCTGATTCACTGGTAGCAGTTTGAATCAAGTCATTAGCAACTGCAGTATATGGTGTTCCCTCTGCTCTGGTAGCAGAAGCCACGGATCAGATCTTGCCACAGCATGTTTTATACCAAGATCCTGCATCAAAATCTTAGACACAATAATTTTTGGAATCCCCAGATTTGCTTCTAGTTCTCACACTGTCAGTCACCAATCTTTGCTGATTGCAGCCCATACACATTCAACATTCTCAGGTATTTTGCTTGCTGCAAGCCTCCCAGTACGTGGATCACTTTTAACAGATTCTTGACCATCTTTGAAGCATTGGTGCCACACTTTTATTTGCGTTGCACTCATTGCTTCATCCCCTAAACTTAAAACCTTTTGAATTATCTGAATCATTTCTACTGAGAAACATTCAAGTTTAATGCAAAATTTGATGCAGATTGCTTGCTCTACTCACTCAGTCATTTTGAATACAATGTCCACACAGTACACATGCTCACTCAATGGCATCTACTGCCCCCACTGAGTAGTACAGTGAAGTCGTCATTGCTCATGCATGTGCATTCCAGTCCACGCTCCCTGGCTGCCAGGTTACACCGACATCATGCAAACCTTTCTCATTATATTAACGATGGCTGGATTTTTTCCCAACAGATGTCATATACGACCTTGAAAATGTAATTAATGTTGCATTATATACTATTCATATGTAAATCATACCTTTTAAAGTAATATCTAAACTGACAGATGGACCTCCTTTGTCTGCCTCCTTTGTCATCTGTTGACCTCTCTACCCTCTATCCAAAAAGGTGGCTGGTTAAAGGAGCTCATGACCATTACTCTCTTCACCCTTGGCAGTGTGAGGCAGTCCAAACTGCTGTTTCCTCATGGAGAGGCTCAGCCTGACCAGGCTCAAATAAAATTGGAATTCATTTTATGATACCATCAAAACAAAAGAGATAAATTTCTAACTCCCACCTATTAAGGCTTCTCACAAATATGGCTTGGAAACATTCTAGATAAATTGCTTTGCCCTGCTGGAAAAAAAGTGCCATGCTGTTAATTTTATTGCTTTTCTGGCAAGCGTATGAGTATTAAGCAGTAGATATAATTGGAGGCATATTATAAATTAGACATGACTGCAGCTGAGTTCTATACCAACTTTAAATATAGGATAGCATCTGAATTCTTTTCCAAAGAAAAGCAAGAGAGAGGCTAACAAAACCCTAGCAGTGGTCTGTTAATTGTGAGAACTTGCAGATACTTTCCCCAACGTTTGAATGGTGATTATATTAGTTTTATAATACGAAATTATATGTAAATATAACAGGTGTTACAATTTGCAGGACTACCACTATTTCACTGATACCCCAGTACCTATAGTGGCTTCTTAAAATGCATTTGTCTCTTTCCAAAACAAACTAGTGTTTAAAATGTAAAAATGTTAATGTGGGATAGAAATGTTTCCTTGTTTTCAACTTTTAATTTTGAACTAATTTTAGACGTAGAGAGAAATAGCAAAAATAGCACAGAGCTCCCTTGTATCCCGTCTGTGCCACCCCAGCACTGGTGTCTTCACACAGCTGTGTGTGCGATCGAGGGCAGGATGTTAACGTTGGTGCCACATTCAGCTAAACTTTAGACTTCATTCAACTTTCACTTGTTTTTCCACTACCGTCTTTTTCCTTTTCTGAATCCTTTCTAGGACCTCAAGTTGAATTAAGGTGGTATTTCTTTCTTTTTCATAAAAATGTTTCTTAAAGCAAATTTTTTGTTTATTATATAGAAGGATCATATGTGTTTTAGGAGGTGGGCCTGGTAATTGAATAGGAAGCATTTGAACTCCATGTTTGCTTGAAGAAAAATGTTAGAGGTTTTTCTAATACATTGATGATATATGACAACTTAGTCTTATTCACTAAACTTTACTAATTCAGATTAATAGAAAAAAAGGCCATGAAGATTTGGTTAAAAAATAAAGGCTGAATTATAATTTAAAAATATATTTTAAAAATAGATTGGGTTTTAGTTCTTTAAAATTGTAAATTGACCAATATTTTCCATTCTAATTGTGGTCTGGGAGATTTTTTCTTTGAATTTTTTTTTGTATTGGTTTCAGGTATACAGCTTAGTGGTTAAACAGTTATATACTTTACATAGTGTTCCCCTCGATATTTCCAGTCCCAACTGGCACCATACATAGTTGCTGCAATATTATTGACTGTATCCCCTAGGCTTTATTTGCATCCCTGTGACCATTTTGTCAGTACCAATTTGTGGTAGTTAATCCACTCACCTCTTTCACCCAGTCCCTATGTCCCCTTCTCTCTGGCAACCACCAGTTTACTCTCTGTGTCCATGAGTGTTTCAGTTTTGTTTGTTCATTTATTTTGATCTTTAGATTCCACGTGTAAGTGAAATCATATGGTATTTGTCTTTGACTGACTTAGTGCAATGAGCATAATATCCTCAGTCTATCCATGCTGTTGCAAATGGTAAGATTTTATTTTTTTTATGGTCAAGTTACACTCCATTTTATGTAAGTATTATAGCTTTTTTATCCACTCATCTATTGATGGGCACTTGGATTATTTCTATCTTGGCTATTGCAAATAACACTGCAATGAATATAAGGGTGCATATTAGTGTTTGGGATTTCTTTCAAATTAGTGTTTTGGATTTCTTCGGATAAATCCTCAGAAGTGGAATCACTGGGTCATAAGGCAGATCCATTTTTAATTTTTTAAGGAAACTCCATACCACTTTCCACAGTGGCTACACCAGTCTGCATTCCCACAAACAGTGCATGAGAGTTCCTTGTTCTCCATGTCCTTGCCAACACTTGTCATATGGGGACTTATTGACAGTAGCCATTCTCAAAGGTGTGAGGTGATATCTCATTTTGGTTTGAATTTGCATTTCTCTGACAATTAGTGATGTTAAGCATCTTTTCATATGTCTGTTAGGCTTCTGTGTGTTCTCTTTGGAAAAGTGTCTATTCAGACCGCTGCCCATTTTTAATTGGATTATTTGGGCTTTGTTGGTGTTAAGTTGTATGAGTTCTTTATAAATTTTTGATATTAACCCCTTATCCAATGTAATATTGAAAAATATACGTTCTCCCATTCAGTAGGTTGTCTCTCCATTTTATTGATGGTTTCCATTGCTGTGCAAAACCTTTTTAGTTTAACATACTCCTATTTATTTTTTTCTTTTGTTTTGCATGCCTGAGGAGATATACCAGGAAAAATATTGCTAGTATTGTTTTTTTCTTCTATTCTGATTCAACTGTTCTGACACCACCTGGGTATACTGCATTTCAATTCTGACATTAACTACCCAGAGAATTCAGGAAAGCACTTGTGACTACTAGTTTCATTATAAAATATACAGAACCCTGACTGATATGGCTCACTTGGTTAGGTGTCATCCCTCAGAATAAAAGGTTACCAGTTTGATTCCTGGTCAGGGCACATGACTAGGTTGTGCCCTCTTTCCCTCTTGAAAGAAAAAAAAAGTATACAGATCAGGAACAGCCAAATGAAAGGAAGCATAGGGCAGGGTATGAGAGGGCTCCTCTCCTCAAGGAATTAGGGTGTGTCTCCCTCCTGGCACATCAGTGAGTTCACCAATCCGAAGGTGCCACTGAGTGGCATTTTTATGAGTTTCATTAGGACTGAACATTGGCCACTTGATTGAATTCAATCTGTAACCCTTCTTTCCTCCCAAGGTCAGAAGGTCAGACTAATATCAAGGCTCAAACCCCCAACCTTCTAATCATGTGGTCTTTCCCGCACGACCAATTCTAAAACTGTCTAAAGGAGCTACAATAAGTCTCCTCATTTGCATAAACTATCAGGGCCAACCAACAAAGACACTACTATCATTCAGAAAGTTGTAAGAATTCAGCCTTCCTCTATGACAAAGGCCAAATTTGTTTGTTTTTTTCTTCTTTAATTTCTTTTTATTTTTTTCTGATAGTAAAAAGGTGATATTGCATGCCATTTGGAAAATATAGAAAGTATTAAGAAGAAAATAAAAAGCATCCATAATCTTATACAGTGAGAGTACACTGTAAATGTTCTGATATACATTTTTAATATTTTTTCTCTGGATTTTAAATAATACTGGGGTATAGCTTATAGATGATTTCATGAGTTGTTACATTGATCTCTAAGTATTTATTTTTTGATGTTGTTGTAGTAGTAATTTTTAAAACTTTGTGTTCCAACTATTTAGTTTTAGTATATATATGCAAATAATTTCTGTACATTGACAATGTCCTTAGGATATTTCAAATACATGCTCATGTTGCCTGCAAATAAAGTGTTTTATTTCTTCCTTTCTAATCTATTTTTTTATATTTTTTGTCTTGCTTCATTGTGCCAGCTATCTAGGATATTTCAAATGCATTTTAAAATACAATAGAATGTTAAATAGAAATAGTGAGAGTGTACATCCATGTCTTGTTCCTGATTTTAAAGACGATATGTTCAGTCTTTCATCATTAAGTATGATGTTAGCTATGAGGTTATTCATAGATGCCCTTTATCAAGTTTAGGAAGTTTCCTTCTATTCCTAGTTTCTGTGAATTTTTTAAAGTATAAATAGATGATGCATATTCTCAGTGCCTTTTTTTCATTTATTGAGATAATCATTTGATTTTTCTCCTTCATTCTGTTAATACTCTGTTAATAAGATTACAATTGAGTGACTTTTAAATGTTTCACCCGTCTTGCATTTCCTGGGATAGTATCACTTGGTCATGCTGACTATACTTTTTTTATATATTGCTGCATTTGTTAAGGATTTTTCATGTTTATGTTCACGAGAGATATTTATTTGTAAATTTTCTGTCTTTGGTTTTGTTATCAGGGTAAATCTGACCTTATAAATGACTTGAAAAAAGTTTCCTTCTTCTCTATTTTCTGAATGATTTTGTATAAAATTATTATTATTGTTTAATTTATAAAATGTTTTATAGAATTCAGCAGTGAAGCCATTTGGATCTGGAGTTTTCTTTCTGAGAAAGGTTTCAATTTCAAATTCAATATCTGTAGTAGATGTAGGACTATTTGAATTTCTCTTTCTTTTTGTATCAGTCATGATAATTTGTCTTTCAAGCAGTCTGGTTTTTTTAAGTTAAGTTGTTGAATTTGTTGGCCTAGTTTTCACAATATAATCTTCGTTTAATGTCTATAATGTTTGTAGTGATGTCCCTTAGGGGTTTTTTTATTGCTGACATGGATAATTTTTCAAATTCTCTCTATTCTCTCTTTTATCCTTGATCAGTTCTGCTACAGTGTTATCACTTTTACTGATCCTTGTAAAGAACCAGCTTTTAGTTACATCAATTTTTGCTTATTGTTTGTTCATTTTCCTTCTTATTGATTTCCAGTCTTTATTATTTTCTTTTGTCTACATATTTTTTTCAACTCAATTTTTCTTCTCCAATGTCTTTAAAGCGGGAAGTTTATGTCATTGTTTCTTTCTATAACATCAACATTTAAAGTGGTTTTTCTTTTAAGCACTGTTTTATCTGCATCTCACAAACTTGATAGACTATATTTTCATTATTACCCAACAAATATTTCCTAATTTCTCTTATGATTTCTTCTTGGACCCATTGATCATGTATAGTAGTACTAATTTTATAATATTTAATTACTTTAAAATATTTTTGTTTTTGAGTTATAACTGAATTTTATTGTTATTGATCATACTTAGTATGATTTCAGCTATTTTACACTTATTGACACTTATTTTCTAGCCCAGCATATAGAATATCTTGGTGAATGTTTTACGTGCCTTTGAAATAAATGGGTATTTTGTGTTTTTAGTTAACGTATACCTAGGTTAAGCTGGTCTGATAGTGTTGTTCAAGTTTTGTATACCTTTACTGTGTTTTTATTTATTTTTCTAGCAAAAGGACTATTGAAATTTCCAAGTATAATTATGAGTTTGTCTGCTTCTCTTTTCCGTCATATCAGTTTTTGATGAATGGATTTTGAAACTCTCTTGATTGGGATTGCTATATATGTCTTCTTCAGAAATTGACTCACATCAGAGTGTCTTGACATTTTTGTATCTGACACTATTCCTTGTCATGAAGGCTCTTTTGTCTAATATTAATGTAGCTATGCCAGCTTCCCTCTATTACTGTCTAAATAGTACATCTTTCTTTCGTCCTTTACTTTTAGCCAGTTGGTATATTTATATATAAAGCATGTTTTGTTCATAGTAGATGATAGTACATATGTGTCTCTGTAGTTTCACTAGGATGTTATTTTAATGGAATTATCAATACAATCAGATTTGACCTACTATTCTTGCTACTTCCCACTTGTCCCATCTGTTGTTTCGCTTTTCATGCCTTCTTTTGGATTAAAGGTTTTTTCCCCCACATTTTTTGGCTTGTTAGCTATATTTCCTTGTTTTATTTTTGATTGCTCTGGGATTTACTATATTCATGTTTATCACTGTCTACCTTTATATAATATACCGCTTTATGTACAATATAAGAATCTTAAAACAATAAACTGGAGATTCTTCTCTGAATGACTGGTGAATAAGTTTTTGAATGGAGATACTATCATATACTTAAGAATCCCCCATAATTTATTTAAGAACATACACCCCAGTTGTATGGTGCATTAATATTAATGTCCAACTTTTCTCATTGCATAGAATAAAATAAAATTACTCTGTCAAAGGATTTGTGTATGACACACATCACCAAGTTACCATCCAGAAAGGTTATTTTCATTTAAAATGAGCATTACTATCTAAGGGGGTACATATGACTGTGACCTTGCTAGTACTGGGTATCAAAATATTTTTAAAAGCTTTAAGTAAAAATTGATATATTATTGTTGGAATGTCATTCACTTGAAAGTTCATTTATTTTATTATTGCTATATTTGAATTTGCATAACCGTTAGCTATTTACATGTGCCTATTTAAATTCTATCAATTTAACACATGTACATGTTCTGAAATGTTACTTAGAGGGGATATTCTTACAATGACAGCAGCCGGCCTGTGTCCCATACCTCCTTGTTCCAGTCTTGTTGCTCAAAGGAAACTCGTTTTAACTCTGAGATTTCCAAATCAGGTCTTATGATGCTGTTACTTCAGGTACTAGTTTGAGATGTTTACTCTTTACTTGCTACTCTTGTGGGTTAGATTCCTTCTCCAACACTCTGCCCTCCTTCCTCCATCCTGTCAACACACAGTTATAGTTACATCAGTATGCAGTGTGTACATTATTGTTTATGGGTAACATTCTCTGCAGAGCTGACATTGTGTTATTACAGTTCTCATCTTGCACAGTTTTTTCTACCTGCAATAGCTTCCTTAATATACTTTTTAGCTTCAGCATTTTTATATCTATCGAGTGCTTTCACCTTTCTGTGTAAGCACAGGCTCTTTATTCTCTAGACTGCCATTTTGTCAGTCGGACTCTTTTCCTTGGCTATTCTCCGCATGAAACCTTTTTTTTTCTGGATCCCACATCTTTACTCTTCTACATCTGTGCATCACAGTCTCAAGTAATTATAGAGAATATAGCATTCTGGTTTTATAATTATAAAAGTTTGAGGATGTTATTGATGTCTTGAATGGTTTTGAGAAGTTAAGTGCATTCTGATTTTTATTCCTTTGGACATGACCTTTTCATTTTTTGGAATATCTGGGGATGTTCTCTTTACCCTTGATGCTCTAGAATCTGATAATTGTGCACATTGACCTTCATTGTGCCTGGCATCTGGTTGTCCTTTTCAATATAAAGGTCCTTGTCCTTTAGCTCTAAGAAATTTCCTGTTTACAGTATTTCTTTCAAAACTTCTCTTTTTGACTTTCTCTGTGCTTTCATTTTGAAAATTTTATCAGTCAGATATTAGATTTCATTGAGTGATTCTTTCTCTTTATTCTCTATTTTCTGTCTTTTATTTTATAATTGTAATTTCTACAGTACTTCCTTGACTTTCCCTTCTAACCCATTCACATGTGGCTTTATTCATTTTGGTATTCATTTCTGATTTTCAAGAGCTCTCATTCTGTTTCTTTTCCATAACATATAGTTCATTTGTACTCAGAGAACTTTTTATGGCATTTTTTGTTGTTTTTTTATATTATCTATTTCTCTTAAGACAGTTTTTTTTCATTTTATTTGTGATGGTGTCCTTTTTCATATAAGCATTTCCCCGTAGATTTCAGGTGATCATTGGCTGTGAGTTTACATTTAACAGCAAGGCCTTGAGATTTCCACTTTCAACTATATTAAAGGCTTGAGTCTCTGAGGTGTGCTCCTACTACAAAATGATTAGTCTTGGATAAGTCACATTATATATAATGCATCGTTGAGTTATCAGGAAGTGACAAAATATTTGAGCTCCCCTCCTACTATAAAGCAACCACTGCAATAAGAAGGCAAAAACAAAAAGCCTTCTGCTGACACTGGAGCAAAACTTCTTTAGCAGAAAGAAAAAGCTAAACTAAGGTTTCCAATAAAACAAATATTGATCAAAGGCAGCAACAAAAAGATAAATTTTAAAATTCCTGTTACATATGAAACTTCTTGAACACACATCTAAGAGCTCCTGGGCAAAAGAATATATTTAAAAGGAAATGTACAATATTTAGAGCAGAACATAACTTAAACACTACATTTAAAATTGTGAAATACACATAGATTCACAGCCTTAAGTGTCTGTAGAGAAAAGAACAAAAAACATCCAACTTCACAAACTAAGCAAAGAATAAATAAACTTTAAAGAAAGTAGATTTAAAAGATACAGAGAGATCTTGGGATTCCTGGCCAAGATGGGGGCAGAGGTAAACACAGCTCACCTCTTGCACAACCTCATCAAAATTACAACTAAACTATGAAACAACTATCACTCAGAACCATCAGAAATCAAGTCAAATGGAAGTCCAAAACTGTGGAATTAAAGAAACCACATCCATCTAGACTGGCAGGGCGGGCAGAGATGTGGAACGGGCTGGTCCCACCTCCATGTGCAGTAGATAAGAACTTGGGAGGGATATCTCAGGAGTGAGGAGTCCCAGTCCCACACCAGGTACCCCAGCCCAGGGTTCCAGTGCCAGGAAGATAAGTCCCCACAACATCTGGCTGCAAAAGCCAGTGGGGATTGTGTCTGTGGAAGAAACTTCTGGAAGCCCAAGCGGTTCCCCTTAAAGAATGCACACACAGACTTACTCAGACTCACTCTGAGCTCTAGCACCAGGGTAGCAGCTTGAAAGGAACCACTGGCATATGGGGAGCAACCAAAGTGTTTGGCATCAAAGCAAGAGCTGGGGAACAGCTTTCTTCCTGACAAAAAGGTGGGCAAAGGCCATTGTTCCTTTCTGAACCCTCCCCCCACAGAGCTGACAGGCAGGTGAGATATCTGAGACTCCATCAACCTGGCTAACACTATTTTCCACACCCTAGAGATCTCCTGACTCCACCCCACCCAACTCACTGGCCTATTCAAGCTGTTAAAAGGGACTTTCCCATATGAATGGCTGGTCTTTGCTCCTGTTTCACAACTTCCTGTTAAGAAGTAGTTACGTTCATACAGTCCTAAAATTACAGTTGGCCTTTGAAGGCAACGGAAGCTGACTGACATGGTCCCCAGGGAAAATGAATTTGATACCCCTGCCTTACAGAGAAAGGATAAAGAAGGGACTACCCTCCCTCATTCTATTGGATTCAATTCATAATTTGTATTTTAAAAATTATAAGAAAATATGTGCAACTACTTTAGCAGACACAGAAAAATTTACTATCAAATTTAACACCTACTCATAATTAACAATGACAGAAACATTAGAAGTAGAAAGAGAGGTTCCTACTAACAATAGCAAAAACAAAAACATAAAAAGCAGGGGCAAACATCGTTTCTAATGCTGAAATGTTTAAAACCATTTAAAATAAGGAACAACAAGGCTGCCCACTACTCAGGATTCTATTTCACCATCGTAACCAGTGGCCCTGGCCAATATATTGAGTGCGGGAACTTATAGTAAAATTATGAGGATTGGAAGAGAATAAACAAACTGTCATTGTTTGATTATATGAGAATTTAAGTTTTAAGAATACAAAAAGCTCTAAGTTTACTTATTAGAAATAATAAAAGTGTTGAACAGGAAGGGCTATGAATATCAAAAACCAGATTTCAATGGGATAAAAGGCAATACAACTTTGTTAAGTTGAAAAAACAAAATACTAAGAAAATCCCAAATGTAAACAAAAAGAACTGCAAAAACATTACACTAACAGCCACGCACAGCACAGATTTCTGGTTCTGGCGGTGGTAGCTGTGTGCCCAGCACAGGTCTGTGGTCCCCTCCAATTCCCAGCCTCCACAAGCGGGCTCTTCAGCCTGCCAGGCACTGTCCCAGCTGCGGTCATGGGTGGGCTGAAGAACAGGAAAGGCTACAGTTCTCCCTCCCCCAAACTCCATGTTCCTTTGAGGTCTCTCAAAGTTAAAGTCTCTAGAGTGGGGAGAGCCTCTGGTCTGAGTGTGTCCCTACAGTTCCTATTGTCGGTAAAGTCACAACAGCATGGTCTTTCCAGGTTCAGGTCCTTTTTTCTGACTTGATCTGGGGCACCTGTTGAATCTCCTTCCTCCTGGGAAATGTCATTCTGTTAGAGAATGAGAATATCGAGATATTAAAAGTATAAAGAAACAAAATACATATATGCAGCAGTAACACATTTGTTACATAATTTTGAGAATCAATAATCCACAGCTTCACAGGTAGAACCTAGTTTCTCTAGCTGAGGAGTTCTCGGCTGGGGCATTTTTGTCCCCAGGGGATATTTGGCAATATCTGGAGATACAATTGTTGTCACGATTTGAGGAGATGGTGGCAGTGTGTGGTGATGCTACTGGCATCTAGTGGGTAGAGGCCAAGGATCTTGCTAAGTATCTTACAGTACACAGCCCCCACAGCACAGATCTGGCTCTTAATGTCAATAGCGCTGACATTGAAAATCCTGCTCTAAACCAACAACTCATCCTCCAGAAGTTTTAGATCTAAACCATCATCATGATAATAACAACTAACATTTACTGAGATCTTGGTATATCCCAGACATGGTGCTAAATGAATCACATACATACATCATTCTCAAGGAACCTTCATAGCTAAGCCTGTGAGAAAAGTACTGTTCTTGTACTTACTTTACATATGAGAAAACTGAGGCTTAGAGATGTTTAAAAAATCATGTAAGATTACCCATTGACTAAGGATAAAGCTGGACTTCACATTGGTCTGTCTGACGCCAGGGCCAGAACTTTCAATTAAGCTAAGCTTCCTCCTGAGTTAGGGCCAAAGCCCTCGTTTTACAGATGAGAACTCTAAAGGATCTTAATGCAGGCTTTTTCCTCTTTCAGTCTTATAGTTAAATGCTGTAACGGGACAGGTTTCACCTAGAATTATTTTTATACTGTCGAAGAACTGTTTGGTTGAAAACCTATATATTCTTACTTGTCTTACTAATACTTGACTCGACATACAGCTGGTGACAGATGGAACTGAGAAGACACACACACACCTCACACACCTCAACACTCCTAGGTTTCAGTCTTTATGGCACTTGATTCTGCACACCCCCTCAAAGGAATGCCTTCTGAGGCTACACCTTCTTCTCCCTTCCACCCATGTCTTGGTTTGGGGAAGCCTGAAAGGAGAGCATGAGACGAGAGTTTGGATACAGGTAGTTTATCTGGGAAGTGATCTCAGGAAACAGGAATGAGGCCAAGGAAGTCAGGGAGGAAGGAAAGCAAATATAAAGGTGTGTTGTTGAGGTTGCCACGGGAAGTACTGGGAGCTCCCATCCCCATTGCTTTAAATCCACACTGCACTTGTTCTTGGGCTGAGTGTAAAAGCCAGACAGTGGGAAGATGCAAATGAGAGCTGTCAGCTTGAAAGGGGGCAATATCAGTGAAACTGGGTCTGAGCTCCCACAGACCTTCCTCCACACCTGTTAAATGAATTGAGATGGACCTGAGAGGCATGAACCCATTTATTCTGAAAGGTTCACCAGCACAGTAACAATGCACAGTGATTTCTAGACTAAATTTTGAATATTCTTCTACTTTGAATAAATGGGAAAGGATCTGCTGGTGCAACGTGGAGCTGTCATGATGTGTGATCAGATGGGCCGTGGGATGGCTGTTGTGCTACAAGCATACTTTCTTCCTGATGCACCAGTTCTCCACTTTTTTCTCTAGAACTGCTGCTGAAACTCTCCGGTTTTTCTCTGCAAGTTTTGGACAAATCCAATCAACGAGTGGTGATCTTTACAGCTCCAATTCCTCATTGGCACTCTTGGGGAAGCTAAGGATAGCAGTTTTCTAAATGAAAATTGGAGGGATGTGCATTAAATTAATAACTTTTGCCCTGGCTGGTGTAGCTCAATGGATTGAGCGCAGGCTGCAAACCAAAGGGTCGCTGGTTCAATTCCCAATCAGGGCACATGCCTGGGTTGTGGGCCAGGTCCCCAGTGGGGGCCATGTGAAAGTCAACCACACACTGATGTTTCTCTCTCTCTCTCTCTTTCTCCCTCCCTTCCCCTCTTTCTAAAAATAAACAAATAAAAATTTTTTAAGATTTTATTTATTTATTTTTAGAGAGGGAAGGGAGGGAGAGAGAGAGACAGAGACAGACAGACAGACATGAATGTGTGGTTGCTGGGGGTTCTGGCCTGCAACCCAGGCATGTACCCTGGCTGGGAATCGAACCTGGGACACTTTGGTTCCCAGACCGCGCTCAATCCATTGAGCTACATCAGCCAGGGCTCACAAATAAAATTTTTAAAGAAAATAACTTTTACAAATCCAGCATGCTGTGAATCTGACAGTCACATTCAGAATGACAAATGCCAGCTGGTTAGACCCCGAGACAGGCTAACAATGAGAGGGGTTACATACAAGTGCAATTATGAAATGAGAGTAATATGGTAAAAGGAAGTGGAAAACTGCATCAGGGTACCTTTCATTTTCTTTACAAAAAATTATAGCCAACATTTATCAAGCATTTACCATCTGTGAATTCTTTTAAGTCCACCTTGAGAGAGCATTAACATATTGCAGAAGCCAGAACAGAACAGTGCTTAGTTGTAGGAAGAATGAGGGAATCGGGATGGGGAGGACCACGTGAGGGTCTCGGTGTGGGCAGCAGCATTCTTATTTCCAACGGTGGTTACAGGAATGTGCTCTTTATAATAAGCAATATATTTTCAGGCTTTATCTACTTTCTATAAGTATATGTTTTACAGTTTAAATAAGGTTAAAATATTAAGCTTGTTTAATGACTAGGCAGACAAACTATAACTTCGAGGAGGAGAAAAGCATAGCGAGAAACTTTTTTAAGCCTTCTATCTGCATTATCTCATTTCATCCTCATGACATCCTATGAAGTAGATGACAGTGTTATCCCCATTGTCAGATGATGAAACTGCATCACGGAAGTTAAATTCCTTGTCCCAGATCACACTGCTGATGTATGGTGAGTTACGTTATTTAGACATGTTTTCACCTTCTAAAGTGTCAGCAGAACAGATATTCCCATGAAAAGCTTGCCTGTGTTTTTCTTTTCCCCATTCATTATTGCCTGTGTCATCTCTGAGGAATCAATTTAACAAAAAACCCTTAGTGGGAAGAAAGTGTGTTGAAAGTTTTTGCTTGCACAGTGGCATGCAAGGTGAACCTCCCCGCTGTTTGCTTGCAGAGTCTCTTACTGAGGATACACCCTGCCAATAGCATAGCTCCAGCTTGCTTGATGAAAGACTTGGCAAAGGAGCTCTTGGTCACATGACCCATCTCTAATCTTAATTTCTGCTTGGTTTTGGTTGTGGAAGTGCCTTTCACCTGTTCCCTTGGCAGTGTTTCAGGGGTATACAAATCTTTTATGAATTGTTACCACATAGAAAAAGTAAATGGAGAAATATAATAAAGAATTTCTCTCCTGAAGAGCAATCTAGTTTTCTAAACTAACTTCTCACTCCCTTCCTAAAATGTAAAACAATATATTTAAACAAACAAGGAAAACTGAATACCCAGCACAACTGAATGACAAGATGCCATTGTGGCGTCCTAAGCCCACATTACTGAGGTATAATTTTGCATGGAGAGTTAATAGGGAAACGATGATCTTAAATGAGCTCAGTGCAGAGTCAGGAAGGTCTGACTGCTGCTTCTGTCTTCTAGGGGTGGGGGAAGGGCAGGGGTGGGGTGGGGGAGAAGGAGCCAGCAGTGCAAGAGTGGGTGGAGGAGGCAGATGATAGGGAGAGTTGGTTTTCTTACTTCTTCATGCTGAGCACTGAGTGCAGGGCCTCATTTCTTCTTCCATAGACTCCTGTATTCATCTCTCTTTTAATCCTTCGGGACAAGGATGGTGATGGCAGCACAGGACCTGCCACCCTTCATCTCCTTCCTGCCACCACCCAATCATTTGTGGGAACACCGGGGTTTGAGGAAAGACAAGGTGTGATCTATAAGGATTCAGGCAGTCCTTGTTACTGCTATCATTTTAAAGCATGGAGAAAACTTTAACCCAGCATAGTGGCATGTGAAGATTCTGTATTCCTTCACATTTTTATAATTCAAGTTAGTGGCCAGTAGTTGAGAGCTGTAGTGCCAGCACTCCAGGTGATAAGGAACAAGTCCTGCTCCCTAGTCTAAATAATGTACAGCCCGTGGGGTGTGCATACAGGAGTGCAGCTGACAGCAATCCAAGGTAGGACCGGATAAATGTATACAGGAAATGTGGGTGCTCGAAGTGGGGAGAAGGTGATGTTAACTTAGGCTTTGGGCAGCTTGGAGATGGACATTTTCCAGGAGGGAAGTCATGTCAGCAAAGAAGCCCATTGTGCTTGGAGGGAATGGCTGGAGCGCTGAAGGGATTGGGGCTGAGGCGCTGAGAGGGAGGCCTGGCAGGGGAGACAGCGTGTGTGATGGTTAGACCCCAGAGGCAGACTGCCTGGGTTCAGCTCCCAATTCTGTCACTTAATACCTCGGTGGCTTGAGAAAGTTTCTTAATAACTCTGTGTTTCAGTTTTCCTGTCAGCAAAATGGAAATATAGTACCTCTTTCATGGGGTTCTTGTGTAATAAGCAGTATAATACAATATTATAACATAAGATTATTATGTTGTAGTTTTATATTATTGATCATATAGTATGTAAAAAGTATAATTATATAATACCATATTACATTATAATGGTGAGCTATTATAATTTGAGGTTCAATAGTATAGAGCCTAATAGGCTAATTTAATAAATGTAAATTTATTCGGTAAGCGCTGGGGAGACTGGAAAGGGGCCCAAGGTACTGTTACAGGAGAAACTCCCAGAAATGCAGTGCTTCTTGCCGATATAGTAAAAAATTACAGATCAGCAAGCCTATTAGCGTGCAGGCAAAGTTTATTAGTGCTAAGTTCTAATGGGAGAGCAAAAGGAAGGGTGGCCAGGGGCCTGGTGGCCAGGCACCCCCCACCATGTGGCAAAAGAGCCAAGAGAGCAAGTCCTTTGTTCTGAGGACTTACATAGTTGGTGGGATGTAGGGTGAAGATGTTATACATTGATTAATGGGTAAAGGTGGTGCCAGCTTTCCTGGGGGGATGTGTCTACCCAAATGTAGGTATGTGTGAGGGTCTTAGCCCAAATCCTTATCTGCTCCAGACTCTATTAGTTCATTTTGTGTACATGACAAGAGGTTGGCAATTAACTGAAGTTGTTTTATGAGGTTTTTCTTTGGGCACTGTAGACCCCTCCCCTTCTCCCTTCCAGACCTTGGAATGAAGACATAGTCTCAAGGTTTTCCTTTTCCCAGCTAGTGGGGATGATGCACACAGAATTTTGAGGACCCCCCTTTCTCCTGCGCTGTCGTAGTTTTGCTTATTTTTCGGAACGCCTGGCAGTCTTATCGAACCAGGCTCAGGACTGCTGGGTCTACGGGTGAGACATGCCTCCCACCTCCCCCCTGCTTTGGTTTGCTGTCTGTCCTACCGAACAGTACAATTTATATGGCCTGATGTGGCTTCTAGAAAATAACTCTGGCAGCAGTGTGAAGTAGAGGTGGAAATGGACGAGACTGGTGGCAGAAAGACACATCAGATGCTTCTTTTAATCAAGACAGGGTGTAAAATGGGCCATAACAGGGCTGCAGCGGCCTGCTTGGGAAGCAGGACTATGTGGGGCATGATGGATCACATGAATGAGACTTCACTTGGCTCAGTGAGGGAATCAGGAGTGGGAGGCTTGCTGGATTCAAAATGGGTGTCGTGCAACTGGAATATCAGGACTACTCTTTGCTTTAAATATGTGTATATATATTTTGTATCTTTGTGTGCATGTATAAACCTGTGTATATCCATATATGTATAATATATCTATATCTGAATGTATCCACATATACAGAGCTATGTAAGAAACATTTTAGGTAGCATTATGATATGCAGTGTATTGATAATGTGATTTTGCACTTGCCTCCGTGTGATAAGGAGCAATCCGTCGCTGAGTCCTGTTGACACCGCTCTGCAGTAAGGACTCATCTGTGAGTTGGAATATTTGCCAGCATTTTCTACATAGTAAACAACCCAATAACAATTAAGTTCATTCTTAAGAATTTCAGTACCTAAGGACTTTGTTATTTACATCTAGGTGTCCTGTGATTTCAAGAGTTATTTATAATTGGGGTTGCATAACCTGTTACTGATTAAACCCCACATACATGTTCAGCTTATGTCTGTAATTAAGTGAAATTTAACTCTCCTGAAGGAAAAGGCTTGGTGAGCTTCCTCCTCACCTGGTCTGACAAGAGCTTTGTATTTGTCAAAAGAAATAAAGCTTTAAAAACACGTGTGTACATCAGCACAGTGCTTGCAGGCTAAGACATCCTGATGGCTCACACTATATGTATATGAAGTCTAACACAGGACTTCTACTCTAGAGATGTGCTGACTTATTCATCAGATTTATGAGAATTATTGTGACAAGTGTTGAAAATGAAGGATGAGTAGTTGGGGCTTCCTTGTAATAATCTCTCTGCTTTTAAACACAGAGTCTTTCTTATTTTTTCTTTAAATTTTAAGGGGCATTCATCTTCTAGAAATTGGAAGGCTCTTTTAGGAACCATTTCCTAGAGAGGATGTGGGGTGAATTTAGGGCCATTGGAAGGGCCACTCACTACATCTGGCCTGGTGTTCCTGCCTTTAGATCAGCTATCAGTTAAGGTCATTGTTTTCAGACCTTTTAAAAACAAACAAGGGTTTCTACCTGTGAAATTACACACTGCCTCACAAATATTCAGTAGATGGTACCAAATATTCAATATTTGGTGTCATTGATTTGTTTAATTTTGTTTATTAGCAGGCTTCTTAAAAGCCAGAGACGAAGTTTGGGCTTCTCAGGAGACGGTCCATGGGAAGAATTTTTGAAGAAGTGGCATAAAGATCAAGAACCTACCTAGCAAACTTCCCAAGGAGTGTGGCTTCCAGAACCTTGAAAGAGAAATGGATTCTTAAAAAGAGAAAGAATAAGTAGTTTAGATGCTGAAGACAAATGTTTCTTATTTAATTTCACCTAAAGCCAGCTCAGGCTATATCCAGCTCCTGGGTGTGAGAATGATTTAAAAGGAATTTTATTGCCTTCCCCTCTCTCAGTGGCCAGATTACAGCTAAGCCCCCACGGGATCAGACTTCGCAGTGGGAAGTCTGTTAAATGTCCAGGGAATCCAAATCTGCATAGTCTTACAACTGAAAGAATAGTGCGTGCTGAATGGGGTTGTCACAGGAATAGGAAATGAAGGACAAAGAGAGAGGAGCTTAACAGCTTTGCCCCTTCTCACCCCTGGATGCAAAACATTAAACATTTAAAGGCTTATCAAGAGTGTGTGTCTCTTAAAATAAGAACTGGGAAGCCACTTAAATGTAGATCCTTCAGTCAACTATGCTGGGGGAAAATGAGTGATAATAATATCCTTTATCCAGTGGGCGGGTGTCTGTCCTTGCTGATTTGAGGGGGATGGGGATGTGTGGGGTGCTTTGTTGTTGTTAATCTCTGAAACTCTGATGAGCACCCATGTCCATAACCATCCCTCTGAAACAGATAAAAGAATAACAAGTTGAAATAAGGAGAATAATGATGGACTGTGTTCGTACATATTATTACAAATGCTGGCCCCATCACCTCCCTTTCTCCCCCAAGCCAAGCACGTACCACTTGCGTTCAGACTGTTGCATTGGTGAGTCAGACAACAGGGGCGAGGGCTCATATTGCTGGTTTGCAGATGAAGGTACACAATCTTGTACAGAGGTGACTGCCCAAGTCTCAAAGGCGCAGGAGAGCTTGCCATCTGGAGCCCAGGAGGGGACAGATCCTTCCTCCCACATTCAAACAACCCAAGGAAACAAATGCTCCCATTACTTAAAAGGCCAAGACCCTCATCAACAAGCTGCCAGGGGCTGGGGGTGTCGAACCACAGAGCGCTGGTTCAGGAGCAGTGCTCCAACATGCGTGCGGTCTCCCTCTCCCCACCAGGCCCCTGCGACCTCAGGTTCGAATGCTGGGGCAGGCCTGCCTCTCCAACAGACATGCAAGAGCCACAGAGCACAGCTTCCCATAGCCTGGGGTTCCCTGACCAGTGGGGTTTTGTGGGGTTCAGGTCTTAAAAACTAGTTGAAACATCTGTTTCCATTTATGTTTCTTAAATGAATCAGTTAAATCATTATGTATGTTTCCTATAAAATTAAACCAGTTGAAAGCACTGAGGTACATAAGTACGTGGTCAGCATAGTCCAATGTGTAGGCTCGTTACAGTCCTCCACTTGGTCAGTTTATGCTCAGCAGTATTCCACTGACCTGTGTGCACTCTGACCACAAATCCAGTTCAAAATTGCTTTTACTCTAAGTCCAACATGGTTTTCTTTATAACTATAAAGGCCTTTTAATGAAAGACAGGAATTCCTATCACCTTGGGCTGCCATAACAAAGTACCACAGACTGGATAGCATAAACAACAGAAATTCAGTTCTCACAGTTCTGGGGGCTGGAAGTCTGTGGTCAGGGTTCCAGCAGTGGGGTCCCGGTGAGAGCCCTGTCCCTTGCTTGTAGGCAGCCATTTCCTCGGAGTGTTCTCATGTGACAGAGAGAGACAGCAAGCTGCTGGTGCCCCTTCTCGTAAGGACAGCAATCCCGTCATGGAGACCCCATAGTCATTCCCTCTTCCAAATCTAATCACCTCCCAAAGTCCCCATATCCCAATACCATCATGTTTTTGAAAGTAGGGCTTCAACATATGGGTTTGGGGGAGGGGAGCACAAACATTCAGTCCATGACAAGACCCAAATCCTGAAATGCTAGCTAAGGGCATCAAGGTAACATGGTGGGCATCCATGGTGCCCAAGAATGGATGGGCATAACTTGACCATCACACCCTCCTGAAAAACCAGTAAATGGTATCAAAGGGGAATGGAGACATGGGCCTACTAAGACAAAGAGAATACATCAGAGGAGACATAACAGTGAGCAGTCCAGCAAAGTTTCAAAGCTGGAAAGCAGGTGAATGGACTGAGCAGAACAGATAAAGGTGGCAGCTAACTGCTGGCAGTGGGGAGGCCTCAGACCAGACCGTCCTGCTGCATTATCCTAGGCATAGAAGGAGCAATTAGATCCAGGTTTCCCTTCATTCACCTCATACAGAGAAGCAACTGCCACACCCCAGCCTTGGTGAGAGAAATGGGGCTTAAAATCTTTGTGGAGGTTGAACAAAAGTGATTGTGGCCACACGGACCAGGCATAGCGGGGTCGATGGGCATCATAATGGACAGTGCATGACTGCATACTGACCTGTGATGGGACCCACTTCTTCTCCCCCCAGGTGCCGGGAATGTCAGCAGCCAAGCAGGAGGTTAGAGGGCCCCTAACTAGGGAATGTCTTTGGGCCACAGGAAAGACCTCCAGGTACCAGCACTTCACGGTACTTCCCAAGACAGAGGGCTCCCTGCCTGAAGCCCCTCAGCTGATAAACCCCTCACCTTACTCTGCTGTTCAGTACAGTGGCCTCTAGCCACGTGGGACTACTGAGCACTGGAAATGTGGCTACTGTGACTGAGGAGCTGAATTGTTTGAATTAACTTTAAATAGCCACAGGTGAGCAGATGCTACCATATCGAACAACACAGTCCTAGACAACTGAGAATTTGACTTTATTTTTCTAGAGGCTCTGACCTCAATGTTTACTGAAGCAGTGGTATTAAGTTTTATACCCACAAACAATTCCTGAGGAATTTCTCTTCTGCCAGGTGAACACACTTGCTGTGTGAGTTATTGATCCCATTCTAATCTCTCCTTTGCAAGCCCTTGCCACCACTGCAGGACTTGCATAGTTTTGCACAAGAGTGGTCTATCCATGAGTAAGTAATCCTGCATCTGAGGAGATCCAGTGTGTTAATGTTTATGGGGATGCAGATTGAGGCCTCGTCTTCCCCAAAAGTCATGATTCTTTTCCAATCATATTCCTGTAATCAAGTGCTATATTTAAGGTATTCGGGCAGTTTCATTGTCCCTGTTGTGGCTTCACTTGTAATGATGATAGAGTTGATCATTATTTATAGATTTCATATTTGTGGATTTACCTAACTGCTTAAAAAGATGTATTTGCAACTCCAAAATCAGTACTCATGGTGCTTTTGTGAGCACTTTTGTGTCCAGTACAGTGCAGCAAAACATTTCAGTCCCTCAGTGCGCACCCCTCCGCCTGTCACACAAAGCAGTAGTCTGCCTTCCTGTTTCACTCCCACGTGGTAAATAAGGAGGATCTTTTATGTAGTTCATTTAATGCCACTTTTAGAAATTTTTTTGTTTTTATTGATTATGCTAATATAGTTGTTTCATTTCATCCCCTTTATTACCCTCCGCCCTGCGCACCCCCTTCCACCAGAATTCCCCCTCTTTAGTTCATGTCCATGGGTCATACATATAAGTTCTTTGGCTTCTACATTTGCCATACTATTCTTAACCTCCCCGTCTATTTTCTACCTACCATTTATACTTCTTATTCCCTGTACCTTTTCCCCCTCTATCCCTCTCCCACTCCTTCGCTGATAACCCTCCATGTGATCTCTATTTTTTGTGGTTCTGTTCCTGTTGTAGTTGTTTGCTTAGTTTGTTTTTGTTACTGTTTTTTTAAGTTCAGTTGTTAATAGTGTGAGTTTGTTGTCATTTTACTGTTCATATTTTTTATCTCCTTTTTCTTAAATAAGTCCCCTTAACATTTCATATACTAATGGCTTGGTGATGCTGAACTCTTTTAACTTGACCTTACCTGGGAAGCACTTGATCTGCCCTTCCATTCTAAATGAAAGCTTTGCTGGATAGAACAATCTTGGGTGTAGGTCCTTGCCTTTCATGACTTGGAATACTTCTTTCCAGCCCCTTCTTGCCTGTAAGGTTTCTTTTGAGAAATCAGCTAAGAGTCTTATGGGAGCTCCTTTGTAGGGAACTGTCTCCTTTTCTCTTGCTGCTTTTAAAATTCTCTCCTTATCTTTAATCTTGGGTAATGTAATTATGATGTGCCTTGGTATGTGCTTCTGTGAGTCCAACTTCTTTGGGACTCTCTGAGCTTCCTGGACTTCCTGGAAGTCTATTTCCTTCGCCAGATTGGGGAAGTTCTCTTTCATCATTTTTTCAAATAAGTTTTCAATTTCTTGCTCTTCTTCTTCTTCTCCTTCTGGCACTTCTATGATTTGGATGTTGGAACATTTAAAGTTGTCCTGAAGGCTCCTCAGCCTCTCCTCGTTTTTTTGAATTCTTATTTCTTCATTTGGTTCTGGCTGAATGTTTTTTTCTTCCTTCTGCTCCAAACCATTGATTTGAGTCCTGATTGCCTTCCCATCATTGTTGGTTCTCTGTACATTTTCCTTTATTTCACTTTTCATAGCCTTCATTTTTTCCTCTATTTTGCAACCATATTCAACCATTCCTATGAGCATCCTGATTACCAGTGTTTTGAATTGTGCATCTGATAAGTTGGCTATCTTTTCATCACTTAGTTGTATTTTTTTCTAGAGCTTTGATCTATTCTTTCATTTGGGCCATTTTATTTTTTGTCTTGGTGTGCCTTTTCTGTAGTAGGGGGTGGAGCCTTAGGTATTCACCAGGGCGAGGAAACACATCACTGTGTTGTGACATTGTATGTGGGGGAGGGGACAGTGCCACTTTCTCCAGTCTCTACTGGCTTTCAGTCAGTTCCCCCTCTACCCACAAGCAAACTAGGTCCTTCTGGTGCTGATTCCTCGGTGAGTGGGGTTGTGTACATTCTAGAACCCCGTGGGTCTCTCCAATGAACTCTCCTGTGGGGCTGGGAGTTTCTCCTGATGCCACAACCCTCACAGGTTTTTTCAGTCTTTATTTTGAGGCTTCATTTTCCCATGCTGGAACTCTGGGTTGAGCGGTCTGTCTTGCTCTCCAGTTGTTCCTCCCACTTTATAAGCAGGCAAACATGGGACTGCCTGCTCTGCCAGCCGCTACCTCGCCTGCTCTGCCAGCTGCCGCCTTGCTGCAAGTCCTCTCTGCCTGGCAGCCCATCTCCACCCCTCCTACCAGTGTGGATGAATGGTTCTTCTTTGACTCCTTGGTTGTCAGACTTCCATACAGTTTGGTTTTCTGGCAGTTCTGGTTGTTTTTTGTTTTTAAATTTGTTGTTCTCCTTTTGGTTGTGCGAGGAGGAGCAGTGTGTCTACTTATGCCTCCATCTTGGCCAGAAGTCCACTTTTTTATATTGTAGTGTTTTCTGTTGGAGGTTTCTCAGTTTAGTGAGGGCTGTAGTGCTGATGTGCTATCTAGTGTTCCTAAGTGCAGGGAGGCTGTGACATGCCCATGAAGGAAATATATATGTTCAGTAAGCTTCATTCAGATGCAAGTTACAGTGCTGTTAACCTCAAGTTCAAGATTTATGAGTCAACTTATAGGGTCCAGCACAAATAATACCTCTGTATTACTAAATCTTTTATTTCAAAACCATAAGCACATAGTTCTGTAAGATAACAATATCACACTCAAGCATACCATATGACATTTTAGATGAAATGTTCAAATTGAAACTATAAATTATTACACCCATATTATTACCCTACCAACCACACTCAAGCAGACATTACTTCTGCCAGACCTTATATATTAAATAAATGTGTGAGGTTATGGTTGTGTTAACTCGTTGGGGGAGTCCTTTCACCATGCATATGTGTATCGAATCATCACATTATGCACTGTAAATCTTACCATTTTATTTGCTGGTTATGCCCCAGTAAAGCTGAGAAAGACAAAAACACGTGTAAAACAAAGTGTGTTCCTCAGCTGACTAAAACGGTGTGACTGGAGGCTCAGGACCCTTGCCCCACATTGCCCCTTGGAGCACTGGTTCAGCACTCACAGAGGCAGGGCTCTCACTGGCATTGTAGAGCACAGCTACCGCACAGTGAGGACTAGCTGTAATTACTTTCTGCTATGATTGTAGTTTTAGGCATTTGTAGGAGAAATGTTCTTGAAAATTTTTTGTGCTTGCTCTGCTCTAATGTTTATTTGTTTTCTTGGATTGTAACTAGTAACCCCAGTGACAATCATTCTATTACAAATTTTGTATTAACTGATTTAAGCTTATTTTCAAGGCCAACAGCTTTTTGAGATTATTCTAATTTGCCTTTCAGTCATTGGTAATGTTATCTACGATGGAAGAAGCCCAGTGAAAAATAATTTGATTGCTACTGCTAAGACTTCATCTTCTATCTCCCTCCAACAAAATAAGAAATATATCATTTCTAAAAATGCATAAAGGATTTAAATGAGAAATCCCCAATATTTAAAGGCATAGTTTCTGTGTTTTAGAAAACATCCTATTGAATGTAGTCCAGGTTAAATGCCTTTTGTGTGAAGATATTTCTATGTGGAAGATATCCAGATTATTCATGTGTCCCATTATTTAGTATTAAGAAGTTAATAATATATTTTTTAAAGATTTTATTTTTATTTTATTTTTAGGGAGGGGAGGGAGGGAGATAGACAGAGATAGATAGATAGATAGAGAGAGAGAGAGAGAGAGAGAGAGAGAGACATCAATGTGCGGTTGCTGGGGGTTATGGCCTGCAACCCAGGAATGTACCCTGGCTGGGAATCGAACCTGGGACACTTTGGTTCCCAGCCTGCGCTCAATCCACTGAGCTACACCAGCCAGGGCATTAATAATATTTTAACACATCTATCATGTAAATAAGATTTCCTTCTGGAGATGTAGGCCACCAAATAAACCATGCAAGAAGACAAAAGGCAGAAAAATAGTTTAAATGATACGATGGAATTAGTTGTGTGTATATGTGTGTGTGAACTAGAAATAATCTTACTCTACTAATTCGTGAAAACACATTGTTGCTTTTACATTTAAATATCAGTAAACATCAATGTATCTGGAACCCAGTGAGTACCAAACAAATGTTTTTGGGGAAAGGGAAAAAGTGAGATGGAGAGAATGAAGGAGAAGGGATTTAGCTACTTAACTCTTCCAGCATTCAAGAAAGAAAATAACCACAAATGTCCATAAAATACTGCTTGCTAATGGAAGCTTCCTAAATGCTGGATAGACCTTTATTTTAGGACAATTGGTGATTCGTTTACAACAAGAGAATGAGGCCCTCCCACTAAAGATTGGAATGGCCTTGAAATAACCCTCTTAGCCCTAGAACCAAAAAGTGTCACCACCCACACTATCCAGGCAAAATGTCCACCATGTATGGAGCATCTATCTGTGCTTATTTAACATCCAAGCCATCTCATGTGGCAAACATTATTATTTCTGATCTACAAACAAGGAAGCTGAGGCTCAGAGAAGCTCGGTAACTTGTCCAGGGTCACACAGCCAGTAATGGTGGAAATGGAATTTGAGCTCACATCTGTTGGACTTCAAAATCTGTTCCTAACCAAATGTCAAAACTTCACCATAAGAATCAACCCACTTTTCTAGATGCCCACTTGATTCACGAGTGATAGGCCTCCATATCATTTGCCATTTCTGTGTCTAATAGGTGCTGTAGTGGGGGCATAAAATAATGAGTTTTTAAAGGGTTCTATAAGTACAAATAATCAACACAATTTTTAAAGAATCATGCTATGGAAGCTGGCTATAAAGGCAAATCATCTGACTGGGAGTTTTTTTAATTTTGGCAGATATTGACTACCTGGAGAAATTGTAACTCTTAACCATTGGAAAGTTCCTTCTTCCTTTTCCATGTTTCCCACCTGACTTCTCAATATAAGGCCTATCTGAAACACCTATCAGGTTATTCTGATGGAATAAGAAGTCTTGAAGAGTGAGAATGCAGAGTAAAAGTTTTGTGTTTGACATGTTAGTTTGCATCTGGTGTTTCTGAGATTGATTCTTGGTTAGTTGACAGTGTCCTGGAGTTTAGTTTGGCCCTAGTTGCTAAGTGTGAGCCTAGAGCACAGGAATCATTGGAACCTCTGTCAGCCTCTGTTTCTTAGAAGGTTGGAATAGAAAATCCTGACTTCTCATCTATTTGTAAAACGTTCAATTGTACATCACTTTGATATTTACCATAAATCCATGTAATATGAAGACATGTATACTATATTTACAACTTAAAGAATTAAAGTGACTTATGTATATGATGCCATAAACACGTATGTATCTCCCATGTACTGTATTGTGTAGACCTGGTTCATTGTGCTTGATTGCCATGGTGTATTGGTCTGGGCCCCATTTCTGTGTTGAACAGTTTACACAAATTATGGGTTATTGGGAGTCATATTTACATTCTTTCATGTTCAACTAACATGAAAGATAATAATAAGGATATTACTTAGGAGTAAGAGCCCAGTGGCTTTCCCAAGGTATCTTCTGACTCTCTCTGACAGATGGCTTTAGTAACAGCTACCAGAAATTTTAACCACTGCTGGCCTTCAGGAACCTAGATTTAAATGAACTCAGCTTCATGGGCATTATGTTGTGGAATTAGAACTGTGTTCTGGTTTCATCACTTTGAAAGTCATCATTCTGAATTTCAGAAAACATGATAAAATTGTTGAAATGCTTGGAAAATAGTAACATCAACATACCTTTGTTAAACTGTACATTTCTTTGATTGATGTTTTTAATCAGGCGCAGGCACACAGTGTTTTATAGCTCTGTAGCTGAACATGTCTCCATGTGACTTATGTCAGTTTACATCATTATGGAGATATAATGCTTCATTAGGCATTAGGAAATTAGGTGTTTTATATGAGTAATTTTACCAAAAGATTCTCTCTCTTTAATACCTTAAAGAACATTTTAAATCAATCTTCAATAGAAGTCTCTTTAAAATACGTACTTTCCTACTTCTCCTTAGAGTACAGTAGCCTAATTTTATATTTTCTTGATGCTTTAGGGTTCTTATTAAAGCATGTCTTATTGTGCTATGCTTTGAATAATGATGCTCACAGGGGCTAATAAAAAGTGTACGACTGTTTAGTTTTTTTAGTTTAAACTCTCCTCCCCCATCTGCATTTCTCCCAGGGGCTCCCTCTCCTATCAGCCTGCCTCTTGCTTTATAAATTATGTTTCTAATCTGGTATGGGCTTGGAAACAAGACTACCAAGCCCATTTAAATTGTAACTAAAATTAACGTAAACTAGCTAGGAGAGGGAGCTTGGGGAGCTCTCACTATGTGAGATCTAGCGCATGGATTTGTGCCATCCGTTCTGCTGTCTGTGTTACTTTTCTGGCTTCTTGCTAGCTGGAAATTTGACTGTGATTTAGATAAATGGATGCTGTGATGACTTCAAACTCTGGAAAGTATTTTAAAGTGATTGCTGGATTTGTATAGAGGAAGAAAAATTTTGGATCTATTTCAAGTCGTTAAGAAAGGTGAAATTCCCCTAATTTTAAATACATTAGTATAAAGAAAAAGTATTAAATGAGCTGAAGAATCATACTCTAATTTAATTGATTCACCTGATATTCCACTGGTTTTTTTGAGTTGGAGAAAAATTGACACAATATGGAAGAATTTTTCTTCCATTAGTTTCAACTCACAGTCTGAAGGACTTTTTGGGGTTTTTTGCATATTTTTCCTAAGCAACCATGAGCCAATATAAATTTTGCAATTCCATTGAGGCAGATTAAAATTTTAACTGAACTTTTTCATAAACCAACAATGTGAGGCTTGAAAATAGTTGAATGACCTCATTAGGAAATTAACCCAACCTGTAGTTTTAGACGGGTGCATTTTGAAATAACCTTTTAGGTGTATTCTAAAAGAAAAAACTAGCGTGCTTTAATTGAAGCCATTTCTATAAAATTGCCACCTCAAATTTCTAAGCTGAAATTTGGATTTTTTTCACTGTTTTTTCCTCTGTAAATTTGTTGCTTGTCTTTGGGGTCTCGATAGAAGAATAAAGGTCTGGATTTCCTCTATATCTGAAGAAGTCAATTGTAGTCAATTTCCATAAATGAAATATTCATAGAAATTTTGCATATGTAATTTCCTTATTTAGAAAATTAAAATCCCTCAGCTATGCAAATTATGGCATGACAGTAACTTTACAATGAACATTTAAAGAGCTAAAAATTATACTTTGAATATAATTTTTAATGGGAATAACATAGTAAATCCCATTAAAGGTATTTTTCAAAAAAGTTGCAGAACCCTTATATGAAATAAGGTAGAAGTACTTCTTACATATAATATTCAAAATACTTAGAATTTTTTAAAGACCATTTTCCGTCAGCCTTGTTTTTGCCCTCTAACTTTCGGTGAATATTTTTCTTCTGCCCTCATCACTATGGTAGTCTCTAAGGCTCAGTGATTTCCCTTCTGCTGTTTCTCATCTAATTTCATTTCCCTGGGAAGCCCATTTCTTCCTTTGGTTTTATACTGAGCTCTGTTTGGTTGCCTCTTTGCTTCCAGTTTCTTGTCAGTTCTTCAATTGTATATATTCAGCTGACCATGAGGCATTTTCGTTTGGATAGCGCAGCTCATTCAAAAGATAATACTACCTCCTTCATCCCACCTCCACCCCAAAGCAGACTCCTTCCCAACCTCCACATCTTGGTTAGGGTTTCACTCAAAATCAGTGCAGAAAAGGATTTAATGTAGGGAATGAGGTGCTTGCATCACTAGAAGAATGAAAAAGTAATGGGATTGAATACCTTTAGGTGGGAGAGTAATCAGAATCAGGAAGGGGCACAGCAGAAACTCAGACCCAGGTCTGAAGATGCAAGTGATCAACTGCCTTCCCTAACAAAAATCCTTAGAATAAAAAACAAGCAAAACCAAACAAAAACCCTAGTAAAAGTGTGGGAAACAGAACCTTTGTCCCTAGGAATGGAGAGTTCAAGGAGGAAACTCAGAAGAGGACTCAGCTATCGAAATTTCTGAATCAGAATACTGGAGCAGAGCCGGCTCAGCCTCTATTTTAATACCGGATTAGTTGTCTTATTCACTATTCTATCTCCAGTGCCTAGCACATAGGATGTGAAAAAAAAAAACAGCAAAAACAAATAGTTTTTGTAAGTAAGGATGAATGAAATCCACAAATAAAATATTCAGGCTTTGCACACTGACTTGCAGCAGCGCAGACAACTGAAATCTGCTTGTGCTTCCTGCCCTGCAAGCTCAGGGCACTGAGCCAGGGCAGAACCCACCTCTGGGTGGGGTGAGCAGCCCACTGAGATAGGGCACATCTGGTGAGATCTGTCCCTGGTATTTCTTTCTTTTTTTAATTTTTTTAGTATTGATTTGAGAGAGACAGACATTGATTTGTTGTTCCACCCTTTTATGCATTCATTGGTCAATTCCTGTGTGTGCCCTGACCAGGGATCAAAGCCACAACCGTGGTACATCAGGACGACACTAACCATCTGAGCTACCCAGCCACGGCCTCCCTGGTATGTCTCTAAAAATACTTTTAGTTACAAGAAATGTAGACGCATCACCTGATTCCTATAAACACACAGTAAGTCAAGAGTTAGCTTTATTTTTCAATTTCTTCAGTTACTATTTCCCTGTTGCAAAAGCCTACCCAAAGCTTTGTGAAATTTTACCTTCATTTAATTTAATAACACAGCATTCTGCTTTTAAAATAATAATTTAAATATTTTAAAAGCTTCTTCAGCCTGTTAGGCCTATTCAGTAGACCAGTTAACTATTTTTTAAGGATTTGTTTCAGTGATTTCACTGAACCTCAAACACAAACATAAAATCCTCTCATGTTCTTTTAATAATGTAGAAAGGAGCTTTTGCAAAGCCAGAAGTTTAGAAAAAGAAGCTAAACTCAGATGTCATTCAAAATTTGACCTTCATTCTATTTCCTAGTCTTTCTTCCAAATCCTTTCCAAGAACATTGTAAGTAAAAGAGTGCACTAGACCCCTCTTCAAGAACAGAAATTCAGGTGGCCCCACACCACATGACTGAAAGAGACAGGAAACTTTGAAGATTGACTCACATCCCAGGCATCAATTTCTTCTATTAAAGTACAGCTTCATGTACTAACCCTCTCAAAAGAACCTTTTAGAAGCAGTAACCCAGGAGGGGTTGCGGTAACTTGGTGGGAGAACCAGCGGAGGCCTTTGTTCTACTTCTGATAAACCAGTGAAACTTCCTGGCTCAGGTTATCACAGAGCTGAGCTCCACCTTCCCTTCCAGTCCCAGTCCCAGTCCAAGTCCCATCTGGCTGCACCTGCCAGGTGACCCTCCCTCCTCCGAACCAAACCACCAGCAGCCCCTTCTCTTTCTCCCCTTGTCTTGCCCCTTAGCTAATCATAATCAGCCTTCTCCAGATACCTGCGGACAGCACATTCTGTAGACATCAAGGCCTCCCACCTTCTCTGTATCCTGCACAGGGAAAATACTTAACAAGTATCTGTTCATGACATTGTGATCAATGATATAGTAATGTCAATAATGATTTCATTATTATAGGGATAACTAACTATCTTTGGGAAGCACGAGGGGAAAATTAGTTAAGGCTGCTGAGTTAATTAGTAAACAATCTGTCTGCTGTGATGTACAAGCTTCAGCTTGGAAACATGAAGTTTTGTGGGGTTTTTTTTTTTGGTTTGGTGGTGTTCAGTTCTGTTTGCCTTTTTTTTTTAATCCTCACCTGAGGGTTTGTTTTTATTGACTTAAGAGAGAGAGAAACATTGATGTAAGAGAGAATCATTGATCGGTTGCTGGAGCTTGAACCTGCAACCTAGGTATGTGCCCTGATAGGGGATCAAACCTACAACTTTTTGGTGTATGGGATGACACTCAAACCAGCTGAACCGGCCAGCCAGGATAGTTCTGTTTATCTTTTTATTTAGTAAATACAAAAGATAAAAAGTACTTTGTCAAGGTGTACGCAGGAATCAAGTTAATGGAATGTGCCTTCTACCTAAAGCTAGCTCAGTGTTTTAACTCTAAAGATTCTTAGTATTTGGTGAATGAATAAATTACTGAGTCAATTAGATTGGACACAAGCCATTCTTATTCAGATTTTACATAAAATGGTACTTTTGAATGTTGCCACATTGGTTTTTGTTTAAATTATTTGGAGTAAGTCATCCAGATATCTTTTTCCACTCTCTCTTGTCCAAACTAAAAATAACACTCGGGTTTCTGTATTCGATAATCCCTACAGTTTGAATACTTGTATCATATTTACATGTAGTCCCACTGCACAGGTGACCCTTGCACTTGGGGATTGGGAATGGGAATGAGTGAGTGTGTTGCTGGTGTCCTTTGCCGAGACAAAGAGGCTCTCTCTCCAGAAACCTGACCTGGAGAGGTCAGGCTTCAGGTGGTGGGAGAAGACTGGCCTGTGAAGCACTGGTCAGGAAGCCGGGGCCTCCTGGGATTATAAGGGGTGATGTGTCTTAAAACAGGCTAAAGAAATTAGGAGAAAGTTTTGTATGTCTTGGGGCCCAAGCATTAAAGACGAAGCAGTGTCCCTTGACAGCCGTGTGGAGCAGTAACCACTGTCAAAGAGAAACAAAGCTGGACACTAGCTAAAGGCAGCAACACCAGTTTAATTCTTCACTATTGCCGTGCAGGAAAGACCCCAGTGTAACCTGAGGTCAACTCCATGGAAACAAGAGGCAGGAGGCCATTTAAACTCTGGAGTGTGCCTCAGGGAAAGAACTAAAGAACATTAAGGAATATGATTCAGCTGTCTGTGTCTTTTAACTGGCTCCTGTTGAATTAGGCTTGTACCCTCCCCCAAAAGCTGGAGACAGACGCTCGCCTCTTCCCTGATAATTCCATTTCAAGTAATGGCTTCCAAGTCTTTGAGAAAGACACCCTGGGTTGTAGTAATATACACACCTTGGAGAGACAAAGAAAGGATTTACTATTGCAAGTTTTTGAAACTAAATGCTTTCAGAAGAGGGAGCTTGGGCCCATGCCAGGTCTCGACTGGAACAAACCTAAGTGCTTTTGGCATCATTGAAATTTCCAGGCAGGGATCATTGGGAGGTAGAGTCATCATCTGGGGGACGCAGCCTCAAGCTTCTGTAGAGCATGCTGGTGTTTCTTCGGGTCTTCTAGTGTGGGGCTGACACCATCATCCTTGTTGAAATCGAGTTCTTATAGGTCTGAGTTTAAGGCCTAGTCAAGAGGAGGGCCCGAAGGAGTCTGACTAGAGCTTGGTCAAGGAGAGAGTCTCTGTCACCACTCTGGGAAAAGCTCCAAGGATGACATGAATGTCAGAGGGACATAGGCCCAGCCACCTCTGAGAAAGAAACATATCCTTCTGGTGGTGACCTTGGAGCCTGATTAATTAGGGCACTGTCCTCTCTTTATGCTGAGAACAAGAACTTGTTAAGTGACTTGTGATAAAGGGTTTGATTTCTACCCGAGATTTTCTGCTTCGTAAAGTCAAACATTGGCCTTTGAGGAAGTCAGGATTTCAGTGTTCCACATCCAAGGTTATGCTGATTTTCACTTATTGTAAGCTTTTTTAGATCAAGGATATACAGCAGAAACATGACATGGAGCTATGTAATGGATTTGTTTACATGAAAGCCACAGTTTTATTTTTGTTGTTGAAAGAAATCTATCAAGAGGGTGTACTTTTTTTTGTCACAGAGCTTGAAGGTTTGTTTGTCCTCCTTCAACTTATGGGAAACGCTAATTTTTAAAGTTCTTTCCCTTGAGTCTTACACAGCAGAGGTTAGCAACCTATGACCATCAGCCAAATCCATCTCCCAACATGTTTTATAAACAAAGTTTTATTGGAACATAGTCATGCTTATTTATTTGCATGGTGTCTATAGCTGCTATGGCAGAGTTGAGTAGTTTCTACAGAGACTGCGGCTCTGTGGCCCTTTACAGAAAAAGTTTGCCAACACCTGCTCTGTATATTCACAAACTACTTTTTTTCATTATAAATATTCCAAATACCCTTGCTGTCTGTTTGCGATATGGAGCTAGAAGGCTTATAGAATTCATGCTGATACTTTTGGACTCAGCTGTATCCCCCACCAAAATTTTTCATTTGAGCAGATCAACTTGAATGAGACAGCATTGTGTGCAGCCTGCAGTGAAGCTTCCGAGGAAAGGACCAAGTGCACACCTGGTAGCCAGGTTTCCCAATACACCAGAAACTTTGTCTCATAATTAAAGACCTCCATCACAGGCAATGGAGGGAGATGCATGTATTTGCAGTGAAACTACTGTTCTTCTTTAATTATGAAGAAATTAAAATACTAAGCTCGTGTCTATTTTGAAAGTAAAATAAAAATAACTACGATAAAACCTTTACTTCTTTTTTTTGAAAAATATAACCTTTCCACTTATTCATCCCTTTTCATAAAATCCATTCTGACTCTTCCTATATAAAGAAATCACTTTTATAATCCCAAGGAGGCCTTTAGTTTGTGGTATTATTTCTGTGACCTGAGGTGAACAATTGACAACTTTTAAAAGCATTTAAGCTCATGGCCAAATAGTATAGCTCTGGATTCTGATAATCTTCCTTTCCCTGAGTTTCGACATCTTAAAACTAAGCTCATAACCTCACACCCATTAGAATGGCTATCATAAAAACAATAAAACAACCCAGGAAATAACAAACATTGGCAAGGATGTGGAAAAACTGGAGCCCTTGTGCATTGCTGGTGGGAATGTAAAATGGTGCAGCCTCTATGGAAAACAGTATGGCCATTCCTCAAAAAATTAAAAATAAAATTACCATATTATCCAGTGATTCCACTTGGGATATAACAAAAAGAACTGAAGTAGGATCTCAAAGAGATACTCCCATGTTTGTAGCAGCATTATTCACAAATAGCCAAGAGGTGGAAGCAACCCACATGTCCATCAACAGATAAACAAAATGTGGTCTATCCATGCAATAGAATTTTACTCAGCCTTAAAAAGGAAAGAGTTTCTGTCACATGCCACAAAATGGATGAATGTTGCTGACATTATGCTAAGTGAAATAAGCCAATCACAAAAAAGACAAAAGCTCTTTGACCCCACTTATGTGAGATACCCAGAGTAGTCAAATTCATAAAGACAGAAAATATAATGGTGTTTGCCAGGGGCTGAGGGAGAGAGGAATGCTGAGTCAGTTAATGGGAACAGAGTTTCAGTTTCACAATAAAAAGTTCTGGATATTGGTCACACAACAATGTGAATATACTTAAAACTACTGAACTGTACATTTAGAAATAACTATCAGGTGACAGGATGTTTTAATAAGGAAAAAAATTAAATCAAGCTGATTGATGTATTTTCATCACTTAACCTGTAATACTGTGTTAGTATAACTTCGGGCAAGATTTTCTATTAGCCTGATGATGAGGCCAGCACAGTCCCTTTTATGGGTTTGCCAGGAATAAAGAAAATGGATTGACAGTTCAGACTTGCCTTTGAACACTATTGAGATCAGCTGGATTCCCATCAGCACTGTTGCCATTGAATACTTCTTCCGAACACATCTTCTCACTCACTCAAGTCATGATGGCAAAAATCAGAATTTGGATTCTAAACTGTTGCCTTGGCCCAAATGAACCCATCTCTAGGAGTCAATTTCTCGAATTGAGAAACTGCTGGAGAATATTGTAGAACAAAGTTCCATTCACAGTATCATAAAGAACCAGTCTCAAGCAAATGAAAGAAATTGAATTCTGCTGTTTTTATTTGTGAATTAAGGATTGTACATTTGTCAGCTTCCACTACGCATGCTACAGTGACTTCAAAAGAAGTGCAAAAATACCCATCAGAAACAGAACTCAGAAGTTGCAATTACAAAAGATGAAAGGAGAAGGCTGAGAATTCATACAAGGGAGCAGTGTGCTGCTTGTCAAATCTCACCGCCTTGTCATAACTGGGAGGACTGATGGCTTTCTGTAAGAACAAGCAGTGCCTCAAGCAAAGCTCTGAATAACATTGTGCTTCCAGACCTGGCTTCTTTCTTTCTTTCTTTCTTTTTTTTAATGCTCACCTGAGGATATGTTTATTGCTTTTAGAGAGAGAGGAAAGATGAGAAAGAGAGGGAGAAAAAGAAACACTGGTGTGAGAGAAATAATCCATCAGTTGCCTCCTCTATGCGTCCCAAAGGGTGTTTGAGCACAAGCTAAGTATGTGCCCTGGCTGGGAATTGAACCCACAACCTTCGGTGTACAGGGTGATGCTCCAGCCAACTGAGCTACCCAGCTAGGACTAGATCTTATTTTTTTATTGCCCACGTTATGAGATTTCTTCTTTCTTCTTCACAGTGGTTATGTTTTTCAATTTTTACAGTTACTGTTAGGGTAAATGTTTGATTCACAAACCAGCTATTCAGATATTCTCAGGCATTTTTCAGGGATAGAATCTGGTACTGAAGGTTGACTCCCCCCACCCCACCCACTGTAAGTTAATAATTCACTTCTCCTATTTGAGGATAATAGATATTTGACCATATTATTTTTATGATTAGATGGTAAATGCTCGGATGAAATACAGATAAACCCAGTCCATTTCTGGGTGAAGCATCTTCTCACACAAGAGAAGAAGATTGAGACAAATGAAAAAAAAATGTGTTTGATGTGCAAAATAGGAAGGGACATTTCTAAATTACTTGGACTTCGGACAGTACTTAGATTTGGAAATTTTTGTTATTTAATTGCATGCAATGGTTATGCATTTCTTCTCCATGAGCATTTCTGTTCTGCTTTGGTGTAAAAGTCTTTATGTAGCTCAATATTTCAAAAATAGGTACTGAAATGCATAGCAAATCTTGCACATTTCTTTCCTGTAGTGTCCTTCACCTGAAATGACTGATGAGAAGTAACTGAGCAGATATTCACCTTCCTAAACATGACCATTACTTACCATGTACAGGCACCTGTCAGAGATATCGGGGTTCGTTTCCATACCACCGTCATAATGCGAGTAGCACAATAAGTGAATCGTCATCTTTTGCTGGTGCAAAAGATGATATTGGATTGGATATGGATTGCCTTCCATATATTTAAAAAGCAACACCTGTGAAGTGCAATAAAATGAGGTATAGCTGTACATAAAAAAGACTGAAATTATAAATTTGTGTGTGACTCTATTTTCTCTGGCCAGTGACACTGTTCCCTGAAGTGGAGACTGGTCACAAAACAATCATCAAATTTTATGTGTGTGACAGTGTGCTTCCTCTCCATCCGTGAAGCCTCATTCAATGACAGTTACATTACTGCTACACTTAATACAATGACTGAAGAAATTATCCCAGTTTATAAGATGTAAAATTATGCCCAAGAAATAGTAAAAAGTGTATCTTTAGTTCTGTATATACACTATAGCTTATCTATACAGGATTGTTTATTTATAAATAGGCTGGACAAATACGAGGCATATTCCTAGCTCTCTAAAGGCATAGTTTAAGTGTTACCATAGGAGTAGAAGGGAGAAATCAAGTATTCACCAGAAATGTCCCTTTCAGGCAACACATTCGTCTGTGTGGACATCTGACATAATTCTGCATAGTTACAGTTTTTAAAATTTTTGTTCAAAATTATTAGCTGACTTCAGTCCTGATTGTCAATAGTAAGAACAAATAAAAACCCTCAATCTAAGGCTGCTGTCTTTGTCTCAACAGTGTCAGAGAAGTAAGATCTTAAAGCATAAATATCTTAACAGTGCCTTCTAAAGACTTTCCTGCAGGGGGTTTGATCTGACCATAAGAAGAAAAACAAACAGTGAAGCAGCAAGATTATGTCCATTAATTTGGCACCATAAAAACACATCGAACAAGATCCCTATTATCTGTCAGGTAACAGGTGGTAGCTTGGGTATTAAGCTGTTCTGGGCAGGATTTCAGATTTCCGTTCTTCAGTGCTTTAGGTGGTATACTTCTATCATAAAGCGATCAATAATAATTAGGTGTCTGGAATGAAATACAGTACAGCATTATGCTTCCTACATCTGGGAGGAGAAACTCACTTAACTAGCCCTAAATCAATGAATTTTCTTTTTATTCCTGGGAGGAGTGTTAGAGGCAGCAGAGAACACAGTGGAAATGTGAATTGTGACTCAGTGCACAATCACTAAAAAATTAGGTATTATGACACACTTTCCTACAAGTAATAGAAGCAAGCCCCAAAGAACTAAACCTTTATTTCTAGCATAAACACTTCCCCCACATTGCATTCTCTGTCACTGTAGGGCCATCTGTTTTACATTCAATGAAAAAGTCTGTCATAATAGGTGATATATAGGTGAAAGGACAAAGTGAAAGTTGTAAACAGGGCTTACCGTAAATTATTTTTCAGATTTTAGTTTTATTAAATCATGTTTTACCATGTTCCCATAAGAGGGGGTCAGTAAATGGAGAACGAATTATTTTTGTGTCTTCTAGATCTCAGAAGAGAAAACTAATACTTAAATTCTGTCAGAATTTGATTTGAAGTTTCCTGTGCAGGTTGGGGTGGGAGGTAAAGAAAATGGAATTCGCAAATTGCAGGGTAAATTTTCCTCAGTGCACTCCCAGCACTGAGGAGCCTGGTCCTTGCCAAACGACTTCCCAGAAGTTGCTTCCTACTTGTCACTTCAACGACGGGCTCCAACAGCTGTCATCCTGTTCTCAAAATTCAGAATCATTACTTCTGCAAATTACCTCTAAAACTTGCTTCCAACAACATTCTGCCCCCAAAACTCCAGGTCTGTCTTGATACCTAGGGACTAGGACGCATTAGGAGCAACCCTTCTACACTCTGGTCTGACCCATTTGAACAAAAGACCAGGAAAAATTTTGACTCATATTGCCTTATAATTACCCTTACTTTCATTAACAGGAGTTAGTCTGCTGGCCAACAGCATAATTCCGTTATATGGTGGCCGAGTTTTTTATTCCTCTTCAGAGACTATTGCAAGAGTACAAAGAGAAGCAAAGTTAGTAAACATGTCTTCTTCAGGTTTTTATTTCAGAAAATAGGATTTATTGAGAAAATCCATCAAGCTTCAACATACAGTTTAAAGGGTGGTTATGAAGTAGCACTGTATACTCACTGCCTAAGTCAGGAAAGAAAATACCCATAGCACCTAGAAGCCCCCGAATGTGCCTTTCTGATTGCAGTTTGCACACCCCAGCAAAGGTAGCTGCTAATCTGATTTTTACTGTGATCATGTCCTTTCTTTTCTTTGTAGTCTTAAAGTTTAGAGATGTGTATCTCAAAACCATTTATTTAATGTTGCCAGTGTTTTAACTTTACATAGATGGAATCATAGTATATGTGTTCTTTTCTGTTGCTCTGTTCACTCAATATTACTTGTAGGATTCGTTCACTTAAACTTTTTACTTTGAAAATTTTCAAACATAAGAGAGATTGAAAGAATTGTATAATAATATTTTATAATTGAATAGTTATATAACCACCACCTAACAACAGTTACTTGATTTGACCATATTTGGGTTTGTTTTTTTTTCCCTGAAGTGTTTTACAATAAATTACTGAATTCTCTAATCAGGTATCTCCTTAAAAAAAATAAGGAAAATGTCCTATATAATTATAAGATCATTATAATATGTAGCAAAACTGACAATAATTCACTAATATTTTCTTATACCTAGTCCATATTTCTCCAACTGACCCCAAAACACATTTACATGTTTGAACACTTTGTTCAAACCAAGATCCATTCCAGATCCATGGAGAATGCACTGGTAACAGCACAGCTGACAGCTTAAAATGAGTCCTTCCTCGTGCCCATCACTTGGTCAGTGGCTGGAGCCCCTGTGGGGCCTGGGTGCAGGTAGGGCTGCCACGGTACTGAGTGGGGCAAATCGCCTGTCTCTGCTCATGACATGATGTGCCCCTCATACCTGCTGACTCTAAAGGAATTATACTGTCAGAAAGAAGTACCTAATATCAATTATGTCCAACCCAAAATTCTTATGTGGGGCAGATAGTATGTGCTACTGAGATACTCAAGGTTAAGCAAGTTTAGTCTTTACTTATCTGGGGAATGCATGGGGGGCTGGCCCATCAGGAATCTCATTGGAATGCAAATCTTTTCTAACTGAAGTGTCTGCCTGGAGGAGAGGTAGATAAATTACTGGTCCTTTGCTCCATTAGGATCTTCCAAGTCAGTCATGCCTTGCTGGGTTGACATTGTAGGACTTTGGGTTTTTGGGTGTGTTTGATTCAGATATTTGCTGGAAAGCTCTTGACAAAAGAGTTAGGCCCATCTAAGTCTCTGCCGTGTTAGACAGACTGACCAACCTGGGTCCTTTGCTTCCTGTAACCTGGCAGTTAGATCAGCATCTCTCAGAGATTTTCCTCAGAGTGGAGGTCCCAACGTACTCCATAAAAGGGTCATATTGTCAAATGAATTTGGAAGAAACACCAGGTTAAACTGAATTAAGCTGGTTTATTCACTGTAGGTGTTTTTGTGTTAATGACCACTGTGATTCTCCCCTGGTACATGGCATCTCCCAAACTTATTGTCCTCACATCCCTTTCCTCAGAGCATCCCTGGGGGTTACTATTCTGCACAACAGACTTTAGAAAGTGCTGATCTAGATGACTTGGATGTAATCACAAGCAACAGCAAATAAACAATCTCATCTCCTACCTCATGGGCCATGAAGAGTTTATCCAAGCTAGCTAAGCAGCATTACCCAAGAACAGTGGTGGGGCTGCAGTGTCCATGTGCCCCCTCTACTTGGACATTCACTGAAGTTCATACTGTAACAATGGGGGAGTTGGAATCTGTGGTTACCAATCGTGGGATTCGGACACTTAAGCCTAAGATTCTTTTCAATGGAATTTTCCACATGGTTTGGATTTTTAGAGGGGAAAAAAATTCCAAACTGGTTAGTATCTCTGATTTTGAAAATCGTTTAACCTTAACTGACAACATTTTAATCCATTTTGAATTAGTAATTCAATAAGCTTTTCTTTAGATAATCAGTTATTGAAAACCTTCTTGCCTAGTTATTCCATATGTGACAAATGTTTAGATATTCATAGTACTCTTGAACATCCGAGTTAGTAAAAAGCACAATATTTGGTGCTCATACAAATTGCTTCTAGATTAACATATGCTTCTTAAATATGCTTATACATCCTGTCTGAAACTAGACCTTTAGAGTTGCATTCTTTTTTACTTCCCCTTCCTTTTTAACATAGCACTTAGATTAACAACTATGTTGTTGTTCTCATTAATTTCCTTCTGAAACAAAAGATCAGCTGGCATTTGTCATTTGATCTTTCATAATAGAAGGCCTCCAGTTTCCCCACTTCTCAAGTCCTTGCTCCCTTGTATAAATTTAATTTCAAAAGAGTCTCTTCATCTTAAAGCAATGGAAACATTTCCTCTGAAGATACTGTTGATGTGGGTTGATTGTTTTGTTTTGGGTCCACATCTAGGCCAGTGTTGTGGCATCACATCCTCATCATCCATGGAGTCGGATGGGAGTGGAGGTACAGCCTAGGTTCTCAAGGCTCGTTCCACTTGTCACTTGTAGATTTTTAGCCTAAATTCACTTTCACTGGAGTTGTAAAATTTTAAACGGATAAAAGCTACAGATTTTTCTTACAGGTTGACTATTTTAATAACTGAAGGTATACATAAGACTTTTACAGTGAGTTACCGACAATTTCATCATTTCTCGAATGTTTCCCCCTTTCAAACTTCTCTTCCCTACAGAATGTAATTTAAAGGCAGTTGAGCAGAGAATTTAACAGAGATTATCCTAGAGAAAAATCTAAATGAGTCCCTGCTCTGTTACTCTGAATAGGACCAAATGACCTGTTCCAGCATCAATATTACTTTTTTTTCCATTTCCTCATCTTAAAATAAAAAGGCAATAATTGAACGTTATAAAACATGAGATATTTCTTCCATCAGTGGTGCACTGCCCAGAAATTGTATGTCTAGTGATACATTATAGAAAAATTATCATACCTGTTCATGTACCTGCCTGAACAATTATATTTACAGTAGCAATGTTTGCATGGCCTATATTTGAAACAATTTTTTTCAGTTCTAGATGGTTAAATAAAGTATGGTACTTATATCCCATGTCATGGTGTGCAGGATTCAAAAATCATGAGGTGCTTCTGTATGTACTGATGGGAGGACCTCTAAAACATATTGAAAAATGGGAGGGTAGAAAGACTTATAGAACAATATGCACAGAATGATTCCATTTGTTTTCAAAAACTGTATTTATATATAGTAAGGGGTTGTGCATATATGGGAAAGAGGGAGAGAAGGAAGGAGGAAAGAAAAGAACAAATATTGAAGGAGGGCAGTAGGGGATTTAGGTCTGTGGAAGGAGGCAGGTGAAAAAGAACTTCATTTTCTTTATTTTTTTCATTATTTAAAGTGAAAATATTTTCATGTATTATTTTCAAAAATAAAAATAAAAGCTTTTGTATGTATGCAAATAAGTAAAAAGAGAATGCCTACTTGTGTTTTTTCTAGATTTTATTTCTTTTTAGAGAGAGAGGAGGGGAGGGAGACAGAGAGGGAAAGAAACATCGATCTGAGAGAGAAACATCCATTGGTTGCCTCTCCTGTGTCCCCATCCTGGACCTAACCACAACCCAGGCATGTGCCCTGACCAGAAATAGAACTGGTGTCCCTTCACCTTGTGGGATGACACCTAACCAGCTGAGCCACATCAATCAGGGCAAGAATGCCTAGTTATTTTTAACAAACTCACCCAGTTCAGGCATTGACTAAGGAGAATGAACCCATTCAAGTTGCCTATTTTAAACTCACCAGTGTCAAAGAAGCATAGGATTCTTTGGCATAACACAAACCCATGTGGATAAGGAGATTGGGAAAATAATTAAGGAGAGATGATGAGGAGCAGACTTTCAGTAAATGTAGCCTAAGCTGCAGTGGTGGCTTAGAAGAACTTATCAAAGTGATTAGACTGCAGCTACTGCCATTCCATTATTAGTGTCTGGGCTCTGGTGGACTTTACTGCCTAGGATCAGTTCTTCACCAGCCCTTCCATTTCTAAAGCACTTGCTCAAATATAAACACATTTTAAAACAATAGATTAAAATCCCCCTAGTTGTTTGTTTGTTTGTTTACAAACCAGTATAAGGATAGGTCTTACGGATTATTCAGGTATGGTGAGACCAGGAGCTCAGTAGACAGCTGCCATTGAAAAGATAGTTGCTGTACTCACCGATTCCAAGAGAAAGGGTCACTCATGCCACACCACGGAGGGCCATATGGAGAAGCACAAGGGTCAGTCAGGAGACAGAGAGTGGGAGGAAAACAAGGACAAGAGACTTTTATTGTAGTTTCTATGAGAAGGAATGGACAGGACAGGGTAAGCAGATTTACTTAGCTAGTTCAAATCATTTTAGCCGCCCCTGGGGCATAGGGACAGTGTCTAGTGGTCTGGTACTTGGCCTGTGGTGATTAAGGCAGAGAACAGTGGCCCGTAGTGTAAGAACTGATAAAGGCAGTGGTTGAGGGTCTGGGTTCTGAATTGGTTGGTTTGCATCTGAAGGGTGCACTCACAGGCAAGTCATTTACTATCTGTAGGAATTGGATAGGCCTGAAGGGACATCCTCTTCAAAATCGGCAAGGCACCAAAATGTCAACACATCAGAAATACAGAAAATATAGCAGGAATAACTATATGCCTGTGAAGGTTTTCTGCATGGTTTTTATATTAAAGTGAAGTTTGATGGCAAGCTTAGAAAGTCTCCTTGGACCTGCCAACCTTTGATTATGGTTTTTGGGGTGCTATTTTTGGTACAGTCGTTGAGATTCACTATCCCACTCACTTCAGGCGAGAGAAGTATGTGATGCCTCCTTTTATGTGTTTGAATTTACTCAACTAATTTTCTGTCAGTCTATAAAAGCAAATCAGTAATATTTTCTTTTCCCCCCTAATCTTAGCCTCATTGTTGGCATAGACTGTTAGACTGGATGTCCCTAAATTAGCCTTTGCACACTTTCTGGCTTACGCAATTTATTTGAATATTTCAGTTGCCATAGGACCATCACAAAAGCCTGTTACCATGTTCTGCATCTACTGTGGTCTGGAAATTTAGTTCTCTTCTGAAGGTCCAAGGGGTTTCATTGACACTGTCTCAGCTCTGTTTTCATTTTTAGGAGTAATCAGATTCTTGTGTTTTATATTTTGGTACTACCATGTTAGAGGTTAAAATATTATTTTTAGAAATTTATCATTATATGCTTGTTATATTTCTAATCTTTTTATTTTAATGTTCTCTTGCTTACCATGGTAAAGTTTGTTAATTTAATTGTCTGGTTAGATTTACTCATTTTAACTGATGTTTTTGTCATTACGGGAATTCTTCCTTGTGGTTTTCTTTTTCCATTTCTTAACAGCTCTATTGAGGTACAGTTTACATATGCCATAAAATTAACTCATAAGTATACAACTCAGTGATTTGAGTAAATTTAAAGAGCTCTGCGACCATCACCACAACTCAGTTTTCTAACCCCAAAGTTCACACCAGAGCATTTCTACATGTGGTCCCTCAGATTTTAGACCGCCTTGTGCTTTAATAACTGCATATAATTAGAGGGAGGAATACTTATATTTTATTACATATTTTCCTATTTTAAAGTAAGTTCCTATCGGCTTTACTTTTCATTTATGTGGGAATAATACCCACCCACATGCTTCTTGCCACATGTCTAACAGGGCAGTTTCTCAGTTTTCTTTTTTAAAAAGAGATGGATGGCCCTCGCCAGAGTACTCAGTTGGTTGTAGCATCATCCCAAGCACCAGAAAAGGTTGCGGGTTCCATCCTGGTCAGGGCATACACCTAGACTGCTGGCTCAATCCCCAGTTGGGATATTTAAGGGAGGTGACTGATCAATGTTTCTCTCTCACATTGATATTTCTCTCTTTCTCCCTTCTTCTCTCTCTAAAATCAATAAACATATCCTCAGGCGAGGATTTTTTAAAAAGAGAGAGAGAGGGATGGTTTTGTTCATTTAACTTGCACTGCCCACCCTCCATACCCAACGCTCCCCGGCGGACTGGCTCAACATCACGCCCGGCTCTGGTGTGTCGGATGCATTCCTGCTGACCTTTGTGCAGGTGCAATACACATTACACCTTCTCTCTTCCCCAGCACGTGTTCTCTTCTTCTGGCATCTTTAACTTTTCATAATTTCTCCTTTGTTTTATTTCAATTAGTTTTAATTCTTTTGATTGCAGTTGACATATTAGTTTTAGGGACACAATATAATGATTAGACATTTATATAACTCACAAAGCAATCACCTCCATGAGTCCAGTACCCACCCGACACCATACACAGTTATTACAATATTACTGACTGTGTTCTCTATGCTGTGTTGTGACTGTTTTTATAACTGGCAATTTGCACATCTTAATCCCTTCACCCTTTTCACCCAGCCACCCAAACTTCCCGTCTGGCAACCAGCAATTTGTCCTCTGTATCTGTGAACTTATTTCTCTTTCGTTTGTTTATTTTGTTATTTAGATTCCACATATAAGTGAAATCATGTGGTATTTGTCTTTCTCTGGCTTATTGCACTTAGGATATTACCATCTAGGTCCATCCATGTTATCACAAATGGCAAGATTTCATTCTTTTGTATGGCTGAGTCATATTCCAGAATATATTATGTTCCGTATCTTTTTTTCCCCATTTGTCTATCGGTCGACTCAGGTTGCTTCCATATCTTGGCTCTTTTTTGTTTTGTCTTTGTTCTACTCCAAACCAAAATTGTTAGAGAGGGAAGATTGGACCTAGCTTTGGTTAGTGAAAAGGAAGTCATTATATTTCTCCCCCGCATTCAATTCTCTTCCTCCGTGTTTCATGGCTCAGCCGGAGACAAGGTCAAATGCTTTGACTTGCCCTTCGGCATCAAACAACCCATTTTATTCCACTGCCTGGAGTGGCGGTGAGTGTGTCTTTGGCCCCAGTTACACTTTGCTCCAACTTTGGAAGGGCTGCTGAAAATAAGATGAGAAGAGAGGCAGCACACACACCTTGTTAGAAGAAAGAGTGAGTGAAGAGTGCCATAGAAGGAAGAAGCTTTTTTAAATTTATTTATTTAGTGTAATTATGTCATTTTACTGTGATGTTGAGCCCGAAATAAACTAATAATACAGTTGCCTTCCAATTTTAGAGCTTTACATACATTGTACCCATCTTCACAACGAATGGTATCGTGGGGTAGAAAACAGGCATCAGCATCTCTTTCTGCTTTTCTATGTACTGCTGTGTGGCTCCGAGCAAGTTAATTTCGCTGGGCCTCAGGTATTTCATCTGTAAAATGGGGATGATGATGCGTCACAGGATAGTGGTAAGGATTAAGCTAAATTACATGACGTTCTGCCCTTCTCGAAATGGTGTGTGTCTCCTCTGTGGGCACAGGGTTCTGTACCAGGAAATGGACAAAATCAGAGAGTAACTCAGCCATCTCTTCCCAGAATGTCAATCAAAATTGAAAATCTGTGGTAGTGGGTGAGAGGATATTTTCTTTCTTAAACAAGAGCTGATATATTATGTGAGGTCACCTTAGTTCTTATGGAGAAACCCAATACATTAAGGAAATGGCAAGCTTGGAACAAGCGGCTCAGTCATACCCTCGGAGCCCCTGGCATCACTCCTGTGCTGCTAGGAGATTCTCCATGGACCAGCTCAGTGCATGAGAGAGTCCAGCACAGTCAGCACTGCTCAGCACAGTCTAGTTTAACTCCCCATCCTTGTGTTATGAAATACCCGACTACATTTCCCTCGCACATACCTGATGTCCCTTTTTGGGCATGGCTAACAGTGAGTTTTCCACCATCCCTCCAAACCTGATTCTTATCCCATGTCCCCCACCTTAGTAGTTGACACCACCGTCCATTCAGCTATGCAAGTCATGAACCAAAGGAGTTGTCTTTGACCCCTCTCTCTTCACATCCCACATCGAATCCTTAACTTTAAGTCACAGCAACAGTGCCACTTTCATGTGTCTGGAATGCATCCTTCACCAGCTGCCACCACCTTCTGCCTAGACTGCTGTAATCACCTACACAACTGGCCTACTTCCAGTCCACTCTCCACACCAGCGTGGGCACTGATCTTTCAAATACTCAATTCTAATCATTTATTCCCACTACCCTTAGAATAGCATGGTCTGTGAGGCCCTGCCTTACCCAGCCCGTCTGCCCCTCTGGGCACATCTTGAATCATTCTCCACCCAGTGCTGGCGGTGCAGTTACACAAGCTTGCTTTCATTTTGTCTGTGGCGCCGTGATTTCTCCATCAGGAGCCATGGCCCAGCTTGCTATGTCTGGAGTGTGTCCTGAAGCCCATACCTGCCTCTCCTTTGCTGAGATCATGTATTTTCATCTTTCAGGCCCAGCTCAGAGGTCTCTCCCTCAGGAAAGCCTTTTCTAATGCCCCAGGAAGGGAGGTTATATATTGTAATATTCTTTTAGAACCACATCCCTTTCTTTTAAGAGGACCTATCTCAGTTTATAATCAGGTAATATCATTTGATTACTGAATCAAACATTAGTCTGTAAACTCTGTGAAGGTAGGGACTGTCCCCTTGGTCACCATCACCTCTGGCACTGAGCAGAGTGACTTTGACCCTGGGCAGCTGGTCCCTCAGCAGTGAGATAGCCGAGGTCCTGACGGCTAAGTGGTTGGCCTGAGATCATCTATGTTCTACTGATACTTGCGGTCTGGAACCTCCAGGCCAGGGTTTCACCCATCTCGCTGCAGGCACTTCGTTTGGCACTATGGATCCAGCCATCTACTTTATTCTGTGGGCTTGAAAAGCCCCTCGGAAACTTCATTTTGTTTAAGACAAATCTGTTCAATGGATGTGGTTCAGACAGGGTGGCAAAGCAGGTCTTTATGGGTGCTTTTTGGGTGGGTTTATGTTACTCAGAAACTCTGGTAACAAACTTCTTGCTTAAAACCCCATCTCCCCTGGTCTATCCAATCTTTTCCCATTGTGCTGCTAAGCATATTGTTTTTAAGTCAGGCAGAACTTTCTAACCTAACAGTATGCAGTTCTCTCTCCCTTCTCTCATTGTTCCTCTTCTTCATAAAGAATGTCTTTCTGTTCTTCTGTCACCGTGTATCATGTCATTTGCTATGGGGTCATAAAGCTCCTTCATCCCCCAAACACTGCTCCAGCGGTCCCTAGGCCCACCACTGATGCATGCTCTTTCATACAACCCTCCTGCCCTCACCTCTGGGGGTGTGTTTACATGCATCTTTCTTTTTCTGCCTCATGCCCCTTAATTCATTATAATTTAACTCTCAAAATAGATCATCAGTGATTTTCAGTCTTGATATGGCTGAGAATAACCCAGATAGCTTTTTATTACAATATAGATAGATACCCAGGTCCCATCCTGGACCTATTAAATCAGAGTAGCTGGGGCTGAGTGTTTTCCCAGACTGACGAAGTGACTTGACTAAGGTCACATAGCTCGTGGGTAACTGAGTTAGAATCACAGTCTGTTTCCTTGTTTGCTTTCTAGTTCTTATTGCCATTCTTTGTACTAAATTATACTGGGTTATTGCATGCGTATGTATGTATGAGAGAGAGAGAGAGTGATCTGCATCTGACTTTGTCTGCATAAAACAGTTTCCTTATTTTATAACTGGTTTTTCCACTGAATAACTGTGTATCAAAAGGATATGGAGATTTTCAAACTGACAACAGCCACCAGAATAACCTCTGTCCTCCTGCACTCAGTATATACCCAGAAAGCGCAGTGGCAGCTGCTGGAATTTCGTGCTTCCTTGCAGGGGTGCTGCTCATCTCCCCACCCTACCTTGAGCCACAGGCTGCTTTTTGGTGCTGCCCCTCAATGCCCCACTCCTGTGCTCTATTTCCACTTGAACTACCCTCCATCATGCCCACTGATTCGAAACGAAATGTTCCTTTTCCTTCCTCCAGCTCCCACCTGCTGGAGCTTTTTGGCTCAGGTGAGTGGTGGATCCTGGTGGAGGCGCATTTGGTAGTGGAACAAACAGTCCATTCCTCACTCCGTTGCTCCAGCTTGGAATGGAGAGAGGACAGCGGTGGTGGGCTGTCCCCTGGAGATCCTCCACCGCCCCTCAGTCTCTGCATCCAGAGAGTTCTGTAGGGGCTATTTGCATACCATTTGTGTATTAGCTGGGGAGCAAAAATTCCTCGGTGGGACGTGAGCTACATTTACTACATCTTTAAGAAAGGAATCCCATCTATGAAAAAATGCCACACTCAGGAAAACACGCTATGACACAGAGGTCAAACTGAGATCAGAGTTCATGTTTCTGGTTTCAATCCTGGTTCCTCTTTTCAGTGAGCTTGCCACTGGCAGGTTGCTGAGCTTCTCTCTGCTAGTCTCCTCTACCGTAAACTGGGGTGACAAAAAATGAAGTACTAATGCCTACTACCCCGTAGGTAATTTGAAGATTGTTTTGAAGATTAAATGAAATATCTGATTAAAATGCTTATCATGGTATCATAAAAATGTTAGCTGATGTCATTAACTAATATAAGTAAAGTAGAATTTACAGAAGCTTTCCCATACATTACATTTCAGTGTATTGAAATATGATTCCTTTAAAAATCATTTTGTTACCTTTTTACAACTGCTTCTCTGTTTGTTTTGCTTGTAGCCCTGGAGCGGAAAATATCAATGAGGCAAAGCAGAGAGGAGCTGATAAAACGAGGAGTTTTGAAGGAAATTTATGACAAAGGTAGGGGACTGGCCTTCTCTTCATGGGCCAAAAAGCCGTGAATGGAATCTGTGTGCCTGTTTCTCTGAGCTGGGTGCAGTTTTCTGCATCACTTTATCAGGGTTTGAAGCTTTAAAGGTCCAGATGATTTTGGAGAGAAAAGAGAATGTAGCAGACAGCGATAAAGCTATCAGCGTTCTGTGAGGGGAGTGCACGGAGCCTGTTGTTCTCAGCATTGGAATCAAACCACAGGATGCCAAGAAAAGTGATGTGGCTCCAGCAATGACGTAGGTGCTGGTGTGAGCCTGCTGCTCTGTGAACACACACAACTGGGTGAAAATAATTGCTTAGGCTCTTTCAGACACCGGGGTTCCCAAGACGAATGTCAAAAAATCCACAAGCATCTAGAATTTCCCTAACAGATTTTTTTTGGCCATTCATTTCCCCACAATAGGAGAAATCAAAGTGGATAAAATTATAAAATATAATTATACATACATGCTATTTCAAATACTAATAGTTATAGTGATTCAGATGTTCTGTGAATGTGTCCACAAGTGTTTGCTAATGAATATTGTATATCTTTGGCTTATTGAATTACTGCTTTTAAATCAAATGTATGAAGTGGTTTCTACTGTATAATAAATATTCTTTACTCCTTTTTTCTAAGAGCTTTGCTATTTTGAATTGCACTCGGTCCCCTCTCCCAGTGCCAATGCTTCACTTAAAGCGTTAAGTGAAGTTACAGGCTGTTGATTCCAATCTTGTAATTGTCTGTTTCACGTATTCTTGTTTAGGGCTATTTTTATTTAGTGAGTGAGGTTATTCTGTGAGTCGCATATTCTTCTTTAAAGGTCCATCCTGATCCTAACGATCCATCCTGATAATGAAGTGATCCTGTAATTCTGACGCAGTCAGTTCACCATGCTTCTATAGGCCTTCCACATGCCCCACACGTGTTCTAACACACAAAGGCAGGCTGTGTTTCTGCCTGCAGGCTTCTCTCTGCCTCTGCCTCTTTTAAGTGAGTTGGTGCTTAGTCCTGCAGTACATATTTCACTCATCCACTCCCATATGGGGATTCCTGGAGGCACTGTTCAAGTATTTTCTCTTAGCACAAATTGCTGCCTTAAAATGCAACAGGTAGGAAGAGGGCTACTCTGCTCTGCCGTAGTGGCAGGGGACCTGGGGGTAGGATGTGAAGTTGTATTATGTCAAACTACCCTCTGTAATTATCAGAGCCTCCTGGGGCCAAGGATTCCCTATAGTGAGCCAGTTTATTCTACTTCTGAATAAGGTCACACCAAAGAACAACTTTTTTGATTGATTAAGCTTTCCAGGGAAAATGAATTCATAATTTTGTGAATTTTCTCCAATGTCTGGCTTTCTGTATAACCTCCCAAACCTTTCCTTATATCAACCTTAAATCTTCATGCTTTATTTAAGTTCCTTTTTCATATTCACCCCCAGGTAAATATTAAATAACCAGTATGCAGGTGTAATATTATATACCAAGCATCCACGTGGGTAAATAAATAATACTGTCACAGCTAAAGCCTGTTCAGATCCAGTTAAATGATCCCTTCCCCTCTTTTTTTCCCCCTGTGACCTTTGTATTTCTCACTGTAACACTTCAGGGCTATTCTAAAGTAGAGAATGCATTTTACTATAGCATTTATTATTTCATTATACATAATGCTTGGGCTCAGGTGAACATTGCCTAAGTTACATCCTGACTTAATCAGAGAAGTCATTGGCTATTAGAACAGAAGCCTCATTTCATGGAGAAAGAAACAGGAGGCCAAGGTACTGTGTGGGAGATGTGTCCCATCCACAGTTGTTTCATGGTGTCCATGCAAGAACTTGTGGTGGACGAAAGGACCACGCTTGCCCCCACCTGTCACCACACTTCCTATTTCATTTCTGTCTTTGCATTTATCACTGCTCTTTCTGTCTGGTTCTTAGCTGCCTTTCCTCACTAGCACACAAACTACAGTGGAACATGGACCTCATAGGCTTACCGCCAGATCCCCAAGGCTCAAATAATGCTTGAGCTAGATACAGTATGTGTGGTCTGGACGATGGAAGAAAAGAAGAAGAAAGGGAATAAAATTAGACACCCATTGCCCATAGTACATGTAGAAGTTTGTTGCTATAGGTTTTCACTATTTGCTATAGGTTTTTCTGATAAAAGCATCTATTTTGTATCACTGTGGATATTAATCATGGTATTTTATGTTACATTATATCAGCAGGTAGGAACATGGGCTCTGGAATCAGATTGGGTGGATTCAATTCCACTTTTACCATTGACTAGCTGTGCAACTTTAGCCAAGTTGCTGAACTTCTCTGTGCTTCTATTTCTTTATCTGAAAGTGTGGATGGATATCTTTTGAAATGAGGATTACATGAGATAACACATGTGTGTTAGTGTGCTAGGGCTAGCAGAACAAAAGCCACTGGATGTCTTAAACATCAGAAATCTATTTTCTTACAGTTCTGGAGGCTGGAAGTCCAAGACCAAAGTGCCAGCAAGACTGGTTCCAGGGAGGCCCCTCCCCTTGGCTTGTAGATGGTCACCTTCTCACTGTGTCCTTACCTGATCCTTTCTTGATGCGCACACACTCCTGGTTTCTCTTTCTTTTCTTATAGGAACTTGAGTCCTATTGGATTTGGGTCCATGCTTATGACTTCATTTAACCTTAATTACCTCCTTTTAAAGGCCCTTTCTCCACATACAGTCACCTGAGGGGCCTGGGTTTCAAATGTGAATTTGGGCTGGGGGTATGACAATTCATTCAATAACAGCATGTAAAGTTAGAATGGTAGCCATCATTCCATAAATTCTCAAATTGTTAGCACACAATTATCGATAGTAGTCTCCTCCTCCTCCTCCTCATCATCATCATCATTTACACTTTTAAAACCCTTTACATGCCTTACTCTAGGTCAGTTGGCCCAGGAGTTAGGAGGGAACATTGTTCCCTTTTATCTGAAGTGGGAAAATCTATAACCCCCTCAAAATGGTCTCACCAATGTTGGTGGCCAAGGAGAACCCACCCGCTGAGGCCTGATTTAATTTCCTTACATGCCTCTCCGCTGCCTCCCCTCAGCCTCCAAATGAGTTGTTTCCCTGTCATTCATTCTTCCCTTTCTGTGATATCACTCACCTCGCTCTATCTGGGATTCTGGTGGAAATAACAAATAAAACTACTGCCACAACCTGAGTGAACAGCAAGTGGCCAAGAGACTAATCATTTTTTAAATTGTTCATTTCAAAGATAAATTTCATAGATTTGGAGCAGTGACTCCATATTGCCTGGCTCTTAATGCCTCACTTTGCACCACCTCCTGTGTTAGCAAACGTCACCTGACAGCAGAACTGTGTCCATCAGAGAAGGATGGCCCCTGACAGCTGCCCACTAACTTGAGATTCCTGCGCCGGCCCATCCGCCGAGTGCAGCCTGCAAGCCCCGCCTGTTTCTGCTGCAGTCGCCGTGTTTCGTGCATGATGTTTCCACATGGTGGAAAGCAGTTTATCTTTTGTAGACAAGCTTTTCTCTTCCAACTTCTTTATGTTATTGATTTTGCTTAATAACACCCCATTCATTCATAGAAAGCATGAAAATAAGCTGTAGTGATTTGAAATTTGTACCTTTTGGGGCAGGAGGGTGAACTCAGAATTAATGAGGTTTCATTATTCTGCTAGAACTCCTCAAAAGTCCTGATATTTTTCATAGCAGGTTAAAATCCTAAACTGGGCGATAAATTCAAACCAGGCAAGATGAGAGCTTGGTGACGAGGGAGTGTCATCCTGAAGGTCTAGTCTCTGTGGGAATAACACGGGGATTCCCCACTTAATACAGTATGTTAGAGGTGAAGAGCATAAGCTGCTCCATGGCTTGGGTTTTTTATTGGCTTGTATATAAAGCCACATAAATTTAGAGTCCAAAAGGAGCTTTAGATTAAAAACCAGAGAAAATTATTTTATCTTTGGATATACTGAGGCCATGTAAGAATGCAGCCAACTTTGAAAAACTACAGAAGAAAAAATTTTCAAATTATATTAATCATGATGTACATAAGAGCATAAAGTTGTAAAACCTTTTTCTCCCCTTCTCTGAGTTTTCCGCACTATGGATACAGCAGTGTGACGAAGAACACAACGTAAACATGAAGATGAACCACAGTCACTCTAAATATAAAAATGTTAAACCAACTAACAGTGAAACATAATCTATCATTTGATGGACAGTTTATTTTTAACTATTTATCCCTCAATCTCATGGCCTATTTGTTCATGAACTAAAACTGAAGGGTTCCCCAGACCTCTGGGATATTCATTCATTCATTCAGCAAATTGGTACTGAGCTCCCACTCTGTGACAGGTGGCCTACCAGGTGTCGAGCAAAAGTGGTAACCAAAAGAACAAAATCCTCACCTTTCAGAGTTTACATGTTACTACAGGGACTAATTAAATAAACATATGGCATAGTGTCAAGGAGTGATAAGCACTATGTAGGAAAACAAAGCAGCAGGCTACAGAGTCAAGGGGAGGGATGATGTTAGATAAATGCAATCGTGGAGAACCTCTGGAAGAGTTGATATTTGGACGGAGACCTAAATGAAGGATCAGTAGCTGAAACAGGTGCATTGGTCCTACTACTACTTCAGAACAAATTGTAACCTAATTCATGAGCTCTTAAATTCTTTAAATTGACTCAGTGTCTTTTTTTAAATTAAAACCTCCGTATAGCATTTGCCTATCTCTACATTCTTGTAAATCAGAGCATATCACCCCTGCTCAGAGCCTGCAGCAGCTCCACATTTAAGAGAAATCCCAGGTTCCCATGACAACCTGTGAAACCCTCCGCGATTGGTCCTCCAACCCCTAAGTTGCTTCAACTGCTTGGTGGTACCCGCTGGTAACTTCCTCTCTGCAGCACCTCTCTGGCCCTGCTTTCTAACCCTTGAGGTTGGCATTGGCCACTCCCTCTTCCCAGAGTCCCCGCCCCCCAGATCTCCATCCACATTCACTTCTTTTTCAAGTCTTTGCCCAGATGCCACCTTCTCATTGAAGCTTATGGTGGGATTACTAGATTCTAAATTGCCACCCTTTTCCCCAAATTCTTAGTCCTGTGTCCCTGTTCTATTGTTTTCTTTTTTTCCTATCTCTTATCACCTCCAGACACGCTCTATAAATTATTCATTGTGATCATCTTTTTCTCATCTGTCTCTCCTTACAAAAATGTAAGTCCCAGCAGGCAGTGCAGGATCTTCATCCAGTTTGTTCACTGAGGTAGTTCAAGTGCCTCTGCCAATACCTGGAGCACAGTGTTCAGTAAACCTTTGTTGAAAGAACAAATGCAAGCCTGAGGCTCTCTCTGCATGCTTGTGTGACTTAGTTTATTTGCCTCTGCTGGCAAAACTGAGAACACCAGGAACTCTGAACCCCCCTATTTATACAGTTTTATGGTTTATGACACTTTATTGCCAGTTATTTAAGTAGACAGGACATGTATTATATTACATATCTATGTATATGGATTCTAAATACTCAGCTTTCAAACAGTGGCTTTACAGTGATATGGAGAAAAATATACTGAAAACAGTGAACTGTTTGGCCATTAGTAAATGTGATGCTATTTCTCGGACTCAGCAAGGATCTCAAGGGGTCACGTGGCCTACTGCTGTGATTTTTCCAGTGCAGACAGGAAGCGGCTGCAGCCCAGCGAGGCCGTTGACTTGCCTGAGAGTGCAGAGCCAGTGAGTGTGGACTTCGAAGCCCCTGCTCAGACCACATGTCCTGTGCAATTTCTAGAAACCCAGAGAAACTTTGTAATATGTTGCCTGTTGGTAGTCGGAGAATCTTAATAAACATTGCTATTAGCAGTTATCGCAAATCATCTCTACAAATAAACATCATGGTGCACTTAAAGGATTTAGGGATAACAAAGGTGATTGTACTGTATTTCCACCACTAGGTTTTCCTATGAAACCTCAATTCCATCACAATGCCAGTTGCTTCATATAGTTTGGGTATGTTTAATGCACATGAACGTATATGGCACTTATCAGGAGGGGAGGGGAAGGGCAGAGGAACCTCTCTCTACCGTGGACTGAGATGGCATCGCCGTACAAGGTACACACATCCACACCTTCTACTGGGAGGTGCAGTCGCCACAGTGAGGTCGCTGAGGTTGCTGCCACTCACCTGGTCCTTTCAACCGTGGTGCGGCAAGACCTGGGGGGAGAGATAATCCCGCAGGAGGGAAGCAGGTGGGCGCACAGAGGGACAAAGCTGACTGTGAGCCAGTGAGCAGCTTCATTTTGCACTATGTGCCTGGAATCAGAGATAACATTTCCCAGCAAATAGTGAAGTGCAATGAGGTGTGCTTTTTTTTCCCTTAAGTGAGTTAGAGCAACATTTTTAAAAGTGCTATTTTTTCATTATAAACACAAACAGAAACTCCCTGAAATGGACAAATCTTTTATGCAGATGCTGCATTTTCCCTTCTCAGGATTCAAGAGAAAAGAGCCTCGTACTTAAATTAAAAAGTCATCATTTTTTAAATATTAAAATAAAAATTCTGTGTATCAAAAGAGACAATATAGTAGGCTCAAGCCTTGTAAAACCCCATTTACCTGGTATCCCAGGTGTGCCAACTTCTGCAAGTCCTAGAAGTGTACTGGAGATGCTTTTTGCCACCTGTACCAGGCAGTTATTTTGTCACGTTGTTCGCTGTTTCTGATGTCTCACCTAGAAACAGCATCTTCTAAAAGCTGTGATTTTATTAACAGTGTGAAATGGAAAGAGTGTTTATTGCCAGCATCAGTGACATGGGATCATTTGTGTGGCACCTCAGCACTTGATACAGCAAGCTGTCCCCAGTAGGGCAGCTGCAAAGTGGTTTAAACAATAAAAAGAATAAATCCTCTTTATTTGGATCTCATGATCCAAATTGTCATAAGCAGCAGTGTTCTTTCAGAAAGTCACTGTCCCAAGCCAGAAAAAGTAATGAAATTATTACAGAAATCAGCAAGCATTCCCCAGAAAATGTATTCTCCTCCTGCCTATTTGTTGAACGGCTACTGTCTTGAAGGCACCATTCCAGCCACCAGGGATACCAGAAGGCACAACCAGGCTGCCCTGGCTAATAGCACTTCAGTCCTGAGAACTGGTTCGGGCACTCGGCAGTTATGGTAGAGAAGGTACAGCATGGTCAGGGGCACATGGAAGCATTGCCCACCCATGCCTGGAGATGCAGGGAAGGCACCCTGGAAGGACTGGTGTCTTAGAGGGGTCCTGAAATAGAAGGATTATCGTACGGAAGATGGGACAGGTCCAGGGAATGTTATGTGTGGATGGATTAACACAGGTGGAAGCACATGCTGAGGATAAGTGAGAAAGAGGGATACTGGCAGTGTCCAGAATGTTCGGAAGGTGAGCGGGAGTCAGGGTCTATTGTGTGGGCTGTCACCTAATAAAATTCTATTAGGCATTTATTCTTTATCCTTGGAGCAGTGAGGAGCTTTGGAAGGGTTTCTACAGGCTCAGATTTGCAGCCTCATCACTCTGCCTACGGGAGAAAGTCTTGGAGGGAGGCCAAGACATGAGTCAGGGGGATGAGTTAGCAGACTGTTTCTGGGTTCAGGTGACGTGATGGTAGGCAGCAGGAAGGAGGGCAGTAGGGATGTGGGGTTGGGGGAAGGCACACTGGACTGTTATGGAAGATGGAGTCAAGAGGGCCCCAGGACTGCTTAGACAGGGAGTGACGAGAGGGTTCAGGCATGCTGGTACTCAGGATTCTGGCTTGGGCGGACAGGGGACATTCACTGAGCTGGAGCCCAAGAGAAGTGAGCTTAGGGCACAAAATATCACAATGGTTTGTCCACGTGGAGTTTGAGATATCCAAATGTCTAAGCAGAACACTAAATATACATATTTGAAGCTTAAGAAAGAGCTCTGGGTTGGAGAAACAGGTTTGGAATTGTCTGTGTATAAATGATCATGAAGTCATATAAATTAATATTTCTTGAGAATGTAGAATGAGAAAATAAGAAAACCCCATGACATTCTAGCACTGAAAGATCTGGGAATTTTTTTTAAAAAAATGGTCTGGGAGTTAGAAGAACCCTCAAAGACTGAAAAGTGGCCAAAAAATAGGATGTAAACCAGAAATGAGTAGCATTGTGGAAGCCAAGACAAGGGACTGTGGTTTGGTGTGGGGGTGGGGGAAGGCCCAAAGCGTCAAATGCAGATGTGTCAGATAAGGACTGAGAAGCGACCTTTTGATTATTTCATGCTGTTTAATTATAGCCTTGTTAGTTACCTGTGAGGCCAATATATGTAGTCAGTAGAGTGTGACTTAAGATGCTTCTGTTTTAAGGTAATAAACCTAGTTTAAGGAGGCTGAAGCAATATGCAAATTCAGGCTAATGATCTTTGTGTGTTTTGTCCTTTAAAGTATTCCAAATACTTTGAGCAATGCTTGGCACTTGTCACTGCTTACCGGTATTCAATATTTAGTGCATGAATGGGTGGGTGGGTGAATGAGTCAGTGAGTGAATCTCATATAATAAAGTCCAGTGATAGGACAGCTCCAGGGCTGGTTCACTGATAACCACGGTTAAGGAATATCATCCTCGGGCTGCAACCCCTCATGGCTGCACTCACGCCAGCATTACATGAGACACAATATCCAGGCGATCTTGGTATCTCTTTCTAAAAGCAAGAACATCTTGCCCAAAGCCTCTCCAGAATTACTCTCATTTCTCATTGACTATATTTTTGGAGATAACCACTAGATACTTTTTGTCCTATTTTGACCATTGTTTCTGTAAACCTAAGTGTTACAGGTATAGTCAATTCTGGGGAGCTGCTGCCTACTCTGACTTGGAAGATCCACCCCAGTGCCACCCTTTCTAACTGCTATCCTGCCCCCCACCTGTGCAGCCAGGCAGGGCAGGGGACCTTGGGCAGGGGGGCATCACGGCTGCCCCCAGCCTTCTGAGGCTTCATCACTCCACAGCCACTGGCCTGTACTGACGTTGGTAGTGAGAAGGCAACCAAACTTTGGAAGGCTAGCAGCTAACAAAAGGAAGGCTGGTCAGGCTTGGAAAAACTTTCCTGACTTCATACTTTTGCCTAGGATTTGTGTAAGTCAGACAAGTCAGAGGGACCTTGACCCGCATAAATATCTATAAGTGACAGCTCTCTCCTAGGAGCCCCAATCCCAGGACTCTGGTCCTGGCTTTCTCGTGTTTTATCTGCACAAGGTCCAAAGCAGCTTTTTCTCTTTCTGGGCCTGCTTTCTGTTTGACTCTAACTGCTGGGTCCTAGACTGCTCCCTCCAGCAAGGCTGCACTTTCCTTTAATCCTCTTTCATCCTCCCAGTGCCCAGTGTGCTGACTGAACACCTCTGTCACCAACCAGGTGGTCCTCGTAGTGTCTCTGGATGTACCCATGGAATGGCGGGCCCTTTAACTCCATTGTGCCCCTGCTTGTTCTCTCATTGGGTTGTTGGAGGATCAAAGGACACATTCCAATCTGAGAATTTGGGCTGTTGCCCAGCATAAGTGCTCAGTAAATGCTGGCAGTGGTCTCTGCCAGGTCTCTGGCCTGTACTGCCCTTCTGCTCTTCTTCGATGCCTGCCTTCCCTCAGGCCCACCTCCCCTTTCTGGTTCTCCTTCACCTGAACTCAGATGCTCCCTCGTTCCTCAAGCTGAGATCCTGTTATGAGGCCTCTGGGCTTCTCCGAAGGCCATGTCCACCTGCGTAGCCCTGAGTTGCTGTTCTCAGGGCTCCTGCCATCCACGCGTGCCTTGTAGCATGTCTCCCATCCCCACGATCCAGGCTTCCTAGCACTGCAGTATTGCTAAAGAAAATATTCTCTACCCTAGCCACTCATAGTGATGTGGACCTATGTGATAACATTGTTTCAACCTCTCAGTTCCAGAAACGGGTCCACCTTTGCATGGACATTAGCCCCTTACTGTGATTTCCACAACTGCCTGGAGCACTGCTGTGCAGTAGCATCTTCAGTAGTCATAGAAATGCTGCATTGCCCATGCCAGCCAGCACAACAGCCACCTGCCACATGTGGTTTTTGAGCACTTCAACCTTGGCCAGTCTTATTGAGGAATTGCATTTTAAATTTTATTTAATTTTAACTAACTTAAATAACAACCACATGTGTCCAGTGGGTCCCCACTGGAGAGCTCAGCCAGAGTAACAGAGCTGCTCACATTTTGAAACGACCAGTGCCTATTACTCCTCTCCCCAACTCTGGCCCTTAAGGATCATCAAAACCTCCTATTACAGTCTGGGCTGGGCTGACCCAGCAACCATGGAAGACCGCTTGCACAGCAGTGTGTGATTCTATGAGAGTCACACTATGATACAATAGCATAGGCAGAAACTGTGGCATTTTGTTCATATTCTATTCAGTCCCTGTCTCAGTTACATTATTATATGAAAATGTCCAGAAATAGCAAGAGGGCAAATCTTCTTTCAGCTACAAACCTCAGAGCCAGAGTCATTATTTGGAAGTAGTGGTCATAACCATCCAACTTCCATCATAGATGAGTTTGCTGTGAATTTTGTGAAGAGGCTTGACTGTACCAAGGACAGATGGAAGAAACACTTTTGGAAGACACACACCACAGCATGACATGGTGAGGTATTTGTAGCTGAAGAATCCACGTGAGCAGAGGTTTGTTGACCATCAGGTCCAGTAGAAGGCAGCAAATGCTGACAAGTCCAGCAGGAAATAGCTACAAGGAAGTACAGTTCAAACAAGCATGTATTTGATCTTGGTCTTGGCCACTTTTGTGATAGGAAGTCATTGCAACTCACATATTTACTGTTTTAGGCAAAAAGTGTCTGAATGGAGGGGAGGGGGGGAGACTGTTAATATTCAAATGGGATATTAAATCCAGAACAATAGCGACAATTTAAAAAGCAGGTGATTCTCCAAGCACAAAAACCTGTACCATTCCATTGCATGTATGAAATCATCCACCAGATCATGAATCAACTAAATTCTGAGATTCAATTTTCAAGATAGGTTCAAAAGGATTCTGAGTCATGAAAATGCCTGCATCAGACAGTGAGAAAGCTCATGGCTCTTGTAAAATTGTTCCTGCATCTAAGCTGGTCAGAATAATCCAAAGACTTCTGGCTGCAAATAGTGATAAAAAACAAACGAAGATTCTCTAACTTGTGGATTCTGAAAATATAGGTTCCCTGATCCTACAGAATCCTGCTATGTCTGCCTTAAATCCTGGTGGTGCATAGATCTCAGCCTCTCTCTCACTCTCTCTCTCTCTCTCTCTCTCTCTCTCTCTCTCTCTCTCTCTCTCTCTCGCACACAGATACACACAATGACTTTTCCTCACTGGGGAAGACAATGCACCAGAAGAGTGAAAAAGTTTTATTTGTTCTTGCAAAAAAGACTTGAGATTCAAGTTTTTTAAAATGCTGGAGTGTCAAATACATTAATTAGTAAACAAGCAATATTTAATATATAAGTATTGCTTTATATGTATGTTTAAAAACCTACAGAATAGCATCTGTAACATTGTTTAGCTTAATTACATCAACACCCTGAACTCAGATGAAAAATAGTTTTGATGAAAGTCGATAAATACCAGGGAAGTATTTCCAACTTCTAGATTGAAAGATCTTTAATATTTTTATTTTATTTTTTAAATATTTTATTCATTTTAGAGAGGGGACGGGAATTAGAAAGAGGGAGAGAAACATCAGTGTGTGATTGCCTCTCATATACCCCCTACTAGAGACCTGGCCCATAACCCAGGCATGTGCCCTGACTGGGAATCGAACCAGCAACCCTTTGGTTTGCAGCCCACACTCAACCCACTGAGCTACACCAGCCAAGGCTCTTTAATCTTTTAATAAACTCCTTAGATAAATTATTTCTTAGGTAACTGTCGCTTGGCATTCATTTTACTGGCCATGAGAACTGCTAGTGGCTTTAATTGCAAAGATTTAAAATGTTACTGGGATTACAGAAGCTTTTCTAAAGCTTCTGTCCAGTCATGTGCGCATTACAGTGTTTGGGTCAAAGTAGACCACTAGAGGGGTGGGTAAAGTAGGTTCATTACACAATAAAAGAATAAACTCTGTTTCACATACTCACAATTGTAATCCTACTTTTGCCCCACCCCAGTATGCATTTCTCCCACATTGCCTTTCCTCCTCCTATAAAGCTACATAATATTATGTGTCCATCTTGTGCCTTCTCCAGAGCAGTGAAGAACCAATTCAGTGACCTCTGCTGACCATGTGGAGTCCAGGGGAAGCGTGTTGGGGAAGCCACACTCACAGCTGGCCTAGGGGGCACTGAGCACTACATTCCCAAGACCCTGACCACAACTTTGCTTTTGGTGTCAATACAGCCATGTGCTGCATAGCTGATGATTCAGTCAGCAAGGGACCACACATACAACAGTGGCTACATAAGATTATAATGGAGCTGGAAAATTCCTATTACCTAGTGACATCACAGCTCAATGCGTTACTCTCGTGCCTGGTGATGCTGGTGCAAACAGACCTGCTGCCGCCAGTCCTATAAAAGTAGAATGCACACAATTATATACAGTACATATATGGCAATGAAAATAAACAAGTATGTTACTGGCTTATGTATTTACTAAACTCTGTTTTCTATTGGTATTTTAGTATGTGCTCTTTTTACCTATAAAAGAAAGTGGGCTGTGAAAGTGTGCCGGGTCATGGTGGCAGCGCCCTCCTCACGCAGCTCATGAAGGCTGAGGCTCTTGATGGCATTGTTTTCCCTTTGGCATTTTTATCTTGTGTTGTTTTATAAATTCAGTGTGACCTAAATGTAAGTGTGTATGAAGTTTACAGTCATGGACAGTAAGGTCCCAGGCCCTCACTTTCACTCACCATGCCCTCACTGACTCACCCAGAGCAACTTCCAGCCCTGCATCTCCATTCATGATAAGTGCCCTAAACAGGTCTACCATTTTTATCTTTTATAATGCATTTTCCTGTACCTTTCCTATATTTGGATATGTTTAAATACACAAATACTTACATTGTGTTACAATTATCTGCAGTATTCAGTACAGTAACATGCCACACAGGCTTGTAGCCTAGGAATAACAGGCTGCACATGTAGCCTGGGTGTGGAGTGAGCTATGCCATGTAGGAGTGTATAAGAACACTCTATCATGTTCACACAATGATGAAATCACCCAAGAACACATTTCTCGGAACATACTGTCATTGATAGGTGGTAAATGACTCTATATTGTTGCTAAAATGGCACCTTTGTGAGTTACAAAATAACGACTATACTCCTTAATGGGTGGGGTTTTTTCCTACTCTGGTGGAAAAAGTAGATATCAATGCCAAAAAAAAAATGGATGAAGTCTCTATTTCATGACTCATTGAAATTAGGACCACCACCACCAGAGTAACATCTTCCACAAATACCCTCAGCTCTGTAGGGTAACACATGAGAAGGTGCTTATTGGTTAAAGAGCATATCTGGGAAAATAAAATGAAAATGCGGAACAGGCTGAACAACATTCTTGTCTCAAAGACCAAAAGCAATTAGCAAATGCTTGCATTAGGCTTCATACATGTGTTCACAAAAATAATTACTTGCTTTAATATAGGTGGCTTCCCTTTTTATTTTACTTTAATTACAGTTGACCCTTGGACAGCACAGGTTTGAACTGCATAGGTTTACTCACACATGGATTTTTTCAATAAATACTATAAATGTATTTTCTCTTATGATTTTCTTAATAACCTTTTCTCTAGCTTACTTTACTGTAAGAATACAGTATATAATACATATAACATACAAAATATGTGTTTCCCTGGCTGGTGTGGCTCAGCTGGTTGGAGCATTGCCACATAAACAAAAAGGTAGTAGGTTGTGGATTCAGTCCCTAGTCCAGGCGCATATGGGAAGCAACATATAGATGTTTCCCAACTGATGTTTTTCCTCTCTCTGCGCTTTCTCTCTCTCTCTCTCTCTCTCTCTCTCTCTTCCTCCCTCCTTTCCCTCTGTCTCTGGAATCAATAAATAAATTTTTTAAATAAAAAAATATGTTAATTGGCTGTGGTATCAGTAAGGCTTCTAGTCAACAGTAGACTATTAATAGTTAAATTTTAGGGGAGTCAAAAGTTATACATGGATTTTCAACTACACAGGGGTTGGCACCCCCAACCCCCACATTGTTCAAGGGTCAACTATATGACCAGTGGTCTCATCAGTAAGTTAAAATGTGTTTGAATTTTCACAAGTGTGCATGTGGATATTCTACACATTTGTATTACCACAAAGATGCAGTTAAGCTAATACTTTCTAATGTTTTCAGCCCCGAATTGTCACCTGACACTTCAGTTACATGATTTCTTTACAATGGAAGCATAAATGTAGCCATAATTTCGTGATGTCATTTATTCTTCTTTTGTCCAAGTACTAACACTAACAGAATTTGAATTTTAACTATGAAAACTATGTCTTAATTATAAAGAATTGCTATGTGGTTCTTTTACCATCCTTAACCTATTAAAATTTCAAAATGTCATTTTATTTTAATTATTTTATTGTTGTTCAATTACAGTTGTCTGCATTCACCCCCCACCACTCATCCCCTACCCCAGCCAAACCCACCTCCCTCCTCTGCTTCCACCCCTTGTTGGTTTTGTCCCTGTGTCCTCCTTTATAGTAGTTCCTGAAAACCCTTCCCCCCTTCTCCCCATTATCCCCTCCCACCTCCCCTCTGGTTACTGTCAGATTGTTCATAATTTCAATGTCTCTGGTTATATTTTGCTTGTTTGTTTATTTTGTTGATTTGGTTCCAGTTAAAGGTGAGATCATATGGTATTTGTCTTTTACCGCCTGGCTTATTTCACTTAGCATAATGCTCTCCAGTTTCATCCATGCTGTCACAAAGGGTAGGAGCTCCTTCTTTCTTTCTGCTGTGTAGTATTCCATTGTGTAAATGCACCATAGTTTTTTGATCCATTCATTTGCTGATGGGCACTTAGGTTGCTTCCAGCACTTGCCTAATTGTAAATTGTGCTGCTGTGAACATTGGGGTGCATACATTCTTCTGGATTGGTCAAAATGTCATTTTAAATAAGCTCACACACACTCCTACTACCACATAGTAGCTTAGTACCTACTACCTATATGATGCTACACGTTAGTTACTTAAACCACCTAGTGTTCAGTTTCTTTGTACAATGAGGATAATTTTGGTACCAACTTCACTGTATTGTTATAAATATATATGAACATATATATAATACTATATATATTATGTATTATCTATATATAGAGTGAGCAGAAGCCTGGCACATAATAAATTCCGCAAATATCATTTAAGGTGTTGCTATTATTACCGTGATATATAAAATGTCAGCATAGTGTTTGACACTGAAGATGCTTAAATTCCCCAAAATATCTCTTTCACCATCCCTTACATCTTTCCTGTCTTCCTCCCTGTCTTTCTACTGTGTATAGAGGCTTTTCATATAGGGCACAAGCCACTGACTCTAGACTAAAATTTTACTTACCAGATTTTTAAAAATAAAAATATAAAATTTAGCTAACAATAAACCTAAAATCCACCAATGTGCTTCCTAGTTTTTGATGTAATATGCCCAAATAGAGTAAACCATACAATAAAAAAAAAAAACCTAAATGAAAAAAAGACTTACTGTTTTAGCCTACCTATTATTTCAGGATTAACTGCAAGTAATTGGGCGGGGGGGGGGGGGGGGGGGGGGGCTTATTCTTAGTTCTTCCAACTGTCCTACAGATGATACTTTGATCTGGGTGGAAGTTGGGCCTCATCTAGCACAGTCCTTTTGTTTTCAAGGAAGAGAAGCCAAAGTCCCAGGAGCTAAGTGACTTGTTGCAAGCTAGTGACAACAAAAGCAAGAAGACAGCTCTTCCCATGTTCAAGGTGTGGCTGTGTGCACTGCACCTGCTGCTTCTCCTTCCCCAGCTCTCCTGAGAATGGGCTCTGGCGGCACACCTCTGTTTACTGAGATGCAGAGATGCAGGCCACCCACGAGATCATGGTTTATAACAGCATCCTTTCTATCACCCATCAGTGGCTCCTTCAATTTCTTTTTACCCGAGATAGAAAAGCATTCTCTTCCCTTGAGTCCCCAGACTGTTAAGGATTTGAGTGACTAATATTAGTTTCTGAACCATTTTAGAGATAAGACAAATGGGAGATTAAAGTATAGGATGTCACCTTTATTACTGATAAAGGCTAACCTGGAGGAGGTCATTGATGGCCTGATAGTTCTCTGCTTCTACTCGCCCGTAAGCCTAGTTCTCAAAATCAGCCCACCAAGAAGGAAAGTGTGAGTCCAGAATCAACACTAGTCCAAGGTGGTGAGGGAAGAATGCAGAGTACACCCTCTGTGCTTACAGTTTGGATTCTCTCCACCCAGTGGAGGAGCAGGGACCAGTGGTTGCACCTCAGCAGTGAGGTAGCTGCGGGGACGGGCAGGGAGCTGGGCACAAATAAGGAAGGCTTAGGGAAATGCCTCCTCCAGAGACCAGAGGAGTGAGGTTTTCCCCTAAGAAAAATGATGATTGTTTTTCATTTAACTTAACAAAGCAGCATGCAGATTTTATTTTTTATAAACGCAAGCATTTTTATGGAAAAAATAATAATCATTAAACCCAACTTAAATCTTGCCATATTTACTTCAGAAGTTTGCCAATCTGCATACGTACTTCATTTTGACATTTTTGTAATCCACATGTACACATTGTTCTCCATTCCTGCTTCAGTACTTGACATTATTTCCAACACAGTTTTATATATCCGCATCACCCACACGGTCACTTCATTTGCATTTCTTTCATTCCTAGCAAGGCCACACACTTGACAAGTGCCACCTGGGCCTGGATGTTTATTTATTTGTACAAATACTCTCCATAGTTGGAATAATTATTCTTTTATGAACTATCTTTAGCTCTTATTTCCCCATTATTCTGGGTTCTCTTTTATTTGGTTTATAGTGTTTTATTTTGCAAATTAAAAATCAGAAAGTTTTTTGAGTAAATCAAAACCATCCATCTTGTTTTTCTCTTACACAACCTGGAAAGTAAATATGTATGTGTGCATGTGTGTGCTAAACACACACATTTACTTACATTCATTTACCCTGTTTATTCTAGCTTTTAAGTTTTAGTTTTTTACCTTTGAGAAATTACTGCAGTAATGGTTCAATATGTAGGTATAATGCAATTCTTTATACTCACAACAACTATGATTTATTAAGTAAGGAGGTCATGCCCAACTACACTTTTAAACACAGGTTTTTTAAAGATTATAAACCATAATGCATATCCTAGATAATCAGATTCAGTGGTGAGCCTAAGTTTATAGTATAGTGCTTTTGTTTCTCCAATTTAAAATTAATACTTTTTATCTTAATCTTCAAAGTATAGTGAACCCTGAGCCCACTCCAAACAAAATTTCCATCTTTGATACAATTTTTAAAAAGTAGAAACTGTTATTACCAAGGTGTCCAGAAGAGACTGAAATAATTCTAGTTGCCCGCTTTTTTATGGTGGCATTCATCTATATTTTTAAAAAAGTTTAGTAACCTTAAGCTTTGAGAAAATTTAATTGATCAGAAGTTGATGTCAGTCACCCTAAAACTAGAATATTCCTAAAGCAAAATAAACAATAACAATAGTTTAAAAACCCCCTTGGAATCTCGTCATCATGGTGACATCCAGTTATAGATGGATGCAATTTCTAAGAAAACCAAAAAAAAAAACAAAAAATCAAATTAATCTTTTAGACCAATCTTCTGGAACATAACTTTTGCATAAATCATACTTTTATAACATTTTAAATATTCAGTGTAAGACAAGATCCTCCCCTAATATGTGGTCTCCATCTAGCCTTAAACACATGTCTTTCTACCTTCCTTCATCCCTTATTTTTTTTTCATCCACTTCTCAGGGCTTAACTTCTCACTCTGGCTCCTCTTCCCCTGCTTGCCCCAGCTGGCTCACACTAATTCCTCTCTACGTCCTTCCGTTCGCCTCTCTGCATTTCTTAACCACATCTTGCCCACTCTCTTCCCCAAGGCATAGCTGTTTTCTCCTTAGCATTTGGCACAATGCCTGCTTAGCTTACCGGAGGAGAAGCAGGGCTGGGTGTGGTGAAACTCTAGGGCTTTGAACGCGGTGGACTGATCAGTAGTTTCTACAGGTATCATAAGGAGCTAACAGAAAATATCTGCCTGCCTCAGATGGCCATTGTAAGGGTTGGCAATTTGTGATGTGCGATACATGTTGTTAATTATTAGGTTCACAACAGGAATTAATTCATTCCCACTTTTCCCTTCATTCTCCTTGATTTGGTGATAACTTCACTCTACCAGCGTCTTCATTTGTTATGCCACACAAGAAGAGGAGGGTCAGGCTGGCACAACATCCATGGCCAGTTCTCTACCTTAGATCTGCTTCCATATCACTTTCTCTCCCACTTCTGTGAACTGATTTTACCTCGTTAGATATGTCTGCACCTGACTCACATTTACTTCTGCTCTCTACCCTGCTGCGCTGTCCAGTCTCCTCGTCCTTTGTGACAAGCTCATATGTTGATCCCTCATTAGACTATGCAACCTCCTGCTTTCTCGTCCTCTCAGAGGTTTCAAACAACCATCTCCATTCCGTGTTAGCCAGGTTAACAGCATTTCCTGCTCTAAACCTCATTATGAAAAGGCATTCCAGGTTCTCTTGCCTTGCCAAGCCAATGATTTTCAAAGTGTGTAACCCCAACCAGCAAAAACAGTTTTAGCATCACCCAAGAATTTGTTAGACATGCACACTCTTGGTCCCACCTCAGACCTACTGGGTCAGAAACTGTGGACCCAGCAATCTGTGGTTTAACTGACCCCAGGGATTGTGATGCCGCTGAAGTTTGAGAACCACTGCCTCCACCTATCTGCTCTCTTCCCTGCTTTCTCCCTTCCTCCTGTTCACACTGAGTCTCCAGTTCTGGGAAGACACAACTTATGGTTGGAGGTCATCGTGTGCCATTTTGAAAGTCATTATTACTGATAATTTTAGAAGATCATGTATAAGAGATGATGATGATATAGATCGGTGAAGGTACAAATAATCCAGAAGACTCAATCCAGAGAGTTAAAATCTTCCTGGAAAAAGATGTTTTTCTAATAATACTATTAAAATAATGCTGGCAAAAGTGCTGATACACAATGCCGGTAAATAGTAAAAAGACATAGAGACACTCAATAGTCTTCAAGTTCATCAGACTTGGAATTTCCCAGCATTGGGAATTCCCAGCTGCTTCCTTGGCTTGATGATGAGTATATGATGATATGAGTATATATAACATCCATGACATTAATGTTTCTCCTTTTGTGTATGTTAAAAAATGTCATGAGAATTTTTAAGTGACTTAACAATGACAGCATCATTCTATGTCCATGTTATATGAACCCAAATAAAATGTTTTTAGTTTTGTCACTACCAATCTTGGTCATAAATGATACTAATAATGAAAATTTGTATTATTGAATTGTTTTATTTCTACTAGATATGTGCATACATGTACTTTATATGTATGTAGATAGATAGAGATAATCAATGTTAATGTTGAAAAAATGACCAAAAGCTAATACATTAGTGTGATCTATACATTGCTGCTGTGTAAATAGAAAAAAAAACCTATAGAAAGACAATTTCACAAAATCCAGACGTGTGTCACTAGACATTAAATTATTAACACATAAATTTCATTTATTGGAATCACTCTAAGGAGGGAGAATTCTAACTGCAGACTTTATACAAGAAGATGGTCAGCAGAACTTCTTTTTTTTTTCATAATAGTATAAAACATTCAAAATCCCTTTGTGACCACCATGGGGAGGTAACTAGACAAACATCAGCATATTCATCTATGAAAAATAGAAGCATTAAGATGATAATTTCGCAAATTATAATGCTATAATAGTAAAAAAAGACACAAAATGTGATACATAGTAAGACTGCAACTGTGAAAAATGTGTACAGGTAAAGAAACCATGTGTTAGAGCAGTGATATGATTGGTGTCTTCTTTTTTCTCCTGTTTTTTTTTTTTCAATAGAAATGTGTATTTAGAAATTATGACAGTGGAATGTGTAAGGTTGTTTCCTCCCCAAAGTGGTTTGGGTCTTATGACTTAGCTAAGATGCTTTTAATTCATATGGAGCTGAATTTTTTGAGGGGTAACAGTCCCAAGAGTTATGAGTAATATTGCTACTCTGTTACTGCCAAAGCCTCTGGCACTAAGCCAGCTGCCTTGGTGAAACCAGGGTTCACAGAGGCGAAAGTGGTTGTATCTTTCTTCCCAGTGTTGCTTGGTAGGTACTTCTGTGAAAACGTACAGCAAGCATTACATTGCATCTTTGCCCCAAAGAAGGAGAACTTGGAAATAGCACTGAAACCCTTCCTCTGGCTGTCTTGTTCAAGACTTGTATTACACTTGGAACATCAAAAACCAAAGTGGTTTCTGAGAGATGTATTAAACTGAATGGCAGCTGCATCATTATTCCACCAACTGGGACTTTAAGCAGACCTACTTCCCATGGCGTCCATTTGAACCTGCTAAATTAAAGCATGTTAAGAGGTGTAGGGACCATACATTATGGGATGTTGATGCAATAACCTGCCTACTGCAGTCCTTCCCATCCTAAAGACTCTCAGTGTAGCTGTATACTCTCCATGGCGTTAGCTTTAGAGTCTGCTCTTCTCTCATTAATGTAGTAATCATGGCTACATGATTACTGCTGCCATCCAGGGCACACAGAAAGGCCAAATGAAAAAAGGAAGAAAACACACACACTCTTCAAGTGTTTGCACTTTGTATTACCTGCTTCAGATGATTTTTTTGCTATGTGTCCGTTATATTTTTTTCTGTTGTAGACTATTCAGGTCAAATATTATCTGTCTTTGAACTGTTAGTTTGATCTATTATAAAGCCTGTTAGCGTGTAGGTTACTCTGTTGAACATACATTTCATTGAGCCAATTCTAATTGGGGGCAGGGGAACAGGCGGGTGGTCCTTTGTCACCACATACCATTGGGGATGAAACTAAAACCTCAGGAGGAGCCAAACAAAAGGAAAGGATTATTTATCCAAGTTTAACCTTGGAGTTATTTTGCTGTTTCATTTCTACAAGTAAATGATCTTCCTTCCTGTTTTAAAGCAGGTAATTGCTTTGCTAGTTTCTGTGTTTCTGACTAAGTATCACTTAAAGTCTTTCATCTTGTTATTTACTCATTTTACTGGAACAGCTTTCAGTCCTCTTTAAAAATTCATTTGACTTTAATGTCTAGTTATCTAGGACTCCCCTGGGCCAGGATGAAATCACAGGGGGGGGTGGGGGGGGTGGGTCAGATGACTTGACAAATGGCCATTGTGTAGGAGCCTTTGATCCTCCCCATGGTGTTAATTAGCTGCCCCTTGTTTTGCTGAGCTTTAAACCAGATCAGTCTGCCTGCCCCAAGGCCAAGTGATCACTGGTGAGCGCTGGGACAATTCAGTCACTTCCCGAACTCTTGGGCTGCTGCAGCCTCCACTGGGATTTGGGATTTGGGGCAGAGGTGAAGAGAGGACCGGATGGGTTTTTTCTGGGGCCGAGGAGCACCATGCTCCTGGCATCTGTTGCATGATATGAAGCCCTTTATTCCATGAAGTAGGAATCCCTAACCCTGGTTTTCCAGTCTTTGAGGCCAGCTCGGTATTTTCAAGTTTTCAAAAATTAAGAAGAAAAATTAATTTTTATTCATGTTCATTAAACAATACAAAATATAATAGATTACAGTCACAAAGATGGAGCGAAAACAAGCAATTTGCTAAAGATCATTGGAAATTGTTGCCCTGGTGGCTAGGTGACACACCTCTGAAAATAAAGTAAATGACTTAAAAGCAAAAGAACAAGTGTAGACATTGCATACTGACCTCGGTAAAGACTGTTCAGAAACATCTTAACTCTGTTAGCAGGCGGTAAACCTCGCCGTCCCTGGGAGGCAGGCGCTGGTCTAACTCTGGGCTGTCCTTCCCTGCCTGGCAGATGGTGAGCTCTCCATATCAAACGAGGACGACTCCCTGGAAAACGGGCAGTCCCTGAGTGCCAGCCAGCTGTCCCTGCCTGCCCTGTCCGAAATGGAGCCGGTCCCTATGCCCAGAGATCCCTGCTCGTACGAGGTGCTCCAACCTTCAGACATCATGGACGGCACAGGTAATACCCTGGTGGACTGCAGCACAGGTCCCCGGCGGGTGGCATTGGGGATCTTTGGCCTGAATGGACTGGGTGCTGTTGGGAACTATCCTGAGCATAAGAATCTCCTGGAAATAGAGATGAAAGTGACCAACTAGTACATGCTGAGTATAAAACTGAAGAGGATATTTACAGCTATTGTTCTATAGGTTTAAAAAATATTTTTATAACTTTAGGATCTTTAAAGAGATATACACTGTTTTTGTAATATTGATGATTTCAAATGTTATTATTATTATTTTTATTTTCTAACACTCATGTCTATTAAGATCAAGCTAAAGAATCCTGTACTTCTACATGGTACCTATCTAGTTCACTGGTTCATAAAGCCTGGGCGTGCCCTTTAACCTAGTCCCAGTGTGCCAGTTAATGGTTGTATCAATTTAGCAACTTGCATCAATTTACTGTGTATAATCAATGTGTGCACTGGCCATTAAATTATTTACAATTTGCAGGTTAACTTGTATCTGCCAACAGGTGATTTACATGCCATAAAGCTGTCACTCCCATTTTGGCACAAAGCCCTCAGAGTGGTCACTCATTCCCTCAGGAGGTTTGCAGAGGGGTCCTCCTTAGCCTGAAGGTGGGACCCTCCCAAGAGCCACTAAGGACTGGTCCTTGTTGTCAAGAGACAAGCCTGCGGGAAGTGACTTCCTGGCATATCTGGAGCATATCTGGAGCGGGCAGAAAGGCCATGCCCTCCCTCCACACCAGGTGCAAAGTCTGCATTAGCAGAGCTCAGGTGGGAGGACGGCAGAGATGGTGTTTCACAAAGTCAGTTCCCAGGCTTCCCGTTGGGACCCATGAGTCACTGCTCCATCAACTGTGCCCAACACTGATAATAACAGTGTCCCTGGAGGCAGGGGGAGAATTTAGCACTCCTGAGGGTGATTACAGGGCTTCAATGCTACAGGGAACTCTGCTCCCCAGATCATAGAGGAAGAGGGCGGAGAGGAGTCATTTCTAGGCTTTCTTACTGGAGCAGCAATGGGAGGAGATGCAGCTGAGTAAATCCCCCCATCCCTCAAGCTGGGGAGATTTTCCCAAATAAAGTGGTGAACTGTATTTTAGCCGACCTTCCTTGTGACATTGAATCAGATCAATCTGATCGGTACAGTGAGACCGGTCATTCCAGTGAAGCCAAAGGGTATCAGTCTGTCATCTGCCAGGAGGCCAGCACTGAAGGGAGGCCCATTGTCGCTGCCCGAGACAGCTCTTCACTGGAGCCAGTTGGGGTTCCCCCAGAGGACAAGCAAGAATCAGGCCCAACGCAGAACAAAGGGCAATAAGGTGAATCGGAACAAGAAAATGATAATCCTGGCGAGTAAGAGAGAGGAAGGGGGAAGACAAACAGGTGTTAACTTGGAGTATCCTTCACCTTGTCAAGTTTATGGGAGCTGCAGGGGCAGGTGGGTGCCTGTCAAACTGAGGGCACCCCTGGAGGCTGCTCCCTGGCTCACATGGCTCCTGAGCCTGAGGAACAGCCATCCCAGGCCTGTGGGTGGGCTGCCTGGTGTCTGCCTTTAGGGTGTCATCATTACCTAGTGTCCCAGACCTAGGAGCAAGGACACAGGAGACCCAGCAGGCTTTAAAAACAAGAAACCACTCTCTTTCTCCCTAGCAAAGGCAAACAGGCCTAAAGAAAGGTACTGACTTTTGGTGCTGGCGTGGGTCAGAGGGGACCCTTCACCCCTCATCCATTACACCTGCCACCTGTTGGCTATCACATTTTAGAGCACCCATAGAACTGGTATTGTAAATGCCAGGATTGAAGTGGAAAAGCTTTGGATAGTTTTGAGAAAATGCCTTCTTCCTTTTTTTCCCTCTTAGTCCTTCCTTAGTCCTCTCCCTCTTCTGCCTCTGCCTCCCTTACGTGCCCCACGCCAACCATGGCACTTTGTTGGATTTCTGGTGTCCTCTCTTTAACTCTCCACATGTATGTGACAACCTGGAACAGTCGGTGCTCTGTTGTGTCGCTGACCCACGTCCCTGTCCTGCGTGCTCCTGCCAGCCCCACCAGCGCTGCGTTTGTGTAATGTCTCCTGTGTGTCATGTGGTTGTCCCCTCAGTGTCTGAAGAGAGTCCCTCTGCCAGTGAGTCTGGAGTCCTCCTGTCCCAAGATCCTTCAGCCAAACCAGTCCTGCTACTGCCCCCCAAAAAACCTGCTGCTTTCCCTGGAGACCATGAGGAGACCCCAGTGAAGCAGCTGTCCCTTCTCAAGCAACCCCCTGCCCTGCCTCCCAAACCCACTGCCAGGATTGCCAACCACTTAACAGGTGAGTCAAGACATCTGCGGAGGCATGCAGCCCTCCCTTCCCTTCAAGGGATAATCTCTTCTCTTGTTCTTTTTATCTGAACATCTCCTCCGTGAGGTTGCTCTGTGGGACATGTGGTGTTTCCATGTGTGTCTTGGTACACGCGGTCATGGCCTGGGTTTGTGTGTTTGTGTCAAGAAATATTCAATATACACCTGCCAGTCATGTGCCAAGAGCCATCAGTCGTGTGTATCTGTAAATATGTACATTGGCATTTATGTGACTAATTCTAGATTATTTGCCCATCTAGGTGAATTAGAGTCAATGTCAAAATATTTGCAAAGATAAAGAGTTGTACCTTGTTGCCTTCATAATGAGTTTGTCAAAACTCTAAATTCTTTGTCTTTAAATTATTGATCTGAAACCCAGCATATTTCTTCTATTAAAATTTATATCTGTGCCATTCTCTTAAAAATATAAAAAGCAAAGACAATAATCTATAAAATACTGTGAGAAAGAGTTGTAAAAGAAGAGTAAGCTTAAGAATGTTGTCTTAAAATGATTCTTGTATTTTCATTTTTCAAGTGTTACTTAACGAATGTACCTGTGGTTATTAAATTGGGCATCTAGTCGATTGCACTTCCCTGCATATGAGCACGTGAGTCAGACACCACTGGGCTTTAAGGCTGTGGTGCGTCAAGGACTAAAGATTTCAGAGGGTTGTTTCAAGTGTTGATGGTAATCCTGCCTGATACTGATCAACTGCCTTTTTACAACGTCTTTGGTGTTCTTCGAGTTTCTATTGATCTCTGTGCACTTTTGTAAGCTAGAATGGGGATAGAGGTTGGGAAGAATATTCACTTATTTTATAATAGAACAACTGAGGTTCAAAAAAATAAGTGACTTTTCCAAGCCTGGCAGGAATTCTACTGGAGAGCCACAATTAGGCCCTGTGCTTCCCAACTCCAAGTTCAGTGAGTGTTGTGGGGTGTCTGTCACGTGATATGAGTTCAGTTAGAGTACAACTTAAACATGGGGTTGTGTCAAACTCCTCTATCCATTATGGTTTAAAAGAGCAAATTTCCACCTAAAGGAACCATTCAACATGTTAACAACACTTTAGTTCAGTGCTCCCAAATTGAAGTGCATAGAAAACCACAGAGGAGAAAACGCTCTCAAAGGCCTCCCTCTGAGAGAACCCAGCGTTTCATCTGTCTTACCGATCTTATCTATCTAATAAAAATCAAGTCCTGCTGTACCCGGTCTTTTATCATCTGCTTTGTGCTTGCAGTGATATTGAGTGAATATTGCACATGATTTTTGTTGGCTGCTTGGTGTAGATCAGGATTTACTTGATTGGCCTCTTAGGGGCTTTCCATCTTCTCTACTGTGAAAACACAGCAGCAGATATCCTCAACAGCACTGGTTTTTGTTTGAAAGCATCTTTGAGTCTTCTCTAATTTGTTTTTAGAATTAGAATATTATTTATATATACAGTGGACCCTTGAACAACACATGGGTGAGGAGTGCCAACTGCCCATGCAGTTGAAAACCTACATTTAACTGTTGATTCCCTAAAAACTTAAGTTGTCCTTCAGAATCTGCAGGGAATTGGTTTGAGGACCCCTGAAGATACCAAAATCTGAGGATGCTCAAGTCCCCTATATAAAATGACATAGAACAATGCATACAGTGAGCCTTCCACATCTGTGATTCCCAAATGCGAATCGAAAACAGTGTAGTTATTTATTGAAAAGACATGCATATAAGTAGACTAATACAGTGCAAACTTATGTTGTTCAAGGGTCAAAGGCATATATAAAAATAGAGTGGCAATATGACTACCATCAAGAGTGATGCTTGTAGTTCAGTGCATGCAGTCTGATAAAAGATGACTGGAGAAGGCTGAGCTTGAGCTGACCCTTAAAGCGTGAAGGGCATCTATAGAGAATGAGGGAAGAACATTCCAGGAACAAAGACCCTAGGTGAAGACTCAGAGGGTGCCACATTCGGGTCCGTGATGAGGTGGCTGAGCCAGGAGAGGTTCCATCTTGCCATGTATTGAGAGAGGGTTCACTGGGTAAGGCATAAGAGGATTTATATTGTGTTCCCATAGCAGTGGAAAGCCAGAAGTTTTTGAGCAGGAGAGTGATATGGTAAAAACTAGCCTTAAAATTTTTTCCTGGGTTACTGTATAGAGACTGAAGAGAAAAAAGAAGGTTGAAGGCCTAACAAAGAAGCCACCAAGGCCAGACCTATGCCTCGTTCTCCCAAATCACTCATTGGATGAAGCTGAACCATTTGAGCCTGTGTAAGAGGCTGCTCCAGTTGTTGGAATATGAGCTAACAAGCATCGGGCTGATGGCAGTAGGGAGAGAACACAACACAAGATAAGACGTTTTAAAAGAATTGACAAAATTTCTTAGCCAACAACAGCCTTTAGTTTATCTAGTTATCGAATTAATGAGGACCCACTCCTCATTCATAGGTCCACTCTTCATTCATAGCTTCAGCTTTGTGCCCTGAACTTGAGTAGGTTGGTAGCCTTAGGATTCTTAATATTTGAGGGACTGGAGATATGTAAATTAGCCCAATCTCTCTAGCTTCCCTCATCCTTTCCCCAGAAGAGTGGATTTTATGTATTATTTGTAAACCTCACCTCTATATCAAATGGATAAAAATATACGAAAGCCCGTCATCTTAACCATATTATACCTGGTAGCCTCGTAAATATGATGAAGACAAAACAGGTGCAGAAGCCTGTGGGCTATGATTCTGGTGCTATCCTTTTGGATATAAACTCAGACTTGCTGAATTTTTATAACTGAGCCATCAGTCATAATGAATCTGCATCACCATGAGGCACCTGTATTAACTCTGTTCTATTACTAATTACTCTGGAGACATCTGGGCCATGTCAGAAGGAATTAATAAATCAAGAATTCTAGAACTCTAGATTGAGATTTAGGAGTTTCAGCATGTTCTCGTTACATGTTGTTCTGTGGACATTTTTGAATGGAAACACGGGACAGTTTGAAAGACACCAAACATAACTAACAGAGAGTGAACGGTGGTTGGTGGTCTGGTAGGATGCTGGAGGAAGCGTGAGCCTAAACTGGGGCTACTTCTGCGTATATGATTAGGGGAAAAGATGCAGAAATATCACTGCTTTGGTATTTGCCTCCACTTCATTAGCTTGGAGACTCTTTGTCTTATAAGTTTTCTCTGTCCTTAAGCCAGGTAGTGAGAAGCCCTCCTGCTGCTCTTCCAAACTATTTCTTTTTTCTCACACCCTCATCCTCATCCATCTCATCTTTTCCAACACCATCCTGCCCAGTAACACATAATAAAGCTCAGGAGTTGTCGGTCATTAGATTCCCTTCCATTCTGGAAGTACAGTGCCCAGCAGAACTGGTTGCTTAATGAATATGATCTGAGATGAATGATTCTCAAAATGCATGCTTCTTGGAAAACAGCTGACCCTAGAGGAACAGGGTAATGGAGGCAAAAAGACAAAAACCCACTGTCTTCTTCTTTACTAAGTCTTTACCAATCACCTCGCCTTCTGTCCTGTCTCCAGAAGTCAAGTATTAGACAGTACATGAGTAATGCATGCCTTCTGCATAAGTTATTGGGTTGGCCATGAAGTCCATTTAGTTTTTTTCCATAGAATAAAGGACACATTTTTCATTTTCACCTATAACTTTCTCTTTTTTTGAATTTTTTAAATTGTTATTTAGTACAGTTGTCTCCATTACCAATAACTTCCATGATTTTGGATATTTTGAGTATGTCAGCTGTCTCCCTCTATTGACTTCTAGTGGGTAGAGGCCAGGGGTGCTACATCTTCCAATGTATAAGACGTTCCAACAGCAAAAAATTATTTGGCCAAAAGTCAGTGGTACCAAGAAACTTCACAAACCACTTTTGACATGTTTGATCAGCCACAGTACCTTCTCCACGCACCACACAAATCTTTTCTTGCATATCAGTTGTGTTTTTACCTTTCTTAAATAATAAAGCATAATACACAAAAAATGTTGTATATCCTCTTCCATCTTCAATATTAAAATGGCTGTATAAAAATTCACCAATTTTGATGTTTTTTTTAAATGCATGCTGCTATGACAGCTGTCACAGTACAAAGTAACAAAATTGTCTTCAATGAAGTTACATACAACCAAACACTACTAGGGGCATCATATAGAAAAGAGTAAATGAAGTGGTTGGCCAACCTAATACCTATGGTTAGGTGCCCCATGAGTACCATTTGAATAAAGGATAATCAACCTACATGACAGATGGACTTCACAGTCTGACGTTCACACTTGGATAGTAATAATGGCAGCTGCCAGATTTTGAGAAGTTTACAGCATACCATTTAGTCCTGTGAGGTAGATCCTATGACCATTATTCTGTCCTTTCCCAGTGGAGAGAAGTGAAATTTAGAGAAGTTAAGTGTCTTGATCATGGTTAATAGCTAGCAAGTGGCAGAGGTGGGCTAGATCCATGCCACTGGACTCTGGAGCCCTCCCTTATAACCATTCGTTTATACCATGCCCACCGAAATACCTATCCTTAAAATTTAAAAAAACAACAAATCATTAGCTTTCTTTGTTTTTGTTTTTGTTTTGCTTTGTGTTTTAATCTATTTAAGACAAAAAATTATCCAGTCTTTCAAAAATAAATATATGTTCTGAAGGCACTTGTTTATAAAGAGGGGGACCTGAGCACAGTTGGGTTGGGTTTCAAAGAACATGCCAGAAGGAGACAGTCTATGAGAATAGAGAAATAGGGCAAACAGCCCTGGCCAGTGTGGCTCAATTGGTAGGAGCATCATCCTGCAAACCAAAAGTTCACAAGTTTTATTCCCAGCCAGGGTGTGTGCCTGGGTTGTGGGTTTAGTCCTTGGTCAGAATGCTTGTGTAAGGCAACTGATCAATGCTTCTCTCTCACATTGATGTTCCTCTCCCTCTCCTTCTCTCTCCCTCCCCATCTCCCTAAAATCTAGATAGATAGATAGATAGATAGATAGATAAGAAAAGAGAAAAGAGAGAAGAGAAGAGAAGAGAAGAGAAGAGAAGAGAAGAGAAGAGAAGAGAAGAGAAGAAAAAAGAATGGGGCAAATAACATTGGCTGCATTTGGCCACAATTCAACAAAAAAAAGGAAACAGTTAATGTTCCTTAAAAACAAGTCCTTCTGTTAACGTAAATGTGCCAAGGGCTTATTTGCGCTATCTTTAGAACCTGAAATAAAAGGAAACTTACTGTTTTATCAGAACTTGGTTGATTGCTAGTTTCAACATTACAAACTACTTAAAACTGCAAATTTACCTGACAGATGGCATCCATGCCACGTGGTATTTTTGAGCCTCAACACGTGTCTAATGAGAATCTTCTATTCAGTGCTTGTCAAGCCAAAACCGATATTTCTATTTACAGCTGCCTCTATAGTTTTGTAGACACTGTCTAAATGGACTATTCTACAGTTACATTCGGGTACATAATTTCATTTTTGTTCTCTGTCTCTGATTCTGTCTGTCCCCATTGCTTCCCTATCTCCCACCCACCATCCTTGTTCTCCTCTTCCGGCCTCCTCTCTCCCCAACCCTACAAAATCATCTAACTACTTTTACCTCAGTCCTTGCCTTTCCTACCAGAATTCTACTGTGACAGTGCAAGATAACTGATGGTTAGACCATTGTGACCTCATCCCTGCCTTTAAATGTTGATGAACTGTAACCCAGAATCCCCATGAGGAGTTTACAGGTCCATACTCTCTTGATAACTGATGCCTTGACAGAATGGGAAACTTACCTAACTTTACTCTTTATATCCATTTCTCCATACTTTTCCAGTCTTATCTTTTCTTTTCAAAATGCAGAAATGTTTTTAGTGCACAAACAGACTACTGACTAAAACATTTTTAAAAGGGTGCTTTCAGCTCTTACCTCTATGATCAGGGTGAAGACTGCAGCAAAATACCTTTCTTTTTTTTGTAGCACTGTTAGGTTGGAGATTTAATTTACTTGGCGCTTTTTTTATTGTGGTGAAAACACATAATATAAAATTTACCATTTTAACCATTTTCAGTACAGTTCAATAATGTTAAGGACATTCACATTGTTGTGCAACAGATTTCCAAAATGTTTTCATCATGCAAAATTAAAATTCTGTACCTATTAAACACTCCTCTTTTTCTTTCTTCTCTCTTTAATTCCTGGTTACCACAATTTTTAAAAATATTTTACTTATTTTTAGAGAGAGGGGAAGGGAGGGAGGAAGAGGAACATCAATTGTGCAATAGAAACATCAATCAGTTGCCTCTAGCATGTCCCCAACCAGGGACCTGGCATGCAACCCAGGCATATGCCCTGACTGGGAATCCAACCAGCAAGCCTTTGGTTTACAGAACGATATCCAACACACTGAGCCACATCAGTCAGGGCAGTAACTACCATTTTAATTCTTGTTTGTGTGAATTTGAATATTCTAGGTACCTCATATAAGTGGAATCATACAGTATTTGGTTTTTTTTGAGGGGGGGACTGGCTTATTTCACTTAGAATAATGTCCTCGAGCTTTATCCATGTCCTAACACATGACAGGATATCCTTCCCTTGTAAAGCTGAATGGAAGTTATATATTGAGGGCCTACTATGTGCAAGGCACTCTGCCAGCCCTCACATAATTTACAAAAGTATTCTTTCATTTACTATAGGGGTTGCAGGCCATTGTAAACTGCAGAAAACTGTTAATATGAAGATATATAAACATGGCTCTAAAGAAATTCAAGTGGTAAGAGATCAAATCCTTTTGAAGAATCAGAAAAAGTGTCATAAAGGAGGATGTATTTGGGACAGGCCTTAAAGATGAATAAAAGTTTGATGAGTAGGGATGGCAAAGGAAGTTGCTGTGATATGAGAAGCAGGGTACACAGAGAGACATGAGTGTGAGGCATAATATATTTAAGATACAGCAAATAGCCCAGCGTGGCAGGGACATGGGATCTTTGTAGGAAAGTAATGACAGATCAGTCATAATTAGGCTGAAGCAAAACTGTGGAGAGCTTTGAATGCCATGATTAGGGATTTAACTCTGGAGGAAGAAGTAGGCATCTTTTGCAGACTTTTAGCAATGATTACTTGATTTCACACAAGCTTTTCTTCTTGATGTTACTGTGGATAGGATGGGTAACAATGCTGGATGAATGAATGGAACTGCAGGTTGTCCAGCATCAACTTGAAATTGCAAAGGGCACCAAGCTGCTGCCCTTAGTTCTCCCAGGAGTAAGTTTCCTGAGGTCAGGGGTATGGTCTGCCCTGCTCCCTGTTATGTCTTTGGCCAGCACCATACAGCAGCAGAACAGGGGATCTTGTGAGGGAGAGAAGCCTCTGTCTCTGAGACAACTTCTAAGGAGGAGTTGGGTGATCATTTGCCCTCAAGTTCATAGCCAGATACTTGTTCTCCAGCTCTGAGTTCTGCCATGAATAAAATCTGATCCTCTTGCTTTGTGTAGTGTGGGAAGGACCCATGGTAACCTGGATGGAAAAGCAACCCCGTGTACAAGTAGTTAGCAGGTAGAACATGACAGCCATCCATTGGTCAAACTTGTGGTCCAGCCTCAGTGTCAGGGAACACACTGGAAATTTCAGGGGGAAATGAAGTGACCTTGTAGACACCTGCAGCAGATGGTTAGACCAGCCACCTCCATCAGTATAAATGCAAGAAATCTGAGTGCGTCCTCCAACAGTGAATAAATATTGTGCACCATGCAGATGTTAGAGAGAGAGAGAACCCTTTGTTAGCTGGGATTATATTATCTCTGGCTTTGAAGGGGGAAGGATCAGGCACTTTTTCAAATAACCAATCCACTTGCCAAGCTTTCATGGGCTTCTGATGGGTCCACCTTTTAACCAATCCATTCATTAGATCTTCCAGGGTTGTGCCTCTTATCCAATCCTGTCCTTTGTCCAGGCCAGATGAACAGGTCTCTGTGGTCACCATCGTGGCTCCCACTGAACATGTGCTTACCTCCCCCTTTATGCTCTAGCCCTTCCCCCCAGTGACCTGCAGGAAAGGACCAGTGGTCCCCTGGAGAGTGTGTGAAACTTCCTAAGGGAGCAAGCCTATGCTCCCTAGTTGATTATCCTTAATACTGTCTGATTTCCTTTGCACCCTTTTTTAAATTAATATCTAGCTACCTACACTTACAGAACTGAGAAATTCTTACATCTTTGTTCATCAAGATATGAAGTGCTACTATCATTAGCAAGTACTTCTGATACATCAACAGTTACAAATGGCTTTTGCAACAGGTGTTAATAAAGTGAGAAAAGAGGCTAGGGGTGTAATCATTTAACCCAGACTCATTCTAATGTCCTATGGCAAGAGAACCAGCTACAGAAATAATCTGAGGGTTTCATTCTTCTTGTCCAGAGCTGTGTCATATTTGAAAATACAGCCCTCTTGGGTTTTATGGATCTCTGATACTCACAATTTAGGTTTATGTTCCTTGTTCTCTGGAACTGGTCATTTTGCTTTTTCCACTCCAGAGGCAGAGACAGTTTTATGAATATACTGCACCTCGGTCAGTCTGGCTGCAGAGGACTCGTGCATTTCTAGGTCAGTACGTGAGGAGCTCCATGTGCACCCAGCGGGACCAGCCACTGCCATCATTAGAAGTGCAGGAGGTAGAGTGAGTCCCCCAACAGCCCATAAAAGTCATGTAGCAGAGACATGCAAAGTTTTATTCAGTGATGGACCATTGAGGTAACGGAAGCATAGTCATCCCTGGATCCCTAGAGGAAAAAGAGCCAAAGTCCCAAAAAAGGTTAGGTATCTTTCCCGGGTTTTCTCACTGCCGGGTCTGCATTCTTCTCCACCAGCTCTCAGTACTGGTGCGGGACCGTGTGCAGGGAAACAACCTGGACAACCCACCTTTTCTCTCCTGCTGTTCTTTGCACAGCACTGCAAACTGCAAAGATGGTCCTTTGGAAGCCTCTTTGCTCCACTGCTTGATTCACTTTCCCCTGGCTTTTTCTCCTACTTACTTACGATAGAACCACCATATTCCCCATTGCTTTCTTGGCTTCCACCTTCCCACCGCCAGTGGAAAAGCATGAGGCCAGGTGAACTCTCACAGGTGTGGCAAGAGCACTGTTAGTAACACTGCAAATGTGTATAGTGTTTGTAATTCACAAAGCATGTCCCCATTACCTTGTCTGACCCTTACACCACCAGTGGGGGAGGCAGAGAACATATTATTTTGTCAGAATCCATGAAGACCTTATCTTTTGAACTCTTGTTACCTATTAAGGATTGTACTAGGGTTATTTTATACGCAGGTCCTCTGTTAATCTGTTTGGGGACTTTGTAAAATTATGAAAATGTGCCCTCTGGAGGAATGAATTAAATAATCTGCCCTTTCCCCCGGGGTGGCGCAGGCCCATGTCAGTACAGACCGCAGGCTGGATGTCAGTGCATGCGTCCCCTCAGCTCCTACGTGGAGGCTGCGCAGACGCTCATCTGTTTCCTTCGCATAGCAAACCCATGAGGAGGATAATGTGCCCTTTCTACAGATGAGAAAACCAAGGTTCCCAAAGGCCAAATGCCTTAGGCAAAGAAACAGAGCTTCTTGATTTTGGATCTGGGATTCAGCCCCAACTCTACTGAGTTCTAAGCTAGTGGTGTTTTCACCAGGCCTGCAGCAGAAGCTTCCTGAAGCCCGTGCCCAGTCCTCAGAGAGCAAGACCTCCCTCCCCCAGAAGGACCAGGGCTCTTATCGTTTTGTCTGTGGAGGAAGCAGCCTCTTCACCAATGAATGGCTCTTAAAGGATCACTTTCTCAGACTGGAGAGTTCAGTGGGGCCTCGTAACAATGCAGACTCTGATTCAGGAGGTCTGGGCCTTGCCCTGAGAATCCACATGTCTGTCATGCTCTGCTACTTCCAGTCCTCAGACCATACTTTGATTAGCTGAGCCTTAGTTTAAGAGAAACAGATCACTAAGTTCTACCTTTTCACACTGCTCTACAGATGTGGTAAGAAGGAAAACCAACAAATGTTTACTGAGCACCTGATATGCACTAGGCCCAGACTGTGCTAGTGAATAGGTGAGGAAACAGCCAAACCCAGTGTGAATTAACTAATGCATCATATCCACCTACTGCAAAAAAGGAAGAAGGGAAGGGGAGGGGAGGGGAAGACAGAGGAGGGGAGTGGAGGGGAGAGGAAGACAGCGGAGGAGAGGGGAGGGGAGGGAAGGGACAGAAAGATCAGTAACAAGTTAAGAGAAGTGAAGTGGATTAAATGGGCTCTACGTGGAATGCTAGGACAAAAGGAAGCTCGGGGCCTGAGAGAACCCACATAATTGGTTTATGTGCCCATAATGTGTGGGCACATAAACCAATCTAGCCAAGGGCAGGCCGGCTTCCTGAGGAAGCACTTCAATAGTGATGATAATGGGAGCAACAAGAATTACAGTTACTATTTATTTACCAGGTTGCATATGCTACAGTTTATGTATTTTATCTTAATTTTCACAATAGTCCTCAGATATTTATTCATCCCCATTTCACAGATTGGAAAGCTGAACAGCAAAGAGTTTAAGTGATTTGCTGATGCTATCAGAGCTAAACAAATGTGTGGTTTTTACAGTTTATCTTCTGTTTTTCAGTAAGACAAATTTTGGTCATGATTTTGTGCTTCTTAGTCCAATAAAAACTTAACAGCACGTTCTCAAAGTGTGGTTTCTACCGGGGTCAGAAGGATGTGGCAGCTTATTTACCAAACAGACCCCTGAGGCCTTGTGTAGACCCACTGAGTCTGAATCTCTGGAAGGGAGGTCCGGGGTTTTGCCTCTCTCCAATCCTCCTACAGAGGTTGATGAAGTCACTACCCCCAAGAATTTGGTATCCTGGAAAGAAAAAGTGGGTAGCATGCAATTCAGTACCAGTCCATTCACCTCACTCTGTCATTCTCATTACAGAAATGCCAGTGCCTCACTGAACAGAAACGAGTATTGGGGGATACATTTCTTTATTCACCTAACAAATGCTGCAGTACACATAGGGAAATTCAAAAACCCGGGAGGAGGAAGCAAGCGGAGTTTGATGCATTGAGTTAACACTGTCAGAAAAGCTAAGCTTTTGATTAATTATTTCTTGCTTGAGACAAAATTTTGAAGAAAGGCTTTTTAGGCAAACCTGTCTAAAATGTCCTTAAAGTATTCTAAAGCAAATAAAATAGAAAAATCCAGTCACCAGGAGTTAAGAAATCTTATCATTCTCAAAATGTTCAATGATAAATGATTTTTATAAGTATAAAATTAAATTGAAAGTGCCACTGGACAAATTGGTTTATGACCAAATCCTTTAACTGTAAACTTTAGATTTAGGCAAGCTGGTCCCTAGGTGACTAGATGTTAGGCTAATTACCTTGCAGTAACTTGGTTTCTTGCACATTGGTCTTTCATTTTTTACATGTTGAGGACATTGAAATGGACCCTGGAGACCTTGATGATGGATGACTTCAGGATGGACATTTGCCCAGGGGCTGGATGGAACAGATGCATCCCTGTCATTGAGCTCTGGAATACCCCAGACTGGGGTAGCATCATACTCCATGCAATTTAGCACCCAGAATCAGTGATTCTCAACTCCCCGTGTATGGCAAGCACCTGGGAAGCCTTTAAAGTCCAAACACCTGGCCCAGAGATGCTGACTCAGTGGGTCAGATGAAGCCTAGGAACAGAAACTCCTAGCGGACACCAGGGAATGGTTACAAGTGGTCCTAGAACTCTGATCTAAGGATTAGCACCATTTTTATTTGTTCCCAGAGAAAAGAACATGAATAAGAGTCTAAGAGTAGTTTTCAAGTATGATTTTTTAAACATATAAAGCTGAACCCCACCCCATCCTAGGTAGGATCCCTGAGCGGGGTTGTGGGTGGTCTGCATCAGAATGATCCTAACGTGCCCCTGCAACTGACAGTCATGGGGCTGCCAGAACTCTGGGTCGTGGAGTCCAGCGCCTCACCATTGCTCTGGCCGGGCACCCTGTGGGGAATGCTGACATGCATGTGGGTGGAGCCATCCACAAGCCAGTGGAAAAGACAAGGAGCTGGTGGGAACCAGCACAAAATCAAGCAAAATTAAATGGGGGTGTTGGCCACCAGATCAGAGTTTCAGGCATTCAGGGGAGGAAAGGCTGCAAGGGGAAAGCTGGGTCTTCTGTTGTGCTTTGGAGGGTGAATGCAGTTTTGATCATCAGGCACGAGCAGGGACAGCATTTCGGAACGTGGGGACTACAGGCTCTGAGGGGATGTGCGTGGTTATTGGGAAACCCAGGGTGAAAGCTAGCCTGACCAGAGAGGCCAAGGAGATGTAGGAGCTGGACAGGAGTGGCCAAGAGTTACACTGGGACTTACAGTGTTGACTGGAGCAAGGAGCTATTGTGTGACCTCTTGCATGACCTTTGCTTTACGGGGATGACTGATACCAGGCAGGAATGGATGAGAGGGCTGGGACCCTTTTATCCACATAAAATAGGAGGTGAGGTCCCAGGCTAGTGTCATGGTCAGTGGGGCAAAGAACATAGAAGTTTACAAGGGACAGAAAGATAAAGAGATAGACAGAAATTCATAATGACTGATCTTGTACAGCTGGCTTCAAATCCTCTCTCTAGATCTGTCATAAGGCAAGACTAGCTATTAAGATGTCATAAAGATGTAAAAAATAGGCACTGCCAAGTTTCTGAAGATCTGAGCTGCCTAGGCGCACCCAGGTCATCCACAATGCTGGGGAAAGATGGGGACTGGAAGCCGACGATGCCACCTAGTTTTAACCTTTTCCTTAATTTCCTCCCTTTTCACCAAATCCACTGAGCCAAAAGTTATTTTAAATGATTCATTCACATTGTCTATCCCTATTTAATTCATGCTCATGTGTAATGAAACACCCAGGAGGAAGATGCAGGCTGATGAGAGGGAGAATAGGGTCTCCATGTAGCCAGTCTTTCCTGGGACAACAGGAGTAACCATCTCCACTAATTTGGTCCCACTGGTCATTTCCTTCTTGCCAGTTTTAATGGAATTCCTAGCGAGCATGTGGCTGTTTTCCAGTGATGAACCCAAGTAAGTTCTGCTGTGGAAGTATGAGAAGTAACTCTGGAGGAGCGAGTGCAGGAAATCAGAGCTTAACACAGTGGGCTGAACCTCTGTAATCACTGTGCCTTCCTGGGCAGATGGTTCCCAGCTGCCCTCCCGGCTCTGCTTTCTCCTGCCTGAGCATATTAGCACCTGTCTGCCTTAGACACACACCTAGACCCACAAAGGATGGAATCATGGGCTAAGGGTCCCTGAGGAAAAAACGGTAACACTTCCAGACACATTGGTAGGTTTGTGCTAAAACTTCCAAGAGCCACAGGAATGCCTCCTTTAGGAAAAGGAACAGGACAGAGGTGGTGAGTGTCTGCATCTCAGCCACTTTGGAATTAGCACCACTGTGCATGGGGGAGGGTACTGAACAGGATGAGCCTTTCGGGGGGGGGAGCGTGAGAGAGCCTTGTGGTCGTGATGGGCTCACATTCTGGTGTCAGAGAGCCATCCTGCCAGGCCACCTGGAGCTATTAGGCTTTTCTGTACCTTGGTTGTCAGGTCAGCAGTTTAGTGTCCGTACAGCCACAGCTGCGTGATCCCAGAACTCTGGCCCATTTTGTGTTCATGTCTGCCTCCTAGACTGTCTCCCTCTGGGGAAGGTGTGAATTCATCCCTCACAAGAGCATCACAGTTTCAGCTTGTTTTGTAAACATGTCTTGAACCTCTGGCTCTGTGTGAGCTGGGCACCTGGTCAAGATGCTAAGGGTATAATGACGAATTATTCACCGTCTTTGTTCTCCAGAGGAGACAGCTAGGTAAACCGGACACGCAGTTCAGTGCCTTCAGAGTCCAGTGCCATCACCTGTGAAAGTGAGATAATAGTGGTGTCCACGTCACAGGCTTGTTGTGAGGATTCCTCTGGTTAGACATGAACGGCACTGAGAACCACCTCTGGCACATAATAAGCCTGATGTAAGTGACAAACTGGTGACGAACTGACATTGTTGGCACTGACATACCGCATCGCTTGCCCACAGTAGGTCCAGCAGGTGCAGAATGGGAGGAGTGAAGTAATGATCAAGGAAAATTTTTCAGGAGAGGTCATTTTTGAACTGGGTCTTGAAGGGAGAGTAGGAGTTGACCAAGAAGACAGCAGAGAAAAACTTCCAATTTGAGGGGAGAGTAGCAAAAGCCAAGGATATGGAAATACGAGGTGGTCGAGGGAACTCAGCATTTCAGGAGTGAGGGTGGAGGCCTGTGGGTCGTGGTGAGAAAAAGGCCCGGTCCAAAGGGGAGAGGCGCCTCGAGGGCTCACCTCAGTTTCCCTGTGAAAGAGAGGAGGTGATCACTGAGGGCGGGAGCCAGGGAAGACGTGACAGCCCGGGTGGGGAATGTGAGGGACAAAGGCCACCTGGTGGGATGGAGCTGAGGATGGAGACTACGTTTTGGGGTGAGCAAATAAGTAAAATCCACGGGAGAAAAGTAGTACGTGTTGTAGGAGAGATTCTGATTAGAAGTTAGATGGGAGAGGTTACTTTCAACTGGAAGAAGCAGAGCAGACTTCATAGAGATGCAGTATGAACATGGAGACATGGGCTGAACAGCAGAGAGACTGCGGCAGCTTGACTGATGTGTCAGGAAGTGGAGGTTTATTTCTAGGCTATTGGTACGTTTTAAACTGAGGAGCAACATGATCAGATGTGTAGTCTAGGAATGTCTTTTTGGCAGGACTGTTACAGTTAAACTGCCACATTCAAAGCAGACCAAGAGTTGGAGAGAACTCTAAGGCCTCAAAGACCAAGAGTAGAACCCCACAGTGTTCCCCAACACGAGCACCAGGTGTGAAGTTGAACATGCTCGCCCCGCTTACACGTGTGCCAGTCCACCGTCCCCCCACCCCTCCCCTGCTGCCCTTCCTGGCCACATTCTCCCAGGGAGCCTGCAACCCACAGGATTCAGCCCCACCCCCACCAGTACTACATGATGCCCAAGAATATGGGGTACCACAGAGGACTACAGGGTCACCCTTAAGATGCCCTGAGGGCTGGTCTAACCCTAAACTTTCCTTAATTTGGGGCATCTCCGGAAAGCTTCAGTGCTGCTGTTATGAACCAGTGAGTTTGTGTGGGCCAGTTCCACCAGGCCCCCGGAGTGCCTGGTGGAGCCTTGCCACAGTTTGAAAAGCCCACCGTGGATGCCATGTGAGTGCATGGGCCAGTCCAACCAGCATGCCCACAGCTCACCACCATATAGAGCCCCCGAGCCCTCCATGTGACAACAGATCCTCACAGAACATCCCCACAGGTGTGGAGACCATCTCTGGGTTACAGATGAGGGAGTAAGGGTTGGCAACATTAAATTCACTTGTGGAGGGTACACTGTTAGTGAACTTGAACCTAGGCTGACTTCTAATCTCTTGCCTGTTTGAAAGAATATGTTCACACTGTGATGGCCAAGTGTAGTCATCATGGCACATCGTAGCAGTCTTTTTGAAGGTCCGTGGGTTTCCCTGAGCAAAAGAGTGCATTGCACTTGTTCGCCACCTTCTGCTGCTATGAGCCTCAGCCTGACCGCTGTGTGACAGACAGCACCAATGCCTGAATCCCTGAGGGCCGTGGGCCAGCATACTTTAGGCAGGAAATGAGAGATGGTGGGTACTTGCTGAATAGCACTCACCTTGCTGGTGTCTTCACTGGGTGCATTTATCTCAGGGCCCCTCAATGGCCACGGCCCAATGGTGGGCACGTGCCGTGTCCTGGGGTTCTTCCAGTGCTCCAGACTCACATCTACCTCTCCCCTCCTTCTGCCGCAGATCCTGGTGCCCCTGTGAAATTGCCTTGTCTGCCAGTGAAACTGTCGCCTCCGCTACCTCCAAAGAAAGTCATGATCTGTATGCCTGTAGGGGGGCCAGACCTCTCCCTGGCATCCTACGCAGCCCAGAAGAGTGGCCAGCAGGGTGGGGCCCAGCACCACCACACAGTCCTACCATCCCAGATCCAGCACCAGCTGCAATACGGCAGCCTCAGCCAGCATCTCCCCTCCGCCACCGGCTCCCTCCCCATGCACCCATCGGGCTGCAGGATGATAGACGAGCTGAACAAAACGCTGGCCATGACCATGCAGAGGCTGGAAAGGTAATGGGGTGGGGGTGAGGGCTGGAGGGGAGGCCCTGGCTGGGGAGGGGGAAGAAGAAGGGCTGGGGGTTTGATCAGGATAGAGGGATGTGAAGACCAGGGCACGGATTATGCCCCTGGGGCAAAGGGGTGGAAGACCAAAATCTGAACGTCAAGGAAAGTGTGGAAGAAAAAAACAATGTTGCTGATTGCCCACCTGGAGAGCAATTACATTTATCAAAAGGGAAAAGTAACATCTATGCTAGCACACACTGATTTTCTGTAAACCTTAACCTTTTTTGGAAGCAGACACACATAATCATGAAGAGTGGGGAGATGGGGAGAAAAATCTTTTGATTTTCTATTTCATGTCTTTCTGTACTGTTTAGTTTTTTTATTTTATAGATGTTTCTTTTATGATATAAAAATGCCCATTTGAATGTAAAATCAGAAAAGATGAGAGCTGGCAGACCAGCGGTGGAAAACTGGAGGGATGGGAAAGGTGGAGAGGTGTGCCCTGGTTCTCGCCAATGGATGAGGCAGAGCACTATCGTCTGCTCAGATGTGTGGGAACCTCTAATATTTAACAACGGGAGCAGCCCCCTCTTACACTAGAATCTGCTCCCAACAGCACTGCCAGGAGATCTGCCAAGAAAACCCGGAGGGCGGGCCTACAGCATGGACCCTGCCTCCCCAATGCCCGGAGAGCACTCATGCTGGTTCTGAGTAGCTCTGATGTGTGTGTGCGTGTGTGTGTGCACAGGAAGAGATGGCTGAAATTCCCCACTATGCCTCCAAGGCATGTTCCTTGACCTAGTGCCCTGGCATGGACAGAAAAAACTGGTGATCTGGCATGAAGGGACTTTTAGTGGCTGTCCCAGGTTAGTGACCTCTGTTGACTGGGTCCTACAGATGGGAAACTGCACTGTGGGGTCTGAGCCGGTTGCCAGGCAGAGACCCAGAGGCAAGGCAGACACTGTTGGGAGCTTTCTGTTGCAGTTTCCCCACTCTCAGTGGCTTTCTCCCTTCCTGCCGCTCCGGGCGTCTGTGCTCGGGGAAACCTGTGACTCGGAGGGAAGCGGCTGCTGCGAGTGAGTCTGACTTGATTGTGCCACATTAACAGCTGCCTTCACAGAAGAAGAGAAATGTACTTGGCCCCTTGTCATCATTTTCAACTACTGTTGTTGTTGTTAATGAGGACAATAATAATTTAAAATGTTGATGGCACTTTTTAGTTGATCGCACACTTTTGTTATCATCTTAATCCTCACCCCACCATGGGAGACCACGCACAGAAACTGAAGAAGGCTGAGTCCCCCAATGCCAGCTACTCAGAGAGGGGGCCACCAACTGCTTGGTGCCCATCCGCAACCAGGTACAGAAATTGAGAGCAAGGCTCTGCACACTTTTATAGCAATTTGACAGACTAATTTTGTCTGTTGAATCTTATAATAAAAAAATTTCTTTTTTTGTGTTTATTATATTTTTACAAAAACATCTATTTGTGAAGGGCTGAAAATTATAATACGTAAATCAACCACCCACCAACAGAACTGGCCCCTCCCATCGACATTTTGGGAAGCACTGCCCTAGGTAGCAGCTCCAGAGGCCGCACCTTCCAGCTGGGGTCTTCCGGCTGCAAACCCAGAACTCTCTGTTCCAGTGCAACTGCTTTCCTAAAGACCTAACAGTCAACGCAGTTCCCTATCCCTGTGTCTGCTGTGTACCCAGTAAGTTTTTGTATCTCTCAGGACCTTCACTCAATTGAAAAAGATACTCATGACAGTGTACTAGGAGGATATTGCTAAATACATTTCCACTTAACGCATGCCATTTGAAAAGGTTCATTTGGAAGTACTAAGCAACAAGTTACACTGTGTTTCTCAGTTCAGTAATTTCTGTGTATTTGTAGAACTTCAGGTGACTATAAACTAATGGGTACGTCTTGGTATAAACTGAGTCAGATTCTTCATCAAAATGAATCCCAGCGAACAAATGTGGGGTGGCAGGAGAGCAGACACTATGGGAGGTGGGGGTGAGCAGGAGGACAGTATGAACTTGGCAGCGGAGCCAAAGCAGTCCCCAGGCTATTCTTACCTCCTCTGTCTCCCTCCCTCCCACCCCAGGTCAAGGCCCAGAGTTGTTCTGATAGACTGGCCAGGACATAGAGAATTAATGCATAGTTCACTTGGAGAAGCTTGCCCTTCAGAGAAAGAGAGGCTTTCCTCCCAAACAGTTAAAGGTTGAGAGATTTTTCTGAGCATCCACACTGTCTTCCAGGACTCCTGGCAGAATCTGGGAATGGAACAAGGTCTCAGGCCACTTGTCAGTTTAGTGCAGGAACTGCCGCTGACTCCAGTGATGTCATTCTTCTTTTATTTTCTAAAACTCCTCCCTGTTGTTCTGACTAAGTTTAATAAAGAAGGAAACAATTATTTTTCTCTCTTCTCCTGGCAATTTCCAGTGACTCCCCACCCCCAAAAAAATAAACACTGCAAGAAGAAAGAAACATGACCGAGTACTTAGGAATTGTGCCCGCAAAGACCCTGAGTCTCACAGAATGTCACCTGCAGGGCACTGGCCCAGACCTGCAGTCCGCTGCTGATGAAACATGGTGGTTCACATGAGAATTGAGTGAAGAATTAAACAGCTCTAATGTCTGATTTGGACCATAATTTGAATAGTCATATTACAATTAAAAGGAACGTTGGAGACCATCCAGGCAAGCAGCCCCCACCCATTGCAGTGTGCCTGACTATTTGTCCTCTCGTCTCTTTGAGAAAGGGAACCTCTCTAGGTCCCAAGTTAGCCCACTGCATTATTAGCAAGGTCTGATTATTACAAAATTCTTTATTATATTAAGCTGAAAGTTTTACTTATTATAAACCCTCAGTCTTATTTCTAATCTTCTTTTACTGTGAAGGCCTTCAAATCTTTGAAGATAGCTTACTTTATCTGTCTTCCTTCTTCTATACTAATAATTCCAAATTTATGTAATCATTTACTGAGGTGGTTTCTAGACCTTTTACCATCTTTTTTATGTTCTTCCAGATTATTCTAAATCTGTTCTCATTTGTATGACGTTCTTAGTAATTACCCTAACCTGAGCCCTGCTTGATGACACTAAAAAAATAGCATGTGGTTAGATAGTTGCAACATTGGCTCACCAGATCCGGTGGGAGGGGTGCGGCGGAGAGAACCAGAGAGCAGAGGAAGCAAACTTGAAGAGTTCCATGTTTATCCAAAGCCACAGGGCTGCCCTAGGCAGCGTGGCCAAGCTGGAGGCACCCCCGCTGTCATGGCTGAGCACATGGGTTCCAGAATCCAGCTGCCAGGGTTTCAATCTCAGAGATTCCACTTTTCATGCCTTTGATTCCTCATGTGTAAAACAGGAATATTAATAACACCACCACCCTCGCTAGAGTTGTTTGTGAAGAAAATCACTCATCTTGTTGGATGGCATAAAGGTAAGTGTCCAATAATTGGTGGTGAATGTTAAGCAACATTATATAGCACACAAAATTTGCCTTCAGTTCCCCTGAAGGGCAAGTTGTGAATAGGTCTCATCTTATTTTGTTGTAGATTGTTTGGTTGTGTCCATTTCCTCAACTAGTTGTTTTGGTTAGTTTTCTCTCCACCAGTGATGATTCATATCTCTTTTGAAGGTGACATTTTATCATTTCAAATAGTGTGCAGGGTTTATTTTTGATATCTGTAGTAAGCTCTGTGATGTAGTTGGCATCAGTCTTGGAATTTACACTTCAAGTCCTAATCAGCCACTAATTCTCATTCCCATCTTAATTCAGTTGATCAGTTCTATTAGCTGAGAATTAAATTACCACCTTCCAGAATATTGCAAATGTAATAATTTCAGAAGTGGACAGAAAAAATTGAAATCAGTAGCTGCCCAAATCCCTTCAACCTCTAAAATTCTATTATTCAATAATTATTTTAGGGCTTTCAAAGAGCACAAACCATTCATTGTTCTAATATAAATACATGTCATGGTAACAGTTACTTCATGTTACTTCAAGGGTCACAGGAAATTCTGAAGACTGATTCTTGGTTCTGAACTACAACAGATGACCCCCAGGGTTTCTTTTAGCCTTCACAATCTGCAAACTTCATTGGCAGGTAGAAACAATAATGTTTCCACCTGCAAATAAAAGAGCACTTCAGGATTATGAGCAGAGGTGCATTGGTGCCCTAGCAAGAATCAAACTCTGAACACCAAAGTGTTATGTCTGCAAACTAGCACAGTTGCAGAAGTTCAGAATTTTGTTCATCATCATACAAATGGCAAACACGTTTAAGTGAAATGCGTCTCCAAAGAAAGATTCCTTTCTCTTATGTTGATGACCATCTCTTTAAAATCTTATGCAGTCCCGGGTAGACATTTGTCCCTGACCCTTTGAGGTCAGAGTTTTATCAACCTCTTACTTTAGGTCAGTTCTTTGATTTGAAAGCATGTACTTATCATCTGTAAGTGACTGCCTATAGTTATTGTTTTACAGTTTAACTGCTATTCCCAGGGGCATGATCAGATTTCAGTGCAAGGTATTTATTGTTGCTGTGAGCAAGAAACATTTACCCTGCAAGGTTGGTGAGCAGACTGGTTAGAGGAAGGTTAAAATGAGACTGTACAAACCATTAACATCTTCTGAAGTCTTAAGAAGATTAAAAAAGGAAGTGTATTTTCAAGAGAGAGAATCTGTACCTGAATTCTTATGTGTACATTAATAGAAACTCTGGCCTAATACATGAATGTTGAATCTTTGATCTTGCAAACCATCATCAAGAAAGATTTTGCAGCCCAAAAATATAAAAACACTAGCCCTGGTTGGTGTGGCTCAGTGGATTGAGTGCCAGCCTGCAAACCAAAGGGTCACAGGTTCAATTCCCAGTTCAGGGCACATGCCTGGGTTGCAGGCTAGGTCCCCAGTAGGTGGTGTGCAAGAGGCAACCACACATTGACGTTTCTCTCCTTCTCTTTCTCCTTCCCTACCCCTGTCTAAAAATAAATAAATAAATATCTTAGAAAAATAAAAATGCTAAAGGAAATGTTTTAATATATCAACAAATAATATCCATAATGACTGGATTTAGATAATTGCCAGTGTTCAAATATACCCCTAGCTAGAACAGCAGCCACCAGCACTGACGTTCACAAAGCACCATTGATCTCGCAGCAACCTATGAGGTGACCCAATAGGTTTCTCCATTTAGCTGATAAGGAACTGAAGACCAAGATGCACAGCTAGTGAATGGCCCAGCTGGGACTCAAACATAGGCCTCCTCACTCCACCCTCTGCCCTCCTGGCACCACCGTCCAACCAAGTATGACCTAGGATGTTGGCTGGTGTCTAGGTATGAAGTCTTATGAAAGAGCCACCACTGGATGGTCCCTCCATCAGAAATGGAGAACGCAGGGGTGGTGGGCTGCTGGTCAGACTCTGCATGTTTTATTGGTTCATTCATCACATCCCCAGCCCGGACAGTGTTTCAGAAATGTGGGTTGGTATAAAGAAGGTCACGGTTTCTGCTCACTAAGTGCGGCAAAAAGCAAAAGCTCTAAGTTAGAGTTTCTCATCTCGGGAGGCCAATCCTCGGCCATGATGAAACGCACGATGTGTGCCTGTTTTCCTGAAATGGAGCTGATTATTTCTTGGCTTTCAGTGGTTATTTCTGTCATTTTTCATCCTCCAGCACTGCAATTTGTAACATAATTCCTCGCGCATTTTTGGTCTCTAAGAAGAAAACAGCTGACTGTTCCCTGTCCCCTCTGAAAACTCTCTTGGTAACTCGTGCCAACTAAATTGCAAAAGCTGGTCCTCCTGAAGTTTAACTTCATTTCCATCGTCATATTTGTAGATAATAAGCTTTATATGTCCTTTGAGGAGATTAATGTCTTTTTTTCATTTTCATAATTGTTGCAATTGAAATCAGATGCTAGAAAGCAACATTGCTTTATCATACATTTTTCTTTAGAAATGATAGTGAAATGGTTTTCAGGTATTTTCAGTGAAGACTAAGGATTTGAAATACACAGTGATTTTTAATTTGAAAACCTGCCCTAGGTTTTCTATAAGAGTATCAAAGGTGTTTGATAACCTGTAGTCCCCACCCATGTTGAGTCACATGCTCTGCCATGCACGTGGCGGCCTGCCCATTACCACGTGGTAATGAATCTTGAAAAGGGACCGACGGTTGTCCTGGCCCTGAAATGCTGTGATGTCTTGGCATTCATCCGTTATGAATTATTAAAAAACAAGCTGCCTTTCCCTCACTGGTAATAAACAGGAAAGGTAAGGCAGTCTCTTAATTTTTAAAATTTAGAGATTTCTAAAAAATGTGACCATTTAAATAGGAAAATGGGGAAAGTAGATTGGGAATCTGAGAAGTATATTCTCAATGTGCATGTGTCCTACTTGGTTTAGTACAGGCAAAGGACAGAGTTGAACTTTCCAAACAGAAGACTCATTAAATGTTATTCATGATAGAGACAGAAAGAGAAGAGAGAAGAATGTTTTTCACCTCCCTGATGGGTCATAGGGGCATGATGAAGAAGAGAGTTTGAAATGCTTGCTTTTTTATCAGTCTAAGACAACAATTTTGCTCTCAAACTTTCTGAATGCTTCTGTTTTTAGTGTATTTGTTGTAAGTAGCAGGCCTCCTGTTTTAGGTAAACAAGTGTTTATTCTTTCATCTTTTTCATGAAGGAAGACATTCAGGCAGGCCCTTATATCCTCTGGGGAGACAGCAAGGACACAATAAAGTCTGCATTCTCATGAGCTTTCCTTTTAGGGGGAGAGGCCTGAAAAGCCAATTACAATGTTACATTTTGCAAAGTGGGGACAGGGATCTGCAGAAAGGTAAAGCGGGGGACTGGGAGGAGATGATGGTGATGCCTTTCTGTCCTCAAGGAAATGCATCATTAACGTTGCCACAGTAAACCCATGCCTTCCTCCTTCTCCCTGACAGCACTGCATTATCCAAGGCTGGGGTATCCAGCTCGGTGACTATTCTCGCCTCTCTCGTATCGTATTCTCTCTGCACACCTGCTCACCCGCTCACCCAGCCATGTGCCACTCACACCAAAAATATTGTACAGCTCAAACCTAGAGTTCAGACCTGCCTCTGTGTTCCATAAGAGCCTCTAACCCTGTGGCTCTTCAAAGCAAAATTCACACTAAATGAATAGTTGGGTTCTGTGAACATCTATTATCTTTGATTTTCATTATACAGATAATTATTATATTCCATGTTTTCTGAATTTTTGGTGCAAATTGCACTTCATAGTGAGCATATACATAGACAAAAAAATGTAGTGAGGGTCCTCTGGGAGGCAACAGCATGGTTAATGGGAGGACCACAGGCCCTTGCAGTGAGAAGACCCAAGGCCACATGCTTGCTGTAATCGCTTCACTTATGTTCTCAAAAACTTAGTGTTCTCGTCATAAAATCAAGGTAATAACAACACCCTTCCTAGCTTCGCAAGTTTTTGTGAGATTAAATGAGGTCATGAGCATTTACAAAGCACTTTTACAGGTCCCACCAAGGACGATGTGTGTTAGCTACTGCAGCGAATCCGAAGGCTGCCCTGCTCCTGCCTCCTGAGCGGTCAGCCCCCGGCAGAGGGAATAGAATGGACATATTCCAGCCCGGTGCGGCTGCCCAGCATCTTGTGAATGTCACGAATGCTCTTGGGTTTTTGCATGCTCATCCCTGTAATATCTGTCAGGAAAAATTATATCATTTGGAGCTACCTAGATGGGGGACAGAATCCCATTTTTCTCCCTGTAGAATAATCTGGGGTCTTTGATATTTATTTAAATTCATTATAAAATAGCATATAAGAAGAAAGTTTAGGGTCCTTTTCTACTGCACCTTACAAAACAACCTAACTCTGGACAGTCCTAACTCAAGTGGCCCGACAGCCCGTGAGTGCAGAACTGGAACACGGACGCCCTTAAGCTCTCTCTGCTCCATCTGTGCTCACGGAGACCATCCTGGCACGGAGGGCACCTGGGCACCGTGCCATTCTTCCTTGCATAGACCTCTGTGCTTTATCTCTTTGGATTATCTTCTTAGGAAAAAACTCTGGATCACTATATCTAAAACCCTAATTATTCTTTCACAAGGATACTTCCCCTGCAACAGCAAGACCATAAGGATCAGGGATCATTGTTTTAGTGAATTCAATGATGAGAAGTGTAACATGGCCTTCTCTGGTTCCAAGAGACTTCAATCCAAATACATCAGTTCCAAAAACATGCCCAAAATGGGAGTTGGATGTGAAGGAAATGGATAATCAGCCTCCGTCTTTGAAAGATTTACAGTCAACGGGGGCAAAGGGTAAATGCTTAGACATGAAATTACAACATAATGTGACCGGTGCCGCGACAGAGGTGAGAACCCAACTGTGGGAACACAGGGGAGGAGCTGATTTCTCTTGGAAAAGTTAGGAAACGCTGTTCAAAAGAAATGGCATTTGAACTCTCCCTCAAGTGCGAGTAGCATGCCTCAGTAGCCACACTCTGAGGGGATAGTTCTGAGGTGGAGCCATGCAGAGGGAGGAGGCAGGAAAGTCCACAATGTGCTTGGGACGTGGCAGGTGGCCCGCTGTGGCGGAGACACTGGGCGTGCAGTAAAGAGGGGTGACAGATGGGACTGAGTGTCCTGAGGGTCAGATCGTAAGGTACCCCCTACTCCCTGCCAAAGAGGGTGGAATTTATCATTTACAGTGAGACCCTTCTAAGGTCTTAACTGGGAGAACTGTAGGATCAGACCTGTTTGACAGTAGTAGTAAAGAATGGGCTGAGTGGTGGGGTGGGGGGAGAAAAGAAGGTTCTGGAAGAAGAGTAAGGTCCGGAGCCATTGCAGGGCTGCTGCTTCTGCGCAGGTGGTGTGGTGGCATCCGTGAGAGAGTGGGTTGTGTAACACTGCTGCCCGCAGTCGGTGATGCCTGCGTCCCTCCAGCTGGGACTTTGGTCACGTGCCTCATTTTTCCTCTCTAAAACGGGGGGAATCACAGTATATACCCCCATCTCATGGGGTAGGTATAAGACCTAAGTGAATTCATATAGGGCACAGTGTGAGCATTTTAAAATGTTAACTTTTGTCATCATTATGTACAGTAGTAGTCCATACGAGTTAAGGAAGGCTCCACATAGGTTAGGATGAGGGGCTTTATGTTTACCTCTGTTTTAGTTCCTGCTCAGCCACCAGGGAGAGGAACAGAACACAACCCACATGCGATGAGATCCACTTGAATTCCAAGCAAAGTAAAAGCTTAACTTCAAAGAATTTTGACGTGAATGGTCTAGAATAGATCTGATTACATGAGTCAGCCTTTCCTTGGGGAGGTTGACAGGTGCTCTGGAAGATGTGGTCTCTTTCGGGCCACTAGAGTGTCATTTTGTAAGTCACTGATCTGGGCAAGGTAATGAGAAAAGCTGTTTCACGCAGGAGTCAGCTCGGAGCTCCTGCCTTAATGGGGTAACTGCTCGGGGACTTAGGAGGGCTGCAAATAACTTAATGAAACTCTAATAGCATCACATTGTTGGTACAGCCCCCAGAGTGACAGCCTGAGACCCAGGAGTGAGAGACTTAGGAGACAGGATCTGGATGGTTCTTCGTCACTCCACGGACACTGCGGATTCCTGGGCGTAGGGCTGAAGGGCTCACGTGGGACAGCCCTCAGAGTGCAGCATGGGGCAAAGCCGTTGTGAAGACTCTAGGCCTGTGGTTCCCACTGGGCAGGTCCCTTCCCCAAAAGACATCTGGCCATGCCTGGTGATATTTTGGGTTGTTACAAGGAGAGCAGACGCTACTAGCATCTGGTGGTTAGAGACCAGGAGAGCTGCAAACATCCTGCAATGCACAGGGCAGCCCCCATCACAAGGAGTTGTCTAGGACAAAATGCCAGTCATGCTGCAGTTGAGAGGAGCCGAGCCGTCATTTAACCCGGATGTGATATACGCACAGTGGTGGTACATAAGGCAAGTTTAGGACAACCTTCTATAAAAGTTTTAATAGCCATATTTATTTTAATGTGTTATATAAACACATAATTAGCCATGAAACCTATCATTACAACGATATTATGGCTTAAGAGGAAACTAAATTAATGAGTTTTTTTAAGTTGTTGATTTAAAAATACAAAGGACCATATTTTGTCATATATAATGCACACTTTTTTTGCCCAAATTTTTGAGGGAAAAGTAAGGATGCATATTATACATGGGTAGTACTAGTTCTGTATCTGTATAAAAGTTTTTAATTCTTTTATTTATGCTTATGTATTAAAAGCATAACTCTGGAAAGCAATAACAGTATCCTATGCAAAATAATACCCTAGAATACAATAATTGTTTTTGTTTCTAAATATATGTTAGTTAATTAATTAATTAAAACAAAAGATTTTTTTTCCTGAACATCTAGACCAAAAACATGGGTGCATGTTATACACAGAAGCACATTACACATAGCAAAATATGGTAAATAATAGTGTAAATGGACTTCAAATATGGCACAGACAAAAGTAAACTAAGTAGTGTGGATATGAACAAGGTTTAGGAATACTGGTTTAGACCAAGGGTCAAAAATCTTTCTGTAAACATCCAGATAATTATTTGAGGCTCTGTTGCAAGCACTCAATTCTGCCATTTTGGTGCAAAAGCCACTAACCATGACCGTAGGTGAGCAGATGACTCCTCTCAGCATCCCGACCATCACAATCCCGTGTCTAAGGTGAATCCTTTACACTTAGCGCCCCAGGCATGGCCTGACCATGGCCCGATAGAACACTATCACTTACCCTGGTTAGCAAGATTTCAAATAGTTATAAAGTAACAATGCCTACTTTGTACATGTGCTGTTGAGAAGACATGATGTTCTCCGCACCTCACACATGTACAATTAGTGGGACATGTGTTTAATGAAAGTTCACAATGTTACAAGTATCATAACTCAGTTTTTGGATATAGTGGGTTTATATTTGGTCCTTTCTTTACTACCAGTGTCCTCATGGGCTGATTTATTACCTTCTCAGAACCTCTATTTCCTGCTTATTAAAATGAGTATGACACCTCTCCTGCTTTTATAAAGATGAAATGAGACACTGGATGTGAAAGTTCCTAGAACAGTGGGTGACGCACTCAGTAAATGTTCACTTTGCCCACACCCTCCTTTCCTTCTCTACCTCTATCCTCCACCTATTTGATAAAGATGCCCTTTCCATTATTACGCCATCGATAAATGTGGCAACCACATCAGGGGCGCCCACAGCCTTGCAGTACACCACCAGATGCCTTTCTGAAAATGAAAAACATATCTCTTAATTAATACCCTGTAAATACGGTTTGTCAGCCACTTACACATGCACCTATGTATCAGGGATCCCAGCCCATATTTCTTTCATTCAGCAAAAACAACAAACAATTGCTGGCTGTCCACTTAGTGTCAGATGTGGCACTAGGCACCTGCCACAAATGTGAATTAGACATGGTCCCTGTCCTCGAGGCACCTACAGCTTAGCTGGGGAAGGGGAGATAGTAAGCCAACAGATGTTCACAATTATATATTACTGTTGAGGAATCTCCTAAGAACTTAGGCACCATGTGGCTTGAGACAATTATTGAAAGATAAGCAGAAATTAAGGCCAGGGTGGGATGGGAGCATGTTCCAGGCCAAGTGTGTGCAATGCACTGTTGCGTGTGACCAGGAGGTGAATTATATGGGGATGAGGGCTGGGTTCTGTCCCCATATAATTTATGGGTCAAATTGTGCAAGGCATTGCATGTCATGCTGGGTTTAAATGACCTCTTCTAGGTTTTCACTTTTCTTCAGCAGTGAGACCTTTCACATGGAGCACATATTCTAAGTGACAACTCTGTACTATAAAGCCAGCATTCCTGAGACTGATACTCAGCTGGGCGTTCCCCTTCCTGCCCACAGCCACCAGGGGTGGAGGCCAAATGGAATAAGGTGCCACACTTAGGTTGATTTAGTTCTTTGCCTTGAAATAGTACAGCTCATGTTGCATTAACTGACTTTTCCACTTAAGTCACTCTTGGAGCACTGGTGTTGTAGACGGGACAGGCAGAGTGCTAACGGGTGAGGCTAGATCTGAGTTTTAGAAAGTGGCTCTGACAACAGTGTGGAAAGGAGAGTGAAGTGGGGAGTGCCTGGGGGCCGTTTCCACAGATAACAAGTGAGGGTCTCACATAAGGGCATGGCCAGTGGGACACCTGCCCTACTAACAGGTGCAGCTCACCCAGTGCTGCAGCTGAGGAAGCTGAGGCTCAGAGACATTAAATAATAAAATAATAATAATAATTTGACCAATAGTAAATAACAAAATTTGGACTTGAATTTGTATGCTACCTCCTCAGACTGAGGTCACTTAATAAACTTCCCGGCCTCCTTCTTCACTCTTGTCTTTTCTTGGCCTCGTGTGCTGCTCCAGACTTACCAGATACATGGATCATCTGTGTGTTTTTCTTCCTTCTTCTCAGAGTTTTGGCAGACAAGGGATATTTATTGACAGAGCATTTTAAAACCCTTTTGGTAGATTCACCTAGCCTCCTGGAAAACACCTTTTCCATCCTTATGGGATATTAGACATTCTGTCACATGCTGCAGTCACACTTCAGGAAGATGACCTTATTGGCCAGGCGAGGTCTCCAGCTCTTTCTACAGAGCTCCCAACAGGCAGTCACCGCTCCAGATGTCCGTGACTGGTCCCTATTTTACAAGACAAGTAGGTAGCATGATACCTAGTACCTGCGTAACCAGTGGGGGGTTGGGGGGACCTGCCCTATAATCCCATTCTCTTCAAAGTCTCACACTTCCCATGTGTCTTTGAGGGAAGAGAAACCACAGTCTCCTGTTTATCACAGGCTGCCTGTAAGGCCAAGTTTACCTCCCTTTGCATAATATTTCTTCTTCTTTCCTCTCAAGGCAATTTGGAGCCATCTACCTTAAGGAACTAATACCTTCTGGTTTTCCATTTTTTTCCCCACCAAACATGAATGTCCATCATCTGCTTTTCATCCCTTGCCATCTAATAGTCCCAGCTCTGTGCCTTTGTAGGAACCCTTGTTAGCTAATCTATGGATTACAGAGAGGAAGAAGGCAGGGGTGGGGCAAACATGAGCCATGGAATGGGATTTTTGCCTCTTCTGTCTACTTCCCTTAATACCCAGTGTGGAATCACCAGCAGCATTGGAACAGAGTGCACGTTGTTGCCTGAAGGAAGGGGCGTCTTGTGAGGTGGGGCACTGATCCCCCCAGTCATTCCCCTTGCAGCCGGCTATTACATTGCTCACCCAGAGACCCTCTCTCTTGTACTCCACTGTCCTCTCATTACCGTCTGTATTAAACTAGGTAGGAAATGGATCCCTTCAGCTGCTAGTGTCTAAAAAGATGCTGCATTTTTGTAAATACGTGATTTAATCTTAGTTGTTAAAGGGGATTTTTTTAAGCTGATTTAATTCATTGCCTTGAACATCAGAGCTCAAATGTGTTAACTAGATTTTCCATTTGTGTCACTGAGGAGTTATGTGAAAAATGCAAAGAGCAAAATAGCCCTTTGGAAACAATGGAAGGGAGAAAGTTAATTGAATTGAAATTAGACATAGCAATAATTCAACGCATAATTGAAAGTTTCCAAGGAGACTAGCATGCATTCATATGTCATGGTTAAGACTTTTCTTTTGTATAAAATATTTTAAGGTAAATTTAACGATATATCGTAAATATAACTTCACACTCCATTATTTTATGACTGTCTAATGCTTTTGGGAGGGAACTGCGTTGAGTTTTCTATGTTGAGAAATTCCCTAAATCAGAGGTGTCAAACTCATTCTCACTGGGGGGGCCACACCAGCCTTGAAGTTGCCCTCAAAGGGCCAAATGGAATTTCAACTCCTTAACAATTAAGGAGTAGTTACATTTGTACAGTCCTAAAATTATTTCAGCCCTTTAAAGGCAATCACAAGGCTGATGTGGCCCCCGGTGAAAATGAGTCTGACATTGTTGCCCTAAATGAAAGATACAAATTCTTCTCCCAGTTAACCTGAAAATGAATTAGAAACTTTAATTATGTGTTTCTGGCCCATGATTCTTCCTGAGCTTCATTCAGAGCCTGTCATAAAAAGGATTCTAAATTTCTCTGGGAGCCCAGGTAGACTCTATTAAGAAAATAACTACTTTATTTTCTTTAGTTTTGATGTTATGCATTTCCTAACTTCCTACAATGAACATATATGGCTTCTATTTATGAAGCAAATCATTTTTAATTAAAAAACACATTTTATCAGAGTTGGCTCAATTTAAAAGGGAAAAGACCAAGAATATCATCATCATTGCTTCCTGGAAAGTTGACCCACAAAAAAAAAAAAACCCAGACTATCATTACCTTGTGGCTGCTGAGCATCTGACACCCTCCCGGGGAGAGAACCCTCTCTAAGTCATCCTTGACTGCGCCCACCCTGATGTTCCTGAATGGGTCACCAGCCCTGTGGTCCCACGACTTCCCTCCCTGATCACCGTGCCCATACTGAAAACAGTCTGTCCCTCACTCAGCCCATCCCGATCACACTGCATGGCTTTGAAAGCTAGCACCTCATGCACTATATCTTTCTGGATCTCTAGCTTCTCCATCAAAGTAATCCTTTTATTCCTCCTGTGAGACCGGTGGGTGGCAAAGGAGCTTTCCTCTGACACTTAGAGGCATGGATCTTAACCGGAAGAACCTATGGAATGAAGTCTTTTCAATTTTGTGTTTTTATTTTTTAATTTTAAATACACAGGACAAAAAAATTATGATTCTAACTCTTTGAAGTATACAGTTCAGTGTATTGAGCTCATTCCCACTGCTGTGCTAGCACCACCACCATCCCTCCACAGGGGTTAGAATTCCTCCTCCCTGGGCTATGCCACTACCAGAAAATTCTGCTGTCCTTCAGATGTTTAGCTGTAAGATACGAAATGAGACTCAATTGCCCTGGAGACCCTTTGTCTCTTAGGACTGGACAACTGAGTTTTGAAAAGGTTCCGATGCATTTATGTGACTAGCCAGAATGAATGTCTCCCTTCCTCCTTCTCTTTAAACAGCTCTGAGCAGCGAGTCCCCTGTTCCACTTCGTACCACAGCTCTGGTTTGCACTCCGGTGACAGTATCACAAAAGCAGGAACTCTGGGCCTTCCAGAAATAAGACAAGTGCCAACTGTTGTGATTGAATGTGATGACAATAAAGAAAATGTGCCTCATGAATCAGACTATGAAGACTCTTCTTGTCTCTACACAAGAGAAGAGGAGGAAGAAGAGGATGAAGAGGACGATGACAGCTCATTGTATACCAGTGCGTGCACCTGACTCTTCAGCTGGGGTGGGGGGCTTACCGAAAGAGCCCTGCTGAGCTGCCCTGCACTCTGGTTCTAATTCGGGGCCTGGTGTCATCTGGCCCTGGGTCACAGGGCAGCTCAATTAACCTCTCAGGGCTTCAGTTTTTTCATCAGTAAAATGGAAGTGTAGGTGTCCTCTAAATAGCCTCATAAATCTACAAATTATGTCATGCTGCCACCTGCTACTTCTTAGATGGCTCTTCCTTTCTTTGATTGTTTCCCTTGGGCAGCAGCCTCTCCCTCAAAAAAGACGTGGGGACCCTAACCTTCAATTCCAGTCTACATAATACTCAGATATACCCACCATTGTGTGTGCGGCAAATTAATTCTAAGCAGACTTCAATAACTAGGCCTGAATTAGAAGGCCTGAATTTAAATTTCTTATTTAAGGCCTTCAAATGTGCCAAGAGAAAAGAGATGAAGGAAGCAAAGTTCAAAATCTGTCCTTCTGGCTATAAATGATAAACGCATCATAGTTAAGTGATTAGAGACTGATATTTGCTTAACTTCTTCAATAAATTTATATTATAGCAGCTTTTCACTGAATGTATACTGCATCTGGTCACACACTAAGATTTTTATTCTGTGACCTACACCTTACAACACCCAGTGGCATCGACACTTGTGCCCCACTTTACAGAGAAGGGAAGGAAAAGAGAGGTTAGTGACCTGCCTGGAGCCTCACATCTGCCAAGTGGCAATGCTAGGGTTTGATGCCAGCTACGTCTCATGGCAAAGCCCATGTTCTGATACCAGGGGAGAAAGAAAAAACAGTAGTACTACATAAATTCAGAGGGATCTCCCAAACTTGCTGCTTCCCAGTCTCATTCTCCTGCTTGGTGAGAGCCCTGGTGAGCAATGAAATGTCGAGGAAAGGACCAGAGCGGGGCAGCCCAAACAATCCATGAGTGGGAGGAGCTGCTGCTCAGCCACTGAGCACTGTTTTCCTGCCCGGAGACTGAAGGTTTTAGACCAGCGTTGCTCACCCTCAACATGGGTGACAGTTCGGACCAGACACGTCCTTGTGGTGGGGCAGTCCTGTGCACTGCAGGGTGTTTAATAGCATCCCTGGCCCCTGCCCACTAGATACCAGGGGCACCCTCCCCCCACACCCCAGTTTTTACAACCAAAAATGTCTCTAAACTTTTCCAAGTATCTCTTCAGGGAACAAGATCACCCCTGGTTGAGAACCACTGATTTATTCCAGGCAGAAGGAAGGGAAGCCCTGCCCTGGCTGGCTGCTCAGAACCTTTTACACTGAAAAGAAAAAACGGTCCCAAAATATGGCCTGTTTTAATGGATTCACTCCCACCCCGAACGGACCCCACTTTGTCTGCCCAGCCTTACTTTCCTTCACAGCCCCCCTTGCTCCACAGTCACTGGTCTCTTTTGTCTCCTGTGATTACTGGGCTTATCTGCCACAAGCAGATGCCCACCCACCTGCTGCCTGCACGCATCCTATTTGTCCTGCGGGCACCAGCCCCTCCTGCTCTGTGATGCTGCCCACAGTTACTGAAGGCCTCTGTCCTTTCTCCCTGCTTTGCATTCTCTTCACTCCAGTCTGTCCTGCCCTCCTTTATGATGTTGCCTGCACACTGGAAGTTCCTGAAGAGCAAAGACCTAGTCATAGGCTCCCCATGTGCTCCTCACATGCTCAACACATTGTGTGGCGTGTGGAACATGTTCACCAGGAACTCTATGGAAGCGCCCTTTGGGGCCTTGACCACCCTCAGGTGTTAACTCCATTGTCTTCCTGCCTTTCACCTTGTGGCCCACACATGTGTGTGCCAGCATTATTAACTTGTTTCTCCCTCCTGCAGGCTCCCTGGCCATGAAGGTGTGCAGGAAGGACTCCTTAGCCATCAAACTCAGCAACAGGCCCTCCAAGCGAGAGCTGGAAGAAAAGAACATCCTTCCCAGGCAGACAGATGAAGAAAGACTGGAGCTGAGGCAGCAGATTGGCAGCAAGCTCACCAGGTAGGACAGCAGAACCACCAGGCCTGCAGATATTTGGTAGAAGACTTCAGTCTCTGTCCCCAGCTCAGTTCTGGGGGTCTGTTGAAGAGCTTACTGCAGAAAAAGTCCATGCAAAACATTCCATTTCTTCTCCAGGTTAGCTTCTCTAGTGCCCTCTCCTTCACCCATTCAAACCTGGGAAATTTCATTTGATTTGAGGTTCAGGGAGAAGCTGAGAGGCAGTTTTGCAGGACAAGAACCACCTGTAAAAGATCACCACTATCTAGTAGAATTAAGGGTCTCTGTACATAGGAGTTGTGGTTTGGTTAAGCACCAAGCAATCAAATAAACACCTTTTCTTCTATACTGTACAACCAGAAGACGTCAGCGGCTGTTAATGATACCTCATCACTAAACTGTCACTCTTCTGAGTGATTGCCCTTTTTGTATGGACATCACAGACATAGGCATCGGGTTTGCTATATTACTACACTGCATACCTGTGTGTGTTTGTAATCTAGAACATGTTTGTACGATATTACCTTACATTAGTGGAGCGCTTGTTATTTGCCCGGCATTTTTCTAAACATTTCACATGCATTAAATCACTCAATGTTTGAGGCTTCCTAAGGAATGGCCGTTTCATGCCCTCTTTACAGATAACAACACCAGGCATACACAACTTTAGTTATCCAGAGGGCCCCCCCTTGGCTATTATATTGCTCCAACTCTCTATAATAACAGTCATTACATGAGCCCCCACCTTGTCCCAGGCACTGTGCTAAGTGTTTGGGTGCAATGTGTAGACATCTCCCAGGTTTCATCCTACTCTCCCTCTCCCTAGCTGTATAGCCGTGAGTAACTCTCTTATTCTCTTTGCCCATGTTTCTGTACTTGTAAAATGTGCAGTTGCAGGAATTAAATAATGTAAGTAAAGCTGTTAAAACAGTCCCTAGCCCATAGCAAACATTCAGCTACCTGTTATTATTTCATTTTCTTCTCCCAACAGCCTCCTCACCCCATTAGCTTTCCTTATCATCTACACAAGTACCAGCAGGACACTGGTACCTACAGAGGTTGTGGAGGCTCAGGTGCCATGCAGCGGGACACTGGGATCCCACCCTCCCACCTGATCTATTTTGTTTCTTAAGGACAGCTTGTTTCTCATAATTGACTTGGTTTCCTCCTGGAATATGTTGTTTTAATCTTACTGCGTAAAATAATTAACACTGGTGAATGATTTCTCCTTGCATTGCGCCGTCTTGAGAATCGCGGAATGAAAATATCTAACTACCTACTCCCCCTGCCCCCCGCTTCCCCATCTGTCAGCAAGTATGGTACACATCCACACTTTGGTCATCCAGATCTCTCTTAATGAATGCCTCAGTGATAGCTACTCACAGCACTCTGGAGAGCCTGTCCCATTGAGGGAGAGCCTGATTCTTCCTTCTATTGAACTGAACTCTGTGTCCATGCAACTCCCACCTATGCATCTTGTTCTCTTTTTTCCTGTACCTATTCAAAGCCTCATGCCTCTAACATGCATGCTTTAGGGTGCTTGTAGATTATGATCCTGGGCTCCCCAGGTCTCCTCTTCTAGGCTGCAGATAGCCAAGTCTTCTCTCTGGGGGTGGGTTGAGCGGGTGGATATAGTTCTGGGATGATTCCTGAAGCTGTTCGTTTTATACATAATATAAATAAAGCTGTTTTAGGGGGTTAGGGGGAGTCTAGGAAAGAGATAAGGAGCAGTTCCTTGATCTCAGCCCCTCTTCTCAGACAAAGTTCAGTTCCACCATCTGAGTATGAGCATCCTTTATTGCATTTCTCTGCCTTCACTTCTCATTTCCCCAGCTTTGCTATAGTACAAGCCTAGCCCCAGGTGTGTGTGTAAATGGAAGGCTTTTCTGCAGATGTGAGATGCCAGCACATCTGGCTGCCCAAGTTGCCATCTTCTGTGGAGAGAGAGAAGGATGGGAGATATAGAAAGTAGATACGTGGGTCTGGTGCAGACGTATGTGGCTAGCCGTTCAGCTTGCGCAGTGTAGAGCCATTCCACCCAGAGGTAACTGACAAAAAGGCCATTGTTGTCCCAGAACATACTCCCAAAAAGAGAGGCAGCTGCCAGCTTCTCCTGCGTGAATCCATATTCACACACCTCAACCATGACTGTCTGGTAGTGGTGGTGACAAAACTCAGAGGTAGGAAGAGACATAGAGCATCCATGCACTGCAAAAAGTGTTCTGCCTTTGAAGCCTTATCCTTACAAATCATCCCTTTCCCAACCAACCCTTTCTCTTCTAACAGCACTTTAATGCTGCTTAGAATTCATAAAATCCACTAACGTTTTCTTATTATACTCATACATTCCCAACCCAGTCACCCTGGTCATTAGAAGAAGACACACTGACTAGGGAGCAAAAGGCAGAATGACAGAGGAGAATGTTGGGCATGTTCAAGGTGTCAAGCTGCCTACATCCTTGCACTGAGTCCACTTTGTCTCTGTGCACTCTCTCCTCTAGGAAGTTTATTTCCTTGTGTCAAGACCCTTGGCATCTCTAGCCAGATTATAAGAACTGGGCCTATAGGAGTGTGTTGCAGGCTGACAAGGTTGTACAGAGTTCAGAAAGTCGGGTGGATAGGCCACTTCTGCACCTAAAGGTCTCCTTTGAGAAAGTGCAGCCACTGATTCACACCCAAGGGGCTTATGCATGTATCCTGAAGCCAGAGCAGACGAAGGGGAAATCTGAGAACCAGAGGCGACAGTGGTGGAGAGAGAACTTACCTGTACCAGGACCCTGGGCTCTAGCTCTGGTTCTTCTGCTTCCTAAGTAGTCATTTGCCCTCCCTGGGCCATCATGACCTAAACCAAGGAGATTAGATTAAATCATCTGATCACTCTGTGCAAAAACTGAGCTTCAGCCTTGGCTGGTGTGGCTCAGTGGATTGAGCGCTGGCCTGCGAACCAAAGGGTCGCTGCTTCAATTCCCAGTCAGGGCACATGCCTGGGTTGTGAGCCAGGTCCCCAGTGGGGGTCGTGTAAGAAGCAACCACACATTGATGTTTCTTTCCCTCTCTCCTGCCCTATCCCTCTCTCTCAAAATAGTTTAAAAATCTTTTAAAACACTGAGCTTCATTATGGTACAAAGTAACTAAAAGGATGTAGGAATCTATTATAAAGTTTGCATTTCTGAAGCTACAAGGCTGGGGCATTCTTTGGCCATTTGAAGTAGCAAACACATGCTGGAAATCTTAAATTCTTTGAAAAATATGTGGTCAAGTCTGTAGTCCTCATGGAGTAAGAAAGATACAAAACATAATTTTAGCCTGACAATTTTAATAACATTAAAAAATTTCATCGCTCCAAGAATAATCCCACATTGGAAATGGAGAACAGAAATATTAAGTAAAAGGATGTCAAGCGCTAAGGAAGAGTTTCTATGTAAGAACACAAAAATATTGTTCTTCTGAAAAGTTTTCTCACTGATATTGCTGAGCAGACCCCCCTAAATCTCAGTCACCAAGTCATCTGGATGTTTTGATCATAACTCTTTCAGCCAACAACCATTTGAGAAGTGTGGGCCGCCTTTGAGGCATGTGCATGATCAGCTGGGTGCGTGTGACTCTGCTCCTCTGTATACAGTAGTTCCTCCCCAATCCACAGTTTTGCTTCCTGTGGTTTCTGCTATCTGCAGTCAACCACAGTCTGAAAATACTAAATGGCATATTCCAGACATAAACAATTTAAAGTTTTAAATTGCACACCACTCCAATAGTGCATTAAAATCTCATGCTGCCTGCTCTCTCCTGCCCAGGACATGAATCACCCCTTCAGCTAGTACATTCTACGCTGGATGCACTTCCCACCCATTAGGCAGTTAGCAGCTGTCTTGGTCATCAGATCTACTATCTAGGTGTCACGGTGCTTGCATCCAAGTAGCTCTTATTTTACTTAGCAATTGCGATATGGCAAAGAGAAGCCACAAGGTACTTTCTTTAGGTGAAAAGTGAGCACAGCATAAGATATTTTGGGAAAGAGACCACCTTCACATAACTTCTATCACTATATTATTATAATTGTTCCATTTCATTATTAGTTATTGTCGTTAATCTTTTACTGCGCCTAATTTATAAATTAAATTTTATCATAGGTGTATATGCCTAGGAAAGAAACACAGTACATACAAGTTTCATTACCACCCATAGTTTCATGCACCCACTAGGGCTCTTGAAGTGTATCCCTCACAGATAAGTAGGGGCCACTGTACAGACTCAGATGGGTGCAGAGAACCAAGGGATGAATGAGGCCATCTACTCGGGCGTGTGGGGGATGAAAAGAGTAGAACTTCTGTTTATTTTATACCATTCTTTTTAAGTTGATTCTCCCCATATTATAGTGTGCACGGTATATTAGTGCAGTAGTACTTGTATATGACTTCTAAGTAAAGATATGATGTATGTAGGGGGACATGCTTAGATTTTCATTGAGGGAATCCTCAAAAAAGCTTAGAATCCACAGGTGTGGGGGTCCCTGCTTAGAGCTGTGTGAGCAGGTCTGTTCAGCTCCAGCAACCTCTAGTCAGGGAAATGCGGAGATCTCAGGACAATTCCTCTCCCTGGCAGAGTCTCCACTAAATGTAAAACCAAGCTGCTTTCTTTCTGTGTGTTGTCTCAGGGCCCTTCAACCAGAACCCTGTAACTGGTCAGCCTAACTGCCATCTTAACTATCAGATCCTCTTCTGCTTCCCTTCATTTACCAAAACTTTTATTCCCCCAGAGTCCTAGTTAATCCACATGACTCCATTTTATTTGAAATCCAATTTACCATCCCCTTAAGAATTATCATTAAAAAAATTAGCCCTGGCTGGTGTGGCTCAGTGGTTGAGTGCCAGCCTGGGATCGAAAGGGTTGCTGGTTTGATTTCCAGTCAGGGCACATGCCTGGGTCCCCAGTAGGGGGTGTGGGAGAGGCAGGCACACATTGATGTTTCTCTCCCTCTCTTCCTCCCTTCCCCCTCTCTAAAAATAAATAAATAAAATATTTTTTAAAACTATTTTTAAAAATAATTAGACATGGAGCCATGCTTCTGAATGTTCACAGTTAGGGTGACCTCACAGGGTGACCTGTCTTGGTCAGCCAGAGCAGCCCCTTTGGGCCCTCCTCCACTTTGCAGCTTGGGACATCAATTGGCTGAAGAAGTGAAATCCCCCAGAGGATGGAGCTCAGGACCACTGCTAGTGGGGTTTTCAGGTACTAAAGAGAAGTGTGATGCCTCACTGACAGCTGCAGAGGGGAGGAGGGGGCTACTGGATATAAGAAGGTGAAGGGATTAGCCAAAGAACATGTATGCATGACTCATGGACACAAACAGTGTGGTGATGGCCAGAGGGAAGGGGGCTAGGGGCTAGGTGGAGGTGGGGAGTCAGAAATGGAGACATCTGTAATAATGTCAACAATAAAAAGCAAGAGAAAAAATAAATAATGCTTTCATTTCTGGAACATCTCAGAAAGTGAATCATTCTGTAAGTCACCAGGACTACTTTATTTTAAAAGAAAGGAACTAAGACTCTGAACCGTGACCTGAAACACGACCTTACTCAACAGCGAGTCACTTAGGCCTCCTCTTGGGGGACAGCTGGCTCTTCAGACCCAGCCAGCCCAGCCTTCTCCCTCAGTCCCCTCCAGTGCCCTCTGCAGTGTTTGGATCAGACAGAGGCAGAAAAAGCCTGATAAGAAAAATAAAACAGAAGGTGTCTTGAAGTGTATACGTAGGAGTATGTAATCTAAATTAAGTTCAGGAGTAAATAAGGATTCAGGCATTTTTCTACATCCCTGACACACTTGTTCCCCTAAAATATTTCTTCACTGCTAAAATATCACCCACCTGCTCAGGGGTGAACTGTTATCATCTTTTTGCAGTCACGGTTGATCAGAAGTTTTTCGGCACCAACCTGAGCTGGAGATAAGTCCCCACTTACCATTAGAAACATCTGTGAGGAAGATCTTGGCAGCCTGGCTGCTTGGTTTTGGAAGGAATGTTCCTCCTTGCCCTTTTTCTAGATGAGACGTAGCCAGTGACTGCAGCCACTCACTCAGGATTCTTCCCAATGATCAAAGGAAGATACTTAATTTGAGCTACTTGGAGTGTTAGTGTTCTAGAGCAGCCATAATAAAGTACCACAGACTGAGTGGCTTACAACAAAAAAATTATTGTCTCACAGTTCTGAAGGCTGGAAGTCTGAGATCAGGCTGTTGGCAGGGTTGGTTCCTTCTGAGGCTGTGAAGGAGAACCTATCCCCGACTTCTTAACTGCTTCTGGGGGTTTGCAGGCAATCTTAGGTGTTCCTTGGCTTGTAGACGCATCACCCTGATCTCTGCCTTCATCTTCACTTCTCCCTCCATGTGTGTCTGTATACAGTGTTCCCCTTCTTGTAGGGATGCCAATCATGTTGGATTAGGGTCCACCCTAATGACCCTGTTAATTTAACTTGATTACTTCTGTAAAGATCCTGGCTCCAAATAAGGTCATATTCTGAGGTACTGGAGATCAGGACTTTAACATATAAATTTGAGGATACACAATTCAATTCATAACATTTGGGGAAGCATAGAATCAGTCTACCTAGAAAGGGGGCTACAACCTAAAATGTCTTCCAAGACCAAATAGGTGCTGAACATACGTGAAGCAGGCAGATTGTTAACAGGGAGTGTTAAGAACTGGGTGAGAGGGAAAGTCCATCCCTTTCTGTAGGGGCTGCAGAATGGACTATTCAACTTCAGTGCTCTGTTACTTTGTAGAAATGGATGACCAGTTTGTCAGAGTTCCTGAAGAAAAATCTGGATTTTTTTCATGAGAATTCCAAAAATTGCAAACATTATACAGAACAGGCAGAATGTATTTCTGGACTCCGTTCAACCCAAGGACCATATCTGAGCCTGGGCCCCTGGTTCTAACCTCTGGTCTCAAAGCTCTTGTGTTTCCTAAGTGTAGTGTGAATTCTGTGTGAGCACACTACACGTTTTGGTGGCATGATGACACAGAACTCCTGTGTGTGTGTGGTAAATGTGAATGTGAGGATGTACAGGTGTGCATCTGAGGCAACTTGGAATTAGCACCTTGTGGGATCTAAATTAATTTGAATGTATTTACATGGATTGATCATTAAAGCAACATACCATATTCCTGAGAAGAATTTGAGACCCAACTCACTCTGTTTCAGGAATTTAGTCAGATGGTTTTCAGAATGTTTACGAATGACTGCTGAAGAATACATTAGGTTGCATGAAGTTGATTGAAACAGATGTAACTGCTTTCGTTTCCTTACTGCCCACAAGTCTGGGAATCAGGGGGATTTAGGATTAAAGCACTTGTGATTGTTGATAGTTTGAATTGATACTTAAGGCATGAAAGCCAGCATTAAACACCATATTATAGGTCAGACGTAGGACCCCCCTTGGGGAGGTACCAAATGTTCCTCTTCTCCCCTCCTCACTGCCTGTCACTGCCATCACCGGAAAAGCTGCAGCCTTCCTGGCGGCAGGAGGCTGGTGAGTGAGGGAGGGAAGGCAGGCAAATAATAGCTTGATCATCCCATGAAACCTAATCCGGCATTCTTTCTTACTTAGAAATTAATAATATACCAGAAAGGGTATTCTAAATCTGTATTTTATGTTCCTAATGAGTTCACACTACAGTCACTAAAGGCAGTGCATAAAATAACGTGGGCAGAGGATTTTGTGCTGCTTTAAATCATAATACAATATTCAAGGGAGAAAACTGAAGTCAAGTTTTATGCCCATAGCACAGGGAATAAATACAGTAATCCTGACTGCTAACTGTAGCTGCAGCACTGTTTACGGTTTGGGAAAATGGGTGCTGAGTCGGGCACAGCGTCTCGCTCCAAGGTGGCAAATGGTATCTCCTCTGAAAATCTAAGGAGTAATGCTAGATGAGAGCTGGCACTTCTCCAAGCTAGGTAATTTCTTCTACTACAAAAGCACTTTCTAAAAATAGGAATAACAATCAAAGGCATTATGAATTCAATTCAACTTTGACTGACTTAGTGCACCCTGGGCATGTGTCACTGCGAATCACTTGAAAGAAAGAAGGGGATAAAACAGACCTGAGTGAAGCTTTGGAGTAGACCTGGCCCTTGCACCCTCTTCACCCTCATCGTCCTCATCATCATCACCATCAGAGTGGCTCACAGCTTACAGGGGACATGGGAGAAATGAAAGGAGGGCACCTGGGCCCACTCATCCTCCATGCACAAAGCCTGGATGGGAATGGCTCAGACTGGTGGTCTTTTCTGTGGATTCTGAGCCCTCCCATAACAAAACTAGAATTAGATACTAGTGTCCAAGCTGAGATGGAAGGATGGAACAAGCAAAATATGACTTGAATGTAGTTATTGAGTCCTGCAGCGTTCACATAACACACATCAGCTCTTCAGGTTGCTGAGCTGCTTTCAGATCGTTTGACATTCCCATTGCCACACTGCACAAAATAGAAAACACTTTTTAAAAGCCCCTTAGAAATGCCGACATCTTCTGAAAGGTGCTGAGCCGAGTCAAGACCACAGCACTCCCTGTCTGACAGAAAGTGCAGAACAGTCACACACTTATTGTTTGTTTTTTAAGTGAGAGACAAGAAAGTTGTCCCAGGAAGGCTTGAGTGAGGCTCTTCAGAGGAGGTGGAATAAAACTTCAAACCCACATGAGGAGAGGGCATTGAGGCACCAGCCATGCTTGTCACGGGACCCTCAGCCATGAGACATGTCTCAGAGCCTTACAGGGGCATTTGCAGCCTCGTGCCCTCTCACCCCAGCCTCCAGCTGTTTGGAAATGTAGTAAAACTGAGCTCTTGACACTGTGTCACTAAGATGCGTTTCTGAGCCCTGACATGCAGGAGTCACAGCTTGCAAGCCCGACACTGGATGTCAAGAAACAAAGCCACATCTTGTCAGGCACTTCCAGAGCTCTCTGTCTGTGCCTCGCAGCTGGCCCACTCGCCTGTGCATTTTTCCGTGATATAGTAAGTGTGGAGGACAAGGGAGCTGCTTTTCACTCAGCAGGAACAGACTCGATCTCAGTGTTTCAAACTTGCAAAGGTTTTTTAAAAAGTTTGATCATGGGAAGATAGAGAATCTTATTTTGTTTTCTCTTTCATAGTTTTTGTAAATGGTTGATTATTCCAGCAGCTTTTCAGAACTGGGGTCCAGGGGGTGTATTCACAGACTAAGTGAATAGGCAAATCCTTCAGGCTACTCTCTGGCCACATTTTAAGAGCTTCCTCTTGACCTGAAATAAATAAAGGGGGTACTTTAGTTTTCCTATGATTTTTCTCCTATTCATTATCAGAGTAATCTGCAACAATTATTCCTTTTTGTTGTTAATCTTAGCATATGACAGAAAAAAAAGGCCCTGTTTTTTAGAATATTTGGCTAATTGAAAGAAAAACCACCCTATGTTTAGAGATGACCACTTAGATAACGTCACGGTCTCTGACATAACATCTAAGGCTTTAGGGCCCTTTGCTGTTGGCAAAAGTGCCCTCCTGTCAGCACCTCACCTGATAATCTTCACCACAGCCCTGCAAGGTGGCTGCTGCTGGGAATCCCATTCTGTAGGTGAGGAAACTAAGCTAATGATCTTAGAGCTAAGTGGCAAAGAGAAACACATCTTCAAAATCTAAGACTTTCCTATTTCAGGCAAACGTGCTGATAAAATTGTGTTGTTGGTTTAGCTGTTCCGTTGAACAGAATTTCTCTCCCAGGTGCCTACGGTTGGGTAGGGACCGTGTGGGATGGCGAGTTCTAGACCAGTGGCTCAGGCTTGTGTGGGCAAATGTGCCCAAGGGAGAGATAAGCCATGGAAGGAATGGGAAATTTTCTTCCATCTTGAACTTAAGTGGGCTTTTTATTACATCTCAGTACCACTGTTCGCAGTAAGTAGGAAGATCTGTAGCACTTGACACTGAGGCTGGGTCTCAGGGGTGAGAAGCAAGGTGGTGCAGTGCAGTGGCCCCCACGATGTGGCCCCTGGCACAGTGACATCAGGAGCACCTGGGAATTTGTTAAAAATGCACTTTTCAGACCCCACATAGTCTCTGAATCAGAACTTCTGAGGGTGGGGACCAGATATCTGCATTTTTAATAAGCGTGATTCTGCTGCACACTAAACTTTGAGAGAGCAGAGATCTAGTAAAAAAAATCACTCGAAGACTGTGACACTGGACTCTAGGTTGAAAGTTCCACCCACCATTTACTAGCTGGGTTCCTTCCTGTCAAGCCTCAGTTCCCACATCTGTAAGATGGACCTCCCGCCCAAGGTCATCAAGAGCACAAATAACTCTCCCAATTGTGAGATAACACCAGTCCCTTTTCATTGTGAATTTGGATGCTATATTATGCTAGGCTCTGATTAACCAGAATGAATAATGTTAGTTGCCCTGATAGGAAAATCCTAAATTCCCGTGGCTTAAGGCAGTCAAGGTTTATTTTCCACTGGAGTAAAGCCTAGAAGACGTGGCTCCAAAATCTCCATAGCAAGGGAAGGGGTGGTGGAGGAGGCACATACATCACTCCTGCTCACGATCCATGAACCAGAACTAGGCTCGCAACCTGAAGGTAGGCCAGGCTGGAGAAGGCAGAGGAGCCCCTGGGGTGTTTGATGAGCACAGTGCGTCTCGGCCACGGCTCCACGGAGCCCACGTTTGTCGTGGGCCTTCTTCATGGGGTGGTTGTTCCAGTCACGGCTCCAGATAAAAGGGACCAGTGCACCTAAAAGAGACTTGATTAAAAGATTTTACAGAAATCATGGCATATACACACAATGGAATGTTATTCAGCATTGAAACAGAAGGAAATCCTGCCATTTTCAACAACATGGATGAACCTGGAGGACATTATGCTGAGTGAGATAAGCCAGACACAGAAAGACAAACATCACAGGATCTCACTCACATGTAGAACCCTTAAAGAAAAGTCAAACTCATAGTAACAAAATAGAATGGTGATTACCAGAGGCTGGGAAGTGAAGAGCAAGATGAGTTAGTGACCAAAGGGTGCAAACTTACAGTTATAAGATGAGTGAGTCCTGGAGACCTCATGTACAGCATGGTGGCTGTGGTCGATAATGCGTCATATACTGGAAATTTGCCAAGAGTAGATCTCAGGTGTTCTCACCACACACACACACACAGACAAGGGTAACTAACTACAAGAGGTGATAGATATGTTAATTAGTTTGGTGGCAGTAATCATTTCACAATGCATACATATATCAAACCATATTTTATACCTTAAATATAATTTTCATTTGTCAAAAATAAATACTTCTGTTTAAAAAATAAGAGACTTTCCACAGTTGGCTGGAAGACAGAGGCAGCCCATTGGCAGTTGGGATGCAGGCACTTGTGGTTAGTCTGGGGGAAGCACAGGACCATGGGGGCCTGTGCTGGGGCCACCGCACTGCATGCCTTGACCTGCATCAGTGAGTGGAGTGCTCCTGGGGTCCAGTGTAGCAAAACAACTCATGGCAATTAATCCCAGCTAGAGAAAAATGAGACCTAAAGTAATAGGTCTCATTGCTTCTCTTTAAAGAAAAATTTAGCTGATGTGCGACTGGGAGATCCCAAAAGGAATGATGGGCCTTGAGCTGATTGAGTTTGTTTTCCATGAGTTTAAGGTTAACTTGCCAGGGAAACAGTTACGAAGGAAGATCATGGAACTCCAGTGTCCACAAATGGATTCTATTGGAGTGTACAGATTAATAACCTGTGTGCCCAACCCTGTCCTGGGTTTCCTCTAGAACAGAGGTAGCAAACACAAGGCCCTCGGGCCGAATCCCGCCCTCCACCGTGTTTTATCTGGCCAGACACCTGGAACCTGGTGGCAGTGCCGAGTCCTCGCCCCTAGTTAAAGAGTAGTTACATTTATACAGTCCTAAAATTACATTCGGCCCTCTGAAGGCAACCACGAGCGTGATGTGGCTCCCCGGTGAAAATGAGTTTGACACCCCTGCTTTAGAAGGTAGCTGGCTAGACTGTCATTCTTCTGTTAGGTCTGGGGTGATAATGGCAAGTTCTTTTGGGAAAGTGTAGGTCCTTTTAGAGCACAGTCTTTGATTGGTTTGCATTTATTTTAGACTCTTTCTACTTTTTCCCTTAAAATATTTGCAAATACATGGATGATTTGAACTGAATATTCTAAACATTTGACTGAGACTCTATTCATTTTCTCTTCAGACTGCATGTGAATATGAACAAGTGCAACCTGAGCTGTCAGACCACTTTTCTCGCAATATATTCCTTCCTTTTTCTTTCCTACAATCTTTTGATCCTCTCAGAAAGTCGCACAGCCATAAGGATATGTCATTTCTATCGTGCTTCTATGCATGAAAGAATTTCTCAAAGCCATTTGTGAACTTACCAGGAAGCAATGAATAAACTATGAGTTAAACCATCCTATGAAAGATCCAAGTATATTTCAAACTTTGGTTGAAAGGTAATTTTGTTGCATAGAATACTACTTCAAAATCTGGCCCGATGCTTTTAAACTGGTTTATTCAGAGATTTTTCTCCCCCTCTAATGGGCTTTGTGCCTACATCTCAAGGAGACTGTTTGTGAGTCTCTTCACCCACCTCATAACTGCATTTCCTGGAACTCTTCAGGTCATTTCATTAAAGCACTTTAGAGTCAATGGACCCTCACCGTCATTGCCTCTAACACATTTAATTTTTTCGATAAGGACACTGAGGCCAAAAGTGGTTAAGCTGCTGGCTAAGGTCACGAGGCTGCACTAGGATTTGAAAACGGGTCCCCTTTCCCACGCCAGTGCTAAAAATTAGTGTTCATCAAGGAAGGGAGAAATGCATTCACTTCTCCTGGCGGAACAGGCCAGTTATTAGTTGAGAAGCACAACAAGTCACGTATCTTAGTTTCTCTTCTCATGTCAGAAAGGAAAACAAATGACTTAGAGCAGACTTTTTGAATTAAATCTTTAAGAAACATTTTTAGTAACCCAAAAGCCCCTGAAGAAGAGAGCCTTGAATTCTCCCATCGGTGGGGCCTTTCATGGGTGGCGGTTCCCACTCCAGCCCACTTAGCGAGGAGAACATTTCAGTGAAATGCCAGAGCAAGAGATGGCTCCCCATCTTTACAGCTAATAGTTCGCCACAACTGAGGAAGTTTCATGAATAATTTTAAAACTGAGCAGATACTGTGGAAGATTCTTTAGCCGGAGCCTTGGTTTGAACTTGCCCTATTCTAGTGATTCTGTTATTCAGACTTAGATAAATGAAGCTCTGCTGATTTATAATTAAGAAAGTTTCTTGTTCACATTTCAGTGGTAATTCCAGGGTGTGCAGCACTCTTCCTCCTGCGCCCACCAAAGTTGGCTTCCGGTTGGCTGTGATCTCGGCAGCTCCCGTACAGCGCTTGCCCGCTGTCCCGAATATGGAAATAGCACAACTGAGAAATTTTCAGTGCGCTTGTTTTCATCTTTGTTTGCTGCCAAACTACCTCAGATCTCATGCAAAATGCTAATAAGAGTAATTCATTTTATTTATCTCCATTATGTTCTTTTCACTCTTCTTGGTTAGAATGCAAAGATTTTTATAAAGCCCACAAAAATCGCATATATGCTAACTAAGTAGTCATTTTTAGACAGGATATAAACAGGAAAAATCGTCCAAAGACACAAACCTTGGAAAATTGCTTTCCCTCTGATTCTCAAAGCAATTCCTTTGAAATATAAGTGAATATGCTTCTATTTTAGGAAGTGTGATCATGAAAATTTTATGTTCTGTGCCCACTGAATCATTAAAACAATAGTTCTTCAAAGTGGGCAGCCTTGTTAGTTCCTTTGGGGAAAAAATAGGCAGACAAATAAATAAATAGTGGGTGCTGACAGGTAGTCAGTGTGTTGAACAGTCTTACCTACAATAAGTAGAACTCTCCTTTTGACTTTTATGATTTTTCTTGTTTTGCTCATCTTCATATTGTAACTTGACAAGTTCTCCCTTAAAAGATGCCAAGACAGGCAATTATAACTTCCTGTATATTAGAATGATACTATGCAGGAGCTGCCCTCCCCAAATTTGATTGAACCAATGGATCTGCCACCTGCACATTCTACCCCAAGAAGCCTGGTGCCTGTCCTGTGGTACACCCTTGCTCGGTGACTTGGCTCTGCCTGTGTACTCGTGGAAGTTGAATGGGTGGCACAGACTCAGAGCGCCTGTCACAGTGCCCTCTCTGTCCTTAACCAACGAGCTGTTTGGGGCCATAGCGTGTGAAATCTGACTTCTCACCTCTTGGTCAACAAATAGTGCAGCCAGGATGTGCTTGGGTGCTTCCCATGAGGAACTGTAAATTCATGTAACTTTGTCCAGGCAAAAATAAAATAAGTTTTTTTTAAAGAGCCTATCTATAATGTCAGGTTTAGACTACCTAAGAAATTAATTTAAATTTGTCATAAATTTATATCATGTGTTACATGATACTGGTTTACTAATAATAGAATGCTGAGGTATGTAAAAATATATGGAACATTTTCTTAAACATCAAACATTTCTATAAAAGTTTTCAAACTGCCTATTTAACAAGCCAACTTGATTTAAAGGAGAAATTCTGACCTCCTTCATGTATGTCACAGTCCTCCTCACATCGAGTTGATGACAGAGCCCTAAGGCTGTCGACCCTGTTAGAGGACGTAAATCATTGTTTGGCCAATTAATAGATGAGGCAATAAGTCCTATTAAGAGAAGCATGCTTCTAGCTGCCATAAGTGAAGGAACTCAAAGCTCCAGCCAAACCCTGCAGCTCTGATCTGACTGTGGAGCCACCAAAAATCTATTCCTCCTGTGGCCAAAGCATAAGCAAGGGACAGAAATTCAAAGCCAGAGTAAAGGGTGAGAACTCAGCATAGGGAGAGTTGATATATTTTTTTAAAAAGAAAGAAAGAAACTCAGCAGTTATCAAAATAGTGTGCCAACTAAGAAAACCTATGCATGAGGGACAGGATGTTTTCCAGATGTTTTATTCATCATGATGATGAGGAAAAGGATAAAGATGTTAGGCTTTCCTTCCCTTATAGCCATCCACAGTCCGAACATCAGACTGTACAATGATTAGATTGTACAATGATTAAAGACTTGCATTTGTGTTGTCAGTCGCCAGCATTGTTCTTCATGGCCTTTGGGCAGTGCTCATATTTTTTATCTAATATGTTATAGGACCCTGCACATTACATATTGTTTATGGGGTTAAGAACTACACAGCGTGTGACTAAAGAATCAATCACCCTTTTTATTGCACATTGAAGAACCAAAATAATTCTTAGTGAGTCAGCTGTGACACTTTTCATGGTTCTACCCCAATGGCTGATGCTTCAAGAACAGTTTTCAGGCATTGGCGACACTCTATGGTGATGTTCATGAGCCAACAAACTACAGCCTGAGGGCCAAATCTGGCCCACTGTAAATAAAGCTTTATTGGAACATGACACACTTATTCACTTATATGTTGTCTGTGGCTACTATCACATAATAGTGGCAGAGTGGAGTAGTTGTGACTGAGATGTTATGGTCTCCCAAACCTAAAGTATTTATAGTGTGACCCTTTGGAGAAGAAAGAGATGACATATTTAAGGATCTAGACTGAGGACATCCAGAGAAGGTGGCCTTGCTCTCACAATATTGACAGTGGATTCATTTAGCAAGTTCATAAGCTTAAAATATCTCCATTAGAGGGATAAATTAAATTTTTCTTAACATAAATGGGTTCTCCTTTGTGCTGATTTCTCTAATTATCCAGTGATTTCACTTACTTGCACTTATTAGTCCAAATCGGAAGCACCAGATTGCTTTACAAATTATACTAGGGATGCAGTCCAGTCTTCTAAATTTGATTTATCCCCTGAGGAATTAGAAAGACATCTCAGGGACAAGCAGTAGCATTGAGAGTAGCACAGCTCTGCTGTGGCCACTGCGAAGGGATGGGCTCCACGGGCACAGGAAAGATTATTTTAGCAGAAGATGCGTGTTTTTCCTCAGGAAAGGAAGGCTACACAGCCATGTTGGGTGGGCCTAGCTCGACAATAAATGTCAAGCTGAGTGATGAATTTCTTCTTGTTTGGGCTGCTGAAGCTACACTCCAGGCCAAAGGAAAAGGTGTGGGCCAGTGAGAGGGACAGCAACACATGAGAGTCAAATGCTGGCATGTGACTCCTTCAGCACAAGACAGGCTTACCCTCAAAACTCTAACCTCAGGACAGGTGATACAGGTGACACCGAAACCAAGGGTCACACAGGTGTGAATGGGGATGGTCTCATCACCACAGTGGCAGTGGCAGTTGTAGCAAATTTCCAAATCACAGATGTGTATAAAACTGTGGTGATAAGAGGCTGACAAAACCTCTACACAGCACTTACTGCGTGAACAAAAGGCATATATTTTATACACACTCTCACAGTGCCAGGACTGTCTGCCTTCTAACTAGAGAAAGGAGTGAAGACTGAGCAGTGGCTCTGTGCTTTGCTGTGGTTGACCACCTCCAGCCATTCCCTGCGCCAGCCCTTCCTCCAGCCCTTCCTCCACCTCTTGCCCTTCCCCGCACCTCCGACCTGGCTGAGAAGGGCGCCTCACAGAACTCAAAGCGGCCAAAGGTTCCTGTCTGCTGTGCACAGGATTCTGCTTTCCAACACGCTCAGCTTCACAGTGACCTCTGGTGAAAGATGTGTCAGTCAGATGCTGGCCACCGGCAGGTGCTCCTGGAAGGAGGAGATGGCTCCTGATCCTGAGGGGACAGTTGAGCACTCAGCCATTTCCCTGGGGATGGAGGCGGGTGTTGCATTTATAGCTCAGGAGGTGGTTTGGCGTGTGCCTCCTGTGAGGGACCTTACAGTCTCAGCCTCGGGCTGCTAATGGATTCTGCCCAAGTTTTCCCCTGCGCTCATCCTGTGGGGTGTGTCAGCACTGGCCACTGTGGCTATGGTCTCTGATTTCCCTCTGGCCACATGTGTCACATTGCCCTTGCAGGACAGTGAGGGTGTGTGTGTGTTGTATGAGTGTGCTATGTATCTTTTGATACCAGAATGTGAGGAAATAGAAATTTAAAAAAAAACTATAAGGGAGGGAAGAGAATTTGGACTAATATTCACCAAGCTGGGAGCTAACAGTCCTAAGGTAGATTTTGCTATAAATTTAGTCTTTTGGGGGAACATACTTGAGAGGGGACAGTGTCTTCTCACAAGGGATCTCCCAATGCACTGGGTAAGGCCAAGAAATTAGTGAGAAATTTATTATCTGTTTCCTATAGAATCAACACGAAGTCAGTTTGAAGCTCCCATTTCACTCTCCATTTCCATTCTTGTTCCTCTTTCCCATGTAAACAGATTCTTTCCTGGACAAATAAACCCATTCCATTTTTAGGACTCCACGTTTCCTGATCTTTTTAAAACTAACAAAATATTTTCAAAGAATGCAAAAATGCAAATCCAGACTGGTGAGACATTCCTAAAATCCATCATGCTGCTGGGGGGGGGGGGGCGGAGAATGTACAAGTAAGGGAAGTCTTTTCTCTTTGTTATATCACATGTATAGAAAAATGTATTTCTGAAAGATTATCAGACATGCGAAAGCACTTTGAGTTTAATGAGAATAACTACACTGCACCACTCCTTTGGGCTCTAGGGATGTTGGTTTAAAAATGAAGCTTTACTAAACCATAGAGTGATGATGGCCCCGGCTGGTGTGGCTCAGGATTGAGCACCAACCAGCAAACTGAAAGGTCACAGGTTCAATTCCCTGTCAGGGCACATACCTGGGTTGCAGCCCAGGTCCCCAGATGGAGGTGTTCGAGAGGCAACCAATTGACGTATCTCTCCCTCTCTTTCTCTCTTTCTCCCTCTCTCTGAAAAGAAATAAAAAATACTTTAAAAAAATTATAGAGTGATAGACCCAGAGATAGTCAGGAACATGAGACTTTTAATAAAGGAGAACTATAGAAAACTTTGCAAAAGAATTTGACCAAAACCACTCCATTCGTGCATCTGAGACTCTTTGGGGTTTTATGTTTCCAGGTTTCTAAACAGCACAGGATCTCACTTGAATATGAGTTGTTATTTTCCAGAAGTAGGAGCTCAGAAGAGGCCCTGGGAAGCAGCTGGGGGGAAACCACGCAGCCCCATTGACTGAAAGGGGAAGGGAGGCTGGGGGTTCCTGCCAGCTGTCTCCCTGCCTCTGCCTCAGGCTCCACCCTCTGACCTTTCCCTAGGAAGTGCTGATGGCCCAGGTGAGGATTGGCCCTCTGGGAGTGAATGTAAAAAAACTATGACCTGCACACATTCTGCTGCTCCTAGGGGAGTGCATGTGTCAGGAGAGAAGCTATCCTGGGACCTGTTTCCTACTTTTCATCCCTTGCCTCACTTTGAAAAGTAACCAAGGGCTGCAGATGTTGTTTACAGAGGCCCAACCAGCAGAGCCATTGGTGAAATCTGGAACCATCATATTGTGTGAATGAATGAGTGGATGAATAAAACATACGCTCTGTTACATTTTTGTGTCACATCAACCTATGCACATCAACCTGAGCTGTGCACATCAACCTATGATACTATCCTTGGCAGCCACTCAGCAGTGACCCCCAGAGCTTCCTCTCTTTTCTGAATCACTCTTTGTCCTTGCCCCAGAGATCTGTGTTCATCAGAAGCAATCTTCTTTAAAAAAGTAAGGACGGTAAGTACAGAGATACCTAGGTAAGGCTCAAGTTAAGAGAAGAGTATCTGGATGCCCGTGTATACCAGAAGTTCCAGTGGGAGCCCAAATCAGGCCTTTCACTGAGATTCAGACAGTTGTGGGCATGTTTGCCAAACATGTCCTGGGTCCACCAAAGGGCTGTTTTCTTGTGGGAGGTCAGCTCCATTGATATGGACACCTGTGCCCTCACGCTGGGCAGGCATCCTTTAGCAGTAAGGTGATCAGATGTCATCCTGTGTCTTTTCCAGCAGTAAAGGGAGGAGAGCTCACTGAAGGGACTAAACCATATGAGGAAAAAAATGGCCAATGCCATCTGATCCCAGCGGGTTCTGTTTTGGTGACATGTTACAAAATCAAGTGGTGACTCCCAGAAATAATTGAGATAATTTTCCAAGGTTGGAGATTATATGTTTGTGTAACACAGGGAGTATTATAAGTCATCTGAATATTTTCCTTGACTTATTCTTCTTGGTTGGCACCTTGTACCCAGTTTGATCCTCTACCTCTAAAGAGAAAAAGTATAAAGATAATTCTAATCAGAAGTCATCTGTCATTCTGTTGATCACCGGAGTTGCCATGTTTAAGTGACTGTTAAAGCAAGTGTCTCCTCCTCTGGTTTTCTTCACTGGCTCAGATCTGAATGGCTTTATCAAAAAATAGAGGCTTTCCCTACTGTGATCTTCCCATCCATCAGGCTTTCAACAGGAAACAGAGGGTTCACCAGTATGGTAACTTGGGGAGGGTTTATTTACAACAGGACTAACTACAAAGATGTGGGCAAGCTCAGAATCCTTCTCAACACAGAGCTCCAGACAGCCTCTGTCACACAGTCAGAGTTGACGAATGCTATGAATCTCTGTTTTTCAATGTGAGTCATGAAGATTGCTGTTAGTCGTGTCTTCCATTAGAACCAAGAAAACAGTAGACTGCTTATTTCTTTTGACAGGAAGAAGTTAAAGATCCATGAGAGTTTCTCAAATGCAGTGGTTAAGAAAGGAGATAAGTTCTGAACCAAGAAAGACCTAACTCTTAGCTTCCCAAGGCCAGTAGGCTAACACAGCTCTAACTCCACAAAATTTTATTATGTATAATCATATTCATCTTTTTAATTTCCACCTACCTGGCACCTTATCTGGAAAATATTCAACAGATATATCTTGAATCATATTGAATTGAAGTGAAATAAATACTAAATAAATGTTATACCCATTTGTCTAAATGATGTATCCTAACTCATTCCCAGTCTTTTTATTTCTATAAGATATAATTCTTCCCCTTATGTGGAAGGCCAACATCTTGCCCACTTCAGTTCTCTTCTAAGTGCTCAATGATCTCCCTAAGTTCAGTAAGGTTACTAATGACTGAACCCCTTTCAGGATATATAATCTCCAAATCTTCATATGCTCAGCAACTTACCTACTTACCTCTACTATGGCCCCACCCAGCAGTGAAAACAGCCTCCTGTGCCTTTCTATAATGCCCTTGTTCTCACACTTTAATGTGCATGCGAATCTCTTAGAAATTTCTGTGTGGTCATCTCCTGCGTTAAAACAACATGGATTGCTCCACTCCCAGAGCTGCTGATTCCATAGGTCTGGAATCCAAGAATTTGCCACCAGCCCAGGGACCACATGGAAGCACTGATTTAAAGGAGCACTTCACAATCCTGAATGCGTGGTCAAATTATCCAGGAAGCTGTAAAAAATATGTATCAGTGACTGAGCTCTGCCCTAGTGTAGTCTGATTTAATTTAACCATGTGGCCCAGCCAGTGGTATTTTTAAAGGTAACACAGGCTATTCTAATGTGCTACAGGATTGAAAACAAGCACCCAGAAACCACAAAAATGGCAGAGATCAGGAAAATAGACAAAATGCTATAGGAAGAGGACCAAGGATAATGTGAAGTTACAACTGGAGAACGGTTTTTGTTCCCACTAGACTAGTGAAATGTGGTCGTAGTTAGGGCAGTACTAATGCACCGGTTCTGCCTCAGTCTGTCTTTGGCCTTGACCTCTTACTAGATCATATTAAACTTGTTGAAAACTAATGGAAGGTTATTGAAAAATATTTGCCACACTTAGAAAGAGTATCTTAACATGCTTCTAGGGAAAATGTTAACTTTTAAAATAGAGACTCAGTAGAGCTATCTCTTGGAAGATTTATTTGAAAAAAGAAGAAGAAATCAGAGGCCAAATTTTAGTTTTCATGTTTTGGGGAGAGGCTAACGGCAGAAGATAAAACACTATATATTTGATAACAGAAATTTATTGTATCATCCATACGCAGTCATTCTTGCTAATATTGTTAGTTCTCATACTTAGCTCTGAAAGGTCCAGACCAATGTCTAGTATATAATAGATGGGTGATGGATGGACTCACAGATGGATGGACTGACAGATACATGGATAGATACATTATGCATGCATACATGCACAGAGAGACAGATGGACAGATGGAAGCATGGATGTTTGCACAGGCAGATGGATAGATGGATGGACTAATGCAGATCAAACTAAAAGTAATCAAGTCACCTTGGTCACTTTAAACTAGTAGAAAAATGGAAATTTTCTTATTTCCCATATTCCTTATCTTTTGACATCACATTGTTTAGCATTTTTTTATTGATTCTTCATGTAGAGATGCCTTTATTGAAATGAGTGTATTCTTTGGTTAACTTCATTAACTATCTTAATTTCTATTGTAACAACTCAGATACTCTTTCAAAGTGTGCTCTTCTTGACTGTTAACACTGGATTTATGTAGAATAATCCTAACAACCCTGAAAGCATTCACTAAATAGGCGCTCAGCTTTTGTACTCTTGGGGTTTTTTTTAATATTTTGATGCCTGGCAGCACACAGTCCCGTAGTTATTCACACGCTGGTTTCAACTCAACGCAGCCAGCTCTACTTCAATGTTTGCCCTGGTGACTGCCTCACAGTGCCTTCCCGCGTATCTCATTGCACCTTATTGTAATTATCTTATTGTGCCAGGGGGTCTCATGCTGGGCCCACAGCCTCCAGTAAATAAATCCAAAGCATTTCTCTCTTAAGTGTAACCTGTTTACCTATTGGAGCTAAAAGGCTTTGTTTCTAGTTACCAAAAATAATATTTCATGCTTTATAGTTATTTTTAAAGGGGATTCTCACATCTCATTCTCATTTAGTTCTCTCAGCACTCCCAGGCAGCAAGCAGGCTATATTGTTGTTATGACCGTTGGTCATATGGTGACATTGGGGCACAGGGAAGTAAAGCCATGTGATGTGCCAAAGTGACCTTCTGGGTAGTGGTAGAAGACGCCAGGAGGCCAGGAGACAGGGCTCTGGGTCCCAATTCATTTCCCCTCTGTGGTCTTTCCTGTGCTCTAGCCAAGCTTAAGGAGAAAAATGATGAGGAAGGAATATGAAAATTATAGACTGAAGTACCTGAAAAGAGTTGGGTACATGGGTGAATAATTTTAAGAGTTGTGCTGCCTAGTTGACAGGGAGAAAAAGTAGGACATAGAAACTGAGGTACAAAAGCAAAGTGACTCTTCATCCCACCCAAAGGGACCTCTCCCGTGGCAGGGTTGCCTTCCTGCAAGCCCAGAGTCCTGGTCATACCCAAGGGCACAAGTTCTGGATTTGAGGATTATTGTGTTATCAAACTACAAAACTCAATAAAGTCTTTCCTGTGTGCCCAATGCTATACTAAGTCTAGAAGCTCAGAGATAAATAAGACATCATTTACACCTTTGGGGCCTTTGTGGTCCGGTGGAGATCTTCATGTCAAAGTGTATCATTGGTATAATGGATGAGGTCATGGTCAAGGCAGGGAAAGACAGCAGAGGGAGCCAGCAGGGAGGCACTGCAGCTTCCCTATAACATGGGTGTGTGACCAGGTTATCTCCAGGTACATAAGGGAGTGAAGGTGAATAAAGTGTGGGGGCCATGTTACATAGCACTGTGGGGCATAGTAAGGAGGACATTTAAACTTGACTTTTAGTGCATCGGAAAGCCACTGAAGGCTGTTAGCTAGGGAATGAAACAGTCTAGCTATGGCCTTCCCTTCCCTCATCTTCCTCCTTTGCCTATCCTTGGCACCAAAGTTTTAGGAAGTCTGAGAGAGACTGGCCATCAGAAGATTTCCCTTGCTCCACTGCCCAGAGAAGAAAAGGTTGTGGCTTAGACAGGAAGACCAGCTCACCCGAGGTCCCACCCTGTGAAGTGCCAGGCTCACCCTGGTCAACGTCCTGCACAGTCTGTCCCTGGACTCACCCTGAAGGAGAGGGCACCTCTGGAGCTTTTATCCTACATGAAATCTGCTGAGGAGCAGGAAATAAAGAGGTGGGAAAAAAAGATGTGGGGCCTCTGAAAACTTTAAGAAGTAAATTGTTCAAGAAATAGCTATTATTTCCAGCCAAGATGGAGGTATAGGTAGACACACTGTGCCTCCTTGCACAACCAAAATAAGGACAACAAAAATTTAGAAACAAAAAAACAACCAGAACTGACAGAAAATTGAACTGTATGGAAGGAAGTCTGACAACCACAGAGTTAAAATAGACACATTCATCCAGACTGGTGGGAGGGGCGGAGTCAGGCGGCCAGGTGGAAAGGGGTCGCAGCAAAAAAAAAAAAGGGGGGGGATGGCTTTCAGACCCAGGGAGCACAAGGCAGCAGCCGCCGGACCCCCTGTGCACAGGCGGCAGCTGGCAGACCCTGGGCACGGGGTGGCAATGGGCAGACCCCGCAAGGCAGCAGATTGTAGAGTGGAGCATGGAGTGCAAGGCGGCTGGCTGACTGGGAGGTCCCACATTTGCACACAGATAAACCAGACAAAACTGCGGAGTGAGACAGGCTGCTCAACCCAGGGCTCCAGTGCAGGGAAATAAAGCCTCAAAACACCAATTGAAAACACCTGTGGGTGTGGAGGGGCTGGGAGAGACTCCCAGCCTCACAGGAAAGTTTGTTGGAGAGACCCACAGGATCCTAGAATGTACACAATCCCACCCACACAGAAATCAGCACTAGAAGGGCCCAGTTTGCTTGGGGGAAGTGGCAGAAGGGATTGAAATATGGCAGAGAGCAGAGAAAGGGTCATTGTTCCCTCTCAGACCCCTGCCCCACATACAGTGTCACAACCCAGCAACTAGGTTGACCCACCCTGGTGAACACATAAGGCTCCGCCCCTCATAAGTAACAGGTGCAACAAGACAAAAACAAAATGGCCCAAATGGAAGAGCAGATCAAAGCTCCAGAACAAATACAACTAAGTGATGAAGAGAGAGCCAACCTATCAGATGCACAGTTCAAAGCACTGGTGATCAGGAAGCTCACAGAATTGGCTGAATTTGGTCACAAATTAGATTAAAAAAAATGAAGGCTATGCTAAGTGAAATAAAGGAAAATGTACAGGGAACCAATACTGATGGGAAAAAAAACTGGGACTCTAATCAATGGAGTGGACCAGAAGGAAGAAACAACCAACAGAAAAGAACAAAGAAACAAGAATTCGAAAAATGAGGAGAGGCTTAGGAACCTCCAGGACATCTTTAAATGTTCCAACATCTGAATTATAGGGGTACCAGAAAGGCAAGAGGAAGAGCAGCAAGTGGAAAACTTATTTGAACAAATAATAAAGGAGAACTTCCCCAATCTGGCAAAGGAAATACACTTCCAGGAAGTCCAGGAAACTCAGAGAGTCCCAAAGAAGTTGGACCCAAGGAGGAACACACCAAGGCACATCATAATTACATTACCCAAGATTAAAATGAAGGAGAGAATCCTAGAAGCAGCAAGAGAAAAGGAGACAGTCACCTACAAAGGAGTTCCCATCAGACTGTCAGCTGATTTCTCAAAAGAGACCTTGCAGGCAAGAAGGGGCTGGAAAGAAGTATTCCAAGTCATGAAAGGCAAGGGCCTACATCCAAGATTGCTCTATCCTGCAAAGCTTTCATTTAGCATGGAAAGGCAGATAAAGTGCTTCTCAGATAAGGTCAAGTTCAAGGAGTTCATCATCACCAAGCCCTTATTTTATGAAATGTTAAAGGGACTTATCTAAGAAAGAAGATAAGAAAAAGAAGATAAAAAACATGTATAGTAAAATGACAGCAAACTCACAATTATTAACAACCACACCTAAAACAAAAACAAAAAGAAACTAAGCAAACAACTAGAACAGGAACAGAACCACAGAAATGGAGAACACATGGAGGGTTAGCAACAGGGGAGTGGGAAGAGGAGAGAGGGGGAAAAGGTACAGAGAATAAGTAGCATAGATGGTAGATAGAAAATAGACAGGGGGAAGGCAAGAATAGTATGGGAAGTGTAGAAGCTAAAGAACTTATGACACATGGACATGAACTAAAGGGGGGGAATGTGGGTGGGATAGGGTGTGCTGGGTAGAGGGGAATTAAGGGGGGAAAATGGGACAACTGTAATAGCATAATCAATAAAATATATTTTAAAAAAAGAAATAGCTATTAGTCAAACGTGCCATATGATAGAGAAAGGTCAAGTAAAATGGGCTCTCTACAGAGGCCAATGGATTTGGCAGTTGAATCATTAATGACCTTGATAAGAACCAGCCTAGTACAGCAAGGTTTCTACACCTCAGCACTGTTGACACTTTGAACCAGATATTCTTTGTAGTAGAGGCTATTCTCTGCATCACAGGACACTTAGCAGCATCGCTGCTAACCCACTAGATGCCAGTAGCATCTTCCACCATCGTGACCACCAGAAATGTCTCCAGATGTTGCCAAACATACCTTGGAGTGGGACATGGCAAAATCGTTCCTGGTTGAGAGCCAGTGCCATAGAGTGATCTGGACAGAAGCCACATTGCGATGAGTCTTTTGAGAGGTCTGGCAGCCAAGAGCAGGCAGGAGAAGGGGGTTCCCTGGAGGAGGAGGTAGGGTTAGGAGGATGGTGGTGTTTTGTTTTGTCTTGTTTCAAACTAGCACATGTGTGTTTGTCCTAGGGAAGGAACTACAAGAGACGGGAAGTTGAATGACAAGGGTTAGTCAAGTGGCAGCATTTATTTCATTATTTCTCAAACATTAAATATCTCAGTGACTGACTCGGTGCCAGGCACTGCAGATGCCATGGGGAGCAAATGAGGAGTTTCTAGTTCAAAAACCAAGGAAAATTTCAAAATGACAGCAGAGCATTAAACCCCAAGCATGGGGCCCTCCTAAGCAGGGGCCTCTGTGCAAGTACCCAAGTCACATGCCCATGAGGTGGCCCTGGTGCTGAATGGGGCGGACATCACCCCACCTTACCTTGGCCCTGGGGTCCAGGGAACAAGATGGACAAACATGAGAAGTATAACAAGCACCAGGATGAGGGGCATGCAGGACTACCAGGACTACCGTTGCATGCCACAGAGGCACCTGAACCAAAAGGTTAGTGAACAGAGGAAGTGATATTTAAGGATTAAGCTGTGTTGGGAACTATCACTGGTTGGCCAGACAAAGAGGAATGGAAAGAATGCCTAGATGTAAGGAAGAGCACGTAGATCCGGAAGGAACCAAGAATGGATCCTCCTGTCTAAAGGACAGGGTGGGGAGAGTCTTGGCAAGGGTCCAGATCATAACAACTCATAGGGTTTCGGGTGTTCTGACTCCCTCCTGCAGGCACTGGGAAGCCACCCACAGATTCCAAGCAAGGAGTATGTGGTCAGACTCCTCTTAGAAAGAGCATTCTGTCTGGACTGAAAAAGGATCAGAGTGGGAGAGGCAGGCAGCAGCCAGGAGAGGTGCTGGTGGCCTGCCTTCCTGAGTGGGCGGTGATGGGATAGAATGAGAAATGGTTTGGACTTGGTGATTGGTTGGCTGTCAAGGAAAAAGTACAGGAAAGATGATTCCCAGTTTCCTGGCGTGGCTAGCTCCCTGGGGGTAGGATCCAAAACTACCTGGACAGGGGAGAGAGGAGATGGGTTTATTCATTCGAGGTCCTTTAAGTCTGACACCCTGTGGGAGTATAAGGGGGCAATTGGAAAGATGGTCCGGAACTCAAAGATATGACCGGGGGTACAGAATTTGGAGTCACCCGAGTCTGGGTGCTGCCTGAAGTCGTGCTTGTTGCTGATATCCAAAGAGCATGTGCGGCATTAGAACTGGTAGGATCTGGATTAAATAATTACTAAATGAGTGCCTATTATGTTCTCCATGGTCTTGTAGGAACCAATGATATAGTGAAGACAAAGGCCAGACAGAAACGCCCCAGTTTTCATGGACCAGACAGGTTTTCAGGAAAATTCTGAAGGAGGTGGAGGGGAGAAAATTGAGCGCCTCTCCCCTGCCATGTGCACTTGCATTTCCCACTTCGGGCTCTGTCGGAAATCCCACTTCCTCCTGCCTTAGGAGACAACACCTTCTTTTCCATCATTGTCCATGAGTACCTTTGGATTTTCTCTTTCCATCTGTCTGAAAGGCAGTTACCTCCTTCAGGGCTGAGATGCAGAAAACCTTACTTAATTCTGCTTTTATTTTTCATGAAATGCCAATATAGCCTCAGAGATTCAAACTTTAAAATCAGAGCTCTCAAAACAATAAGCAGTTGTAAATGCTAACGCTAACTGTGACGTGTTCTAAAGCCTGCAGAAGGTTCATCAGCACCATGCAGCAAAACGAACCCTTGCTGGCCTCCATGAGTCAGACGAGCAAAACCTACAAGCGTTCAGTCACTTCTCTGGGGAGAAGCTATAAGGCACAAAGACAGTGCTCTTCTGCTTTGCATATTTAAAGCATCTTGCCACTTTGTTCTCTTGCATTCTTCTTTTTTCCGAGGCCAAAACTGAAGTGCTATTTGTTTGGAGGTGTGTTTGTTTATAAAAAAGAAAAGAGTTGGTTTGTTTGTTTATTTGTGGTTACTGATGTAGATATCAGTTGTTAAGATTGATAAAAAGATCCATTCTTAAATGTTGAAAGAAAATAGAAGGTTCATGTATAGTGATTGATAGCGTGTGGCATTTAAATAGAACCTCAGTGATTTTTTCAGTTCATAGTAAATGGAAATCATTTAGCTGTGGTCCATGGTAAAGAACAAATCATTTGAGCTCCTCAGAGATATCTTATAAACCGGGGTCACATATGTAATAGAAAAGCTTTTTAAATATATCACTTGAAAGCATATTAAATGTTTACTTTTGGAGTCATTTCATATAAATATCTTGGATTCATTTTATATAAATGTTTTATTCCCAAAAAGGTTTCCCTAGCCACTGAGCATATAAATGGTCATGTCTAAATATATAGGCAGGAAAAAAGATTTTTTATTTAATGTTAGCCAAAATCAGATACAATTACGTAAATCTATTAGCAAGGTAGGAGTAAGAGATATGATACATTCAGAAGGCATCTCTACTCTTATTCTTGGAGTTTTGGCTCCTTGAAATTATAAAGCTATCATTTTGTTAATATAGTAATTATGCTGTTATTCAGCTTTCTATGAAGCAACACTTCTGCACAAGGTAGACATTACAGGAACCAAGCACACAGCTACTTTACTTGGTGACGATGGCAGGCTGCCTGGGCGTTCCCCTAAAGTTCTGATGGTTTGAATTCTGAGCTAGAGCTTTATCCCTCTGGTTTGTGAATTTGGCTGTCTTCAAAGACACATCTCTCAAAGAAAGGTAATATTTTCAACTAACAGAAGTCATCTTTATTATAGTCTTACTCTTGAAAGAGTAAGAGCCATCAACTGGGAACCCCTTTATTAATTCCAATACCCAAACACACAGACCTACATACAGCACCTCTCTCCATCGTCCCCTGTCACAGCAAAGAGCTGTCTGTTCTCCAGATGAAAGGTAAGACCTTCTCTGTCCCTTGGGTCCCAGCCCCTCCTGCCTTCTCAGGACTTCTGCACTATCAGTTGAGACTTCTCCCTCCTTATCTATTTAGTTTCTCACCCTCACCACCACAACTTAATCTGGATTTTTCCATTAAATGTGTTCAGTCTTCTCCCATTAAAAAATATAAACTTTGCTACAGCCTCCTTCAATTCCAGCTTTCTCGGCCCATCAAAGTCAGGCTTCATGGAAGAGTCTCCGTATTACGTCCTTTGCCTCACCTCTGCTGTTCTCAACCCACTGTAGCCTGGTGTCTATCTCCTCCATCCCCTGATAGAGCTCTAGCTGAGATTGCTAGTAGCCTTCCTGGTGCTAAACCCAGCAGGCATTTTCTCAGGCCTCATCGGACCTTCGAGCAGCACACAGCACGCAGCACTCTATTGACCATGCCTAGCTTCTTACTTCGCTTCCACAAAGATGGGGCAGCCTTCATGGTGTGAACATGAAAACAACCCAGGTTTTATCCTGCCTCCGTGTTCTGTCTCTCTCCTAACTCCCAGGCAGGTTTGTCTTCCTTAGTCTTAGCATTAAATATTGGAATTCTATAAGGGCTCCATCCTAAACCCCCTCTTCTTCTCATTTTATGTTCTCTCCATACTTTCAGCTTCAAATATTATCTCTATTGCAGACTAGTCACAAATTTCTATCACTAGCCTAGGCCTTCTGCCCACTGGGCCCAAAAGATCCAGCTGCCTACTGGACATTTCCCCTGTGATAATCACAAATGCATTCTGATTCAACAGACCCATGCTCAAACTCACAGTTTTCTTCTACCCTTCCCCTGTTCTTCCCCAAATGCCCAGGTTCCCTTCTAGCCTCCCCCATCACAATAAATGGCATCACTCTTTATCCCGTTGTATAAGTTATGAAACCTAAGAGATCTCCTAAATACCCCCTTCTTCCCACCCTGTACATATATGCTATGTCTCCATAGTGTGTCACCTTGGCTTCCTAAGAACTTGCATGCCTGCCACCATAACCTAGCCATGTCCATCACTACCAGGTGTGAAAATAGCCCTCTGAGGCCTCAAATGTCCTCTTGCCTCTGCCAGTCCATTCTTTTCACAACAATCAATGTGATCTCTTATAAATCTAAAATGTCCATTTGCTCCTGTCTTTACCCACCCTAAAATTTAAACTCTTCAGTGGCTTCTCATTCTTCCTCGAGAAAAGATCAAAATCCTGAGCACAAGCCTCCACTCACCAATTTTTAAAAATTGAAATCTGGGAGTTCCAGCCAAGATGGAGGCATAGGTAGAAACCCTTCGCTTCCTTGCACAACCAAAGGAAGGATAACAACCAATCTAAAAACAATAAACAACCAGAAGTGCCAGAAAATCAAACTGTGTGGAACTCTGACAACCAAGCAATTAAAGAAACATTCCACCAGACCAGTAGGAGGGAGACATGCAGCTGCGTGGGCAGAGAAGACTCCCAGTGAAGCAGCAGACCCTGTGGGCATGGCTGGCTGAGAGGACCTGAGGCAAGGCAGCAGACTGTGTGAGCAAGGCAGGACTGGCTGAACAAGAAACTAAGACTCAAAGCTAGCTGTCAGTTACAGCAGGGGTTGCCAGACTGGGGTTGCCACAGCGGGAGAAACTCTCAGTCTCACACCAGAGTGTTCATTGGAAAATGGGGCTAGACCAGAGCAAGTGAGCTGCATTGTTCCCTCTCCGACTTCTCCCCCACAGACAGCACCACAATGTAGCCAAGTGGGTTGCCCTGCCCCCTGGTGAATACCTAAGGCCCCTCCCCCTGATAACATAACAGCCAAGGCAAAGAAATATGGCCCAAATGAGCAAAACTCCAGAAAGAGAACTAAACAATGAGGAGGTAGCCAGTCTATCTAATGGAGAGTTTAAAGCCCTGGTAACCAGAATGCTCACAGAATTGATTGAGCTCGGTCACAAAATGAAGCAACAAATGAAGGCTACCCAAAGTGAAATAAAGCAAAATATTCAGGGAACCAACAGTGAAGGGAAGGAAACTGGGACTCAAATCAACGATTTGAAACAAAAGGAAGAAATAAACATCCAACCGGAACACAATGAAGAAATAAGAATTCAAAAAAATGAGAAAAGGCTTAGGAACTTCTGGAACTACTTTAAACATTCCAATATCTGAATCATAAGGAGGAGAACAAGAGCAAGAAGTTGCAAACTCATTTGAACAAATAATGAAGGAAAACTTCCCAATCTAGCAAAGGAAATAGACTTCCAGGACATCCAGGGAGCCCAGAGAGTCTCAAAGAAATTGGACCCAAAGAGGAACACACCAAGGCACATCATCATTAAGTTAGCCAAGATTAAAGATAAGGAGAGAATCTTAAAAGCAGCAAGAGAAAAAGAAGTAGTTACCTACAAAGGAGTACCCATAAGGCTATCAGCTAATTTCTCAAAAGAAACCTTTCAGGGAAGAAAGGGCTGGAAAGAAGTATTCAAAGTCATGAAAGGCAAGGAAGGACCCACATCCAAGATTACTCTACCCAGCAAAGCTATCACTTAGAATGGAAGGGCAGATAAAGTGCTTCCTAGATAAGGTCAAGTTCAAGGAGTTCATCATTATCAAGCCTTTATTATACGAAATGCTAAAGGGACTTATCTAAGAAATTGAATAAGATCAAAAACTATGAACAGTAAAATGACAACAAACTCACAACTATCAACAACTGAACCTAAAAAAAATAAAATCAATGAAAACAAAAAGTAAGCAAACAGCTAGAACAGGAACAGAACCAGAGAAATGAACGTCACATAGAGGGTTTTCAGTGGGGAGGGGGAAGGGAGGAAAGGAGGGGAAAGGTACAGGGAATAATTGGTAGGCATAAAATAGATGGGGAGAAGTTAAAAATGTTATAGGGAACAGAGAATTCAAAGAACTTCATGTACAACCCATGGACATGAACTAGGGGAGGGGAATGCTGGAGAGTTGGGGGGTGCAGGGGTTGCGGAGGGAGCATGAAGAGGGGGAAGCTGTAATAGCATAATCAGTAAGATACACTAAAAAGAAAATTCCTGGGCACAGCCTACATGGGCCTCATGGCCTGGCCCCTGCCCTGTTTCCCACCATCCTTCTTCGCCTTATTCTCTCCATTCCAACAACCTGGCCTCCTCCGTCCTTGCAATCAGGGCACGGTGTCATTTCCTCTGGGAAGCTTTTTCTGGTGACCTAACTTGGTCAGATCCCAGTATCACTGCCCCAGGTGACTCACCATGGAAGCCCTTACTATAGTCACATCTTATAGTTAGTTCTGTGACTGTGTGATTATTGACTGTCTCCCCAGCCCCTTCCAGTCTTTAAGTTCCAGAAGGACAGGACCTTGATCTGTGTTTGCTCATCACTGTGCCCCAGCGTCTAACACAGAACCTAACCCAGAGCTGGCACTCAAATGATTTGTGAAATGAAAGAACAAATTTACAGTTGGATATGGCTGAGTACATAGCATTTGCTTTTAAGAACAGGTCTGGGTGGGAATGAGATAGAGGAGGACTGATGACATAATTCCAGGGACATGAGAAGGGAAGGGTCCAGAAGGCAGAGTAGAGACAGAACTCCAACATTATCTCCTTCACAGTTTTGCCGTGCGCTCAGCTCCACTACCACACATGTACAGATCTGGTGGACCCTCGGAGGGCCAAACTGAGATGTTGCAAGAATCTGTAGTGCCTTCTGAACTGCCATGAAAGTCTAAATCATCTCCAGCTGACTTATCGTTTTGAGGACATTTTATTAGAGTTCAGCTCCTGAAAATTATGGATCAAATTTTAACATGCAAATTTTAATCACTGTTATACACCTCTAAGCTGAGAGGTCCTTAAGAAGTGTTGGTGCCCAGTCCTCAGTAGGGCTCTTAGTAGATGTTGGGTAGACTGGTGGATAGGAGAAGGAAAACAAAAGTTAGGATCCTTAAGATGTGGTGATCTCATCCAGGGCTCTCAAACTGAAAAGCCCACACGGGCCCGGAATGATTGGAAAGGAAGAACAGGACAGATGTCACTGTGCACGCACGTATTATCTGAGTGAGTGCTGGGGACTGGGCTCTTGGGAGCGCACACACCCTATCTAAAGGCATTTGGGTGGGAAATTGTAACATCTGAGCATGCCAAGGAGAACTTAAAGTCAAATCCAACCCAGCAGACGTCAGCTTGCAACTTCTGACTGGTAAGGTATGATGGTTGTGGTAGTCAGAATATCAGCCCCCTAAAAGATGTCCATGTCGTAATCCTCAAACGGATGAACATGTAACCTCCGATGGCAAAAGTGAGTTTTCAGCTGGATTAAGTTAAGGATCTGAGATTATTCTGTATTACCCAGGTGAGCCCAGTGTAATTGCAAGGGTCCTTCTAAGAGTAGGGAGGAGGGTCTAAGGCAGAGGGAGGTTGAAGGTGTAACATGGCTGGTTTTGAAAAGGCACGGGGAATGCAGCAAGCCTCTTGAAGTGGAAAAAAGCAAGGGAACAGATTGTCCCCTTCTTCCAAAAGAAACACACTCCTATTAACTTGCAGTTTCAGCCCAATGAAATACATTGGACTTCTGACCACTAGGGCTGTAAGATAATACGTTTGTGTTATTGTAAGCCACTAGATTTGTGCTCATTTCTTATAGCAGCAATAGGAAGCTAAATACACTGGTTAAGAGTATTCAGACTACAGAGACAGAATACCTGGATTTAAGTCCTAGCTCTGTCATGTGCTAGCTTTGTGGCCCCATTGGGGGTGGGGTTAAGGTATGCAACTTCCTCAGTTTCCTCATTTATATGATGGAAATGATAGTACATACTACCTCAAAGGGCTACTGTGAAGATGAAGTGAATTAGCATACATACAGTTCTTAGAAGCATGCCCACACATTTTAGGCATTAAATCAGCATTAGCTTATTAAATTACTATTTATTATTTGCAGAAAAAAAAGAACATAGGCCAGGCAGGGTCAAATACTTTGTCTTAGGAAAATAGGCTCAGAGCAGAGCCAGAACTAGAACTCAGACCCCATAACTCCTGTGCTGTTCAGTGCTTTGTCATTACAGTGCCACAGTACCATTTTCCTACCGAATTTATTTTCAGAGTCAAAACAACTAATTACAGCACATGCCGTTCCAGTGGGCTTAGCTGCATTTTGTAGCTATGATTATTAGCCTTGAGGTTCTCAGACCCTTTCAAGAGAGATGAAACATAACTAAAGGTGGGTTTCATCAGAAACTATGTGTGTTTGACCAAAAGCCTGCCTAGTTAATAACAGAACTTTGTCTGGTTATAGTAGAGTCCCTCATTGTTTTGTCCCCTCCGGACATAACCCATAAGAAAAACACAAAGCAGACAGAACCAGGCACACGTATCCAATACTGAAACGGTGGGCTGCTCGGGACAAGCCAGCGGGCATATTCTGCAGACATTTCTGGGCACAAGACTCCAAAACACTGGCCGACCTTCCAATATGCACTCTCCACCTTGAATCCAGAGGGCTTGTTCAAAACATATTGTCCCCAAAACCCTAGTTTCATTTAACACCTGGGTTTTACGAAATGGTCTCATAAAGGTAGCTGCACATCCCTATAAAAGAAATAAGTATTCTTGGGGAAAATACACTGAAAGATGAGGTAGAGCCCATAGGAAGCTCATTCTAAGTGGAGTCAGTGGCTGCATTCCAGACCTATGATGCCAGTTTGCTCAGTTGTGTGATCTCAAGCTCCCTCCTACGGTAGGAGAAGGCTAGTTTAGGAAGGACTTCAACACTGCTGAGTCCAAATTTAGAACCTCCAATATGGTGAATTTCCAAATGGGCAGCTATAAATGTAAAATACTTTGGAATACAATTTCTAGCAGTTTCCAGGGTGTGGACCAAAAATTCTTTCTCTGGCACTGAAACCCATTCCTAGTCATCTACAGCCTATGCAACGGTATCGGGGGATCGCAGAGCATATTGTTTTCGGGCCCAGTGCAATAAAAAGTGACAACAAGATTGAATTGAAAATGTTTACACTTACATCTGGGTCTTTCTTCAGATTCCATGATGTAAGAATCTTGCCAACTACAGACACTAGTAGCCAACCCTTGGGGAGAGGCCAGACTCTCTACTCGGGGAGAGTGCTCCTTTCCACCGCATGGGTCCCACTGGAAGACTTCAAGAAGCCTCAGACTCCACCCTCAATGAGCTGACACACCTCATCCCAGTGGGTGATGCAGAGTGCTGAGTAATTGCAGGGTTGTTACATAATTTCCAAGAGCTTCAAAACTGCGAATGCCCCTCGAATGCCGGGGCCCACTGTGTTTGCGCTGACTGTTCCTGGAGCCTCACACTGCTGCCATACAAGCTCACAGTTCTCCCCTCTGGTGACCTGGCCATTCACTGGTGACTTTCTTGTCACTGTGTGGTGCCTGCCCAGTGTCTGTCCCCACCCCCCTGCTGTTGCATCATAGCAAGTTCATGTCCTTGCTGTGTTTCACTTGTTACAGCTAAATTACATGCCGTGCCCGGCAACAGAAGTGTCACTTCTGTTCCTGTTCATTTGTCATTCCATGTCTAACAAGGCTGAGTGGTGATGGGTGAGGACAAGAAGAGCAGCTATTGTTCTTTGCAGACAGACAAGCTTCTTGCTCCTCCTTGGGGCCACGGGCCTCTTTCTGTTCTAACTGGGTCTGCACAGACAAGGCAGGAAGTGAGCTCTAGCCTCAGGGTGGGGAGAGAGAGGCAGAGGCCAAGGTCCCCAAGTGAAGAGGCCACAAGGAAAGAAAGGGACTTCTGTGAAGAGAAGTCCACTTGCCTGGAGGCACTGGAGGAGAGGGCTGGGGAGGGGCCTGCAGGGAGGAAAGAGGAGGGTCAGCTCTGCGGGGCATGACGTGAGGTGCCTTGCCTTTCCTGGAGTTGAAATTGAGGAACTGAGGAGGCGTCAGTGGCCAAAGTCAGTCTTTCAGAGCCCAGGATGGAACGAGAACTCCAGCTGCTGACTCCATCTCCTGTATCTACAAGGGCCAGAGGGATTAATGACCCAAGGAGGATATGATATGGTCCAGAAACTTTTCCTGGATTTTTTCCGCAGGCGGCTGAGCCAGAGGCCGACTGCAGAGGAATTGGAGCAGAGGAACATTTTGAAACGTAAGTGACTAAGCCCATGGCAATTCCTGATGTGTTTGTGGTGGCTCTCACTATGATTTAATGTAGGCCACAAGGTCTGTCCCTTGTGCCTGTGCGGTAATGACTGAGAACGTCTGATGGCTGAGGCTTCGTCCCCATGTGTCAGAACCTCCCAGACCAGCTCCCCATAGAGAGGGCAGATTCTCATCCACCCAGCTCTTTCGAAGCTACAGGCTGTCCAAGCACCTTTTCTATAGTGGGCTGTGAAGTCAGAGAGAAGATGAAAATTTGTTGTAAAAGAACTTATTATTACATGATTTTGAGGAGAGTTAGCACTGCCTTTAATCCAGAATTGGCTTGAAAGCTGCCAATACTACATTAGAAGCAAAGATAAGGCAGGTGGCCGTTTGAAACCTGGGGCTAGAACACGTCACTTTCCATTGTAGCTGGCCACTGGTGATCGGATCCCTCTCCCTCTGAACGCTCAAGTTAAAGTCTAGGAAAGCATTTCCAAGTGCTTTATGTTCATCTCTCAGCTGGCTTCTGGTGTGCCTGACTAAGCTCTCACTCAAGAAAAACTCACTGTCGCAGAGGACAGAAACAAACAAATGAGGCCCTTGTTCGGTTTAGGACAGAGATATTTGAAAATGTACAGCAAATCCAGATGGTGCTTAAAATATACAGGGGTTGGCAGAAGCAGGTTTACAGTTGTAATACAAATAAATAATACAAGAATTAATAAATAATAATACAAGAATAAACCATTTCACTTAACAACTGTAAACTACTGTTGCCCACCCCTGTTTGTATATGAAATACTAAAAGAAATCAAGCATCTCATGGACACCTGTATGCCTCAGTTTGGTGGTAGATACTGAATACTTAAAAAACAAAACCTCTGCTGGCACTCTGCTCTGGCATGATGACCACTCTCACCGACACTTTCCTCGGGATGGTCAACAAATAATATTTTTAGTTTAACTCATGACGCTCTCTTCCCATATGCACATCCCCTCCAATTTCTCTCCAGAAAAGAAAAGTAGATGTTCTGCAGAAATTCACAGAAACGCTGTGCTATGCACGTGTGCCTGAGCACGCGCACACTTTCCCATCATGTGAAAACCTCGGTTTGCAGTGCGTGGGTATTTCCACTTAGACCAAACTTCAGCGAAACTGTTCTAGATTTTACTGGTCTGCCCTTCTTCACTGTGGTCTTGTGACCTGATCGGCATGGAAGGTTACTGAGGTTCAGCTGTTGAATTTCCCCTGGGAAGGCTATGGTGGGAGGTGTGTGGGCGGGAAGCCCCTCCAGAGCACCCACCTGTGTGGTGTTTGCCTTCGCCAACACCCCGCCTCCCTGCGCCAGGCAGGCCACTATCCCCTCTCTCTCGGTGGGTGGTGTTTTTAGGGTTGGTCTTCCTCAGGCTCGAGTGCACCTCATGCGTTTTCTAGGATTCCAGGAGCTTATGTATATATTTTTAACCAAGGGATGTTTATTGAAGCTTCTAAACTCAATATGCTATAAAACAGAACTTTTTCAGATGATTTCCATGATCAAGGAAGCACTTAACCTGTGTGATGTCTCCCTTTCTGCCCCAACCTGATACCTGATCTATGATAAACTCTCCGTTGCTAGAGAGAAAGAAAAAGAGAAAGTGTCCCTTTATTCCTAAAATCACAAATCAGGTAAATAAGCTTCCTTCAAGGGGAAGCTAAAAACTTCCAGGAGATTGTTCAGGTTTCAGAAACAGTTCTCCTCCCAGCAAAGGTATGGGTTTTGGAAAGAGAGAGGATCAAATCCCCAGCCCACCCCACTTCCCCAGCCCCTGGGAGACCACGAGCTGACACTTGCATTGGGTTTTATTTCCATCCAGAAAATGCTCAAATCTTAGAGACAGTTAAGTAAGCCCGAGTGTCTTAAATTCAGGAGACTGAAGAGGCTTAAAAGATTGTTTCCACTTTTCCTTCTCTTTCCTCTTCCTTCTTGTCCTGTTCAAATAGCTGCAAATTCAAGAAATGCTTGAGCAGATCCAGCTTGATCATTTCATAGTTCCAAATCTTTTCAGAAAAAAAAAAAACCTCATTTTTCCTCTTGGTTCTCATTTCTTCTCTGTATTCCGGAACATTGTTTTCCTAAATATGTTTTTCTATTTCCCCAATCTGATTGTGATAGAAGAAATTTTTAGTGGGCTAAGAAAGCACCCTGAAGCACATTGTTCTAAAACTTACTTTCTGAGCTCTCAGTCCTGTGCAACGCCGCCCTGCCCAGGCCTCTGGAGAAGGTGCACAGAGACGACGGGCTCTGCGGCTGGCCTCCAGATCCCACTCCCAGCCCCGCCCTGCCCAGCCCTGCGGACAGGACTCTCTTTGTTCAGCAGCCCGGGAGGCAGTGCACACGTCTAAGCACACACTGAGCACACTCTGATGGCGGCAGCGGTGATGACATCATGGCCTCCCCTGGCCTCTCTTCCCACTTGCCCACTAGGGTTGTCTTGGTTCCATTGGCCTGAGAAAATATACCCTGGGTTTGTAAATGGCTTTGAACTAAAGGTATAGATTCCATAGGTGGCCTTGGGGCCCCACCCCTGAGAAGGGCCTAAGAAATGCAGACAGGAGATGATGGTCCCATGCTCTGTCACAGAATGCCATTTGTGGCATGGGAAGAAGCCTATAGGGCGAGGAATCCCTGACGGGAGTCTGAGGCCAGTACCCAGGAATGAGGAGGAGGAGGGCCAGCTCTGAGCAGACTTTGGCAGGGGGAAGAGGCATGTCTCCTCGTGAGAAAAAAGGAGGTGGGCTGTTTGTCTAACTAATTAGCTATGTGTGGTGTGAGCAGCCACTTAACCCCCTGGGCTTTCACATCCTCATTTACAAACTAAGAGGGGTACACTAAGTGGCCCTAACATTCTGTGAGTTTGTACATTGTAACCAAGCACCTCAAGCTGCCTCCTAGGCACCCCCCTCTTCCAGACTGGACCTCCCTCCTCCCGCCCTCCCACCTGCAGATGTGGCTGTCTGGCTCTCCGTTTCTTCTGGGTCTGGCTGCCTGCCTCCCATCTTATTTATCGCTGATAGATTAGTTCATATTAAGATATCAATGGCTGACTAGTTTAATGGGTTTTTATCTAAGAGAAATTTGCATTTTTAAAGGAATTCTGAGAGGGAGATAGGATCTTTAAACCCAAAGGGAGGAGCTTCCACATGGGTGGTTTGGGGCCCTGTGGGCAGGGCACAGTGGGGACCTCTGGTGACCTCGGCCCACAGCAGGCCATGGGCTTCTCTGGTGCTGCCCCAGACAAGATGCTCATCCCCACAGGCAGCCAGATCATGCCTCTGTAGTGTCGCCCAAGGGCCTGAGTTCTGCTCTGAACTGCCGTCTTCCTTCCAGGAGGAGCTACAGCCACCTGCGGTGGGCGTTGGCGGTGGTTGTGGTGGCCGCTGTCAGGGCTGGCGAGGAGGGGCAGGCTGGGACCCCGCTTCCGTGCACAGCAGCTTCCCTCTTTCAAAGATCTGCCCTGTGCTCAGACAACAGAATGGCAAGTGTGCGCTGACACGAAACGTTTAGCTATCGAAACATAGTTTAACACTAGTGATTTCACAAGGAGAGAATGCGTGCCCGGGCACTCCTAGTGTGCCCTGCGCCAACACCAGCTTGAAGCGGCTGTCTTTCACTCACGCCGTTCTAAATCTGGTGGGGGAGAACCAGAGACATTCTTTGACTTCTGTGATTTTAGGCGTTATGTGTATAGCCACACTTCCATTCCAAGGCCCGGAAGGCAACTGACGTACCCAGGTCATTCGGTTAGCTGGAAGGGAAAAACAAGCCCGAGTTCTCTGCCCTGCGCATCTCTGCTCCCTTCCCCAGACCCTCTAACCTGCAGCTCTAAACGTCTGATAAGTAAGTCACCCCACATATTAAGCTGGAGACATTTAGGCTCTGGACTCTCCTCGTCTGAGACACTCGTTAAAGTCTAAATGCAGGCAATTGTATCCTACTTTCTGGCCTCACACGTGCTCAGTGGACTCCTTGGAAGATTCAAAGAATTCATGGGATCAGGGCTTTCGAAAGGTGAGCACTTTGAAATTCCTTTCTGTGCAGCCAGGCTCACATTTGGCATTGGCTGGACCTCACTGTGTCCCCACAGGTGACAGGCACCCTGTGGGGCCAGCCTTGGGTTCTACTCCGAACAGTGCACCAGACACAAGGGCCACGTCACAAGGAGCCCCTGCAGTCACTGTGAGACTGTGAGGCTTCCAAAGAAGGGTGCCTTGCCTCCCCCCAAATACCCATGTCATGGCTAACACCCCCACTTCCCCACCTCATTTGGGACCTCCCCCCTTGCCTTGTAAGCCATACCTCACCCAGCATTTCTGCCTCAGAGACTTGAAACCCATGTGACAGAAAGAAAACAAAGTAAGACAGCCTGCACACCACCACTTGGAAATAATGTAGGAAGTTTGGAAAGTGTCCCCACAGGCCGAAGTCTGGCCCAAGACAGAAGCCTTCTCTTCCCCTTTTTACATTGCGAGGTGCTTGGCCCAGAGCTGCACAGGTTCAGATATGCTCTGTGTGCAACACTGTTTACAGAATCAAAAGCGTCTTCCATGTTTCTTTCAGCTCGGAATGAACAAGAGGAACAAGAGGAGAAAAGAGAGATCAAGAGGAGGCTAACTCGAAAGGTGAGAAAGTTCTCCACCAAGAGCTGGGACAGGAGGTGGGGGTGCTTTCCACGCCTGTGTGCCCTGCTGGCCGCAGTGGCCTCGCAGCTGCCCGTCCCCTTGCAGGCGGCGCGCGTGCTCCCCCACCTCGCTGTCAGAGCGTGCAGCTGCCTGGCTCTCCAGGACCTCTCCAGGGGACCGTGGCCCACTCAGCTGCATGACCTTCAGTCCTTTTATCTGGTGACATTCTGTGTTGCATGACTTTGTGACACTCACCGGCCCCCAAGCAACTTGATGTCAAGTGCATTAAATTTGCAATTACAGTGAACATTTTATTTTTTAAAATCTACTGTTACCCCATCAAGCAACTGGAAACTCATTGTCAAAATTGGTAGCACAAATATAACACGGTTATTTGCTGTGACCTTGGGAACATATGAATTTCCCTTGCCTCCCCTGAGACTGTTCCCTACCTATTAGCTAAGAACTGTTAGACTCCATTATGCTAAATCCAATTTGGAGTATTGAATTAGGAAACATCCTAAAGTACTGATAAATATTATGAAGATATCTGAAAAGCACTTAGGAAAAAAGTCATAAAACTAGAATTTTTATATATTTTTAATGCCCAAAATAGACAGCTTGGTGATGCCCTGCAGGCCCAAATGGACTGGATTCTACCCGAGTGCCCTTGTTCACAGCACTTTTATTTGAGGCTCTTCCTGGATGATGTTGACAGGTTAAGTGACGACACACAAGCTATAATACTATGTTCTATCTAATGAGAGGGGTTTGAATCCACCTTCCCCAGTGGTCATCTTGAGAGAAAGATTCTCAAATCTCAGACAGTTAAGAGTCCCATTAAAATTAATTTTAACAGTTTATTCATGGATTTCTCTCCATAGAAATATTGCACAAAGGCAGAAATTCAAAGATCCTAAAATATCATACCAATTATTAAGGTGGTGACTTGTGCTTCTCATACTCTTAGAGCATCCCAGACTTCTGGTGGCAAGCCAGATGCCATCCCAATTGAAAGTAGAATAAACAAGCTCCTGAAAGGCCAATGACAGGCCAGGATCCCCATGGTGGGAAGCAGAACAAGAGCTTCGTGACCTCTGTTCACCCAGAGGCCCTCACCCCAGTCACAGTCTGAGTCTTTAAATCCTTAAGGCCACCCAGTCTTTGGACATGGGTCACCCTTTGCCTGGAGACTGAGGAGTGAGGAGGATGTGGGGGAGGGAGATGCATTAACTTGTTCTAAGTGTGACCATGAAATGACTGTGGTATCAAAAAGAGGCTCATTTCTAGTACAGAAAGGTCCACACATTCAGAAAAATGTTTAAATCCAGTTTTCATTAAGTCCATTGGAGTTGATTGCTGGGACCTGAAAATTCTCCCAAACTTTAGAGTTTCTAAAAATTAGTATAAGGGAAATACTTAAACATCCATCTAATTCTTATCTCTTTAAGAGAGTATATAATTTTGTTGAGAAAAACTTGACAAATTGCATAACTCGGCAGGGAGGAGGGTGCCACCCCACACCCGTCTCCCCGGGGTGGGCTGCACTGGGGACAGGCAGCTCAGCAAGCTCATCGGTTCGGCAGGTCGGCAAGGCACGATAAACACCTCCCCTCCTCTGGGTTTCCTGCCCGTCCTCCTGCCAGGAACACTGCCTTGTAATTTCAGCATTTCCCTCCCCGGGACTGGCTTGGCAAGTTAGAAATAATGAGCTTGAGTTGGTGGGGGGCGGGTCGGTCACTGTTCTAAGGGAGAGACTAGAAGAAGCTCTCACTTCTCTTTTTGTGGACAGAGCTGTGAGCCTGTCAGCAGGTAGGGAGCCCACCACCTCCTGGCTCCGGGCCAGTTCTTTTTCTCGAGGGCCTTTGTCACACCGAGACCAGATGCCAGTGATGGTGGCTGCCTTTCAGTAACTTACCCTCCGCCCAAGGACTTCCTCCGTCCAGTTCCATTTAATCTCAATGCACTGGTGAGAAAGGTGGAACCCAGTCGCTGGTGCTGACAGCCGCAGACCAGTCATTTTCTTCAGCAAAACTGATATTCTCCTAAAAATTATGTTTTGTCTTTTAATAGAGGCCTGCTTCCCCTTCTAAAAAAATAATGCTAGCTAGCTAAATGGGTAGATAAATGGGAAAAGATGAGGAAGGAAGGGAGAGAGGGAGGAAGGAAAGAAAGAAATCCACTTGGGTCAGGTTATATTAATATTGAAATTTGGGTCTCAATTATTCTTTTGTTGAGTATTTGCTTGCCAGTGATATTACTGCTGCCATAGATTGATACATAGTGCTACCAACCCCTGCTCTCTGCCTCTTCTTCCGGTCCACCACCCCTAGAAAATCAACTTTGGCCACACAGATCACTTCCTCAACATCTGAGGAAGGGCCTCGGGTTCTCATGCCCCGATGGCTGCAACCAGTCACAAGGTAAAAGGACATCTCCTGCACCCCACGTGGCCGGGGCAGGAACCCATGCTCCCATGGGGTCCCAGTGGCCCACACACCACCTGGGCCTCTCCCCGCAGAAGTGGGGCCCCTCCTCACCCCCTCCCCCAGCAGGGGGGTGAAGTGGGTCATTGACTTGGGGAACTCATGTCTAAGGTCCCATGGGATTCAGGCATGAAAAATAGTCCCTGGCCTTCAGAGCTGACAGTTTTCCGTTCACTCCAGACTCTGCCATCGACAGGCTATTAGTAAAACCCAGGTCATGATTTCCAGAAATATAAACTACAAACCTCACGCTTACAACTTTCTTGTGTCATGGCACACTTCGAAAATAATTCCTTTCGTCCAACACCCTGGGGTAAACCTTGGTAGTCCTAAGCAGCACAAACTGGGGATTTTGAGTGGGAATCCTTCTTTATCTGGAGTAAATATGGTAAACATTAACTGGCTTTATGTACTTGAACAGTAAAACCAAAGCTCCCCACACTCACATTTTTGAGTCAGGCCGGACCTCCATTTCTATTTACAACAACCCCGGCCGTAGAGCCTGGGTGGCCTATGGTTTCCTGCAATGGGCTGGCACTGATGCTGAATGTGCCTCCACGAAAACCAGGGCTGCCTCAGGACAGACCAAAGCCACTGTGAGGAGAGCCACATGCGGTCCAGGCATGTGAGTCCTGCCATGGCCCCAGAGGCCTCTGATCCCCACATCTTCCCACCACTGGCCAAAAGCGCAGTGCCAGCTGCCTTGGTCCTGTCTGCAGCTTCACAAAACATATCACCATCCTAGTTAATACCTGCTAGGCAAGCACCTGGTCATGCTCCTTGGTGTAGGCCAGTGGGCAGCAGGTTGGAGCCTACTGGCACCGGCGGAGGTGTGGCAACTGCATGGGAAGGGTGAAGCAGGCAGGGTGGTTGGACTCCCTTGTGTGTGTCTGTTTTATCTGCCTTTGTGGTAAGATTCTATCTGACCACATCTTAATAGAATTAAATACAGTCTAAGGCTTGGAGGAAAAATTACTTGTAAATAATATTGGTTAAACATGAATTGCTTTTAAATAATACCAATCGCACGTGAATTGACAGCATCCTGAAGAGAGGGCAACTATGTTGCTCCAGAAGAAACCCACCCAGTGACTGGAGGAGAGAATAGAAACATCAGCCTTACATTGTTAACGTACAAAAAAGGGGGCTAGTGAGAGACATCAGGAGATGGATAAATACAAGTTCTCTTTTTACGTGCTTCGTTCCCTCGCTGCAGACCCATCCAAAGGCCCACCCCAAGGCTTCTTTGGCATAAACATAGCCTGGCTCTGCCTCGGTGGCCCGACCTCTCATTTGGACTCCTTGAGGAGCAGTCTCCACATTCCCACTCCGGCAATTCCCCGGAGCCTGCATGGACACTGTTTTGTGTCTAAAACACATCTATAAAATGATTTGCAAACCCATCTTTCAGAGAGCACTAAATTTGACACACGGATATGGACTCGCAAATCCAAAGTAAGACAAAACCTTTGTGTAAGGTTCCTGTCACCTGATGCCAGAAGCAGGACAGGTGTGGAAAAATCCTCAGCAGATACCCACACCCACAGAGGGACAGCTGCTTGTAAAGATGGAGATACTACTGTGTACCTAAGAAAGAGACAGCCAGGCTGTCCACCTGGCTGGGCCTGGAGCAGCTCAAGGAATAATAAAACTCTCTCTCTCTCTCTCTCTCTGTCACTGTGTGTGTGTGTGTGTGTGTGTGTGTGTGTGTCTCATTCTCTCTCAGTTCTAGAAAAGTCCTGGGTGCAGGAATCAGGAGCCTTGGGTCTCCACCCGGCCCTGTGCCCCCTCTCCGTGTGATGTGTCAGTTGCCTCTCTGAGCCTTACTGCAGCACCTATAAATTCACAGATGGATCTAAACTTCTCGGGTTGACTGTGTCCAACTCTCTTCCTCCTGCAGCTCAGCCAAAGGCCCACAGTGGAAGAACTTCGGGAAAGAAAGATCCTCATCCGCTTCAGCGACTACGTAGAGGTGGCAGATGCTCAGGACTATGACCGCAGGGCGGACAAGCCATGGACCCGCCTCACCGCCGCTGACAAAGTAAGCAGAGGGGGCAGGAGGGGGGCAGCAGGTCTCCACACCTTGGTTTTGCCCCTATACTGGATTTCTCTCTTGCTGCCTGGGATGCTGTACTGCAACCAACAGCAAAGCCACCATCACGGTCCCGGTAATGGAGCACTCAGTGCCCGCTGGGCAAGCTGAGAGTCCCATGTCCCCAGCACCTTTCCCCTGGGCTCCAGATAATCTGCAGGGGTCACTGCATTGGTTCTTCACTGTTCTGGAGAAGGAACAAAGTGGACAGTGATACTGGGCTGCTTTACAGAGGAGAGGCAGCGTGGGACACTGTGCCCAGAGAAAGGAATAGCACAGGGGCGGCACAGGGCGGTTCAGGGACACGAGACTCCACACTCACCACGGACCTCCGTGTGGAGGACACTGTCCTCGGCACCTAGTGGGGACTCACAGAACCAGAAGGGACCAAGGCACTGTGCCTGCAGTTTTTGTAACCTAATGGCAAAAACAGGACACGAATCACAGATAGCAAAACACGCCCCACTACACTAAGCCCTCATCGATTTGGAAAACAGAAAGAATAACAATAATCTGAACTTGAGTTTGTTTTATAAGAAATGCAGGGGTGCAGATGACAAGTCATTCTCACCTGTCCATTCAAAGTGTGTTAACATGAAGCTCTGGTTGGTCCTCCTTGGTGGTTCTAGTCCAGTCACCAGCGGGAACTGGTGAGCTGAGAACCTTTTTAAAAAAAAGTCTAAAATAATGACTATGTCCACTGTACATGTGACATCAGGGCAGCTCTGGGGTACACTGCATCTTCCCCGGAAGGTCCTGCCTTCTTGGCCTCACACTCCTCGGAGCCAGTGGCTTCTTCACTGGGACAGAGGAGGGAAGCTGCAGTTGGAGGGAAACTGACGTGGCCCGAGGCAGACACCTCCGGGCCTGGCCACCCACAGATCCCGATGAGGGGGAAGCTCCGCCCTCGCCTTAAACGCAGCTCCCCTCGTACAGGAATTCCTGATGCGCGACCCCGGGTGCTGGCACAGACAGAACCAGCCACAGGCGGCTGCATCTGTTGTGCCAGCAGCAGAGGCCCCAGCCCTCCTTGTCTTGCTCACACTTGCCCTGCAGAGTGCCTGCTTACCGAGGACAGGGTGTCACAGGTGCCAAGGGGAAGTGCAAGGCAACTCCACACGCACATGCCCAACCTCTGAGGCGCTGTTAGGTGGGCAACCCGGAGCTGCTGGGGAGGGAAGGATGAGAGCCGGTGCCTTCTGGAAGCTCATAACCTGGCACTTAAACACTAGTGTGCCCTCCTTCCCTGAGGGGAGCCCATCCGATGCTACCTAAAGACTTCCGCCCTCAAACTCTCACTGCTGTGATATTCCCATCAAAGCAAATATCAGCCTCAGAAAGAGCTCTACGAAAGGGCATGTGTTGCAGACCCTGAGGTGCGAGGTTTCCTCTGACCCCAGGCACCCTTGTACTCCAGACCCTCCTCACCTGTCTCTTCCCTGTCGGTTGCCCAGCCGGATCAGTGGGCAGTGCTCTAAGGGCGAGGTTATTCTGGTTTATCTCAGAATATACTACAGTTATTCAAAACATCCCATATACCCACCATAGTGTAAAAAATATCATCTCAGCACCAAGAAAGCTGTGAACGAATGGAGACCTTATAAATCAAAGGAAACCGGGGAGTAGGGTGGGCGGGTCATCCACCCCTTCCAGAAATATCCATGGGAAGCATTGCTGTGGCTGGGACGAGTTAAGACGGTGTGCCTAAGGAAGATGAGAGGTTGGCACTGAACTTCGTGCCCAGGAGCCCAGGAGTGTGGGGCCGGTGTGCACGCACTCTGGACGCCAGACAGAATTCCATAATCATTTGCAATGTAAATTCAAGGGTATAGGGAATCTCAGTAGGTTCTAAAGGATATCTCAGGTAATTTTTTTCTCCCAATGAAAGAATCCATTTTGTATGGCTTTGTCAAAGATAAAAAAAAAAAAAATTGTTAGAAATGAAACTAAAAGTGAACTCCTTCCCATCTGCCTCCTCTGCAAACTCACGGCCTCTCTTGTTCCAGGCTGCCATTCGAAAGGAGCTCAATGAGTTTAAAAGCACTGAGATGGAAGTTCACGAATTGAGTAGACATCTAACAAGGTTAGTATCAATTGTGGGTTTTCCCCTCAAATTGTAACATTTACTTCCAAACTACCTGTCTGCTCCAGGATTACAGGCCGTGTGGTGGGTGCAGTGAAGGGGAGGTGCAGAAAGGTCAGCATTAGGTCCCCACTGTGGTTACTGAAAGCAGGGGAAGGGGCATTAAAGGCCCAGCCAAAAGCCCCCTTTGGAAGAAAGCCTAAGTGTTTCTACAAGAACTGAAGCTGAGGAGAAAACATCAGTGGCAAAGTACAGCCAGTCAGCAGAGGCCAAACCTAGCTCGCCTCTGGGATTCCATGCCGGCCTCCCAGGAGGCCCTGTGTGATGACGCTTGGGAAAACTGAACACAGCGGTTGGCAGGCTTATGTAAGGTCACTTGGCTAGTCAGTGGCAGAGCCATTGACAATCCTGGTGACACTCTCCTTTGGGGAATCTTTGGAGAAATGGTGCCTGGACTTGAGACACGGGGTTGAGTTCTGCACCTGGCTGCCGAGTCTGGGCTGAGGGCACCAGGGCCACCGGATTAGTCCCTAGGTGTCCAGATGAAACTATTCCAAACCTGAAGGTGAATTCACTGGGTCTCGGGTGCCCGAGCAGCTCTGTGGGCATATGCCTGTGGTAGAGAGAGATTTAAAATTCCCTCTCGCTGTCAGAAACAAGGACTCTGAGGATGGAAAGCTTGAACTGGGAAACCGAGCACCTTTGACAGATGCTTGGTCTTTATTTAAGTATTTGTTTTCCTAGGTTTCACCGACCTTAACAGTCAAAGTCCTCTTGAGTGCTATGCTGTCTTCAAAACATAAATTTATAAGAACCATAAGTGCTGGTATTTATTCACTTCCCCATCACGATGTAAATCTTCTGAACTGCCTTTTTTAAAAAGAAGAAGAAAAATAAAAGGAAACACAATCAGGATTCTGTTTGTGAAAGCACCATGGTTACTGCTCCACGGTCAGAGCTGCTGGCACCACCGCAGACCCCAGACTGGACCCATCGCCGGCAGGGCTGCCAGCACCTGCGGCGCCTCAGCGAAGACTCTCCGGCCCTCGGAGCAGCCCCAGTCCTCTCCAGCCAAGCCCGGCCAGCTCTGTATTCACTTGGGCTCCAGGGAACCTCTTCCTCAAAAGTATCTGTCACCTAAGTCCAAAGAAAGCCAAGGTGGTGGGTGTGGCCTGGGAAGGACTTCACAAGGCAAATGATCTGGTCGGCCTTCTAGACCCGGCCAAACACACTGGCTGCAGGCATGGCTTCTGGTTTGGGATCCCCATAGGAGGAGGATGCTGAGAGGGAGCACTGGCTCAGTTGCACTGACCTTTCTCCCTCTGGCCACCCTCCATGCAGCGAGCAAAAGGGAAGAGCCCTTTTCCCAGGGGGAGTCTGTGGTTGATGGTCAGTCCTAAGAGTGCTTGTGTTCCAGGCATGCGAGGCTGACACTGAATGCCTATTCTGTCCCCTCAGACAGAGGCAAGCTGCCTTCCAGGGAGCTCTGATTTGGAAGGGGAAAGTCGCCATCTGCTCAGTTCAAGTGAACTGACCCATTGTATTCAAAGTCCAATGTTACAGATGATCTTAATGCACACGAACAGCCATCACTAAGGTGTGCCTATAGTATCATGCTCGTGAGCAAAAGGACCATATTGAGGGCACGAAGGCTGAAGGCTGCCGTGAGAAACTGCTTGGCTGAGGTGTCGTTTTCTCGGTACGTCCCAGCGCTGGTGACTGTATGGCTGGGAGTTAATGGCTTCTGAGTGTAGAACCAGTGCCTGCAGGCCAGAAACCATGCCTGAAAGACCGGTGTCCCAGTCACTGATGGGCTGATTGGTACCCCAGAACCACTTGATGGCCTTCTTGTCTCCTGTCTTTGCACTGAAGAGTCTCTATGGGAAAGCCCCAGGGCGTGGCACAGGCCAGCATCATGCCAACACCAGCCATGCCTGCCTTGTGCTGTGCCTCCCTGCTCATATTTATCCACAGAGAACCCTTCCTTGCCCTCATAAGGCTGGTGAGGGTGATTGGAGACATATCCCTAACTGTTCTCCTCACTTGGGACCACAGGAAAGCATGCCCTGTTAACTGAGGGCAGCATGTGCAGGGAGAGAGAGAACAAGTCCCAAACCCTAACGGCCGTCTCCCTGGGGCCCATTGCAGCAGTTCTGTTTCCCTCCTGGGCACTTGCAGGGCCTCCGTCACCAGGCTCTGCCTGGCCACCTGCAGTGGTCTCAGAGTTACCATGATCTTTCCAGGGAATGGGTCGCTCTCCACCACACATGCCCAGGATTTAGAAAGATGCCAGCTGGGCCTTCACAACAAAGAGTTAACCAGTCCCCACCACCAACTGTGTGGGACGCAGGTTACTCTTGGGATGCACGCCATCAGTGAGGCCACTCACTTTCTGCAGGCATTCCCGGCTCTCGTGGCCAGCATTACCCAGAGCTGTGTGTATTTGCAGGGAGCTCCGGGCAGTTCTCCAGGCACTGCCTACCAGCCGCTGCAAAGCTGCATATGCTTTGCTCGCAGCACCTGGAGCAAGCACGCTGCCCCCCGTCCCAGGAGGATGCCATCACTAGACCCTTTTTTTTCTTTGAATGCTGAATCTGAATAGTTACTGACATGGGTAGAAGTACCTTCAGGGAAAATGTGTGTGGTCAGGACTTCAGTGTGGCTGTAAGCACTGTCTTCCCAAAAGGCTTGCTGACGTCTGAATGTGCAAATGATATGACGAAAGATGTAGGGCTCTTTCATTTGACTTCTCTATGGCAGGCACCTATTCGAGGCGGAGGTGCCTGCCTTGCTGGGAGCTGAGTCCAAGCTTCCTCTTCCTGGCAGCTGTGCTTCCAGTGGCTCTCAGTGCCCTGGCGGCAGGGTCAGGCCCTCCCCTGGCCCAGGAGCCAGTCCAGTGGGAACTCATTCCATGACCAGGGCTCCTCCAACCAAGGCCAGTGGCTTCTCTGCTCGCCTGGGTTCTTGGGCCTTTAGGATTCCAGGGGACTTGAGGCCCAAACCAATTTCTGTGGAGCCAGCCAGCTGGTAGTCCAGGTTTTCCGCCCAAAGTGCCCTACTCTTGCAGTCCCCTTTGTTCATGGAAGAAGTTGAACACATGCTCTACTCGTCTTCCTGCAGAGTGCCATTCTCCAGAAGTCACTTGCAGGGTTAGGGGTGCACCCTCCATGCCACTGAGAGCTCCCACCACAGAGGTGGGTGATTTCAGACCCACTGTAAGTGGCTCAGCAGCCTCAGTGGACCCCAGATGGCACCTCAGCTGTCTCTTTCCTTTCCTGATATCTTGAGGTCTTTACAGAAATCTATCCAAATTCCTTTTTTGCCACACTATTATGACAATTGAAAAATGTGTGTTACTTTCCACGATGACAAATTGACATTAATTATGGGGCAGGGAGGATGGCCTACCTGGTTTACAATGCGTTCCTTTTCTGAAAAAGCTGTGTTTTCAAGTAAAGTTTTATTTCCTGTGTATAAATTTCCAGCTGAGCCTCTTGTCATTTGGATTAGCATGAAAGGAAAAATGTGGTATTTCTCAGATCAAAATGTTTCCTTTGAAACAAGACACTGCCCAGCCCCCCGTTGCCTCTGTGACAGACCAGTGCCATCGGTCGGCCTCTGTGCTCTTTCGAAATTGCGCTGTTCCCTCCCAAGACCCCCAAAGCCCTGGAAAACGTGAAACTTTAGCCTTTATATCAGATTAGAGAAACCAAACAGTGTGACGGTAGATGTGGTGAAACCTCCAAGTTTATTTTTCTCCCGCTTATGAACGTGTATCTCTATTTGCTGAATGACAACCGTGGAGTGTGCTTCGGTGAATGGCCGCCCGGCTCCCCCTGCGCACAGCCAGTGTGCCGAGGTCACCTTAAATGAGTCCTTCCTCCCATTTGTCTGTTAATCCCCAAACCGGTTGCTTTTTCCACTTGCTTCCCAGGTGTCTGTACATAGTTTTTCTTTGTATAGGAGAGCTCTCTCGTGTTCAAATTTAACAGACGACGGCTGTGTGAGGAAGACAATGTAAATAGAATACAAATTAAACTGGATCTCTATGGCCTAGGTTTTGTACATACAGAAACTGCATGGTATTTAAATTATTGTTTGTCTCTGATGATGTATGCAGTTTCTTTAAAAACAATTCAAAAAATCTTAAAAAATCATTTTCTTGCCTCCTGTGTGTTCTATCAGCCACCAAAAATCCTTAGTTGGGCTGGGGAAGGGGCATGAAGGCAGGGGCAGGTCACCTCATCTGCAACATTGTACAAGGTGTGGGGATGCCAGGCAATCTCACGTTTCTGGTACTGCTGGGGAGGGAAGGGTTGTTGCACGTAAGTTAACTTTCTACATGACATTTGTGTGCCAGGACTTTCTTCCATACATTTGTTTTAAGAATGTCTAAAATGCATTGCCCAACTATCTGCCCTTTAATAATGTGGGATTGATGAATGTGAGTTGACTTGGTAACTCACTCAGAACCCTCTGAGCAGCATCAGATACCAGACACCCTTATATCGCAGCAGGGCCTTGGAGGGGCAGGGGGCGCTTTGAGGTCTCACTACCCAGAAGCGTGAGCCTCAGACCACTTTACTCTTTCAGTACTGATATCTGACTCCTTTCTTGAGAAGACTGGGTATTTGTCCTGTAAAGCAAAGAGCTTTACTATTTAATCTTCTGGTCCTAACATCTTTTTGAAGGTTTGGGAGAAGCAAGCAGGGCTGCAATGCTTTCTGGCTACACTTGAGGTGGGGGAAATTGCTGCATGACATGTCCTTGGTCCAATGATATAGGAGTGTGGCTCTGGGAAAAAGCAACCTCACACAGCACAGCTCTCCAGCACCGTTGCTGGGAATCGCCCAGGAGCCTTGTCAAAGTGCCGGTGCCAACTCAATAGATCGGGAATAGTAGGGGGAGGACCTGAGAGTCCTCATTTCTAACTAGCTCCCAGTGCATGCTAATCCACTGGCCCAGGAATCACACTTCTGAGGAGCAAGGGTTTGAGAGAACAATGCAAAGGGAGCCGCTTTTCCATTGCTTGGGAACCTCCAGCCTGGGAAAGCAGAGTGACCCCATACACTGTTGATGTCTTTGCTGAGAGCATCGCCCAAACCCCACTGGAAGTCAGCATCCCATGGCATTGCACCGGGGGGTACGCACGGCGCTCAGCTGTGCAGGAGGAGGGCCACCGGGGCAGGAGTGGCCACAGCAGAGAGGGCGAGTGGTTTGCTGGAAGGATTTCAGTTCCAGGCTGAGCTTCTCCCTTCTTCCTTCTCCTCACCAGCGGAGCTCTCAGTAAATCTAATAGTCAGAACTCAATTACAGTTATCCAAGAGAGTGCAAAGGCTAGAAAGAGAAGCTTTGGTAGAACCCCCAACGGCCTCCACCTTGCTAGAGGGAAGGAAACCAGCCTCTACCCTAGAGGGAGCCCTTTTGGAAGTAAAGGAGGGTCACAGTTCCACATTCTCAGGTAGAGGGGCTTGGTGTGTCCATCCTTGGACCTGTTTACACCATCCTATGACAGAGAAGCAGTGTCCCTGTCACACTTAACTGGACAATTTTGGTCAAGTCACTTAATTTCTCTGGGCCTCTATGTCCTTATCTGGAAAGTGAGGGCATTGAATTAGACGTTCTCTATTGACCTTGAGGGCATCAACTTGCTAAGAGTTTATCTGGATTTCTAAAGCACTCAAGTTAGTCCTGGGGAAAGAATAAGCTCGAGGTAAGTCCTGCCACGGCAGTCTCCTGAAGGACAGTTTGCGTTTCTCCAGACCACCTGCCAGTCTGGCACACGTGCCTGCCACCCTGCCCACCCTTTCCCACTCAGTTTTGTGGACCTCGCTCGTCCTAAAGCTACCGTCAATTGCATTACTTGACTCCTTCCTGCCTCTCTCTTCCTCTGGGCAAAGCACCCTAGAGGGGCTTGTGGGCCTCCAGCAGTGGTGCTTAAGACACAGCCTGTTGTCTTCTACCACACCCCAAGTTGGAGGGCGCCTCTGTGATGTGGTATTTATACCTGCTTATTCAGCCTATGAGTGGTTTGATGCCAAGACACCTGCTGGCTGGCTCTCCACAAGCCCTAGAGCAATCCTGGACTCAGAGGGCTCCGTAGCTACAGGTCAGATCTGCCCTGAGCTCCTGACCCAGGTGTCCAAACACCACAGAGCGGCAGTGCAGCACAGACGCCACCTGAAGAGCAGATGGTGCTGAGCCCACACGCCCTGGGGTCAAATTGTGGCTTCTGTCCCTCAGTAGCCTTGTTAACTTTGGTCCACTTGTGCCTCAACTTCCTTATCTGTACAATGGGAATAATGGCACTTACTTTATAGGGCTGTTAAAACAAAACAGTATGTGTAAGGTGCTTAGCACTGTGTCTGACACAGAGTCGGGCCTGAGTCAATGTCAGCTCTTCTGCTTCACGAGTATGTCTCCCTCGCGGGCGTCCCAAACTCAGTATGTGCTAGACCACTGCTTCCATGTTTCCCACCCCCATCCCTCTGCCCCGTCCTGTTCCTCCTCATTCCCTTTTTTAGGGAATGGCATCTCGAAGAAGTCACCTCCTCCTCCCCACTTCCAGCTAATCATGAACACCTGCCAATTAGCTCTCACAGCTTCTCCGTGCTCTTCCATTAAGGGCCTCCTCTCCTGCCTAGATGACGAGTCATGGTCTTCTCACCTGTGGTTTTCACCTGTCCAATCCTACTGCCCGAGTCCTCTATCCCAACACACACTTGCTCACCACATTCCTGCACAATGTCTGCCATGGCCCCCATGTCCTACAAATTCCCAATCTCCAGTGAGCCTCCCTCAGTGTCAGTGTGCCCCGCCCCCAGCCGTAGCCTCCTGCTCGAGGGTTCTGGGGCAGGCCTCAAACTGTGTGTGGCTTTGGAGCCCTGCGAGGGGGCCCGTGATGTGTCTGTGCTGTGATGACCCCCTCAGGGACAACCAGGGCTGACAAGGGGCTTCGGGGACTGAACACCTAAGCCTCCCTGAACAGAGTCCAAAAGAGGCCTCACTTACGTGACCCTAGAGTCCTCATTAGAACTCTAATGAGGAGCCAGGGCACTCATGCGTGCAAAACATCCCAAACTGTATGAACAATGGTTGTCCCCTGCGGTACCTGACGCGCGGCATCCCTGATTTCTAACTCCAGCTCTCTGGACGCTTGATTCCTATCATTACCACCACTCGCCGTTCCCATGTAATAAATGTTCACTACATACCTGGCACTGTGCTACGCCACTTTCACACACAATTTAATGTCATCTTTACAACACCTGTGGCTTCCAAACTCAAGCCTGTTTGACTCTAAAGCACTGTTCTTAAGCTCCCAGAGAAAGTATAATCCAGATTCACACTTTGCTTCCATCCAGTTATTCTGTTGTCCATCTTAAGTGATAACATCACTTTCTGACAGAGAACCACAGATCAGGAAAGAGACCCAACTCTCGCCAAGCCTCCAGGTTGGAGAAGCTGTTTCCTTCACTCACCCAGCTCCTCCCTCCCCTCTGTGCACTGCCCATCTGTGTGTGGGCAGGCTGAGTCTCCCCACAGCGAGGCCTCCCACAACCAAGGGACAGCCAGCCAATATTTATGACTTCCTGCAAGGGAAATAATGTCACAGGAGGGACCTGCATGGTGTCGGGCCCACCTAGAGCTGCAACAAAGGCAGGAAGATAACAGTGTGCTGCCTGATGCCAGAGAGAAAGAGCATCTGACAATCATAGGCATGCAGCCAGTTGCTTTCCTAAATGCTCATGTGCCATTAATCAAAAAAATGCTCTCCTTATTTCACATTGGCAAGCCATGGCCATCCAGTGCGCTCACAGTGCAGCGCCCCAGGTTACATACAACGAGGCACCCTTGTTAAACGAGCCTGTTTGCAGAAGATACAGGAAGAGTGAACCACAAAGGCAGAATTGAACAGATTCTTCTCCCAGGCTTGACAGCCAGTGAAGATGCATGCTACACTGAGTGGGAATCCAGACACCCATGCCTCTTGTCCCTCATGATGGATTGAGACTACATCTCGTGTGATCTTCAAGGTCCAGTGGTTCAGTGGTTCTTGCATGGTGATATCACTGTTGTTTCTTTAATAAAAAACAAGAGGCAAATGGTGGAAGGGGAGGACAAAAATTCTCTCTGTTGTCACCGATAAGTTGTCCAGCGGGGTCTCAGGGTCCAGGCCTATGGCTGCAGAGCCCCCACCTCATAACCAAAAAAGGGCAAGCCCATCCCTTCAGCTACACAGGTAAAAATATTTGACACGCTGGTTGAGCTTTTTGTCTTAGCAAGTCTAGACCAGGGCGAAGGGCTCAGCCCCACATCCCTGTGGGCCTGCCCAGCTGTGCCCCCTGGGGCAGCACGTGCCCGAGTGCTTCCCCGCCTCCTCGCCTGACACCTGAGCCAACATCTTGGGCAACCTCACAAAAGCTCCCAAGTGCTGGCTCAACAAGGCCCTGGGGTAAAGTAGCAAAAATATCTGGTAAGAGGCAAGCCTTATTCACACTATGTGCTGCCTTGCTGTTGGGGTGGTAGGGACACTTTTCCAAGGCAATGTGAAAATGTTTACCATCACCTGCACCAGCCCCAGCCTTACTGAACATCCAGCCCCTTGTTACAGTTTAACTGTCTTGGGTTTTCCTCAATTCTCTCACTGACTTGGTGACAACAGCCCCGAGACAGGCAGGATAAAGCCCTACGCTGTTCCTCTGTTCTTCCTGGAAAAGTGGCACAACATCATGCTCTCGGTCAGGCCAACAGGAGTGCTTCTGAGGAAGGGAACTTGGAGCTGGAGTGTTAAAGGGTCACTGTTCATTGTGAACTCTTGTCCTGGCTGCCTGGTATACCCCCCCCCACACCCTTCCATGAAAAATTTTAGTTATAACTTTTTTTAAAAAAAAGAATAACTGGAAGTACACACAGTGCCGGTTACCTTTAGTCTTACTAAACAAGGATACTTACCCATGTGTAACATGTCTCCTCGGAAAAACACTTTATTTCAATCGCATCAAATTTTAAAGTCTAGGGAAAAAACCCAGGCCACAGTAAGGAGCTGCAAGGCATTTTTCAGATCACTCAGCAGCTGGGAGCCCCACCAGGCAGCACAGAGTTCCCAACAAGCAGCCCTAGTTCAGGGCTCTGCACACCTCCGCCGAGCCAGAGACGGCACACCCCTGGATAGCGTCAGTTCACTGCAAAGACACAGGCTTTGCCCTCAGGAACCAGCTGGCTCTGCCTGGGTTGAAACAGTGCTGGGCACCAGACATTAACCGGGGCAAAGAGGAGGGGAAGGACAAGGACTGATGGCTCCAGGTTTGCAGGATAGTTTTGAGAACTGTGAAGCTAAAAACAAAAATCTCTCACTTGGACAGAAGTGTGGACCATTTTGCTGTGGCTGAAAATCTTCCACTGCAGGTTCCAATCAGCAGAAGACAGCAAACACAACCTGCTAACTGCTCAGTCCATTTGGCTGCCTCAGAGCAAGGAGCTGGGGTGGAGTCACTTGGTTTTCAGCAGCAAAGCAATGTGGGGAGTTGAGATGTTGTCTGAGCCACCTTTTGGGCCTCAACTTGGTGCTCACAAGCTGGCGGAGGGAAGATACTGAGGCAGGTTTCTCAAGGCCCAGTTGAAAGCTACGTGTGCTGCCCTGCCTCCCTCCAAACAAAACCACCCTCACAGAACACTAATGGTAACAGGGCACTTAGTTCAGCCCTTTTGGTTACAACAGAGGCAGCAGCGCTCTGCTGCCCTCAGCACACCAAGGAGGGCACCACAATGGAAGCACTGAAAGGTGTGACACTGCCTGTCCCTACACGTCACCCCTGCGTGTCCCTTCACTGCTGAACACTGGTCACCATCATCCTGAGACAGACACCCCGCTCAACACCAGCAGAATGAGTTCTACGCCCCCACACAGTGCTGGACACTCCTTTGTCATCCCCATTTTATAGGCAAGGGGACTGAGGCTTTAATGGAATAAGATCACACTGCTAGTTGATGGCTGAGCTGAGCTGAGAACCCAGGCTTCTGACTCTTAACTCGTTCCCTCACCCCTCCGTGACTAGGGAATCCTAAAAAGGCCCCTCAGAAGGATGACAGTTTTAGACTCAGATTTAAACCTGGGGCTGCCCTGCTAAGCTGCATCTGCTCTACTGGTATCATATAACAGGAAACCCAAATAGTGGCTGAAACAACTGGGATTTTGGTTTAATATAAAGTCTGCAGTTAACTGGGGATGAGCTGTGACACCCTCAAAGTGCCACAGTTCTGTTTTTCTGCCCCACTATCCTTACCATGTGGCGTCCACCCTCAAGGCTGCTTCATGTTCCAAAACAGCTGCTGGAATTCCAGTCGTTATCTATGTGTTCCAAGCAGGAAGTAAAAGGAAAGTTTACCCACCAGCTGAGAAAATCATCTTTAAATATAAACCTTTCTGGAAATCCTACCTAATGACTTTGTCTTCTATCATTACGTCCATTCCTCATTCCACGAGAATCTGGGAAATAAAGTTTTCTTAACACATTCCTATTTCAAATGAAATTTAGGTGTGGTTAGTAAAGAAAAAGAAGAGGAAGCATATGGTTAGCTAGCTGCCACAGAACTGTCCTTGGTAATGAGCTGACTCATGCAAAGTTTACAGGAAAACCACTTCCAGTGGCTGAGCAGGGAGAGAGAACAATCCATACAGAATATCCATTTCTCAATGCTAAGACTGTATTCAGGTTTTGATGAAGTGCTTCTAGAAACTTTAAGCAATATCCTTACCATTGCCTAGAAATGAACTCAGACTAGTCATTTAAAAATGGAAAAATGACATAGGCAGGTGACAGTCTCTGTGGCATATTTCTTTCTTTAACAATCAGGGTTAAACCTCGTATTCAGAGAAATCCACACTCCCTAGGTCCTTGCTTCTTGGACAGTGGTCCCGAGGACCAGCAGCGTGCGATCCATCAGGGAGAATGTTAGAAATGCAGAGCCCCAGTCCCCACCCCAGAGCTCCTAAATCAGAGTCTGCACTTTAACAGGGGCCCCAGGGCATTCCTGTGCCCATTAAAGTTTAAGAAGCCCCTTTCAAATGCATGACTTAACCCGTAATGTGCCTCCAATCTCCTCAGACCTCTTCTCAGGAAGCAATCACCTCTAAGGCAGCTTTTAATAAAACTGTAAGTCACAATGCCACCTCTCTGAGGACACACACATTCATCACATGTGATATGTGATGCTATAATACCTAATGGCCGCCGAGTGCTTGTTCTGTGCCCAGCACTGAGCTCAGGGATCCGTGTGTCTTTCTGCACTTACTCCTAACAATTCTGAGGGACTATTATTACAGTGTTTTGTGCTGATGAAGGGGTTAAGGCTCAGAGAACAGATAGGGTGGTGTTTCAGAATGAAGCAGAAGCTGGAAGTGAAACGGGGCCAGACGGAGCCAGAATGCCTGGGTTCTAGAGGCTGCCTGGCTGCCCACAGTGACCCGGTATAACCCCTTGGTCCCGGAAGCTCACTTTTCATATCTGTGTTTTGGGGAGGGGACAAGCAAGTTTTTCTCCAGCTCCCACATTCCTCAGGTCAAGGTGTGCCACCCTGTGATCTTGAAATCAGTCGGCCTTAGCAGCTGCCTACCCTAACTGACCTTATTCAGGTTCATCCAGCTGTCACCAGATCTGGCCGGAGCCCAACCCAGACTAGAGACCCCAATGCTGGACACCCTGAGGGAATCACACAATCTCCCAAGCAATGAAAAGCAAATAAACACAGCTCCTGACAGCCACTTGCCACCAGGCTTCCCACTTGACCCAGGTGGGAAGAAGGACCTGGGCAAAACTGACTTTCCACAGACTTCCGGAATAAACTAGACTTGATCTGAAATGTTCACAAAGGAACCACCTGGCCAGGTGAGACACTTCACCAAAGCTGCCAGTGCGGAATTCCCACTCTGCCCACCCCACCCAAAAGGGCTGGTGGTGCCACTCTCAGACTGGTTGACAGAAACCAGGAATAAGTGGTGAAGGAAAAGCTGCTCAGACTTAGCTGCCCCTCCTGGCACCACAGCAGGGGACATATCCAGTCAAGGGATTTGCTAAATGGAGTGGAAAGCTTTAGAGAGTGTCCTCCTAATTCACAGTGGACCTTGTGACAATGACCCTCACTCACCACCCCCATACTGCCATGGACATGGACAGATGCTCCTGGTGGCCATGTGTTTGCTATGTGAGCCCTCTGTCTCCATGGCTACAGATGATGGGCAGCAGCAGACCCACAGTGGACCACAGCCTCTCCCACAGACTCAGTGACTGGACCTGGACCATACAAGCTTAGGAGCGTAGGATAAAAGACATCTTTCATCAGAGCAATCTGGACTGCACACAGAGAGGTCAAAGAGAAAAGGAAAAGAAGGTCCAGAATCTCTTTAGTCCAGTCCCAGATGCCAGTCCCGCTCCCTTTGAGTCTGAGTCTCACCCCGTACCCTGCAATAAAGTCTGCTTTAAACAAGCTGGCACCAGAACAATTCTATTACTTGCCACTGGAGAAGTCTGAGTCAACACTGAGCCAGACATTCGTGTACTCAACTGATGTTCATGGAGAGCCCAGGAGGGCTGGGATATGCTTGGCACTGCGGGAATGAAAGCGAGAACAGGACATGATCTCTACCCTCAGGGACCTTACAGGCTAGTGTGGGACACAAACAGGTCATTCGAAACCAACGCATTAAGTGTGGTGAAAAGGATACCGAGCACCATGAAAGGGCAGAGAACCAGGAGAGCTTCCTGGAGGAGGGGAGCTTGAGTTGAATCTTAGATAGGAGGATGCCGCCCACAGTAGGGAAAGGATGCTCCTGACAAAGATGACAGTTTGCCCAAAGTGGGATGGGGGATAGCCTGGTTTGGGGAGAGAACATGCCCGACAAAGTGTCCTAGGTAAAGTGAGGGTGTGCGAAAGGGGAGAGAAGAGTCTCTGGCCTCGAGCAGCTTGCATTTGAGAGGGCAACCACACAAAGTTTAACACAAGTTGAAGACCACCAAACAAGAGACTTCCAATGACTGCTAAATGAGCGGTGCCTGAATGTCACAGAAGCTCAGAGCAAGGAGACTTTTCAGAGCCAACAAAGCTGAGTCAGGCCTTGAGCACAGTGCAGACTCCAACAGAGGCAGGGCCCGCCCAGGCTCTTAACAGACCATCTATTAACAGTAATGGCACTCTGCGGAGCTCTGTGCTTCAAGTGCTTTCACACTATGCTCATTTGATGCTCAGACGTACATTGAGGAGTGTAAATAATTGTGATTTACAATTATTGCTATTTACAATTATTACAAGTATTTACATAATTGTAAATCGCAACTATTTACATCGAAAACTGAGACACAGGGTGAGTGCGAAAGAGGTTCAGTCCCTCCCCCAGCCCCACACTTCCCCAGCCAAGGCTCTCTGCCAACTCTCCCGTTACTGGGGAAGAGGACAAAGAACCAACATCTCAGAGTAATGCCAACCTTCCTCTGGAGCTTCTGGGCAGCCCAGGTTACCTTCTCCCTTGTGGTGCAATGTGCTTTACTTAAAGACTAAGAGAACAAAATATGTATTTAATTGAATATCTGTCTTCCCTGCATGATTGTAAGTTCCAAGAGGGCAGATAGTATATGAGTTGTTCAGCAATTAAGCTCAGCACCAGGCCCATAATGAGGGGTGTGTTCAAATTCATTTCATGATTGAATGAGACTAAACAGAAGAACAAATGACCCAAAGAGGAGAGAAGAGGGAGAATGACAGGCAGGGAGTGCAGCCTTCTGACATTTAGAAGCAAATCATCAAAGCTCTCCTCCTCCTTGCTGACTCCCTCACAAGCCTTCATATATACACGTCCAGCAGACAGGCGGGGCAGGGACCTTGGGAGAGCTGCTAAAACTACCAAGGACCAGGTTGTTACCTGTTAACACTGTAGGAAAAGGAGGGTGATGGGAGAAGACCAGGAAGAAACCAGACAGAAGTTAACCAGGTCAGAAGTTAGTGTGAGCTCTAGCCATCCCTAGCACAGTGTGTGTGAAAGTTCTTGGCAAACTAAGTAACACCTAAACATTACATGTGTGTTTGGGGTCTGAACGCTAAGTGCCTGCTGTGATATTCTAGCTGGAGTTCTGCTCAGTAGGAAGAGGTTTCCTGAAGGATTTTCCCCAGGTCTTTCTCAGATCACATTCTCTACTCCCCCCGAGGTTGCCCTCCAATACAACTCACCCCCAGGAGTGAAGTGGGGAACTGTCACCTCACTAGCAACTAACTGCCCACTTACCTTTTAACCTCCATAAGACAAGGCTGAGAGAGAGACTAGAAGGAAAGGGAGGAGGTGGTCAAGGAAAGCAGCCCCCCACCCCTCCCACAGCCCTCCGGAAAAACTCCCACAGCCCTCCGGAAAAACTCCCACCACCTCCTGTTCTCATCACCCCCTCCCCCTCCACCCTTTTCCTCAAACTGGTGAGACTCTGGGTAAGCAACAGCTGATCTGGAGAGGCAGTCTGTGCCAAGCGCCACAAGCAGTTTCATTTGGCACAGACTATGAAGGAGAAACAGCCCTTTGTTTCACCCACCCGAGGGAATGCCACCAACTCCCTCCCGCTGCACAAATTCCCACACTCCCCTCTGTTAAGGCGGAGAAGGAGCCCTGCAGCCCTTCCAAAGCCGGCAGACAAGAGCTGCCTACCCTGTGTGACCACTGGCAGATGTAAAATGCAGAGCCGGTTGCCCTGCCAGCTGCCCGCACCCCCCATCTCTCCCAAAGGCCACCTTTGGCTGAAGATCCCAGGACACCACTCCTGCTTAAAACCACATAGCACCTGCAGAGCCTGTCACTCTGAGCAAGAACCTAGCCTTCAGACCAAGTCCTGGGCCTAGAAGCTCTATTTTTACCCTCTTCATCCCCACAGACTTCCCTGAAGATTCTTCCCTCTCAGGGACAAAAAACAAACTTCAAGCCGCAGTAGGGACATGACAAGCCCATGACAGGGGATTGCTCAGAGCAAGGGAGGATTGTTAAGCAATTCAAGACAGGGTGGGCATGTCTCATCCCACAGCAAGAGCATGGAGCCTGCAAGCGCTTTCTACACATCACGTGGCTTGAGTGCTGCCCTACGAATTTGAGGCAAACTTTTCATTAACAACATCAACAAAAAAGATTTCACTTGTATAAACCCTGACCTCACTTCCTGAAGTAGCCTCACACACACACAAGCCTGTGTACGAACAATTTGCCAATTCCCTCTGTCATCAGGCAAATGCACACACAGAAATGCACACACATCATCCTTGGCCCTCAGTATCTCCTCGCAGAGCAGAACTGAATAATGTTAAATCCTGGTTTTCCAAGGGAGAAGGAGAACTCCACGGCAGTTTTGGCTACAACAGAAACCACAGGCTTTAACACAGAGGAGAAATCCCGCAGTATCCTGACCACATGTTTCGTAGAAAGTAAGACAGGGAGCTGTTTTCATCAGGAGCTGTGCCTCTCATCAAAGGCAGTGCACAGAAACATTTTTAAAATACTTAACTCTTAACAAAAATAAATTCCAACAGGAAAAAGAAATCGGACCCTCACTGTTTTATCATTGTCCTCACAGTGCACCTGAGAAAACCCTTCTGCTCAGATGAAGCTGCTTTCTAATAAAGACGATTCTTGATGGCTTCAGACTGACTCACTCAAAAACTAATTCCCACTCCCACACCCTGTGGCCAGAGAGGTTTTACCAAATCTGATGGAGTGCACTTGCAGAATATACTGTAGTACGTATCTTCCAATTGCTCTGCAGTGCAGTACCAGCCTTCCCTCTCAGACCACCTGGGCCTCCCCAAACTTCACAGGTGAATACTGCAGCCCCTGAGCTCCCCCCATCGAGTGTCCCCAGAGCTCCAGGCTCCACCCCTCCCACACTTCCTCTAGGGCACGCCAGTCTTCTCCCAGCAGTCAGACACAAGCAGGAAAGCATACCTTCAAATTTCTCTCTTGTTGAGAGATTGCTAACTCTCTTTCTTCTTTTTTCTGGAATAGAGATTCACTAACATCACTTGACTTTCAAATCTCCATTTTGTGAAATAATTATACAGATGATATAAATGAAGTACATGTAACATTATTACCGTTTTATGACTTCTCTTTGGATTTCATATGTGCCCAAGATCCCCAGACGGCAGAAGGCTGAAACAGGAATCCCTTCTTGAGTGTTGTTCTGATACCCCTAACTGGACCGGAAGCTCCCCAGGGGTGGAGGGAATCGGTGAATAAGTGTCAAGTACCACCTGTAGACAGCAGTTTGCTTTAATAAGTTTCCTTCTTGTTACAGAACAACAAGGGGTGGGGGGGGGGGGTCAAGGGCAATATACTATTACCCGAAAGAAAACCCCAGGTCCGTTATGTCCACTGCCTATAGGAAAGATGTCTCTCAATGCCAAAGATTCATGAAAAAGAAAGAAAATGTTTATTTAATGCTATACAAACTTAAAGTAGTGACCTAATGTCTTCATCAAAATCCCAAAATCTCTTAAAACACCCACAAACACATACAGTCCTTCCTTCCCCCTTTGCCCAGTCTGGGTTACTTGTATCTCAGGAAAAGAAATAGAAGTCAGTGGCTCAGGCAGCCCCCAGTTCTTCCCAGTAATCTGTCTCGGCTGGGAGACCTTCCTCGGTTCTCAGCACCCTCAGCTATGTCACCAGGATCTCTGCTCTAGCTGCGTGGTCCTCTCTCTCAGGGCCACGGGAGTCCCCACTCAGCCAAAACCGTGCAGTTCTCTCTCTCAATGGCTGCCATGTCTGGGTTTAAATCCCTGAGCCAATCTTCCTCTGCAGCCCCATTTCCGACTCCTCCCACCCTCAGTTACACCTGCTAGTAATCTTACATTCTTCCAGCTTTACTGGGCTGCCATCGTGGGTCTGGACAGGTGTGGCCCCATGTCATGGAGCCAATCCTCTCTGAGCTCCCACACAGGCGCTGTAACTTGGGGGACCTGCCCCCCAGTCACATCTTGGGGGGTTCCTTTCCATCCCCCTGGTACAGAGCATGGCCATAGCTATTTAGCATATCTAAGTGACCAGCCAAAGGCTATAGGTACGTTAAATGACTATGCCATGGATTAGCTGCAAAGCTGTTGCTATACAAAACAGCCCTGCATGTTCTTGCTCCATGAAGGGGTAAAGACATCTTAAAATCTCCTGGACACCTTGAGTTCTGGACCCCATTTCAAATGCCCATTTGGGGTCCCCCCTCTTGGCTGCACCCCGTAACATTCTGAGGGTATGTCTTTCTTGTGTTACAAACTTAGATACTCTTAGATATGCTACGATACAGACGTACGGGCTGGTGAACAACTCGGGTTGCTCCGAACTCTTTCTTGACAGTTATTTCACACAGGAGGGTGGGACTGAGCTCTCCGATTTATAACTTTATAATTTCATGGAGTGGAGAATCCAACTCACCACTCAGGCTCCTGCAGGTCTGACAGCTGAATCATCTCACACAATGGGCAGCGTCTCGCTCCCCAGTCTCAAAGCCTGCCACTGCCCAGTGGACAGTGACCATTGTGAGGCACAACATGGCCCAGGGTCACAGGCTATTAACTTAACCTGTGACTTCTCCCACTCCAACTCTGGGTGGCAAAGTGCTCCGTGAAGCCCATCCAACATTTAATGGCCCATCAGGAAAAAGCATGGGTCCAGCAAAATAGCAACAAGTATTCTCTCTCCTGGTAGGTAAATTTAGACACACTTTGTTCAATATCTGTTTCATTCCAAATGGCACAAAGAGAAAAAAATGTTAAGTCCTTTATTTAAACCTATTTAGCAAAACGAGGCCTCAGAGAAGTAGTCAGCTTAGATCTAAACAAGTACTGCATCAACAAAAGCCAAATCCAAGCTCTCAGCCAAAGGAAGTTATTCTTCACTCCAGAAATAGACTTCAGAAAGTCTCTGACCCGGGGCTAATTAGAGGGAAGTGGGACAGGGCGTGGTTATGCACTGTCGATGAAAGCACCTGTACCCTCCCTGCCTGAACTGCTTTAGAAACTCCAACAACCCTTCTAAAAATTGTATTCAGAGTGGAACTTTGTTCTTCTCTGTAACCAAAAGATGCTGCTCACAACACAGCGACAACAGGTCTCCTGATTAAATAATTTTACTGGAAAAGAAATTACAGTTTGAGCACCAAAGCAAGAATCCTGTTTTCAATCAGTTTAGATCACGTCCCACAACGAAATGTTCAGGGCGGGCCTGGCAGGCTGTCCATGGCTGAAGTTCAGGCTGAATGTACCGGGGTCCCACAGTGTTTGTGCCACAAGTCGATGGCCTTGCTCACAATCGCATCCGAGCTGTCCTGGGGAATCTGTGAACAAGCAAACCGGTCTTCGTGAAACCTCAGCGTTTCCAGCTTCAGGACCCCCTCCTTCACTGAGGCATGAACCTCACGTCCAACAGCGTTCTCACTGTGATCATGTAAAAGGCTGCTGCCGGGATCTTTGTTTCACATGCCACCTGAGGTGTCAGGCTGCCTGGGTTCAGATCCTGCACTGCCCACTAAACTGTGTGCCCCTGGGCAGGTTTCCTTAGCTACCTGGGCTCAGGTTACCTAAACTACCCGGGGTCAGACCCCATCTCTAAAATGGGGCAAATGGCAGCCCCACTCCACAGGGCTGTTACAGGATTACATGAGATATTCCATGAAAACCACTTCACAAAAGCCCTACGGCACTGCTAGCCACTGATTATTATAGTGATTGAGTAATTTGTTCAACACACATTCGCTTAGTACTCATTATTTACCAGACCATTGTTCAAATGTTAATATTGACTGATACAAGCAAAGAATAGGTTTTGGATCCAGTGGAATTCCTTCAGGCATGACTCTCTTTACTCCTACCTCTTGCCTGGTTAAGGGTATTCTAAGACACAAACAGAGGGAAAAACCGATTCATTTACACCTTTTCCAACATGCACGAAGTTTATACTTAAGCACATTACCAAATCCAACTGGGATTCCAACAACTATGGTAACAGAAATGAAAGAGCTTGCCAATCCCCAAAACTCCAGGATTCCTCTTCCATTAACAAGGATTACCCACCCTAATGGGACAGACTCACCTCTTCCTCTTCTTGACAAGCCCCTAGTAGACCCATCAGGGAACAGGACTCTGGTGCTGAGTGCACACAGCCACAGTGAGAGCTCACTGCCCAGCCCATCGTCCCCAAATAGAGAGTGCAGCCTATAACCCACTGATCAACTGGCAGCTAAACGTTTTCAAGGGAAGATTTCTTTCTTATGACATAAAAATACACTGTGTTATTTCTCTGAGATAATTTAATGCAATAGGAAAATCTAGCTTGCTAAGCTAACTTCCTTTCTAGATTCAAAATAAAATAAAATAAAATACACTTACATTTTCCAGGAACTTTGTTATCTTCTCTGAATTGTTCAGTGCCATTACTTTTATTTTAAAGGTTAATAAAATTTCCACTGCTACAAAAACTAGGATCTTACAGGATCCACTTACAACTTTATCCCAAACCCTACAAAAATGAAGAGATATATAATCAAATTATGTGAAGTTAAAATTTGTCTACCTAGACATCTCAAATTATAAAATTAAATCAAATCACTCCTGTTTTAAGTATAAGCTTCACAAAAGAACTATAATGGAATAATCATCAAAAACAACAAATCAGCCATTTGAAGCCTATTTTAGACATTGGGAGGAAAAAAGCCATGATCACTCAAGTACGTGCTCTGCTAGGAATCAATCTACCAAATGCCCATTCCTTAGTATTTCAGACAAGATCGGGCGTGTTCACGGTGGTACGGCCGTAGACACTCACTCCTTAATATTTCAAATTGACAGCTTCAAGAAGGAAAAAAAATCCCTAAAATGAACTTTAGATTTTACTAATATTTTGTAGTGCTAATATAATCACAACATTATAAGGAACAACAAAAAAAGCATATGAAATGAGATAAATTCATTTTCCAGAGGTTCAAATTCCTTCATCTTCTCCGTGGGTTTACGGGGATAGTTATTGCTATGCAACTACTCTAAAATAATTGTTCTGATAATTCCCATAACCCTTAAGGTTAGTGTTACACTCTGTGCTCAGTTACGCATTGTCTTATAATGTCCTCTGTTTATTGCCTCGCTTTGCAGCTACATCCTTACACCCTGGAAGGAGAGGGCCAGGACTCCAAAACACGCATAACATACGTCGGAAACTAATGCTTTTTTAAACTTAAAGATTCAGTGTTTGAGGCTCAAATCTTTGACTGCCTTCAGCTACTTGGAAGATGTCATAATGAAACTAAAAAATACCAAAGTGTTCTCTAAATTAGGATCTATTGCATTTCTAGAAAAGGCCAGGCCTATGTAAACTCCTGCACACTGTTTCAGATATAATTATACAGCATCTAACACATTGAGGGCGCTTGATTTTTGTAATTGTATATTCTAATATTTTTCAATATTAATTTGTTACTGTTAAATTAATATTTGTATTCTGACAAACATAATCGTGTGTTGTTATATTAGCTGCTAGAGAAGTTAACCTTAAATTACTATGTTGTTCTAAAGCAAATTTATATTCTGAGGGATGATCACATGAGAAACCAGGATTCCTCTCCAATCCAAGCCCTCATTCAGTATATCGTTGAAAGAAATACTTGCCTCTGTAAACTGGATTCAGGCAAGCAACCTGCAAAGCACCTCTTGAACCAGAGGTCATAAGGAAGTTTGGGCACCGCAGAACACATCTTCAGATGACTCAGCAGCCTGCTGTCTTCCATGTTCAAGTACTGTTCAAAAGCCTTTGGCTAATGATAAAACAGGAAGAGATTATTCATTTCCTGTAACATGATATCACCTGATCTTACAATAAGTGCTGAAAAAAACGTACATGACAAGTGCTAGAAAACAAAATTTCAGAATCATCCAAGTCCCTTGTGATGCTGCAGTTTCCTATGTCAGCAAAACCAGAGCAACTAACATCAAGGACTGAGGGGTTTTCCAGGACAGTCCCAGGTAAAACAGAACAGCTGGTCACCCTGTTAATTGCACTTACCAGACTGACCAACCTAAGGAAAAAGTCCAAAGCAAAATTCAGTTGTTTCGGGGAGCTTACAAAGGCTCCAGGGCAGTAGATTTTATATAAAGGAAAAAAGGGGAAAAGGCAAGGGGAGAGCCAAAGAACAGAATGGCATTAAAGTGGGAGAAAGAGCTAGGAAGAAGACAGAAGAGCTGAAGATGAAAAGGGCGCATCAGTCACTGACCATACACACGCTGAGCCACGGTGAGCAGGGCTATGCACCATACCATGTGGGCTCATCCAACACGGATATACCAAAAAAAATGTGCATGAGAATTCTTAGGGGAATAACCCAGAGGGAACCAAGTACCTGGGTTCCATCAGGTAGCCTCCCCCACATGAGATATAAGCAGCAGCCAACTCTAGAACACTGGGAGGCTAACAAAGCCGGCTCCCAGACCAGGACACACTGCTCTATTCCAGGTCCACTGGCTACGGATGGGCCTTAAGGTCTGTACTCCCTATCCAGAAGAGCACAACCAGATGTCTTGCCACCCAAGCACACACAAATGTTTATTTTACTAAATATCTGCCTCTCTATGCTTCTGCCCAAGAGATAATTCAAAATTGTAGTGTCCATGATAGCCAGACACTGTGCTACACACAGGAAATAGAAGAAAAGATGAGGTCAAGTCCCTGCCTTGAAGGAGCTTACAGTTGGTTGACAGAGCCCAGGACAGAGGTAACTAAAAAGTACTGTAACAAAGCTATGACAAGGATAAGCACAGGATGCTGGGCACATCCAGGTGGGAATCCTGGCCCAGGCTTTCGAAGCCAGAAATGGTCTCCCTGAGAGGAGACATGTGAGCTGGCCCATGAAGAACACACAGGAGTTAGCCAGTCAAAGCAGATCCACATATTAATATCCGGTTCAGTTTCCCTGCCTCTCTTTCAGAAGGTCTCTAATTTTTCCTGTTTATACAACTAACCTCTACTACTTAACAGTTCCTAGAGCTTCTCAAGAACTCTACACACAATTCCCCAAACCAGGAGCTTTTCTCTAAAGTACAAATTGCCACAGGGCTCCTGTTCTTGCCTTTCACCTCTGAAATTCCATCCTAGAATTTTGGTCGGGTCTGCCAATGATACGTACGTGTGCTTTTTCCATAAAGTGACATGGATAAAAACATATACACACACACATTTATATATTATGTCTCAAAAACTGTGAGACATAAAAGATAAAAGAAAATTTCATCCAAAAGGTAGTACAAATAAATAAAATATATATGAGTGAAGATTTCAAACTATGGTGTTCCTTTATCAGACTGCAAGCTCAGTGGGGGCTGGGAGTTTTTCTGCGTTGTTTACTGCTGGTTTGCCAGTACCTAGAACATCGCTAGGCATAATAAGGACTCAATATACTACTGAATGAATAAATATTGTGAATTAAATGAAATTTGAAATATATTAAACATCTTAATAATCATTCAATGTTTATCTTTTAGCCAGTCTTAAATTCTTCTAATGTTTTTCCCCAATTTATAATATACTTATTATAATAAATCTCAAAAATACAGGAAAGAATAAAGAAAGATCACTTATAATCAATCACACTACCCAAAGATAACTATGTGATGATGGGTTATGTAGCATTCACTTGCTTTCCTGTATACACTACACACGCACTTTTCTTTTACCAGCTGAACTCATACTGAATATACAACTTAGTATTTTGCTCTTTGCATTCAACATATTGTGGGTATTTTCCCAAATTAACAAACAACCTTAAAGGGTGAATACCCTAAATAAAGAGAACTCCTAAAGCTAGAGAAGAAAAAAGCCACAAACTCTATAGAAAAAAATGCAAATGGCCCTTACCTATATGAAAAGGTCTTCAGTGTTACTTATAATAAAAGAAATGCAACCTAAAACTACACTGAGGTAGTTTCTCACCTATAGACACACCCTGGCAAAATGACACACCCTGTTGGCTAGGCTGTGGGAAACAGGTGCTCTCATCTACTAGTTGAGAGGATGCAAAACAGCATAAACTTTATAAAGAGGAATATAGATATTGCTAGCAAAGTAATGTATGCATTACCCTTTGATCCAGTCAGTTCATTTCTAGGGAATCTATCCCAAAAATAGGCTGGCAAATACATGCTGGAACAAAACCAAACAAACTTTTTGGCCAACCCAGGTTGGCTCTAGTAGTGCTTAGTTGTCTTTAACTTCATTTGAAACAATTTTGTTAGACTGTATTGTGACAGCTGTCATATCAGCATGCATTTTTTAAAATACTTATCAAAATTGGTGAATTTTTGTGTAGCCATTTTAATATTGAAGATGGAGGAAAATAAGCAACATTTTTCGGCATATTACGTTTTATTATTTCGGGAAAGGTAAAAATGTGACTGAAATGCAAAACACAAATATTTGTGCAATGTAAGGAGAAGGTGCTGTGACTGACTGAATGTGTCACAAGTGGTTTGTAAAATTTCATGCTGGAGATTCCTCATTGGACGATGCTCCACAGTTAGGTAGACCAGCTGAAGTTGAGAGTGATCAAATCAAGACATTGAGAACAATCAACATTATACCATGTGGAAGATACTTAAAATATCCAAATCAGTAAAGTTACTTGTGAAAATGAAAACTGTCTCTTTTATTTTATGAAAAAAACACTCACAAACTTTTTGGCCAACCCAATGTAACACTGTATCATAGCAAAAGACAGGAAACATCCCAAATAGCAAACAACAGAGGATAGGTTGAATAAATTAGTGTGTACATACACAATAGAGTAGTATGCACCCATGAAAAGAAATAAAGAATGTCTCTCTATACTATTATGGCAGGATCTCCAGCATGTACAAGGTAAAAACGGCGGATACACAAAAATGTGTACCATGTACTACTGCTAAATGAACAGATACATACACGCACTTTTTTTGAGTGGAAGGAAATAACATTTATAACACCTGAAATTTTAGTACTCAGCAAATTGTAGATGTGATTATTATACTTTACTGTTAAAACATTTAGGTTATTTCCAATGTTTCCATGATCCTAAGTTCTTACTTCATAGAGAAAATAAAGCATACCTCATCAATAGAAGGCAAAACCTGACCAAAAAGAGACTTAAGTAACCCAAGAGGGATTTATATTAAACTAAAAAAGAGGCTGCTAATCATGTTTATCAAAAAGAAACAAACAAAAAGCCTTTCTTTAGGATAGCTTTAAAAAATTGCAGCCACAGTGTGAAAGAAAAGTTCTCTTTAGTGGCTAAACACAATTAAGCTTCAGATAGCTTAAGGATAGACTGCTCTGAAAAAAGAAGTAAACACAGTGTCTCCACGTCACAACACTGAAGTTGGCCTCTATTCTTGGCAGTGAGAGGCCTCATTAAAGAGCAGAATTTCTAAAAGCTTGTAAGCAGAGGAAAAGATGTGATGTACTCCTACAAATCAGAATACTACAACATAGTAAACATGTCACCACCAGATATTATGCTTTGATGTGAAAGGCCCATTGCTGTCCATCACATGCACACTTCCCTAGGACTATAAAAAAACCCTATGCTTTGTGATCAATTTACTTGGTAAAACCACAGAAACTTGGAAAGATGATGTACCAGATTATAGAAACTCTAACAAGAAGCTAGGAAGAAGAAACCCACTATAAAACAGTAATAAAAAGTGGTAAAGTTGACTAAACACTGTTTAACAAGAGAGAAACACTGAAGTAAAATCACTCAGTGCCTAAATCATAGATCTATGTAGAGGAAATTTAGCTTTTCTTACACATTCTGAAGAACTTTAAAAAAACTTCACAATTATTTAAAACTATGTGCTGGGTACTACAATATACATAATAAAATAAACTTACTTAAAGATTAACAAATTAAGGTTATGGGGACATTTAGTATTGTGCTTTTTTAAAGTTCATTTTTGAAAAGAAAAAATAAAGTTTAACATAACCAAGGCACTTCTGAAAAAGAACAACAACAAGAGGGCACTTCCCACACCAGCTATCAAAATATCCTTGGATGCTGTATCAAATATATCACATGGTATCGGCCCCAGAACAGACAGACAGCTCAGTGGTTTTTTAAAAAAAGAGTCCAGAAAGAGATACAAATACACATACATGGAAATCTAGTATATGATAAAGGTGGCATTTGAAATCTGTGAAAAAAGATGAACTAACAAGTAATGCAAGTGGTAATTCCATTGCTTACTAATTGCAACCTTGGGAAAGTTACTTAACAGCTCTGTGCTTCACTTTCCTCATCTATTAAAAGAGGTATGTTTTTAAATGAAGTAATTCATTAACAAAGCCAAGTGAGTATTGTTTGGTATGAAGCACACTCTCAGGAACTGTTAACCAGAGTGGGGGGAGCAGGAAGAGTATGCAGGCTAAAGTTGTGCTGCAGTTAACAACTGAGAAACCAAGTCCACAAGGATAAATCCCTTACAAGTTAAAGGACTAAATATTATAATGTTTAAATATTTTTAAAAGTTAGAGGAAAGTTTTTTAAAAAAACAGTTTTTTGTGTTGCAGCTGCCATTGTACCACCATCACTCTCTAATGCCAGCGCTGCCTCTAGCTGGCTGAGCCCCGGCCAAAGGAGAAGTGGGTAAGTAAGGAGGTCTCTGAACCATAGCTCCTACAAAGCAGACTGCCTGCAAATTGACAGGTGGTAAGCACCAAGGAAGCAACTGGCTACCAAAGCTACAAGAGTGTGTGGAAACATCATTACAGGCTTGGCACCACGGCACTCCGTGGAACTGGAGGTTATCAGAAGTCCACTGAACTGATTTGCAAACTTCCCAGACAGAGTCTGGTGCAAGGACTTGCTCAGGACTTCAAACAGATCTGCGCTCCCAGAGTGCAGCTATCGGTGTTTTGCAGGAAGCAAGTGAGGCCTGTCTGGTCGACCTTTTTAAAGACACCAGCCTGTCTACCCATGCTAAATCTGTGACAAGTATGCCAAAAGACAACCAGCTATCATGCCACATATACAAAGAACATGCTTAAGAATGCACTATGAGAAACATTTCATTATTTTTTTAAAAATTCTCTCTTTCTGTTATTGGTGGTCCTGAACATTAGGTTTTTTTTTTTTCCCCAAGGGGTCAAAAGGTACCCAATTATGAGACTACAGATGGAAAAATAGAGAACAGAAATCAGGCATTAGCAGCTTTTCCATTTTCATTTGTGTATGAATTTTTAAAATATAAATGCAAGGACATAAAGCATTTGTGCAATGTCATATAAGTACCATGCGCTAACCGACTGTGCATTTATGCAAGTCAATATATTTCAGTGAACAAGTTTCAGCAGCTTGACTTTATAACAACTATAAAGAACCCCATTAAATTTTTCCAGACAATGCCAGCATTTGGATTTTTTTAAAACAAGTAAATTTTTTATTGATGGCAACTAAAGAAAAACCTGTTTTTTAATCTTGGGATTAGAAAGAGCTTCCCAAATAAGATACAAAAAGCAAAAGACAAATAATGACACATTCAATTACATCAAAACTTAAAATCTTTGTAAAACAGACAAGAAAAAATATTTTTACCACATACAATAAACAAAGGATATATGTCCAGAGTTATTAATAACTCTTACAAATAAAAAAGCAAACAAAATAATAGAAAGGTGGACAAATATGTGACTAATAAACATTCAAAGCTGCTCAACTTCACTAGAAAATGAGAATGTGTAAATTAAAATTGGATACTATTTCAACCCCTGGCTGGCGTAGCTCAGTGGATTGAGTGTGGGCTGCGAACTAAAGTGTCGCAGGTTCGATCCCCAGCCAGGGTACATGCCTGGGTTGCAGGCCATAACCTCCAGCAACCGCACATTGATGTTTCTGTTTCTTTCTCTCTCTCTCTCTCCCTCCCTCCCTCCCTCCCTCCCTCTCTCTCTCTCTCTCTCTCTCTCCCCCCCCGTCCCTCCCTCCCTCCCTTCCCTCTCTAAAAATAAATAAATAAAATCTTAAAAAAAAAATAAAATTGGATACTATTTCATTATCAGATTAACAAAAATTTAAGGGATAGATACTATCAAGTATTGGCAATAAAATGTAAAACAGGAAATCTCATAATCTCTTAGAGGAAACAAAATTGGCACATTTTCTAGGTGAGCAACCTGGCAGTTAAAATGTTAAATATGCCCCTCCCTCAAGTGCACACTGCCCTTACAGGGACCCACCCTAGAGAAGTGCTCGCACACACACACCCAAAGGAACACGGATATGCTGAGTATCAGCATGGATCTGTTATGTTAAATTATCCCAAATACTTCATAAGAAATACTGTGAGCAGATTTTTTTAAAAAAGGAAAAAAGTGGTTCTAAATGAGTAGTTCTCAACCTGAGCCACACTTCAGAATCACCTAGAGCTTTTAAAAATTAGAATTCTGGGGCCTCACCTCCAGAGATTCTGACTTAATTGGTCTGGGTGGAGGAAAGGCGCTGCTAATTTTTAAAAGCTCCCAGATGGTACTAATAGGAATTCAGGGCTGAAAACTACTGATCTACCTGTACTAACTTGGAAAGCCTCCAAGGCATTGTGTTAAAAAAAAAAAAAGTAGGGCCACATAAACAGTGTGGTAGTATTTATGGGGTTTTTTTTTAAAGATTTTATTTATTTATTTTTAGAGAGGGAAGGGAGGGGGAGGGGGGAGAGAGAGAGAGAGAGAGAGAGAGAGAGAGAGAGAGAGAGAGAGAGAGAGAGAGGGAGGGAGGTATCAATGTGCGGTTGCTGGGGGTTATGGCCTGCAACCCAGGCATGTACCCTGGCTGGGAATCGAACCTGGGACACTTTGGTTCCCAGCCCGCGCTCAATCCACTGAGCTACGCCAGCCAGGGCTGTATTTATGGTTTTTAAAAATATTTATATATGTAAAATATACATTATATGTGTATGCACAAACGTGCGCACATACACCCATCCACCCTAATGTACATAAAATAGCCTAGAAGAATCTACACCCAGCTGATGACAATGTTTATTTCTTAGGAAATGGGTGGTGGAAGGTGCTGTTACAGATCCATGGGAACACTGGGTTCACTTGCATTAAGACTTCAAGAATGTATCTATTACTTCTGTTATCAAAAATAAAGGATGAATTTTTTTAACATAAGCTTTCAAAATGTTACTGCATTTAGTCTAACACTAAATAGGAAAGGCTAACTAAATCATGGAATAATTTGGATATCTTGATTTAATGAGCCAAAATTATATTTACAGATGCTCCAATGCCATGCTTAAATGTTTTTGGAAATCAACTAAATGGATTAAGTTTTAAGATTCTCAAAATCAAAGCTTACTTAACGTAAATATTAAAAAGCACTCTTGCTCAGCGCTCTGCCCAGCTGCAGGGCCGTTGGAGCAGGGCCCTCGGGCTCACCCGCCCTTCACCGGCCCGCCTCAGGCCCTGCCACCTCGTCACAGTGCCTGCTTTCACTAGAATTTTCAAATAAAACAACTCAATGATTTAAGAAAAAAAAGACAGATTCATTTTCATAAATAAGGGGAAAATGGAAAGAAACTGGAGAAAAACAACAGCAAAGGACCACAGGCTCACGGTGATGAGCCAAATGCCATTCAGTTCTCCGATTCCCAAGTTAGAGGGCAGCAGACAGCCACTGCCTCCCACAGATCCATTCACCCCTCCTCTTCACTAACAGAATCTCATTTTCATGGGAGACCACCCTGTGTCCAGTTAAGGAAAAGCATATTTCCCAGCCTCCACTGCAGACAGGTGGCCAGGTAATACAGTCTTGCCACTAACTGACATGTGGAAAGAAAGTCTTAAAAAGGGACAGGCTTGACCGGCTTGTCCCTTTATTCTTGCGCTTTTGTCTCCTCCTTGCCCTTCCTGCCTGCCCAGAACACAGACGTCACGGCTGTCTCTGAAGCACCCATCTTGTGAGCACAGGAGGAAGGATCACCCCTAAGGATGCCGGAACAGGCAGGAGCCTGGGTCCCTACTGGTGCTGTGGTGCTGTGGCACCAGCCCTGGACTGCCCTGCCTCTGGACTTCTAGTTACATGAAAGAAAACAATAAAGCTTCTGTGTGGGGGGACTCTCCATTAAGTGCAGCCAAATTTAAACCTTAATTTATACAGAGGGAGAATTCTAGGCAAAGCCAGTGGATTCCAGACCAGCATAAGGAATACTACAGAGCAGGGTGTGCAAACTGTGGCCAGCAGCAGCCAAACCCAGCCACAACAATCCCTTTCTGTATATTGTCAATGGCTGCTCTTGTGTGACGACAGAGACATAGAGACCATCTGGCCTGCCAGGCTGGAAATATTTATTGTACTACCTAACCTTTTATAGAAAATGCTTGCTGACTCCTTCTATAGAGGGTCTACTCATAATTATAGCAGCAAGAGGTGAGAGTATTTTGTGAAAACCCCCAGAACCTCCTCTCACCCACCCATCCCCTGCCAACAGTCAAAAAAGTGTCTCTCACCAGCTGGGGCAAAGAGTCTCGGTACTTGCTGTTTAACTGGTTCATAAAGCACCGGGTGATCCAGTAACAGTCGACACTATCTTCCACCATCTCTTCCATGGCCTTAGCAATGGCAAGAAATACTTCATCTTCTGGCTCCTGAAAGATTAATAATAAATCTCAAGAGAGAGGCAGCAGAAGTGAGGAACACATATTTCTTGCATAACAATGAAACCTTATCCCCTAAATTTTGAAGAGGCTAATATATCAAAGTGGAACCAAAAGCACACCGTCCATCACTAGAGAGAAGACCAAAGGGAGGTGAGAATGACTAACCACAGAAACCTATCCGAAGGAGTGCTGTTTACAAACACTCAGGTTTCAGGATGACCACTCAAAGATTTTCCAACTTCTAACCTTAAGGCCATCCATAAAAGAATCAACATATCAGAGGCAAGGTGCTGCTTCTCTCCACCCAAAAATATTCTCTGTATTAGAGGAGAATTTCTTTAAAAACCATGTGACACACAACACAAATAATAACTGGAGACATTTCTTAATATGGTAATTTCCAAAAATTAAATGACTCCAAAAGAACTAAAAAAGCATTTTCTTTATTTCAAAGCATTCAAAAAACCTTTAGAATTTTGTCTTATCTGTAAGCACCTAAGAAGTTAAAATGTCCCTAGAATCAGAATATCAGGAATCAGAAGAATGGCATTTCTCAAACCTTGTGTCAATACTCAGAACATTAAAGTAAACCCTCAAGTAAATTTCAACAAAGAAATCTGCTTGAAAATCTATTTTGTTTCCAAACACTGTATCTTACACAAAAATGTACTTTCATCTAGGATGTAATAGCTGAGGGATTTTAATGTCAAAAAAGAAACTAAAAAGTGTCTTTCTACTCCCCTAAAACATCCCAAGTTAAATCAAAATTCCTATTCTAATAAAAGTATTTCATTTTAGGCCTTTCAATGTATTAATAGTCTATAAAATGTCAAGTAATAAAATTGTAGAAAATACATTTTTCTAAACATTAACTAACTTGTCAGAGGAAAAGAGCAAAGACAGAAGAAAAGGCGGGGAAGCTCCTTTCCTGGGCTCCCACCAAGTACTGAGCACTGGGCTGGGTGGTCTTGAACATGGTGTCTCTCTGCTGCGCCCGGCCACCGTAGGTGCCTAGGGAAGGGGACCAATGTCCTTGACTGACCACGTTCCTGGTCATGTGCCAGGCACTCTGACACATGCTTATTAATGGATATGAAAAGAGAGGCTGAGTGGGGCTTGGTTCATCAGGGACACAGGCGTGGCAGGGCCCACCACACACACACTTTGATAGCACCTCCGCCCAGGCCACAGTGGAGGTGTCTGGGCTTGAAGAATGGACAAGCTGAGCAAGGATGAGGTGACAACTACAACCTATCATTCTTGAACTAACAGATAATCTAACCTAATTTAATATATAATTTAAGAACTTGTGCAGTACTACCAACTTCAGCTTGCCAAAGATAAGCAAAATTTAAAGAAGCCTGTTAAAAGTTCCAATTATTTTCAGGGCCATTCTCTCTTGATAAGCTTAATAAAAGTGGGTGACCTATGGGCATCCATGGGAAACACATCACTAACTTCAAAAAGAAAGAACAATTCAAAGCTCAAGCTGCTATACTGGCAGGCTGTAATCTGCAATAAAAGAATAAAATAGATTTTATAGATAGCACAGCTTTCATGCAAATCCCTATTCTGAACAATTCACTCTGCTTTAGCCCCGCCCCCACACTGTTAGGGGCCTAGAATTTCAAATTGCATTACAATAGCCAAAACTCAAGAGCTATAATCATTCCTTTGCCTGAACTCTTCCTCTTCCCTATCTTGTCCTAACCAGAGTAAGGAGTTTACGGAAGATGAAGTTTAAAAAGCAGGCTGAGGCCAAGGAGGCGGCCAGGGACAACAAGGCCTATGGGGCCTGCAGGCCAGAGCCAAGAGGTGGCCAGCAGTGTTGGTGACAGAAGAACAAGCAAAGAAATAATATACTGAGGGTACTGAGAGCCTCTTCACATTTGCAACTGTCAGAGAAGGAGGTTATAACACAAAAAGGGTAAAGGCTAGTTAGAATGAATATGATACTGCATTGTATTTGGAATATTAGGGTGAATTCAGGGTTTTCAAAATATTGAGATAAATACATATACAAACATACATGGGTATGTGTAAATATGTATGTGAATGTGTGTGTGCATACAAGTATTTCCTAGCTCCTTCCACTGAGACGGCACAGAAACAATGATACACCAGGAACAATGAGTATATCTAGTGCCCTAGTCTTGGTTACTAAACACCACACTCCATGGGTAGAGAGGTGAGGCTGATTCTAGGCCCAAGGCAGGGAACGTACAAGATGAACCTGGAATATCTTTTTGTGCCAGAAAGGAAGGAACTGCTCAAAATGATGGGAACTTATCAAAAAGACATAGAAGTCAGCTTGATGAACTTCCACTGGCCAAATCTGAGACCATTTGAATACCAAAATAAAGAACAGTTGTAATGTATTATCTGCCACTGAATAAAAGGAATCCATAAATTCATACTGATACAAATAAATTAATGAGGGAAAAGAGAAAACCTTCCTTATAAATGAATGTAAACTAATAAATGTGAAAGGAATAAAAGAGTTAGAAAATCACTATTTGGCAATCAGCATAGTAAAAACTGTTCTGGGCAAGAATCTTTAGTGGATGGATATTTACAGTCTAAAACTTTCTCCCAGATGTTACTTATTAAATACAAGAAGAAAAATAGTTACTGCACATTGAAGAACCCTGGCAGACATCACCTTAACCAAGTGATCAAAGTGAGCAGCAACAGTAGCAAGTATCATACTTCTGTGGTATTCTGCCAATAATGCATAACCAGACTTTAATGACGAGGAAACATCAAACACACCCAAACTGAGAAACACTCTACTGCCCAGTACTCCTCAAAAATGTCAGGTTATGGAAGTTTGTACAAAGACAAACTGAAGAACTGTCCCGGACTAAAGGAGACTAAGAAAGAAGACCTGGAAATAAATGTAAAGTGTGATCCTTGTAAAGGATAAGTATAAAGGTTGGATCCCGAACCAGAAAAAGGACATCAGTGGGACAATCAGCAAAATGTGATAATGTCCACAGAGTAGTTCATAGTATTGTATCAATGCTGATGTTCTGGTTTTGATCATTATACTACGGTATGTGAGATGTAACATCTGAGGAGGCTAGATGAAGGTATATGGGAACACTATACTTACTATACTATTTTTGCAACTTTTTTCTATGTCTGAAGTGATTTCTAAGAACTTGAAATCAACAAATGGTAAAACTAGTGGGTGAAAGTTTGGTTAAGCTCTGAACTAAAACTTTACTGTTTGTTTTGATAAAGGGCATTATTAGAACATTTGGTCAAATGTGAATGGAGTCTGAAGATCAGCTGTTAATATTGTATCAATGTCAACTTCTTGGTTTCCTGACTGTTCTATGGTTACCTGGGGGAGTGCTCTTATCTTTAGGAAATATATACTGAAGGAATATGAAGTCATGGGATATTATGTTTGCATCTTAGTCTCAAATGTTTCAGAAAAAATATGCATATAGTCTACGGCCATAGCACCCTGAACACACCTGATCTTGTCTGAAAAAATATTCATAAACATTTAAGAAAAATGACAAAGCAAATCATTAAAAATGTAGACAACTGGGGAACCTGGGTAAAGGATATAGGGAATTCTTAATAGTATTCTTGTAACTGTTCCACAAGTTTGAAACTACTTCAAAATAAAATGTAGCATTTTTAAAAAAACAGGCAGATGGGGTCAGAATATATAGGGCCATGAATGTCAGGGAAAGATGTTGTGGCCTGCCGGCCAAGATGGAGGCATAGGTAGACACACTGTGCCTCTTTGCACAACCAAGATAGGGACAACAGCAATTTAGAAACAAAATAACAACCAGAACTGACACAAAATTGAACTGTATGGAAGTCAGACAACATGAAGTTAAAATAGACACCTTCATCCAGACCGGTAGGAGGGGTGGAGTCAGGCAGCCAGACTCAGGTCACAGTGCGAAGAGCAGAGAGCGTTGGGACTGGGCACTTAAGGCATCCGGGGCGCTCAAGACCACAGCAGGTGGATCCTGAGCATGAAAGCAGCAGCTGGCAGACCCCGGCCAAGAGGTGGCAAACTGTAAATTCAGCCAGGTGGGAATTGTGAAGCAAGTCACTGCTCGCAACCCAGGATCACAGCGCTGGGAAATAGAGCCTCGGGACACTGATTGAGGACACCTGTCGGGGGTAAGGCACAGGGAGAGATGCCCAGCCTCACAAGAGAGGTCCTTGGGCAGTCTCACAGGGTGTACAAGCCCACCCACATGGGAACTGGCACCAGAGGGGCCCAGTTTGCTTGAGGGGAGTGGTGGAAGAGACTGAGGTCTGACGGAGAGCAGAACAAGCGCCACTGTTCCCTCTCGGACCCCACTCCCACATACAATGTCACAACCCAGCAAATGGGTTGTCCTGCCCTGGTGAACACCTAAGGCTCCGCCCCTCATACATAACAGGCACGACCAGACCAAAGGGGGGGGGGATGATGGCTCAAACAGAATTTAAAGCCCCTTAATCATTACTTTTAAGCAACTGAGAGATAGCCAACCTATCAGATGCACAGTTCAAAGCACTGGTGATCAAGATGCTCACAGAATTGGCTGATTTTGGTCCCAAATTAGATGAACAAATGCAGGCTACAATAAGAGAAATGAAGGAAAATGCACAGGGAACCAATACTGATGGGAAGGAAACTGGGACTCAAAACAATAGAGTGGATCAGAAGGAAGAAACAACCAAATAGAAAAGAATGGAGAAATAAGAATTCAAAAAAAATGAGAAGCTTAGGTACCTCCAGGACATCTTTAAACATTCCAACATCAGAATTATAAAGGTACCAGAAGGAGAAGAGGAAGAACAACAAGTGGAAAAGTTATTTGAACAAATAATGAAGGAGAACTTCCCCATTCTGGCAAAGGAAATAGACTTCCAGGAAGTCCAGGAAACTCAGAGAGTCCCAAAGAAGTTGGACCCACGGAGGAACACACCAAGGCACATCATAATTACATTAGCCAAAATTAAAATGAAGGAGAGAATCCTAGAAGCAGCAAGAGAAAAGGAGACAGTCACCTACAAAGGAGTTCCCATTAGACTGTCAGCTGATTTCTCAAAAGAGACCTTGCAGGCAAGAAGGAGCTGGAAAGAAGTATTCCAAGTCATGAAAGGCAAGGACCTACATCCAAGATTGCTCCATCCAGCAAAGCTTTCATTTAGAATGGAAGGGCAGATAAAGTGCTTCTCAGATAAGGTCAAGTTAAAGGATCATCATCACCAAGCTCTTACTTTATGAAATGTTAAAGGGACTTATCTTAGAAAAAGAAGATAAAAAACATGTATAGTAAAATGACAGCAAACTCACAATTATTAACAACCACACCTAAAACAAAACTAAGAAACTAAGCAAACAACTAGAACAGGAGCAGAACCACAGAAATGAAGATCACATGGAGGGTTAGCAACAGGGGAGTGGGAGGAGAACAGAGGGGAAAAGGTACAGAGAATGAATAGCATAGATAGTAGGTAGAAAATAGACAGGGGGAGGGCAAGAATTGTATGGGAAATGTAGAAGCTAAAGAACTTATGACACATGGACATGAACTAAAGGGGGGGGAATGTGGGTGAGAGAGGGTGTGCAGGGTGGAGGGGAATGAAGGGGGGTAATGGGACAACTGTAATAGCATAATCAATAAAATATATATATATAAAAAGAAAGATGTTGCAGTTATTCTATAGACAAAGGCGAGCCATTCAAAGTTTCATAGGCAAAACATGATGCAATCAAAGGCTAGCAAGATGGAACAATCTAGAGCTGAGCTTGGTGTGGAAAAAAGTACCACTAACCAGTGGGAAGGAGGGGCTTCGAGGCAACTTTCCAGACTCCAGCTGATACATGCGGAGATAGACTTCAACCTGAGGTGTGGCATCACTGACAAAGCGAATGACTTTCAGGGCATGAAGGACATCTGAGTACTGCCCCCTGCGATACATCATCACCTGGGCATGGGATTCATGGTGTGGAGGCAGGATCCCTACACAGAAACCCAGAAAAAAAAGGGCAAAATACTGAGGCACTAATCCAAATCCTCCGTTAAAGAGAATCCTGGGAGAAGCTCTCCATCACAATTAAACTAGAACTCATAAATATTTCATTCTCTTTTAGAAATTTCACTATAAAAGAATTATAAATTTTAAACAGCATCAATATTTGAATGGCAATTGTACCCCTGACATAAAAGATAAATAAAACTACATCATGCCCTGGCTGGCGTAGCTCAGTGGATTGAGCGTGGGCTGCGAACCAAAGCGTCGTAGGTTCGATTCCCAGTCAGGGTACATGCCTGGGTTGCAGGCCATGACCCCCAGCAACCACACATTGATGTTTTTCTCCCTCTCTCTCTCTCTCTCTCTCTCTCTCTCTCTCCCTCCCTTCCCACTCTAAAAATAAATAAATAAATAAATAAAACAAACAAGATCACAAGAATTTTTAAAAAATAAATAAATAAAACTGCATCATAAAGTCCTTGACTAGGTATGCCATCTAAATTCAAAATAATAACCATATCAATTATAATAATTCAATTATGGTTGCCAACCTGGGCCACCACTAGCTCCTAGGGTCTATGTCCAGTTTTTGCACTTGGCCCACACTACGGATTGGACTGTGTCCCCTCCAAATTCATCTGTTAAAGTCCTAACCCCCAATGTGACTATACTTGGAGGTAGGGCCTATAAGAAGGTAAAGGTAAATGACATTACTGGGTGGTAGGGTGGGAGGAGTGGGGGGGCTAATCCAATAGGGCTGGTGCCCTTATAAGAAAAAGAAGAGACACCAGAGCTCACTCTACCATGTGAGGACACAACAGGTGGCCATCTGAAAGCCAAGAAGTGAGGCTTCACCAAGAACCAAATTAGCCAGCACCTGGAGACTTCATAGCCTCTAGAACCATGAAAACGTAAATTGTTCTTTAACCCACCCAGTCTGCAGTATTCTGGTATAGCAGCCATAGCTGACAATATAGCCCCCTACATCTCAGAACTACCAGTTATCCATCAAATCCTCTTCCCCAACAATTACAGCTTGCTCACAAAGTTATCCTATCTTCAGGACCACAGACATCTCTAATCTTCCCTGACAAGACCACCTTACATTACATTTTGGTACCATTTTATAGTCATTAACCCATTTAAACACGATGTTTACCCATCAGACTTTGGAGCAAAAACCTTTTTACAAACAAATGGCATGGGAAAAACAGTGGAAAGAGCACAGGACAGGCCTTCAGTGCACCTCGGTCCTAGCCCCAGACCTATTAACATCGGGTCTCATAAATATGTCAGCACTGGAAAATGGGAGGGATAAGCATTTCACCAAATGTTCTTTGCAGAATACTAGTTCCCTAGAGTCCTCATGAGAAAAGGGAGATTTGGTCAAATAGATCTGGAAAGTGGTGACAATGAATTTTCAAGTCTCTAAGTTCTGGTATAAAGAAAAACATGTTTCACCCTGGCTGGTGTGGCTCAGTAGATTGAGGACCCGCCTGCAAATCAAAGGGTCACCCATTCAATTCCCAGTCAGTGCACATGTCTGGATTGTGGGCCAGGTCCCCAGTAGGGGGTGTGCAAGAGGCAACCACACACTAATATTTCTCTCCCTCTCTTTCTCCCTCCCTTCCCCTCTCTCTAAAAGTAAATGAATAAAATCTTTTAAAAAAAAGAAAAACATGCTTCTTTATTATTGCAGCCTCATTAAACTTAACCAAACTATATAGCAGCACAGACTATGGAGTGAAAGTTCCTAGGTTTGAATTCTAGCTCTACAATTAAATGGCGGGTGACCCTCAGCAACTTGGCTGATCTCCCCATGCCTTCACTTTCATCTGAAAATGTGAATCACAACATCATTCTCAAACTGTCGTGCTGAATAAGAAATGTATATACATAAAACATTAGAAAGCATACAGCACATACTACGGTAGTATAAGTGTTAGCTAGCACACTTAACTATTGATCACTCTTTGGTGCAAAACACCACAGATCCAGTATTCTAAAGAACATACAAGAAACAAGTTGGATGGGCTCTATAGACTCCAACTAACATGATGCTATGTTAATGTTACAACCAAACTTGCTTAAATGTTCTTTTGCCTGACACAAATTGTTAATTACCTTAGCTATAGGGCTCTGTGCCAGGCTTCCAGAAAAGCCAAAGAAATACATTCAAATGGCCTCCAACTTTGGACTAAACAGTACAGACTACACAGTTGTACTTAAATCCTTATCATACTACTAGAGGCAGCACAGTGTTCCCATGTTAAACCTCAAGCTTGTTTTCTAAGACCTAGTCCTAAAAAGCCTCTTTCTGATATTTACCTAAAATGCTATCATGAAGTAGGCATGACAAAGTCCCTGAGCAAACAACAACCTATGCTAGGAAGAGTCAGCCTGTCTCCTGCAGAGCATGGCAGTCCTAAATCTCCAGTGATTTAACTACCGCAAAAATAACACCAAAGACTGACAGAGACAGGGAAAACATAGTGATGAACAAGGAAGATAGCCTTGGCACTCAGAACTGCCACAAAGTACGATTGTACCTCTCCCACTAATCCATGAGCATTATTCATTAATAAGATACGTGGTATTTCCCAGCAGAAACAGATAGTATTGACATTGCCACCTAAAAAGCATTCTTATTTTGATGACTACTAGAAACACTAAGATTTAAGAAAAATGCTCAAGAAAAAACTATTATTAAGAGTTCAGGCCAGTAAGGAGGCATAGGTAGAAATGCTTCACTTCCTCGCACAACCAAAAGAAAGATAACAACTAATGTAAAAACACAAGACAACCAACCCTGGCTGGTATGTCTCTGTGGATTAAGTGCCAGCCTGCAAACCAAAGGGTCACCAGTTCAATTCCCAGTCAGGGCACATGCCTGAGTTGTAGGCCAGGTCCTCAGTTGGGGGCGTGTGAAAGGTAACCACACACTGATGTTTCTCTCCTTCTCTTTCTCCCTTCCTTCCCCTCTCTCTCAAAATAAGTTTTTTAAAAAACTTTAAAAACAAAAGTAAAATTAAAAAAAAAAGACAGACAGACCAACAGAACTGCCAGAAAATCAAACTGCATTGAAGTCTGACAACCAAGGAGTTAAAGAAACATTCATCCAGACTGGTAGGAGGGACCAAGACAGGGGCAGAGAGGAGGCAGGGCAAGGCAAGGCAAGGCAGAGGATCAGGTGGCTGAGGCAGGGGCTGGCTAACGTGATGGCCCCACATTAGCACGCAGATAAGCCAGGAAGAATAACTGGGGAGCAAGACAGCCTGTGAAACCTAGGGTTTCAGAGCAGGGAAACCAAAGACTCAAAACCTCTGGCTGTAAAATCTGTAGGGATGGAGGTTATGGCTGTGGAAGAAACTCCCAGTCTCACAGGAGAGTCTGTTGGGGAGACCCACGGGGCCCTAGAACACACACAAACCCACCCACCCAGGAGTTAGCACCTAAAAGGGCACAATCCGCTTGTGGGAAGCAAGGAAAGTGACAGAAAGTGGGGCAAGAGCCAAGCAAGTGGCATTGTTTTCTCTCTGACCCCTCCCCCACAGACAGTACCACAATGCAGCCAAGTGGGTTGCCCCACCCTGGTGAATACCTAAGGCTCCACTCCTTCCAACGTTAATAGGTATTCCAAGACAAAGAAATATGGCCCAAATGAAAGAACAGATCACCAGAAAAAGAACTAAGCAAAAAAAAGATAGATAACCTATCCGATGCAAAGTTCAAAACACTGGTAATCAGGATGCTCACAGAAATGACTGAGCTTAATGGCAAAATGAAGGAAGAAATGAACCCTTATACAAAGTGAAACAAAGGAAAATATTCAGGGAACCAACAGTGAAGAGAAGGAAACCGGGACTCATATCAATGATTAGAATAAAAGGAAGAAATAAACATCCAACTGTAACAGAATGAAAAAACAACAATTGAGAAAATGAAGAGAGGCTTAGGAACCTCCAGGACAGCCTTAAATGTTCCAACATCCAAATCACAGGGGTGCCAGATGGAGAAGAGGAAGAGCAAGAAACTGAACACTTATATGAACAAATAATGAAGGAAAACTCCCCCAATCTGGCAAAGGAAATAGACTGCCAGAAGTCCAGGAAGCTCAGAGAGTCCCAAAGAAGTTGGACCCAAGGAGGAACACACCAAGGTACATCATAATTACATCACCCAAGATGAAAGATAAGGAGAGAATCTTAAAAGCAGCAAGAGAAAAGAAGACAAAGGAATCCTCTTAAAGGAAACCTTCCCTGTAAGGTTTCTTTTGAGAAATCAGCTGATAGTCTTATGGGAACTACAAAGGAGTCTTATGGGAACTACAAAGGAGTTCCCATAAGACCGTCAGCTGATTTCTCAAAAGAAACCTTACAGGGAATAAAGGGCTGGAAAGAAGTATTCCAAGTCATGAAAGGCAAGGACCTACATCCAAGATTACTCTATGCAGCAAAGCTATCACTTAGAATGGAAGGGCAGATGAAGTGCTTCCCAGATACTGTCAAATTAAAGGAGTTCATCATCACCAAGCCCTTATTATACGAAATGTTAAAGGGACTTATCTAAGAAATAGAAAAAGATCAAGAACAATGAACAGTAAAATGACAACAAACTCACAACTATCAACAACTGAACCTAAAAAACAAAAACTAAGCAAACTACAACAGGAAAAGAATCACAGAAATGGAGATCACATAGAGGGTTATCATTGGGGAGGAGGAGGGGGAGAATGGGGAAAGGTACAGGGAATAAGAAGCATAAATGGCAGGTACAAAATAGACAGGGGGAGGTTAAGAATAGTATAGGAAATGGAGAAGCCAAAGAACTTGTATGTACAACCCATGGACATGAACAAAAGTGGAGGGGGGAGCGGGGATGGCTGGAAACGGGTTGTGCAGAGAGAAGGGGATAAAGGGGATAAAAAAATGGGACAACTGTAATGGCATAATCAATAAAATACACTCTAAAATATTTTTTAAAAAAGAAAAATCTATTAGTTGTCATCCATTCTCTAGATTTTAACTGCACAGTGACCTACTAGAAATATAAGTATACAAAGACAACCAAGATGCAAACAAAAAACTCATTATGCAGTGCTTCCTGGAATGGTTTATAGTCTAACTTAGGACTAAGAATTTTGAAGTCTTGAAAATACAGTACATTTTGGAAAAAAGACGAGGTCTACAATCTATCCTACCTTCTTCACACGGGCTCTACCAACCTGAACTCAAAGCCTAGCTCTGCCGATGCCGATGACAGGCTATGTCGCCTTAGGCAAGTTGTTCAGCTTCCCGGTCCTGTCCCCTTCTGTAAAATTGGGATATTGATACTTAAATTACAGGGAAATTCTAGGATTACTCTAATTTATTTTTTAAGAAAGAGAAGGAAGGTGGTATATGTGTCAGCAGGCTCAGCAATGATAGAAAAATAAAAAAAAGTTTTGCTAAAAGGGATGATGCCAGTCACTCGTGGCACCTAATATACTTTTTCTCCCACAGAAACTGAGTAAGATCCTTTTTTCTTCCCCTTCACTGGAATTGATTCATTTGTGCTCCTGGAAAGTAAAAACTCTCCAATTCCTTCTGACTTTGATAGCACTCCGTAGGAAGTATACCTCTATGACTAGGAATCACAGGAATGACAAATTGGGAGCTAAAACCTAAAAGTTAATTTAGCAAAAACTGAGGCCTAGCAGAGTGTTTAAAAAAAAAAAGATTTTATTTATTTTTAGAGAGATGGGAAGGGAGAGAGAAAGAGGAGAGAAACATGGATGCTCAAGACAAACACTGATTGGTTGCCTCTGGCATACCCCTAACCAGGAACTGGGCCCGCAACATGAGCCCCCACAGGGACTCAAACCAGCGACCCTCTTCGATGTGCAGGATGACCCCTTATCCACTGAGCCACACCAGTCAGGGCTCTAGCAGGGTCTTTCTCAAGGTTACCAGTCGACAGCAAAGCCTAGACCAGTCCTTTCTCCCAGTACAATGCTCTTCCCACACCTTGCCTCGGGAACACATACACTACTTTCTCTTCTATCATTAATAAACTGACACTCTTACAGTAATATTTAATGTTTTGCTGCTGAAGTCACCTCCTTAAAGGCAATTATAGTGAGCGATAACTCAGTCTCCTAAGATTAGACTCAATATTCAGTAAGGGCCTAAACAAATTCTCCTTTTTCTGACAGATACGACAAATGAACAATTTCCAATTCTTGGGTTTCATACCTAGAAGCACCTTCCATACCAAGGCACGGTACATGGATGGGAGAGGGAATCTTTGACTAAAAGTACAAAGTTTCTCAATATCTAGAAGGAAAAAAAAACAATAGTTAGAAGCTTTTCATATTGGTCACTGTTTACAACTTAAAGTATAGTAAGACATTTATTTCTTCAGAGCATGCCTACCAAACAGTCAGTAAGTCTAAGAAAGGCAATACTGGTCTGATTTCTAGCCCATGGTTCCACCAAATAGCTATTTAAAAATAAAGACTTAGTGTTTCACAGCATAGGAGATACATTGTGCCTAAAATTACTACATTTCCAATAATATTAGCAATAGATACTATTTATATAACTTATGGCATTTCATTTAATCCACCTTGCCAGCTTGTTGGCTAGTTATTGTTTTAAAGATGAAGAAACTGAAGCTCAAAGCAGGTAAGTGACTTGACTGAGTTAACACAGCAGGTGAGTGGTGGAGTCAGTCCTCAAATCCCACTTTTTCTCATACAGCACACTCAGCTGTTCTGGACCTAAATTTCCCTACTTGTTAAATGAGAATAATACTGGGCATACTTAAAGGACAGACTGTCTAGCAAGGATCAAAGATCAGGTAAGAAATGTTTTTGAAATTTTAAAAGCATGGTATGCATATAAAGTACTATTTTTAACTGTGGTTCAATTTATTTTACTCCAGTCAACCACAGAAGAGACCTTATTATTACTGGCTTGGAAGAAACTAAAATGTATAAATTTCAGTCTCAGTATTTCCATACAAGAAAATCATGGCAAGAGTTGTTGTAAATTTATCCAGAAGCAATGACAACACCTTTGAAAATTGAGAAAAGAAAAAAAAAAAGAAAACATAGACCTAATAGGAGAGAAAAATATTAGTGACTTTTTAAGAGGACTTTCAAAAACATCTGGTCCTCAGTGAAAGATACACTTGAAAAATCCATAACTTCTCCCAAAATATATATACCATTCTGCTGTCTCCCTACCACTAAAAAATACAGCAGGTAACAAATATCTCTGGATGTCTCTTAAGGTAACATTTATTTCAGAACATTTGGGATGACTGACAACCAGTAGGCTTAGTTTAACTCATAAAACTCACCCAAACGGTCATCTTTTAGGAGAATTTCTAATGATTTCTTTTCTTCAACTCCACGAAACCCCACTTTTTCATAATATACTGAACGGAAGTTTCTCTGAGAATCCTCAGTCATGTTTCATTCTTAAAGAAGAGAGACAAAAAGGAGAAGGGAAAAAAGTGAGTTTAGAAACAATGAAGAATTAAAAATTTTCAATGATTTTCTCCAACTTTTCAGTGAACCTGATATTATAATAAACTGTCTGCCCTTGTATAGGACACAGTATTAAATCTTTCCTTTCACACAACTCCTACACCACCTCACCTGTGCACCTTGGCCAAGAGCCAAGACATAAAACCAAATTCCTCTGAGCGGCTAAAATAGCACAAGGTTTGTGGACTAGGGAACCTACTTTACTCAGGAGAGCACCTAGCTGAAATACATGTTCAAACAATGAGTGAAACAGGAAGATAAGACAAGATGTCATGCTAAAGGTGTTACCAAACAGTATACACTATGGCTCTGTTTGTTTTATAAATGCTATACATTAAAAAAATTAGACTATATTCTGAAATACTAACAATGGTTATCTTTAGGTAGTAGAATTCCAGATAATTTTAAATTTTATTTTGCTTGGCTGTGTTTTCTAAAAAGGGCATTTTGTAAAATGAAAAATCAAAAAGCCACAAGTTCCTCACTTAGTTTTCCTTTAAACACAATTCCACTAAATGTAATTATCAAAATTCAAAACCCAAAAAGTTTAACAGCATTAAATTATAAACCACAAGAGAGACAGGAATGTAGCTGGTGGACAGTGATGCCACAAAGTTGGAGACAGAACAACTTAAAATGTCATCAAAACTCAGAAACTTCAGGGGTGTTACATTCTTTCACAATAACCTTCACATGATTAAAAGCAAGTCATCAGGAAAAGGTCAAATTAAGTTTTAAGAACATAATGGATGTAATGCATTTCCGAAAAAAAGTATGCACTGCCCCACCCAAATGCTTAACGTGCCAATGCAAAAAAAGAATATGATCCTCAGGTTTTAGAAATTCTAACATATCCTCAGTGATCTCAGGAGGGTCTAGTTCTAAACAGCCAAGGTCTTCCTTATAGAAACAATACGCTGTGAGCCAATTCAGCCACAGGAAAGATTGGGATTCGCTTAAAATGAGAAAATCTAAAAGGTCCTGAGCTTTGGGGACCAAACTGTATTTTAAGGACAAAATTCCAAAGCATTAAAATCCTAAATGAATATGGAGGGTTATTTCAAAGAAGCATCCAAACAGCTGCACGGCGATAGTGTCCGTTGTCTAAGGAAACCAGTCTCACATTGCACAACGACAAGCGCGTCCTCTTGGAGGAAATGTTGTAAATTACATTCCTACCCCTGACCATACACCTGACCCTGACGGAGAAGTAAACACAGCCTGCTCTAAGACCCCAGGTCCCATCTCTTGTTATGCTTCACCTCCAGTAATGGAAACCCGGGCAGAGACTAAGTGGTCCCGGGGAAACCGCAGAAACCAGACCAGAGGCGCTGACCGGTGGGCGGGCAGGCGGGCGACGCGAGGGCCAGCCGTGGGGTCAAGGGCACCACTGGTGGCGGAGCCAGGAGGAGGGAAAACGACGGGGCCGCAGCGCCCGGGGCAGCCCGCCTAACAAAATACGCCTGAACACCAGGGCAGCGTCGGCGGACGTGACGTTAACTCAGTCTGCGGCGGGTGCGCGTGCGCGGAGAGCTTGCGCAGCAGCTCCACCCACACCGTGGGAGCTGAGGCACGGAGTCCCGCATCCGTAAAAGAACCCTGGGTAGCTGACGTTCCGCGCCCGGGTCACCGGTCCTCGCGCTCCTCCGAGCCGCTCCTAGCCAGGGAATCCTCGCGCTCCCAGCGGTGCGTGCCTGGGATGCTCTCCTTTCCCTTGCCAGGGAGGTCCCTACCTGGAGGCGACCTGCGGACATCAGCAGAGTATTCCTCGAGATTTCTGTTGTGAAGGATTCCTGTTTCGTTTTGTTTTGTTTTGATTTTATTTTATATTTCCTTTTCTTATTTTTCTGGTATGCGGAAATAAGTGAAGACCAACCAAATGCAAAGGCAATTTATTTGGAGCTTGCTGTAGAGAGAGTCAGCCTCCCATCACTTACATTTTGGCAGAGACTCAAAGGCAGGCAGAGGAATGGGAAAGGTTGATAGCGGAAAGATGGGGAGGCTTTAGGTATGCCCTCAATGGAGGCTGTTGGCACGGGGAAACTGTTGGTAGACTGATTAGAAGCGGGGCATCCGTTGTGGTCAGCTAGCCATGTTTGGCTTTCACTGGTTGGTTGTGAGTTGGAAGCAGAAACAAAAATTAGGGAAGCTGTCAGTTATTAATCAAGTCCTGGCCATTTGGGGCCAACTATCAGAAGTTACTGTTTAGCTTCCTGGGTTGTTACTAAAACTGGCAATCTGGCTAAGTCTAATATCAGGCTACCTTCCTAGGCTGATTATCGTAGATAAGGGGTTATTTTCTTAGACAGGTTGCAGCTGCAGGTTGGGGGTGAGAGCTCTGTTTTTATATAAGGTCGGATCATGGTATATTCAGCCTCTCAAGTAAACACTATAAAATTATATGAAAAGTGAAGTTTAAAAACAAGACATACTAAATATAAGCCCCCGATTTATTAGCTTCAGCAGACATAAAATTACTATTAAAATGGCTATGAAAGTTTATAAACACTTTCAATTTCTTTGCTTACCTTGTCACTGACTAGCACCAGTCCTGAAACATTCCTCCTACCAGCGCTGCCTGAGTGAGATTTTAAACCACTGAGGTTTAAGTGGAACCCGTTTGGCTCAGTGATGGGTACTGCTCCTTAAAAGCCCAAATCTGTACAGAACAGACCACAGAGAGGCCAAACTCTAGAGGGAAATTTAAAAATCAACAGTACAGAAGTCAGTCCAGTTACCATGTGGGTAATACATTTGTGGTGTGATGGCTAGACAGAACTTCAAAGAAGCAGGTGGTGGTCAAAATCAAACGTTTTGCTCCTCCCAATGCCCCCACCATCACCATCTTCAGTACCCTCAGCACTAGGGTACTAACTCTTGCTTAGGCTATGTTTCTTCACATGTATCAGTGGCATTCTTCTTCAAGTTACAGCTTCCAAGAATTCCATTTACACACTTAATCTAAACCTTGGATGAGTCACAAACTTTTACAATCTCCTTTTCCTTATCTTTAAAATAGAGCTAATAGTGGTGACACCATCACAGAGGTATTGGAAAGATTAAATGGGAAGGTGTGTAAAGTGCTTGGCACAGTGCCAACCACATGGCACAGTGAGGATATCTTTGCATTGGTTACTATTAGCTAAATGGTGACAGAATATGGTTGACTTTAATTGTCATTCTCTGTGCTTCCCCCCTTTTTTAATTGGATGTATTGGGGTGGCATTAGTTAATAAAAATCATATAGGTTTCAAGTATACAATCGTATAACACACTATCTGTATGTTGTAGTGTGTGTTCACCAGCCCAAGTCAAGTCTCCCTCAGTCACCCTTTATCCCCCTTTCACTCCTCTCCCTCTGGTAATCACCGTACTGTTGTCTGTGTCTATGAGTTTTGCCTTTTTCTTAATCCCTTGACCTTTTTCACCCAGTCCCTGAACTCTACCCCTCCCCTCTGACAGCTGTCAGTCTGTTCCCTGTATCTATAAGTCTGTTTCCATTTTTTTTGTTAGTTTATCTTGTTCACTTAGATTCCTCATATGAGCAAAATCATTCAATACATGTCTTTCTCTGACTGGCTTATTTACTCAGCATAGTACTGTCCAGGTCTATCCATACTGTTATAAAAGGTAAGGTTTCCTTCTTTCTTATAGCCAAGTAGTCTGTGCACTTTGATGAGCTGATAAACAGAGTATTTGGAAGCTTCTATAGGAGATAAGTCTCTTGGAGATTCTTAACACTGCAGCCAGAGTAGCCCTTTAAAAACGTCCCTCCTCTACTCCAAATCCTGCAATGGTTCTCCATTTCACTAAGTAAAAACCAAAGTCTTCCTGTTAGCCACCTCCTTTTACCTTGACCTCATCTAGTACTAGGGATGCTCCTGACTTAGGACCCTCTCATAGTTGTCCCCTCTGCCTGAAATGTGTTTCCCCAGAGACCACGTGGCCTATTCCCTCACCTCAAATTTTGTTCAATGTCTCCCGACAAAGGCCTATTCTAACCACCCTCCTTAGAACTGCAAACTTGTTACCTGAATCCAAACTTCCCCCACCCCCTACTCAGCTCTGCTTTTCCTATCTTCCACAGCACTTATCTCCTAACACACTTCATAATTTACTTATTTATTTTTGTTTTTATTGGGTCTATCCTCCCACCAGGATGTCAGTTCCACATTGTCAGGAATCTTTGCTTTGTTAACTGGCAAACCCAAGTTCATGGAACAGCGGCTGGCACATAGTAAGTGCTTGATACAGACTTAATGAGTGGAAAGAAACCCCACGGTGAAGGCGCAGCCATTCTTTCCACCTTAACATGGCCTGTTTGGGCTGTGGGCTGTTTAGAAGGCATTAGTCATTAGACTCCCAGCACAACACAGAACACAGAGTGAAGTAGGCGGGTGTGGTATTGAAATTTATAATAAATATATATTTGGTTTTAATCCCTGTTTCTGGCTCAGAACTCCTAAAACCCTTGGAACTCCTAAAACCCTTGGAAAAGCAATGAGAAGGATGAAGATGACTTCTGGACCAAACCTAAAGATGGGGCTAGTTGCCTGAAGAACCAGCCATGTGATTAAGGGGCTGGAACTGTCAGTCCCACCTACCTGACCTCTGGGGCAAGGAGAGGAGCTGGAGGTGGAATCAGCCGTGCCTATGTAATGGAGTCTCCATAAAAACACAAAAAGGAGGGGATTCAGCGAGCTTCTGGTTGGTGAACACATGGAGGTGCTGGGAGAGTGGCACCCTCAGAGGACATGGGGGCTCCACACCCTTCCTCTGTATCTTACTATAGGCATCTCTTCCACCTGGCTGTTCCTGAGTTATATCCGTTAATGATGTATCAGCAAGTGCATCAGAAATCTAGTAAGTGAAATAATTTCTCTGAGTTCTGTGAGCCACTCTAGCAAATTAATCAAATGCAAGGAGGAGGTCATCAGAACTGCATTTCAGGCAGAGGGGACAACTATGAGAAGGTCCTAAGGCAGGAGCGTCCCTAGTACTAGATGAGGTCGAGGTAAAAGGAGGGGGCTAACAGGAAGACTTTGGTTTTTACTTAGTGAAATGGAGAACCATTGCAGGATTTGGAGTAGAGGAGGGACGTTTTTAAAGGGCTACTCTGGCTGCAGTGTTAAGAATCTCCAAGAGACTTATCTCCTATAGAGGCTTCCAAATACTCTGTTTATCAACTCATCAAAAAGCACAGGCTACTTGGCCATAAAGAATTATAGTGGGTCGGAAGCCCAGGTGACAACTTGGACTTGCAATTGGAGTCTGAAGTCGGAGTAGGGGAGCCATGTTGTAAGACAGAGCCCTTAGTATGTGGAATCTGATGCTCCCTCTGGTAGATAGTGCCAGAGTGAGTTAAAGTGTAGGCCACTGAACTAGGTTGTTTGGTGGTGTGGGGAACACCACACCCAGCACACATGAACACGTCAGAATTGACTGACATAATCTTAGCAGGCAATAAAATTTTCATGAAATTTCATTGAAATCAGAATTTTAAAAGTCATAGTGTGCCAAACCCAGGTTCAACTGCCTTCAGCTTCAAAGGCTAGTACTCAAGAGACAGGGGCTGATGTAAGGAAACAAGGTTTGTTCAAGTGCCGGCATTTCGAGAAGATGGGGGACTCTCATCCCAAAGATCATCTTAACATCTCAGTGCAGGCAGAGGTTTTAATAAGGACGGAGTAGGAAGCAGAACAGAGATCAAGGGGAGGGTGTTGAAAATTTTTCTACATGCAGACAAGCACAGTGTATTCTGATAAGGACCTTAAAGCTGGCCAAATGGTGGTCTGGTGTGCATCATCCTGGTTTTCATCATCCTTGTTTTACCTCATCCTAGTCTTACAGTTGAAGGTCAGCAAATCTCCGAGAGCTGGAATGCCTGAGGGTCAGAGTCTGCATCCTTTAAAGTTAGTTCCAAGAATTCTTCTACTAATGTGCTGTTTATCTACATCCTTGTTTATGTATCAGTCAGAGTCAGCACCTACAGAAACAATGTCAAAAGAATGGTGGGGTGGGTTACAACAGGCGTACTTCGTGTGAATGTACACCTTGCTCTCCACCTGGGGCTCACATCATTCCTTACTGCCTTGTGATCTGACTGCCCTCTGGTGGTTAACTGTTCTTACTAAATTTGGAAATAATTGTACTGCTAGTCAAACAATCAAATCTCAAGGTCCAAAGGGCTTTAGGTTGACCATCCCATTAAATGAGGTGCAGAGGGCTAGAATTCATTATATGAAACTGAGTAATATTTTTAGGAATGGTACCACATCTTTCAACTACTAAATTCACTTACGATAGAATAGCAATTATCAAATGTTAACCTCAACCTCTTAGCCCCTCTTCTTTTAAAAGATAAGGGAATGCAGGCTCAGCAGGTCTGAATTAGACTAATCAAATGGGCAAATATTAGCCACAGGACTCCGGAGGCTCCCTTTGTGTGACCAGGAAGCCTTCCTTAGTGTCACAGCAGTTCCCCACTTTAACTCACAAGGGCCTCATCACTGTAGACACATGAATTAAAGGGACAGGGGCCCCACTGTATTGACACATTGGCCACAGTGCATGAAGACCCTCTCTGCCTGGCCTGAGCTGTGGGATAAGCAGATTTGAGGGTTTTCCTGCACACGACTACTTCCTACTTGTAAGTCTTTCCTCTAACAAGCCCTATTTTATACCTGTGTCACTTGGCACTAGTGGTGTGTTTTCATGACTCTTTTTCAGGATGCATAACAGAACTGTCCTGTTAGAGGCATGAGACATTAGTTTACCTGTCAAAACTGGTAGTATATGTATTCTGTAGATGTGATTATGGAATTCTAATACAGTCCTAGTATATGGAAACCTCTTTGTGCATGTGAAGTCATTGAACAAAAAATGAATACATTAACCACTGGTAATTACTTGGCCTTGGCTCTGTTTCATATTTTGTATGAATCTTTGACCTTTTTAGTGTCAAGATGGCATTTAAAGTTAGATGGGTAAAATGAAAACTCTATTTTCAGTGAAAGAATTATAAAGTAAGTGAAGAAATTTTGACATCAAAAATCACCACTAGACTATAAAATAAATATCACCCTGACAACCAAGGAAATAAAGAAGTCACATTCATCCAGACAGGTAAGAGGGGCAGAGACATGGACAGGCACTGAGACATGGAAATGCAGAACAATGGGCAGTCCCACACCCACATGTGGTGGATAAAAATTAGGAGGATAAAAATTAGGTGGATCAAAATCCCTCACTCCTGAGGTATCCCAGGCTCACACCAGACCACCCAGCCTGGGTTTCCAGTGCCAGGAAGATAAGTCCTCATAACTTCTGGCTGTAAAGACCATTGGGGGTTGGGGCGGCAGAAGAAACTATGGGATTCTCAGGAGTTTCCTCTTAAAGGGCCTGCAATGGACTTAGGACTTACACAGACTCACACCCTCTGGGTTTCAGCACTGGGGCAGAGCTGGAAGGGTACGTGTGGTATAAGGAGAAAAACTGAAGTATTTGACATCAGAGTGAGTGCTGGGGGACAGCTTCCCCCCAGACAAAACCCCAGAGGCCAGGCAGCAGCATTGTCCCCTTTCTGAACCCTCCCCTACACAGAGCCACAGAGCCACATAGCAACAACGCCATATTACAGACTACATCAACCTGGTTCACATGGGTTGCTCTGCCCTGGCCTCCTAATTACCTAAGGCCCTGGATTACCTAAGCCTCCACCCCCATCCAGCTTACTTGTGCACTTTTCTACAATAGGCTACACTACCCAGACAGGGAGTCATAGCAGCTCTACCTAGTACATAGAAACAAACACAGGGAGGCTGTCAAAATGAGGAGACAAAGAAACATGGCCCAAATGAAAGAACAGATCAAAACTCAAAAAGAACTAAACAAAATGGAGATAAGCAATCTTTCAGATGCAGAGGTCAAACCACTGGTTATTAGGATGCTCAAGAAACTTACTGGGTATTTCAACAGCATAAAAAAAAGGACCCAGAAGAAATGAAGTTTACATGAATTGAAATAAAGAACAATTTATAGGGAAATAATAATGGAGTTGATGAAGCCAAGAATCAAATCAATAACTTGGAAAATAGGGAAGAAAAAAAATTCAATCAGAACAGATAGAAAAAAAAATAATTTTAAAAAATGAGGATAGTATAAGCAGCCTCTGGGACAACTTCAAATATATCAATATTTGAATCATAGGGGTGCCAGAAGGAGAAGAGGAAGGGCAAGAAATGGAAAACTTATTTGAAAAAATGATGAAAGTAAACTTCCCTAATTTGGTGAAGGAAATAGATATACAAGTCTAGGAAGCACAGAGAATCTCAAAGAAGATGGACCCAAAGTGTGGGGGAGCTTTGCCCACAGAGCCCCCTGTCCTCCACTGATGAGAATAAGTCTACCAAGACATGATCTGCTTGGGGAGGAAAGGTGGCCAATCTCTCACAGGACAAGGACCAAGAGCCTTTTCCTCAATGGTTTTTATTGGGTTCGTTTACACAGGAATTCAGGTAAAGCTCATTACTCATTGCCAGGAAGTAAGGATCAAACAATAGATAACAAGGAACTCGGAGGGCCTATTTTGAGTCAGGGTCAGATAGCTAAAGAGCTGTAAAAAACTTTAAGGAACAAACTTACTTCTTCCTTGGACCCTTATCATTTAATTTAGAGCATCCTAAACAAAGCATTCTAACCATCAAGGGTTTTACATATTCTTTCTTAGGCCTGATTACCCAGGAAACCGGCCCTTTCCAGCACAGAGCTGCACCACCCTCTGTCATTGTTTCAGGCTTAGGTGGAGGAAGGGAAGTAAAGCAGCCAACAGATTAGGAGATTTTCTCACAGACAATGAGGACTCAGGTTATGTCAAAGCCAAGGGGTGAGGGTCCATCACCCCCTTTTGCTGTAGCCCTCAAAGTCCTTCCTTGGGGGCCTCCTACGTGATCGTGCCTGTCTTATATCATTCCCCCCCTGGGGAATCTTACCCGTCACTGGCTAACCGACCAAGCATTGGGGGCCAGGCAGGGTGAAGTAAGAGGAGCAGAAGTGGTGCTCCTGCCAGGGAGATAAATTTTTGTCTCCTTGCTGGCTTATGGTCCAAGGCCATTCCCTCAGCCTTAGCCTTGGCGGGAGTTACAGCTTCTGATACCAGGCAGCGAGGTTCCCATCACCAAAGAGGACCACACCAAGACACATCAGAATTAAAATGCCAAAGGTTAAAGATAAAGAGAAAATCTCTTTTTTTAAGATTTTATTTATTTTTTATTTTTAGAGAGGGAATGGAGGGAGAGAGGGAGAGAGAGAGAGACATCAATGTGCGGTTGTTGGGGGCCATGGCCTGCAACCCAGGCATGTCCTCTGACTGGCAATCGAACCTGCGACACTTTGGTTCGCAGCCCGCACTCAACCCACTGAACTACACCAGCCAGGCTTAAAGAGAGAATCTTATAAGTCAGCAAAAGAAAAACAGAGTTACCTACAAAGGAGTTCCCATAAGACTATCAGCTGATTTCTCAAAAGAAACTTTGCATGGTAGAAGGGACTGGCAAGAAATATTCAAAGTGATAAAAAAGCAAGGACCTACAACCTAGATTATCGAGCAAAGCTATGGTTTAGAATTGAAGGGCAGATGAAGTGTTTCTCAGATAAGGTAGAGCTAAAGGAGTTCATCATCACCATGCCATTATTATATAAAATGTTAAAGAGACTTATTTAAGAAAAAGAAGATCAAAACTATGAACATTAAATGGCAATAAATTTACAATAATCAACAATTGAATCTAAAAAAACAAACTAAGCAAACAAGCAGAACAGGAACAGAATCATAGATATGGAGATCATTTGGAGGATTATCAGTTGGGAGAGAGAAGGGGAAGAATGGGGAAAAAGGTGCAGGGATTATGAAGTACAAATTGGTAGGTACAGAACAGCCAAGGGGAGGTTAAGAATGGTATAGGAAATGGAGAAGCCAAAGAACTTACTTGCACAACCCATCTACATGAACTAAGGGGGTATTACTGGAGGGAATAGGGGATACCAGATGGAGGGGGACAAAGGGGAAAAATTGGGACAACTATAATGACATAATCAATAAAATATATTTTTTAAAATTTCCAAAAGTGGTGGAGATCAAGCAGGGTACATGTGAGAGACAGAGAGAGGCTCCAAAGCTGCAGATCTCAGAAACAGCCAGCAAGACACACCTCTGCAAGGTGTTTTTTAAAAATCAGGAACAGATGTTGGAACTTACCAAATGATCCTTCTGCACATGTGGAGATAATCACATGGTTTTTCATATGTACTTTGTTAATATGCTGAATTACACTGATTGATTTTCAAATGTTAAATTGTGCATTCTTGAGATAAACTCCACTGAATCATGATATATTGTTTTTATTTATTGCTGGATTTGATTTAAACAATTTTTCTCTACAAATTTCACGTCATTTTCATGAGGAAAGCATTCTGTAGTTTTCTTTAACTTGTAAAGTCTTTATTTGGTTTCAATATCAGTTTAATGCTGACTCTTAGAACAAGCTGGGGAGTGTTCCATCCTCTTCTATTTTGTGGAATGGTATGTGTAGAATTGGTATTATTTCTTTGAAAGTTTGGTAGAATTTTTCCGGGAAACTGTTTCAACCCAGAGTTTTCTTTTTGCGAGGGTTTTAAACTATATATGCATGTCTTTCATATGTAGAGGGCTATTCAGGGTATTTGTTTCTTCTTGATTAAGCTTTGGTAATTTAGTTCTTCCAAGACACTTTTCCATTTCATTTAAGTTTTCAAATTTATCTCCATAAAGTTTTTTATAATGTACCCCTATCATGTTTTTAGTGACTCTGGGGATTTGTAGTTATATGTTCTACACTGATGTCACTTCTCAGTCAGGATACTGGCAATTTGCATCCTCTCTCTTTCTTTCCTGACCTGTCTGGCAGGAGGTGCATCAATTACGGGATCTTCCCAAAGAACCTGCATTTTTATGTCATTGATTTTCTATGCTATTTTTCATTGATTTGCACTCTGATCCTTATTCTTTGATTTCTTTAGCTTTCTATGGTTTATTTTGTTCTTCTTTTCTAGATTTTTAAGGTAGAAACTGCTCAGAGTCTTTTCTTCTTTTCTAATATATGCATTTAGTGCTATAAATTTCTCCTTAATTATTATTTTAACAGCTTCTCACAAATTTCGATATGTTGTGTTTTCATTTTCACTCAGTTTAAAATACTTTCTAATTTCCCTTCGATTTCTTTATTGACCCATGAGTTTTAAAAAGTGGGATATTTAGTTTTCAAATATTTGAGGAATTTTCCACAGATCCTCCTGGTTTTGACTTTTAAGTTAACCCCATTGTGGTCAGAGAATATACTTCTTATGATTTGAATTATTTTGAACCTATTGAGAACATCTTGTAAAATGCTCCATGTTTCCCTAAGGTGCTGTTGTTGGGGGAGGGTTTATCCACGCCAGTCAGGTCAAGTTGGTTGATTCTGTCATTTGTCTTCCATGTCCTTACTGATTTTTGTCTACTTGACTATCAGTTTTTCTCCACCTTTATTGAAGTATAATTGAAAAACAAAATTGTATATATTTAAAGTGTGCAGCCTGTCTCAGACTAGAAGTTCAGTTGTGGTATTTTTTAAAACTTTTTGTGTCTCTAACCTTTTAATGTAAGAAATAGCATTATAATAACTGTTTTAATGTCTTTGGTAATTTTATCACCTGTATCATTTCTGGGTCAGTTTTAGTTGAGCTCCGTTTCTTCTCATTATGGGTAGTATTTTCTTCCTTCTTTACATGCCTGGTAACTTTTTATTGGATGCCAGACTTGGTGGACTTTATTTTTGGGGTGTTGAATATAATTGTATCTCTGTAAATATTCATTGTGCTTTGTGCTGAAATGACATTCAGTTACTTGGAAACAGCTTGATCCTTTTGGATCTTGCTTTTAAGATTTGCTAGGTAGAACCAGAGGTGTGTTTATTTCAGGGCCAATTATTCCTCACTACAGAGGCAATACCCTTCTGAGTGGTCTACTCGATGCTCTGTGAACTGTGAGGCTTCCCGGTCTGGCTGGTGGGAAAAGGCACTGATTGCCCCCAGCCCAGTGGGCACAGTTCTCTCTAATCCTTTTTGGTGATTCTTTCTCCAGCCTCAGATTGTTCCTCTCCTGTGTGGATTGATCAGTACTCTGCTGAAAACTTGAAGGGGATCCCCTGCAGATCTCTAGAGTTTGTTCTCTGGGTAGTTCTCACCAATCCTCCTTCCCATAAACTCTAGCCATGGTTTCCCTGGTCTCTCATTTCATTCTCCCCAACTCAGGGGGTCCACCAGGCTGCACATGGGCTGCCCTTCCCTGCATCGCAGCTCAGGGACTCTCTCCAGGCAGTAAGCGAGAAGAACAGTAGGGCGTACATACCTCATTTGTTTCCTCCTTTCATGGAATCCCTGCCTTTGATGCCTGATACAGCCAGTGTCTTACAAACTGTTGTTTCTTATATTTTCTCCATTTCTTTTTGTTGTTTTAGGGGAGAGATAAAGCTGCCCTTGTTGTTCTGCATCATGGTGAGAAGCGGAGGACCGAACATTATTTTTAATCTTATCATTTTCTTTATTAATTCCCAAAATTTCAACAAAATATTTTGTCAGGAAAAATTTTAAAAGAAATTTACTGAAGTAATAATGCATTTGGCGAGAGCAACCGGAGAAGTACATCGGTGTTCAGACGTTGAGCGCTGTTTCCTGGAGTGGTGAGAGGAGAGGCTGCGGAGGAAACAGCATCTGAGCTGAGCAGTAAAGGGTTTTTGTAGAAAAGAGGGAATTTTTGACAAAAGAAACAGCACCCACTAAACCATAAAGGAAATGTAAAGGAAATGGCATGTGTACGGAGAATGGGAGCTGGCCTGCAGCAGCTGTGAGGGTGTCAAGAGAGATCAGGCTGGAGAGCAGGAGAAGTCAGATGAAGAAGGCCAGAGGAACTTGGACCAAGTGTGGACAGGGGAGAAGCAACTCAGATTAGAGAGAAACTTTAGAATTATGGATCTCAAAGACCTGTAAAGGGGAGAGATTTGGACACAGGAGGGCCTCTCTGGAGGTGCTAAAAAGACCTTGCTGAGGGAGAGAGGCATGAATTTGGGCAGCTGAGAGAACACAAAAGGTCACAGTTAACTTGGGACTCAGGTTTGAACATCTGAGATGTGGAGGAAGTCAGGAAGGAGCAGGTTTGAGATCTGGCCATGTTCAATTGCAAGTAGGGTAAGCTTGTGTGACAAAGACCTGCTTTTGATGCCAGTGTCCAGAAGCAGTTATAGGTTGCATGCCACGTAAAAATGCAAAGCTATGATGTTAGGGGCACTGTGAAAAACAAATTCTAGGATACTCAATCGAATCCTGAACAAAGTACACATGGATAGTTACCTCCACGTGAGGCTAGATGTTTGCCCAACTTCCAGCAGAAATTCAGCTCAGTGTAATTTTCAATAGTAGCAGCAGAGGGCAGCAAATGTAGGTGGTTGGGTGTTCCTTGCACTGAATGCAGGGGAACTTCATTGCTAATGGGCACTTAGGGTTCTGCCTCCACCAAGGGATAGTAGGTATTTCCAGATACTGGGGAACGAAGACTGGTCCTGGCTTGCCAGGTGAACCACAGATCCATTTTATTCTTGCGAGTGGAAATGCTGAGCAAGGCAACAGGGATCTCTATTCCCTCAAGTAAAAAAGAACAATAATAGCTAAATTTACTGAGCACCTACTGTTCTAAGAGCTGTGTACCATTTAATTGTCTTAATTTGAAGAGCTTGGTATTTTGATTACCATCTTCATTTTACATAAAATAGGTTCAAGTGGCTACAACTTGTAAATGTTGATGTCTGACTTCAGAGTCCACATACTTAACCATTACATTCTATTACCTCCCTGTGAAGTGGTATTGTTATTGGTGTGTGTGTGTGTGTGTGTGTGTGCACAAGCGTGCGGACACCTACATGCATGCTCTTTGGTCCAGAGATAATTTTGTTAGTTTGTTTAGATTAGGGTAAGATGGAGAACTTACAGATGCCTTGGTTTGCTGGAGCAGAGCTACTTGGAGCGCATTCCCGGACCAGCGCTGGTCAAGGAACTCTTTGTCACGGGTCTGCTGCAAGTGCAGACTTTCAAAGCGAGCACTGAGACACTCCTAGAGCAATTTGACAGTGATTTTATACCTGTTGAATCTAATAATAAAAATTGAAAAATTAGAGACATATGTTGTTTGATTTTTTATTTTGTTTTTCTAGTAATTCATATTTATTGTATTTGAGAAAAGTTCACAGCACGTTAGAATTTTTTTAAAGCTGGTTCTTTGTCACAAGCTTGCTTAACAAGCATTGCAGTAAAGTTCATGACAGAGACATATATGTCTGTAGGACTTTAGAAATGTTCCTTCTAAAGAGCAAATGAACATCCAGATTATTATTAAAAATGGAGGAGCTATGCCTTTAAATCCTCCAACAGCTCCCCTGATGATCATGATTAAAATATAGTGAAGGAGGAGAAGGGAGGAGGGCAGGAGGGAGGTGGAAGAAGAGGAAATGGGAGGAGGAGAATGAAGGGGAGAGAAAGAGGACGGAGAAACTTGATAAGACTTAAGAAACAAGATCGTCTTCACTCCTTGGCCTTGGACCAAACCACTGCAGTGAGTGCAGGAAAAGCACAAAGTATGAAGAACAGATGGAGTGGGGAATAATTTTTCTGAAACCTGCTCTTAGGTATTGTGGATGCATCTTTTGCACATACATTTGATACAGCAAAGGATCCTGAGATCCATGTAATAAACCAGGCTTCCACGCTGCTTCATTCCTCATCACTTATGAAAAATGCCTGATTTTTCAGCTGAAAGACAAGCCCTTGGCCTTACTCCAGATCTGACATCAAAGAGTTGCTATTTAGGAACAAGAAGAAAAAAAGTTCTAGAAGAGATGGCATTTCTCAGAGAAAAACAAAAATCAAATAAAAAAACTTTGCAAGGCCTCAGTAAAACTTAAAAATGGGAAAGGAGGAGTTTGTTAGAGTAAAAGGGGGAAAAATGCAAGGTTCTTTTTTCAATGGCAGGTGTTTCCTCCTCTGAGGAAATAAAGGGGAAATGCTGAACCCCATTTTGATTAGGGAGCACCTGCTCAGCACACACCTGGGGCAGATGTCCATCCACACAAAAGGACTTGCCGGGAAGATTTCCCCAGTTCCTCCAGTCTTCCCTCCACTGCCCTTTTCTGTATTGAAAAGCCATTTCTTTGGCTTAAGACTCTTTACTATTAGAAAGCAGCAGTCCTAGAAAGATCAGTACACTCAACCCAATCAATCACTTGTGTCCTGGTATGTATGAGCTTATCAGATCCTCTCCAGAAAGCATGATTTGATAGAATTTGACAGATGTGGCCACAGGGAACCAGAAGCATTCACTCTTCTCCAACAAATATTTTGAGTCCCTACTGTGTGCCAAGCACTGGGAATACTTGTCCCTACCCTCAAGGAGCTTATAGTCTACTGAAAGAGACACAAAGGAATCCAGAAAACTGCATAGATATCTGATGCTTTAATACTAAATGGTGTGTAGGGCTCAGAGGGAAATTCACTCACACAGGGAGGGGTCATAAAAAGTGAAGAAATGGGGGGTTTGCTCTAAGAGCAATGGGAAAGCATTGAAGGGTAACACCTAATGCATTGGAGTGATGCTGCAGGCAGAAGGGGGTCCTCTTCCTGCCTCTGGTGAATTCTTTTTGGCCGGCACCTGCAGTGTGCAATGCCTACAGTGCCCAGCTCCTGCAGGCACAGCAGGTGCTTGGCAGCCAGCCGCACTAGACACATCCTCACAGATGGCTTTCTCTGGTGCACTCTCATGCGGCTTTGCAGCAAGTTCAAGGGCTGGCCCCAACCAGCAGACAGCATCCCCCAGCACCCAAGAGGGCCAGTTCTCAGTGAGTCCCACTGATGCAGCAGCTCAGCAAACTCCACCATCCCATGGCCCATAGCTGTACCCTCTCTAACTAGGCTGCATCTCAGCCCTAGGGTGTGAGTGGGGGACCCCTTTTCCAGATTTATTTCCTCCTTGGGCTCTACATCTCAGCCCTAGGGGTAGTGGCTGTTCCTATAGCTACTATCCTATATTCTTTAGAGATTTATCATACTAATTGCTGGCCAATCCTCCATTACTCCAGTCCCCATTACAATGATATTAAACTATCTGTGATCAAATTACTGTGTGGTATCTGTCTCCTGACTGGTTCCTGATTGATAGATGGGGTTCAGCTGAGGTCCAGGCAGGATGTAGAAACCTGAGCATGTAAGGGCTACTTGGAGCCGTGAGATCACCAAGGTAGTGGAAGGATGGAGGAGGGGAAAAAACTAAACGACACTCCTGCATTAAAAGACAAAAAAAGGGAGGAATTTACATAAAAGACCAGGAAGGAACAACCACTGAGGTAGGAAGAAAATCAAGAGATTTAACTGGAAACCAAATTTTAAAAATGTACCAAAGAGGGAGTGATTAGCTGTGTCAAATGCTGCTGATAAGCCAAGTGAAAGTAGGGCCGGGCACTGACGGGGCAAAGGGGGTGTCATTGATGACACCGACAATATGGATGAGGGCAAGAGCCCGGTGGAGGTGGTTTTAGGAGGGAACTGAAGAAGAATTGGAGAGACGGAGCGCATCAGCAGAGAAGGAAAGAAATGGGTGATTGCTGGGGATCGGGGCATAAGGAATAATGAATGGTATGGTAGCAAAGGAATAATTGCTGATTCAGTGAGAAGGGAGAATTACCCTTGGCAAGTTTCTTAACCTTTCCAAGCCTGGGAGATGTACAAGAGGGTTCACACTTCCCTGGCTGGACAGGGCCCTATCTCATACCAAATTTCTATGGGCAAAGTTCTTGCCCACCTCTCCCCACTCCCTAAAATTGCCCTCACCAGGATGCCATATTGAAAATGACCTGACAAATGAAGTATCATTCAGGCAAAATGAAAAAGCTGTTTTCTCCTGGATGTGTAAGTCACTAACCAGTAGGGTAAAGTTTCAGGTACAAAAAGGAAGGAAGGGAGAAATTTTGGGTTCAGATAGTTCCAGAACCCTCAAACTATGTAAGCTGGGCCAGTTTTATTTTGCCATAAGGCAGGTTCTATTCATTGTAGAATTGTACAGCAAGCTTATTGCCTAAGTAACCTTTAAAAAATGTCCTTTGCCCTGACCAGTGTGGCTCGGTTGGTTGGGCATTGCCCCACAAAGAGGAAGGTCTCTGGTTCCATTCCCAGTCAGGGAACATGCCTGGGTTGCGGGTTTGATCTCTGGTTGGAGCACTTATGAGAGGCAACTAATCGATGTTTCTCTCTCACATAGTTGTTTTTCTCCCTGTCTTTCTCCCTCCCTTGCCCTCTCTCCAAAAGTAAATAAATAAAATTCTTTAAAAAAGAGATGTGACACACATATTACAAAAGGATGGAGAAGTCTTGGAGGTGACTCTGCCTTCACAGGGTTTGACAATAAAAGATAAAACATCCTCTCAATTAGAAAAGAAATGAATCAAAGATCCAACCAGAAAAAGAAACACAAGGGAGGGGGGTGAGGATGGCCTGGAGCAGGGGAGAGGTGGGGGGGTAAATGCAGACAACTATAATTGAACAATAATAAAATATTTTTAAAGAGTATATAACTAAAAAACAGAACTAAACTACATAAAAACCCCTTTCATCATAAAAGCTGTAGAATTCCAAGAATTCACATGTGGATCCACACCTCTGCACACCTACCTCCCTGAGAAACTGGTGGGTGTCTTGGCAGGACCAGGACCTAGGATTCAGAATACAAATCTCAGTGGCAGACTTGTGAAAGGGAATAAAAGGCACTCATCTTGATCAGAACACCCAATAGGAAGGATGGTGGTTATTCTTGGACAGCTTCACTTGGGTCCCCCAAACTCAAGCAGAGAAAGAACTAAAGGGTTTAGAACCTGTTCACAGATCACTGGTTGTGAAGGGCTTTTCCTGCACATCTCTAGAAGAGGGGGTTCTCTGATTATAGCAAGGGAGTAGGGAGTGGTCATAAGAACTGAAGGTGGAACACCAGGGTATAGAATCCAACGCTGCTGTCCCACAGTGACCAGGGCCACGGCTGGGAAGGCCTGGCTGTGTTCTTGGCCAACTTCCTGGTTTATAGTTTATCTTTCTGAAAGAGTCCTAGACATTAGCAATTTACTTGGCTATTCACACAGTATTGCTGGTACAATATCATCTTGAAACAGATTATCATCTTCCCTCAGTCTTGTAATCTCATTGCTTACTGTTGGGAGGTGGGAGCGAGAGGAATGCAAAACCATTTTGTTTTCTAGGAAGAAGAAAGCGAGCATACCAATAAGAAGAAAGAAGGAAGGAGAAGGAAGAAGAGGAAGACGGAGAGAAGGAGAAGGTGAAGGAGAAGAAAACTGACTCAAGACAAAATCAGCCTATTCACTTTCACCTTCCTGGCCTGCTTGCCTTGGTGGGAGTCGGTACATTGGTGGGGTGGGGTGGGTGAGCTCCATGAAAACTCATCATAAGCTTATTACTGTGCAACTTTTTCAGAGACAGAAAGAAAAAGCAAAAGAGGAATCAGGAAATGTGGACAGCTGGGTAGAACTGAAGGAGCCAAGTGGAACGTGGGAGTGGGCTGCTCTCCTGAGAGACTGCTGAGCGCCCCGGGGACACCTTAGGGTGGAGGAAGAATACAAACCCGTTGTAAGCTCAACCTTTTTGGCATCTGTTTGCCTGAGTACCAACTTCTTTCACATTCAACTCATATTTGTAAATACTGAAAAAACACAAAATTGACCAGCTCGCAATATTTTCTGCCCGTCCTTGAGGGAATAAAATCAATATTAGCAATTCTGTGTTGAAGACAAGTTCCAACTTTTTCAAAGCTCTTAGAATCTAAGATTTTATTTTCCTGCTAAAAAAGACTTTAAAAGACTATCAGCTGTCTTTCTGACTGGAAGAAAAGAAAAAAATATGACTATAATTTCTGTTTTAGAGATGCGGTAACCGAGGCCTAGAAAGATGAGAGGATTTACAAAGTCCTGCCGCTGGTGAGGGGTGAGGAGGTAGAAACCCAAGTCTCCCCTCCGGCAAGGCTCTGTCCTACATCCTGTGTCTCCCTGGCTGATGTGTGATCACGATGAGCTACTGGGAATACATTACTTCTGTGCTGGAAGGAGGCAATGGGGATCCAACAGGTGGTTACTAACAAGGCTGCCAAAATCTGCAAAGAGAAGAGCATGAGTGGTTTTGAACCTTGGGAGTCCATTAGAGTCGCCTGCCGGAACAGCTGCGATTGGGCCCCTGGAGGAGGAGTGAAATCAAAACCTTTAGGGGTGGGGTCAGAGTGTCCTGGGTTTGTGAACTACCTGCTCCCCGCCCCAGGTGATTCTAAGATGTAGCCAGGGCTGAGAGCTGTTGTTCCAGAACAGTGAATCTTAAAGGGTGGTGGGAGGAAGGCAAAGCCTCCACCTAGAGCGTGCGGCAGTCAACACGTTCATCCGCATCTGGGAGCCCTCCTGGGCCGCCCCCAGAATTCCTGATTTGGTAGGTCTGGGCTGGGAACGAAGATTTGCATTTCTAACAAGCTTCCCAGGTGGTGCTGACGCTGCCTAGGCAGGACCACACTGAGAACTGCTGATCTAGAGGCAACTTTTCAAAAGAACTGCTCTTGGCCTGTTCCCCAGCCTACAGATCTGTTGATCCCCTGAGAGGGACTTGGGGTGCACAGGTGCAGAAGAGGGGTAGATCTGATGAAGAATCCAAGCAAAATTGATTGCAGAGCAGTAACTCCCATTGTAGCCTGCACAATCTCTCAGGTGTCCTGGACCAGGAGAAAGTTGCCAGCTAGCAACTCAGAATATAAAACCAGAATTGAAAGTTGACTATATTTCTTTTATTACCTGAAAGTAAAATCTCTTGAAACTGGTACTAGAACTAGTTAACACTTGGAAAACAGTTCTACAAAGACTATAAATGGTCTATTATCAGGCACCATGGCAGGCCAGCAACTGAAAACAAGAGCTTTATCTCCAGACAACCAGCTTGCCAGGAATTTGGGGCCTGTTTTGGCCTCCACAAGGCTTATCCTGACTGCTTTACTTTACCTTATAGGGTAATTGCCAGGAAGTCAGTCACCGGATGAGGTCTGAGAACAACCTGACGATCTCAGAGGAAAGGCAGCAGTGAATTGAAAATATAATTGGGCCCCAGCTGGGTGTCTCAGTTGGTTGGAGCATGGTCCTGTGCACCAAAAGGTTGCAGGTTTGATTCCTGGTCGGGGCACATGCAGGAGAAAGTCAATCATTGATATCTCACCGCCCCCCACCCCCACTTCTTTTTGGTCTAAAAATCAATGAACATATCCTCAGGTGAGGATTTAAAAAATAATAATAATAATAACAACAATTGGTGTGGCCCCTAAGTTCTCTGAATGTAATAATCAGGACTCTGCTGTCCCCTGGATTCTATGTCCTGACATGCCTGAGCCAGGCAAAGCCATAATGGCTCAAAGGAATAGTGTGTGAGCAGATAGAAATCCGATGGAGGGACAGTGAAATGGAGTTCACAAATGCAAGACAGACAGTGTCAGTAGTGCAGTAGTGTCAACATGGCAGAGAAGTGGCTGTTAGTAACTATGCAGGAATAAGATTATTGGAAAGAATCTCCGATGAACTTTGGAGATAAATTCCGAGCCATGCCTCCCCAAACCAAAGACTCCTCCCATGAAATGCTGAAACATCGATGTTTGCAGTGACATGGCATACCACTCTAAAGACAAAACACTGGGAAAATCCTAATCTCCAACAGAGTCACCTCACTTGCAGGACCCTCCTGATGAGACTTGAATAAACCCAATAGTCAAGCTTTGAATATAGGAGGTATTGGGACTTAACATTGTGATTATAAGTGATTCCTTAATAGAATTTAGAGACCAGACTATGGGTCCACGGAACTTTCCCAGGTCCCTAAAGTGACGCAGTGCCCTCAGTCTGCCCATAGCCAAGGCATGATTTCCCATGGACTCCTCTCCGTGACAAGTGGCTGAGAGAATCTGCCAGGGGTCAAAGGTTTTACGACACTGTACTTTGAACCAGCTTTTGTTCCCTCAGATCCAAACTCCTTCAGAGTCCGTGGATCAATGGAGTACATCAGGCCGCACAGAGGCACCACACGGTACTGGATTTCAGGGGATTTAACTTATCTGTACATGTCACTTGTGAAAAGGTTTTTTCCAAGCCTTTTAGCTGAGTCAAGGACACCAAAACACCAGTTAAAGAAAGAATGATACAAAGAGGCTTTAGCACAGACGTTGGGTGTTTGTGACCAGGCCTGAATTGTTTCACAAGCCCTGGCCTAATTTCCACAAAGCTTTCAACACTGAGGATGAAAGGCATTCCGGAGTCCAAAAGGATTCTGTCCTCACCCACTCCTGGACTGTCAATGGCAAGGCCAGCTGTCTGCTGACTGCTGACAGGCTTAGGGAAGAGCCCTTTCATGCCATTAACACTCTGTGAACAGCCACCTGTGGAAAGAATATCAGCTGTTTCCATAAAGAAATACAAATCATTATTTTACTTTTAGGCTCCCCAGAATGAGAGGGCTCTTGAATGATGGCAAAGAGGCAAATGAGAGTAGGTGTCCCCTAATATCAGGCTGGTTGATGCGAGCAGAAGACAGCAGTTGTGGTGGGGAACTGCAGCTTAAATACCTGGGGAGCTTTACACAGAGATCCAGTGCCGATTTGAGGGCTGGGCCAGGACCAGACAGCAGGGGCCAGGGCTAGATGCAGCTGATCAGTGTCCAGTGGTGCTGGGCCTGGCCTGGTCCTCCTGGGATTTTCTTCAGAAATGCTCAGGTGAAAGAGGAGAAGGGAGATTGAGGTGATGGCCTGGAGAACAAGGTCTCTGATAGTCAAGGAGTGGTAAGAGACCGTGTGTGTGTGTGTGTGTGTGTGTGTGTGTGTGTGTGTAAAGGCTAAATGGCAGATTCCTGAGTGAAGAGTTTGTACACTGAGCCCAGGAACAGACTAATGGATAGGGTAAAGTGGCAGATGTTGAATCCTTGCAGACTTCAGGCTTGAGGGAATTGAAAAAAAGAGAAGCAACAAGAAAGAAAGGTGGGGTCCGAGGTGCTCTTGGGATCCAGTGCTCATTTAACACAGTGGTAGGTATTGAAACTTTTCTAGCAAATGCTAATAGTTTGATAGCTTTGAACAGCTTTGGAAGTGAATCAGTCACAGTCACACCTTTTGAAGTTCCTGTGAGAATTCCTCCCTCACTCCTCATCTGCTCTCTCCTTCCTCACACAAGCTGCCTTCAGTGCACGGACTGGACCTGTTAGCCACAGAGAATTGTGTTTCAGACGTCTTATGTAACACTCATAACACTCTTCCAAATCTCCCATGCCTTACATGCATAGCTCTGGCCTTTGTCTATTCCCCACTTTCATCTACATTTACCCTTGGCATAGTGCTTCTCAGCCTTTTGGCTAAGATCAAGTGTATATTTACCCTTGGCATAAACTACCACTTTTGCTCCCACCCCCAACCCCCTTTCTGCCCCACCTTACCCCCAGCTTATCTTTTGTCCCCACCTCATCCCTCCTTCTTGCTCTCTTGGTGTTATATATAGTTTTAGCACTTCATAGCCCATTGATACACAGCTGTTCTTTTCAAGCTAGCTCTCTTTGCTTCATGATGGGACCTGAATGTCAAGTCCAGACCCCTTAGCCTGGCACAGTGAAGGTGACTAGCTTCTCTAGGCTTACCTGTTAGCCCCCACATCCCAGACAGGCAGCCTTAGAAGGCCTAAAAAGACAGTGGGGGCTTGGTCTTCCTCCTCTCCCTGTAGTCTCACTGGCTGTACGCCTTCCTGCTCTTGGATTTTGAAGTCTGACTCATCACTCCAAGTGAGTCCTCAAACAGTCCTGGTCTGTCTTCAGCCTGATTCAGACCCCTCTGTTCTCTCCAAAAGGGAGTTCGTGACCTGTGGGAGTTCAGGACTAAGGACTGCCTGGAACCTTGTGGGCTTTCTGGACATGGTCTTGCATCTGCTGCAGCCACTCAGGGCCTCTTAGAGTTCCTCCTGCCCAGGTGGCCAGTGATGAAAGGGGCTTACACACATACGTCCCAGATTGTAATTCTGGGATTGAGCCCCAACAATGTATAAACCATTGGCCAAGGAACAAGTTAATCTATAGTTGTCCAAGAAGTGTACCCAAAAATTATTTAGCCTTTCATTTTCACTCATGGCTATAGAGAGAGTTTGGTTTGATTCAAGGTGATCAGAATCTGTACAAAATCAGAAGAGAAAAGTGTTCCCATAATTACGATATATTAGAGGAAGTCCGAAAACCATCTTAGATACAGTGAGTTCATCTTGCAGAGTTGTGGTTGAACTCCAGCTGCCTTAGCTCAAGTCATCTCAGGAATTTACCCAGCAGGTATAGACTCAGGGACAGGATTCGAGAGGAAGCCTGAACCTGAATGAACAAGGCAAAGTATTTTGAATGTTTTGCATCAGCTTTTTGTAGATATTTTGGCTCCAGTGGCCTGTACATGATTTACCTGGCTGTGACTTGGCCCAAACTCCTTGAAAAGTTTTTCTGTTTTGTTTTGTTTTGCATTTCTGTCCTGTACACTTTTTGGACACTCTGCCAGCAGGGGGGACTGCTACTGCTGAGTGCTTGTAGGGGCTGCCTAAGAATACCAGGTACAGGGATCTTTCCTGCTTAGGCAAGATGAAGGTGAGTGTGGGTTAGTAAAATGGGAGCCTACTACTCAGAGTGAGGTGAAATTATCTATTTTTCATCTTTATACAAAATTCTGCACACTGTATATACATGTAATTCATTCTCATGACAATTGCAGCAGTCATTTTTCAGACTGAACCGCCCAGACAGCAGATCTACAAAGGCAGAAGGTAGCAGGAGCAGGAGATGAAAGAAACTGGAAAATGACTCTGTGTGCCTGAGCAGGGGTTGGAGGAAAAGCAACGGGCATAAGGGGACACAGATTTTTCTTCATTCGACTAGTAAACAACCTGATAACTTGACTGCATCTGTTCTTTTTAAGCAACCCTCCCGAGACTAGGAAAGCAGAGCTGATCATATCCTGTGATTTAGCAGGAAGCAGTATAATCCCTGGTTTACAAAACAAGAAATGGTTTTAACATGAGAGAGACCAACAGCACAAAGAGATTCCAAATCTGTGAAGGAACAACTAGCTCCTGGATGAAAAATGTACATAAATGCTTAGGAGAATAGTCTTCCAGCAGGGACTGGCTCCCAGGCCACTGTGCTGAGAGAAACTCAGAGGACTGGGTTTCTTGTATTTACGCAGATGGCACTTTCAGTTTTGACACTCTCTCTGCCTTACTGCCTTCTTCAGAGTTACTCGTAGGTTCATGACAGCATCATAAGGTGTGAGAATATTACGCATGCACAGTAATAATCCACGTGAACGGAGGGGTTGGCTGCAGTTTATTGTCTCAGTGGATGGGCGGTGTTCTAAATGCATTAACATCAGAGCCTGCTTGTGAAGTAATGAGTAAGAGCTAAGGTTTTTTTGTATTCTTACTAATTCGTAACTGTTTTTAAATGAAGGGAAGGCATGACCAGAAGAATCACCTGTGTGTGTTCTCTGAGACAGCACAGGGTGGGGAGGAAAGGCCAGACCTTCCATGAGACCTCACGTCGTGCAGATTTGCAATTAGGCTGAGCTGGGTTCAAGACGGTTACCATTGAACACCACTCAGGACAAAGTAAGCAACAATGTTCTTGTAAATAGTCAACCAAGCTGGTAAGAAAATGTCTTCCAGAGCTTGCTGAGGTATTATGTTAAGGTAGTACATTTATAGGGAATTCTAAAATTTGCTCCCCAAGCTACAATCTATGTTGTCTTCTTGTTTATCTTGACTAGGCTCTCTCTCTCTTTCTCTCTCTCATACACACACACACACACACACACACACACACACACACACAGTCCCCCTGGAATGTATCACCATCATCCCCACCCCCTTTCTTGCTTCAGATTCCACAAACTAGCCAGGTACCTAACTTATGAGCTAGAGCACCTGGGTCTAATAAACAGATAAACAGCTGTAATTGTTCTTCTCTTTAATCTTTATTTGCTACTTTCATTCCTTTAGCCCACCAGTGCAAATGTGGAGGACAGCAGTAAGCCACGTGTGAAGTGGGGCGTGCCAGTTGGCTGAGGGATGCTAACTGGGGCATGGCAGAGGTAACAGTGGGCATCGGCCCCTGGGCCTGGGAAGCAGACTGCACAGCTGGGGAGCCCAGTAAGGAAGGCCACCTCCCACAGTAGTTTGGTTTTTAAAACATGAAGCAAAGTTGCATTCTTTGTCCCTTTTTTCTTTAATAACAAACAAAAAGCCCCCAAACCTTCTATAACTTATAAGCTATTTTTGCTATCTACATTATATAGAAAATATAGACTCTGTTTACTTTATAACACACATCTTTCCCCTTGATAAATAATTCTTTAAAATATCTAGTATACATGCCTTGACTTTTTATACATAAGTTTGGTTTTATACATATACATACATATATACTCAGCTTCTTTTAAAATCAACTTTCTAAGTTGATTTTGATTGTAGGTGATGCAGCAAACTACAGAGTTGGGGATATTCAAAATGTCATTGGCCGATTATCATAGATGGCCTTGGAGTTTTCTCTCAGTGGTGTGATGGTGTGAGTAGAACAGGAAAATGTCTTTCTTCTCTTCGCTCAGGGAATGGGGATTTTTAAGTTCTTTTTGTGTGTGTGACTCAAAATTCAGCAATACATTGCATTTTTTACTTTTCACCCTCTTAATTCTCTTCATCTGGTCTCATAGTCACAGCTGGTGTACTTGACCTGGGTTGTAAATTAGGTTTCTGATTCCGTAACCTTTATTCCGGTGGTGGTGGGTGGGGGAGGGGGGATTCAGAATTGCTAATAACATCCGGGGTGAATGTAAATCCAGTTGCATCTTAAGGGACTTCTGTCCCCAATATACTTAGTTCCTTATTTCATATCCCCCCCCCACCCCACACCAAGGTTAAGTGATGGCCCAAGGTCACACTGATTTTTAGTGGTAAACCCAGACTAGAAGCCAAGTTTTCTGTCTGTAAGTCAGTCACATCCTGCTTCACACAGCACCTTCACAGCTCTCAGACGGGAAGAGGAAGGCTCGGAGGGTGTGAAACGATTTGTCTGAGGTCCCATGGCTACTCGGGTAGAAGAGCTGCAGTTGGAACTCAGACAAGCAAACGGACTGTTATTCCCTGAGTTGTTGGGGCTGAATCAATTTTCTAGAAACTCATTTGTCTTGAATGTACTCATAAAAGCTAGCTGTTTAAAACCTCCCATTGTGATTGTAATGTGAACAGTTAGCTCTAATTTGTATGGTATTTGGCAAGGGTAGGGACATAAATTCAGATGTGAGCCTTTGGGATTTCCTGAGGCCAGTTCTACTTACACCGCCGCCCCCACCTCTTCCAGATACAGATCTGGCTTAGGACTCCCTCTCTACCCACTGGTGACTTTTTTGGGCCATCAAAGCCCTGAAATTTATGGGACAAAGGTTATGACATCAGAGAGTTTGTTTTAAAAAACTATCAAAGCCCCACATTTCAATTTCCTTTTGAGAACAGGGAGGGGAACGAAAGAAAAGCTGTGTGCATCTTGCAGTGTGGCTTTGTGTCTTTACCAGCAGCTGGCATTCCCGCCTAGGCGGAGCAGTGGGCAGATGGGGAACACTGGGTTTCAGGGCACAGCCCTGACCAAGTCGGGCTCCCAGGACTTTTCACAAGACAAGGCCCCCCATGCCCTCCCACTCCCACCTCTGTGTGCTACAATAAGAGGCAATGGCCTCAAGTGCTTGCACTGGAGTCTGGAGGTGCAGCCAGCACCATATCTGAGTGACCACATCAGTTAACAATGGAAAGTAGTGGCCCACAGACCTTTTCTTCCCCCACATCACAGTCCCCATTTGCTGGAGCCCCTGGGAGGACCACTGAAGCGTCTGCTCTCGGGCTACTAAAGCATTGCACTACTGAATACTCTCAGATCTGTTGCCTTTTCTGTTTACACCAGCAGTGAGTAACAAGAGGAATACACCTGAGGAATGACAAAACCATGTCCTATGCAATGATTCTATCTACGCTTAGTGTGGCAATCAAAAGCTTAACAGGGCAGGTGGCCAGGGCCACTACAGAAAAAGTGCAGTGTCACGCTGTCTCTGCTTAATAGTTGTGTGACTCTGGGCAAGTTACTCTTCCTTACGAGCCTTGATTATCTCATGTGTAAAATGGGAATAACAATATCCAATACCAAAGGGTTGGTTTTTTGGATTAAATGAGATAATGTACTTAAAACACTCTGCACACAATGGATATCAAGAAATATTGGAACACCCTGGCTGGTGTGGCTCAGTGGACTGGGTGCCGGACTGCAAACCAAAGGGTCGCTGGTTCCATTCCCAGTCAGGACACATAACTGGGTTGTAGGCCAGGTCTCCAGTGGGGGGTGGGGGGCACTCAAGCAGCAACCACACATTAATGTTTACCTCTCTTTCTCCCTCCCTTCCCCTCTCTAAAAATAAATAAAATCTTAAAAAAAAAAAAGAAATGTTAGCGCACACAGAATACTGGGATGGCTCTCTGCAGAGGGAAAAAGGCTCTGAGAGAAGTTCATCTTGAGTTGAGTTAGCCAAGACTACTGCTGGGGTCCAGATACATAAAGGTATCTGCTGCCAGGCCAGCTAAGAGGTATCTGCAGTTGCCTGCTACGCCTCTCCTGTTAAAGGGCGAAATCATGGAAAAGCTGATAGTGGCCATGGACTCTCTCCAGAGGAAAACACAGAGTATCCAAATAAGCCCAGAGCATGCCCACACACTGTGGGTGCCATGTAAGAGCCCCTGGCCTACCTCCTCTCTCAGAATTTGGAATTTGGGACATCTGCAGAAGCAACCAGTGGCATGAGCCAAAAAAACCCCAGTGGCATGAGCCAAAATTTCCAGTAGCAGAGGCACCTGCATGAGGATGGTAACGAATCAAACACAGGCAACTAAATGTGATGACCCTAAAGTGGTGCCTCCATTACATCAGCTCCTTAGGACACATTAAACAAAGCTGAAAGAGCAGGGTTATCGCTGGGACATAGCCTTGGTCAAGTCAGCTGATGGTACCCAAAGCCTAAGGGCACTATTAGGTGTTAAACTTGGTCTCAGCAAGCTCTGTTGAAAGCTTGAGATTTTACCTTGTATTGCAATTAAGTCTCTGCAAGTGGTACGAAAGGAGCAAAAAGATCACTAAAGAAGTATCTTAAATCCATTTACTATTATTTTTGTATTAAAAACATGTACTACCTTGGTCTTTTCTTGTTCATTCCTGCATCTACCTAACTATGTGCATGAGTACACAACTACTTTTCATGCTTTTTAAAAGAATATATATTTTCCCTATATACTCCAGTCTCAAATAAGAATTTTTGCTTAAGATACTGAGTATCACAGAGCTCAAAGGTCTTTGGGGCGGAGGGACCTCCCGAGTGTTTGGTTAAGTACAGAAACTTAAAACTGAAACCCCAGGGAAATCCCTGCTCAGATTATAAATGATTTAGAAAAATGAGACCCAGGGAGTCATCTAGTTTCCTTTTCCTTCATCCTTAATCACAGCCTTTCAGGCTAGCTAGGAAAAAAAAAGTCATTCCACTCAGTTTCCGCAAAAGCTATCCAAAGGGCAATTAGAAGAACCTGAACCAAAACAGTCCAGGGCATGACCCTCTGTTCAAACTATTACTGGGGGACTTCCATTCCATCAAATCTCTAGTTTTGAACTGATAGCTACAAAAGCTTGACATGTCATCATGAAGTCTGAAAAACTGATCAGGGACTAGAACGTTTCATGCAGAGTTCCAACTGACCAAGCTTACCATGTTGCAGCAAGGCCCCCAAAATAGGGTGATTGTGTCCTGGAAGGTGATCCTTACTCCTCGGTGCTAGAAAATGACCACCATTCCCATGATGTTTGGACACCCACAATGCACCTGTGGGCATCCTGACCAATGTACAATTTCATAGTATACTGGCCCTGGGAGCAGAATAGAGGATCAACTGATTGTACTGTTGGTTTTCAGATTCTGCCTGCTCGGAGCCAGGGGTGAACTCTCGGCCCCTTAAATTGCCCTCTAGTTCTACTGCCAGTCATCTGAAAAGTAGTCTCAGCCTCAGTTGTGTGAGCTGTGAACAAAAGTCATGCAGATTTGCAAGTACTACTTTCTACACCCAACCTTAACAAATGTCTTCTGTGGGATGCAGGATTAAGAAAGGTAATTCCCTATTTTCAAAATGTGTGTGGCTTGGTCCTTCTTTCGAAACCAGCCCTGAATTTCTAAGAGTGATTTTAGTGACATTTGGTGGCAATGAGCATTTACAAGCCCGTGTGTGTGTGTGTGTGTGTGTGTGTCACAGGTTGTTCCCTTTTGGCACTGCCTGCTCTGCGCCTGTGGTTTGCCATCTCCAGTGAAAGCTCTGAAGGCAGAGGGTGAGAAGACAAAAGAGACAAGAGACCAAGGAGTAGAAGAATGTGTTTTTCCCAACATTAGCTTCTCAATCCCCCATGAAAATACAGCTGAGAGGGCTCTAAAACCCTATTTTAGAAACACTGAAAATTATGTTCCTTGTTGTCCTTTTGTTTTGTTTAATACCTATTAAAATTTTTTAGGTATCTGAATCATCATGGCAAAGGAAAAGGGCCTTGATTTTTTTTTAAGGGAAAAGGACTATATGCAAGTAGAACTGAAGACTTCCCTTTTATATCCACAAAGCTGCATGAAACACCTAAAGCCCTGCCCTTGCTTGGTAGGGGGCATGGGTGTCAGAGCACAAATCAAGCCCAGGGCTGGCTCACTTTCCCCTCCGCTGGGGAACTCCCACCGCAGCACTGCGGCACGCAGCTGTGCCCAGTTCTTGAGGGCAGCATATGAGCTTGTAGTCAGACCCACACCTCCTGCTGTCTCTTTGGCGCTACCCATGGAGCCAGGTGAGAGAACAACCTCAACACTTCAGTACCGAATCCTTCTTTCGCTCAACTCTGCTCTCCCAGAAGCAGTGTTATCAGATGGCTTCTTGTACTTTTTTAATTGCTCATAAATTCAGAGGAATATGTCATTCTCTGCCTCATCTGTTTCCATGCAGGGTATGTTCTTGCTTCCTCCTTTTGCCTTAAAGTACCCATCTCTCTGCTGGCCATTCCTGGCACTCCCTTGCCCTACCTCAGGCCAGGTGAAGGGCAGTGGACCAATTAGGAAGACACTCCCTCCTGCTTCCTAGGAGGAAAACCAATCAGTTGAGAAAGCTGTACACTTTACTACCAAGTACTTTTTCCTGCAGACACTTCCTGGAACTTGAATTTTCTCATTAGTCCATTGCACCCCCACCTTCCCCAGACTAACAGGCTTGTGTGGACATGTGAGGATGTGCCTTCTGCCAGTTTGAGGGGAGTAGGGAGGAGGGAGAGCCTGTGAGAACTAAGCTTGATCTCACAGGAGCATTTGGTTTGCAAAAGAGGCCAAGGTGTGGGGAGTGGATGAGACGAGGAGGAAAGCCTCCCTCCTTGCTTCTCTACCTCTCATGCAAATGCCCAGCAGGGATGACCTCAGAAAAGGCAGGCCCTCTGAACACTCTCAAGCTATTTACTCAGCATCCTAACAGTCTTGTTTGGGGCCCCTCACCTGGGCTGCGGTTCACCTTCCCACAGGCCATTTATTCCCATTGCCCCTCCACCTCACCCTACTCCAGGAGGCCACCTCTCCCCAATGGTTTCCCCAACTCTGGGCCGCACACAGAAGGTCTAAGTCCTCCTAGGTCCCCAGACCATGCTAACAGTACAGGGACATCCTGCTCCTGCGCATGGCCTCACTGATCAGGTAGGCGGGGCTCAGTTCCGGCTCCTCAGTCATAATGGCAATGTTCTGCCACTCGCCGGTCTGGCTGGACCTCTTGATGGTGTCTACCACACACAGGGCATACAGGCAGTCGTCAAAGGTGGCGGCCATGGTGAGCGGCCGTCCATCCCATGTGCGTCGGTCGTCCTGGTCCTGGAAGGCCTGGCGCACCGCCTGCATCATCTTGATGGTGCCACGCAGGTAGGGCGAGGGGATGTCGCTGAAGGCCTTCTCAGGAAGTAGGGAGTTACTGACAGGTGTGGAGTCCTGCAGAAGCAGCTCCTGCTCCGGGGCGCTATTGCGTTGCCCGTACAGGTCCGTGCCCACTGCCAGCAGGCGCCCGGCTGAGCCCACCACAGTCACGTCCTGCTTGAACTCACCTGGCACGTTGAAGTTGAGGGTGACGGTACAGCACACGCCACCCTCCAGCACCATCTGGAAGGTGCAGAAGTCATCGCTGGTGATCTGCCGGATGCCCTTTATGTGGTCCGTCTGCTTCACAAAGGTCTTGAGCAGTCCGTGGACCTTGACAGCCTTCTGGCCAGTGAGGAAGGTGAGCAGGTCGATGATGTAAGTGCCCACCGAGTGCAGGCCGCCTCCGCCCATGAGGTCGTCACAGCTCCAGTTGTACTTCTTGCCCAGCAGGCTGCCGCTGTGCACCTGAACCTCGCACACCAGCAGCTCGCCCACGTAACCCTCCTCAATAAGCTGCTTCATGTGCACGAAGGCTGGCAGGAAACGCAGCACGTTGCCCATGATGCTCATGAGCTTGGGGTAGTAGTGGGCCGCAGACATCATGCGGAAGGCGTCCAGTGGCGTGGCGGTGCGGTCACAGATGACGTTCTTGCCAATGCCTGCGGGCGGGAGGAAAAACAGCTGATCAGGGCGCTGGGTGGGGAGCTAGCAGTAGGGGGCACTGTGCCCCCCCCCAGACGTTAAGTCTTGGACTGGGAACCAGATCATATTGGGTATCCTTAAAAATATTTTATAATACCTTTTATTTATGCAAAAATAATATATTCCATGTATTTCAATATTCTCTATATATTCAATTATTAAATAAGTAAATTACTTAATTTTAGTATTAAAATATCAGCATTGCTCAGAAAACTAAAAATGGATCTGCCTTTCGACCCAGCAATTCCACTGCTGGGACTATATCCTAAGAGCCCTGAAACACCAATCCAAAAGAACCTATGCACCCCAATGTTCATAGCAGCACAATTTGCAATAGCCAAGTGTTGGAAGCAACCTAGATGCCTATCAGTAAATGAATGGATCAAAAAACTATGGTACATTTACACAATGGAATTCTATGCAGCAGAAAGAAAGAAGGAGCTCCTACCCTTTGCAACAGCTTGGATGGAGCTGGAAAGCATTATGCTAAGCAAAATAAGCCAGGCGTGAAAGACAAATACCATATGATCTCACCTTTAACAGGAACCTAATCAACAAAACAAAGAAACAAGCAAAATATAGTCAAAGACACTGAAATAGAGGACAGGCTGACAGTGACCAGAGGGGAGAGAAAAGGGAATTTCAGGGGAGAATTGGAAGGGTTTACAGGAACAAATTTAAAGGACACATGGACAAAAACTAGGGGGGGGGGGTAATGGGAGGGAAGTGGGGAGGGGTGGGTGGGTGGGCTAGAATGCGAGTAAAAGGCAGAAAACTGTACTTGAACAATGGTTAAAATAAAATTTAAAAAAAATCTATTTCTGTATGAAAATTACTACAAAAAACCCCCATCAGCATTGATATGAATACTGATTTTAATATTTTAATAGCTTATATTTTAGAAATCTTTCAAAATATTTAAAATGTTTAAAATATAATATAAAAATACTTTATTTAATGTTTTATGTATATAAGTCTATAATATGTTATATACAAATGTTACTTATAAAATAAAATATATTCAAAATATTTAAATATAAAATGAGTTCTATTAAAGTATGCAATATAACCTTTTTACATATAACATGTTTTATTAAAATTATGTTACATATGAAATGCTTTAAGTTTAATCTTTTATGTAAAATAAAATTTTATTTAAAATGTATTATTAAAAATATCATATGTGGAGAAAAGAATAGTGTCTCTAGCTGGACAAAACCAGATCATATAAGCTTAAGTCAAGGGTGAGGTCAATCTGATTAAGTATGAGGAAAAATTTACTAATGGTATTTTTCAAAGGCCTAAGTTTTTAAAGAGGCAAAAGATTTATATGATCTAAAGAGAAACCAGAGTATGAAAAGGCCTAAGCTTTTAGCTGTCTCCCCGACAGCTACCAACAAAGGATTATATTTTGAGTGTTATCTTGCTTGCTTACTTTGCATTATGGACCAGGGCAAGCAGTGATCACAGGTGTGTTAAATGTTTTCTGCCTCCTTATGGGAAGAGCAGATATTATCTGAGGTGTGGACAGTGCCAGTTCCTCCCAGACTGCCATCTGTCTCACAGTGAGGTTTAGTTAGTGCTTTTGGCCAATGGAGTTGAGGATGAATAAGAATTAGGGTTATGTGATGACCATAATGAGTGCAAAAATTACAGGTAAATGCAAGCCCTTGAGGACACTAGGTGGTTTGGGGTGTGGGAAAAGTAGAGGGCCAGAAAAAAGGGGAGTGACAGAGAAGGAGAAAGGGACTTATTCCACAGAAGCCAAGAGTCAAGGAAGAGGAGCAACTCAGTTGAACATGGAGAAAGAGCCAAGTGGAATTCAAAATAACAAAACAACAACAATAACAGAATTATATGAATTTTATTAGTAAGCCAGACTAAAGGATGCTAGGTAAAAAGATCTGGAGAGCTTCTTAGTCAAGACACACGCCTGCCTGTGGCAGGGCTCTGTTGTCCAGTCACTCTCCGCACAGAGACCCTCTAAAGGGGACCTGGATACTCCAGCCACAGACACAGGAGATACCACATGAGCTACAGGATGACGACACACACACACCCATCCAGCTGTCCTGACCATGTATGCCTAACTTGACAAAATCTATGGAATCCAACAAGCTGAGCTGAGCTAGGGTCCTGTGGAAGTCCAGTAATTGTGGGTTTCTGTCTAGTGTGGACACCTGGACAAGGCCACAGTCCAACACATGGCTCTCTCACTTTTCCATTGGAAGAACTAGTCCAGCAACAGACGTGGTCAGAATGGATTGTAGAAAATAAATAAAGTCAGTGGGTATCAATTTCCACATGCACATCTAATCCTGGCCCTGAGTGAAAGGTCTGGAGGCCACACAGCAACCACATCCTTGCTTTTCTGCATCTCCTGACCATGAATGAGCAATAAGAAGCACCTTTAACTTTTAGCAACCAGGATCCAGCGGCGGGATGAGGAAACACCGGTGTAGATTACCAGAAGGGCCACGCACCTGCATAACCCAATGTTCTGATAATATGATCCTATAGGCATTAGGCTCATGTAGCACCAGCTCATGCGGGCAGGAGCAGATTTACATGTAAACGAACTGGTAGGTCACTGCAGGGACAGGTGACAAATGCTGCCCAAATCTGCCTCATACCTTTTGGGTACAGGCTGTGGCCTTTCCTATACTCTGTACCTCAAGGTCCCCCAAACTGCGACCCTTGACTGCCATCTTCCTGTTACACTATATTGGTCATATTAATGGCACATAAAAATTTTTATTTTTTTTGCTATAAAAACTATAAAATAAAATAGTAAGAGAAATAAATTGCAAAATTTAATTCATTCCCTCCCCCAAACAATCAATGAATGGATAATTCATTGCAGCACTGTAGGTGAGAAGATTCTGATGGAAGCTGGACTCCCTCTCCAGAATATGCAATATGAACATACAAGCAAAACTCTGCCCCATTCTGAGCTCACACATGGCTCCCCCACAATTCTCTTCCTTTAGACTCTTTGTGCACATTGTGATTTCACACTATGCAGTAAGTTACTCGAGGACAAAGGCTGGGTCTTCTAGATGCCCACAGCACCTACAGTGGGGTTGCGTGTTTTGCAAGGAACCCAGTGAGTGTTGTTGATGCCGATGCCGGGCCCTACCTCTCTACCCACACAGTCTTTTGTGAGTCTACACTTTACAGATAGGTCTCAGCAACATCTTAATTTACAATCTTCAAAAGTCAAAAGAGACTTCTAGGAATCCATCATAAAGAAATAATCTAAAATGGAAGCACAGCTTCTCACCCGGAGATGTTTCTCATGCATTATTTATTAAAGCAAAAAGCTGGGAACAATGCAAATGCCCAGTGCTAGAAGAATGGGTAAGTACACTGTAGTACAGACATATAATGGAATATTGTGCAGCCACTGAAAATGATGCTTATAAAGACTTTTTAATGGCAAGCAAGATGTTTATGATGTAATGTTAAGTGAAAAGGGCTCTATTCATAGACATACAATGATCTCAACTCTCTCTTTTTTTTTAATTTTTAAAAATTGTTTTGAGAGAGAGAAACATCAAGTTGTTGTTCTGCTTTATTTATGCATGCATCCATTGGTTAATTCTTGTATGTGCCCTGACCAGGAATCGAACCTGTGACGTTGATGAATCTGGACAATGCTGTAACCAACAGAGCTATCTGGCCAGGGCCTCAAGTCTCTGTTAAAAAAAAGAAAAGAAAAGAAAAAAACCTGGATGGAACTACCTCAAAATATTTACAGTGGTTAATTGATTTGTAAGATTATAACTGATTTTTATTTTCTTCATGACATCTTTCTATATTTTTTAAGTGATTACTTTTATGTTTAGAAAAAAACAATTGTTCTTTTGTAAGCCTAAAGGAGACATGAAGACCTGTGAAGGACAGAAATCTTTCTATATTTTTTAAGTGATTACTTTTATGTTTAGAAAAAAACAATTGTTCTTTTGTAAGCCTAAAGGAGACATGAAGACCTGTGAAGGACAGGAGGGCCGGCTCTCCAAAGCACAGGATGGGCAAGCATGTCCCAGAGCTAACGGACCTGTCCTGGTACCTGTGCCCCAGCAGGCAGGTGAAAGCACCATGGACCCTGAACATAGGATGTTTCAGAGGCTCAGGCTTCATTGCCAGGTCTTCTGCTCCAATTCCTCAGGACCTCTTTATGATCCTGGTGAAAGCTATGGTTTCTCTCCAGAAGACACAGCTCAAACATACCTACAAAACTTTATCCACATCCCAAGCCCATGTACATCCCCCACCCCCAGGTTCTGGGGAACAGGAATTTCCACCAAAAAGTTTGGATAACTTCCTGAGACCTTTATGATACAGTGTTAAAAACAGGATAATGCTTCCAGTTTTAAAAGGAACCCAAAATGCAAAGCTAGCAGACCCTTCAGAGACTTGTAAAGCAGAGTTTGTTTTCTCTCTGTTCCGGACAGTGTTACCCAACCCCACCTCTCAGCCAAACTTCTGTAAAGCCCACTCTGGAACCCCCAAAATACTTAGATTCTCTTTCCCAGCTTTTTGCCACCCAAATTTGCCCTACCAAAATCCCAAGGTTTTCAGAAGTTTAATAAGAATCAAGGGCTGCCCTGGCTGGTGTAGCTCAGTGGATTGAGCGCGGGCTGGGAACCAAAGTGTCCCAGGTTCGATTCCCAGCCAGGGTACATGCCTGGGTTGCAGGCCATAACCCCCAGCAACCGCACATTGAAGCTTCTCTGTCTCTCTCTCTCTATTTCCCTCCCTTCCCTCTCTAAAAATAAATAAATAAAATCTTAAAAAAAAAAACTATTTAAAAAAAAAAAAGAATCAAGGGCTTAGACTAAAATTGCAATTCTATTTTTGTCCCTGTTGTTCTTTGCTTGTTTATATGTTTTATTTTAGCTTTGTCAAGGTATAATTGACATAGAATAGTAAGACATTTAAGACATACACTGTGAAAGGATCCCCCATCTACTTAATGAACACATCCATCACCCCTCGTATTTATCTTTTGTGTGTGAGAACATTTAAGTTTTACACCCTTAGCCAATTTCAATTACACAGTACAGTATAATCCACTACAATTACTGTGTTTAACCATTTAATTGTAGACTTCCAGTCATCAGACACTGTGTGTGTGTGCAGGTGTGTGTATAGGTGCACTAGTGCAGTGCAGAGCATTTCCCTTACCCCGAAAGTCACATGCAATGTCATGGGAACTTGCATTGTCAGAGGCAGAGGGTTGACATACCCTACAATCCTGGGTGTGTCAGATGCCATTGAATATACACTGAATTTCTCCCTAAGAAAGCAGATAGATGATACCTGCCTTCAAATCCCCTCTGTCAGCCTGGGGATTGGGGGTTTAGCGCTCCAGAAAATATTGCAAATCTTTGGTGTCTTCATGATTTTCATATGCCTTAGCGCAATGCTTTTTTTTAAAAGACTTTATTTATTTATTTTTAGAGAGGGAAGGGAGGGAGAGAGAGAGAGAGAAAGAGAGAGAGACAGACAGACAGACAGACAGACATCAATGTGCGGTTGCTAGGGGTCATGGCCTGCAACCCAGGCATGTACCCTGACTGGGAATTGAACCTGTGACACTTTGGTTCGCAGCCCGTGCTCAATCCACTGAGCTACACCAGCCAGGGCCTAGCACAATGCTTTTCTTGCCACCCCCAGAGAAAGTGCTGGAATGGGCTCTTTAGAGAAAAGCACTCTCTCTATTTGTGCTAGAAAGGAAGTAGTAAGTAAGAGCAAGATCTTGCACTCTTCCCCTAAGCACATGGGTCTTCCCTTTGTTAGGAAGGTAAAGATATTCCACCACAGAGACAGAAACTGAAGAACACAGTTTCTCAGGGAGAGGAAGTCAGGGAGAGGCAGAAGGCCCCTTTCAGAGCCTGCTACTAGGACAGCCGTGGCCAATTCCTAATGGGAAACCAGGAGGGGAAAGCCACAACCCTGGTCTCTGCTCTGCATTCCCTTAGAAGAGACTTGCATTCACACACCTTTCAAAGTGTCACCCAAAACACACTCCCTTTAGGTTTGGGGTTCAGACTCTCTTGTGGTAAGACATGGTGTCTTTCCAAGGCAAAAAAAAAATGAAAATTTTGGGAACTCAGACAATCTAAAAGAAAATCATGCCATGGAGAATCAGGCCAGGGGGCGTGAAACACATGGACTCAATTTTATTCCAAACAAAGAGGCAGTACAAATGGAAAGCAGGAAAAAATACTAAATGCTTAAGAAAAAGTGCTTTGTGTTTTCCAAGCCCCAAACATTTCTCAAGCAGCTGGAGAGTTTCAGCAAAACCCACTGGTGCTCACGATGATGTAAAGAAACAGCAGGAGCTTTGCGGGTACTTGGAGGCTCGGGCGGGTGATGGCAACCCTGCTGATCCCCTCACAGAGTGGGCCATTACACCATCGCCCCACACTCAGCTCGCTCAACCAGGGCTCTGTCCCTGTACCCAGAAATGGATGTCTTGGAATCTGGCCACATTTGTCAAGGTTGTACAGTATGACTATGGGCAGGGGGCAGAAAACATAGCAGGACTGGCCTAGGCATTCTGGGGAAGTCTTTAAAACCTACCTCCAGGGAGACTATTTACCCCTTTGCATGAGAACAGAACACTGGGTCTTGGGGGGTGGGGGGAGCTTGGGGCTGGGACCCTACTTTATTTTTTAAGACAAGAATCACTCAGCAAACAAAGCGAGAGCTCCCTGACTATAAAATGGTGGAACTCTAAGCTTCTCGCCTATGTCATGGGGAGAAATGAGATGGATGGGCAACTTCCAGAGGGTCAAAGTACAATGTGCAAGGCAGTAGGCCTGCTTTTTGTCAGAAGCTTTTAAATTAAATAATTTCAGAAGGAGCTTTACTGCCCTCCTGAGATCCATCAGGGAGAAGTGGAAATTTGGCTCCCTCAAACGCCTGCTGAGTGTGTTCTCCGTAGCAGAGCCAAAATATCCAAGGCCCTCCTGAGGAGTCAGCACTGTCGTAAGGACTTTCCAACCAATGGACTCTAGAGTCACCTTCAAGCAGCTGCCCCCCATCACATCCTCCAAGTGCAAGGTCTCCAGACTGTGGGGGAACACCCCTCTGTATCTTTTTCCAGAGACCAGGGCATTACTCCATCCAAATGGGTCCCCTCCCACCCCAGGACTGGGAAAAGGGGCTTCCCAGTAACACCTCTTGGGAAAGACACATGGTCTCCGCTGTCCCACAGAGCAGCTGCTCTTTCCTGTCCTCGATCAGGAAGGTTATCCTGAGTACTTGGAGTACAGCTGCTACCAGCCACCTAGAGCCCTTTGCTAGCATAATCAGCCAGGAACTTCAAAGCATCCCTCCTGCCAGCACATTTCCAGTGACACACTCCCTTATCTAATCCCTTATCTAATCGATAGTGGGAATCTGTGTGGCCCATGCTACTTTCCCACCCATTCTTCCTGATTATTACACTTGTGTTGACAGTCCCTTATCTTCTGAAAGCCAAATGGGTGCTGGTCCTGCAGGCTGGCTAGCAGCTGTCCTGGCAGATTGGCAGAGTCCCACAAGAAGTCCCACCATATATGGCTTCCTATTTTTTCCTCCCATTCACAGAAGGAAGAGAGGGCTTTCTCTGCAATCCATGCAGGGAAGTCATTATCTTCACTTATACTCTATTCCTTTAACATTTCTGTGCTGGCCACAGGACCAAAAAATGAGTAAGAAAGACGAATAGGGGCTCACAGTCTAGTAGAGGAGATTAACCAGAAAATGAGCAATTATGGGAGTTAGTAGATTATGGAAGCTAATCAATGACGAGATGTATTGAGGGATGAGCAATAATGAGAGCACAAAGGAAGGGCTGCGCAGCTGATCTGGGCATGGTGGGAAGCTTTGCCGGAGAGCGGACATCTGAGCAGGGTTCTGGAGCACAGGTAAGAGTTTCCCTGTTCATTCAGAAGCTTCGCATCCCATTTTAAAAATGGTGTTTCACCCCGGACCTGAGAAACTGCTAAACTTGGACTCTTCACAAAACTGGCACATGTATATCCTGATGCTCCATTTTCTGAGGGAGAGGTTCAAATCTTAAAAGAGTCTATGATTCAAAGGAGATCAGGCAGAATTAGAGTTTAGTGTAAAGAAAGAGCTAAGTATCTGAACAGACTGGGCTGTTTATAACAGCTCCTTCCCTGACCCCTGAGATGCAGGACATTTGGTCAGTTTCACTCACTCACTGCCACACTCCATTTAGTCCAAGTCTCTCTTCCTTTTCCCCCACCCAAACCATTTATATCTCTTCCTTTCCTCCATCCTCAACACACGTGTTTTCTTTCAGCTCAGAAGGTGCAAGCGAAGTGGCAGAATCAGTAGGAGTGACTTGTCTGAACTCCGCTCTGTACCCTCTGGGACTTCCTGCATGTAAATAGGAGGCGAGTCCCTTTGGAGAAATCCCTCGTCCTCAATCCCCTGAGATTTCCTGGTGAACAACCTCCTGACTCAAATCATGAATCTGATCTCTTCATAATAACAAAGACATAATTTAAACCAGCAACAAACATTTACGAAACACTTTACTCTGTGCCAGTAGAGGCTAAATATTTTACATATACTTCAGTTTTTTAGTGTACATAAGCCCATGAAGCAGGTACAAATATTGTCCCCAACTTCCAGATGTGGAAACTGAGCCTCTGGGCAGGTAAGCGACTTGCCCACAGTTGGACAGCTCAATGAGCAGTGGAGCTGGGATTTGAACTGCGACTCTGAAGAAGCCTGGTCTTAACTTTGCTCCTACTGTCTTCCAGCCACACCTGTCTTAAGACTAGTGAGGTTATTCTTTGTACCCATATCTAAATTGTATACAACACCCAGAGACAACCTTCGTCTCCCTGATATCTGCTACTATTCTTGCCAGCTTCTGTACCTGTGCACACAGGCAAAGCCTGCCCCACTCGGCACCACAGGAAGGTCAGAGGCGAACTGTGGTGAGAAACCAGGGCAGTGCAGCCCTGACCAGGAGGCTCAGTTGGTTGGAGCGTTGTCTTGTACACCAAAAGTCTGTGGTTTCGATCCCTGGTCAAGGTGCGTATAGGAGGTAACCGATCAATGTTTCTCTCTCCACTTTCTCTCTGTCTCCCCCTTCTTCTCTCTCTCAAATCAATAAAAAAAAGCATATCCTTGAGTGAAGATTAAAAAAGAAAAAGAAACCAGGGCCGCAGGGCTGGGGGTGCCTAGGGCTCAGCTGCTCACTGCCAAAAGTCTCAAGCAGCTTGATTAAATTTCCATTCTGCTTCCGAACCTGAGACAGAAATGGGTCAGGGTGACCCATATTCAGCTCCTTTTTTCAAGGTCAGTGAGCTCTGAAAGGGGAACAACCAAGGAAGGGAAGTCAGCATGGCTGATATAGATAGGACTTGATATTGAACTGAATCAGACGTTCAAGTGCTTTTCTATAGCCAACCTGCCCTTAAAGGCCAGCCCTCATCCCACCAAACCTTTCAATGGACTTTCCTCCACTACTCAAGCCTGACCCCTCTTTTTGTGCAGAAATCCCATCAGGAATTAAATGCTCTCAGATGGTTTCATGGGCCTTAGCATTCTGGAGTCACTGAGCCCTTAATACCAATAACGGGGACGGTACCCCAGAAACACTTCATCCCCAGAAATACCAATAACGGGGACGGTACCCCAGATACATCCCACACATCTCCACTGGCTAAGAATGAGAATCTGATGTTGGAAAGTCACAAGCCAGCTCCCCAGGACAGAAAAGAAATGCTTGCCACTTCTAGCCCAGGGGAGACCAAGCATGGAGATTTAGAAACGGCCAGTAGGCATGTGGGAGCCAGAGACCTTCCAGACTCATGGCCAGCTTTCCAGGCAGGGGGCTGAAGGCCATTCTTCCCTGCCTGTGGGTGGCACATATAAACCCAGGTATGAGGGAGCAGGGAGATAGTGAGGGAGCTCATGGGAAAACAGAAGCCTGGGGTTGGATGCAGTCTCTACACAGGGGTCAGGGACCTGGGGACAGAGAAGAATGGCCAGGACTGTGGGCCTCATCAGTTGAAACCTGTTATGTTGGTCCCAAATAGCCAAGTGACACCTTAGTGGTCATTATTCTGGGGAGTGGCCCAAAACGGCCCCTCTTGAACCTGCATCCCCATTCCAGACCTGGGCAAGCCAAGATTCAAGGCACAATACAGGACCGAGGGAACACAGCCATTCACATAAGCCACACCTTCCCCATGGAAGCAGCCACTTTCTGCAGTGAAAGGGTGCCAAGGGCAAAATGCTGACCAGTTGGGCCAGCACAGTCATCTAAGAGACTGAGCTACTTCAAAGGAAATGATTGGGTTAGGTGAGATTAGCAGGTTGGAGTAAAATCCCATCCCCGACCTACCCACCTAAAGATGGAGGCCTAGAGTGGTGATCAGACTGACTGCAGAGAAACAAAAAAAATCTGTGCTTTCTCTTCCTAAGTAGAGTGTGAATTCTCATCACACATCCAAAAGGGTGAGAGCCTTGTGTTATCTCTCAAAGTCCCCACAGAGTCCCAGACAAAACCTCAGGACCTAACCATCGACTGCAAGTCGACACTTTTGGCATAAACACTATCCTCACTGTGCGGATAGTACAAAAGATAGTAGAATTTAAAACAGGCAACTTCTCAAAAAAAACCCAAAAAACCCAAAAGGTAGGAAACTCTCCATTCAAAAGGGGCTATGCTTTAATGAAGGGATGGTGGTATATTTACCTAGCAGATATGTCTTTTGAGTCAGGATATTTCACGCAGTCTAAATTTTTGGCCTCTCTTAAAAAATGAGGAGATTCAGAAACTTTGGGTTTCTTCCCCCAGAGCTTCTGCTGACAACCACCAGTTACAGTTGAATAGTGGCTTTCATAGTTAGGTGGCACATGCATCTCCAACATACCATGGTCTCCACCAGTCCCTAGTGTGGGGTTGTATCAGATTTCCATGGCTACCATACAACTGCAACAGACTAGCAGCTTAACACAACACCCACTTGCTATCCTTGAGTTCTCTAGATCAGAAGTGCAGACAGGCTCAGCTGGGTCTCTGCTGAGGGTTTCAGAAAGCCACTCTGGGAACAAATATGCATTGAAGTCCACAAAGTTGGTGGCTCAACTCAGTTCCTTGGGGCTGTAGGCCTGAGGTACCCCTGGCTGTCTAGCTCCTGGGCCATTCTGTCTTCAGGCCCGCAGCACACGTGGAAGTCAGTCCTTCTCCGGCCTGCAGTTTCTCTGACTTCCTCTTTTGCCACCAGCTAGAGAGAACTCTATCTTTAAAGGGCGTCTATGGTTAGATTAGGCCCACCCAGATCTTCTCTCTTTTGCCAAATAACTAATCAAAGAAGTGACACCAGGGGGCAAAGGTCATCTTAAAATTGTTCCAGCCCAGTCCACTCGTTTGGGCATGAGCTCCAGGAAACCCTCCAGGAGGAAAATTCTCAAGTATTCTTTCATTATAAAGTGACTCAGACGTGTGTAGACTTCCCTGTCAACCCTCCCTTTGTTTCTATGTTCTTTGAGTAGTTTTTACTCCATCAAAAAGGAAGAATCGGTAAGGTACCCTAGACTTCTAAAAACCTATTAATAGTCTCCTTGTTACCACCATGACCGAGTCCCCAATTCAGGGTTCCCTGTAGGCAGTGGTAATAGAACAGTGCTGGGCAGGGTGGGAGCCTTGGTCTCCAGGGCCAGAAAGGAGCACAAGGAATGGCTGAAAACGTTATGCATGCACAAAGTGCCATCGGGCTTCCCGTCGTCTCCATTAAACGTCACAGTGGCACCACTATCCCCATTTGTCCCAAACAGGAAATGGAGGCTAAGGGAGATTATGACTGCTCAGGATCATAGCTATGTGGCAGGTGCCCACTGCAAATTCAGGTCTGTGATCCCAAAGCCCTACGTTTCCCATTTTCCATCTAGGCAATTGCTACAAGCAGAAGGGTGGGGGCAGGATGAAACGACTGAGCCTCAGCACCACCTGGCATGTTATTTTAAAAAGCCCCTAACCATTTGGGCCTTTCTGCACCCCAGCCCTAAGTTGAAAAGTAATTTGGAAAGGCAAAGGAGGGGGGACAAAGATAGTGAGTGCTTGCAAGGTGGAAGAACTGGAGAGCAAGAAAGGCAGGAGGGAGCCTCGAAGTGGGAGAACCAGAGTGGCTGTTTTCATTGAAAGGCAGGTGTCCAGTTGCTCCACGTCTATGGCAGTGAAGTGGCCAGAGCAACTGAAGAATCTTTTCAGGAAGGAGGGTAGCTGGGGCAACAGGCCATTGTGGGGCTGGGTTCCCACAGATGCATATACACCAGGGCATAAGAAAGCCCTGTGGGGAGGGCTCCAGCCCTCTGCACACAGGAACCTGCATCCCGGCAAAAGGGAAGTAAGCGGCAATGGGCTCACCACACACTTCACCTCTAGGAAGCAGTGAGCCAGCAGCAAAACCCCCAGGAGGCCCACCACCCCTCCCCCACCAGAGCCCAGGAAAGGAAAGCCCCCAGTGCTCCACGCTTACTCACAAAGAAACAATGAAGCTCCCCCCTCAGCCAGAAACACAGGAAAAAAATCAGCTGTGAGACAATCTTCGACTCAAAAGCACAGTGTAATTGCAGATTTGGCGAGACAGCAGCGATAACCACAACCAGAAGGCAAACGAGATCCAGGGTTCCTGGATTATCAGGATAATTACTAACAATTCACTTCCCAAAGCACTTGCACCAACATCATTTCTGCAATTTAGGCCAAGTCTGTGATAAGGTGTGGGGAGTGGTGGGAAGGTGGTGATGGGGAGCAACAGAGTAGTAACCTAGAATTAGGTGTGTGTGTTTGGGGGAGTGTAATGGAGATTTGTAATTTTCAGGGGCCACACAACACCTGAATCTCCTGGTGCTATCTGGGAAACTCCCCACTGTGTGAGTTTCAGTGAGAGGGAGAGCTGCTTCCCACTGTGGAAGCCAGACCTGGGCTTCCCCAGCAGCCTTTGCAGCGAAGGCATAGGCACACACCTGGGTTTGGCCTACCTCGGATACCCCCTGGGCCTGGTACACAAGGAAAGAGGGAGATGGAGAACCCAGGCCACCAGAGGGGACAGCAACACCCCTCTGCTTCCTGGGGCTGTGGTGGGGCGATGCCAACAATGGCCCCTGGAGTCCAGTGTCAGCACCGTCACCAGCAACGGCATCTGTCCACATCAGCTAGGTGTCCTGGTGAGACCTGGACTGTGATTCCAGCTGCCAAACCTTTCTTTGTTCCACTTGTTTTCCAAGCCCACTTCCCCAGGCTGCCTAATATTTATGTGATGAACTAATGTCCTTCCAAAAAATTCCATTCTGCTAAAATCAGCCAGGTGGTTTCTGTTGTTGGCAATTAGAGCGCTTCCCTACGACGAGAGGCTTACAAGCTGCTGGGCCCCTTCCTGAAAAGGCTGATTTGAGCACTGACGCGCTGCTGAGTGCCTATTAATAAGGCAGCCCAAGGTCCAGCAGGATTTACCGAAAGGGAAGTGGAATGGAGGGTGGGGGACGTGGTCTGAAGTTCGGATTCCAGCATTCGGAACCGTGTGGCCTAAGCCATCTGGCGTGGAGGAAGCTTAGATCACTTTTGTATAAAATTGGAATAACACCTTCCAAGGCTACTGTGAGAATGGAATGACATATTGCTACTGTCCTGACACATGAAACATGCTCACGAGTGTATGCAGAAGTCAGTAACGATCCAAAAAAGTCCAAATAAAACCAGCTCACATTGCAGAGCTACAGAATTCAAACCAAGTGAGGGGGCCAGGGAGGTAACTGCAGGGCAGCATGGTGAATGGGTAAGGTATCAAAACTTGAACTCAAAATGGGATCTAAGTCTGGCTTTGCCACTGACTCAATGTGCAAAATCTGTCTACGAAACGGGGCTGATCTCTGGCCCTGCCAGCTGTGTAAGACTGTGAGAGCATAAAATGGGTAGTACACAGAAAGTCTGTTGGAAGACATGAGCCTATAACAAGAACAAAGTTACTGCAAGATGCAGCAGCAAAACAGACAAACCAACCTAAAACCACCAAACCTACTGCAGTGCTCTCTAGTGATGGAAAACAAATGCAGAGTCTAGGGGTACTGGGTGGGGTGCTGATTCACTGGGCACCACACACACCCAGGCAGGGACCTCTGCTGGCATTACTGGCTGTGTAGAATGGCAATGGGGAAGCAAAGCTGGGCAAATGTGAGGCCGAGGCGGGCTGAGATGTTCAGCTGAGCACCTCATCAGCTGTGTCTCGTAAACAACTGAATCTCAGTTAGTGATGGAGGCTGACTCCATCACTAGAACCTCTTTCCTGAGAACCAAACCTCACCCTTGCTTGCTGCTGCTCTTTTGACACATTTGTGCCATCACTACAGTGAGGATCCTGTCAACAGAGCTCAGAACCTCAGGAACAGCAAGGTGTGGGGGGCTGGAGCGGGGGGAGCTTACAAGGCACCTAGCTGAACGCAGGGATCCGGGTTTCCCTGAGCAGATCAGAACCAACGATTTCTTCCCTTCTCCAGCCTTTTCTCTCCATGGGATAGTGCTCAGTTTTTCATCTGGGGACCAGATGACAAACAGCCCATCCTGAGCAAATTGAAAACTTGAGCAAGCTCAGCCATCCAGGCTGAAAGGCTGAAGAACTGCTCACTGAGAGTAGTCATACTGCCCCAGGCACCCACCCCAGGCTGCTGGCTAGAAGGAGTCTTAAGTCTTGGAGTTTTTTTGGGGGGTGGAAAGCAACAATTTGCAAACAATGCAAACTCTTTTTAAAGGAAGAAACAGTTGGCAGGAGCTCCCAGGAAACTGGACACAGAGTCTGCAGCTGCCCCAGTGAGACCAGCTGAAAGCCCATGGACTGCTTGGTAACATCAGGTGGCAGCAGCCCCATTTCACGGTGACCAAATGGGCTAAGGGTCAAGTCCCACATTGCACTGTGAGGCCCTGGAGGAGGCCAGGATACTGGCGTCCAGGAGATGCAGGCTCCAAAGGCACCAGCTCCTGGGGAGAGAGCCCCCGCAGGGCTGTCATGGCTCCCTGTCCGTCCTGATGGGGCTCCTGCAGGGAAGGGACATTGGGACTCGGACTTGCAGCAGAGGGCTCTGCATGGTTGCCGCACAGGAACAGGTCTGGCCTGGGACTCCAGAACACCTGGTCACTCAGCAGACTTGCACAAAACTCAGGCAGAGCCTGTGGGGAGAGTCCAGATGTCTCCAACACAGTGGATGCCCCAAAGGTGTGCCAGATACAGACCAAACAAGGATGAGACCCAGGCGTGGTGTGCTCTCCTTCACAGCAGGGTGGGGGAGCTGGGGCACCTGGGCCAGTATGACTGGTCTCCACCCTCAGAGAGCAGTTCTGCACCCTTCCAGGCCCTCTGACAAGAGAGGCCGGCCTCCACCAAGGGGCCTTACTGTAGCTTGTCCCTTTCCCTCTTGGTAGGGTGCCATCCTCCACCTCAGCCCACACCCACACTCCTCAGATTAACACCTCTTCCTGAGAAAAGCTTATGCTCCATCACACTGAAGTTCCAATGCCCACCCAGGAGTAAGAGTAACAGAACTAACGCTTACTGACTGAAGTGCCTGGCAGAGTGCAGGTGCACTTCCGAACCCTCCCAATACCCTGGGAAGTCACTGTCATTCTCATTTTTCAAACCCTCAGGAGCCCATGCCCAGTTCACCCCCCAGCTAAGTAGTAGAACTGGGATTCAAACCCACATATTGAGTTTCTGTATCTGTAGCTCATCTTGAACAATATGTTGCAATTCTAAATGCAATTCCACAGGCAGGAAAACATGACTGCAAAGAAATCAAGTTGCAGTCACAGATTTTCACGTAACCTTTGATTTGATCCGCCAACATTCATCAAGCAACTACTTGAGAAGAAATTTTCCTGTGCTTTAGAACCTTGGTCCCCAGCCTGGATACCTGGGCACCCAAGGCATCCAGGGGTCCCCTCAGCAAACTCCCAGAGCACGGCAGTGTATTTCACATTTTTGTGGAAACGCAGTGGTACTCGGCAATTACCGGCACTTCAGCAACTACCAGATGCAGGAAGTTCAGCTCCAATATTGGATTGCACTGCCTTCCTTTCAATAACATCCTACCTCTGCAAAGCTCGTTTTGGGTGGTTGCTTGTGATAAACAAAACCAACAAACAAATGAAAGTGCCAGACAAAAATCATGGTATTCGAGGAAATGAGGCTGGTTTTGTTCTATCCATTCCAAGGTCTGAGAAGCTCTCAGTGCCTGACGGGCACACATGTCCCATATAATTCATTATAATTGATTACTGAAGAAGGAAATACACATGCTTTTATTCTTTCAATTTATGTGCTTATTTTTTCAAGTATCTATTCTGTTGTTAGGACCTAAATACATATTACTTAACTAAATGGAATTGCTAGGTCTTTCTTTAGGCCTAAGAACACCATGGAAAAAATTACTGAGACTAAGGGCACCACAAATAGAGAGAATGTTTGGGAACTTCTGTTCTAGAACACTCTGTGCACTCCCTTCCCTCATCCATAATTACAAGTTCTTTAAAGACAAGAGTCACCTTATACTGACTGGTAAATACTTTGGTTGCCCCTTAACATAGTACTTGGTTTGCTGTAGATACTTTTTAATACTTATCCACAGTTTATAACAAAAGACCAGACCTAACCATGAGAAGCCCTTGAAGATCCTCAGAGGCCCAGGGGGGCGTGAGTGATCAATCATGGGAAATGATTGACACTTTGGCTCCCAGGTCCCACCAGCTGGGGGTCTGAGGTCAGTGGCACCTTCTCATCTCTGAGCTTGCTGATGCAAAGTAATACAATTAACTGCCTCTTAAGGGTTTGGAATGTATAAATCACTTCAAACTTCTCTGGACTTAGGAGATTTCTCTGACCATGAGGTTCAGATTCTATTTCATTCAAGCCGAAACTATTGTCACGTCACTGATGTCCATCATTCTTTCTAGTCTCCAAAGGCTGACCCGCACCTCTAAGGGCTCTCAGCATGCAGGGGAGGGGCGGACCAGGGAGCAGCAGCAGAGGTCAGGCTCTGGATCCTGGGTGTCTCCAGCTGGAAATCCCCAGGAGGAGTCACAGGCCTGCATCTGGATCTGCTGACCAGGGAGCATTGGGTGAATGGGTTGCTTAGTAGCAGCTGAGCTTCACTGCCAAGGGAGAGCAGAAAGGTGTGCATCCCAGTGTGAGCTTGACATTCTAGTCTCAGGCATGTGACAGTCTTCTGTGTGAGTATCTCAAGACAGGACTAGCAAGAGAGGATCCACCCAGGCGCTTGCTCTCATGTGACCCTGGTCCTAATAAATTGTAGATGGTATCAGCAACCCCCACTGCCATTGGAAACCATGTTCATGGAACTGTCTTTAGAACTGGCAAGTGGTAACAACGGTGGGAACCTTGTGCGAAGACCAACCGTTCTGCAACAAGGGATGGTGGCACTCCTGCTCAGGCAGGGAAAGGGAGTGAGGGACATGGGGTCCAAAGAAGATGCATATCCTACGTTTCTGCTAGGCCAGGAAAGGAAACAGAATCATTTTTCTGTTCTTTCAGTGCATTAAGATTAAGAGGTCATCAAGGTTTTATAAGTAGAATTGTCCAAATTTTTCTATTAGCTCATTGAACAACTGAATGCCTTTTATACACAGGTTAATTTCTGTTTCAGTAGGGGGAAGAGAGGTAAGGATTTTATTGAGTAGTATATAGGTGAGCGGTGGGTAAAGCAAAGCCCTATAACCCCTCCTCAAGGGCTTAACACCTAAAGAATGGAGTTGGTTCAAGCTAAAGCCTCATAGAGTAGAAAAACAATAAATAATAACATATAACAATAAATAATAATACATAAGAATAAAGTCACTAACTGTTCCCTCCCAGTCATCGCTCTGCTCCATGGAAAAGGACTCAGGTCCTTTAGATTCCTTTTCATACCCATTTCCCCTCCAGCACCAGTTTAAAGACTATTATCTTTATCTTACCAGTTACCTCAGACCAGTGAGTTTGGGCAATTACCCTTCCTTTCTCCAACCACAGCTTTGCTCTTCATGGTCCTCTGTTTATTACCAGATCCTAAACCATCATTACATTCAAAGTCTGGGGGAGTCTCCAGTTCCCCTAAAGCCCTTTCTTAAACACAGGCAAAGAAACCTACACCGCACTCCTGCTGGACGCAAGCCCAGTGAATCGGCAGTCCCAGAGCCACTGCCTAGGAAGCTGGCTCAAGGGGGTGTCCCTGGCCTGACAGCAGAGGAACCTTGTCCCCTTGGGGGACACAGAAATATTCACCTGGCAGAACCCACTCTCAGCGGCCACCATCCACTGCTCCACCAGTGCGCACCAGCCCCCCACAGAGCACTTTCCCCTGCAGGACCCTCATTCTGCTGCTCTCCGTGATGTGTTCCCACAGGCAGTGGTCACCTCCACACACGCCTCTACCACTGGAGGCTGAGAATCAGTATAAGTGATCCTGTTCCCACATCCCAGTCCCAACTTGGCCTTTACCCGTTTTCTCACCTGCTAAGTGAGGGGACTAGGCTAAAGTGGCGCATCCCAACCTGCTTCTGAGGGACGCCAGTTCTACGGAGTGTTCGCTGCTGTGCAGACACACAGCAAGGACGCTGGCCAGGGTCAAGACGTGTGGAAAGTGCTTGTTTAAAATGTTCAGAAGTTTCAGTTCTGTGCTCCATCCCCATTCCCAGCCTGGAGCTTATTTCTCACAGTTCCAGGAGAGATTGCATGTGTCCATGACCACCCTCATCTTGTATGAGTCTGTGTATTTCTGTTTTGATGGTCTTTAAAGCAATTTTCAGCACCCAAACAATAAATTGGGCTGGCGAGCACGGTACTTCCTTGAGCTATCAACATTTACATGAATCTCCAAGGAATCTAAAACATGGAACAATCCCCGAATTATCTGACCATTCCCTTTTAGATTACACCACGTGGAAGAGAACAGGAAAACCTGTATAGGGTGCCTCCAATATAACATCCCATGATGTATGTTCTTCATATGGTACCTTGCTCACTAAACAGCCAATGCCAATTCTCATTTATTTGGGGGTGTAGGAGCAGGGAGGGGATGAGGGGCTCAGAGGGGCTCTTTTGCTAAGTCAGGACCATCTATGGTGCCATCAGCTGGCCCTCCATGTGGCCTCAAGATAGGAGAGCACTTCAGCAGTTCTAGAAGCTACAATTAACGGGAGGTGGGGATGGGAAAGCACTTAAGAACATGTTAGAGAGCACATGCTACCTACTCCCCATTGCATACACACCTTCAAGTTGGTCAATACAAAGGAGAGAGGTATGGCAAACTGCTCAGAAAAAAATCGCAGCGTGTAAACAACTAGACATGTAAGCAACTAATTGTAAAATTCAAATAGAGGTGCTTTCGCCAACTGCTGATATACAATCAATAGTCTAAAGGCCCATACTGCATCATACTGTGTCTTTAAAAAATAACTAACACCCTTCCTAGTCTTACTATTAATCTTTTCCAAACATCAGTACACACACACACACACACACACCCCTTCTGTTTAGAAACTTATGGCACTTGAGACTTCCATGCCTTCACCATGATTTACCTCTCCAAAAGGATTCTCTACTTTCCCTCTGCTAAGTCCTCAGGTTCAAACAGGTTCAGCCTCGCTGGGCACCTTCCCAACCTCATACATTTGTTCCCTTCCTTCCTAGTCTTCTTTGGACCTTTCCAAGGTCCAAATTAAGTCCCCCCCTCCTCTGAAACATCTTTCCTGAGGACTCCAAGCCTCAGGTATCTCTCTTTTTCTAACACTTGCTGTCTGGGTCAGTTATAACTTTCTGAGACTTTATTCTATAACATCTGGAAATCTTAGTCATATTTTCATGTGCAATATTAAAGCTCCCAACCAACTGTGAGCTCTATAACTGTGATCAAGTTCCCCCAAACCTTCTGGGCTTCAGTTTATTTTTGGTTTATATAAAACAGAAATAACAATAGTATCTACTCAAAATGTTGTTGTGAGGATTAAATGAAGTAGTGCACATAAGCTACTGAGCACAGTGCCTGGCATAGTAAGAACATAATAAGTGCTAGCTATCATTAACCAGATGGCGAAACTCTTTAGAACAATGAGGAGCCATATCTATTTCTTGGTGTCCTCTGACAGCCTAGCATAATGGATGATCTTCAATAAATCCTTGTTGCCAAAAAATTATACAAGGGAAAGAGAAAAACAGAGGAGGGAAAGTTGAAAGGATACTTAAAAATGGTTTTCAAGGATATACAGAGTTAATTTTACAAAAGACATAAACATTGGATTTTCTGTTTCCTTGAAGGCAGAAGATTAGAAATGGACTTACCTTTCAGTAATCTTAGCTGGAACTTTCTGATGGTGCCAATGAAGCTAAGTAGAGAATATTGACACAGGTAGGGGACCAGACCAAGGACAGAGTCTGATCTGAAAGCTCTACCACCTATTTGGAGAAGTAACTTTCCCTCTCTGAGCCTCAGTTTCTTTATTTGTCAAATGAGATCATAGCAGTATCAACTTCACTGAAGAGTTGCGAGAAGCGCCTTAGCATGGGGTCTGGAACATAGTAAGCACTCAATATCTACTGGTGGTCATGATGCTACTGTACCAGTGCATGTTGTGGAGCTTGTTTCTTTAAAATGGTTAAGAAACAGTTACTTTTAGTAGATAGCTGGTGAACAGTTCTGCCCATGGATCTGGGGGAATGACTTGTGGTCCTAAAATTTGTTGGACCAGGGACCACTCTGGTGAGGCAAAGCAGCTCTGCTCATCATGGATGCTGCCACATCTCCTTGCGTCATTAAGAATTGCTTCTTGATGCCCCAGGCCGGCCAGCCAGGCCACATTGGGATCATTCCCTGCACGCCTGGCTCCCAGCTGAAGCCCAAGGGTCCCTGGGGTACACTGGTCTGGAGCGCACTGGTCAGGAAACTCTGATATGTGGGGAACAACATATCAGAGGAAAACCAAGGAAACCAAGGAAAACCAGCCTTGGCTGGTGTGGCTCAGTGTATTGAGTGCTGGCCTATGAATCAAAGTATCTCTGGTTCGATTCCCAGTCAGGGCACATGCCTGGATTGCAGGCCAGGTCCCCAGTAGGTGGTATGTGAGAGGCAATCACACATTGATGTTTCTCTCCCTCTCTTCTCCTCTCTCTAAAAATAAATAAAATCTTTAAAAAGAAAAAAAAAGAATTGCTTCTTGACTTCTGGTCAGATAGACATGGCTAACCTCCTTGTACAACCACATCAAAATTACAACCATCACTCAGAACCAGCAGAAATCAAGCTGAATGGAAGTCTGACAACTATAGAATTTAAGAAACCAAATTCATCCAGACTGGTAGGAGGGACAGAGAACCTAAGATGTGGAACAGGCTGGTCCCATCCCCATGTATGGTGAATAAAAATTCGGGAGGGATATCTTAGGAGCAATGAGTCCTGGCACAACATCAGACCCCCAGCTCCAGTGCCAGGAAGATAAGTGCCCATAACTTCTGGCTGCAAAAGCCAGCAAGGTATTGAGTCAGTGGAAGAAACTGCTGAATTCCCAAGCAGTTTCTCTTAAAAGATCTGTACACAGACTTACTCAGACTCTGTCTCTCTGAGCCCCAGCACCAAGGTAGCCCCAGGCCCAGCACTACCAGCAGCAGAGCTTAAAAGGCACCAGTGGCATATGGGGAGGAACTGAAGTGTCTGACATCAGGGCGAGAGCTGGAGCACAGCTTTCTCCCAGATAGAACAGCAAGCAGAGGCCATTGTTCCTTTTTTGAATCTTCCCCCAACATTGCCACAGAGCCAGCAGGCGGGTACCATACCTAAGACTCCGTCAACCTGGTTAACATGGTTTGCCCTGCTCTTGTGATTTCCTGAGGCTCTGCACAACCCAACTTATGGGACCACGCAAGCTGTTTAGAGTAGCTTTTTCATATGAATGACATATCTTGGCACACGCTTCACATCTTCATACATCCTCTGAAACAAGTAACAGCCAGCCTGAGTGAGCCTCCAGTCCCCATACCTCTTGCTAAGTAGCCCCAGGCCCAGTACTAGCAGCAGCCAGCCTAGGTTCACGGCTTGGCTTCACCTGGGAATCTCCAAGCCCAGCACAAGTAGCAGCCAACATGAGCTACAAGGATTGCTTTCTGGCTCATGCTGGGTGGCCGCAGGCAAAACACAGGTAGTGGCTGACCTTGGCCTGCACCCCTCATGAAATCCCAGAGTCTGCACACCCAGTAGACAGCTACAAACCATGGCAGAGCTCCACCACCCTGTCCCTGAACATCTGATCCTCCACCGAGGGTAGAGGTTGGTGGTCAGTGGTCACAGCTAGTCCTTACAGCTGACTGGCTTGTGTAAATCCCGCCCATTGACCTGTCAAGAGCAATCAAGGCTCAGCTACAAGAGGAGAGTGTACTCAGCCCACACTAAGGCTGCACCTTGAGTACCCAGCTTGGGTGATAGGGGAAGCTGTCCCACTGGTCCCTACATAACACGTACTATATTAGGCCACACTGCTAAGACATGGAGTCATAGCAGCTCTACCTAATACATGGAAACAAACACAGGGAGGCTGCCAAAATGAGGAGACAAAGAAACATGGCCCAAATGAAAAACAGATCAAAACTCCAGAAAAACAGATAAACAAAATGGAAATAAGCAATCTATCAGATGCAGAGCTGAAAACACTGGTTAAAAGGATGCTCAAGGAACTTTGTGAGGACCTCAACAGCATAAAAAAGATTCAGTCAGAAATGAAGCACATGCTAATTGAAATAAGAACAATTTACAGAGAAAGAACAGTAGAATGGATGAAGCCAAGAACCATATCAATGATATGGAAAATAAGGAAGCAAAAAAGAACCAATCAGAACAAGAAGAAGAAAAAAGAATCCAAAAAAGTGAGGATAGTGTTAAGCAGCCCCTTGGACAACTTCAAGTGTTTCAAAATTCATGTCATGTGGTGCCAGGAGGAGAAGGGAAAGAGCAAGAAATTGGAAATCTATTTGAAAAAATAATGAAAGGAAATTTCCCTAATTTGGTGAAGGAAATAGACACGTTAAGTCCAGGAAGCACAGAGTCCCAAACAAGATAGTTGTAATGAGGACCACACCAAGGCATATCATAATTAAAATGTCAAAAGTTAAAGATAAAGAGAGAATCTTAAAAGCAGCAAGAGAAAATCAGTAGTTAACAACAGGGGAGTTCCCATAAGACTGTCAGCTAATTTCTCAAATGAAACTTTGCAGGCTAGAAGGGATTGGCAAAAAATATTTAAAGCGGTGAAAATCAGGGACCTACAGCAAGATTGCTCTACCAACAAAGCTATCATTTAGAATTGAAGGGCAGATAAAGAGCTTCCCAGACAAGAAAAAACTAAAGGAGTTCATCATCACCAACCTATTATTATATGAAATGTTAAAGGTCCCCACTTAAGAAAAAGCAGCACATCAAAACTATGAACAATAAAATGGCAATAAATACAGATCTAGCAACAATTGAACCCAAACAATAAATCCAGCAAACAAGAACAGAGACAGAATCATGGATACAGAGAGCATTTTAATGGTTGCCAGATGGGAGGGTGTTTGGAGGGAATGAGTAAAGAGGTGAGGGGATTAAGAAGGACAAATAGGTAGTCATAGAATATCCATGTGGATGTAAAATACAGCATAGGAAATGGAGTAACCAAAGAACTTACACACATGGCTCATGGACATGAACAATGGTGGGGGGACTGCCTGAGGAAGTGGAGGCACTTGGTGGGGGGCAAAAGGGGAAAAATTTGAACAACTATAATAGCATAAGCAATAAAATATAATTTAAAAAACTCAAAAAAATATAATTGTTTCTTCTGGTTAGTGTGGTTTGCTCCTGAGTCCTCTCACATAACTACTGACTCTTATCCTCTCACACTGGGGAAAAGGGGTGAGCAGATGAGGTAGGTGATAAGAACAAAGAAGTCAGGCAGCTTTCCAGGGAAGAAGTGAGAAGTGACAAAGGCTTTTTGTGGTAGCATTCCCAGGCTCACTCTCCTTGTGGAAATGCACCTGTGGGCCTGCCCAGTGGTGAGCTGCAGCAGCACAGCTCTAGGGCTCTCCATCTGAGGGGAAGCAATGGAGTCCCATAGAGAATAGTGTCCCTTCTCTCTTGTTTATCTGGAATATGGTGACACCAAACCTCTGTGAACCCAAGAAAGAATACAGGGTCCACCCATAAAGTATCCATCCATGAGCTACAAAAAATAGAGACATTTATTAAAGAAAATACAAGAAACATTTTATACAGAACAATGATACCTCAGTACCCTTCAAAGTAGGCACCTTGGGACCTCACATAGTTCTCCCAATTGCCATCAGCTGCCCTGTTGTATTTTTTTGAATCTCACTGATAGTTTGAAATCTCTTCTTTTTCAAAGGTGATTTTACTTTTGGGAAAAGGCAGAAGTTGCAGCATGCCAAATCTGGGCTATAGGGGGGCTGAGTCACCTGGGTAATCTGATGTTTTTCCAAAAAACTCTGCATGAGACATGATGCATGAGTGTGTACATTGTGGTGGTGAAGCTGCCAATCACCAGTTGCCCATAGCTGCAGCCTTCTGAATCACCCCAATAGTTTCCATGGAGGAATGTTCAAGCTTAATGCAACATTAGGTGGAGGTTTGTTGTTCTACTTACTTAGTCATTTTGAATGTGACAGCCATACAGTACACATGCTCACTCAAAGGCATCTACCACCCCCAGTGAAGTTGTCATTGTTCACACATACACCTTCCAGTCCACTCTCCTTGGCTGCCAGGTTACATCGATGTTGCACAAACTATTTTTGTCATATTAATAACAGTTGGACTTTTTCTGGATAGACCTCATACACTGATATACCAACCCTCTTGCACTGTGTTCACACCGGCTGAGCCAACCCTTATAAAGGAGTTCCTAGAATCATATTTCAACCAATGGGCTGAGACCTGCCCTGTCCCATTGGAGTTCTGCAGCTATATCCTCATTTGTATCATTACCAATCACAGTGGCTCCATAATGACCAATCAAAATGTGATTCCAACCAATCAGGACTGTGCTATTTGGACCAATCAAACAATATAAATTTGGACTCCTCATTTACATAAAAATGGACCAATCAGGGACCCGAACAAGCACTTTGTCTATGCAAGCAGGTCTCCCCTTTGTTTCAGAGCAGCACACTTCCAGTTTCCGGGGAAGGGTATGTCTCCCTGGTTCATAAACTCTTGACCTAAATAACATTTCTCCATTTACTGCACCCCAGGTCAGGAACTCCTACTGGCATAGGATTGGCAGCAGCAAACATATGTTGACAATTTACTGAAGTATCTCTCTTTAATAATGCCAACCAGTGCTTGAATTTCCAAATTAAAAAAAAAATTGATTGAAAATAAGTTGTGGTGGGAAGTAACTATTTATTCAATTAATCTGAACTCTACAAAATAGTACATTTTTCTATTTGTGCTATTTCTTTGTCAATTTGTCAATTTCTTTTTTTCTTGGCCAATTTCTTAAAGAAAGAATTTACAGGTATTTTGCTAGCTAGCTAACTAATAAATATGTAACCTGTTTTTCAAAGATTTGCTTTGTCATTATACATTACCTTTCTTGTGATTTTATATAAATTTTATATTTTACATCAAAAATGAGAATATGCTTAATAGCTGATATGGAAGATTAAACAGAAAGAGCAAGATGCGGAATAGCATGTATGGTGTAGAAAGAACAGCATAAGTGTTCATTTGCTTGGATTTATGTATAATGTCTCTGGAAGGGAACACTGATAACCAAAGACATCGGTTGTCTCCAGGAAAGAAGATGGGGGCTGAAAGCAAAGGACAAGGGCATTTTCACTGTGTCTGCTTTTGTACTTTTTGAATTGCGAATTGAGTAACTGCATTATCAATTCAAAAATGAATACATAAAACTACAATTTTTATTCAAGAAGGACAAAATAAACCTCACAATGCCTTTGGGTAGAGGTGGGGGCCTCAGTTTCAGGAGTGTTTGGGGGGGGCGGTGGAGGCTAAGCAAGGCAGGGGCCTACCCAGCTGCAGGGCGTCGGTGGCTCTCTGCCAGGAGACGCTGGGTCCGCAACAACAAGACTATAAATCACTCAATGAAGCACATAGATCATGGTCTTGCCTCTGATAGGGGGCTCTTGTTTTTCCTTTCTTGTAATACAATAGATTGATGAATTGTCCAGAAATTCAGATATTACAGTCTCATGCGCTAGCTGGCTTAGAAGTTGGACAGATGCCAGAGCTGCCCCTTGGCAGTTGTGCCAACTCCAATAAGAGAGTTAACCTCTTGGGGCTTTAGGTTCCTCTTCACTAACACATGAGCAGTAACATTCTGAGGAACGAATAGAGGGAACTCGTGTAAAGTAACTGGGTGCCCTCACCTATAAGTGTTAGCCCCTTCCACTTGAGATAAGGACCCCAGAAGCCATCACAGGGGGGGGCTTCATGAGCCCTATGGTTTCTGTTTCTGCAAAAAAAGTAAACTTCCTTGGCATAAACACCGACTGCTCCTACCCGAGTTAGTTCCCAGCCATGAGCAAAGAAAGCTGGGGAGCCTCCTGGGGAGGCCCTACTCAGGCTTGCATACTTCTGGTCCAGGGGCCTGTGGCAGTTCCAGGTCCAGGCTAGGGGGTTGTTCATTCCAGAGAGATCTAACCTTGGGACTAAACATGCCAGCCACTGAGCCTGAGGTGAGCAAGGGGCAGGCAGAGGGGAATGCAGGAATGTAATCCTAGGATGTTACTACCGAATGCCATTTCTAAGTTTGCAGTAGTGGGTTTTAGAACTTGGGGGCTTGAGGAAGAGCATTTATGTGTTTAGTTTGTTTTTTTTTTATAGCCATAGAAGTACTCGTGAAGCCATCCAACATGTAAACTAAACTAAGGAACAGTGTTACTTACTCAGTCCTACTTCAATTTCCCCAGCCTCACTAGAAATTCCCCCAAGTAATCATAGGCATCATTTATTGGACACCTACTGTTTGCCAGCCACATGCTAGATGCTTCAATCTTCTCTGCAAAGTTAGATTACTGCTTCCATTTTACGGATGAGGAAACTGAGGCTCAGAAGTGATACATTTAACCAGTGAGAGGTTGCAGAGCAAACAACTGAGTACCCACAGACTTTCAAATGCAGCTCTCAAAGTGAGCGCCACACTGAGCTATGAGTGTCTGAGAGCTATGGCAGCAGCACTGTCACCTACAGGACAGTCAGGCTTTCCAAGCAGTTGATGCCAAAGATTCTGTTGTCCCCTGGTGTCACAGGCTGAATGTCAACATCTAATCCCCAGAACTGGTGAAAGTTCCCTTATATGATGGCAAAGGGAACTTGGCAGATGTGATTATGTTAAAGATCTAGAGATGGCAAGATCATCCTGAATTATCCAGGTGGACTTGATGTAATTACAGGATCCTTACAAAAAGGAGGCAGGAGCTCAGCATGATTGTTAGGAGCTGTGTCATGTAAGCAAGAGGCTGGAGAAAATCCTCACCAGCAAATAGTCACAGTGGTGTCAAGAAGCTGGAAAAGGTAAGGAAATGGATTCTCCCCTAAAGCTTCTAGGAGGAAGGCAAACCTACCAGCACCTGAATTCAGACTTGTCTGCTCCAGAATTGTTAACAGAATAAATCTATATTATGTTAAGCCACTAGTTGTGTGATAATTTGTTATAGCAGCAATGGGAAATTCACATGCCTGGGATGTTTTATGTCAGAGAGAGGGGAGGTTTCCCAAATGGCAGTGATCATGGGTGTACAATGATTTACTGAAGGATCCACATTTGCAGAGAAGCGGCGAGGCCTGTTTGGAGAAAAGTGCTCAGAGAAAGACAAGGACACCGCGACTGTCACTTACTGTCCTCAGAGCAGTAACTGGGGACTGCGGGGCCCCACAGAGGCTGGCCCTTGGTGGAAAAGGGGGTGTCAGGCTTCAGGGCCCTCGCCTCTCCAACTGAGGACGCCCAGGCTGCTGTGAAAGATGCATCTGCACCCGCTGCATGGCTTTTCACTTCCTCCTTCCCTCCCAGGCCCTGTATCACCTCTCGGGCAGCCTTGGCCATATCCTGAAGGGGTGGAACCAGAGTCGTATCATAAAACCCAGAGGTGGACTGCAGGGAAGTCTGAGGGCTCTGCTACCTCCTGGCAGGGTGAACACTGCCTCCATCTGCTTCCCTGCCAGGAGCCAATGCAAAACAGAAGGGCAGGTGGGAACAAGAAACATACTGGGCCAGACATCAATTTGATCCTAGGAGTTTTGAGAAACATGGTGGTATCCCACAGCAGGTGTGCCAGGAAGGACACTTGGCTGACATGGCATCTCCCAGGAATGTTCTTTGACCTGACCACGGGGGGAATGAACATTTTGTATTAAATGTATTTTATATTAAAGTAGGCAGGCCCATTTGGAACCAAATACAACTATTACATTTATTTTTAGAAGACATTTCTGACTATAGGCCATGAGATACTCCCTCTGTCTCCCAAAGTACGCATTCCCTTTTCTCTGTCCTTAACAAATATTTCAGAAGAAAGTCTGAGAAGCCTTTTGAGGGGAATGTGCCAGCACTGGAGCCTTCCCAGCTGGGCTGAACTCCTAGCACAGCTGGCAAGCGACTAGCTGTATGTTAGTTCCTGTATTGTATATTATGTTATATAATATATAGTGTATATGGCATATAGTATGCACAACATATGGTATATTACATGATTTTATATAATGTAAAGATAAAATATAGAGGGTCTGGCAAAAATAATGCCCTTATTATTACAAAAATCTTTTATTACAAAATCATAAGCATGTAATTCCATAACATAACAAAATCACACTCAAGCGCACCATATGACATTTTGGGTGAAATGTTCAAATTAAACTATAAGTTATTCCATCCCTGTTATTCCCTACCAACCACACTCCAGCAGGCCGTATTTCTGCCAGACGCTGTACACTTTTTACATACACATTATGTCAGTCACTTCTCTGGGCCTTGGTTCCCTGGTCTGTACAATGCAAATGAGAACTCACACTAGTTTTGCTGAGCAGGCTTCTCTGCAAGGAAGTCATTCAGGATCCCAGGGCCTGGAGGCAGAATACGGCTCTGTTGAGAAGCAAGCCCCTTTTAGCCACCTGTTCTGCCTCTTCAAGGGTCATATGGGGGTTCTGAGTCATTTTTGGAAGCCCCTCTATTTTTTTAAATTTTACCTTTCAATTACAGTTGACATTTAATATTATTTTATATTAGTTCCAGATGTACAGTATAGTGGTTAGACAATTATATAATTTACAAAGTTATTTCCCTGATAATTCAAGTACCCGCCTGGCAACATAACATAGTTATTACAGTATTATTGACTATGTTCCCTAGGCTGTGCTTTACATCCCCATAACTATGTTATAACTACCAATCCGTACTTCCCAGTGACTTCACCTTTTCCACCCAGTCCCCCAACACCCCTTCCATCTGGCAATCATCAGTCTGTTCTCTGCATCTATGAGTCTGTTTCTGTTCTGTTTATTCTTAAATCCTACATGTAAGTGAAATTATATGGTATTTGTCTTTTTCTGTCTCACTTATTTCACTTAGCATAATATCATCTATACACATCCTTGTTGTCTCAAATGATTTTTTTTTATGGCCAAACTATATTCCATTGTATATATATGTAGCACAGCTTTTTTATGCATTCATCGACTGCTGGGCACTTGCATTGCTTCCATCTGCTTTCATACTTCAGCTATTATAAATAATGCTGCAGTGAACATAGGGGTGCATATATCTTTTCAAATTAGTACTTTGGGTTTCTTCAGATATATACCCACAGGTGGAATTGCTGGGTCATAGGCAGCTTCATTTTTAATATTTTTCAGGAACATTTACAAAGTTTTCTACAATAGCTGCAGCAGTCTGCATTCCCACCAACAATGCACAAAGGTTCCCTTTTCTCTACATTCTTGCCAGCACTTATTTGTTAATTTATTGGTGATATCCATTCTGACAGGTGTGAGGTGATGCCCCATTGTGGTTTTAATTTGCATTTCTCTGAGGATATTAGTGAAATTCAGCACCTTTTCATGTGTCTATTGGATAGCTGTATGTCCTCCTTGGAGAAGTGTCTATTCAGAGCCTCTGCCCATTTTTAAATTAGACTGTTTATTTTTGGGGTGTTGACTTGCATGGTTTTTATCCTTCATTTTGTTTACATGGTGTATCATGATAATTGATTTGCAGATATTGAACCAATCTTGCTTCCCAGGAATAAATCCCACTTGATCATGGCACATGACCTTTTAAATCTATTGCTGAATTTGTTTGCTAATATTTTGTTGAGGATTTTCACATATATGTTCATCAGGGATTTTGGCCTATATTTTTCTTTTCTTTTCTTTTTGAAATGTCTTCATCAGGTTTTGGAATTAGGATAATGCTAATTTTGTAAAATGAGCTTGGAAGTCTTCCCTCCTCTTGAATTTTCTGGAGTAGCTTGAGAAGGATAGCTGCTTGTTGTTCTTTGAGAATCTGATAAAATTCACCTGTGAAGCTATCTGGTCCAGGACTTTTATTTGTACAGTGTTTTTGGATTACTGAGTCAATTTGGTTGGTCTGTTCAGATTTTCTGTTTCTTCAGGATTCAGTTTTGGAATATATGTCTCTAGAAACTGGAAGCTTCTCTATTGATTAAGACATCATGGATACCAGTTCACTTTATTCATGCTCTTTATTTCTTCCAGCATAAAGCATGAGCTAGTTAGCAGTGATGCTGGGCATTTGGGAAGGAAGGGCTGGACAAGCATTTTGGGAAACAGGTATATTTTTAGTAATGTAAAACATGTATCTACCCAAAGCCCTGAAATTCCATTCCTAGAAGTGTACTAAAGAGAAATAAAAACATGTTATCTACCAAAAGACCTGGACATCAATGTTCATAGCAGTTTTATGTACAAGAGCCAAAACTGGAAACAACCCAGTGTCCATTAGCAACTGAATTGATAAAGAAATTATGGGATACCCATGAAATAGGCTACTACTCAGCAATGAAAATAAATGAACCAATCAGATATATGGCAATATGGAAAGATCTCAAAAATATTATGCTGAGTGAAAGAAGCCAGATGCAAGGGGGTGCATATTATACTATATGACCATTTACAAGTGAAATTGTAAGATAAACGAAAGTAAGCTATCATGACAAAAGGCACATTGGTGGGTACCTGGACTGAAGCTGGGGTGGAGAGAGTGAAACATGGACCACAAAGTCACTCAGGAAAAGCTCTGGAATGACGGAGAAAGTCTATATCCTGAGATTGGGTGGTATTACATAGTCATATGCACTTATCAAAACTCATTCAACCATACACTTAAAGTGAATGAATTCTATTATGTGTAAATTATACCTCAGTGACGTAAAGGGAGAGAGAAAGAGACCAACCTGATGCCTTTGATGGCACACTCCCGTCGGGAGAGGCCAGCATGTTGTTTCTCTTTCTCCTAAAATCCTCCACAGTTCTTCACACACCCACTGAGAAGCCGAGTTTTATTCTGAAGGGGCTATATCTAGGAAACCATGGGGATACTGACTTTTGTTTTAAAGAGCACAGACCTCCGGCCTTCTGCTACATTTAGAGAGAGAGTAAAGACTTGATGGAAGGTGGAACTCTAGAATAAACACAGTTCAAACTATTACACACTGAAATGTGCACAGTCCCTGGGCCAATATCCAGCCAGCATGCAAAGAGTGCAATCACACTGGACGTGGAAAACAATTACAACCTATATTTTCCAGTTGGTAAATAGGTGCTGCCCCAAGGTTCTCGGGTATCCTCCCATTACCCAAGAGCTCTCCCACCTCTTTATGGTCCAGCACTCGAAGGGCTGGCAGCCACGCAGCCAAGACCCTGCTCTAGCTCCAAGGTGGCTTCTGTGCAGACAGGTTGGCACCTGGCCATCTGGATGGGGAAATATTTTAAATGGCTGCCTCCCACTCCATCTGCAGACAAACATACATTAGGAGTAATACACAGCACGTAGTGTTTAAAAGAACACACATTTTGTTAGAATGGAGTGCTGCCAATGGAAAAAAAAAGCACAAAGGTGGGATGTTTTTAGACATGGGCCATGTAAAAACTCTTAAAGATTGTTTTCACTTGTAAGCTCTGCTTTGACCCTAATTGCAGACTTGTGCCTCACTTCCAGATTGACAATTTAAATAAAGGGAAGGGGGGAAGAATCTTGGAAGAACAGAGAGAAGAGGCACATGTGGTGATTGGGGAGCAGGGATAAGAAGTTGGGGCATGAGAGGCACACAGTGAGAAACTCTTCTGAGGGGCTGGGGGATCTAGGTCCCCACCCTATTAAGTAAAATGAGATGAGTAAGAGCCCTCTTTGTCACTCCTTAAAACAATTAGTCATTGACACTCAAGTATCAGGGTGGGGACAGGAAACAATGGTGTTCTGTCAATGTCTTCAGCAAGGATTATGTCTCCTCAACAGATGCTTGGAGAGCCAACAGCAACATCACACAGTTGCAGAGACCAATGGCTCTGCTACTGGAAGAAACAATCTTATGTCCTGAATTCCTCTGAATGAAATGAGGTAAGAAGGATCTGAGGCTCACTTAATGAGGACTATCTGACTCTAGATGTTAGCCTTGCATGAGGTTAGAGATGCACTGTGCCTGAATAATGCAAATTTAAATCCTCAACACATGAAAAAGAAAAAAGAGGGGCCATTAGAAAGTGAAGAAGACTTGAGAGATATCATTGCCACTTATAAGGGAAGGGCTCTTTGGATCCTGATTTGAGAAGACCAACCATGAGAAGATATTTTACAGACAGTCAAAGACATCTGAATCTGAACTGTATAGTAGATGAGAACAGAGAATTCTTGTTCATTGTTGTGGGTCCGATAGTGGCACAGTAGCTAATTGGGAATGGAGGGAGAAAGGTTCAGAGAGAGGGAGAGGAAGGGAGGAAAGAAAGAAAGAAACAGATGCTAGCATAGGTGCTTACAGATGGAATGTCCTATAAGTATTTTGGATGAAAAATAATGAACAATTTGAAAATTAAATGAGGAAAATAAGTCTATATATCACAGCATCAAAAAGGATAAAATACTTAGAAATAAATTTAAAAAATATAAAATTTGTACTCTAAAAACTAAAGGACAAATTGCAGAAAGAAATGAGAGAAGACTAACATGACTGGAAAGACATCCCATGTCCTTGGATCAGGAGATTTAATATTAAGATGCAACACAACACAAATTGATCTACAGATTCGATGAAATTCCTATCAAAATTCCAGATGCCTTTTTTTTGTTGTACAATTGAGAAGCTGATCCTACAATTCATATGGAAATGCAAGGCACCCAAAATAGCAAAACCAATATTGAAAGATAACCAAGTTGGAAGACTTACACTTCATGATTTCAAACTTACCACAAAGCTACTATGATTAAGATAGTGTGGTGCTGAAACAAGAATAGACAAATAGATCAATGACATAGAATAGAGAATTCAGAAATAAGCCTTCACACTTATGGTTAATTAATTTTCAACAAAGTGCTAAGACCATTCAATGGGGAAAGAATAGTTTTTTTCAACAAGTGATGCTGGGACAACTGGATAGCCACATGCGAAAGAATGAAGTTGAAACTTTACCTCATGCTATAACTCAAAATGGATCAAAGTCCCAAATGAAAGAGCTAACACTATAAAACTTGTAGAAGGAAACACAGGGAATAAACCTTTGAGACCTTTTGTTGGTAGATTATGACAGTAGCATCCAAAACACATGGACCTGAACCTTAGTTCTGCTACTATCTTTTTTTTTCTTTTTTTCTTTTTGGAGAGATCATATCCTCAGAATTCTATCACTACATAATAAAACAAAAGATGAAGGTTAGAACTGGATCACTTGACTCTTTCTCTTCTTACCTCCTTCCAGTTTAGAATGCTTGCATGTCTTAACACCCAGCATTCTCTTAGACCTGCTGCTGTGCTCAACACATTCAAGCCTCAGCACGGTCGTCTTTGCAGCTTTAGCCTTTTTGTGGAAAATAGGTTTAGTCTGCCCAACGCAGCCACTCTGCTTCCTGTGACAACGCTGGTGTCCCTGAGCAGACAAAGGATCTTTGCCCTTCTTGTACTATATCACTTTGTGGAGTTGATGCCAGCCACACTTCTTACAGAAAGTCTGACGGGTTTCAGCAATGTTCACCACATTTGCGAGAGCACCACCAGCACAGAAAGTTCTGCCACTTTCTTGCTATAGCCAAGTGGGTGGCTTACTTTCCCTAAGCCTCAGTGAAAATGAAGATACAATCAAACTCATAGCTATAAGAGACAATACCATCTTGGCATCTCCCAGAATACGAACTTGGGCAATATGAGTTCATTGTTAGCCATGTTCTTATATTTTTAAAAAAATGTAGGCTACAGAGGGAGCCTATGTGTAAACTTGGGTGCAAAATTCAAAATAGTGCCATTTCAAGATTTAAAAAAGAAATTCCAATTAACAAAGCTTGGTTTCAATAGTCTGCAAAGGGTAATTTTCATGAAATCAATAAGTGTAAAACAATTTCTTTTAGAGATTTGAAGGTCCCAAAATTAGCATACTGGAGTCCTCTGAGCCAAATTCCATCGGAAAACATTGCTTATGGAGCCCCCAGCATTTTAACAATGTTGAATTTGGGTGCCTTTATATAGGGCACCTTATCTGAGAGGAACACCAGCCCCACCATCTCTGTTGTATAACCTCGGGCATCTCATTTGTTTACATCATCATCTGGTTCCTGAAGGTGATTATGTTTCTAGGCTGTCTCAAATTCTATACAATCTCTTTGTTGGTGGCCCGACTTTCTTCTTACAAAGGCTTAGAAAGCCTTTCCTCTTGAAGACTTTTCAAATTGTAAAGGTTTTTAAAGTCCTTTAAAAATTTTTCAATAATTCTAAATATACAACTCTAAAAGACTTTGAGTGATAACATAGACCAGCACCGTCCTAACAAAAGTAAGCTACAAATGCAAGCCATATGTGTAATTTTAAATTTCCTAACACCCACATGAAAAAAGTATTTAAAAAGAAACAGGTAGAGTTGATTTTAATAATACATTTTATTTAACCCACTATGTCCAAAATATTATCAACATACAGTTAGTATAAAACCTGAGATATTTTATATTATTCATTCAAGCTAAGTGTTTGAGATCCAGTGTGTATTTTATACTCACAGTACATGGCAGTATGGAATGGCTACATTTCAGTGCTTACTAGTCACAGGTAGCTCCCGAACTAGATAGTGCAGATACAGACAACCAATGACAAACAATGCAAGGAAAGATTTTAAAGGAAGAGTGAGGTTATACAGGGAAAGAACATCTACACTGAAAACTCCTGAAGTGGCAGATTCTGAAGCTTCCCTGGTTATGGCGGTGACAGGTCACTTTGAAGCTTGAGACTGGGTAGACAGACCTGAGGTTGCATTACACCACCGTAGATGGGGACGAGTGGATATTCAGGGCTTTTATTTGTTTCTCCTACCCCACATGTATTAAGGGTGGAATAGGACAGGACTGAAGAAAAGGGAACAAAGAAGAGTAGAGATGAGTTGACAGGTCACCATTGCTAATACTGTCTCTGCTGCAAACTCATCAGTGTGGCCTGTAGGGTCCTGGGGCAGCAGGAGGCTGGGAAGGATTTTTCCTGCCGCTCCCAACTTCTGAGGCAGCCTTCTCCATCTCCAAAGAACAGGCCTTCTGCCTCTGTTATTCAGTGAATATTCTGTTCCCTTAACTGTGGTATTTTGGTTCTTTTTGGCAGGAGGTGGGATGGGCAGGGGAGGAATAACTCACAAATGTTCTTTGAACAAGTAAAGAACAGACATCTGGCCCTGGGATTTTGCTGGCTCCAGGGACATCACTGTAAACCCACTAACACTAATTGCTTTCACGTCTGCTCCCATTCCTAGTAGAAATAAAATGCCTCTCTGGCTAATGGAAAATGGCACGTCCATTTGCTGTCTGTTTACCATATTATGTAAGAGCTCTCTGTACATCACTCCTCCCCCAACCCCCCAAAACCCTTTAAAGGACATTTGCACAAAGCCTGCAAGGGTTCTGCACGCTCAGGGTAACGAGGCTCAGAAAGATGCCTGCATTCCTACTAGGACCGCGGAACTCCTCAACCCTAGACTAAAGGGATGGGAGGAGGCAGAAAAAAGAGAGAGACACAGAAAAGGGAAGGAATCCTACTGGTTTTTAATACATGCTTCCAGGAATACTTTGGATCTCCCTACTTGACATTAAGTGCAAAAATCTGAACCTCAACTTCTGAATTCAGTTTGACTGCCAAAGAAGGGAAAGTACAGGTCCAGCTGAAATCGGGGTTTAAGTAAATGGACTCTCAGCCCACTGGGCCTAATACAGTTGTTCTTCAAAATGATTTACAGAAGCTCACTGGGAAGGCTTCTTCTACAGTCCTGTTCTAGCTTGGCTGCCCCAGTTTACCCCAGTGTTAGAACTCATGACACGGTGAGATAACAAGTACCCTATCTCCCCACTGACCACCGGCAGGACTGCACCTCACACTCCACTCTATCTCCAGTGCCCAGCACTGGCTTCACCAATCATAGGTGTAGCACAGAGCCCTGGCTGTCCGTCCCTGCACTCCAGTGGTTCTAGTCACAGAACCATTCATTTTTAGCTGGACCCATAGTTGCTAAGAGTAAAAACTACATTTCCTAGTATACTTTGCAGTGAAGTGTGGCCATATGACTCAGTTTTGACCAAAAGGATATGATAGAAGTGATATATATTACTCATAAACTTCCGCTGGTGCAATTTGCCATTTCCCTCCTTGTGTGAATTCTGATGGGGTGAGCCATATGGGCCACAAGGCAAGGACAGCATCTAGGGGTGGTGGAGCAACAAGACAGAAGGTCCTAGATTCCAGGCACTGTGGAACTCCAGACTGCTTTCAAAGGGACTGTTATGTGAGAAATAAATTCTTATTCTGGATCTGGATTATAGTAGCTAAAATTATATGCTTAGGATTGATTTGTTGAAGAGGAGAAAGGAGGACACCCTTTCTTTAAAACAGATAACCCCACTGTGATGCTTACTTTGTGTGTCAACTTGACTGGGTCACAGGGTGAGCAGACATTAGGTCAAACATTATCCCAGGTATACCTGGATGGTGTTTCTAGATGAGGTTAACATTTGAATAGGTAGACTAAGTAAAGCAGATTGCCCTCCCTAATGTAAGTGGGCCTCATGCAATCAACTGAAGACCTAAACAATGAAAAAGCTGGGTGAGAGGGCACTGCTCCTGCCTGACTGTTGAACTGGGACATCAGTTTTTCCTGCCTTTGGACTCAAACTAAAATATTGGCACTTCTTGAGCCTCAGGCATGCTAGTTTTCAGATTAGAACTTATACCATTGGTTCTTCTCTTTCTCAGGCCTTTGCACTTGGACTGGAACTATACCACTGGCTTTCCGGGGTCTCCAACTTGCCAACTGCAGATCTTGGGACTTCTCAGCTTCCATAATTGAGTGACCCAATTCCTTATAATAGCTATCCTCTATTATTCTTGGCAACCATAGGTCCAGCTAAAAGTTAATGGTTCTGTTAGTATAGAAGAAGGGGAGAACTGATTAGGGAGAGGAAGGAAGTGGCTAGGGACCTGTGCTACACCTATGATTTGTCAAGTCCTGTGCTGGGCACTGGAGGATGAATGGTGTGTAAGATGCAGGTGCCAATAGTCAGTGAGGAGACAGAGAGGGCATTGTATAAATCACACCCTGTGCAAATATACACTATTGGTTCTGTTTCTCTGGAGGATCCTCACTAAAACAATTCTGGAGAGCCTCTTGACTCTTTCTGCCTCTCTTATTGATAAAGAATGGTACATCCCTAACTAGACTATACACTCCTGGGCTGCAGAGGTTCATTTTCATCACCTTCTTTCATCTCCACCTCCCTCTATATGCTGCCTAGTCCAGGGCTGGATGCAGAGCAGCACTCCTTGACCAGATTGCCTTAGACACTTGAATAAAGAATCATATTAAAAAGAAAGCCCTTGTCATGTCTCTTTGGAGTGCCTTTGACACACTTCATTATAATGGCCGAGAAAGTTTCCTAGATGGCCAAGTTCAAAGGACTTAGCTTAGAATGAAAACCTTTTTCAAAGCAAACATTGGTTTTTGTGTAAATCCCTTCTGCATGGCCATGAGGTTCTAGGTAGCAAACTTTGTGGAAAATGAAGATCAAACAGGGCTCAGAGGATCAGCTATTACAACAGGATTTAGTCGGATGGTTTTCCTGAGTCACTCTATTTCATCAGGAGTGAACTGCAAACACAAACCCTTTGTTTAACATAGATGGTGATGAAATCAATCGGGTGACTCTAATTCAACCACCTCCCTCCTCGTACTCATCCAACCAACTTTCCGAGATTGCCCAATGAAAGAGCAGAAATTCACAGAACATCTCTTCTTGGGCCAGCTCCCAATGGTTGGGAGCACTTGGCTTTGCTCCCAGAAAAACTGTGATCTGGTGAAGGTATGTGAGAGATGTGCCCCTCCCTACCAAACACTACAGAAGAAGAGAGCGGCCAAGAGCCCGTAGGAGGAGCATATGTCCTCCATGTAGAAAGTGTTTATGAACTGACGCATGTTCCATCAGGAAATAGCCGCCTGATCAGAACACAATTGAACATGACCTTGGGCCCCAGCTGTGGCAGGCAGAAGTTAATTTCCTTTCCTCCTTAGGGCAGCACCCAGTTGCAATTGTCTCAGTTTGCCTAATTAAATTTTCTGCACAATATAGCAAGCGCCTTATCTTAGGCAGTGAGGCAAAAGCTTCCCCTTGTCCCTCCCTGTGGTTTGAAGTGGAAGTTTGATAAAGGGCACATTTTGCTTTAAAAACAAAACAAAACAGAAAAACAGCATTGATTGGGAACAGAAAGTACTTTTTCTACTGGGGGTTACTATTCCAGTAAAAAATTTATATTTGCCTGTGAGGACCTCCCCATGTGACCTGGCAGGGAGAAACATAAAGTAGCCAGGTAAAGGAGCACAGGTGAACAACTTAGGACCCAAAGGAAAGTGGACCAGTGGGTGGAAATAAAATCCAGCCACAAGCAAAGCGGAGTTTAACATACAGGACATAATCTGATGCTGCACCATCCTTGGGCTCTCCACCCTCCGTGCTCCCGAGGCCAACAGTGCTCAGCACTCACCTGGTTAACAGCTATGTTAAGGGGACAGATGGGCGGACATATTTGTTTACTTCCATAGTCATTATTTGGGAATGATTTTATAGCTTTGTAGAGAAATTACACATATTACTTTTTCTTAAAGGAAGCAACTCAGAAAAATCTGAAGAGACCGAAACTCTAAATCCCACCAGCCAGCAAGTATCCTCCAGGTTAGGTGACTGTCACCCGGTTACATCTTTGTGCACATATATATATGCAGGTGGGACAATGAGTAGATTTACAGGTAGAAATCATTTTAAAGGGAATTTACCACATACTATTTTTAATAAAGAGGATTCCATTCTTTGAACTGAGCAGATAAGAACCTGAAATGGAATGAATCTGCTGAATTTCTGAAAAGACACAGATTTTTAGCCTGGCAGGATTCTGAAGGCAGGCTGAATGTAAATAAAATGACAAAACAGGTAACATAGGGAAATAAAACTCCAAGCCCTAAGTGACCTGAAAATGTTTTCCTTGGCACTCTGGAGAAATGCCTTCAGTGGAAATTAAGGGTAGCGAGCTACTCTGGACTATTTGGTTCCATTTCTCCGGAGAATCCTGTCTAAAACAATTCTAGACAGCCAGCCTCCAGAATTCTGGGAGCTCCAGTGTTCTAGGAGCCCTGGGCCCTACTTCTGTCAGTGCAGCTGGCTGGCCCTGTGTTTGAATAGACTGTTGAACCTCTTACAAAGGGAGCATCGCTACATGGGTAAATCTGATGACAACAGTGAAGGTGGAAAGAAGGGTGTTAATCACCTAATGTGGTAGCAGGAGGAAAGTGGGGAATGATTTGAAAGCTCAGATTTAGTATTGGGGACCCACTTGTGGACCAATGGAGGTCTGACCAATTTGGATCAAGGAAGAAAAAGAGAAGAGAAAGAAGGAGGAAAGTAGGAGAAAAATACATGCCTCGCATGTCTTGACATTGAGAATTAAAACCTTTACCTTCACCCTTTGCCTCAGGCAACTAAGGCCACATAATTATTCACAAAGCAAAGCAATTTAACTTGAAGAAGTCAGTGGGAAGTGCTTTCAAAGCAACCATGACCTCCTACATAATTGTAGGTAAGGCCTTAAGTTCTCATTATGGATGAGTCCAGGGCCCTACAAACAGCCAAGCAGTCCCACAAACAGGCTGTCTTTGCGTCACAGCGGACACAGCAGGGTCAGAAGGAAGGAAGAGCAACAGAAGGAAGGCTCCAGGCAAAGGGGCACCTTGGATCAGGGAAGGCGGCTGTGAAAACAGCGACTCTATGCACTTTTGGGCCTGTTGGACATCAGCGGCCCGTTGTCATCCACTTTTAATTTGCGGCCTGTTTTCCTCAGATGCAATGAAGAGTGTCACCCAGAGGACCTCCTTCCCACACAGACACCCTTCCCCAAGAAGCTCATTGATGTAACTGCCAGGGAGAAACTTGGAGAAAGTCTTCGCCTCAAAGGCTGCAGACAGCCTCCACACATGGACTCAGAATGCCCAGGTCAAGTTCTAGCCCTGCTGCTCCCTAGCTGTAAAAGCTGAAGTCCTCGGGTTCTCTGTGCCTCTGCTTCCTCATCTCAGTCAGGGGGAAATGCGAGCGGCTGGCTTGGAGCCAGTGCAGGGATTGGAGGGGGTGGTTCACCCAGAGGGCTGAGAGCAGTTTCAGTACATAGTAAGGGCCATGATGACTGTTATTACCATTAGCCCAATAAGTATTATGGACTAAATTATGTCCCTAAAAATTCATATGTTGAAGCCCTAACCCCCAGCACCTCAGAATGTGACTGTGTTTGGAGATAGGGTCTTTAAAGAGGTGATGAAGGTATCAGCAGTCATAAGGGTGGGCTCTCATCCACTCTAACTGGTGTCCTTATAGGAAGATATCAGGACATAAACACACACAGAGGGAAGACAATGGGGGGACACTGAGAGAAAGCGGCCTCTTACAAGCCAAGGAGAGAGGTCTCAGAAGAAACCAACCCTGCCAACACCTTGGTCTCGGACTTCTGGCCTCCAGAACTGTGATGAAATACATTCTGTTGTCGGAGGTACGTTGTCACAGCAGCCCTAGCACATTAGCACACACAAAGGTTGACGGTTACTTCAGCAGAGCTTATGTGTGCAGAGTGTAAACCAGTATGCAAACAGAACCTGTGTCATATCTGATTAGTAATATCAGTTATAAATTATTTCAAACATTTTTGTTATCTGTCCCCTCCCTACAGTCACTAGTCTTATCCCAGTGGTGCTGACTCTTAGGTGAGAGAATCAGCCTTTGGTTACAGAAATCAGCAAGAAAATGTCTGCTTTCTGTGCCTCCTCATCTTGTCTTGCCTCTGGGCTCACACAATTCAGAGCTCTGTGTGCTCTGAGCACCTCTCCCTCCTTCCTTTGAAACATGAAAGTTGTGGCGACCAAAGGCCATGAAGGGGTGAGGGGGACTCCTCTGAGCAAAGCCATCACCAGATCCTCATCTGAGAACCCCTCTGGGATTCTGTCCGCTGCAGTGTACGCATCTGAGTAATATGACAGGGCTGCGCTGACAGCAAGCACGCTCACTCTTTGCTCAGCACAGGTCAGTCTTTCAAGTGGTCTCAGTGGCAACCACTGTACACACAAGAAGCCCAGAGAAATGTGAACTGGGAAAGAAGTTATACCAGAACCCGGAGGAGACCCAGACCGATGGCCTGCCACCTTGGCCCTGACATTGAGTTAGCCTTTGCCGACAGGTTCCCCTGGAATGTCTGCACCTGACACTATGTGCTGCTTTTACCTGACATTCTCTCTCCTTTGTGTTTGCCACACACAGTTCACCCATGGTGCCCTGACTGTTTCACACTCTCTTGTGTAGCAGAAGGAAGAAGCAGGGGTGACCTGTCAGTCTTAAAAATCTGCCTGGGGACAGGCACCAGGCAGGTGAGGTCATCACTTACTAGGGGCTGTTTAGCCTGCACTGGTTTCCATCCTCTCTCCTGACGTAAAGGCACCTTAGCACAGCCAGCATCGGCACGCACAACGGTTAGTGATGAGCATGCACTCCTCATCTAAGGATGATAAAAAAACCAGGTCTGATCTAAGAAAAACCAATACAATCATTTCTAATGGGAGGTATCTGCAGTGGCATTCCACTACAGAAGGGCAGGGAGTTCTCAGAGGGCTGTAATTTAGCTCTTTACTCTCCTCATCTAAGGTAAGCCAAGGGTAAGACAAGCTTAAAAGAATGTCTGAGCATTCCTTGCCAAAAATGGGAAAAAAATAAATAAAAACCACTCTGAAGCATGCATCACCTCCCTTCCCTCCAGGGCTGCACCAGGCCAGCTACCACACAGGATCCATCAAGCAGCCTGCACTTCTCACACAAGCATTTGTGCAAACCAACTCACAGCAAAACCAAATGGAAACTACCTGGCAGATCAGACCCCAAGGCACTGCTGAGCAAACCAGGTTCAACCTCAGAGCTCAGTGTGGTTCTATATTTGAACAGATTACTGAGAGGAGCAGTCACCTCTGGAATTACACAGCACAAAGATGCCTGACAGACAAGAGACCAATAGAAAATGCACAAGGTGGCCAAGCCCAGAAATCAGGTTCTACAGTCTATGGGTGATGTTCTCCTCTGCTTGACAGTTGCCAAAGCAAACCACATTTGTTCTACAGAGATAAGAGCTTGTTAATACTGGACCACTGCAAGTTTTATCTACCTGTTGAGGGCTGCCACTTAAGAGGGTACTACTCTGTTCCCTAGTCACACTAAGTGGCACTAAACCACTTACTTCTAAGCACATACTAACATGTCACGTGCTCTGGGGGAAAACTGGAGAAAAACAAAGCATGGGCCCTGTTCATAAACATCTTGCAATCCAAACAGGGAGAAAAGACGTACATATTTGGAAATGACTCGAGATGGCTGTAGGGTCACACTGGAAGGAGTGCCAGAGTGTGTGACACAGGCATCTGCTATAAGAATTCACAGAGTGCCGGAGGCAGTCAGCCCCACTGTGAACCCACTGAACAAAATTAGCCAGCAGAGAGACCAGGAGCTGAGCTGCTTGTTTGGTAGCTCAGGGTTCTCACGGTTGCCTCTGGCAGGACTCGCTGCCTAGCATAGAGCTGAGGAGAGCAAGTCCAAGAGCCACTCTTCTTGGCTTCAAGTCCTGGCACCCCCACTTGCTAGGAGTGTGACCTTGGGCCCTTCACATGATCTCTCTGTGGCCCCACAGCCCCATCTATAAAATGGAGACCAATAAATAGTACTGACGTCGTCAGGTTGTTGTGGGAACAGCTTCAGCACGGTGCCTGGCACATGGTAAGGGAGTGATGGATGTTAGCTGTTATTATCACAGGCCTGAACTTCCAAAGGAGTTCCCCTTGATGAACAGCAGAAATCAGGAAGTTCAGTCTAAGCCAAAAGACAGTTTAGGTAGCAGAAAGTAACTTTAATTTTAAGCAAGATTTTCTTGGGTGAAGGAGGGGGAGTCCCTAGATTCCCATGAATATGGTGTTAGCCAGAAGAGGCTGTAACTCAAAGTAAAGGCCACTGTAACCCTGGCTACTGCAGTGATCAGAAACAGAATGAGGCCAGCTGTTTCTGCTCATGATCAGCGGCTGCCGCGTCCAAGAAGGGAAGAGAAGTAGACCCTGAAGGGAAAGCACATCAGTGCTGCTGTTCCAAAACACCCAGCGGTGAGGAATGAGCCCAACTGCCTGCTGCAGGAATCACCCTTCACTGCTTAGATTCAGTTCAGACCACTCCCCAGCACTGCTGCCCTTTCAGGTGAGGATGTTACCAGACAGGGGACCTGGCCCTGAGTGGGTCTGCCTAGGGCCAGCCAGTAGTGTGTGGGTTCCTAGCTTTGTGTAGGAAAGACTAGGAAAGTCTCAGTGATTTTTAGAGGACATGGATTTAAGCTGGGAACAGTGAAACAACAAAGGGCTTAGCATAGAAGCAGGAACAGGAGAGCCTGGGCTGGGCTGCCTTAGCTCAGTGGGGTGTCAGGGACAAGGGGCTTTGGGGACAGGTTCAGGGGATTAGCCTGGGACAAGCTGCAGCTGGGCCCTTTTTCTCCAGGGTTTTATCTGTCTCTTGCAGGCAGGAATCTTAGGGGAGGTCTCTGGGGAGGGGGCATTCAGCAGACTATTCATCAGTTCACCAGGTGTGCCCTTTTGGGGTCCTGGTCTCCACCGACTGGTCAGAGCCAGGGCAGGGGGTCATCAGCCACTGTAGCTGGTCCTTCCGCTTTTCTGGGCCTGGAGCTGAAATACAACTGAGGCCTACATGTTATTTGACCTCCCCACTACAGGTCCTTGTTTTCCCCACTACAGGACCTTGAGGTCCTTGTTTTCCCAGTTTTGCACCCTGCCAGGCACCCGAGGCCTTCCACCCTGGTGACCCTCTGTAACTGGCTGCAAATTGCTCAGCCAGTTTGTTCAGCTACCTGTCTCAGTTTCCCTATTCCACTTGCCAAGGAATTTCCCTAGCTTCTCCCTCAACTGTCTCAAGAACACTGAAACCCAAATACTCAACTTTTCCTGTGTCCTCTTAAACTCGGTCCCCTCCCTTCTTCCACCCTTTCCAGAACTTGAAGATACAGGTCTTCTCAAGAGACATTTCTAGAACATGTTCGACTATGGGAAACATGACCTTTCTTTGCCAGCCAGTTTGTCCTGCCCTCCCCCAACTGAGCCACTTCGACCCTGACATGCCCTTTGAGGGAGGACAACCCCCACCTCATCTTGGCTACTGAAACTCAGAGCATAAAACAAAGTTCTCAGAAAGTGGATGCTACTGAGCATGATGCAGGCCTGAGGGTAGCTGCACATCTCCCAGGCCATCTGCCCCTCATCTTTCCTCAAGGTGAGGCGTCTGTTCATGTCCTGGACCTGAGGGGGGTTTGTCTTAATCTCTACAGGGCATCAAGCACCAGACCAACCCTCTGTGGGTTGGGATTCAACAGCAAGTCAAGTTGATGGCTCATTTCCCCATCAGATGAATGTCTGTTTGGATTGTGGGAATGGCTAAGTGAGATAATGAACACAAAGCACAAATTTAGGTTTTGGTACATGATGGTCATTCTCCTAACCAATTATTAGCATTTTTGTTCATATAGCTACTCTGATTAGTGTCCAGTTTTCTGTTCAGTCATTCAACAAACACCAACCATGTTTTCTAGCATCAACCATGTGCCAGGCACTCAGTGGTAGAAGATGGCCATGGTCCAGATCTAATGGAATGTCTGGTCCAGTGGGAGGAGCCCATAGACAAGTAAGCAGAGAGAGACATCTTTCCAGGTCATGAAGGCTATGAAGGAATCAAACGGAGTGAGTGACAGAGAATGACAAGAGGGAACTTACTTTAGATAGAATGGTCAGGAAGTCCTCACTGAAGTGACATTTAGGTTAAAACCTAAAGGCTGAGAAAAAGCTAGCCAGGTGGAGACAAGAGGCAGGGCACTCCGAGCAGAGAGAACAGCATGCCTGAAGGCCCTGGGGCAGCAGGGGAGAAACTTCATGGGTCCAAGAACTGAAAAAAGCTGGTGTGGCTGGTGTGCTGTCGCAAAAGGGCATGTGTCATTGGGTGAGGTGGGGGGCTGGGCAGAGGCTAGCATTGTAGGCCTGAGAAGGAAGTTTGACTTTTTTCCTAAGGGCAACAGGGAGTCTTTGAAATGTTTAAATCAAGAAATGTTACTTCATATAGATGTATCACACTTTCTTCAATTCACAATAAACATCTTCTGTCTATCCTTCATTGAGTACTCACTATGCCCCAGACTCTGCACTGAGAATTTTACATGTAATATCCAGGCATGGCACAACAGTGATGGGCTACAGTGATGGCGATGGGGGGCAGAGAAAAGTGGCAGATGTGAGAAGTATATACGAGATAAGAGGGCAATCAGGCTTTGCCAATAGAACGAATGGGGTCCAGGGAGGAATCCAGCTCAGACACTGCAGCTCAGAGAATGCACTCTTCAACACATAGACCATTTTTACCAACATAAAAATGCATTTCCCAACAGTATGCAGCAAGAGTACTTAGAAAAGGAAGACAAAGTAAAAGCAGAAAGAAACTTTCTAAAGGTGAATCCTTGAGTCTCCCATCCTCCTATGCATGGAAGAACATGCTAACTTGGAGGTAAGAAGAGAGAAGGGTATCGGACTTACATGACCTGGCTTCAGCCTGGACTAAGACTGTCATGTCATTTTTGGAAGTCAGCCACTCACTTACTCAGTACAACCGTACACCAGAGCCACTGCAGGGGACAGGCAAGACTATAAATCACAATAACACAGGGACTAGAGAGGAAAAAAGAAGGCTGGAACTGGAAGAAACAGCCATCTCTTGGGCTGGCAATTGTCCTCTCATTAATTTCTCTTCTGAGATGCAAAAATCCAAGCCAGACGGAGTCTGGTTGACACACAGCTGATCAAATTAGATCCTTGTGCAGAATATGTACCCATTAAAGATGATTCTCCTTACATAAAAGAAGATTTATGTTCTCTTCCCTGCCTTCAGTTTGCTCACCTTTCCTTAACAGACTGAGTCAAGTTGTACAGCTTCTGATATCTTACAAATAATGAATGTAGAGGCCCCAAAGGGTGGCATACAGGAGCTTGCCCTAACTCAGACCTGGGCCCCCACTTGAGGGAATCTCTCTCATAAAGCCCCAACTACTGGTTTTATCAGTCACCTCTGCTCCATATTTCTTATTCATCCTCTTAGAATTGTAAGATGTTAGAACTGAGAGGCATCTTAGAATCAAGCTGTCTAGGACTTGTTAAAGATTAAGAAGCAGTCCCAGCAAGGATGAATGCTTGCAGGCACACATCTGGCAACTGGAACAAAAACCATGGTCTCTTGAGCACTGGTCTAGCACAGACCTTCCTGTCACACTGGGAAATGTTTATCAGCCCTTTTTATGAGTATAATCAATAATGCAAAGCCCTAGAAGGAAGTCAAACAGGTGCTGAGGCTCACAGACTTTGAAATGCATCCTGACAAGTGTCTGTTCAGTGTTTCCTAGTCAGACGGCGTCGTTGGAGAGCTCCAGCAGGTGGTTCCTGGTTTTATGTTTTTTTCTTAAGTTTCCACCCAGCAGAAGGCTTGGCATGAAGCAAAAGAAACAGATGGTTGTCATGCTGGACTGCCACTGCATTTCCTGATGAAGAAAGAACTTGAAAAGAAAGATTTGTGCCAATTTGAGAGGTGAGCATCGTTCCAAAACTCGATGGATGCAGGGATTTTTAAAAACTGTGATTGAGCCCTGGCCAGTGTAGCTCAGTTGGTTGGGCATTGTCCCATAAACCAAAAGGCCATGGGTTCGATTCCTGGTCAGCCACATACCTAGGTTGTGGGTTTGGTCCCTGGTCAGGGTGCATACCAGGGCAAGTACAAGAGGCAACCAATTGATGTTTCTCTCTCTCACTATGTTTCTCTCTCACCAGTGTTTCTCTATCTCTCTTTCTTCCTCCCTCCCCCTCCCTCTAAAATCAATAGGCATGTCCTTGGGTGAAGATTTAAAAAACAAAACTATGAATGACACCTGCAGGTCAAGATTCCAAAAAAAAAAAAAGAGAGAGAGAGAGAGAACAGACTACGTTAGAAGCTCCTACTCTTCCCTGGGGAAGAGAAGGGTGCAAGAGAGTTGTCCAGGCTGCCACTGGCCAGAGCTCTACTCCCAAGGGACAGAGCGAGGGAAAGGACAGCTAACTTTCCTACAATGTGTGCTCCCAAATGGGCCACTCCTCACTCCCCACAGCTACCACCACCCTCTCCTAACTGTACAGTGGCGCTGCTGGTCTCCCTGCTTCCACCCCTGCTGATTGCTAAACCAATGCCAGAGCCAGCCTCTTAAAACAGGGCATCAGATCACATACTCCCCTGCTGTCAACCCTCCAAGGGCTTTGCAGTACCTTTGACATAGAACCCTGAGCCCCTTACATATGGGGCTGTCCATGATGCTTCCTCCTCCACAGCCCCAAGTCACCCTCCTCTGACTTGCCCCCCTTGCTCATTCCCTCCCTGCCCACAGGCTCCTCGCTGTCACAGAACACGTCAAGCACACTCCCACTCCTTCTGTGCTTGCTGTTGCTTCAACCTGGAACATTCATCTGTGACTGCCACCAAACATTCACATCTCGCTCCCTCGCTTCCTTCAAATCTCTACTAAAATACAGAGAGCCCTTCTCTGACCACCCCAGGGAAGCCAACACCTCTCTCGCCCCACCACCCATCACACTCCATCCCCTCCCTGCTCTGCTCCTGGTCACAGCACTTACAGCCAACTGAGGGGCCACAGTCATTCCCTTAGTGCTTCTCTCCCACACTGGAAGCTGTGTGAACTCCATGGGGCAACAGCTGGCCTGGAGAAGGCACTCAATACATTCCTATACCTGTTGGCCAGCCTGGACCTGAGCCCACATGTTTAAACCAGGTCTGGGTAGAGAAACCATGATTTCCACCCAGTTGGGACCCTGGTTTCTTGGTATACACAGATTTGTTTCCAAATATATATCCTCCCATCTGTCCACATAGCCCTTCTAAAAAATGGCAAGCAAGCTTCAGGGCATGACGCATGGAGGTTTGACAGGGAGACCCAGGGAGAGGGAACAACAGTCAGCCTCCGGAGGGAGAGGGCCTCATACCGATCGGGTCCCAAGTGTGGCCCAGACCCTCAGGCATCTCTCAGAAGATCCCATTCCACCCCCTTCTGAGATACGACCAGCTTAAGGGTGGATTGCTAAGGAAGTTGAGTGGAAAGAAGAACAGAGGACAGAGGAGCTGTCTTGAACCAAGCCAGACCCCAGATGCCTCCTGAAAACATCCCAGCTCCATGAGATAGAAAGGCACGTGTTTTCCCTTCCTGATACAATGCCCCTGACTTGCAACATGTGGAAACCCAGAAAAAGAGCTGCTGTCTTCTTTCCTAAGTCTCTAGAGCTAACTTTGTCAGGCCATTATCATAACTTTTGGTATTTCTGTTGGTGCAGCAGTCTGATGCCTCAACTTCAACAAAGGCCTGCTTCCTTGGAGTCTTCAGGAAGAAGCAGCACAGGCACGCACCTCCTTCTTGCGGGAGTCTAACGTGGCAAGAAAGCAATGCTGCAATGTTCCAGTTCCATGCCGGGTAATCATGCTTAGAGGAATCCACTTTAAACAGGATGTGACAAATCAGGCAAAAAGTTATGTGCAAAGATATTCATCTAGGCACTATTTACAATAAAGAAAAAGCTGGAAGCAACCTAAATACCTTAAAATAAGAATAAATTCAGGTAAAATTCTTATGCCAGTGCCTGGCACACAGTAAATGTTCAATAAGCAGTAGATATACATTTTTATTGTGAATAATTAAAGTGGTACATCTATATAATGGATCTTTTTTGAAGCTTTTCTCCCCATTGGTGTTGTCACATGCATACAACAATCTGAGTAAAAGAAATACTTAAACAATTACCTTTCAGCCGGAGACTGTATATCCACCTGTATTTTCAGAAAAGCCCAATTAATCTTTTTCTACCACCCCAACCCCTGTATTTGTCAACTGCACAAAAGGCATACGCCACCCATGAGATGTGTTCTCTCCACCTGAACTACTGCTTTATTAGTCTTTATTAGTCTTGTCTCTGAAAGGCAGGTGGAAAAACATCATTCTGTAATTCAATCAGCATTTTTAGTACCTAATATCACAATCCAAGCCCTGGCTAGGATGGAAATCACAGGGAGGACTGGCCAGACCGTTGGGCTGGAGGCCTCTGCTGTTTAAGGGTCTCTACTGAGAGTCAAAAAGGGTCTGCTGGGCAAGTGCTGCTTCTCTCCAAGGCTGTCAATCAAAGAGACACGGCAACCTGTGATGGACAGATCAATTACTGGTTTCTTCCCTTGGGAATCACCGAGGGGCAAAAGTCTGAAATTATGACAAATAATTCCTCTGAGGAGAAAAATATCCAAGGAAGGAGAAAAAGAAAAATATCCAAGGAAGGAGAAAAAGAAATCAACAGGCTTTCAGAACAGGGGGGATTGGCTGGGGCTCCTCCCCCTTTTCACCTCTATATACACATGTTCAGACAGACACACTGACACACAGAGCTACTCACACACTCACATACATGCCAAACACACACACTGAATACATGTGTAAATGCACAATGTACAAACACATATGCATACACAAACACAATGTACAGGCAGGTATAAACACACATGTATAAATACACACGATCTTCCTTTCCTCTACTCATCCCCTTCTCCAGTTAGGGCTACAATTCAATCCTAAATTCTGGCAACCACAAAGAGAACAAGTTCACTTTTATGGTTTGTGATGCTGTGAAAACCCCAAGTGGAAGCAGAGGCCCATGACACATGCCCCCAGCTAGGCTCACAGAACAGAAAAGCACTTTCAGGCACTGTGCAGCTGTAAGGAACTGGGAGAGCACCGACACCGTGTGGGAGGAGGCTGAGGTTTCCCAAGTGATGCTGAGTGTCCCCAAGACACTCACAGTGAGTCTCCATTGCCCCCACTGCTCCAATCCCAGTCGCTACCCAGTACAACCCCCCTTCATCCTCCCACTTCCCCACTTACTTGACATTCATTTTAAATACTGCCTCCCCCAGAAAGAAGCAGACACTCCCCAGAAAGCAGAGATGCTTATATGTCTACACTTTGACCCCTTGCAAGTAAGTCACTAGCTTTTTCAGATGGATGAGAAGGAAAAAAAGAGAAATAAAAAACCCACAGGTCCTTGTGGTTCAGATGATTTCCATCTCAGAAGGAAACATGTGTTCACCCAGATACCAGTGGGCCCATTCCTTTGTTTAAACAAAAAGGCTTTCCTGAAAGCCACAGGGAACCAGAGGGCAAGGTTTCTTAGCAAGAATTTTCTCTTAGTAAAAGCAGGAGGCACTCTGGTGGGAATGCCTTACCGTGGTTTGACAATCCTGGAAACTGCACTAGCAGAGTAGACTTGTGTGAATGTGTGTAGCTAGGGATTTCACCACAGGAACTGTTTTAAATCCAGCTTGCTTTAACTAGCTATTTCTTCTACACCTAATGCCATTTTAAACACATATCCTCCAGGAGGGAGACTGTGCAGGGGAATGAACTGGGCACTGACAAAGTGCCGTGTATCCAGGGTGCCACGACAACCCTTGACAGCTGTTTTACAAATAACTGTCTAGAAAACCAACCAAGCAAATGCCTTTAAAAGTCTGTTTCACTTACAAAAGAAAATAATGGAATGAAGCCCCAGACAGCATTAGCCTTGAGAATAAATCTAGGGTGCCCAGCACAGTACCTGGTAGACAGAACACAACATAAACACCAGACTCCTCACCCCAGCACTCAGCTGAGACCAGACTCCCAATTACAGCTGAGGTTAGTACACAGTTCCAGTGACAGGGACACTCTTGAGGCAGGACGGGTCCGTGACTGAGCACCTGCTATGTGCTTTAAGCACTGGGCTAGCCACTCACCGTGTCAGACACACTTAACCACACAGACAAGGGTCCTGAGGGTGCCTGGGTTAATGAGCCAAGGTCATTCAGCAAGTAATTAGGAGAGGTGGAACCGAACCCATTTTGGTCAAGAATGCATGCTCTTCCAACTACATTACACTCTCTCATGGAAAGGAGCTTCCTAAAGTATCTCAGAGGTAGTTCTTCCTTGCAGATCCTTTTTAACCTACCTCCCACCCAAAGCAGGACTGTCCCCAGCAGATGGTCATTCACCCTTTGTTGAAATAAGTATAGTGATGATGGGCTCAGAGAGTTGACACTCCATGCTTGAGCTGTGATCAGTGGTCAGAAGTTCCATCTCTACTGTGGACTGAAAGCTGCCCTTGAATAATTCTGACCCACTGGTCCTCGGTGTGCTCAATTCCACAACAGGTTTTGCAAACATAATGAAGATGATGTTGACAATGATGACGACAGTGGCAACATCAATGTCCACCTTGAATCCTCTTTACATAGAGAAGTCAGATGTGAAGGGATTCCCTTTCACACTTGACACCCCATCAGGCATATACTAAACATATCTGGATGTGAACTAAAGAGAATACTTAAATATTATGTCATCCGAATGGTGGAATATCATGAAACTATTAAAATTGGGTTTCAGAGGATACTCCATCCCATAGGAATATGCCCACCACACACTGTTAATGAGAACATTGTAAAAACAGTACAATTTGTAAAAATCTGTACACATATAAAGGTGTATAGAAGGAAATACAGTAATAATAACAACGATAATAATAGTTACCTGTGATTGCTACAGAGGGTTTTTTTAAATGTCCTCCTTTTACATTTCTGCATCATTTAAAAATTTTACAAAGGTTCTTTAAAAATAAAATTTTTGGACTCATCTATTCAATCTAGAGAACTACCTATGAGAACATCTCATCTAAAAACTGTTATAGCAATAACAATAATAATAACCATAGCAGCTCTCCGCCTCATGGTGCACTTACCATCTGCCAATCAGTGTTCTTAGGGCTTTGTATAGAACACACCGAATCCTCACCACAACCCTTTGAGTCAGGGACTATCACTGTCACCATTTACAGATGAGGAAACTGAGGTCAGAGAAATTAAGTCACTTGTCTCAAGTCCCAGAACTAATAAGAGGCAAAGCAGAGGCACAGCCAGGACTTACTCCAGGCAGTCATTCCAGGGGCCATGCTCTTGCCATTACTTCAGGCCTGATCTAAGACAGAGAGGATTTGGAAGAGCAGAAAATGGTTTAAAACCCAACTGATCCACTTCTGAGTATCTCTGAAAAAGAACTGAAAGCAGGATCTTGAAGAGATATTTGTACACCCATGCTCATCACAGCATTATTCACAACAGCCAAGAGGTGGAAATGGCCTAAATACCCATCAGCAGATAAATGGATTACAAAATGTAATAGACAGATAAAGTATTATTCTGCCTTAAAAATAAAAGAAATTCTGATACATGCTACAACATGCGTTGTCCTTCTGGATGAATCTTGAGGACTTTATGCTAAGTGAGATAAGCCAGTCACAAAGGACACATGTTTTTCCACTTCTGTGAGGTACTGAGAGCAGTCAAAATTGTAGAGAATGTAGAACGGGGCTACCAGGTGCTGGAGGGAGGGCAATGGGGAGCCACTGTTCACGGTGAAGCGAGCTTCAGCTGGAGAAGATGAAAAGAGCTCTGGGGATGGACAGTGGTGATGGCTGCGCTACACCGAGAAAGTTATTTACCACCACTGAATCATACACCGGAAACAGTTAAGATAACTTCTATATTATGTGTATTTTACCACAATAAAATTTGGGGAAGGGGGAAGTGCTTACAGCTTCTTTTGAATTTGTCTGTCTGCCAGTTCTCACCAGGAGACCCCCCACACACACTTAAAAAATTTTTAATGAATTAAAAAAAAAGGAGATTGTGAGCTATTTAAATCCCTTGTGGGGTCACTCAGAGATAAACCAAAGTCGCAGTCTTCATTCAGGTATAAAAGCTTCAAGGTCTTCATTCCATGTGCCTTTTTTTTTCATATATTAAATACAGACTTTATTATCTTACTTAAGCCACAAATCAGCTCACTGACCTTTACAGAAATATGCGCAGCACAGTGAGAAGCACTTTTATTCAGGAAAAAAATAAAGGAGCTGAGCGAAACATTCTTGAAGTATGACTAACTAAAAATATTAGATCAAATAAATTTTAAAATATGCATCTGAATAGTAAAATGGTTTGCATTTAAAGGGTCAATACCACCTAAAACTGCTGAAGCTGGTGCCTAACTGAAAAAATCTCATCTTTCTGACAAGCACACCTGCCCTGAGCTCTCCCACACCCCCGTCAATTCCCACCAGAAAGCCAACTGGAAGTAGTCTGCATGTGGCTGTTCTAGAAATTAAAATTAAAATGACAGCCATGCTCATTTTTATCGAAATGACAGCCCAAGAGAGGAAAGGGCCTGGGCCATTCTGCTCACACGGTTGAGGCCCAGGTGCGAGTCAGCAAGTCTGACGGGAGCTCGCTCTCCAGTGTGGGAAGCTGGGGAGTGAGGCTGAGACTGGGTCTCCAGCTCTGTCCCTTTCTGCCTGGCTCCTACAAGAGAGTTCCGAGCCAAGGCCACAAACAAGGTAGGTCACAGGCCCAGCCTGCCTGGTCCTATAACACAGAAGACACGAGTACCAGGAAACCACAGAAACAGCCGTCAGTGGGGCTTGGTGTCCTACACCCAATCCCGGGTTTATGCCACCCCAGCCCCTACTGTGTCACCTGGGTCACAAGGTGAAGCAGAAACTCTAATTGGGGTGAGACACAGACCTGCCCATTTCACAGAAAATGGCTACAACCTCTCCTCTGACCCCTCTGAAGCCTGGAAGGTTGCCTTGGGCCCCGCTGGGATGTTGAGTGAAAACCCCACCAGATTCCGAGAGCACTCAAGGAGGGCAAGTCCCACCAAGAGCCCAGGGTAAGCAGAAGAACAGCTCCCCGGGGGGCCAGGAGCACAGGTCTGGGTAGGCTGATGAGGCAGATCCCGAGCAGGGGACAACTCAGGACTTAACAGGCAGGATGAGGGCTGAGAACTCAACTAGAACAGGGCAGAGAGCCTGCTACCAAAGCTGCAGTTCTCCTCAGCTTTCTCCTGCTCTGGGAGAAAAGCTGGGGTTCGAGTCCCGGCTTCTTATTCCCTGTGTTTTGGGACAGGTCATTTAACATCTACAGGCCTCAGTTTTTTCCTCTGCAAAGCAGGAATATAGCAATATTTACCTTATGTGGTTGGTGTGATGAGGAAAACTATGGGAAAGCATTTTTGAAAACCATGAAGAACTTGTAAATGGCCCCGAGTCGTGTGTCATGGGAGGCCATGAAACAAACTTGAGGTTATGGGAGCTCATAACACACTGAGTTTTTCCAGTGTGAGTGAGTCATCTTGAAACATGTTCAAGGTCTGTAGTCTGCCCAGGACCCTGGGCCACATGTCTTCTGTCCCTCTCAGGCCTTTGGAAAGAGAATGTGCTTATCAGAGGGCTTAACTTTCAGAAAAGCCACTAACTGTAAAAATCCAAAATGACCAATGGAAGGTCCAAGGGAGATAATAACATCAGTGAACTGTGAAGAGTTAAAAACTCAATTTTATGTTAACCAGTATCATCCCAATAAACTCAAGAAAAAAGAAAAAGAAACTCAAGATATAAAAGCAGTATTTTTAAAAGTACTGCTTTTATAACAAACTTCCCTGATGTCTTTGGGACATTCAACTTCCCTGAGTCTGAGAGGCCCACATTTCATAAATGTCACCGCCATATTAGATAATAAAGGAAGGTCTATGCCACCCTCTGCCACAACTGGTGCTCCCCTGGACTGCCATGGGGCCCCCAAGCCCAGGAAGGGACTTATAGGTCAGCCGTTCCAAAGAGGAAAATGACCAGTCCCTGGTGGAAAGCTGTTGACGGCTCCCTTTCAAATGGCTCCTAGGCGGGCAGCACACAGAGCCCGGAGAGTGTGCCAAGCGCCGTCACCACAATCCACGTTCAGAGACACACAGGCCTGGGGGTGCTGGACGCCATACAGATAGGAAAGTGCAGGTGAACAACTGTTGCCTTTCCTGTCAACCATGTTTGGATGCCAAATTCCCACTTCTTCTTAGCATGAGCAAAAAAGGAAAGGAAATTCAGCCCACCTCCAGAGTCTGTGGAAGGCTGGGTCCTTTCCGTGGCTCTCCAGCCCATGTGAACCTAGCCCTGCTCGGGTCCTAGCACCTCGTTTGACAAAACGCCAGCGTTACTCAGCCCAGGGTGACACTAGTCACTGAGCAGTGTGAAAACTGGGGGCTGCGGAGGAAGTGGGGAGGGTGTGTGAGCAGAGAGGGGAGGAGGTGCCTCCGGAGCCCTGCGGCCAGCAGTGGAAACCGCAGGCTTGGTGTTTTCATTTTCCTGTCGCTGCCGCCTGATCTCAGGCACCCAGGGTGACTGCGCCAGTGTTTCTCTTCCACTACCTTTCACACTCAGCATGTTAAAGACCGCCTAAATAAATAAATAAATAAATAAAGCCTCAGGATTTATATCATGAAGCCTGAGGACATCCAGCATAGTTTCTGTAGCTCTCCCCACTAAAGCCCTGTGGGACCCCCAGCAACCCCCGACCCCAGGGCAGGGGGCAGGGAGCAAGGTCAGCACCTCTGAAACGCACTTTCCTCTCTCAACACCTTGGCCTAGTGTCCTCGTTGGCCCTCCCTCAGAAGCGGAACACTCTCTGATTATTCAGTTATTCTAATAACAAGGTCTCCTACACACTCCACAATGTACAGCTTCCTGCCTGCTTTTCTCTGGTGATTACAAAGCACCATGTTGGACAAGAAGATTCTTGACCACCCAAAAAGTGGAAATAAATATCTTAATTAGTACCAAAGTCCCTGAACTCATGAAAGTAGCTTGCTAGAAACCCAGACCAGCCCCTAAGAACGTGGGCCCTGGCTATGTGCACCAAGATATGCTCCCTAGAGGAGTCAGGGTGGATGGGGATCCGTCAGTCCCACGACAGAGAGAAAACTAGGGGTATGTACCTGCTGAACCAGAGGCCCTGGCTGGCCACAGCACACCTCCCCGTCACCAGCCTCAGGTTCTTGCAGGCAACGCAACAGGTCACGGGGAGGAGCTGGTTCCCTGGGTGGCAGGCACTGACACTGTCAAAGGGCCGTGTGGCCCCAACACGAAGGGGTGGCTGCACTCTGGAGTTGGTTCCTTTGCATATCATTAACCAGGACACCCTACCAACTTGTTGCTGTTTCAAGAACTGCCAACTGCCTATTTAATGCAAAGGAAGAGGATGTCTGAGACTGCTGGGGGTGGGCGGGCGTGGGGGGTGAGTTCCATAGTTCTCTCCAGCAGAAAGGTTTGAGTTTCCCCCTGGTGAGGAACTTAGAATCACTCAGGTACTGCCAATATAAAAAGCTTGGCCAGAAATTTAGTCAGGTGGTACCCTGGCCCAGACACTGGGGTGCTTAGAAAGAGCTCCTGGCCCAGGACTTTCTGGAACACTCAGACCAGGGCATAATACAAAGTGTGCCAAGAAATTGATTACGTGGAATGATGAAGAACATCTTCCTTAAAAGAACAGAGCAGAAAATGCAATACATCACGTGTAATAAGGGCAGCATTACCTTATAAAACATTTATCTGTTTTATATATTCATATAGTTATATTATAAACATGTCATATATACATTATCTTATACATATATATATGGCAAATTCTGTTTTTCAAATGTGATCACAGTATTTCTGGTCTTACATATCCTTCCAGAGCCTTGGCACTCCTGATGAAGAAGTGGCATCTATGTCCCTCCCCCTGTAACTGGTGCAATGGGAAAAGATGCAGTGGAAGCTGTGCTGTGTGACTTTCAAGGGTCAGTCATACAAGGTGATACAGCGTCTTGATGGCTCATGCTCATCCTCTCTCCCTCTGTCCCCCCTTGCTTTGGGAATCCAACCACCATGCTGTGAGGAAGCCCAAGCCACAGGCAGTGTTTCTGCTGACAGCCCCAGCTGAGGTCTCAGCAAAGATCAGCTGGTGTCAACCACCAGACAAAGGAGTGTGTGACCCTAACTGATGCAGCAGGGAGCAGAAATGAGCTGCCCCCACCAGCCTTACCCAAATTCTAAATTCAAGAGCTAAATATATGATTGGGATTACTTTAAGCCACTAAATTTTGTGGTGAGTAATTATATAGCAACAGAACAGCATAATCCATAAAAATTATTTCTTACTGTGAGTCATGTCAAAAAAAGTGTGGTCCTGTCTGGGTGGCTCAGTTGGTTGGAGCATCGTCCCATACACCAGAAAGGTTGCAAGTTTGATCCCTGGACAGGGCACATATGTTTCTCTCTCACATCAATGTTCCTCTCTCTCTGCCCTGCCCATCTCTCCCTCTCCCTTCCTCTCTTTAAAATCAATAAACATATCCTCAGGTGAGGAATAAACACAAAAAGTTTGGGAAATATTGGAATATGCCACCTGCATGAGCAAGATTTAGGTATATCCAATCATTTTCTACCTATTCATTCACTTACTCCTCAAATATATAACGAGCCTAGTACGATGCTGGGCATATTACATGCTCCTCATTCAGCCTCCCCAGCACCCCTGAAAGAGCCTACTACTTCTTTCTCCTTCCTGCACTATGGAGGAGAGAACAAGTGAATCCCCTGACCCTGAATAACAGGTACATTCTCAGCCTGCTCAGGGCAACAGTAAAGCCAAGGGCACAGGGAAAGAAGAGTCGGCCTTTGCATAGGGGGCTGCAACCGAGAAGGGCTGCTTCCTGCAGTAGCTTTTCGAGAAAGGCAAGCTTTCAAGGGCTGATACAACTTAAAGTTTAGGACGGACCTTGAAAATCATCTAACTCAAACCTTTCTTCCACAGATGAGAAATCAGATACCAGAAAACACAAGTGACTTGCTTGCCCTGGTTTGTAGAGTTAATACGAAGCAGAGTAAGGACCCAAATCCCATTACCCCAGTTCAGTCTAGCTCTGTCATGCCACACTTCCCCAGCACTGCCTCTGATTTAGTTACAGACCAAAATAATCTTTTGCTCAAAGAAATGGCAAGCACAATATGGGATGGTGACCATCAAAAATAAGCAGAGGGAAGGGATTTGCCACATCATTATCCATATTCCCAGTGCTCCTATTATGGGGCCCCCATAGAGACCTGCAACTTGCATGCAGTGAGGACACCAGTAATAAAAGGAAGTGAAGGAAGCTCTCAGAGCCCACCTACTGCAGGATTAGTGGAGGGACAGTTCTTGTGCCCATTGGATTGCAGCCCCCAGCAAGACCTCCAGACAATGGAAACCAGGGGCACTTGTGTGTATAGGGAGTGTTGGCCTCACCTCCACCTTCTCCTGACCTTCCAAGCAGGACCCCTCCCTCTCATTAGGATGCTCACCCTGGGGATTCTCAACTGCAAACTTTTCAAGTAACGCTTACTTGGCCCTTTCTATTACCTATTCACTGTGCTAACACCCTGTATATGCTCTACTTTGTTTGATATTCATAACCCATCTATATTTAAGGAAACTGAAGCAAAAAGTAAAAGTTAAGACATTTACCTTAACTAGTAAGTGCTGGGACTGGGGCTGAATCAGGGTCATTGGGTTTTGCACTGTTCGTTGGGAATCACCGTGCTGTATCCCATGAAGGTGAGCTGTAGAAGGGACACTGAACTCTGTGGTGCCCAAGGGTGTTGATGGTGGTGACGCTGGTAATGATGGTGGAAGGACCAGCTCTGCTACAGTGTGTGCTGGGTGCTACTTGGCCAAGTAGGGGTTATTACTGTTGCCCATTTTGCAGATGAGGAAACTGGGGCTCAGGAACACTAAGCAATGGTTCCAAGGTCACTTAGCCAGAGCCAGGATTGAGCCCCAGACCTCCTGTTCTTTGCACTCTGCCTCTCATACCTTCTCACCTAAAGACAGCATGTTTTGACGCCACCTCACTAGATATACTTTCACATTACTTGTTCAGAGATTACACACACACACACACACACACACACACACACAACCTTCTGCCATTACTAGCACAGAGATTCTAAAACCTTTGTCCTCTCTTGGGTGATAGGAGTGTCTTTTGTTCTAATGAGGCGACTCGGTGGGCTCCCCGGTGAGGGCTGGTCACAGGAAAGACCAAGCCATGGTAACAAGCTTGGAATTTCCAGTTCTGCCCAACATTTTCATGAGAAGAAGGGCTGAAAATGAAGTTAATTATCAATCATGCCTCCATGATAAAGTCTCCACAAAAATCACAAAAGTGTGGTTTCAGAGAGCCCCCAGGTAGGCAAACACATCCATATTCAGAGCATGAAACACCCCAACCCCAAGGACACTCTGGCTGTTCATCTGTGTCCTTTATCATACCCTTTAATAAACTGTAAACCTACTAAACATTTCCCGGAGTTCTGTGAGCCTCTCTAGCAAGTTAACTGATCCCAAGGAGGGGGTCCTGGGAACCTCCAATCTGTAGCCCATTGGTCAGAAGCTCCGGTGACTGGCTGGTGACCTGAAGTATCTGGGAGGATTAGGGCAGAGGGAGAGAAGAGTCTTGTGGGAATAAGCCCTTAATCTGTGAGATCTGATGTTATCTCCAGGGAGATAGTGTCAGAATTGAGTTTAGCTGTAGGTCACCCAGATGGTGTCGCACAGAACTGCTTCATGTGAGGGGAAAAAACCTCCACACATTTGGTGACTAGAAGTGTCAGAAGTAAAGTGTTTTTGTTTTGCTTCTTTTGTACGAGCAATAAAAGAGACTCGCAGGGAAGAAACACACAGGAGAGAAGCACTGGGTTTTTCCCCACATAGGAAGGAAACTTTAGGAAAGGCAGGATCAAAAAATCATGTTTCCCCATCCAGTCCTTTGTCTCATCGGTTCAGGATGCTATATCAAGACACCACAGATGGAGTGGCTTAAACAACAAACGTTCCTTATAGTTCTGGAGGCTGAAGTCTGAGAGCAGCATGGTCACGATCTTGGTAAGGGCCCTCTTCTGCTCTGCAGATGGCCACCTTCTCCCTCCCCCTCCCAGAGGGGAGAGAGTATCTCTCTGGAGTCCCAGGGGCCTCCCTCTCCTGACCTCTCATAAACCTAATGCCCTTCCGCAGTTCCCACCTCCAAACACCATCACAATGAGGGCGAGGACTTCAGCATAAGAATTTGAGGTAGACACGGCATTCAGTCCACCGCACCCTCCTCATAGCAGGACCCTCCCACTAGGTTTCCCCACGGTTCCAAGCCTGGCAAAGGCCTGCGCACAATGACACTGAACCACTGTGGTTGTTCTGGGAGTGGGCAACACAGGAGATTTTGCAGCCTCTATCTCCTGAGTACCGCTCTGTTCCACACCCTGACCGTGTACCCCACCAACCCTGGGTCAACAAGGTAAGAGAAGGAAAAAGGCTTCAATGAACAAAGCGACAATCAGCCCACAAACCCACTGCCTCTCAGGACCTCTGATCATAAAACATCCTGTAGAATGTCAATAGTCATATATCCAAATTAATTAGAAATATTTATCATTTACTCATCCAGCCCTGTCTATTTCATCAACACGTGACTAAGCTGGGGCCCATTTACCTATGGGTTTCTCAACAGCAGCATGACTGACATTTTGGGTGGGATGCTTCTTTGCCATGAGGCGGACTGACCTGTGCACTGTAGGGTATTCAGTGGCATCCCTGACCTCTACTCACTAGATGCTGGTAGCACCCCGCAACCCAAGTTGAAGCAACCAAAAATGTCTCCAGACATTGCTAAATGTTCCCTTGGGGGCAAAGTCTCTCAGTTGAAAACCACTGGGTTCAACTGCAGGAGGGCTTCCACGTGGGAAGGCTGTCAGGGGAGCTTTCACAGGGTGCCCTCTCTTTCCCTCCACCTCCACTTCACCCTACATCCTGTCCTCCCTCTCTGTGGGGTGTTTCTCCTGCTGTTACTCAGACACCTATGGCTTCCTCCCAGCTCTCTCATGAGGGTCTGCAGAGAAGAGACCCTCCAATAAAGCTTTATGGGTTCTTCTAATCCACACAGCATTGTTTGCTTTGGTTCCTAAAGGCACTCGTCTGCAGACCATTCATTCAACAAACATTTTCTGAGCCTTCTTGTACCGCCGTGTCATGCCTTGAAGACCAAGATTAAGCAAGCACAGAGCTGAGAAGCACCATGTCCTGGGAGAGCATGGAGTCATGGGCAGACAGTGTCACCACCTGGTACGGGGCAAATGTGAGGCACTGTGAAAACTCAGGGGTCGTGTGCCAGACTCTGAGCTTGGGGGAGATGAGAAAGGAATAGAAGTCCCCCAGAAAGGTGATGTTCAACCATATCTTAAAAGACCAGTAGGAATCAATGAGACAATTGGAGCAGGGAGGGCATTCCTTGAAGATGGAGGAGGGAAGCCCAGTGTTCTCAGAAGAACAGGCTTGAGGCCACTGCGCAGCAGAAGCACCAGGAACAAAGAGCAAGGCAAGTGTAGTTGGAAAGTCAGAGGCCTAGAGAATTCACCACATGCTCAGCTGACATCTGATTCACCTCAACAGCCCACTTGCAGCAGCTAAATGTCACTGCACTAACCCACACATCCTGAAGAGCACATGTCTGCCACTAAGGCTCCGCTTTCTAGAGCTTTTTCATTTGGGCACCTCCAAGCATATGCTGCGCTGCACCCCTAACCAACCAAAGCCCTGCCTTCATGTAAGGGGCTTGGGGCCTGTAGCCTAGGCTACAACTGTTATCTGTAGTTATGTACCTGGGAGGAGAGTACTTTTAAAGAAAGACCAAGCAAATGAACTCGAACACGGAGGAACAGAGAGCCCTTGAAGACTGTACTTTTGATGTGAAAAAGGATGGTTGTGGTAAGGGTGTCCAAATCCTCTGCTTGCATAATAAGAAAGCTACCACATGAAGCCTTGGCACATGCTGTTCCCTCTGCCTGGAATGCTGTTTGCTTCCCCTACTGTACCTCTGCCCTCAGTGCTCTCCAAGTCAATTTCCTCCTCATCCTTTCTTTTCGAACAAGACTTCCTTTGCTGACGACCACTTCAGATCCCTAGTAGATGCTCTTGCTTTTCTTTCAGATCTCTTACTATAACTGTAATCAAGTAATCAATTGTGTGTTTTCCTCCACTAGACTGTAATCTCCAAATGAACAAGCCTCCAGCAGTCCTGGGCACCGCATTACCAGGTGGGTCTGCCCAGGTATGACCGCAGTACATCCAAGCGGGTTATTAAACTGTTGAGATACTTCTGCGCTAGTTGCTAAACAGCTACTGTGCCAAACCCGCTGCATGCCTTCCCCCCAGGACCTAGACAGAGTCCAAACTTCACAATGACTTCTCACAGAAGGGTTTCATTGTACTTCCTGAGGACACAGTGCAGGACTAAGTAATGGGCGGGCCTAGGATTTTGAACTGTTGTGTTTTATTCACGGCTAATAGACTTAGAAAAGTGGGTTTCTTCCCCAACTACCTTTCTTTTTTAAAAACCTAATGTTATAAATACAGAAATGGGGAGAGGGCCCTGGCTGGTGTGGCTGAGTTGACCGGAGTGTCGTCCTGGAGATCTAAAGGTCACGGGTTTGGTTCCCACTCAGGGTGCATAGGGATGGCAACCAATCCATGTCTGTGTGTGCGTGTGTCTCTCTACCTAAAGCAAAGGAAAAATGCCCTTGGGTAAAGATTTAAAAAATGGGGGGATACAGCAGAAAGAAAGAAGGAACTCCTACCTTTCGCAACAGCATGGATGGAACTGGAGAGCATTATGCTAAGTGAAATGAGCCAGGCGGTGAAAGACAAATACCATATGATCTCACCTATAAGTGGAACCTAATCAACTAAACAATCAAGCAAGCAAAATATACTCAGAGACAGTGAAATTGGGAACAAACTGACAGTAACCAGAGGGAAAGGGGGAGGGGGGGAAAGAGGAGAGGAGGGGAAGGATCTAGTCAAGGAACATGTATGGATGGCCCTTGGACGTGGGCAGCAGGATGCGGAGTGACTGTGGGGCAGGGGAGAGCAATGGGGAAAAATTGGGACAACTGTAATAGAACAACAATAAAACTTTAAAAAATGGGGGGAGAGAAGGGAAGTGATGGTCAGAGGGAATTTTAGCCTCTGTATTCATGTTCACAAGTGTAATTAGAAAGTTACTTTAAAAAACTTTGTTTGCACATCATAGAATATGTATGGAAAAATATACACAATATAGGTAACAGCAGGTGCTGCAAGAGGTGGAGCTAGGTGACCAAGGGATGGAGAAAGAGGGCGGGTCAGCATTTCATAGTTTCCTCTTCTGTGCCTTTGAACTTTGAATCACATGCAGGTATCATTCCCTGTGCAAATGAAACAAGTTTTTAAAACTTAAATTTTGAAAGTATGTAGATAAAATTTAATTGTAAAATGAAAGCAAAATATGGACATGTTCTTTTTTAAAAACCTAATGCTACACTAGGTTATAAAGTGAAAAGTGTTTCCCTCCCCAGCCCTTGTCCATTCTCTAAGTGACTGTAAACAGATTCTTGTATATCTCCCTGGAATATCTATCTTTTTAAAATAACCCAATGGAACTATTCTATACATTCCATTTCACATCTAAATTTGTCACTTAAAATATCCTGGATGTATTTCCATATCAGAGTATGTGACTCTAAACTGTGGTTTTACAGGTTGCACACATTACCTTGTGTTACTGTGGCACAGTTCACACAATTCCTCCCTTATGTGCATAGACACTTAGGGTGTTTCCAGTTATTCAGCATTATAACTAACGCTGCAGTAAACAGGTGTGTTTCTACAGCTAAACAAATTCCCAGCTGTGGAACTATAGGAGTGAAGGGTGGGTGTGATTGTCACTTTAATTGTTATTGTTGAATTGCTGGGCGCATGCTCAATCATTCTGTGGCTTTATCTTCTCCATCTGTAAATCAGAAAATATTGATGGGCTATCAGGTCACTTTCGTAAAAGGCTTGACTAGCCTGAGAAATACAAAGCAGGATCATTTTACATGATATCCGGTCAAAGGCTCTGTGTTCATGCTATGTTCCCACCCAGAATTGTGCCTGGGGACATAAAGCAGGTCCAGCCTTGGTCCAACACCCTTGTAACAAGCCTGCTGTATCCAGGAGGGCCTTGTGTTTTCCTCCGGGAGTTACTTTCAGAGTACAAAGGGTATTGTCAGGAGCAGGCTCTGAGAGAAAGAAGGTCAGCCCACAGGCAATTGGTGAAGGCAGCAATGAAAGTTCCAGCTCCAAAGCCCAGAGCTTTAGAAAAAGCCAAGAAAATCCAAGAAAGCAGGGCTTTCTGCTGCTTTTCCCCTTACTCTGCTCTATGATGAGTTGCCATGAAAGCATGGCCCACCTCACTAAAGTTTTTATCTTTGAAAACTTCCTTTCTCTCACCATGGCAAATGCAGGAGACAGGCTTGAAAAGGACCCCCTTGCCTCCAAGTCACTTTAAAAATCACTTCGCACCACCCTCTCATGCAGTGTTGGTCCAAAGAACATCCTGCAATGAGGCCCTTGCTCCATATCTATGCTGTCCGCTACCAGGGACACCAGCCACCTGTGGCCACTGAGCACTAGGAACGTGGCCAGTGCAACTGAGGGACTGAAATTTTCATTTTATTTTCTTTGAATTAATTTATACAGAGTCATATATTGCTGGTGTCCACCATCTTAGGCTGGACAGTTGTAATGGTTTTAGCCCAAATCCCTCTCAATCAGTACACTCTAAAAGATGAACTACCCCATCACAGATGGATGTACAGCGATGAATACACCATGGGCCAAAAGGCTGACCATGACCTTTGACAGTCATGGCTTATGTCGGGCTGCACAGTGCTGCACACCAGATAGGGGCACTTTACTGTGTGCCAGAGTTTGGGAAGAAGAAACTCTCACTCCTCCTTCACTCAACAAACATCTTTCCATCTGTGTTGGGCTGGGCTCTGGGGTTACAGATGCTGAGGGAGCATAGGCAGGGAGGAGAAAGGAAGGAAAAAAATATATATATACACACACGTAGAGAGAGAGAAAGAGAAGCAAGCCACATGCTGAGTATTCAGTGGGTGCTTAGTGGAGAAGACTCGGAAATGACAATGTGACGTGATGAAGGGGTTAGTGGTCTACGCACGGAGAGTCCAGGGTGTACAGTGAGTTGAGCCTCTGCCCCATTCCAAAGCCTGATCCTGTAGATTCAGCACTGATGGCCCCAGCACTGCACCTGCCCTCACCCTCGGCCACAACCACAGCTCTGCTGGCTCTAGTAAAACCTAGAATCAAGACCCAGTGCACATTGTGGTCACATATGAAGGAGAAGAAGAGAAAGTCTATTTCAACATAGAAGGCAAGGGCAATGAAAATGTTGAGGAGCTGAGGATGCAATTTGCCTTCCTTACGAAGACAACTGCTTGTAATCCACATAAACTTTATCCTGTCTTGCAACCACTGGAGACCAGTTCCTAAGCCTCAGAGATAGTGCAGTGCCATCTCTGAATACAAAATTATACCTCCTCAAAAGTTAAGAGAAAAAAATAAATTTTAATTGTGAAACATGAATGACTTGTCTCTTAACTATAACATATTCATATTAATTACAATATATAACACTGTGTATGAAATATATATAATGTTAATTATATGTTTATAATTATACTCTATACTACTAAGCACTTTATCATGGATAAGACATATATATGATTTATATTGTTTTAATCTTTACTACATGCCATCCTGGAAAATAGGCACCATTGTTACCATTTTACAAACAAAGAACCTGAGGCTCAGTGGCCAAGTACTGACCTAGCATCCTCACCCAGACCTCCTGAGGTCTGAAGTCCATGCCTTCCACGCTGTCTCATAGCCTGTAAACTCTCCTTCATTCCAGAAGTGAGCCCTCATCATTGCAGTGTCCCCTACACATCCCAGCACAGTGGCAAACCTCTGGTACCACGCAGGTGTCAGCATAACCCCCTGAACCAGTGGGTCTGTGTCAGAACTGGTACCAAGGTGAAGCAAGGACTGCTAATGTTCTGAGAGCAGAATTGCTTACACAGATACACCGTATTAATTTGTTATGGTTAATATATATACAGGTGATATAGACAGATTAATATTCCATAAGTAGACATGATTTCATATCAGTGAACAAGAACAGATCGTAGAAGCAGAGGCCAGTTTGCTTTTTTGACATCTAGAGACATCATCCCAGCGATCACAGTACTTGGGAATTAACTGTTCCAGCGATGTGCTAGGTAGCAGATCAGAGATTCATTACCAAACCTTACTGGAAACTGCCCCTTGTCACACAATGTAATAGGATCTATTTAAGCAGCTATCACAATACTAAGCAAAGGAGAAGGAGGACCAGAGAATTAAAAAAATTGAAAATAAAAGATTGTGCATCCCTGGGATTGCAATTAGATGTGGGTGTGCCTGCATTTGAGAAAGTCAGATACCAGCAGCATGGCCGCCCCACGCTGGGCTGTCCTAGAAGGGGCTGCGACTCTGAGCCCCTCTGCAACCCTTCTGCAGGGTAGAGGATGCCAGCCTCTCTCTGTCTCAATGAATGCAAAACTGCCATACAGAGTCTTTTCATAAATGTGAGAAATATCACATTTGCATTTCAGGGGCTTTCTTTGCTTATAGGGAAGCTAAGCCAGTGCTTATGGAGCACTAATTATGTGCTGGACATTGACTAATCACCTGGCATTTAGTATCTCTTTTCATCTTCACAGGAACCATATATGTCAGATAATATTATCCTCACTTTACAGATGAGGAAGCACAGCTACTGAGCTAGTAAACTCCTCCATGGTCTCACTTGACCAGCAGTTCTCAGCATGGTTATCCACTCAGGGGCGGGGAGGCGGGGGGCACAGGGGCAGCATAGGGGCGGCATAGAGGAGAGAAGGAGAAGAGGAACACTTTTTAAAAATACCCACACCTGTGTTCTTCCACTCCCAGAGCTTTTACACACTTGCTCTAGGATGCAGCCAGGGCACCCAGACTTTGAAGATTCCCTGGGTGATTGTAATGTACAGTCAAGATAGAAAACCACTGCCCTCAGACAAGTAAGTGGAGGAAGGAGGATTTGAACCCAGGTCTCTCTAATTCCAAGGTCGTGATCTTAACTGCTTACCTATAGTGCCCTCCACAGTGAAATTAAGAACATTAGGTGCTGGCAAGCAATAATAATTATTTTAGGAAATCCAAGAGAGGCCAATCCTTCCCTGCCAGGCTGCCCAGGTCTTCGTGCAGTCCCAGGTCTGTCAACTGAAGGGTTAACATGAGTTCTCTGTGAGCCTTGCACACCTCCTGGACTGTAGTCAATCAGTCTTCAGATGACTGCTCTCAGAGGCCTGCCCTTGGGCAGCACTGCTCGTTTCTAGAAAACCAGGAGTTCAGACTCCCTCGCATTCCAGGACTGGCTTGGTCTCCTGGCAGCAGTTTTGCTAACAAGTGCTTTCAGAAATCAAAACCAGATCTGTTTCCCATTAAATCTGAGAACAGCTTTCAATGTAAACAGTACTTGGGTTATTACCCAAACATCCCTAGTTCATTTTAAGAAATGCAGAACCCTTTAAATACTTTCAAGTAAGTACTTATGGTTAAAGAGGATTATCTAAGAAAAAGAAGATGATCAAAACTATGAATAGTAAAATGACAGCAGACTCACAACTATCAACAACTGAACCTAAAAACAAAACAAAAACAAACTAAGCAAACAACTAGAACAGGAACAGAATCACAGAACTAGAGACCACATGGAGTGTTAGCAGTGGGGGGGGAAGGGGGTAGAATGGGGAAAAGGTGCAGGGAATAAGAAGCATTAATGGCAGGTAAAAAATAGACAGGGTAGGTTAAGAATAGTATAGGAAATGGAGAAGCCAGAGAAGTTATATGTATGACCCATGGACATGAACTAAGGTGGGGGAATGCTGGTGGGAGGGGGGTGCAGGGCGGAGGGGAGTAAAGGGAGGAAAACAGGACAACTGTAATAGCATAATCAATAAAATATATTTAAAATAATAAATAAATAAATAAATAAATAAATAAATAAAATAAAAGTGGGGACTGGGTGGGTAGATGTGAAATGTGAGACAAGGCCAAGGAGCATGACCGCAGGGGCGGGACTCTCAGGGGACAGTCTGAGACGCTGAAACGGCCACACCAAGGCAAGAAGGAGAGTCAGGCACAGACGCCACCTTGATCGTTTATTTTCCTCATTATAGGAAATACCTCTGACTCTCCTTTCCACACAGAGCAACATTCTCTAAGAGAGTTCATTTCTATGACTTCTGGTCTCTAGAATAGCAACTTTAGGGATCATCAAGAATAGATTTCTTGCCCTTTATTTTAAATTTCTTGACCCCAAGTGTTCCCTCTATTTTTTGAAATATAAGTGTTCTAATAAAATTTACCCTATTCATTTAAGCAATAAAAATAATAAAATATAAAATAAGTGCTTATGTTATCTTTCGATGCCTCATTCAGCTTTGCCCAAACTGCTCTGATGTGCCCCTGGCCCGCGCTCAGTGCACACTCTACCCTCGCCTCCTCCCCACCGCCTCCCAGGGACAGCAGGGCCCACTGCCAATCGTCTGGGTATTCAGGTGGGCAGGACTAAAAAGACTAGGGTGTGGCCTGTTACACTGATTACTTCATTGCCGATCTGAAAGTAATCAGACCATTTCAAAGAAGTCATTCTATGATCCACATTTGCCAGGCTGATATAATTTCATTACATTACGAGCTTCAACATTAAGTTCTCTCTACCCCTAGAGCTCCCTACAGAGCTAGGACAATGATATGCCCAACAGTGCCGTCCACAGTGAAGAGCGAAGGGGGTTATAATCATGTTTGCTGCAGATCACAGGACAGGCAGGTGAAAGGGGCTGCACGTGTAGCCCAGAGCCCATACCGCTGCCCCGGGTTCAAATGGTTTGTCATGGAGAACCAGCCGCACCAGTGCTGCCATGGAGACCGCTGAGCTGAGAGACACTGATGGGCTTATCTCATTAATGACAGCTGGCCCTTGAACCACACAAGTAGGAACTGTGTGGGCACACTTATACGCAGATTTTTTTCAGTAAATCCTGTAAGTATATTTTCTCTTCCTTACGATTTACTTAACATTTTCTTTTCTCTAGCTTACTTTATCGTAAGAATACAGTATATAATACATGTAACACACAAAATATGTGTCCATCGACTGCTTATGTTATCGGTAAGGCTTCTGACCGACAGCAGGCTGTTAGCGGTTAAGTTTTTTGAGGAGGCCAAAGTTATATGTCAGTTTTTGACTGCATGGGGGTTCATTCAGTACCCCCACCCCGACGCTGTCCAAGGGTCAACTTTCTGTGTCTAACTACCTGTGACCTCAGGCAAGGCCTAGGGCTCAGGGTTGGCCTGAGGTCACAGCTCTGCAAGTCCATAATAGCCAGTATGGGTGTGCCCTTTCCTCCTCCATCCTCTGACACCCATGCTGCCACCACAGACAGAGGGCTCTGACTTCCTTTGTTTCTGGTGGGGCCTGGGGTGAAAAGCTCCCCGGGAAACAACAGATCCAAGATCATCACAGACAAATGGACACATCTGTGTAAGATGAAATGCAGCACATGGACCCGACCCATCCCACAGGCAGACATCTATCTAAGAGTCAAGGAGAAAATACTTGAATTGAGAGTTCTCTTCAATTTCATTACTTTGTGAAAAGAATTTATCTTGTAATCTCCTCAGCTCTTCCACAAAAATCAACCTCCTCTAATTAAGTGCATCCCCCTAAAGGTAACCTGATTAATAACACAAACACCAGTCCTCCCCTAACAGCACATTTAGCATCACTAACACAGTGACGGGTCAGCTTCTGTACTCGGTGGACGTGCCCAAAACATGCTAAAGACACAGTTCAGCCTGCAGGCAAGGGAGCAGTGAGCACTCTGGTAAAGGTGATGGCTGGCGGCCTTCCAAGCCTGCAGGTTCTCCACAGCCCTTGTCTCCATAGAGGACCGGACTTCCGTAGAAAAATCAAAGATTCAAGTTAAAAGGTATATCAGTCAGCTCAGACAGCCATAACAAAGTGCCACGGACAGGGCAGCTCAAATAACAGAAATGTGTCATCTCAGTTCTGGAGGCTAGAAGCCTGGGATCAAGGTGTAGACAAGGTTGGTTCCTTCTGAGAGTTCTGCAGGAGAATCTGGTCCAAGTCTATCTCCTGCTTCTGGTGGTTGGCAGGTGGCTGGCAATCTTTGGTGTTTCTTAGCTTGTATACACATCACCCCAAGCTCTGCCTTCAGAGTTACATGACGTTCTCCCTGTGTGCAAGTCTGTCTGCAATTTCCCAATTTCCCCTTTTTATGAGGATGCCAAGTCTACTGGATTAGGGTCCACCCAATGACCTCATTTTAACTTGATGACCCTTTTTCCAAATAAGGTCACATTCTGAGCTGCTGAGGGTTAGGGCTCTAACACATCTTTTATTGTGGTGGTAGAGAAACACGATTTGACAGAATGGATCTCAGAGATTTGGGGATTTTCAAACTGTGTTTTATAGAATACTAGCTTTTAAAAATGCTCTGCACAAAGAGAATCCTTCCACAGGTGTACAAAGTCTGTCCAGAAAGTATCCAGCCAAGTACCATGAAAAACTGAGACACTTATTGAAGAAGATACAAGAACAAGAAACATTGTACATAGGACAATGATGCCTCAGTCCCCTTCAAAGTAGGCACCTTGGGACCTCACACATTTTCTCCCAAGCACCATCAGCTGTTCCATCATATTTTCCTGAATCTCACCAACAGTCTGAAATCTCTTCCCTTTCAAAGGTGATCTTAGTTTTGGGAAAAGCCGGAAGCCACAGGGTGCCAAATCTGGACTATAGGGGGGCTGAGTCACCTGGGTGATTTGGTTTCACAAAAAAATTGCAGAAGACATGATGCGTGAGCAGGCACATTGTCGTGATAAAGCTTCTAATCACCAGTTGCCCATAGCTGCAGCCTTCTGAATCATCTGAATAGTTTCCTCGGAGGAATGTTTCAGCTTAATGCAAAATTTGATGAAGATTTGTGGCTCCACTCACCCAGTCATTTTGAATGTGACAGCCACACAGTACACATGCTCACTCAATGGTGTCTACCACGCCTACAGACTAGTGCAGTAAAGTTGTCATTGTTCATGCATGCACATTCCAGTCTACTCTCCTTGGATGCCAGGTTACATCAGTGTTGCACAAACCATTCTCATTATATCAACAATGGCTGGACTCTTTCCGGGCAGACCTCATATACTTATCCCAAAACTTGTTGAGTTGTACATATTAAATATGTATAGCTTCTTACATGTCAAGCATCCCTCAGTAAAGTGGTTTCTTAAAAAATAAAAGATGTATATAAAAAAGAGAGAAACAGAGAGAGTACACCCTTTGGTCCAACAGGTTTGAGAAATGCTCCAACTTTATGCTAGAGATTCATTACTACAGCACAAATTCATGAAGCGCCTCCTCTATGTCAGGCGCTGAGCTTAGCTCTGAGACACCAAAAATGAATAAAGCCCGGTTGTTGCCGAGAAACTAGGTTTGTTGAGGATGGGGAGAAGGGTGAAAAACTGTAAATGTCATTACACTGTGGTAAGTGCTATGGCAGAGGTGTGCACAGATCACTGTGGACCCAGCAGAGAGAGACTTACCTTAGCTTTGGAGAAGGGGAAAGTATAAGGGAAGGCTTTTTGGAGGGGAAAACTAGCTGGGTTTTAAAGAGTGCATAGGAAGCTGCCAGTCAAGGTCATCAGGGACAGACTTTCTAATTGAGAGAGTAAAGAGAACTGGGGTCTGACACACATATATTTGAGGGAACATCACAAGCTGAGTACTCCTAGGTGACAGGGAACAAGGCAAGCCGGGTAGGAGGTGAAGGTGAAGAGGCAGAGAGGACTAAGGAGGGCTTAAGTTTATCCTGAGGGCAAGGGGGAGCTACTGGAAGCATTTGTGCATGGCAGTGACAGAATCAGAACCACATCTGAATACATTTGGGGTGAATACATAAGAACGGGGCTAGAGAGTCCCATCAGTAGGCTGTTTGTCCCATTGAGTAAGCCCAAAAATTATGGTGAGACTGAAAGTTGGAAAATCATAATTTTGAAGCCATCATAATAAAGACTAGATGAGGTACACACGATCAACGGATGCGATCCCTAGGGAAAAATGCTGATGGGGAGTCACAGAGTCTTAAAAGAGTCTTCCCAAAGATTGCTTATTAGTTGCAGTGAAAAAATAGTAATGCACAAAGGGTAAATTGGGCACACCTCAACTGGTACTCAGAACTGGTGATCGCAATTAACGCCACCAGAGGAGCAGAGGGTGGGTGAAGGGGGTCAAAGGACACAACCTTCCTGTTATGAAATGAACATGTCACATGGTCTGATAAACAGCATGGCAAGGGTCAGTGCCGCACTGCATGTTGGAAAGTTGCCACTATGTGTGGCAACGGATGTAACTAGGCTTATTGTAAATGACTACTTATAGGTGATCATTTTGCAATATATACAAATATCGAATCATTATATTGTACACCTGAAGCTAATATAATGTTATATATCAACGATACCTCAATTTAAAAAATTAACACCACCAATACTGGGTAGATGGATGTGGTATTCCTCCAGATGTGATCCCGCTGAGAATGTAGAACCTGAATTTCACCATGAAGAAATGCATACATACCCCAAATGAAGGGCATTCTACTTATAGAAAAAAAAGAAAGAAACTATATCTGTCTAACATGTCTTACCATAAAAGACAAAGAAAGTTTCAACCATGTTCCAGACAATGGCATTGATGCCAACTGGAGCTATGACCCCCAAACACAATGCCTGGCCCGGGACCGACCCCTCCTCAGAGGGGGAAGGTCTCAGAAAACATTACAGGCCAAGTGACAAAACTGGAAAATGGGGGCAGACTAGAGAAAAGCGCTGTATCAATGGTTCAACTCACTGAAGCTGACAACTCTACTGTGGTTACAAAAAAGAACGTCTCAGTTCTCAGGAAATAACACACTGAAGTATTTAGGAGTTCAGAGCCATGAGGTAATCAACTTAAATAGTTGAAAAAGATTAGAGGAGGGAGGGTGTGTGTGTGTGTGTGTGTGTGTGTGTGTACAGAGCGAAGAGTGCACAAAAGTAACACAATATTAACAAGAGGGAACGTGGGTAAAGAGTAGATTGCACCATTCTTATTCTTGCATGTTAGCTGTAACCTTGAAATCAATTCTGGATAAAAAGTTGGGGCAGGTGGCTGATGCTGAGGGCCTGAACTGAGGCAGCATAGGCAGCAATGGAGAATGAAGGTAAAGTCTGGATATGACTGGCAGGGGTAAAGTCTGGAATGATTGGCAGGAGTTGGGGGAATGAGGGAGGGGGACGTCTGGAATAACTCCCAAGTCTGCTCTGTGTGCTGGGTGGAGTGCGGCTCGTGGGGCCCTGAACAGAGGCAGGGAAGAAAGAAGGAGAGAAAGCTGACATCTTGGGGAACAGGAGATGATTCTGAATAAAAGCTGGTTTTCATGATTCCTTCAAAAGCCTCTTTCTTAATCATGTCTCCGGTTGGCCACACCTGACTCTGGCCACAATCCATCCTATTAGGGATGCTCACATATGAAGGTATTTTCCATTAATTTTTGCTTTGCAAGTGCCCTTCAGTCTTTTCTGCCAGGGATGGTAGGGGCTGCAGTGCTGCCCCCTCGCTCAGCACAGAGGGAAGCTCCGGAGGGAGAGCAAAAGCCTCTCTCCTGAGTGTCTGTCCTCCAGCCCCAGAAGGCCCAGAGCACAGCACAGAGTGTTCTCTGCAAAAAGGGAGTGCTCAACCGAAGCAGCTGGCTAATGGTTTCCTTTTTGTCATTTAGCCTCAAGGAAAGGGTGCACTCTTATTAGTCTGTTACCAAATAGGGATCTTGTGAACAATTTTGAAAAGAAAATGAAAGTTTCCAAATGCCACAGCAACACTCAGACCTCTTCACAAATGCCAACAAGGCAGAATATCTGCCTACTCCTTGCACATTGTTGGCGGCGGCTTCCTGTGTGACTCAGTGCTTGTCTCCACTCTTCCAAGGATAAAGGAAAATGTGCTTCAGCCACATACAGATAAAGCCACTAAACTGTCATCAGGACCTCCTCGGAGCGTCACGCTCCTCATGATCCAGTGGATGATGAGGCCCGGAGCACCTGAGATGCTCTACGCTTGAAGCTGCTGACTCCAACTCTGGCTCTAGAGACAGAGCCAACAGCCCCTCTAAAGCAGGGACTAAATATAAATGCTGGAATTCAAAATGTGACAGAGCGATCTTTCTCTGTTTGTGGAGAGCCAAACACCCAACAACCCAGGCAAGCCAGGCCAGCAGCAAACAGAAAAGAGAGAGCTCTTAGAGACTAAAACAATGTGATTTGGGTTCTTGTGGCCCATAGAAGACAAGACAGCCAAACCCAATAGTTCAAGTTCTCCTCCTCTTACAGACTCATAGTTCTTGCCTCTAAGGATCAACACTCTGCCTTCCCAGTGAGAACTCTGTTCTTAACAGAATGCTTTCCTAACATATTCAGAAAAAGGTATGTGTTTCTATAAAGTTCACAGGAACAGACTAAATATGCTAAGGTTAAGACCTTGCATTTCCTCTCAAATGATCTTTCCTCCAGTAATTTTTTCCTACTTACGTAAGATTACCTGGCTTTCCTGGCATGGCTCTGGAGAACCTAGAACCTCATTTAATGAAGAATCCTGGAGCCTGCTGGCAGAGCTGTCCTGATGAGAAGGCCTGCCAGACAAATTCTGTTTCAGAATGTTCCTTCCCCCGCCCAGCACAAACGTTCATCCCTCCTCCTGGCACATCACACTGAGCCAAGAGTTCCTCGCTGATTTTTCACACGTGGACCACGAATAACATAGCCTCTCAGTGGACGATACAACATCTGGATTTCTTCACGTGGGGCTGGTGGGGACATTAGTGCTCAGCACACAATATTCACAAATTTTAACTGAGCAAAAGCTCCTCCTAGAACAGGCAGAGGGAGTGAGCCTCTGTGCCATGAATTAGCACCCAGGGCTTTTGCAGGGGTGTGGGGCTTATTTTTACTTGCTCTCAGTCCCTTGCAAGTCCATGAGTGTGGGGAGCCCCAAGACTACTCCCAGGCTTGGTAAGAGGTAAACGGGTAGGAGGATTCACAGGACTCAGCATACAGTTATACCCATGACTACGACTGATTATAGCAAAAGAATACAAAGCAAAACCAGCCCAGGGGAAAGGCTCAAGGGGCAGTCTAGGGGAATCAGTTTCCAAGACCTCTCTCCAGTGAAGACACACAGGACACACTTTCCTTCTCCAGCATTGAGCTGTGGCCCAGGGTGTGAGTGCTGTCTACCAGGGAAGTCCATTGGAGATTTAGTGTCCAGGTTTTTATCAGAGGTTGGTCACATAGGCACCCTCTGCCTGGCAGGTACCAAAATTCTAGGCTCTCCGAAGGAAAGCAGCTGTTTAGTATAAAGCACGCTGTTTGCACAGGCAGTTTAGGCACAGTGAACCAGCTGATCACTTAAGGAAAGGTTTCCATCGGGAACAGAAGGCAGACACTTTGACGTGAGTGTGGCTCTAACCCAGGGGCTGGCCCAACTCACCATCCCTTCCTCTTCATCAGATGTGCTGCTCATTCTTTGTACATTCTTGGCAACTCCTGCCAGAGTTCTTAGTGGATTATCACGGAATTTCTCGGAACCTGACAGGCCCTGGAACAATATCTGGTCCACTGCCCTCCTCAAGATACAGATGAGGAAAGAGACCCACAGGGAGCTAAGTGCCTTGCCCAGACTAAGTCTCAGTTTAAAAGCCCCTTTCCCTCCACCAGACTCCCCTGGCCTCTGACACTGACCAGGCCCTAATTCATGGCCCTCAGCCATGATCCACGGGTCAGAGAAAAGGGGAACAAACCAGCAACATGAACACCTGAGCAGCCCGGCTGTACAACCATTCAGTCATGACAGACAAGCGGTCAGGGAGCATGCAGGGTCAAGCCCAGTCTATCTTCATAAATGCAGAGTCACTCTGTAGGCATGCTGAGCCTTCACCAACAGAGCCCTTCTAATACTTGTCCAGCAGGTGGGGATTGGTGGCTCCAGAGGGCCCAAAATTTGAAGCCAGTAGCTTAAGGGACAGGGACAAAGGCCAAGCAGCTTGTCATGACCCCAAGCAAACAGGCTGCACTGGCATCCCAGGGCAGCAGGAATTCCAGTCAGCAACGGGAACAGAAGGCATCAGACCCGAGCACTGAGAACCAAGGTCAGGAGAACATCTGCCCCAAGGTCAGAAGCACTGAACATCCTGGATCAAATCCAACACTGGAGGGATGGCGTTTTCATGGCCTGTTTTCTTTAACCAGATCTCCCCACCCCCCACCCGCCAATTCTTCATCCTTGTGAGATTTGGATTGAACTGAAGACTCTGGGACTGGCTACCACCTTAAATTGAGGAGGTTAAAGCCAGGTTTTGGTGGTAGCCACCCGTTTTCTACTGCATGGACTGGGATGCAGGAACAGTCAGTGGTCAAAGAATGAAGCCCAGGTGGTAGACGAAGGGAGAGCACTTGCTGGTTCCCTACGCCCCTGGTTCCAAGCCTTCCCAAGGCTTAGCCACAGCTCTGTCTGGGGCTCTGAGAGACTCTGTACTCTAGTCATTCCCACCTGCCCCACCCCACCCCCTTATGTCTTCTACTCCTGGAGCTGCTTTCTGTGACCTGCAAGCAAAACAGGCTTAATGAACACCAATAGGATTGGCTGAGCCCCGCTTGCAGAGTTAGCCTCCTCACTCTTTCTGACAAAGAAAGCCTGTGGAAATGTTTCAGACTAAAGGAGTCTAAAGAGACAAGGGCCAGGGTGGCAGGGCCCAACAGGTAAGATGTTTGCCCTCAGCATGTCCCCATGCTGTTTGTCCTCAGCATGTCTGAGGTTCAGTCCTGAACCTCAGAATTGCGCAGTGACTACGCTGGGGCCTTCGAAGCTTTCAGAGCTGAACTCGAGGCCTACCTCCTCTGGACCTCAGCATTCCTGGTCTGTGAGATACCTAGTTAAGCAGGAGCATCATCCCTTCTCCAAAATCTCTGGGCTAGATGTGAGTTAGAATTTTCCAGATGTTAGAAAGTAATATGGTACATTTACCCAGCATTTTTCTGCAGAGAAATGCGTGAGCAGTCACATGGTGTGGAGAAAAAGACAGTAGACTGCCTCACATCCGTTCAGCTCTGGCTCCGTAATCAGGTGAATTTGCACTGAATCAAAGAAAAAAACTCATTTTCAGAGTTGGGTTTTTTTGTTTGCTTGTTTGTTTTTGTTTACTAGGGGCAGAGTTCAGAATTGAGGATTCAGGATTGTGTATATCTCTCAGGTTATCATGAGGATTACAGGGGCTAATCCAGTGCAGCGTTCTGCACAAGGCCTGTTATCACCTGTGATGACATCACTTTTGTCTGCCTCTTACCAGCCTGCAAGCTCCTTAAATCCCACAGATATTATCTCAGTTATTTCTTTAAACTCCACCTTAGCACCTAGGGAAGCATTTTACGTATACAAGACTTGAATAAACATTTGTTTAATGAATACATCTAGTTTCAAAGACATGTTTTTTTCAGTACTCAAAACACAATGATCCTTGCAGATTCCCTGGAGGGGAGAATTATTTAGTCATTTGAAGATGTATACATCTAGAAATTTCAGGTGGCAACATCCTTACTCCTTTCGACTTACCCCTTTTTAAAGCATCCTTGATACCATGTTCTCATAGCTTTAAACAAACAAGAGATATACAGTATGGGTAGAAATGGCAGCAACTTATACTCGGTGAGAATTACAATATGCCAACTGCTGTTTAAAGAACCTTGTATGTGTTAACTTATTTGACCCTGTCAGCCTTTTTTTTTTTAATTTCACTACTATTGCTGATATGGCAGTGAGGCAGGCCATGTGCCCAAAGACACATAGCTAGTAAGTGGCAGCTTTCAACCCCAGGCTATCGGACCCCGTAACCTACACTCTCCTGGCCTCTCACACATGGTGAGTACACACAAGAAGCCCTTTAACCCCCTTTATGGGTTTTTATGGGTTGAATGTATCACTTCTCCACCACATGAGATGTTAAAGTCCTAACCTCTATGTAGGACTTTAAAGTGAGTGGGACTTTATTTGGAAATGAGGACATAGCAGATGATCAAATTGAGGTCATTGGGTGGGCCCTAATCCAATATGACTGGTGTCCTTATAAAAAGGAGACATTTAGACCCAGAGACAGACATGCACACACATAGAACACCATTGAACATGACAGCAGAAATGGGGTGATGCTTCTACAAGCCAAGGAATGACAGCAAGACCACCAGAAGCTAGGAGAGAGACCAGGAAATGATTCTCTCTCACAGCCTCAGAAGGAACCAGTCCTCCAACATCGTTATCTCAGCCTTCTGGTCTCCAGAACTGTGAGAAAATTCATTTCTATTGTTTAAGCCAGCCAGTTTCTGGTGCTCAGTTATGGCAGCCCTAGCAGACTACAACAAGCCCATCAAACCTTTAAAAGAAATGGGCTAGAACCAGCAAGGCCAATGACTCCTCCTCACAGATCGCCCTGCAGAGGCACATGTGTGCACAGTACAATAACGTGCACTCACTGGACTGGGGAGCAAGAGATAGAGAACATTAATGGGGCTTCTTGCTCACTGGCATGTCCCCAAATCCTACTTCCTGGCCTTTCAGTGACTACTTCTTTTAAAACCAACCAAACACATTTCCAATGCTACCCACCAGCTCCTTAGCAATGAGCAACAGTACAACTCCCATCCATGAGCATTCGCATCCTCACACTCACACATCACCCACAAAGCCCAAACTTCCCTCTTCACTGCGGGAGCCTACTGCTGGCATCCTCCACCTCCCACAGACAGAGGGCTGTTCATCAATCAGAGATGACAGCTGACAGCCAGAGACTGGTGCCAACACCTCCCAGTCCTCCTGTGGGCTCTGAGAGGGAGACAGAGGTAGCCCCACATGAGAGATCGGAGCAGGAGTCAGGGAGGAGGCCATGGAGGGTTCTTCAGAGCCCGAGACCTTGGCTTCATCCTCTGGCTTTCACTCATAGCAAACGTCTGGCTGCTGTGAAATGAAAAACCACAAATAGATTATAAATGCATTTGGATGAGATTTTATACCATCGGATACTGTGGCTCCTGCTAGAGTTTAGGATTTAGTCATCTGAGGCCCTCTGATCTAAATCTCTCTGCATGTGTGCCTGTCGCGCTGCAGCCCTGCACACGCGCCCCGCCACCCAAGGCTCCTGTCCCTGCAGGTGTCGAAGCAGAAGCATGTACCTCCTGAAAAATTCTGAGCTTGGCAGTGAGCAGGTACACCCAGAGAGGTACACGGGGGTCGGGTTTCTGACTCGATTCAAACTAAGTTTTATGCCCAGGGTTAGTTCTTCCAGAGGTCCCTATCACTAAATCACCTTAGTAATTCCAGACGCCCATCTGGGTTCTGTTTCCTGAGAGGAAGGCCAACCCGGCTCACAGAAGCCCTGGAGAACTGTCCGAGCAGGGGGGCTACCACGAGTGAGGAAGCCCCGTCACCCTGTCTCTGCTCTGAATCTGGTTGTAGAAATACCAGAGATGTGAGCACATGTTCTGTTTTAACATATCCTCACCCAAGGACATTTTTTTTTTCATTACTTTTAGAGAGAGAGGAATGGGAGAGAAAGAGAGAGGGAGAGAAACATGAATGTGAAAGAGAAACATCATTTGGTTGCCTTCCAAACACACCTTGACTGGTGGGATGGAACCGACAACCTTTCATTTTACGGGACAATGCTTCCACCAGCTGGGCCATGCCAGCCAGGGAGAACACGTTATTCTAAGGAGAAAATCCTCATGACATCTCACCAGAGACTGACAGATTGGCAGATTGATGGGAAATATCTGAAACTGCAGGCAAAGAGGGATCACTGAACCAAAACAGCAGCAAACCTGAAGTCTCCCTGCCCGTATGCAGCGCCCTGCACAAGCCATCTGACCTTCTGTTTGAGTCAAGGAAGCCCTGGCAGAAGAGCAATAACTGTAAGCCAAACTCAGCACGGACACCCACGCAAAGAGCCTCATTAGATCAGGAAGAGCGCAAAAGGTTAAATTGCCCATATCCTTCCTGCACGTCTGTGTTCATACACCCACCCGCCAGCACCTGGTAAGGGAGGGGAGACTGACTGACGCATCCCCACTGAATGCCCAGCTGAAGTTTAACATCTGCCTGGTTCGGCCTTTGTGGGCAGCGTTTTCCACAGGGAGGTCTGGGAAACCTCCCTCTAGTTTGGCTACTGCTAATTACTCTTAACACATTCCGGGCGTGGTTTAGATTCAGCAGGCCTGGCAGGCTGGGGACTCTCCCCATGGGTGCAGCACAGTGCTGGGGAAGCTCTCATCCCACGATGGACCTGGGTCTCAGAGGTGGCCCAAAGCACAGCCAGCCTACCTCACAGCAAGATCCCAAATGGTCGAGAGGAAGTGAGGCTTCTTACAGATTGTTTTAGCTTTTTAAAACATTTAATGAATCTTGTCTTTTGCCTATTTAAGTACAGGTTAATTGTAAACTACCCATTGTAGCCACCTCTAATCCTTTCTAGAATAAAGCAAGAATCTAAAAAAAATACATGGACAGATCTTGATGGCTCTCATGCTGCAGGTGATCAATCCTGAACAGGAGTTTAAGTCCTGATGTCTCATCTCCCAGAGCTGTGCTTCACAGGCTGGGGCACTGCACACCCTGCACACACACACAGGTGGACGGAAGCTTCCTAGGAATAAAAGCATTCATATTCAGACAATCAAACTCCCACCCTAGGTATGTGCACCCTGACCAGGGATCGAACTGGCAACCCTTTGGTGCACAGCACAACACTCCAGTCAACTGAGTCACCCAGCCAGGGCATCCCATGAATTACTGAAATAAGAACAAGAGAGCTCAATGAGACTTGACTACCCTGCAGAAGGGGTTGAGCTGTGCCCCTCCCCCACTCTGGAGTACCTGACAGGAGCTCAGGGAACCCTTTGCAAGAGCACTCATTCTGCTGACATGTGAGAGATCATTCTCACTCCTCCTTGTTCTCATGATAAATAGGTGACTTTAGTGGCCCACATGGGAAAAGCAAAGATGGGGCTTTCTACCATAAACATGAGGCAAACAGGCCACACGGCACAGTTTTGCAGATCAAAGCTGTATCTGCCCAACACAGAATGTACAAGACTGCAAGGGGAATTTAACTTTCCCAGACACGCACCCTCCTGCGGATCCTGAGTCAGAATTGCCAGAAGCAAAGGGGCACCTGCCAGGGGATTGAGAAGTGACCTGGACTTGCTGTAATTTTCCAGATTCTAAAATTAAAGAACAGTCTCTAAAACGTTCTACAACATGTCAGACTGTGCCATACAGAGAACAGGCACTCCATAAATGTTTGGGGATGATGATTAATAAGTCCACTACCTGCAGAGGGCCAACCGAGGAACTTGCCTCTCCCGTTCCACCAGCAGCACCCAGTATTGCAGGGTGGCAAGCACCCAAGAGTCTCCACCTTTAACAGGTCCCTTGTCCACCCTTACCCCAGGGCCCTCAGCAACCCTAAGTGAAAATGATGCAGAGAAAGGCACATGCCCAGGCAATGATGGAGCTGGGACTACAGCCAGGGTCTGGATAATGCCACACTTGATCCTTCTCCTGGGCCAGCAGCATTATTGATTATTGATGGAGGTCAGGTATTTCCCTCTAAGTGTTAGCAACCATCTATTACAAATTCCTGTGCTGAATATGATTCAGAGGAAGCGAGACATTCAGTGTAGTTCTAAACTGGACTCTAAGTTATGTTCTTTGGAAGTGGCTGTCTGCCTGTTCTGGCAAAAAAACAACCAACCATGGAGCTTTCACTGGCTCAGTTTTCAGAGTTCTTAAATCATTCACTTGGGCTACTTCAGCAACAGCCTTCAGTTGAAACCAAGAAGCATTCTCTATCCAGGCTCCAGCAGAGGTTCCAGATATGATTTCTGGAACTCAGACAGGGGTCAGACGATTTCACTGCTCCCCATCAGCCTATCCCATCCTGCAAGCCTAGAGGTCTCAGCTCATCCATAAGGATGTCTGAACTCAGCACAACTAAAAGCCAAATCTAATGGATTGTCTCCCAGTCCCTTGGACCTGCTTTCCTTTTCCATGTATTTAAAAACTTTCTTTGTATTATATATCATCTTATAAACCATTTCCAAACTCCTTTGAAATAAAGGTATAACCCATAATGCTCCCCACTGAACTCCTAAGGTGATTTGGTATGATGAAGTCAGACTGATCTTGACTCCAGTCCCAGGCCCTCCTGATTGGCTGTATGATCTTCACTGAGCGACCTAAACTCTCTGCGCCCCATGTCCCACCTCTATAAAAAGGTGGGGATCCCTGCAGCACAGGAGAGTTGTGAGGATAACAATGAGATGACACAAAACTGCTCCGTGGGGGTGGTACTGTCCCAGTTGTTATCACTAAGGCAGCCAGGAAAGATCCCACTGCCCCTCAGACCAAAGAAGTGAACTGAGAGGGAGATGAGGGAGCATTTCTGAGGTGACTTCCTGTACAAGGATATATGGGGTAGTGGGAAGAAAAGCCCAAGAGACACAGATGGTGGGAACCAATAGGTTAGAGAACAGTGTTTCGTTCATCAAAGGCAAGATGGACAGGAGGGAGAAAGAGACATGCAGGGAAGATCCAGAGACTTTTGTCACATTTTACCAATTGCCATGGGTTCAACTGTGTCCCTCCAAAAGATGTTGAGGTCCTAACCTCTAGTACCTCGCAACATAACCTTATTTGAAAATAGGGTCCCTGCTGATGTTCAAGTTAAGATGAGGCCATTAGGTTCAAGCCATAATCCAGTATGACTGGTGTCTTTATAAAAAGGGAAATTTGCAGACAGGCACGTGCACAGGGAGAGGTCACGTGGAGATGAAGACAGAGATCTGAGTGATGCACCTACAAGCGAAGCACACCAAGATGGCCAGCAAACCACCAGAAGCGGGAGACAACAGATTTCCCCTCACAGCCCTCGGAAGGACCAACCCTGGTGACACCCACCCTCTAGGACTGTGAGACAACAAATTTCAGTGGTTTAAGCCACCTGTTTTGTGGTATTTTGTCACAGCAATCCAGGAAACTAACACACCAATCGAGGGGAGACCTTTATTATTATATATGATTGTTGTTGTTATATTTTCACACTTTCGGCCATGAGGGCAACACCCCCTCACCTTCACCACTGCCACACCGACATCGCTGTCTAGATTTCTGTAGCTCTCTTATATTGTCAGTGTGCTTCCCCCAGTGTCGCAGCTCACACTTTGTACCAAGTTACAAGGCCCGAACACGTCCTCACCACTCACAGACTCGGTCCTGAAACACCCCTCCACTCCCTCCTATGCTCAGCTCTCTGAAGCACTGCCTGGTCGGTCTGTTCCTGTTTGCCTCCCTCAGGGCCCAGGACAATGTCATCCTGGCGCCACCTCTGTCAGCAGCAACGGTCTCACAGATCCTGTTCCCTCTGAACTCACATGTGGAATCCAGACAATGTGCTCCTCTAAGAGGAAAAATCAAGTTCAGATAACAACTGATTCTGGCAGTGACCCTCATGTCTCTAAAGAACATGCCTACAGCCCTGGCCAGTATGGCTCCGTTGGTTGGGCATCATCCTGTGCACCAAAAGGTCACGGGTTCAGTCCCCGGTCAGGGCACATAGAGGGGACAACCAATCGTTGTTTCTCACATCAATGTCTCTCCCTCTCCCTCTCTCACTCCCTTCCTCTGTGTCTAAAATCAATTAACATATCCTCAAATGAGGATTTAAAAAAAGAGTATGTCTACATCTCTGATTGAGAGGTCCTCTATCCACTTCCTTCTGTGGTAGATGAGGATTCGGTTCACTTGTGGTCACACCATTTTATCCCCTCTAAAAAATGCTTCAAAAAGTTTAACTATATACTTGAGAGGGAAGTTTGAAAACACACCCACGAACTCCTTGATGTTCTCATCTAGAGGGGCAATACATTCCCCCTTCCCTGAGCCTGAGGTCCTTTATATCACATCAACGCATAAACCCAGGCAGGAGTGACTGCACCACCTCAGATCCTTAGTTAGAAAAAGCCACAGAGAAGCATCTACTTTGGGGATGCTCACTCTGGGAGCCTCTGGCCACTATGTCAAGTCCCGCTTCCCCTAAAATCCCTTGTTTTGATGAGAGAGAAAGTGGTGGGGAGCCGAGGAGCCCCAGCTGTTCCAGCACCCAGTGGATCTCACCCTCCCGGCTCAGGTACCAGACAGATGTGTACAGAACCTTCAAGAAGATGCCAGGCCCAGCCACCCTCTGTCTGCAATAGCTGTGTCTATTCAACCTCCAGGTGGGTGAGCAAAACAAATGATTGGTATTGTCTTAAAGCTGAAGTTTCAGAGAGGTGTGTCCCAGCTCTAGATCATCAGAACCACTGGTATGCTCACTTCTTGTCCATCGGCAACACGCACAGTAGTCCCCATGGGAAGGAAGCTTGTTCCTCCCTCAGCTCTCTGCTCTCCTGCACCTCCCTAACGCTGCCATCCATGTGACCACTTTTCCAGTGTCCGTGTTTACCACATCCCACTCTGTGCAGGCGCCACAGTGAGTCCCACCATATCCGACACCTCCAGGCTCCAGGGCACTGCCTCCCAAGGGCCTTCCAAACACAAGGCTGCCTGGGTCAGTCCTCGCTGCCCACCCGGAGGAGAACATTCTGCTCCTCGTGTTGGTGTCAAGGCCCTTTGCTGTTCTGTTTCTCCTGCTGAGTTCAGGACCTGAGCCTGAGCTCAGGGTACCCAGGGCCCTTCCCTGGACACACCCCACCCCACCCTGCTGCTGCCCAGCAGCTCACACTGCCTTCTTGCCAGGAAAGCCCTCCCTGCTAACATCTCCTGCTCAGACTTCTCCTGTCCCCTCCTCTAGGGCCCCGTAGCAGCTATTCTGGGCTCGCACAGCCTGGTACTCTCTATCACAGCATTTCCCCAAGGGACGTAAACTCCTTGAGGGCAGTGAGCCCAAGTCACTGTGCTTCTAATAGACTCAAAATAAAGGACCTGCTGATTCCTGCTGAGCCCAACCTCAGTTGTCCCAGTGGGCCTTCCACAGGCCAAAATGAGTCACATTGATGGAGAGTATTCAAAGAAGAAAAAGGGCAATTGGATCAATCCTAAGGCTGGCACCAGAATCTGCTTGGTTTTCATTTCCCTCATCTTGTGGCGATGGGCACCAACGACCCCCATGTCTATGGGCACTGAGATGTCAATAGCACACAGGAGTCACACATACCCTGGGGCACAGGGTCACCTTGAGCTGCTCATGCCTGAAGTGGAAGTCGGGAGGCAGCTCAGCAGAGCAGTACGAGAAGCCAATGGCACGTTCACAGTTGACTCCAACAGTCTTTGTTTTGTTGTGTTTTTGTATAACGTCTATTTCTGATCTCCTAACTCGACCCTTTGGAAGCAGGAAGCCCATCTCATCATGCTTTGAATCCCCTTTACAGCCTCTGGCCAAGTGTCTTGTCCAAGGTGGGCCCTCCATCGCTGCTGCTCTGGTGATGACCACGGGCAGCCCTCAGCCCCCCAGGCTTGCTCTTCCTGGTGTCACTGAATGGAGCCTCACCGAGGGCTTCTGCCCTCCCTGGCCTGGCCCTGTGCAGACCCCTGCCATGCTGCCATCAGGAACACCCTGGTCTCCCGAGTCAGCTGCCACAGCTGCGATTGCTCCAGTGCAGCCTCGGGTGGCTAATGAGCCACAGCAGCTTTCCCTTGTTTTTCCATCCATGGTCAGCTCACGCCCGCCAGGGCAGGGCGGTACCACTCTGCCCTCACACTACCCATTCCTCCTTTGGCAGCTGTTTCCTGTCAGCTGAATCTGCGAATGGTGCGCTGTTGTTTTTTTTTTCCCTTTATCAGGTCTGTATGGGGTACACCCTCTCCCTCACCATGAATTCCTCCTCTGGCTTCAGAGAGAAGGAGACTCCTTCTCCATCATTCCACCTCACCTTATCTCAGCTCTTCCCAGAAAACACACAGCTTCCACCAAGAAAGCCAGCAAGTGGAGGACCTGCCTCCCACCTCTTGGAGTTATGAGCTCTGAGGATGCTAACACGTGCCTCATGGACCACCTGCGAGTACCAAGGATGGGTCATCAATACCCTGGGCATCGCAGGCCACCTTCTGCTTGTCAGGCCTGAAGCTGAGAGGAAGTGCAGCAGCTTAACAGCCTGATGGCAGGTTCAGGTTCTGATGCTGTGTAACACTGGGCGAGTTACTTCACCTCTCTGTTTCTCCATGTGTAAATGAAGCTTATTACTTCCTCAGAGCGTGGTGGTAAGAATTAAGTGAAATTCCTGGTGCATGACACATACTGCACTTTCAATAAAAGGGGCTGCTTTTATGTGTAGGGGGAGCGGACATGGCTTATCTTGAATGCTATCATTGCACTGGCTTTAAAACTCTCATTACCTACTCACAGAGAAAACCAGAAGTAAACCAGATAAATGCTCCCAGCAGCCTGGAGCCATTTAATTCCAATGGGAACTGGTGATATTGTTCCCAATTTCTACATGTCATGATTTAGGGCTCTCTCTGGGATTTCTGTCCCTCTTTTTACCCCTCCCATCTGAGCCAAAATAAATGGGCAGAACACCTCAGATCACTTCCAGGCTCAGCACAAATCAGCGGGCTGGGAGCTTCCCATGCATCTCACCTTCAGTCCTCGAAACTGTGAGAGCCTGGGAGAAGAAATCATTTTCTGAAACTAAAATAAGCTGAGGTGTGTGTTCTGCCAAAGCCCACCTCATCAAGGTTGACCAGAACTTTCTGGAAAGTGAGAAAGACATCACCTCCCCGACCCCATTCTTTCCTGGGTCCCTTAATTTTTCTAGCAGGGCCTTGAGGTCTATTAAATCATGGGCTTTTTCCAGTTCCAACTCCTAAAATTTAAACAAAGTCTGTCCTCCAAACCTCAACCGTACTCACGAGCTTTGCACACCATCAACAACAGAAACAAACCAAACCCACCCTGAGGGCAACCTGTGCACCCAAATCTGCACCGCCATCTTCCTTTCCGTTGTTACACCTGCCTAGACAGAGGCGTCCTCTACTCAGGTCTGAGGGAAGCAAAGCACCTCACGTTCAGGTTGCAAATGCCACCCAAGGAGTGCAGCAAGTCCGTGAGGACAGGCTGCTAAGATTTCATTAAGCAGAAAGCAGCTCTCTTTTCAAAATGTGAAGTCACACAGGTGAGCAATTAAGCCACTGAAAGGGAAGAAGGGAAAGGTTTCCTAAGGGTAATTTAAAAATGCAAAGCACTGTTATCTGTAAAACCGCCCAGGGCACTTAATTAACCATATGCCCCAGGTAGGCATTAAGCCTGGTCTCCTAACCCCCAGAACCCAGAAAGGTGAAACTGAGTCCAGCTTCCCAGACAACAGATGCTGTACCACTGTACTGGAGGCCTGGGGCGTGGCTCAGGGGTGTGTGTGGTGGGGGGACTCTCTTCCAGACAGGTAATTAGCAGCAGGAGAAGGGCAGCGCCCCAGACCTGTGCTTCCACCACACGGGCCACTGGCCACCTGCAGCTGCTTATTTTTATTAATTAAAACAGAACAGAACTTAACATTCAGTTCCTCATTAGCCACATGTGGCTACTTAAATTTAAATTAATTAAAATGGAATAAAACTTAAAATTCAGTTCATTTGCACCGGCCACATCTCACAGCTACACGAGGCCTGCAGTTCCCACACTGGACAGCGCAGAACAGGCCGTTTCCATCACTATAGGAAGTCCTGCTGGACACACTGCTTCAGGCTACGAGACTCTCCAAGTTCTTTCCTTGCTAGCAGGATTTGGGTTTCATTTTTACGGCACATATCTGACTACCAAGCATTGTGAAATCAGTTCAGTGGGACAAGACCAGCTTTTCTTCTTCTTGATGAAACAGAAGGTAATAGCATAGTGCATCGTGTGCCAATGCAATAAAAATTTCAGGTCATAAAACATTTTCAATGTTATGCAGTTTTATGTATACACACACAGCTGTACATTTATAGTTATATATCTACTGGGCCACAACATACAATGTATTTCTTCCTGTGGCTCAGGGTGAGAAGTTAGATCCCCTGCACTACGGCAGGTCCTTGTCTACAGATATTGGGGTGCTCCTGCCCCCACTCATCTTCTCCTTTTCGGGATGACTCAAATCACGAGGGCATGAGGCAGAGCGTCTGCTGCACAGAACCACACGCGGGTTTCCCTCCAGCCCCGATTCTGCCTGTGTGCTCTTCCCTGGGCACAGAGCCAGGCCACCGGGAGGGTCCACACACTTGCCTGGGCTCCAGCGCCTGCATGGGCAAGGGCCAGAGAGAGGTGGACAGACAGCCCCACGGCTGAGCCCACGCCCATATTATGGCTTGCAAAGTCCGGCCCCTCTACATTTACAGCAGAATAAAACTTGTCGGAACATCACCAGTGAAGAATGAGAAGTGCCCAGAAGTCATTCTTGCTCCCTGGGATCACAGCTCCTTCCACTCCAGCTATAGTCCTACAGTTCACCAAGGCCAGTTCAGATAGAAACTGTTCAGAAAGGAACTGGAAAACCATCTCCCTCATTGTGACGGTTCATTTCTGTGTCAACGTCACCCAGGTATTTGGTCAAACGATATTCTAGATGTTACTGTGAAAGCATTTTTTCAGTAAAGCAGATTATTCTCTATAATGGGGGATGGGGCTTCATCTCCTGAGTTGAAGATCTGAATAGAAAAAGAGTGCTCTCCCCCAAAGAAGAGGGGATTCTGCCAACAGACGGCCTTCGCACTTGAACTGCAACACCGACGCTTCCCTGGGTCTCCAGCCTGCTGTCCTACCCTGCCGATCTCAGTGTCCACAACTGCATAAACCAGTTTCTTAAAGTTAATATCTGTCTACCCACCACTGCCCCCCCACCCCACACACACATCCTATTGGTCGTGTTTCTCTGGAGAACCAGAAGTTTCCCCAACTAATACACAATCAGATTCTACCCAAAGAAGGCTTTCTCATTGTTCAAGAGTCTCTCCAGTGCCACCTCCTCTGTGCAGCAAGCCCTGATTTCCTTTCCCAGCATAACTGCTCCTTCTATGTTCGTTTCTGCACTACAGTGCTTATGCCACATTTCTGCAAACAGAATTGTGCCTTATACCATGGCTCATATTTTGATGTTAAACATTGTTACTCAAAGCTTGATCTCTGAACCAGCAGCATCAGCACCCCTGGAAACTTGTTAGAAATGCAGAATCTCAAGCTCCACCCAGACCTGTGGACTCCAAATTTCCTTTTTAACAAGATGTTCAGGTGATTCAGATCACATTAAAGTGAGAAGCACTCTTTTAAACAAAGCTTCTCAACTTTGAGGAGCTTTTAAAAATACCAACGCCTAATTCCTATCCTTAGACAGTCTTACGATACTGCTCTGTGGTGCAGCCTGGACATCAGGGCATTTAGATCCTTCCCAGTGGCTCCTAGTGCGCAGCCAAGCTTGAGGACCACTGTAAATGAACCCCTCATTTTTAAAGAGGAATTGAGGCCAGTGATGTTAAGAGGCTGTGTTAGGCCACAGAGTAAGTATCAAGAACAGGACCCCACAAAGCCTTCCTGTCTCCCTAAAAATGTTAGGGTGAAAGAAAAAGATCCGTACGCACTGTCAGCAGATGTAAAACAAAACCTGGGTCATCCAATACCCATCTGACGCAGGACACCTCACCACACCAAGTGCATCCTCTGTAAAGAGCCCACGGGATTCTCTATGAACACAGAGAACTGCCGAGTTTAGACAGGGTCTCAGGAACCCGTCCCATTTACAGTGACTGTGAAACACCGAAACCAAGTGTAAACTAGGGCTGGGAACGACAGGAGCCACCCCAGTCTAGGGTGACCCAAAACGTCCCTCAGACACAGGCACTGCCTCAATCAGCTCCTTCATTCTCGGCTGATCCTCAAGTCTTTGCTTGCACAACTCTGTGGAAGGTACCAGGTGACATTATTGGGCCTTCTTAGTGTTGCCAGGTGCTGCGGCTTGTCCATTTGAGTTGGAAGACAGGGAAAAATGATGGGCGAAGTAAATAGTTACTTTCCTTTCAAGACCCCCTCTGGGTTTTGTCTTTATGCCAGCCCGTGAAGTCCTCTCACTCCGCTGCTGGGTGGTGATCAGTAACTACGAGCTTCCCACCCACAGTTTATTCACGTCATGTGCTCTTCCTTTTAGGATGGGCGACCGCGTGCAGAGGGGGCCCGTCTTGGGCGGACACCGGCATGAAGAGTGGCTGCACCCAGCCAATTACTCAAGTGTGACAGGGCACAATGTTCTCTATTGTCTCCTTCCTTTTGGCCTCCTATCAACTGTCCCCCCTGCCCGCCCCCCCACCCCCCCCTACAATTCTGGCCTGGAGTTGTTTGGAATGATTGTCCCTTTAATCTGCTGCTGACAGTACAGTATCTTCTTGGGCAAAACTAAATCTTTCCTTAGGGTAATGGAGAACCATCTGTTTAATGGGGCACCTGCAGAAAAAGCTAACCCCAAACACCCACTGTCATGATAAGTTTGTGCCCAGAAATTATACCAAACACCACTGAATTCCTACTCGACAGCTGGTAGTAGCAACTACCCACATAGGTGTGTTCTCAGTAGTGACAGTAAAGGGGAGAAAACACACACCATCAAGGGCACAATGCATGTAGGCAGGCACACACACCCATATACATGTATATACACATGTTTACACACACAGGTGCACACACTCACACACACTCTGTTGGCAAGCAGCTTTCCTTCCCCCTTTGTCACATGACCTATACCACTTTGTTCCCGGAATGCATGTGTTGTATCCCTTGAAAATAAAAGGAAGGCTATCCCCTGTTATAAAGGAGAGCTGTGTGTGTTTGTGCAACAGATTTTAAAAAATATACCCTGGCTGGGTGGCTCAGTTGGTTGGAGCATTATCCTGTGCACCAAAAGGTTGCATGTTCAATTCCCAGTCAGGACACATACCAATGCTGTGGGTTTGATCTCCAGTCAAGGCAGACACCGGAGAAAACTGATCAATGTTTCTCTCACTCATCAATGTTTCTCTCTCTCTCTCTTTTACTCTCTCTAAAACCAATGAAAACATATCCTCAGGTGAGGATTAAAAAACCAAACAAATAAACAAACGAACCAAAAAAAGGTGATTAGCCCTGGCCAGTGTGGCTCAGTTGGCTAGGCGTCATCTACAGACCACTAAAAGTTCATGGGTTCAGTTCCTGGTCAGGGCATGTTCCTGGGTTGCAGGTTCTGTGCCCAGTTGGGGTGTATATGAGAGGCAGCAGATCGATGTTTCTCTCTCACATCGGTATTTCTCTCCCTAAGTCCCTTCCTTCCCCTCCCTTTGGAATCAATAAAAGAAAAAAACAAAACAAGACCAAGCTGATCAACCAGTTGACAGCAAGGAATGGTAATAAAACAGCACTTAAAAATATTTACCAAACCAAATAATTTTGCCCAGTCCGCGTGAAGCTTTTAAAGTGAGTTATTGGAGTAGCCATACAAAGTGGGCACTGGCAGGGACTCATAAACCCACTCCGGTGCCTACATTTTATGGGTAAGGAAATGAAAGTCTAGAGAGGTGAGGTCACTTGCCCAAGGCCACACATCTAATTAGTTGTCGTGTTGGGACAAGAACCGCTTGTCCAGGCTCCCAGGCTAACACCCTGTGGCAGCCCCACGTCACCATCCCCACAGTCAGAAAGCAACTCCAGCAGAGGGTGATGACTTTTCTCGGAATGAGGGTTCTGAAGCTGCTCACCATCTACACCAGCACAGGTTTGGCTGAAAAGAAAACTCCTTGCAAAGAAAAGCAGAAATGAAAGCTGGAAGTTTTACAGATGCACCACCATCTCTTTGGAAGGCTGAAACCAACAAGAATGTCTCTCCCCACCACGGAGCACGTTCGGGCAGCAGGGGAAAGATGGGACCTCACCAGCCCTACTTAGTGGCATCTGGGTTCTGGCCATACAAGGTTAGAATTACAGAGAAATTACCCTATGACTAAGAACGTAGAGCTTGTCCCCAAACTCAGAGACACATCTAAGTACCCTCCTGAACAACAGTAGAGATTTTGGATCTTCATACACCCACTTCCACTTTCTGGAAGAACACCTTTTCCCTTCAGCCAATGCCAGACCAACTTTTGTTTCATCATAAACATCTATAGGTGCCTGGGGACAGTTTTCCCAGGTTCAGAGCATCACAGAATGTAAGAACTGGAGAATCACCCCAACCAAACAATTTTTCCCATGTTACTGTCTCATTCTTTTGAAAAATAAATTTATTTTCATCATGATCATATTTTTAAACCTTGAAAATTTAGAGATGCCAAAAACCCAAATCCTACAACCATACTAACCATTAGTAGTATCTGGGCTTGTTACCCATCAGATTTTAATATTCTAGGCTTGTATGCTTGCTTTAAACAAGGATATCATAATATACAAATACTTCTGAATCCTCTTTCTTTACCTATAATTATATCATTAAAGATCCCTATATTGTTGAAGTCTTCCTACACTCAGTTCCAATGGCTATTGATTACTAAATTAACCAACAGTATTTACTATATTCACCTAACCATTTCCCTACCATGGACCATTTGTGCTTATTTCCAGTGCTTCGGAAATATAAATAAGGTTTCATTGGACACTGTTGTGTATTTCCACAATTATTATTTGAGGTTATTCCCATAGGAGAGCTTCCCAGAAGCCAGCCTCTCCATTTTCCTCATCATTAGAGAAACACAAGCCCTAAATGATTAAATATCTGAGAAGGGAAAAAGGTGCCCTCTCTAGAGTCCTGGGTTTGGTCCTGACTCCGTTCTCAAGGGTCGGCTGTGTGAACACCAACAGGCCACTCAGCTCCTCTGAGACTCAGTTTCCCTCAGGCAATGGGGACAAGTCCCTCCAAGGCCTGTCACGACATTCTGATCGCCAGGAGTATTCTTTTCACTACTCACACACTCCTCCACGAGATGCCAAATCATTCAATCTTCTACTTCTGTTTTTCACATCAGCTGCTTTCCAGCTCAGGAAAATAACTTAGTCAAAGCTTGCCGTGGGGCCGGATTTGTTTAAGCGTGTGGGGGCTGTGTGGATCAGGTCCAGGGCATGCAAATCATGGCAGCGGTCTCTAGTCCAGGGCACTGCTTTCGGAATCCAGGTCAGCCGTGGCATTCAACAGACCTTGCCTCATACCTGGGAGTGTTGACCACAGCACACCGTGACAATGATAAACACACACAGGCCTGCAACTGGGGACTTCCCGGAATTCAGTCATTGGGGGGAGGGATCTGGCCTCTGGCTCCTGTCATAGTTCTCCAGGAGAGTAGAGAGGCCCCTGTCACATCCCTAATAGATCCCTGCAGGTAAGAACGCTGCACTCAGCCCAGAGCACACCAGAACAAAGGAAGCGAGGCAGCATTACTGCTGTCTTTACCTGAAACACACCGGAGTTTGACATTTATTGTTGGCCTTTAAAAAATGAGTTACAATCAGCAAAGAAGGGAAGGTAATTAAGTGATATTTTCTCAATCTTTCAACATCCTGTTTGAAGAGTGCAGTTCCCTGTGCTGCTGCCTCCTCAGTTAAGGAATTAGGTGATGAGAGCGCCATTCAGTCATTTCCCCCTTTTCAGATGTCGTCTGCGACCATCCTACGGCCTTTGCACAGTCACAAAGGAGAGCAAAACCGCACCACAGATTGGCAGCACGTTGTGAGGGCAAACACGCAAGCTTTACCGTCGGGCACACCCAGGTCAAATTTGACTGCACTTCTTTTCATCTGGATGAACCTGACAAAATACCCAATTTTGCAGAATCTAAGACACCACTGTAAAGAGCTATGATTATTTTACTTACTAACAAGAAAGAAAAGTCTCTCCCAATTAAACAATGAAATGACATTACCTATAAGACACAGCCCTATTTTAGATTATAAAGTATATGAGAAAAAGTCTTAGAATGATATGTGACATTCAACCTCTCTACAGTTAAATTTCTCAGTGGGAAGACAGAGATGCTACAAGCCCACCTTAAAGGGCGGCTGCGAGGTGGGAGTCAGTGACATGGAACCACACCTGGCTCTGGGCCGGGCCCACAGTAAATTGTCCTAAATATTAGTTCTTCTCATTTCCAAAGTGATGGGGGTAGGCTCTGGATAGATTATAAGGCCTTTCAGAGTAGATATCAGATTTTATACACCTTTGACCTCTTCTCACCTCCCATGACCTAGAATATTGCCACACACATTGTAGGAACTCAATAAGTGGACAATGAATATAAATAAATGAGTTGAAAACTGACAAATACCCAAGCAGGGACCCCTTATTGAAGGATGTGGCCCGTGAAACTCCACTGGCTTCCCCAGCCCTGGGGGCGATGCGCACAGCTAGCACTGCCATCCTGGGTCATCGGGGCTGCAAAGGAGAAAAGCAAGTATCAGCTGCTCAGGGCACATCCCCCGTGGAATCCCCGATGCACGCAGGCTGTGGATGGCGGCCCACTGCACTTGAGTAAACACAAGTAGCTACGTCTCTGTCTCAGCTCCACAGACAAATGCAGCATTGTGGTACACCTGGGCCTCCTGGGGAAAGCCAGGCTGCCTCTGTGCCCTAGATATGAAAGGCTGTGCATATCAAGTCAGGCCAGCTACATCCCCATGGGCTCTAAACCTGTCCCCCAGGACTCTCTGAGAGTGTTATTGTGTGGCCTAAACAAATGCCCCGCGTGGGTGGTGCTGGAAGGAACAGAAGTTCAGACAAACAGAACCATGAGGCGTTTTCCCCGGTCAGTGTTTATACCTGCTGCTGTGCTCCCCTCTGGTGCCCCTGCTCTACTGGAAAAGGGGAAGAGACAAAGCAGGGAAAGAATCTCATTTTCCACCACCCACTTTTGACTATTCCTGTTCATGGAGGAGACAAGAGGAGAAGCCAATGACAAATTTAAATAACAAGTAATCTAAGATCCTTACTTTGCCCTTGACTTCAGTCAAGAGACATCTTCCCGGAGACACACTTAGGCTGTATGTCACATCCTCACAAATGCACACTCACCTCTCCGTCTAAGCTCCCATTGGCTGGAATTTCACATTCCCGGTTCCCTAAGGAATGCTCATACAAAGGGATATTGCTTTTGGGAAGTGAATGAGACTTCAAGGGGGAAAAAAGCAATAGCAATTAAGAATGTAGCAAATTACCTATTTGTCGAGCCTTTCCCCTCGGATGAAGGGGTGGGGAGGAGTGGAGGAGGGATTCAGTCAGAAATCTCTGTTCCCTGAGTCACACATGTGTGGAAATGGGGTAGAAAGGGACCTTCCTGGGAAGTCAGTCTTCCCTCGGGAACTGGCTGGCAGGTGTTCCCTCGGCTTCACAAGGGACTCAGAAGCCTGCATCTAGCCCCTTCCCACCACTGCTCTTCTTTGCTTCTCTGTGCTTTAGGCCCCAGAAGGAAAGCCTCGCCACTTTGCTGAGAGGGCGGAGGAACGGGTTCCTAGAGCGAGGCTGCATTCCTGCCCTGGCGTCGCTCGGCCTCAGCCTCCTGGGTGCCTTCTGCTACCAAAAGTACCTGTGATGACCCCCAGGTGGGCAGGGGTGTCATTTATCTCTTGTTCTTTCAACATCTAATGGGGATTTTAGGAAACTTTCCACAGCACATCTCCTTCCTAATAATAATAAATAGTCATGACCATACCTCATTAAACCCCTCCCCATTACTTCTCACACACCAGCAAACACTGTGTAGATGCTCTATCATCCTGTACCTGGGGGAAAACAAAACACACCCAGAAGTTCTAAATTCTCAAAAACCCGCATTTAGGTTAAGCATAAATAACCGCTGTGTTCGCTGTTGAATCCCCAGCCTCACGGTCAGTGCTGAGTGATAGAACTTTCCACGACAATGCAAATGTTCTGTGCTGCTCTGTCCGAGATGCACCCACCAGCCAGCTGCATGTGGCCTTGGACCACTTGAAATGTGGCTACGGTAACTGAGAACCTGCATTCTTTTTTTTTTTATAGTTTTAATTTATGTAAATCTAAAGAGGCACATAGGGCTAAGGGCTACCGTATAGTGAAGCACAGATCCAGAGAGGGCCTGATACATGCACAGCTGGTGCCAGTAAATATTTGCTCAGGGGAGGAAGGAATGGATGGTGGCTGCTCACCATTACTAGGTCCGGGTTAAACAGGACCCTCATGTTTATTGAACCCTCACTTTAAACAAATCTCTGTTTAATTCAACAACCTTCTGAGCTAAGTACTTTTATGATCTCTGTTTTGAGATGAAGAAACTGAGGCTCTGAAGAGTCATGTAGAGAACCCACAGCCACACAGAATGCAGCAAAGGCACAACGCAGCCCCGGCAGTGCGATGAGGCAGAACTTACGGCCGGTCAACTTTGCCACTGATGAAAAAAGTGCCTCGCTTTATTTTCTGCAGGGTGACACCAAATTCAACAAGGAAATTTTCCATTTGAAATAGAGCAGTAAAGATACCAGTGTGTCATGTTGGGAAGCTTTTAGAAGCCTGGCCACTGTACTCACTGACCTATCAAGGCTGTGTTCACTGACCACTGGATCCCAAGTCAAGAACTAACTATTCATTCCATCACTCTGGCCGTCCCCTGAAACCCCCTCCAGGACGGCAGAGGACTGGGCAGCAGCCTCCCAGTCTCCATGAGCTGTCGCCTCCTAATGTTGACAAGCATGTCCACATGTGATGCCCTGAGTGTCCTTGTCCAAGAAGATCCTTTCATCCAACATTGACCCTTGGACCATTAGGGACTCGCCCATATAACAAAGGCATAGGAGTTTCCACCACCATCCGGCAGGAACACAAAACCAGGAACTGAGTGAGGCCAGCTCACCCTCTCCTCGGCTGACCCTGCTCTCCACCAGAGCCTGCCCCTGCCTCCATCCCACAGGAAGCGGACTCGATTTTTGCACCTCTTTTCACACCTTAAGACTGCTTTGTGGGCTCCTCTCAATGGGGTTCTTTCCAACAACCCTGCAAGCTGTTTGCTTTGCCTGCCCCAGAGCTGTGCCCTCTGTGCCAGTCACCATGGGGACCTAAGGGGGAGAAAGATGCAAGTGGAACTATGGCTGATGGAGGAAGTGGGGAGGGGATTGCTGAGGAAAGAATTTTTTAAATTTTCATAAGAAAAATTATTCATCATTTTGGACATTCTTAAGCCACTCTAACTTTGTCCTAGGTGGCCGACCATAGGAAACAATTTTCTTCAGTGTTGCTACAGAACCAGATGGTTCCTTTGAGAGGATTTTTCATCACAGAGCCTTCCACATCCTGTTTCTCAGGTATGAAATCCTACCCCCTCTGCATCCAGTTTTAGCCCAACCTCCTCCAAAATGTCTTCCTGGGCCATTCCAGCTCTCAGGAATTCCTCTGTCCTCAGGTATCAGGTAGCATCCATTATCTGCAAGGCCACCTCCGCAGGGACCCTCGCTGAGGGCACTGGGGACCAGTGTGGCCTTTCCTCACAGGCCCTACACACGTTATCTCTAACCTCACACTCAAGTTCCCCACTCGGCAAAACAAAAGCTCAGCAGTGAACTAGATGCAGCCCTTCTGGAAGACAACTTAGCAAGCACTCACCACGAGTAGGGAAGCCCTTCAGGTCTCAGCACTCTGCTGCAGGCCCCCATGCACACTAACAGCACCCGTATGAGGGGCGTTTTGTTCAAACAGTTGCTCTGGTTTTTTCCGTTTGTTTTAGTGCCCTTTGCAGACTGGCCCTGGGCAACTGGTTACTCAGGCGGTTGACCCTTAATTCAACACTGACATTTTTGGGTTACTCAACTGTCTTAAGCAAACACTTCCTGGCACTGCAATATAATGATTCATTCTGTACTTAATCATATATTTTGCTGCATTGTTGTTGTGTTTGTGAATGCTTATCTTTTCTCAAAGACAAAGATCCTATCTTACTATCTGGGGTATTTCCCACCACAGTTAATATCGTGCTACAAGCATTCAAAAGTGTTTATTAAATAAAAACAAATTTTTAAAAAAAGAGAAACACTCTTCAGACACTGTGCCAAATACGGGACTACAAGGTCCTGGAGCATCTCTGATCATCTTCAAGCTGGAAGTGTCCCTCAGAGAACGCTCAGCAGCAAATCGTCAAGCCCTGGGCCACGCTGGAGCCCAGTCAGGGGCATCCGCTCACATGGTCATCTCGCTCTTTTAAATAATGCACCACTTCAGTGAGTAGCTGGCAAAGCTAATTCCATTTGGCTTGGGGAATTATTTCAACTGTATCTAATTCCAAGCTCAAAAACAAAGGAAAAGATTTCAAAACCAGAAATCTCTACCCCTAACATAACAACATAACAAATCACAAAACCAATGCTTACAACTCGATAATAAGAAAAACAACCTAATTTAAAAATGGTCGAGAGATTTAAATAGACATTTTACCAAAGATATATGACTAGCTAATAAGCACCTGAAAAGGTGTTCAACATCATTAGTCATTAGGGAAATGCAAATCAGAATCAGAATGAGATACCACTACACACTAATTACAATGGCTACACAGTAATCAAAAAGACTGACAATAGCCAAGTATTGGTAAATGACATAGAGAAATTAGAATTCTTGTATGTAGGTGGTATAAATATAAAATAGACAGCTACTTTGGAAAATAGTTTGGACGTTTCTTAAACAGTTAAATATATATATATATACCTTATTACCCAGCAATTTTAGTCCTCGATATCTATGCAAGAGAAGTATAAATATAGGTCTACAAAAGACTTGTATGCAAAGGTTGATAGCAGCATTACTCAAAACAGCAAAAAACTAAAAATAATACAAATTTCCATAAAATGGTGAGTGGGTAAACAAAATGTGGTATGTCCATACAATGGAATATTACTCAGCAATAAAAAAGGAATAAAATTCTGATACATGAAACAACATAGATGAACATCAAAACCATGCTAAGTGAAAGATGCCAGATACAAAGACTACATACATATGTTTCCATTTATATCAAATTTCTAGAAAAGGCAAATGGCAGAGACAAAAAGCAGATCAATAATTGCCTGGGGCTAGGGGTCGGAATGGGGATTGTCTGCAAACAGGCATAAGGAAACTTTTTGGAGGTTGGAAGTGTTCTAAAACTTTTTATGTAGATAATGGCACAGCTATATAAATTTACTAAAAAAAAAAAACACTGAATCACTTACAATGAATGGGTAAATTTTATAATATATAAAGTATATCTCAATGAAGCTATTTTTTTAGAAAGCAATGCTAAAGCTGAAAATGAACTTAATTTGGGGCTTCAAAACTCGGTGGTTTCATTTTCTGGATATTATGCTACCTAAAAGGGCATCTCAATACCACAAGGTCTCTCACAAATGGAAATTGGACATTTAAAAAACAATCCCCATCCTTCTGATGCAAAGTTATTTTTCTGCATTTTTAATGCTCTACAGGTCATTAACAATTCTCAAAGAAAGTCTAAACCCTGAGGCATCCCAGACTTGCCCAAACCTGAGTGGGTTGCTTCCCCAAAGCCCTGCTGACAGGTATAGAACTGGTCAAGGTGAAGGGTCACTGTGGCTCTCAGCGGTGCAGGTGTGAAAGCCTTTCTCTCAAAATCCCTTGGCTGGAGCCTAAACCAGAAAAAACATTTGCCTTCAAGGTCTTCCTGCTTAGAGGACAATGCTCAGAGATGTTCTCCAGGAGGCCCACACCTACCGACAAGTTTTCTCCAGACCTACACTTGCCTGGCACATCTGGCAGTATCACATTGCCCAGCTTGCCTGACCGGGGGGCCTTGATTCAGCCAAAATTTGTATTCATCAGGGTTCTTCAGAAAAACAGAACCAATAGGATGTGTGTATATACAGAGAGAAAGAAGTTAATTTTTAAGGAATTGACTCATGCAATTGTAGGGATTGGCAAGTCCAACATTTGCAGGGAAGGACAGAGGCTGAGGACCTAGGAAAGGGCTAATGCCGTTTCCAGTGCAAAGGCAGTCTGCAGGCTAAGCTCCTTTTTCCTCCAGGAGCTCTGTCCTTTTCCTGATTCCTGACTCCTTCCTGGCCATGGTGAGTTCCTGTGAACCCCACAGTGAGTTTCTAGTAATCCCATAAGCACATTCTAGATCACAAATCTGTGAAGCTAGTACTGGATTCTGAGCTAAGATGACCTCTGACACTGGCTCATGCACATTCCCTTTTAAAAATAAGAGAACTTTTAACTCTATTTTCTGAATCTAGCAGGAGGAACTCATCCATTATGAAAGTAAGAAAAAAAATATCTTCACAAGTGCTATTTGGAATAGGCTCAAGAATTAATCACATTGGGAAGAACTAATTATTTACTCAGCTTATGCAGACAACTAAGGGTCTCTACATGCCCCTGCCCATTTTAATGGTAATGCCAAACCTATAAGATAGGGTCTTTAACTCCATTTTATTGATGAGAAAACTGAAGCTCGGGGAGGATGGTTACCTCTGCCAAAGTCACACAGGTAACCTGTCAACCTTTCTTATAGTTGGTAAGTTTTATGATACATGACGTCTTATACAATGATGGTCTTTGCCAGGCCATAATTGTCCTAAGTCAAAATGTTAATATATAACTAATTGCGTATGTATCTCTTTTTTGGTGAAACCCTTAAAACATACAATTTAGTACCCATCCCCCTTTTTTTGGTGGGTTTTTCTTGGCGGGAGGTGGGTTCTTTCCCAGTTTCAAATATCAAATATCCAACTTCTTTATTTGGCTTCTTCTCACTCCAATTTAAACTTCTGCACAATTATACATTTTCAAAGTCAGATATCATCCACAAAATAATCATTCAACTGCACCTAATTTCAATTAGATGCAATGAGGTTGGTGAAGCTTGACTTTTCCTAACAGTAAATAGACTCATTTCTTTCATTTACATAATGCCTCAGGGCTTCCTCAACTCTACACCAAACCAACAGACCAAAATCATTTCTCTCAGTGCTCAGGGGCACAAATGCAATCACCTTGCTCACAGTCTTCAGCAAGAAAGAGCTCAAGAAGAGACTTTAAGAAAGAACTAGAAGCAGGGTTTGCTGGGATTTCAGAACAGTTACTCTCAAGTCCAAATGTGGCATTTCATTATCTGCAGCCATATCTCTGCTAATGTGGCAATCAGGACCGGAGGGGCTCTGTCTCAACTCCGTTTCCTCCCTGCTCTGTCGCCCGTTCCAGCAGCCCCCCTCAACCTTGAGCAATTGCTGACACTGAAGTAGGACAGGAAGGGTCATGCTGCTCCAGGTCCTCAGCTAATGATGCCATAAAAGTTGGGGCAAGACTGATATGTGGCCAGATCAAAGCTCCAGGAAGCCCTAAGCCGTATTCTCCCTTCCAAAGGAGCCTTCTATCCCATGGAGAGGCTCCCCCAAGGGCATCTGCATTACCGTCTCCAAAAATCATGGTAGGGACTGTGAAAATAGGCGCCATTACATTACACACAAAGACAATTTTACCATGGTGCCCCCACCAGGTTAATTATTCCCAGCAGAGGACTTCTTTTCCCCAAGGTGGAGGGCCATCATATCTATGTGTCTGGCTGCTACAGCCTCCACACCACACGGGCGCTGGAGAGAAATTCTGAATCTCAGGTCCCACCCTGGAATTTGTTTTTGTGACAAGATCTCCAGGTGATGTGACTGTATGCTAGGTGATGTGACTGTTTTTGAGAGGCACTGGGCTATTGCATACAGGACAAAAATGTTATGTACTGATTGACACATCCTATTTACAACCTTTTGCCTTCCCCAAGCATTCTTTTATTCAATGAAAAGGCATTCCCCTGTCATTCAGCAAACATTCCCTGTGTGCCTACTACTAGGTGCTGACTCAGTGCCTAGCACTGTCTAGGGGAGATAAGGCTTCCCCGGTGAGTAAAGCAGACAAGCGCTCCACCCCATAGTACTTTCATTCTAGCTGGGGAGACAAATAGCAAATAAGAGAATGAGCAAACAAATGAGATCATCTTTCCACCAAATGCCACCAAGAAGATAAAGAGGATGACAGAGGTATAATTGACAGGTGCAGGGGACAAATTTTTGATTGAAAGGGAAAGATCTGGAAGGGCCTCTCTCCCAATAGGACATTTCAGCTGAAACTTGAAAGTGAGAAAGTGCTCCAACTGGTATGGCTCACTTGGTTGGAGCATCCTCCCATGAACTGAAAGGTCTCAGGTTCGATTCCTGGTCAGGGCACATACCTGGGTTGCAGGTTTGGCTGGTCAGGGTGCATACAAGAGGCAACCAATCGATGTTTCCATTGGGCGAGGATTTAAAAAAAAAAAAAAGGAAAGAGAGAATGTGTAAGGGAGACCCTTCAAAGGAGTGAGAAAGAACCTTCCAGGAATAAGGATGAGCCATTTGTAAAGGCCCAGGGCTAGGAAAGGAGTTGGTATGTTTGAGGAACAAAAACAAGTCCAAGTACCTGGAGGGCAGTAAGCGTGGGAGAGTTGCCCAAGGCGTGGGGGAGATTACTAGGCAGGGCCATTTCAGAGCAACTAAGTCATAACAAGGAACTTGAATGCTGTCCCAAGTGCCATGAGAGCCATCAAAATGTTCCCACAGGGAATACACAGTGCCCTACATACATATGCCACTTACCTGTTGCATAGAGAATAAACTGATTAAGAAAGAAGAGCGAATGTAAGGAAGCCGTTGGGCAGCTTACTGCATAGTCTAGTGGAGTGGTCCACTGTGGGAGGACAAATTGAGATGTTTTGACTGACCCTGATGGCTGGCTGGGGTGTTGTGCTGCGCCCTGCAAGCCACACAGCTCTGAATGCGAAGGTGAGGCACCTGGCAGTTAAGGGACTTAAGGAGAGAAGCACACAAGGAAATCAACAGAGAGCTGTGTCATCACAGGTGCCAGTGAATGTGGCGCTATCTTTGTTAAATGAAACGAGCACATGCTTTTTGACCAGCAGCTCACATGTGTATCCTACAAGCGGATTGGTGTGTGTGCAAAATGACATATGCTCTAGATTTTTCATTTTAATGTTTGTTTAAGGAAAAGATTGGAAACAACCTAAATGTTGAGTAATAGGGAACTGGTTAAATAAACACTGATTTATCCATACAATAAAATACTATATAGCCAAAAATGGAAACAAGGATACTTTCACATTCTGGGTTTTTTATATACCTATATTTGTGTATGTGTGTGTATATATAGTGTATATATATGTTACCAATTGTGTAAAAAAGTTTTTAAAATTTTTATACACATAATGCCAGTACATCCTTCAAAAATCTTAACAAGTAGATACAAAAACTGCCTGTGGTTGAGGACAGGGACAGGAGGAACAAACATACTTCTCACTGTGTATTTTTATAGCATTTGAAATTTGTACCATGTGAATATATAACCTATTTAAAACAACTAAATAAAATTTAAATTTTAAAAAATGCATTAACATGGTGCAAGGAAAGATGGGGGCCCATGGTGCTGAGACCACAGAAGGATATGCAGGGGACGGGACTGAGGAAGGGGGGATCCTGGGGCAGGTAACACTGGGGCGGAGCCTTGAAAGATGAACAGGCATGCGTGACTAACAGAAGGCAGAACCATGTTCCTCACAGAGGCGGGGACTTATAATCCAATAGGGTCCATTCAAGGAAACAGCGGTATTTTCATTTAGCTAAAGTTCTTGGGGTTCCAGAAAAACCAGCAGCTCTTGCCTGTTAAGTCAAGAAGTTGGGGCTTTTCCCAGAAGCGATAAAAGGGAGGAGCAGTGGCACGATCAGGTCTGCAGTTCTTCAAGGCAATTCTGGCCACAGGGTGGGGAGGAGTTGACTGGAACCTAAATCAGAAACTAGGTAAGGACCTCATTCCTTTAATGGAAGAAGCAAAGATGCAGAAGAGGGAACAGAGACCAGAGGGATTAAGGAGTTAGCACTAACCAGATTTTGAAACTGACTCCCTGGGGGGAGGGGAGCAGTAAACAGGAATAAAGGAAAACTCCAATGATCTCACCTGGGCTGCCATTATCTGACAGGAGAACCTGTGGCAAAGAAGCAAATCTGGGGCGAGGAGAGGAAGAAATAGTACCAGAGGAGGCAGAAGGATGGGTTCGAGCCTGCAGGTGGATGTACTTGGGCACTTTCACTCAAATATCCGTATTTGTGTTGCTTCAATTGTAAAATGGAGCTAATATCTATCTTAGAGGATTATTTTAATCATGAAATGAAGTGTTTTACATACAGGACCTACCACATTGCCTGGGCCATGGTAGGTTCTTAACAAGAAGCACCCCTGGACACAGTAGAAATTATATATTATAGAGAAATCCCTAGAACAGAGAAATGCCTAGTTCACTTACAAATTAAAGAATGTTGCTATTCAATTGATTCCAAGTTTCATTCCTCTGGGTCTCTAGACCAGCCCCTCACCTTGACAGTGCTGTGACCAATTATGAGTGTGGACCCAGGAGCACAGCTCTCTCGCCACTGCCGGGCATGCAACTCACAGCCCAGGCTTTTGCTGAATGGAAAATGCACTAGGACTGGTCAAAACTGGCTTGTTTCGATTCGAGGCAAACACTAGCACCTATAAACCCCCAACGGCCAGACTAACCGGATAACTGTTTGGGGTGTTTCACTTCCTGTGTTGCATGTGTCAAACCTCTCACCGTGACAGCAGAGCAAACCCAGATGACCACCCCACCATGTGCTCACAGGCCCGACTCAAGGAAAGTGACCTCTGAGGAGTTTCCAGTGAAGATGGAGTCTGCAAGGAGAATAAACTCCAGCCCCCTCTAAATCCAATGCCCCCATGTTTTCTGTAATCACAATGACCTCAAACTGTCAAATTTTATTCCTGCAAAATCAGGAATAAAAAAAAAGCCCAAGAGCTACCATGAAGATGTGAACAAAACACTATTCCTTACGTCATGAGTATTAAACTAAGTCTATTCCTTATGTCTCTTACACTTGATTTTGAAGACGTACCTCACATTGGTCTTATCAAGGAAAAAAATCATAGGGGTTTTTGATAATAAGAAGTATCCAGAAATATGTAAGTTGCGTTTCTCTCAAAGCCAGTGCCCCCGAATACTTTCATGGCTAAAGTACCAGTGATGATCAGAAAAGAAGATGCTTTTTTCCCAAACTGCCACTCTCCTGGGCACACGCTCTAGAGTTGCTCTGTGGGTCTGACCTGCAGGCCTGTGCTGCCCTGGAGGGGAGAAGGGAGGCCAAACACAATCTTTCTGATATGACCAGTCATATGCCCTCCAGCAGACACGGGGCTCCACATGGACCTGTTTTATGCAAACTGTCCTAACAGATTTGTATTATAGGATAGCTATAATCTATTTGATATGCACAGATCCACTGTAAGCACGGAGGTTAACTACCCAACACATATGTAATACAAAACTGAAAAGAAATATTAGCCGGAATCCAGTGATATTCAATTCAAGGCCAAAGAAACCAAGCAACGAAAGTCAGAAGCGTAATAAAATTCACCTAAAAACTGACAGCTTTGGGCAGCCCATTTTATCTGATGTCCCATCAGAGTCAACAGTAGAGTGGCTGGTTAAGGCTGTTTTTTTAGGGAGGAGTTCTACATTCTTGTCACAGGCTTCTGAAGATAGAATTAAAATATATGTACATTTACCTACCTGAAATCCATACCATTTTTAAAAATAAAACATTTTGATTGACTTCTGGTAAAGATGGAGAGATAGACAGACGAGACTCACCTCTTCGCACAACCACATCAAAATAACAACCAAAATATAGAGCAACCATCACTCAGAAGCATCAGAAATGGAGTTGAATAGGAGTCTGGCAACTACAAAATAGAGTGGAATGGAAGTGTGACAACTATGGAATTAAAAAAACCACATCCATCCAGACCGGTAGAGGGGTGAAGACACAGAACGGGCTCGTCCCACACCCACCTGTGGTAGATAAAAGTTCAGGAGGGATATCTTAGGAGCAAGGACTCCCAGCCCAACACCAGGCCTCCCAGCCTAGGGTCCCAGTGCCAGGAAGATAAGTCCCCATAATTTCTGGCAGCAAAAACCAGCAGGGACTGAGTTGGTGGAAGAAATGCCAGAGCTCTAAACAGTTCCTCTTAAGAACCCACACACAGACTCACCTACTCAGACTCACTTCCTCTGAGCTCCAGAACCAGGGTAGCAGCTTGCAAGGCACCAGTGGTACACAGGGAGAAAGTGAAGTGCCTGACATCAAGGCCAGTAGAGTCCATTGTCGCTTTTCTAAAACCTACCCCCACAGAGCCAGCAAACTGGTGCCATATCTGAGACTCCATCAACCTGGCTAACACTGTTTGACCTACCTTGGAGATACCCTGACACTCTGCCCCATCCAACTTATGGGCCCACCCAAGCTTCCTTTCCATATGAATGGCAGGTATTGACTCAGGCTTCACAACTTCCTAAATCCTATCAAAGAAGCAACAGCTGGCTTCAGTGAGCCCCAGGCACAGAACTGGCAGTGGCCAGCTTAGATTCACAATTTGCCTTTGCATGGGAATCTCCAAGCCCAGCACAAGTAGCACCCATCTCAGATTGCTTTATAGCCCAGGAAGGGTGTCCTGGGCAAAACACAGGTGGGGATGCCCATGGCCTGCACCACCTGGGAAACCCCACAGTCTGCACACCCACTGGACAGCTTCAGTACATGTGGGTGCACCACCATCCTGCCCCTGCACAGCTGATCCTCCACGGAGGGTGGAGGTTGACAGTTAGTGGTCACAGCCAGTCCTTGCAGCTGGCTGGCCTGGGTAAATCCCTCCCATTGATCTGCCAACAGCCACCCAGGCTCAACTACAAAAGGAGGGTGTACTCAGCCCACAGGAAGGATGCACCTTAAGTACACAACATAGGTGATAGAGGAGGCTGTGCCACTGGACCCTACTAGACACCTACTATATTAGGCCACACTACCAAAACATGGAGTTCAAAGCAGCTCTACCTAATACATAGAAATAAACACAGGGAGACTGCCAAATAGACAAAGAAACATGATCAAATGAAAGAACAGATCAAAACTCCAGATAAACAAAATGAAGATAAGCAATCTATCAGATGCAGAGTTCAAAACACTGGTTATAGGATGCTCAAGGAACTTAGTGAGGATCTTAACAGCATAAAAAAGACCCAATCAGATATGAAGGACACATTAATTGAAATAAAGAACAATTTGCAGGGAAACAACAGTAAAGTGGAGAAAGCCAAGAATCAAATCAATAATTTGGAACATAAGGAAGTAAAAACAACCAATCAGAACAAGAAGAAGAAGAAAAAATCCCCCCCCCCAAAAATGAGGATAGTATAAGCAGCCTCTGGGACAACTTAAAGAGGTCCAAAATTCACATCATAATGGTGCCAGAAGGAGAACAGAAAGAGCGAGAAATTGGAAATCTACTTGAAAAATAGTGAAAGGAAACTCCCTAATTTGGTGAAAGAAATAGACATGCCAGTCAAGGATGCACAGAGTCCCAAATAAGATGGATGCAAAGAGGCCCACTTCAAGACACATTATCATTAAAATGCCAAAAGTTAAAGATAAAGAGAGAATCTTAAAAGCAGCAAGAGAAAAGAAGTCAGTTACTTACAGGGGAGTTCCCATAAGACTGTCAGATGATTTCTCAAGAGAAACTTTGCAGGCTAGAAGGGATTGGCAATAAATATTCAAAGTGATGAAAAGCAGGGGCCTACAGCAAGATTGCTCTACCCAGTAAAGCTATCATTTAGAATCGAAGGGCAGATAAAGAGCTTCCCAGACAAGAAAAACTGAAGGAGTTCATCACCACCAAACCATTATTATATGAAATGTTACAGGGCCTTATTTAAGAAAAAGAAGATCAAACTATGAACAATAAAATGGCAAAAAAATACTTATCTATCAACAATTGCATGTAAAAAACAAACTCAGCAAACAAGAAGAACAGAGACCGAATCATGGATACTGAGGGCATTTTGATGGTTGCCAGATGGGAGAGGGGTGGGAGGAATGGGTAAAGAGGAGAAGGGATTAAGAAGTACAAATAGGTAGTTACGGAATAGCCATGGGGATATAAAGTCAGCATAGGAAATGGAGTAGCCAAAGAACTTAACACACATGACCCATGGACATGAACAAGGTAGGGGGATTGCCTGAGGGAGTAGGGGGTGCTGGTTGGGGGTGGACAAAGGGGTAAAAATCAGGACAACTGTAATAGCATAATCAACAAAATATCATTAAAATAAATAAATAAATAATAAATAAATAAATAAATAAAACATTCTGTTCCAAGATTACATAAATTACCATTGGTTTCTGGGTGCTGTTCCTGTTCCTTCCCAAATCTTCCTTTGTAATTTTTCTCTACTGTGGCATTCTGTGCTGTCTCTTTCCTCACCAATAAATTTCCAACATTTTTCTTGGGAGAGTAAGGAGTGAGCAATCTTCTTGGGATTGTCTTAGGTAGTGTGAGAAGTGCTGGTGGACAAAACACTACCCTTTTTCTTCCTCTGAGCATGGCAAAGATGATGGGACCCGCACTCTGTCTGTGATTGTTCACACTGCCTGGGTTAGGTGGGGGACCGATGATGAGGGGTGGTGAGCTCATCCCAACCCACTTGTCAACACTAGGCCTGAAAACTATTCCTGACGGGAATTCAAGAGGGACTACTGCTTGCCTCCACGTGAAACTGTCACCGTTGGGCCTTTTCCCACACAAAGGTTCAGTGCCTCTGGAACTACTGCTCCCATGCCCTAAAAACTGAAGATCTATGAGTCTCCATCTGAGCAGAAGAAGACAATTCCTGGACTGCCGCACGAGAAAGTTAAAACCCTCTGATTTTTAACAAACCAGTCTTCTCTAACACATGAACCTCCCCTGAAGCCTGAAGACGTCCCAGTAGATAATAGATCCCCCAACTCCGGGCATCCAACCACTCCAGCTATCCTTGCTTTCAGCGAAGACAAGATAATTACGGCTGATTGTCACATGTCTAATTTCACACTAAGCTAACTCATGGAGGAAAGTAACCAACTATCCTAGCAGGGCGGCACAGCAGCTAAACGTCAGATCGTCTATCGCCCCAGGAAAACCAGAGACATTTGTGGAGCTCTTTATTCATACGTTCCTGGGCGCGCACTCGCTTCTCACAGGCGCGCAAGCACACACTCAAGCAATACACACACAGCACGGGACTTAGTTTTCCCTTCCTCAGAGCAACCATTCACAGTTCCCAACATCTGATCCGCCTCATCCTCATCCCTAGAACACACGCCTCCTCTAGCCTCAGCGCCACACACGTGGGGAAGCGCGCCCAGGTGGAGCCAGAAGGGAGGAGGGGAGCGCAGAGCTGGAGCGGGCCAAAGATGAGGGAAGAGGGCGCTCGAGTGGGATGTGGGATCTCAGGTCCGCGTTAATGTCATGTAACTGCTGGGAGGACGAGTGGGAGAAAGGAGAAAAGCTGAGGGGAAGGCGAGGAGAGGAGGCGAGGGGGACCCGGGCGGGGTCAGGGGCAGGGAAGTGGGGGAGGGGCCGCTCACCCAGGGTTTTGACAGCGATCTGCCTGGTGAGAGGCGGAGGTAGGTTGATGCACACCAAGTCCACGTCCTGATGCAGCAGCACCTCGTCAATGCGACTCGTATAGAAGGGAACGCTCATCTCCTTGGCCAGCTCCTCCGCTTCCTCCGGTGTGCGGCCCCACAGCGCCTTCACCGCGAAGCCCTCGTCTTTCAGCAACGGGATGATGACTCGGGCCGTGAGGCTGGTGCCGAACACGCCCACCCCGGGAAGCATGGCTGCTCGGGCTCGCCTGGTTCTGCTTCAGCTCGGCTCTCCAGTCCAACACGCGCGCCCACACCCCTCTAGCCAGTCCTGTGCCCGGCTTGCCTCTGTGCGCCAGCCGCCGTGCCCTGGGCAAGGAGCCCGGGTGCCGAGAGCGCACCCAGCTGCAGGCAAAGCCGTCTCTGGGAGCCTCAGTACAGTGACTGCTGCAGTGTCCGCCACGCGGGGCTCCAGTCCTTCCCGGAGGCGGCGGCAGAGACGCCCCCAGGGCACCCGAGGCCCCGAAACCCCGCGGAACCTCGGTTCAGGCAGCACACCCGCCGCAGCGCCAGCCGGTTCCGTGCGCCCCGCGGAGGCCACTCCATGGCCGGCTCATCCCCGCACCCGCGCCACTGCAGCCTGGGACTGGCTCTCTCCCGCGTCTTTTCCGCAGCCGGCCAGTGTCGCACGCTCAAGCCTTTACAGGCTGCCAGAGCCCGGAACGGCTCGGCTGCGGGATCCCCTTTCTCGCCCGCTCCCGGCCCGCAATGAAATAATTCAGCGGCCACCAGGAGGCCGGCTAAGCACGAGGCTCCGAGGGCGCCGCGCGCGGATCTTAAACTGGAACGTGGTAGCGGCGACCGCAGAGGCCACGACCCGGCGCCAGCCTTCTCATTCTGCTGCCATCTTCGCTCGCAGCACAGCTCGGGCGGCCTCGGCCCCGGCCGGCTCTGCTCCGGGATCCCGAGGGGACGAGGGCGGAGTTGGGGAGTTTGGCTGTCAGCGGCCGAGTGTTCCTGCACCGCCCCCGCCGCTGCGCAGCGCGCCATTGGCCGCCGCGCGCCGCCCCCACCCTGCCGCGGCGGCGGGCTCCGGGTGCGCGCTGCGCGGGGCCCAGGAACCCAGGCCGACTCCTCCCAGGCGCCGCCTCACTCGCCTCCTGGCCCTCCACTCCTTCCCTTTCTTTGCCCTCCACCACCTCCTTCTCTTTCTCTCTTCTTTCCAAACCCCGCCCCAAGCAAGCTAATAAATCTCTCAAGTCAGGGCGCGCCCTCGAGGACGAGCGGGCGGTCCCTGGGAAGACGGCAGCTGGTGCCTGGCCCCAGGGCCAGGGGTCCCAAGGAGGTGTGAGCAGTGGGTAATTACAGCTTCTGTTCCGGGAGCTTTTTCCGCGTGCGGGAAACCGTACTAGGGAAGCTTTCCAGGCATTCTCTCTTTTAATCTTCTGACCACCCCTAAGGTTATTAGGAACCCATTTAACCGATGATGTAACTGAGTCCTGGGAAGGTTTAGTGACGTGGGAAAGGTTACACTACAGGTAAGCAGCTGACCTCGGATTAGAAACCTGACTCCAAAGGAGCGATGAACTGGAGAGTTCTCGTCTCTACTAAAAACAAAAAAAATTTTTTTAAATTAAAAAAATTTTTAAAAGCCTGCTCCAGTCGTGTGCCACCCCTCCATTCGCGCACTCGTGGCCCAGCGCCTTCCTCCCATACACTCTTGTCTTGAAAATCTAGCTCTGCTTTCCCACGTGAGGCCGACATCTGCATAAACGCTGTTGTACTTAGCGGCCGCAAACGCACAGGGGTCCCGGAAGGAGCTGCAGCACACGAGTGTCCACGTCTCTGTTGAGAAACGCAGGGGTGACCCTGACCAGATGCCACACCCGCCCCTCGGTTTGGCTCAATGGCTCCTTTCACCGCCGCTTCACATGGCCTCCACTCCCTTCCTTGTACCCGGTTGACAAGTACCTAAGCCTTGACAAGTACCGCGGTGGAGGGGAAGGCTCGAGCTTGGGGACCCTGAGCTTATCTGGTTTCCCGCCATTTCCTCAGGACCTATCTCACTGACTGCCTGGGATGTAGTAGGCACTCAACAAACATTTGCTAAATAAATGAATGAATCTTCATTGAATGTCTGCTTTGCGCCCACTTGGTGGTGGGAGAGGAGACCCAAAACTGAGGCAAGGGACCTCGTCTCTAGCTCAAAATCTCTGGAGAGGTCAGGGGTTCTGTCTTGTTTATCTCTTGCCTTCATCAGTCAGCTCAATGCAGCACACGTCTACCTCAAATCATGAGTGGATAACGTGGTAAGTACAGGGTGTGGGAGAAGTAATTCCTGCTTGAGTGTGTTTGGTAGCATAGTAATATATGTGTAATTTATAGTTTTAATTCAAACATTTTACCTAAAATGTCATATAGTGTGCTTGAGTGTGATATTATGTTACATAATTGCGTGCTTATGATTTTGTAATAAAAAGGGCCGTTATTTGTGCCAGACCCTGTGCTTGCAAGCCAAAAACAACTTGTAACAACTTGCAATTGAAGCAGGGCACAGCGGAGAGTGCAGGACACCAAGAAAACTTGTGTGTGGCAATGTGGGGAGGAGGCTGACCTCCAGGCCTTAGAAGAAAGGCCAGAGGACACTGAATGCTCTGGGTGGCTGCTGGTGGCTGGGGAAGGTGTGAGACAAAAGGAGATATCACCATCAGTATTGACAGGCTTCTTTTGAGCAGTCTGCAAAAACCAAGGCAGGAATGCCTACTGGGGCAAGGGTGCAGGCAATGCTGTTAGATAGACACAAGGCTCCCTCTCAGTATACAAGAGGCCGGATCACATGTCAGAGATGACGCTGCTCACAGGGAACAGGGGATGTGGAGCTTGGCATTGAGGTTAGAAGTGGAGCCAGAGCACCAGTGGCTGACTCCTGCCCCTGCCATTTAGCAGCTGTAGGACCTTAACTAAGTTATTTTACCTCTCTGCTGCAGTTTCGTCTGTAAAATCAGGTAATAATGGTATACACTCCAAAGGATTTTAGAGAATTATGAGGGTTAATTTTTATAAAGTCCTTAGAGTAGTGTCTGTCACATAGTAAACTCTATATAAATGTTAAATAAGCATGTAGAGTAGGTCTGTTACCAACATCATTTCTTGATATGAGGACAGTTGTGTAAGTGCAGCATTATCTAGCCGGTAAGGAGTTTTGTATTCTTTTAAATGGAACTTCACTCCTAGCTTCAGTGTGAATAAAATAAACCTTCCAACATGGGTGTCTAACCTTTTGGTGTCTCTGGGCCACACTGGAAGAAGAGTTGTCTTGGGCCACACATTAAATACACAAACACTAACATAAATTGATGAGCAAAAAAAAAAGTTTCAGGTAAATTTGCAGTTTTGTGTTAAGCTGAATTCCTAGCCATTCTGGGCCTCATGTGGCCCACAGGCTGCTGGTTAGACACCTCTGAATATCAAAAGAAATGATCACATTTGATTCTCATTAGAAATGTATTAAACAAACATTATCTCCATTTCATAGAAGACAAAACTGAATCTTAGCAGCCACTCAGACGCGTGGGTCCAAAACAGAATGTTCATTTCCTACCCTTCCTGCTGTTTCTCCCTCAGTTGTCTCATCTCAGTGAATGCCTCTGCCAGCCCACCAATACACCAAAGCCCTGGAGCCATGCAGGACTTCTCTCTGTCATATACTCTATAGCAGGGGTGTCAAACTCATTTTCCCTAGGGGCCACATCAGCCTCATGGTTGCCTTCAAAGGGTGGAATATAACTTTAGGACTATATAAATGTGACTCCTTAAGCAAGAGCTCAGCACTGCCGCCAGGTAGAAACAAGGTGCCACACCGGATAAAACAAGGTGGAGGGCCAGATTTGGCCCACAGGCCTTATATTTGCCACCTGTACTGTATTATATACCTGTTTATTTATCATCCATTTGCCTCAACAGATTATAAACTCACTGCGATTAGAAGTTTGTGTGTCCTGTTCCCTTCTGACTCCCCAGTGCCTAAAATTGCATCCAACACCTGCTGGACACTCAATCTACATATACTCTTCTAATAACCATGCATTGCTATGAGAACTGTATGAGTTAATATTTATAAGTTCCTTAAAACTCTGCCAAGTGCCATGTGCAAGACAAGTTTAAGCCCTAGAGAAGCAAGGCTGAGTATGACCACAGCCTGACCGCAGGTTGCTTATACCTGGTGGCTCATTGCTTGGGGGACGTGCATTGACAGTGGCACTACAGAGTGACAAATGCCATGGGGAGCCTACGGGGCATGATTTGGGAGCAGAGGAAGTCTTTGAAATCAGAATGGGAAGTCTTTAAAGACACAGAGAGGAGTGGGCTGGACCCACATTTTGAAAGACTTGCTGAAGTTAGGTAGAACAAAGAGGGGAGAATATTCATACACAGAAGGAAGCTAAAAATGGTCTAACCCAAGGTGGACGGGTGTCTGTGGAGGAGGCCAGGATGTGATGGAAAATCACTGAAAGACTTAAAGCAGACAGCAAACAATCCAATTGGCATGTTCAAACCATTACTCAGGCTGCACCGTGGAAGGTGGATGGCAAGGGGCACACCCAGCCCAGCCCTGCAAGGAGATCACTGCAATAACCTAAGAGCCAAAGAAGGAGGACCGAACAAAGGCGGTGGGCATGGCAATGAGGATGAGGGGCAGGTGTTTGAGGTAAAACAGGGTACCTGGTGCTCTGACAAGGGAACGGAATCTCCCTGGCCTCCATCCAACCTCTACTATTTGGATTTGGGTAAAGACTTTAAGCCTATTTCAATGTCATTGAAGATAATCGTCATGTAATTACAAAGAGAACATTCTAAACCTTCTTTTAGAAATAAAAATAGAAAGGATTCATTTTTTATTCAGAGCTCTAGGATGATGGTACAATGGAATTTTCTGTAATAATTTAGTTTAATGATAATTCAAAATATTTTTATTGTAAAAGTCACTTATACATATTACAGAAATTTCAGAAAACAAGATGACTTCTGCCTTAGTCACTCCACCCTTACATAGCCACTGTGAATAACTTGGTTTATTTGCTTGTACAATTTTGGAAATAATATTTTATTGAAAAATAAAAGGAAAGGTCTTGCTATTTAGTTAGATTTGTGTATTGGTCTTTTTGATAAAGGTAAAAGCAGGCCTTAGTTATTTATAGCAGAGTATAAATACCCAATATCCTAATAAATCTTAGTATTTGTGGAATGAAATATTCTCGCCCTTTGTAGAACTATAGCTTTGCCAAAGGAAAAAGCTTGAATCGTTATGGCTGCTGAAGATCCTATAGCAGTTCTACTAAACCGTTCTAATGCTCATAGTGCTGAAATGTATTCCTGAACGGGTATTCATTTGCAGAGTTTTAATAAGTGCACATTCTTGTACTTAATAACAGCTGCCATGTATTGAGTGCTTGCTATGGACAAGGCACTAAGCTAAGCACTCTGTATGCATTTACTCCACAGTCCCTTCAGATACGGGCAGTAATCCCCATTATGACAAATAAAGAAACTGCTACAGAAAAAAGGTAACTTACCTGAGGCTAGTCATAGTGGCAAGCATTTCAGTGAAATCACCTGACTCCCAAATCACACTATGTAACCCCCAAGCCTGCTGCCCCTGAAGTTAAGTTAGATACCACAGCCCCAATTTGCCTCTGACAACAGGGCTCTTGGCCTTCTAGGGAAGAGAGGCACAGTTGCATTGTCCTTCTCCCTTTCCCCTAACAGAGGTCCACGGACTCCCTGAGGAGGGGTTCACCAGCGCTGCCACCCAGGTCAGGACAAGGGGTGGGATGCCCATGCTGCTGCTTCTAGGGAACTGGCACGAATGGGATGGTGTGGGCTACCTCCATCTCTCCCTGGATGTCTCCAATAGCCTAAAGACTTAGGGAGAGCTTTGAGCTTTTTTTCTCTTTTTAAAAAATGCTTTTTGAAAGGCAGTAACAGTTTATTTTTATTTATTTTAGAGAGAGGGTAACAGAGGGAGAAAGGGAGAGAAACCTCAATGTGTAGGCGCCTCTCCTGTGCCCCCAACTGGGGACCTGGCCTGCAACCCAGGCATGTGCACTAATTGGGAATTGAATCAGCGATCTTTCAGATCACAGGCTGGTGTTCAGTCCACTGAGCCACATCAGCCAAGGCCAGAGAGGGCTTTTAAAAGCATTGGCCAAGTCACTGACTTGTTGAAAACCCTCCGCTGCTGCTCTCCTGAACTTGTAATGCGATCTAAACGCCTCAATGGAACCCAAGAGGCTCTCTGCTGTGTCCCTTCTCTCCTTTGTCTGATACCACTCACTCCTGAGCCGTCAGTCCTCTGTATCAGTCACCTCGCCTCCTCTTGATTCTGCAGTCTTGTCCGGTTCTCTGAAGACATTGGCACTTTTTGTTCCTCTGCCAGGAAGACCATCATTCACCTGCTTGCTTGTCCTCAGCCTTTTTTTGGGTGTTCAACCAACATGTCACATCCTCCCCACCCTAGGATAGTAGGTATTCTTTACCAACCACCTCTCCAGCACCACCCTGTTAAATCCACTCATAGCACTTCACACACTCTTTTTGGGTTTGCTTCCTTGACCATTGCCTCTCTCCCTGGCTGGAATATAAGCTCCTGGGGTTCAGGGGTCCTGCTGGTCTCATTTACTGCTATCTCTCCAAAGGCTAAACAATACATGGTACCTCACTGATACACAGTAAATCTTTGCTGAATGAATAACCACATAAATATTAAAACATTTTCTAATGTCATGTAGTGACATGGAAAAATGCTCATAGCATAATGTTATGTTTAAAAAGCCAAAATAATATTGCATGTACAAAGTGGGACAAAAGTAGCTTTATAGTTGTGAGTATACAAAACAGAGTTTATTCTTCTGTTGTTACTTATTAATTATTGCATTATTTTTCATACAAACCACTATAAACCTAATTTTGCCTAACCCTGTATAATAGTATTGCAACTATATACTTTTGTATTTTTTAATTTGTTATATATATTTGTTATGTTATATACATAACATAAAATTTACCATTTTAACCTTAAAAAATTTTTTTTATTCATTGATTTTCGAGAGAGAGAGAGAAACAACTATTTGTTTATCAGGACAACACTCTAACCCACTGAGCTCCCTGGCCAGGGCCCATTTTAACCATTTGTCAGTGTACAATTCAATGGCATTGAGTGCACTTACATTGTGCATTCAACCATATATTTTTAAAAGAAATAACCTACGAAATGAAAAGAAAACCACTTCTTCCTACATTTCCTTATTTTCCTTATATCTAAAATACAGAAAAAAAACACTTAAGGATCTAAAGGAACTAACAGTTCTGTTCATGTGCTCAGAAATCTCTTATCTCTGCAATTAGAACTCGGTCAATGAACTCATGGAGGGAGGGAGCCTAAGTACATCTAGCTAGCTACAGTTCCGCTGAAATGCCGAAATAATGGTTGGTTCCACTAGGTTGTATAGCAACATATTTCATATCTGTGTCACTCTCCGAGCCAAGAGAAACACAAGCACCCTTGACAGCACCACCACTGAATCTGTGGCTCTTAGAGGGTGGACGGGAGTGGGTTTAGAGTAAATACACAGGACCTTGGGCATCACAAGCTTGTGTGGAAAACACAGCACTTTCCTTTTTGGTGTGTGACAACCCTCAGGGCACTTGGCCTCTTCATGCCTACCATTCTCTGAGATAATGCTATTCTGTGTAATTTTCTGCTGCCTCAATCAGCATGTTAAGGCATGGAAGTAGATACTATAATTACTCTATAAATAAACAAAGTACAGATCAATAAGTATACAGGAAAACTATTTAGCATCCCATATTATTAACACACTGCTTACATACACAGATTAGCACACCAGAAAAATAACCCTTGTAACACTCTGACAGAAAATAAATACTATTTAAATGTTTAATTTACAATAGAGAGAATGACATCCAATTCAAATTAGAAGCATTATTCCATTCCCTCATTTCTGGTTTAAAGGATAGGCACATAAAACAAGATATGCTCCATTTTAAACAGGTCTCTCCTACTTATCACTTGAGGCAACATACAGAATCCAAAATCAATTCCTTGAACTCTAGGCATCTAGGCATGGAGACCATAACGTGATATAGGGCTGTGGGCTAAAGAAGGGCTGCCAAAAAGCCTATGGGACTTGGGACTGGTTCTCAGGGGAGGTAACCAGGGGCAAGGTGTGGCCTGGAAGAATGATGGCCCAGAGAACATGTCATGCAACTCAGCATTGAAAAAGAGATGATATCAGAAATATTTAACCTCTGGTTTAGCATGGGCAACAACCAATCCAAAGGCCAATACCCCTGGAGCAGACTTGGAGGCTCCCTGCTAGATCCAGCATATTAGTTGGTGGGTTGTTTGTTTGGGGTCAGGGCTAGGGGACCTTAAGGAGAGGCCTGGGCAGTGGGATGGCAAAGCGGCACTCAAAATGTTCAGGGTAGCAGCTGAATATTTCCACAATCGGTACAACCATGCTAGGCATGTGTGTGCCAAATGACCAGCAGCCCTACACTCAAGGGATGTTCATTCACTGCCTGCTCTGTCCAGGTTTCTGAGTCGCTCACCAGAAATAAAGAGCTAACAGACTCCGTTGTGCCCCTTAGGGAGCTTATGGCCTAGAAAATCAGAGAGATGAGTGAACAGGACTTGCAATGCAGTGTGTGAGAAGCTTCATCACAGAGGTATGCTGGGCTCTGTGGGAGTCAGGCATACAGAGACCACATGGGAAGGGAGTGGAGTGTGGGAGGCAGAGGAAGAGTTGGCAGGCAAGGTATGAGAAAGGAATAGGAAATGCTCCTTGCTTCAATTAAATTACATTTAGATCTTCTACTAGAGTAAGCAGTGGAGGGACAGTCCACACACAAACAGCTGACCCAATTCTCTGGGATTCACCTTCATTCAGAGTCTCTCACCAGCTATTGCTACCAACACCATAATGGGGCCGTCCCTCCCCCTCTCCCAACCCTGCCCCCAATCCTGCTTCTCTCCCTCTGCCTCCCCACCCCTACCTGCATACACCTTTTTTTGCCTCTTCACACAGCCAAAACATGGCTGAAACACTTAAACAAAACTTTGCAGAGGGCTAGGACTAACAGCAGAGAAACAATATCATGTATAACAGGAAATTTGAAAATGTGGCTTTACAATGAAAGCATATTTATCTTCACTTTCAGATCCCTCCACAAAGCTCCCTACCTGTACCACGTGGTGGCATACATTTGACAGCACACCAGGGTGAGCCAAGGAAGGTCTCAGGCACTTGAAAATGATCTGCCTCAGGGCCTTCTGGTCCCCTGAGAGAGGAGAGACATATCCCAAGCAGGTCTCTGACCCACTGGAGGATGCTGGGCCCTCTGGACCTGAGCAGAAAAGCTTGCTTTCACCCCAGCTAGAAGAATGCCATCTAGCAGTGCAGTGGCATTCATGAATGTGCAAAATTATACTCAAAGAACTAAAAGATAAAGTGGATGATCCCCTGCCTACTGATGAGCATAGCAATAATATTTAAGGAGGAAAGCCTTATCTGAGAGTCCAAACTAAGAAAAATAGAAGTCAGCAAAAAGTTCCTGCCCCAGTGAATTTCTTGTGACAATTCTCTTAGCCAAAAGAAAGAACAGTGGAACGGAGGGAAGGGTGGGCTAGAGGACCAAGACCTTCCCTAGCCACCATCAGGTATAAAACCCACCTTCAGGCCAAGCTAAATGAACATTCAATTCACTTCAATTAAATCTGATCTAATCAGATGATACCTCATATCCCAAGATGAAGAACCCAATCGGTTATTGGCAAAGGAGAAATATTCAAAACAGGAAGGGCCCGCCTGGCCAGGCAGACAGGACCTGTGCCATCACCTGCCGGGTTACTAGGAACACAGAGACTGTGGCACAGCTGACATTCACACCCTAAACTGTTTTGGCATTTCCAAGGACAGGAAGGAGTGTTACATTAGACCCCTACAAACGAGGATCAGAGCAGGGACTGGCTTTTCCAGGGCAAGGTGAGTGTTGAGGGCCTCGGTTCCCAGAATCTTACTCAGATTCTGCTTTTGGAACCCTTCTTCCTTTTCTGGTGGGAGGAGGTTTCCTGCAAGACAGATTCTTTTTTATTCCTCTTTTCCAAACAATGGAAATATTTACTTATTATGGAAACAATACATGATATTTATGTATAATGATAAAGTTAGAAAGAATCTTCACCCAATACCAATTGTTTATAAGCCCACCCAGAACATTTAGACACTTGACCATTTGGCCACAAAGGAAATCACAACAGATTCCAAAGGAATAATATCATACCAATTACATTTTTTTTTCCACCATGGTGCACTGATAATAGAAACCAGCATTAGGAATGTATATTATCATTCCCATTCCATAACTTTGACAAAAAATATTCTAAATAATCTCTGGATGAAAGAAGAAACCATGATGAAGGTAAAAAAATATTTAGAAATGAAACACAATGAATGTATGCATTAAAAAAATATGAGTTATACCCTGGCTGGTGTGGCTAACTTGCTTGAAGTGTCATCCTGTAACCTAAAGGTAGAGGGTTTGATTCCCAGTCAGAGCACATTCCTGGATTATGGGTTCAATCCCTGGTCCAGGCACATATGGGAGGCAACCCATCGGTGCTTCTCTCTCACATCCATATTTCTCTCTCTCCCTTCCTCTTTCTCTAAAATCAATTAAAACTGGGTAAGGATAAAAAAAAATCCCATATGAGTTACAACGAAAATTGTACTCAAGAAGGAATGTAGAGCTTAAATAAATTTTTTAAACAAAAGAGATCTGAATATTCATGGATTAAACACTCAATGATCTAGAAAGAGAAAATTTAGAAAGGAAAATCTAAAAGGAGAAATTAATATAAAACAAATAATAAAGTCTGAAACCAAGAATGTAAAAATTATCAATGAAACCAAAAGATGGTTAATTTAGAAATAATAAAATAGGTCAGTCTCTGAAAAAACTGATTAGAAAAAGAGAAAAAATAAAAAATATTGGAGGCAAAAATACTATAAACAAATTTTTGCCTATAATTTTGAAAACTTTTATGAAATGGACAACTTTATAGAAATACATCAGTTAGAAAAGCAACTCCAAGAGAAATAGAAAATCTGAATATGCCTGTAACTATTAAGTGAGCAGCTAGTCAAATATCTCTTCTCAAGGAAAGCAACAAGTTCAGACAACTTTACAGGCAAGTTTAACCAAACTTACATGGAAGAGAAAATACCTATGTTAGCCAAATAGTGTCAGGCAGCAGAAAAAAAGGGAAAAGCTACTGAATTCATTTTATGAAGTCAATATAAGTGGAAAAGAATAGTATTTTTAGAAGCAACAGAAGAAAAGTTAAGTTCATTATCATTTATGAATAGAAATGCAAGAATTCCAAATTAAAAAATAGCAAATCTAATTTAGCAGCATACAACTAAGTAAAGTTTATCCTGTAAAAATCTATACAACACAACATGAGAAAAACATATCAAGTTACTATAAAACATGAAGATGTTAGAGGGAAGAAAATCATATGGTTATCTCAACGAATATGTGGAAATTTGATACTAATTCATTTTTTTAAATAAAATTTTAAGCAAACTTAGAATAGACTAAAATTTCCTTAATTTGATAAAAAAATTTTCTCCAAAAACCCTATAATAATATCATACTCAGTAATGAAACTTTAAACACATTATTATTAAGTTTAGGTATAAGTCAGGGTGCCCATTGTCACCCTACTACCCAATACTGGCCTGGAGGTTTCCTTACCCAGGAAAAGTTTAGACAAGAAGAGACAAAAGAATCAGGGAGAAAGAGATGAAGTGCTCATTATTTGCAAATTGTCTTCTTTGAAAATTGAAGAGACTCTTCAGACAAACTATGAAGAATGAATAAGAGGGTTCAGCAAGGTTGTTGCATATAACATCAACATAAAAACGATTGGCATTCCTTCACACCATCAATAACTAATCATAAAATGTAGTAAAAAAATTCTCCTTTTCAACAGCAACAGAAATGATGTTGAATAAGAATAAATTAAGCAAACGATGTGTAGAACTTTATAGGAAAAATATACAGAGTTGTTGTAAAAGGAAAAAAAGGCTGCATACAGAGACAAAAAGACTCAATATTTCTTTCTCTAAATGAATCTACAGGTTCAATATAAGGTAATTTTTTAAAAGAGCAAGGAAAGAGTCTTTTTCAGTTATCCAGTGGTATATAACAAATCGTCCCAAAACTTAATGGCTCAAAACACCCACTGTGTCTCTGCAGTCTGGGGTGGGCTCTGCTGGGCATTCCCGCTGTCCTTGCCGGTAGGCACGCAGGTGGCTGCCTTCCGCTGGGGGCTCAGCTCTGGGATGGACTAGGGTTGGGCTTCTCTCTTTCTCTAGGGAGACTCAGGGCCTCTCCCCTTCCACATGGTGTCTGCCTGTGGGTTGTCTCTGTGGGTCTTCTCTAGGGGTATCTCTAGCAGCCAGACTACTTACATGGTGGCTCAGAGCTCCCAAGAGCACAAAATGAAAGCTTACAGGCCTGATATTTAGACCAGGAACTGGCATAGCATTACTTCTATCTCATTCTAAGATTAAAGCAAGTCATAAGCCAACCTAGATTTAAGAGTTGGCTTAAGGGTCTGTATACAGGAGGTGTGGTTCATTAGCTAACCACCACAAGGGACATATCACACAGTGGGATTTGCAAAGTTAAAGTACAGCGTTGGTGCAGGACCAGATAAATAAATCAGAAGATCAGAGCTGAGAGTGCCGGTAAACAATAGAGGCTTGATAAATGATAGAAGTGTCACTACAGATCAATGAGAAAAGGTAGGCTTTCAAAAGTAAGTAGTGCCAGGACAAATAACTTTTCATACTTATGGTGGATTTCAACTGCCACGAACTCTTTGATACTGTTCCCTTGAATATGTGTGGTGTAATTCTCTTCCCACTGAATGTGGGCTAGAGTTTGTGAAGAGAAGTGGGTTCACTTCAAACGAATAGTATACAATGGAAGTAACAGCATGTGACTTCAGAAACTGTCATAAAAGGTACTGTAACTTCCTGCTTGCTCATAATTTCTCTTGAATGGATTACTCACTCCGGGGGAAGCTAGCTACCATGCCGTAAGGACTCTCAGGCAGCCTTGTGGAGAAACCTCCATGGGAAAGAACTGAGTCGTCCTGCCAACAGCCATGTGAGTGAGCCATCCTGGAAGAACAGCCTTTAAATGACTGCACCCTTGACTGACAACCCACTGCAACCTCAGCAAAGACCCTAAACCAGAACCACCTAGCTAAGCTGCTCCCTGTTTTCCAACATTCCAAGACTGTGGGATAAGAAATATCTGTGGTTCTAAGCTGCTAAGTGCTGGGGTAATTTGTTTTATAGCAGTTGATAACTGATACAATATTTCACCCCACCAAAAGAAACAGAATTGGATCCTTCTTCATGACACACACACAAAAATACTTTAGAACTTTTTAGGAGATAATATGGGACAATATCTATGATTATAGAAAAGATTTCTTAAATTAGACACATACACAGAGATACATGCCATAAAGGAAAAGATACTATAATCAAGGTTAAAAAATAAATGACAATCAGAGAGAAAATATTTGCAATATACAGTAACCAGAATATACAAAGAACCCCATCAAATAAAGTAAGAGACAAACAGCTCAATAGAAAAATAGATAAAAGTGATAAATAGATAATTCATGGAAGAGGCAACCTAAATGATCATTAAAACATCTTACTAACACTCTGACCATTGCTTAGTTGGTTGGGCATCATCCCACAAAGCAAAAGTTTCCCAGTTCAATTCCCAGTCAGGGCACATTGCTGGGTTGTGGGTCTGGCCCTTGCTAGGGGCGCATGACAAAGGCAACTGATCAAAGTTTCTTTCTCACATCTATATTTCTCTCCCTCTCTTTCCCCTCGCTCTAAAAATAAATAAATAAAATCTTGCTCTGGCTGGCATGGCTCAGTGTATTGAGTGCCAGCCTGCAAAGCAAAAGGGTCACCTATTTGATTCCCAGTCAGGGCACATGCCTGGGTTGCAGGCCAGGTCCCCCAGTAGGGGACACTCAAGAGTCAATCACACATTGATATTTCTCTACCTCCCTCCCTCCCTCTCTCTTCAAAAATAAATAAATAGATAAATAATCTTAAAAAAAAACCTCACTAGTAACCAGAATAATGCAAATTAAGTCAGGACGAGATTCTATTTCTGATCCATCAGAATGACAAAGATTAACAAATCTAAAAATACCAAGGATTCACCAAGACGTAGGTAAACGGGAATTCTTATACATCGCTGGTGGGAGTATGAATTGTTACAGCCATGTGGAAGCAATGCGGCAGCATGTGGTACAACCAAACATGCACGTACACTGTGACCTGACAACTGCACTTTGAGCAATTCTAGAGTTTCCAGAGAGAGTCCTTGGCACCAAACACAAGAAGACCCGTACTAGGGTAGTTATTGCTGAACTGGTTTTGGGAGAGAAATATGCAAAACAACCTAAATGTCCATTAACAGAATGGATAAATAAAAGATGGTATATTTAAACTATATACTACACCAAGATAAAGGAATAAACTGCACTTATAAATACCAGTATTGATTGGCCTCAGAAACATAATGTTGACTAAAATAAAAATATAATTATTTTATATTGATCTTTAAATCACAGGCAATTTTATGTTTTTATGGATATATGTGTGGTCTGTATGTGTTTAAAAGAAGTTGGAAGACCTCCTATGACTGTATATTAAAACCATATGCAAATTTAACCTCAATATGAGACTTTAAGAAATAGATTGGGAAATAGACTGCATGGTTAACTTATGTGTCAGCTTGACTGGGCCACAGTGCACCCAGATATTTGGTGAAACAAAAAACAATTATTTTGTATGTTTCTGTGAGAATGTTTTGGGATCAGATTAACATTTTAATTGGTTGATCCAGTAAAGCAGATTGTGCTCCCTAATGTGAGTGGGCCTCATCTGACCACTTGAAGGTCTAAATAGAACAAAAAGACTAACTCTCCCTCAAGTAAGAGAGAATTCTTTCATGCCCAGCTGCCTTCGGACTGAGACCTCAACTTTTTCCCTGCCTTTGGCCTTGAACTGAGACATCAGCTCTTCCTGAGTTTCCAACTTGCCAAGTCACCATATAGATCTTGGGACTTCTCAGTCTGTGTAATCACATGAGCCATTTCTTTATAATAAATCTCCCTCACATGCTTTTATATATATAGAACAGAATATATACATGTATATATTCTATTGGTTCTGTTTCATATACATGGATGGCATGTGTTTGTCTGTGGGTATGTATCTCACATCTGTGTCAACACCTCCCAGGCCCAGGTCAATACCTAGAACATTACCACACACACACACACATGAATCCTGACACACACAGAAGACAAACACTAAAAACCTTACAGTCATCGTTTCTTCATGTAAGGTGAGGGGAATGGAAATAGCAACTTTAACTTAAGTGTTTTATTATACTTTTCTCTATTTTTTCAAACTTCTCAAGAAATTTTAAAAATTGCCCTTATACAAAAAATAACAAAAAAGAAAGTAAAGTATAAAGAAGATTTCTAGACCATTTCTTTATGTACACATAGGAGCATATACACACATACTCCTCCCACTTTACAAAAAAATCCTGTCTTATAGCCTCCTTTTCTCACTCAATATTTTTAATAGACATTTTTCCACAACAATATTTTTAAAAACTAAACAATATTTCAGAGAATGGTTGAACTCTAATATATTTAAACAATCCCTATTCATAGATATTTAAGTTATTTCTCAAGTTAGGTTATTGTTAGCAAATATTGTTGCAAAAAGTCTTATGTATGCATACACTTGCCTTCATTTCTTGAAGCATACATTCCTAGAAGTGAAATTGCTCAGTTAAAGGATAACTACATTTTAACAACTTTTGAAATGTACTGCCAACCTACCCTCCCATCCTGAAAGGTTGTACCAGATTACCAGGTTATACCTCTCCATGCCCTTGCCAACACTGGAAGCTGGATCTTCTTGTTAGATAGGACAAGGGTCTCAAGATCTAGGCCATTCTCACTAAATGCTATCTTGCTCCATGTTCAAATGTAGCTTCATTTTGCAGATGCAGCTGTAAACAGGATGAGCTTCACAACCTTAAGGATAAGTGTAGCCAACCCCGAAGAAGAAATCAACACGTAACTGACCAAATCATGTATATAAACAATGGCTAGACCTCCTTTTGGAGAGACAGAGATTTGGATGTGAATCCCATGTCTTCTCTTCCTGCTGCAAGTATATAAATAAAAACTATCTTGGGACAACCACCCCTCTCCTTCTTAAACAGAGTACCCCGAGCAGCTAACCCCTTGAGTTCAGCAACACTTTCAGACTCTATGGATCAACATTTTCTCTATGGTTGTTTATCACCTCCCAGAAGCCTTTAGATTCTTGGATTTTTTTTAAAGGATATGCTTATTGATCCTAGAGAGAGGGGAAGAGAGAGAGAGAGAGAGAGAAACATCAATGTAGGGGAGAAAAATTGATTGATTGCTTCCCCTACATGCCCCGACCAGGGACTGGTTGAACCTACAACATTTCTGGTATACAGGAAGATGCTCCAACAAACTGAGCCACTGGCCAGGGCTAGATTTCCGGAATTCTTTTTTTTTTTTTTTTTTTTTTTTTTTAGAGAGAGAGAGGGGAAGGGAGGAAGAAAGAAAGGGAGAGAAACAGCAATGTGTGTTTACCTCTCACGCGCACCCCACACTGGGGCTCTGGCCTGCAACCCAAGCATGTGCCCTGACTGGGAGTTGAACTGGTGACCCTTTGGTTCAGAGGCTGACCTTCAATCCGCTGAGTCACAGCAGCCAGGATGATTTCTGGAATTCTTAATAAAAATTCCAAAACCTTTGATCAGTATCGTAGAGTTTCTGTTTGCACCAACACCAAACTGAAAAATCTTAATATGTGTGTGTGTGTGTGTGTGTGTGTGTGTTTCAAGAATAGATGTATATTGAATTAATACAACTTATATATATTTAGGGCAGTCCTAAGGTTCCATTTCCCCTTAGACAAACAGAATTTCCTTTTGTTTTAGAAGCCATAGATTTTAATTTAAAACACTCTTTGAAGGCTCCTAGAATTGCTAACCAAATTCTGGTTCCATTTTGAAATGATACCTGCATTCATAGAAGTCACAGGATTATAAAGGTGTCAGTAGCAGGATCTATGTAAATTACCTGTGTGCAATTACCTGTGTGTCCCTGAATGGTTCTCAGGCCAGTAACCACTGAGTGCCTAGAGTAAAGGCAGGGGCTTATCCCAGCACTAGCATTGCCACATTATTCAAAAGTCTCCAGAGGTAGAAGTGCCAGCTTCATTTTCATTAGTGGTTCATCTGGTCAGGATTCCTTCCTTCTATGGATAGCTTTTGTTTTCAGTCATTTTCAACTCGCAAAGGACTCTGCTTAAAAACCAAGCCAGTGACTTGTCTCTTCTTGCTTGCATTGCAGAAATGTCAATAAGGCCACATTTTTATTTTTTGTTGTAAAAAGAGTCAGTAGAATAGTTCAGGGTCGCAACCAATACATCTTCGGATCTGTCCAACGGTGACCGGGAAACATGAGAAGGGAGCCTGGAGGGCTATGGAAACGGAAGCGTTCAAGCAGACCTCGGCAGAGATAAGAGTGTAGGACTTCTATTGGAAACATCTGAGACAGCAACTTGAAAGCCAAGCTTTGGAAACAGAGGCTCAGGGTAGAGCCCTGGGGATGGAAGGATGAGGCAAGAAGTTTCTAAAGTCAGCTTTATAGCAGGTGACAAGAGCTGAGAAACCCTCTACTGTGGACTCTGATTCTTGGATAAGCTTGTCCCTACCCAAAGTTCTGCTAAGGAGAGCGACAGACGGTAGCCCTGTTCTATCAGCCAGAGGGGCAGAGAGAAAGAAATAAACAAGACAGAGGGGAACTTGCAGCCTCCCTCCACCTCTGCTGTAGACCCCTATCGGCTGTTCTGGCTTGCAGGTTCTTTACCTGAAGACAAGAGGATTTTGTTGGTAGGTGTCCAAGGTCCCATCCAGTTTTTATAAGCCAGTACCCATTGTCTTGCGTCCATTCATTCCATAAACAATCATTGTGACACACCTACGTCATTGGGGAAAAGAGAAGAGAAACTGAAAAAGTAACTGAGCCAATAGATTTCATGTAACATTCACACAAATAAGTGATCTGTGGTATAACTACAGACCAGTCCAGGTCTTGGTCTGGGAGGCAGAAGGCTGCCTTTAATCTTTTCCCCTGTGATTCCCTTTAACCATAACATGTTCTTTATTATACCTGTGCATAGCTTTTGTGGTTAAGCAGAACACTCCTTGAAAACTGGCTCCAAAACTCAGTAACCACGTTTTTTTTTCTCTGAGAACAATGGAAGCACTTATTACTATACCACTGCCTGAAGACCTAACTACCCAACTATGCCTGTAGTGGACACTATGCCAACATCATTAACATTCATGAGACACCAAATGCACAGTGGCTTTGAAAGGAAAACTTTGGGTGGTTGGTTTTAATCCTTCAAGAACTCAATAAATAGGTGCTCTTAGGATGAGCATGAAACTCATCAGTAAGCAAATGGAAATACACAGAAAACATTTTATCAGTTGACAACTTGAATTTTTTCTAGATATATATTTAAGTTTTAATCCCATGTCAATATTGTGTCAACATTACCTTATCAAATGAGAAAAGAGTGGAACAGTCTAAAGAAGAATTGTTTTTTCCTTGTTCTTTTTAACAAATAGAGAAGTGGATGTTTTTAATGAATTATAAGAAAACTGTGATTTATCTGTAAAGAGGGCTATAAGAATCTATAATCAGGAGACCAGTTGATTATTTTCTAACCTGCATTGCTATACCAATGTCCATTCTGGGCATTCAAAATGATTCCAACAGGTAATTATGTACTTTGGCATGGAGACTGCCTCAGCATTAGATGAAGCAATGGGATGAGATTTGAGGGAAAGGAATATATCTTCTCAGGTTTAGATTTCTCTCTGAAAATGTTAAAACTTGTGAGGTTTAGAATGCATTTTTTACTTTAAAAACTTGCTTATTAAAAAGCTCACTCATAGCCCTGGCTGGCGTAGCTCAGTGGATTGAGCGTGAGCTGTGAACCAAAGTGTCCCAGGTTCGATTCCCAGCCAGGGCACATGCCTGGGTTGCAGGCCATAACCCCCAGCAACCGCACATTGATGTTTCTCTCTCTCTCTCTCCCTCCCTTCCCTCCCTAAAAATAAATAAATAAAATCTTTAAAAAAAAAAAGCCCACTCATTAAAAGTGGATAGTGAATTATCACAAGCTTCTTACACCTGTGTGTTTGCCTGCTTCGTCAATAAGTAGAACGTTATCAGCACCACAGAAGGCATGCTGACGCCCCCTCTATTGCTACCCTCTTCTCACTCCACCTAGCTAACCACCATTCTCACCTCTAACAACAAACATTAGTTCTGCTAAGTCTTTAAAATTTTGTATAAATGGAATGATAAAATATGTATTCTTTTTATATAACTTCCTTTTTCCAACATCATGTTTAGGAGCCTCATCCAAGATGTAATGAACAGCTATAGTTCATTCATTTGATTGCTATGTAATATTCGATTGCATGAATATACAACAGTTTATTCAATCATCCTGCTCTTCACGGATATTTGAGTTTGCTTACAATTTGGAGTTGTTAGAAACTGTGCTGCTATGGCCATGCTGGTCCATGCCCTTTAGCGCACATCTCTGCATGGATTCCTGTTGGGTATGTACCCAGGAATGAAATTGCTGGGTCAGAGGTTATACAAATGTTCGATTTTGAGAAGGAATGCCAAAGAGTTTTACAAAGTGTTTGTGAAGCTTCCTTTATTCTTGGCAGTCACTCTTTTTCTATTGCTGGCAAGGGAAAGTAAAGTGAGTAGGATTTTTAATGTCTTACAGGTTTCTTGGAACAAAATATCTTTTTACAAACACTACTTGAATGCGTATAAAGTAATTAAGGAGTAGGGATTAAATTTCTAAACTACAGACTTTAAAAAAATAAGTGTAAAAGCGCTTGGGGCAAAATACAGTTGGGATTTCCTTGTTGCCAAAATATGTGAAAAGTAATTCCAGCTGCTCAACAGCTGGGCCAGCCAACATCTGACCCTATATCATCCTTGGATTTTCAATAAAATAAACAAACAAAACACAGAGAGAAGCTAGGATCCCGCATATCAAAGCAATGTCACTCCCATGAACTCAAGCAAATAACAAACATTTTCTATATAGCTGTTAGTTCCACTTAGATGTGGTGCAGGTTTTGAAGACTAAAAAAGAAAAAATGATCTGCCCTGGCTGGTGTAACTCAGTGGATGGAGCGCAAGCTGCAAATCAAAGGGGTCGGTTTGATGGTTTGATCCTCGGGGCACATGCTGGGTTGTGTAGCAGGTCCCTGGCATTGATGTTTCTCTCCCTCCCTTGTCCCTCCTTTCCTTTCTCTCAAATAAATAAATAAATAAATAAATAAATTTAAAGAAAAAAAGAAAAAAGTCTCTAAGGTTGGACATTTTCTTCTCCCTGATGTAAAAGACAGGTACAAACAAACAACTAAATTAGGGAACAAAGCTTTTCAAAGGATACTAAAATGTGCATTGGGCTGTCCCCTACAACTTGATCCTTCAATGTGGAGCTGTCCTCCCTTCCCCCCCAAGACTAGGAATTCTCTCTCTGTCAGAACTGCCAGAGAACGGGCTCAACAGGGCCCCCTAGCTTTGTTAATGGATTTCGCTCAAAGTGTAAGAACGTTACATTTTTGTGTGCACAAGCATACACGGGCTAAGCAACCAGTTAAGAAAATTGTCCAGATACCTCACATTAAAAATTGTTTTTAAGAGTTTGTGGTGAAAATGAATAAATGAATTGTAGTATATTCACACAATAGAACACTAGGTAACAATGTGGATGAAAGAACTACCACTACAAGGAACAACACAGCCGAAGTCAACAGACATAATGTGAAATGAGAGAAGCCAAACACAAAAGTTCAAAAGCAGTCAAAATTTACTTATAGTGACGGAAGTCAGAATGCTGTGCCCAGGCAGGGCGTTGACCAGGCGGGGGTGGGGGTGCAAGGCGGGATTCTGGTGTGCTGGGCAGGTTCATTTGTTGATCTGGTTATGTGGTGTGTTCATTTTGTAAAAGTTTAACAAGGTGTGTACTTATGATTTGTGTGCTTTTCTGTTATATTTGTTATGGTTCAGTATTTTTTTAAATAAGTTTGCTGTTGAGAGCAAAGGTGGGCTGACATTATTGTAATTTCTTTTTAACAGTCTCACAGCTTAGGTTAATGTTAGTCACTCCTCACTCAGGAGTGCAAAGCCTCCCCAGATCTTGAGCGGTAGTAATTACCATTTTATGGAATAACAACTATGTATTAGGCTTTGTGTAAAGTCCTGTACATATATTATCTCTGGGCCTTAAAACAAACATTCAAAATAGGTAACATTGTCTCCAGATCTCAGATAAGAAAATAAGGGTCAGAGATGTTTAACTATTTCCACAGGTCACAACAGCTAGTGGTGACTGAGCCAAATTTAAGTGATACCGTCTGCCTCATCATCCAGCCATTTAGGAAGTCCTCCTGTCTCACCAAGCTGCAGGGCAGAGGGACGTGTGGGTCTGAGGAAAACATTAGGATGCACTGTGCAATACAGACTTCCCCACCTGTGAGCTCACGAAGGTGCCACATCAGACAATGTCCATTCTTAAGAGGTAAGTGCAACCCAGGATTACTCTTTAGTAATTAAACCCTGATGGATCCCAACTCTCCACCTGGGTCTCTTATCACCATTTAGAACATCTACTCCTCCTCCTCCCTGAACCAAGCATGCCCATCTACTCCTCCGTAAAAGTCTTCCCAGATACATGGGACCACAGGGCTCTCACTCTTGCTGTAGGGAGCCCCTTCCCCATACTCTGTGTAATTTAATCTTCTCAATAAGTAGCCACTAAGCACTACCCCTTTCCTCAGATGAGAAAACCAAGGCTTAGAGGGATTAAGTGCTTTGCTCAAGGTCTAAACACTGGAAAGTTGCACAGTTGGGATTCAACATTGGTTTTGTCTCCTAACCCCTCCCCTCTCACTCTGACCTAAACCTCCATCCCCTGTTACCCTATAACTAGCTCCCTGTGTGATCATATCTGAATTTATCACATGTTCTTATAATCACTGACTTTTTGCATGTCTCCCTGACTAGCTGTCAGGAGAACTTGAAGTGGTTTATTTGATTGTATATCCCCAATCCTCAGCTAAGTACCTAGTAAATGATAAGCACTCAGAAATGTTACCAAAAGAATAAAAAGATGAATCAATGCATAATAGTCTTGCATCCTTCTTGGGTAGATGTTAAATAATGAACAGTGATTAGGAGGTAAGGCAGCTGAGAGGGGTCAAAGCATAGGCTGTGGAACCACACAGGCCAGATTCAAATTCTAACTCCTCTGCTTGCTAGTTGTGTGCCCATGGGTAGAACATGCAACATCTCGGGGTTTCACGTTTGTGAAAAGGATACAAATATTGTTCCCATTTCATAAGGTTCAGGCTTGTTGGTTCAGGCTTGTTAATTCAGGCTTCTATAACAAAATACCATAGACTAGGTGGCTCAAACAACAAACTTTTATTTATCACAGTTCTAGGGATCAAAGACCTAGATCAAGGTGCTGGCAGATTCAGCATCTGGTGAGGTTTGCAGGTGACTGACTTCTCACTGTATCCTAACTTGGTGGAAAGAGAGGGAGCTCTGGTCTCTTCCTCTTTCTTATAAGGTCACCAATCCCATCATGAGGGCTCTACATTAATGACCTCATCTAAACCAAATTGCTTCCCAAAGACCCACCTCCACTTAACATCACATTAGGAATTAGGGCTTCAACATATGGATCTTGGGAGGACACAGGCTTTCAGTCCATATTAGCCGTTATGAGAATTAAATGAGGAGATATACAAGATGGCAGAGGAGTGAGTGGAAGCTACACTAACATCCTCCCAGGACCAATCTGGAATTTCAACTAAATTGTAGAGAAATCATCTGGAATAACCAATGGAACAATAGCTGGAAAGAAGCTTTATAACCACGGACAGATGGAAAAAACTACTTCACCAAAACATGACCAGTAGGGTGTGGAGGAGACATAAGAGGGCTGACTGGGCTCCCATGGACAGCAGCTGAAGTGCTGGGGAAAATTCAGCAGCCTGGGTTCCCCCCTAAAAGTGTAGGGTCTAAACCCTAAGCTGGGCTCTCCAGCTTACAGCACCAAGCCAGAAAGGAACCCAGATAACATCCAGCTGTGAAAAACAGCAGGGTTCCTATAAGCCAGGGAGAGATGCCCAGAGTCACAGAGAGCCTGTTAAAGGGCAAATGCACATAATTTCCTTTGCAGCCACTTACCCTGGGCTCCAGTAAAGGTGAGGCAGAATGGACTACAGGTTCTGAAGAAGAGTCTGGGGACAGAGGCTTTGGGGAGAGAACTGAGGGAACAGCTGCCAGGATCCCTGTGCTGAGTCAGCCCCCATACAGCAGGACCCATCTTGCTCAGGCAGAGCAGTCCCCTCCAAGTGGCATCATCCTGAAAGGAAGCAATAGCCCCAACCCACAGGAATTAGTCTGCACCACCCTGTGGTGGTTAAAACTGACTGCTGATTACAGATTGGCTAGATCAAAAATGGAAGGAGACAGCCACAGACTGTGGATCACTGTAGCCTCAAACAGGCTAACGAGGGCCAGGCTAAAACACCATCTAACATCACCAGGGGTAGATCAAGACAGAGAAAACAGTGAGACAAATTTCACCGTGGTCTTCTTCATGATTTGTGTTATTTTCTCTCCTGCATAGGTTTTCAACATTCATTTCTTATCCTTAAAGTTTGTGCCTATTGTCACTAGTTTATATATTATAGTTTATTTCAAAACTTATATTTTGTTCCTTCTTTCTCTTACTCTACCTACCTTCATCTTTTCTTTTCTTATTTTCTTTTTTTAATATATTTTATTGATTATGCTATTACAGTTGTCCCATTTCCCCCTTCACTCCCCTCCCCCCTGTGCCCCCTCTCCCACCCACCTTCCCCCCCTTTAGTCCATGTCCATATGTAATACTTATAAGTTCTTTAGCTTCTACATTTCCCGTACTATTCTTGCCCTCCCCCGATCTATTTTCAACCTACATTCTATGCTACTTATTCTCTATACCTTTTCCCCCTCTCTCCTCCTCCCATCCCTACTGCTAGCCCCCCCTTGTGCCCTCTATTTCTGTGGTTCTGTTCCTATTCTAGTTGTTTACTTACTTTCTTTTGGTTTTGCTTTAGGTGTGGTTGTTAATAATTGTGAGTTTGCTGTCCTTTTACTATACATGTCTTTTCTTTATCTTCTTTTCTTAGATAAGTCCCTTTAGCATTTCATAAAGTAAGGGCTTGGTGATGATGAACTCCTTTAATTTGACCTTATCTGAAAAGCACTTTATCTTCTCTTCCATTCTAAATGAGAGCTTTGCTGGATAGAGCAATCTGGGATGTAGGTCCTTGTCTTTCATGACTTGGAATATTTCTTTCCAGCCCCTTCTTGCCTGTAAGGTCTCTTTTGAGAAATCAGCTGACAGTCTGATGGGAACTCCTTTGTAGGTTACTGTCCCCTTATCTCTTGCTGCTTCTAGGATTCTCTCCTTCGTTTTTACCTTGGCTAATGTAATTATGATGTGCCTTGGTGTGTTTCTTCTTGGGTCCAACTTCTTTGGGGCTCTCTGCGCTCCTTGGATTTCTTGGAAGACTGTTCCCTTTGCCAGTTTGGGGAAGTTCTCCTTTATTATTTGTTCAAATAACTTTTCCACTTGTTGGTCTTCCCCTTCTGGTACCCCTATAATTCGGATGTTGGAACATTTAAAGGTGTCCTCGATGGTCTTAAGCTTTTCTTCGATTTTTTGAATTCTTATTTCATCATGCTCTCCTGCTTGGTTGATTCTATCTTCCTTCTGGTCCACTGTGTTGTTTTGAGATTCAGATTCCTTCCTTTCACAATTGGCTCTTCTCCGTGTGTCTTCCTGCATCCCTTTTATGGTAATCTGCATTTTTTCATGTAATTTGGATCCAAAATCCACCAGTTCCGTGAGCTTCCTGATCACCAGTGTTTTGAACTGTGCATCTGATAGATTGGCTATTTCTTGGTCACTCAAAAGGATGAGTCCTGGGGGTCTGATCTGTTCTGCTGGAAACATATCTTACGTCTTTCCCCGTCTCTCCTATTATTTTACTTATTTATTTATTTTTTCTCCGGTCTGGTCGCTCTTGTTATGGTGGGGGGCGGAGCCTTAGGTGTTCACCGGTGCTGGGCGCCCCAGTCTCTAGCTTGTGACGTTATATGTGGGGGCAGGGGCGGGAGCGGGGACAGGAGGGATCAATGGCGACCCTTCCGTTCTCCTGGAGTCAGACACTTCCCTGGGCTTCTGGGCTGTGAGCTCTGCCCTGATCCCCAGTCGCTGCCCCACTGATTCCCCCAGCCGCCGCTTATGTACTCAGAGATCACCGCTACACCACTGCGCTTGCTCCTGCGTCCCGGATTGCTGTCGCGCCGATTCTGAGCCAAATTTCCCCCGACCTCCGCGTGACTGCGACCCGCGCCAGCCCCACGCCTGCTCGCTGGGCTCGTAGTCCCCTACCAGTCTGGATGTACGGGTCTACTTCAACTTCTAGGCTGTCCGTCTTCCATTTAGATAAATCCTTTGACAGTTCTGATATTATGACTGCAAATCATTGTTGTAAATTATTGTTGCTCTGTTCTTGGTTGTGCGACGAGGTACGATGCACTCACCTATTCCTCCATCTTGCCGGAAGTCCTGTTTGTTTTTCTTTTCTTATTTTCATTTTAAATTTTATTTTCTTTCTTGCTATGACTTGTTTCCATTCCACACTCTTACTATTTCTCCCCCCTCCAGCCTCTCAAAACAATTTTTCTTGTCATTAGCCATCTCACATTCTTTTTCCCATTCTTAATATAACCTTATGCTCTCTCCACCTTTACCAATTTTTGCATGTCTGTCGTGGATATGATGGTAGTTGCTGCATTTCTGGAATTGTATTTCTAGATCTTCACTATTTTTGTATTTCAAATCTCAAAATTTACAATTCCCCTTTCCTACTCCATTTTGCCTCCTCCTGCCTTTTCTTTTTGTTTGTTTGTTTTAAAGTTTAATTTTTCCCCCTCTTAGCCTGGTTTTCATTTCTCACTTTTAGTATTCCTTCTTCCTCTATCATCTCAAAATCACTTTTCTTTCCTCTAGGTATCTCTTAAGCTTTTCTTTCTTCCTTTTTCCCTCTTATTCCCCTCTCACCTATATTAATATTTGTTCATTGTTGTTGATAACATTGTGGTGGATCTTTTTCTCCAATTTGGTCCCTATTTTTTTCTTCTCTCCCTTACTACTTTTAAAAAAATTTCTGTTTAAAACTAATACCATATACTTCCCTTATTTTACTCGATTCCACCTTCTTCCTTTCCCTTTTATTTATGGTATAAACATTTCTTTCTCTGTTGCTATCCCCTACTTTTGTTATTACTTCCCTCTCTACCCTCTAAAAATCATTTTTCTTTTAGAGAGTCAGCTCATATTTGTCATTCCTTTATTATAGTATTCTTAATCTCTTTATACCTTTGTGGTTTTTTTAAGATTTTATTTATTTATTTTTAGAGGGTAACGGAGGGAGAAAGAGAGGGCGAGAAATATTGATGTGTGGTAGCCTCTCACATGCCCCCTACAGGGGACCTGGCCCACAAGCCAGGCATAAGCCCTGACAGAATCAAATAAATGACCCTTTGCTTTGCAGGTCAGCACTCAGTCCACTGAGCCACACCCATCAGGGCTTTTTATACCTTTGTTAATACTGGATCATTTGCTATTGCTAGTGTAATTGTAGGTGAGGATTAATTCTACAGGTGTGGGTTTGTTTCTTGGGCTGTTTGTTTATGTTCTGGCAGCAGCTGTACAACAGCATACAAGATGTAGTGGGCAGAATGACTCTCAGTCAGCCAGCTGGAGGGAAGGACGCACCGAAGAATGAACCAACAACAACCAAAACCCAGTTACAACCAGAGATCCCACATAAATGGCATAAAGGGCATCCCAAGAACATCAAGTTCAAGAGATCAAAGAGACTGCACTAATGAATCCCACAGGTCTCCTACCATAGAAGCTCATACCACCAAGATAGGGAGTTAAAGCAGCTCCATCTAAGAAGCAGAAACAAACAAGAAGAGTCACCTAAAATGGAGAGACAAAGAAACAACCCCCAATTGAAAGGATAAGAGGAATCCCCAGAAAGAATGCTAAATGAAATTGAGGCAAGTAAACTATCAGACATTGAGTTCAAAATAATGGTTATAAGGATGCTCAATGAGCTCAGTGAGAACTACCAAGAACTCCATGTGAACTACAAGGAACTTAATGAAAGTTATGCCAGCATGAGAAATGACATAGAAACTATCAATAAGAGCCAGGAGGAAGTGAAGAATACATAACTAAAGTGAAGAACACAGTAAAAGGAATTAAAAGTAGGCTAGATGAAGCAGAGGAGTGAATCAGCAAGCTGGAGGACAGGGTAGAGAAAAATTCCCAAACAGAGCAACAAAACAAAAAAAGACTAAAAAAAAAAATGAAGAGGGCTTAAGGGAGCTTCAGGACAAAATGAAACATAATACTATCCATGTCATAGGGATACCAGAAGGAGAAGACGAGGAGCAAAGGATGAAAAACCTATTTGAAAAATTTATGACAGAAAACTTCCCTAACTTGATGGGAGAAAAAGTCATGCAAGTTCAGGAAGCACAGAGGATCCCAATCAAGATGAACTCAAACAGACCCACTCCAAGACACTTCATAATTAATATGGTTAAATTTAAAGACAAAGAGAGAACCTTAAAGGCAACAAGGGAGAAACAGCTAGTAGTATACAAGGCAACTCCAATAAGGCAATCAGCTGATTACTCAACAGAAACACTGCAAGCCAGAAGGGAATGGCAAGAAATATTCCAAATAATGAAAAGCAAAGGCCTGCAACCAAGACTACTCTACCCAGTAAGTCTCTTTTTTAAAATGTTGGGTGAAATAAGGAATTTCCCAGACAAAAAAAACAAGATGAAAAGAATAGACCTCCACCAAACCAGCATTACAGGAGATGCTAAAGGGACTGCTTTAAGAAGACGAATAGAGAGAGAGAGGGGGAGGAACACAGGTACAAAGGGAAAATGGCAATGATAACAATGTATCAATCTAACAATAATAGATTAATTATCATTAATCTATCAATAGATAATAGATTAATGATAATAGTTAATGATAATCTATCAATAATAATGCTAAATGTAAATGGATTCAATTCTCCAATCAAAAGACATAAGGTAGCTCAATGGATAAGAAAACAAGATCTGCATATATGCTGTGTACAAGAGACCCACCTCAAAACAAAAGATATACACAGACTGAAAGTGAAGGGATAAAAAAAAATTCCAAGCAAATAGACATGAAAAAAAAGCTGGGGTAGCAATACTAATATCAGATAAAATAGATTTCAAAACAAAGGCCATAAAAAGAGACAAAGAAGGACACTTCATAAAACTTAAGGGAATAATCCATCAAGAAGATTAACCCTTGTAAACATATATGCACCCAACATAGAAGCCCCCAATTATATAAGGAAAGTCTAGAAGGATTTCAAGAAAGATATTGACAGCAATGCACTCATTGTAGGGGATTTTAACACCCATTGTCAACAATAGATAGATCTTCTAAGAAAAGAATCAACAAGGATATTGTGGCATTGAACCAGATTCTAGATCAAATGGACTTAATTGATATATACAGAAATTTTCATCCCGAAGAAACAAAATATGCATTCTTTTCAAATGCATGTGAAACATTTTCAAAGACAGACACCATGGTAGGACACAAAACAAGCCTCAAAAAATTCAAGAAAATTGAAATCACATCAAGCAACTTCTTGGATCACAATGTCTTAAAACTAGAAACCAACCTCAAGGAAAAAGATTCAAAAACTTTCAAATTAATGAAGGCTGAATAACATGTTATTAAATAATGAATGAGTTAACAATGAGGTTGAGAAAGAAATTAAAAAGTTTCTGGAAACAGCCCTGGCTCATGCAGCTCAGTGGATTGAGGTCCGGCCTACAAACCAAAGGGTTACTAGTTTGATTCCCACATGCCTGGGTTGAGGGCCAGGTCAGGTCCCCAATAGGGGTTATGCAAGAGGCAACTGCATATTGATGTTTCTCTTCCTCTCTTTCTCCCTCCCTTCCCCTCTAAAATAAATAAATAAAATCCTTTAAAAAATAAGTTTCTGGAAACAAATGAAAATGAACACACAATAGCCCAAAACCTATGGGACAAAGGGAAAGCAGTCCTGAGAGGGAAGTTCATAGCAATATAGGCCAACCTAAAAAGTAGAAAATTTTCAAATAAGCAACCTAACCTAACACCTATAAGAACTAGAGGAACAACAACAAACAAAGCCCAGAACGAGTAGAAGGAAGGAAATAACCAAGATCAGAACAGAATTAAATGACATAGAGACTAAAAGCACAATTCTAAGGATCAATAAACCCAGGAGATGGTTCTTTGAAAAGATAATGAAATCAACAAGCCTTTAACCAGACTCACCAAGAAAAAGAGAGGACCCAAATAAATAAAATCAGAAATGAAAGGGAGACATTACAATCAATACCATAGAAATACAAAGGATTGTAAGAAATTGATACAAACAACTATATGCCAAGAAATTTGACAACCTGGGCAAAATGGACAAATTTCTAGAAAAATATAGTCTTCTAAAACTGAATTTAGAAGAAGTAGAATGCCTGAATAGATTGATAACGACTAGTGGAATTGAAGCAGTAATAAAAAAATAAAATTAAAAAAATTAAAAAACCTCCCAGCACACAAAATCCCTGGACCAGAGAGCTTCACAGGTGAATTTTACAAAACATTTAGGGGAGAGCTAACTCCTATCCTTTTCAAACTGTTCCAAAAGCTCAAGAAGAAGGAAGACTCAGTAACTCATTTTATGAGACCAATATGACCCTAATTCCAAAACCAAGTAAAGACACAACAAAGAAAGAAAACTACAGGCCAATATCTCTGATGAACATTGATGTTAAAATCCTCAGCAAAATACTGACAGACTGGATCCAGCAATACATTAAAGATCATACACCATGATCAAGTGGGATTCATGCCAGGGACACAAGGATGTTATAATATTCACAAATCAATAAACATAATACACCACATAAAATGAAAGACAAAAACCACCTAATCATATCAATAGATGCTTAAAAAAGCATTTGATAAAGTGCAGCACCCATTAATGATAAAAACACTCAGCAAAGTGGAAATAGAGGGAGCACACCTCAACATAATAAAGGCCATATATGAGAAACCTACAGCCAACATCATACTCAATAGGCAAAAGTAAAGGCTTTCTCCCTAGGATCAGGAACAAGACAACGATGGATGCTTTCACTACTTTTATTGAACATCGTATTGGAAGTTCTAGCCACAGTGATGAAACAAGAAAAAGAAATAAAAAGTATCCAAATTGGAAAGGAGGAAGTAAAACTGTCATTATTTGCAGACAACATAATAATATACATAGAAAACCCTATAGGCTCCATGAAAGAACTACTCAAACTAATAAATGAATTTGGCAAAATAGCAGGATACAGAGTCAATATTCAGAAATCGAAGGCATTTTTATACACCAACAATAAAATATCAGAAAGAGAAACTAGGGAAAAAATCCCACTTACTACATCAACAAGAAAAAATAAAGCACCTAGGAATAAACTTAACCAAGGAGGTAAAAGACCTATACTCAGAAAACTACAGAACACTGAAGAAAAAAATTAAGGAAGATACAAATAAATGGAAGCATATACCATGTTCATGCACTGGAAGAATCAACATCATTAAAATGTCCATACTACCCAAAGCCATCTATAGAGTCAATACAATTCCTATTAAAATACCAATGACATACTTCACAGATATAGAACAAATATTTCCAAAAGTTATATGGAACCCATAACAACCCAGAACAGCCTCAGCAATCTTGAGAAAGAAAAAAAATGTAGGAGGGATCACAACACCTGATATCAAACTGTATTACAAGGCCACTGTAATCAAAACAGTCTGGTACTGGCATAAGAACAGACACATACACCAATGGAACAGAATAGAGAGTCCAGAAATAAATCCAGGTCTCTATGGCCAATTAATATTTGACAAAGGGGGCAGGAGCATAGAATGGAGTAAAAATAGCCTCTTCAATAAATGGCATTGGGAGATGTGGACAGGTATGTACAAAAAAAAAAAAAATGAAACTAGACCATTAGTTTACACCACACACCAGAATAAACTCAAGATGGATAACTGACTTAAATATAAGTTGTGACACCATAAAAGCCCTAGAGGAAAACATAGGCAGTAAAATTTCAGATATCCCACACAGCAGTAGTTTTGCTGATATATCCTCTAGGGCAAGGGAAATAAAGGAAAGACTAAACAAACGGGACTACATCAAATTAAAAACCTTCTGCCCAGCTAAAGAAAACATCATCAAAATGAAAAGGGAACCAATCATACGGGAACACATATTTACCAATAATACTTCGGACAAGGATTTGATCTCCAAAATATATAAAGAACTCACAGGACTCCACACCAGGAAGACAAACAATCCAATTAAAAAATGGGCAAAGGACCCGAACAGACACTTCTCCCAGGAGGACATACAGAGGGACCATAGGCATATGAAAGGATGCTCAATATCACTAGTCATCAGACAGATGCAAATTAAAACCACAGTGAGCTACCACCTCACATGAGTCAGAATGGCCATCATTAACAAATCAACAAATAACAAGTGCTGGTGAGGATGTGGAGAAAAGGGAACCCTAGTGCACTATTGGTAGGAATGCAGACTGGTGCAGCTGCTCTGGAAAACAGTATGGAATTTCCTCAAAAAACTAAAGATGAAATTGCCTTTTGATCCAGCAATTCCAATGCTGGGATTATACCCTATGAATCCTGAAACACCAATTCAAAAGAACCTATGCACCTCTATGTTCATAGCAGTGTTATTTACAATAGCTGAGTGCTAGAAACAGCCCAAGTGCCCATCAGTAAGTCAATGGCTCAAAAACTATGGTACATTTACACAATGGAATACTACACAGCAGAAAGAAAGGAGCTCCTACCCTTCTTCGACAGCATGGATGGAACTGGAGAGTATTATGCTACGTGAAGTAAGACAGGCAGTGAAAGAAAAATGCTATATGATCTCACCTATAAGAGGAACCTAATGAACAAAACAAAAAAGGAAATAGAACCAAAGGCATGGAAACAAGGGACAGTGACCAGACAGGCAGGGTAATGGGGGTTAAGGGAGGAAATAAGGGAAAGTGTCTAATCAATGAACAGGTATAAATGACCCATGGACATAGACAACAGGGTGAGGATTGACTGTGGGAGCAAGGGTGGGCAGGGCAAGGGAGAGCAACAGGGGAAATTTGGGACCACCGTAATAGAACAACAATAAAATAAAAAAGAATTAAAAAAGGAGCCCTGGCTGGCATAGCTCAGTGGATTGAGCGTGGGCTGCAAACCAAAGCATCGCAGGTTCGAATCCCAGTCAGGGTACATGCCTGGGTTGCAGGCCACAGCCCCCAGGAACTGCACACTGATGTTTCTCTCTCTCTCTCTCTCCCTCCCTTCCTTCTCTAGAAAGAAAGAAAGAAAGAAAGAAAGAAAGAAAGAAAGAAAGAAAGAAAGAAAGAAAGAAAGAAAGAAAGAAAAGAACAAGGAAAGAAGGGAGGGAGGGTAGAGGAGGGAGGGAGGAGGACGGAGGGAGGGAAGGAAGAAGGAAGGATAGGCAAGGAAGGAAGGAAGGAGGAAGGAAGGAAGGAAAGAAAAGAAGAAAGAAGAAAGAAAGAGAAAGAAAAGAAAGAAAGAAAGAAAGAAAGAAGAAAGAATTAAATGAATTGAAGTAGCACTTTGAATTATATCTGAAATATAATAGAAGTAGACATACCTAGCACAGGGTGAAATTAACTAAGTTACCTGGGCAGCTTTAAAAAAATCACTGTGGAAAAGAAATGTCACCTGTTCTTGGATGTATACTAGATGGCAGGTACTGTGGTCCACAGGTACAATCGCCACATCCATACTGTGTGATAGGGATATTATTATCTTTTTCATATATAAGAAAACAGAAGCTTAGAGAGGTAAGAACACTCACCCAAAGTCACCCAGCCAATCAGTTATGCAGCTGGGATGTGAACCCAGGCGTGTCTGCCTTTGCTGTCCATTCACCTAGCAATGAACTGTAGTGAGGATGATTAGGGTAACTGGGAATGGCTTTAAGGAGAGATAATATGTGAGGTGAATCTTGAAAAATGAGTCAAATATTAAGGAGTGGTGATGTTCATTGTGGTGTTTTGGGCTAATTGCCTTGGCTATGTCAGGGTTTCTGAACCTCAACACAACGAATGTTTGTTGTGGTGACTGGCCCGGACAGTATAGATGTTTACCAGCATCCTTGACCTCCACCCACGAGATACCAATAGCATACCCCTCTCTCCCAGTTATGACAACCCAATATCTCCAGATGTTCCTCCCTTGGAGTGAAAAATCACCCATAGCTGAGATTCACTGGTTTGTATGAAGCCTCTATAACTCATTAGTCTACAACATGAAGCCAGGAACATATTATGCTTTTTGCATTTTCCAGACTAATAAAGCAAGTCTAGAAACAGCAATTGCTCCATAAAATACTGATTGAAATGAATTAAGTTATCATCACAGCCACCTTATAACTTTTTAAATAACTCTTATTTATCCTTCAGATATCACCTCCTTAGGGATGCTGTGTCCCCAAATCTAGACTTGTTAGTTTCTCTCTCTCTTTTTTAATATTTTATTTATTTATTTATTTTTAGAGAGAGGGGAAGGGAAGAAGAAAGAGGGAGAGAAACATCAGTGTGTAATTGCCTCTCATGTGCTCCCTACAGGGGACCTGACCCACAACCCAGGCATGTGCCCTGACTCAGAATCAAACCAGTGACCTTTTGGTTCTCGGGCCAGCACTCAATTCACTGAGCCACACCAGTCAGGGCTCTTTCTTTTTTTTAACATTCAGTGAAGTGCTGTTGGTCTGTCTTTTTTAGTTAGTTCTACAAGCACACCTGCTCTAAGCCCCATATTTTAACTAAGGACACTAAGGCTCAGAGCTGATATGGTATGTTCAAGATCACACAGCAAAGAAGTGACAGACTAAAACCCCAGTCACACAACAGTGACCCAGTCCCTGGAAGGACAGAAGAGTGGACACTGAGCAGAGCATTAAGTGAGCTGGCATTTGGGTCAGCGTCCCTGTCACAGAAGAAAACTGGAGTTTTAGGAGGAAATGTGGTCAGAAACCAGGGGCCAGTATGGTGGGAGTAGAAGACAGCATGAGGTAAGGTACCCCCAAAGCACACTCAATACCAGCGTACAGCAGGACACTAGCCAAGGATAAAGGGTTATGCCCGAGGGATAAGTGAGCTGCTAAAACTGAGAATGCTAATAATCTTTTCTGGCCTTGGCCAAGTCTTGAGGGGCACTGAGATGCAGGTAGAGAAAAGAAGGATCTCGATGAGGTAGAGTTTATCCACGTGTGGGCCCAAGTGAGTTCATTTCTTGGTGTGCTGCACTCACTGTCCTCTCAGGAAGATGTCAGCCACTCTTTAGTTACTGCCATTGGTAACTGGCACCTGTTGTGCTGGGTCCTGTGATAGGCACAGAAGATGCAAAGGTGAGCACAGCAGAGGTGGTCCCTATCTGTCAACCCTAACTAATTGTCATGCAAATAAATGTTTAATTACAAACTGTGACAGGTGTTGGGGAGGAAAGGCACAGCATGCCAGGATAGCACAGAACAGAAGGGCAGCACCCAGTCTGAGAGCTGGGGAAGGTTTCCCCGAGGATGTGCTAATTGAGCTGAGATCTGAAGAGTGAATAGGAGTAATTATGTTCTTGTGTGTGTGGTGAGGTGGTAGATGGCTTCAGGCTGAAGAAGCAATGGGGCAAAGACTCTGAGGGAGACCCATGGAGGAAGGAGGTTGAAGACTACAGGGCCATAGAGCATGCAGTTGACCCCCAAAATGAAGGTTAAGGTGCTTAGAAACAAAGAAAATAAAGCTAAATGCACCACTCAGTGTTCTAGATGGTGATATTTATTTTTGTCCCCCCACAAAAGAACAAAGATAAATACACTACCTCAAAAAGAGAGAGAGGCTGGCTTTGCAGACAGGGCCTTCCTCCTGATGGTGGGGTTGCTGATCCATAGTTTGGTCTGAGAGTGTCCAGTGACTCAGTTTTTCCAGTTACGCCAGTCAATCAGATTCAGGTGGTTGAGTCACACTGACCAAAGGCATAGAAAACATATGTATAAACAAAATGCTTATGTGTAAATTTGCCATAAGAAATGCAACTACCTGACAAACTGAAATGTTAGTGTCTGTTGGTCAATGTACTCCCTTCCCTATAAAGCAGTCTCCAGGGGAAGGCAAATGCCAATAAGGAGGTTAATGAGTGAGCAGGAATTGGAACAAGCTACATGTGACCACTTGACACACCATCTTCCACTAGAGGTGAGCATACTTTCTGAGCCCCAAATCACAAGACAGAGCTTACTGGAGAACTGTAACCTGATTTATGAATGCCATTAATTCATTTAGTTGTCTTTATTGGGCCTTTACTAATATATAATAATATTATTTAATAATTATATAATAATACAACTGAATAATATAATTTTATACTGTATTATATGATCATATACTTATAGCAATAAAATTAAATCATATTTTGTTATATATTGAATAAACTACCATCAGTAGAAAGAATAAAATAAATATATAACTTTTTTAAAAGAGTATTTATTTACTTATTTTTAGACAGAGGAGAAGGGAGTGAGAGAGAGAAACATCAATGTGTGGTTGCCTCTTGTGCGCCCTCTGCTGGAGACTTGGCCTGCAACCCAGGCACGTGCCCTGACTGGGAATCTAACCAGCGACCTGTGGTTCCCAGGCCAGTGCTCAGTCCACTGAGCCACACTAGCCAGGGCTAAATATGTAACTTTTAATTCAATATTTTTGTCATCATTTTTATAAAACATTTGTCTACCCAAGTTGGTAGTTTAATTTTCTAACACTTATTTTCTACTAATACTCAGTTTTCTCAATTATTTTTCTCTCAATTGAAGCAATTTTTACAAAGTTTTTGAGTAATTTAAGAGATATTTATAGCTTTATTTATTGAAGACATTTTCATTTTCTCCATATTATTCATCAGACCCAGAAGCAATAACAATCCAGTGGCAATAAGCAACTCTAGCACTAGATGTGGTTTCTAAATACTATTCCTCACTAATAAACACCAGGAACTGATTCTGGCTCTGGGGCAGGAATTGTCCAAGTTAAAGCTTGTTGCTATGCCTGAAATCCAAGCTACTACCAAAGCCTCCTGGGATCACAGCAAAGGGATACAGAAGCTATCTTAAAGGGGCTCTCCCTGACCATGGCTGAGTTAATTTGAATACCAAAAAAAAAAGGTAACAATCACAATAGATTGAAGCACATCAAATATACAAAAATTCAATAGCTCACATAGTGATAATTTAAAAACAAAGTAGCGATACCCTTTGGAGGTTGCTAGGGTACCAACTCTTGACAGGCTGTTAATAAAAGGAAAGAATCTTATCCTGCCTTTTCTGTATAAACTGAATTTCAGAGTAACCTAGTAATTGACATGTGAAATTCTTTCTTTATATAAGAAGAGGCCTTGAAATGAGACCTGCCTAGCTAATAAATGCAAATGAATTACAGAATTAGAAAATCATCATTTTGAAATCTTTATTGAATTTATGATCTAGGCTGTGGAGACCAATGGCTGCTAAAACCATTATGTGAAAGGTTCGTGGAGATCTTTATTATGGAAAGATCAGGCCAACTATATCTAGAACTACCAGTCAACTTAAAGGCACTACAAGTGAAAACAGAAGACATCGTACTTTTCCTGATGTCGTGCAATAGGAATGTGCAGTGAACTGCCTTTAAAGAATTCCTGACAAAATGAACCTGAATCAAACCAAGTCTCTAGGTTAAAATACCTGTTTTTAGGAGACATGGAGATAGAGAGACATGTTAGATGACGCCAGGAGAATACAATCAGTCAAATCTGGAATGTGGGGGTTTCTACAGGACAAATTACCTAGTGTCTTTAACAAATAAATGGCATAAAAAGTGGGTGATCATGGGAAAATGTAAGAAACTTAAGAAGTGTATTGCACTAGTCATGTCAGGCTGCCATAACAAAATGTCATAGACTGGGTGGCTTCAGTAAGAGAACTTCATCTTCTCACAGTGCTGGAGGCTGGAGGTCTGAGATCAGGGTGCCAGCATGGGTGGGTTCTCATGAGAACACGCCCTGGTTTGCAGATGGCCAGCTTTTTCCGTGTCCTCACTTGGCCTGTCCTCAGTATATGCACACTGATAGAGAGGCTGAACTCTCTCTCTCTGCCTCTTCTCATACGGCCACCAGTCCTATTGGATTAAGATCCCTACACTTATGACCTCACTTAACCTTAATTTCTCCTAAAAGCTCTAGCTCCAAATACAGCAACATGGAGGTTAGAGCCTCAACATGTGAATTTTGGGGTTGGGAGGAAGGACACAATTTAGTTCATAGCCTGTATCAACCAGATGTCATGCATGAATCTTGTTTGAAACCTGATTGTGATAAACCAACTCTCAAAAGACATTTATGGGTCAGTCAGGAACACCTGAGTACCACCTGTTGCATACTGGCTTATGTTAAGGTAATACTGTTAATTTTTGTAGATTTGACAAAGATGTTACGGTTATGTTTTTTAAAAACATTCCTGATCTTGGTATTAATTAGCTTCTGCAGTTGTCTCTCCAGTCTGCTCTGCTCACCTGTGTAATCTATTTGACCCCTTGGTATTTGAGAAGCTACTATTTAATATTCATGGTTTCTGCAATTATAAATGAAACTATCTTTTGTATATTTTATAACGCTTCACCTTAACTTTTTTCTAATAAATTTGCAGTTAATTTCTGGGGTTTATTAAGCCAACAATTATATAATCTATGGATATTTATAATTTTGCTTCTTTTAATTTGTTTTGATTTGGGAGTTAAAATTAAAAATAGTTTTTAATTTAAAAAAATTCCCTGATCTCTTAGAGGTATATACAGAAGTATTTACCTTTGAAATTATATAAAACTTGGGACTTGCTTTAAAAAAATACATAAAGGAGCGTGTAGAGGTAGGGGAGGAGGTGTACATGAAACACGGTCATCCGAACATCAATTGCTGCTGAAGCTGGGGATGAGCACTTGGGTCATGTGAACAACCAGCAAGAAGTCCAAGTTGAGGGCCAAGAGAAGAGGCCTTGAAATAAGACCTACCTAGCTGGCACCTTGATCTTGGACTTCTCAGCCTCCAGAACTATGAGCAATAACTTTCTGTTGTTTAAGCCAGTCTGTGGTATTTTGTTATGGCAGCCCGAGAAGACTAATGCAATGGCCCAGTCAGATTGACACATAAAATTAACCATCACTCAGTCATTCATATTATCCTGTATTTGCTTTAAGGTACCAAAAACAATATAATCAAATCAGGGCAGATAGATGAAACATGATTGGCAAAATGTTGGTAACTGTTAAAACTGGATGATGAGTAAGTGGAGTTTCATGACATTATTATCTGAAATTATCTGTCATAAACAATTTAAAAGAAATATTCAGGAGACTACTATATTCCAATCCAATAACACAGAAAGAAGTCACACTCCCTCTTTATATTTCGAAGATGAATGCTTTAATAATGAAATTCTTTAAGTACTTTCATCCACCTCTGGCCTGTAGCTTCCTTTTTCCTGTTCAGCCAGCAGTTCTCATTAAGACATGTTTCAAGGACATAGAAATCATTAAAAGGATCATCATATCACATAGTGGGAAGAATACCACCAAAAAAATTCCCTGTCTTTAGCAGAGTTTTCTGCAACTGAAACCAAGATAGCTAATAGTGATTTCTTTTAAGATTTTGTTTATTTATTTTTAGAGAAAAGGGAAAGGAGGGAAACATCAATGTGTGGTTGCCTCTCACATGGCCCCCACTGGAGACCCAGCCTGCAACCCAGGCATGTGCCCTGATTGGGAATCAAACTGGCGGCCCTTTAGTTCACAGCCTGCGCTTAATCCACTGGGCTACACCAGCCAGGGTGCTAATAGTGATTTTTGAGACTTGCCTTCCAAAGATCTAGATAATGTACCACATTAGCATATAAATTCCTGTAATGAGATTCAAAATGTATTAAATACCCCTATTATACTTCTATAGTTCTCATACTTTGCCCAGTAAAAAATATTTTCTCTTAAAATTGTGTATAAATGCAAATATTTATGTACAACTTCCTAGTACTCCATTCCTGCCTTAGACCAGTGAATGCTAAGAGTGTCATCAGTAAGAAAACAACCAGAACCAAAGCTATTATTTAGGATCTTTGATTTTTTTCTTTAAGTATAACAGGAGCCTTTTAACCTAATAATAAACGCACTTTTGAAGGTTGAAGCATTTTATTATTTGAAGAATAGGCATTTTTCAGAACTTCATACTCTATATTAAAATCTGCAAATAAAAAAATCATTTAAAAATTTCCGTACAGGCAGAACTGGGCCAGAGAACACATGAAGTGAACAAAAAGAAGTGTCCCATCTGCTAGTCCCCCCAAGAATTCACTGGTGCAGCCCAGACAGGCTTGAAAAATAGGACTTGGCATAATTGCTTCTAAGTGAAGGTGGAAACTGGTTTTTTAGGGCAGCTGTTTGGTGGGAAATCTTGACCAGTATAATAAAAACTTTGCTGTCCAAGTGCCCTGATTTGACATTTTAGCCCACAGTTCCAGAACTCTGATGTCCTTTTCTGTTCTGAGAGGCATGGACTGGGCAAGGCCAGAGCCAAGCTTCTCCTGAGGTCACGTCCCACGTCAACCTGCCTGGGCTGCCGCATTCTGGGTCTTCCAGGCCTGACAGCAACGCAGCTGAAACGGCGCTGACTGACGGGCGTGCGTGCCCCGCGAGGCAGACGGGACACTCAGTACCTGCAGGTGCCTCTGCCAACTGAATAAAACAAAACAAAACAATCCATTCTGGGAAGGGCAAGTGGGTCAGTCTGTCATCATCTAAAAATACCTAAGGAGGAACATAGAAACATCCCTTCGCCCCAGTATGATCTAGGGAAAGCCACAGGCGAGTGAGTTAGCCAGAAAAAGAAGAGGGCAACAGGCGAGGAGAGCCTGGAGACAGAGAAAATATGTATTTGGGTCACTCAAACACTGGCACAATAGCGCTTAGGAGACAGATGCTGGAAGAGCTTCATAAATAGCCTTTGGTTCACTGCCAGGGCTAGTAGCATTTGCGTCAGGCACACAAGGCCTGTCTGCGAACACGGGGAGTCTGACGGGACTCCGCCAGGCTGTAAGAAATCAGCGAGTTCACAGAGGAGCCCCGGGACTCTGCCTACGCTGAGTAGGCAGGATTGTCCAGAAATCACTTAGAGCAAGGAGACCTGGGCATATTCCATACAGAAGACTGGAGTCCAGGGTGGCAGGGATAAGCTGACACAAAGAAGCAGCAATCATCACTCTGCACCTTTTTACCCTTAGTGTGTGTGAACAGAGGACCACTTTCGAGGCTGGGAAGGGGAGGAAGAGCTACCCACCAGGCAGAATCCAAAATACTGGCTGGTGGACAAAGGTCCACTTAAGGGTAAATGCAAACACCAATATCATGGGAGAGCCCGAGGCTCCCACAGGGGCTGGGGCCAGAATGCCTTACACAGTAGTTGTCTAGCGCTTCGAAGTTTGCACAGACCCTTTGTACACAGCATCACATTTCGGTCTGGCAACCACCAAATGAGGCAAGTTTTATTAATCTTCTGCTATGAATCTAGAAACTATTACTTAAAGAGTTTCAGTGATAGCTCCAATGTCACCCAGCTACTCAATGACAGAACTGGAAGTCAAACCTCACCATTTAATTCCAAGCAAAATCCTTTTGCTAATAAAATAATAATGAAAGCTACTGTTTATGGGGGCTTCCTAACGTACCATGCTCTGTCCTATGTGCCTTACACTTAAATTTTATTTATCTTCATGAAAACCCTATAAGGTCATGCTGTTATTATACCCATTTGGTTGGTTTGTTTGTTTATTACCATCTCCTGAGGACATGATTTTAGAGAGAGGGGAAGGCAGGGAAAGAGACAGAAACATTGATTGGTTGCTTCCCATATGCGCCCCACCAGGGACCAAACTCACAACCTAGCTATGTGTCCTGACCAGGAATTGAACCCACAACTGTTTGGTTTACAGGATGACACTCCAACCAACTGAGCCATACCAGCCAGGGCTATTATTATTCTACCCATTTCAGACATGAGGAAAACTGAAACACAAGGAAGTTAAGTAATTACCCAAGATCACACAGCTGTATCACGCTATCCAGTGGCTGCCTAAAATTTTGCTATTTGTACCTCACTACAAATCACAAACTCAGGCTAGGGAACAAAGTAATAGATAGATAAGGACCCAAATTAAAAATTCGGGAAATATAGCACCAAGAGTTAGTTACCCTGACAGGGGTGCTCATCCAGAAGCTCAGCCCACAAGCAGTAGCTGTGGGTGTTGCTGCTGAATCTGGGTAGACAGGCTACACTAACTTATTTTAAGCCTAAATGAAAAGGAGCGTTAGTAACAGTATCAGCCAGGGTCCTGGCAGAAAACAGATGGCACCCTCCAAAGTGTTTGGCTGAAAAGAAGCTAATGAAGGGACTATTTACAGAAGGGTGGGCAGGATTAAAGGAAGTAACAAGGGGTGCTGAGGCCCCCCAGAATCACCAAATGCTAGAAACTGTTACCACTTCTAGCCCTGTAGAAGAAAAGAGAGGGTGTGTGTTACCAGAAGCAGTGACCACTGGGGCGGGGAGAGGGATGGACCAGGAGCTGCAGGATGGCCTCTCACCCTTCCTTCTCTTGCAGGTGCCCTCCATGAGCAAAAAACACCAAAAAGCCAACTTTGATGAAGCTCTCCATGGACAGCTTCCAGGCCACCATCAGGGAGAAGTATAGGAAATACAGGGATGGGGCAAGCAAGTGGAGAACACGCAGCATGTGACCAGCATATCTCGTCCTGGCCCTGTGCACACAGGCGCTAGCTAAAGCCAGGCAGTGCTTGAGCTCCGATGCCTCTAGCAGAGCCAATGTGCTCTGGCTCAGGCTTTCTCCCAAAAAGCAGCTGTTTCAAGTAGACCAAGTAGTAGAGGGCGCATCCCATCTCATCTGCTCCTTTCCTGGGGGCTGCACAGGGCTTGGCTCAGCAGGCGCCAGCCCTCCAGCCTAGTGACATAACAAAGGAGAGTTCTTTCCCACCTTCATCAAGGTTGAGTGGAAGCAAAATCCCAGAGCTGTCTTTCTTCTCTGCACTTGCCTTTTAACCCCTAACTTCCTTAGTCTTTTTTAAAAAAATTAATTCAAGAGGAAGGCAGCAACAAAGAGCAAATGAATTTCCAGGCTGGTTGTGCTGACATAGTTGTGGGGCAGAGAGTGCTGAGGTTGTCTGCAGGCAGGTGACAGGGAGTGGCATGTGTCCTCGCCAAGCGTTACAGCTGAGGAAAGAGGGAAGGAAAGGGTGGCAGTCACAGGCAGTGCTCAATCTGTTACCATGGAAAGAGGAGGGGAAGGGCTTTCTCCTGGTAATCTGGAGAACTTGAAGAGAAAAAGTAAGCTTCTAAACAGAAAGCAGCCTCCAAGGCCTGAAAGTATAATACCCTCAACAGAGGGACTGCTTGTGCTCAGGCCATAAGGCCCGCAGCAGCATGGGGTGGCCCTCCCAGCCCGGTCAGCCGTTTAGAAGATCCAGAATCTCAAAACTCAGCTGACAACTGCTGTGCATCCTTTGAGTGGGCAAAGGAGCGGGGCAGGCTGGAAGAGGAGTTTTCATATTGTATCTCCTTTTTTAATGGTAAAATGGATTTTATTTAAATTGTGGAAAGGGGGGCTTTTCTCCCCTGTTAGACTTGTCACTCAGTTCATCTCCCAAGGCACCTGGAAGATCAGAATCTTAATATTGTTTGACAAGAACTGCTCTCAAATAGAGAACAATTATACAAAATGTCAGGTTAGTATGAGACCTATATTGAAAAATGAGCAAGTCACAAATACATTGGGTGTGGGCCAAGGTGGGATGGGGAATTGTAAGTGGTCCAACCTGTGTTTGTTAGTCTGGGTCTTTCAGGTTCCACATGATTTTCTTTTTTTTTTTTAAGTCAGCTTTTCTTTTTTTTAAGATTATATATGATTTTTAGAGAGGGAAGAGAGGGAGAAAGAGAGAGAGAAACATCAATGTGCGGTTGTTGGGAGCCGTGGCCTGCAACCCAGGCATGTGCCCTGACTGGGACTCAAACCTGTGATTCTTTGGTTCTCAGCCCGCACTCAATCCACTGAGCTACGCCAGCCAGGGCTCCACGTGATTTTCTTTACTCACTGTTTTAAAAAAGGGTCTGAGGTAGTCCATTCAATAAATGAATGAATGAATGAATGAATGGAGCCACTTTAAAATGGAGCAGAGCTACCATCCAGGAAGAACATCCTTGCGTGTCTTATGGTTCAAATCTTTGGAATGTTAAAACAGGGCAAAATAACCTTTGGATCAGGACGAAAGCAAACTTGTGCCCCAAATAATTGTTTGCAAAGATAATAAAGTTATTATGGCTACTGAACTGATGACAACCAGACTGAATTTTTTTTTAATTGTTTAGAATGAGCACCACTGTATTACTTATCTGCACCAATAGAAATAACTCTCTCCTGTTGATGTAACTGTTCCTCTTCCCTTTCTCATAAACACCCTTTGCCTTTGTCTCCTGTCGGGCCACTACTTAGGTTTCTGCCTGAATTGGTGCATCCTGAATGCTATTCTTATTGATTTCAAATAAGTGCTTATTACCTGTCACTTTGAAAGGCCTTTTATTTTCAGTTTAACACACTGGAGACAGAGGCCACAAGGGTCACTATAAAAATGCCCGGTGGTGTCGTCGGGCTGCCCCACCTCCAGCACTGCTCTGCTAATGGCACGCCTGTCAACCTCAGCACTCGGACCGTAATCCAGGACATCATCTTGGACTCATCCCTTTCCCCATACATCCAATATTCCAACAGTCATCGAGTTGGACGGAAAAGCCAAATGAAACATATTTATTGTGCACCTATGCTGTGCCAAGAACAGTCAGGGTGGTGAGTGATCATACACCTAAGGACCTCACAGTCAAGGAGCTTACAATCTTAGGTGAGACAATAATCAACATATAAACAAATAAAATCATCTTGGCTTATGTGTTGAGCTGCTTTTGTCTGCTAGGTAAAAGAAACTGACTGAACTGCAGTTGTGGAAGAGACTTGACAGGTTTATGATCAGTGGTTCAGAAATGTCACCAAGGAGCAGATTCTTTCCATGTCTCTGCTGTGCTCTCTTGTTTTGCTCTGTCCTAAGGCTAGAAGCAAGATGTCTACAGTAGCTCCAGGCACCACATTCAAACATTACTGAGGCCTGAGGGAGAAGAAACGGCTTCTCTTCCTGTAACATGTAAGGTAATATAGTCAGTGTCATGTGGCAAGGAAGAAGTAGAACCAAGGTTTGGCTTCAGGCTCTTCAGCTCCCAGAACAAGCCATGCCCTACCCCCACATCTGGTTACTTTTTCTTCTACCTGACAGACCTCGCCACACACCCCAGCCCCTCACAGGCTAACCACCTCTTCACCTCAGGACCCAGCTCCCTGTGATCTCCTGTGGAAAGCCTCCCATGGCAGCGTTCTCCCCTCCCTCCTCTACCCCTGGTCAATTCCGCTGGGCTGGATGCCCCTCCTCTGTGCTCCCACGTTCCAGGGCTCACTGCTAAAATACCACTTGTAACTCTAAATGTGAATTGGCTTCTCACAGAGTACATGGAGCTCAGGAAAACTAACTCGTTGGCTGGTCAGTTGGTGGATTGAATAAATAAATTGACTGAAGGTAAGACACTTGAAAGGAGAGAAATAATTATAGGAGCTAATAGACATTAGTGAAGGATACTTTTTGGTCAGTCTTTTGAAATCTGTTTTGGGTTTGGAGTACATTTTGGGGTTTGGAATACCTTATACTTTCAAGAACCAAAGGGAACAGCATGGGGCTCAGAGAAAGAGGCAGGTAAGCGGGCCTCTCTGGCTGCTCTAGTTTTCTAGTTCACGCACCACGTAGGACAGGAAATGAGCAAACAAGTTTCAGGGCAGAAGGCTGATTCTGGACTAAAGGGCGAGCATGTGGTTGTAGTGTCTCCCTCAGGGCCAGGGGTAAGATAGACGAGTCACAGGAGGAATGACAAGCCTTTAACCACGCCCTGACTGGGAAACATCGAGTTCATTGGAGCTTAGAGTTTGATGCCCATGTCACTCACACACACACACACACACACACATATTGGAGCAAAAAAAATTAAATGTGTAGCCACAGGCACAAAACTAGTAAGTCCTAGAACCAGGCTTTGAACCCACACTGTCTGGGTTCAGCACTATGTGCTTACTACCGCTGTACCACTCTGCTTGTCAAATACCAATTGTTTTTATCTTTTTTAAATTTTCATCTTTAGCCTTGGCTTGTGTGGCTCAATGGATTAAGCACTGGTCTGTGAACCAAACAGTCGCTGGTTCTATTTCCACACAGGGCACATGCCTGGGTTGCTGGCCAGGTCCCCCTTAGGGGGAGCTCGAGAGGCAACCACACATTAATGTTTCTGCCCCTCTCTTTCTCCCTCTTGTCCCCTCTCTAAAAATAAATAAATAAAATATTTTTTAAAAGGTTTCTGTCTTTAATGAAATACTTTGGCTAAGAAAGCAATAACTGGGGGCTCTGGAGCCTAGCCCAGTGGGTAGCTGGGTCACAGACAGCAAAAAATGTCTAGGAGAAGAGAGGGTAGAAGAAGTGGTGAGAACCAATTTCACAGGACATGTCTCACAATCAGATGTCAGGAGGATGAGCACAGCATGGCCCCCATGAGCTAGTGTCACGCCAGTTCTTTGTCTTCTAAATGACTTTTCTTCTCAAGATCCTCAATGGTCATTCACTGAGTATTATGATTTTTACCAAAGAAAACACAATCCTAGATGTACAAGGAGATATACACTGTAATTCAAGTTGATTAAGTCCTGTAAACAAGAAGCAGAAGGACTTCTCACACAAAAGGGCATATTTACTACAACTTCGTAATTTGCCGAAGAGTTGAATCAGGGGCCCGAAAAGGCCCTGCCTAATATTCTGAATTATGTTGTTACCAAATAAAATAAATATAAACCCTCCTGTTTTCTTGTTTCTAGGAAAGCTAACATGTAGACATAGGTTGATATAAACCATGGCTCAAATAAGCTACCTGCATACACTTTCATTGAATACAGGGACTAGGGATTTAATTCTTAATTCTCCAAAAGGCATATTAATATGTATTGACTGGCATGTGAGAATGTATCACACATGTGCACACACTTCAACTCTGCTTACCCAGCCATAGGCATGTCTCTAAAATAAGCCAAAAACCTTGGGATGATGGGGTATTGGCAATTTTCCAAAGTTTGACTTCTACAAACACAAAGCTCTGTATCTATAAAAATTGTGCTGTGGCTTCCTTAGACACAACACTAATACCTTAAACTATTGAGGGTCCAGCCCCCCATTTTACAGATGAGGAAGGTAAGGTGAGGGAGATGCATGACTTGCTTGAGGTCCTGGAGTTTGGGGCAGAGACCCAGGCTGGAGGTCGGGGTTTGGCAGGCTTTACGATAATCAAGAGGAGGAAACTAGAAACAGTGACAATGAAGGGTAAGCAGAGGAGAAAACAGTAAAGAGCCCCAGGGAGTGCTCCTAACCATGGAAGGAGAAAACCCAAGAGGCTCCAGAGTCTTGGAAACAGGGGAAGAAAATAGTCAAAGCAGCAGTCACTTTGTCACAATGCTGCACTGGGGGCAAGGAAGAGAAGGGCTGGAAGAGAAAACCGCATGGATGTGGCAGCCAGAGACCATTGGCCACCTTTAGCAGAGCTTTCAGCCGAATTGTGGGAACAGAACCAGATCTTAAGTGCTCCATGAGTGGGTGGGGGTTGAGTGGAGACACAATTGGGGGCTTCTTTTGAGGGTATGGCTGTATGAAAAGAGGAGAGATAGTGCTCTGGCTGGATGGGTCTCAGGTAGAGGGAGATATTTCTTCATGCTCCTAACTTGTGGAGAGAGGCATTACAATGGGAAGACTAGAAAGTATGGGAGATATGAGGACTAAACAGAGCCACCGAAAGGAGTCAGGAAGAGCTCCATCCTCACTAGAAACCCAGCTTGGGCACACCGGACAGAGGAACCTGGTGAGAAACGTTCTGATTCCAACGACGTCAGGAGAGTTCACTAAAATCTTGGTTGACTGACATGTGTAAAGAGGACTGACTTAGATACAGATGGCATCACCCAGTTTGTGATTTGAAAGATTCTAAGGAAGTTTCATGTCTAAACTATTCTGGTCGCAGTGCTTCAGAGCTGGCAATTTTTACTTTTCCTGTGTCAGAAAAACAGTACAGGTATGAAGGAAGTTTTTTCTAAACTAAGTCTATCAAAGAGTACTTTCTGGTCCTAACAAATGACCACAGAGGAGTCCCTAATGCTTTTTAATTTGGCATTTTGACACAACCGCTAATATATTTGGGAGGTAACTTATTCTCTCTGGAAATCAGCTGAAGACATCGACTCGACCATTTTCCAATAATTGTTATTGTTGTTTTACATGAAGATAGTTCATAGGCCCAGCATGTTACCCCCAAACTACAATAACTGGATGTTCTTTCTTGGTGCAGAAGGGAGTAAAATCCAGTGTATCTGGGGGGAGGACGGAAGGTGCCAAATGCACGCAGCACAGTGTTTGTCTCCCAGGAGTAAGAGAGGGCTGAGAAGAAGCCCAGCTGCACGAGCATTTGCTGGCTGTGCAGTTACTGACTGGGCACTTGTCCCTCATCCAATGGCAATCAGTACATTCATGAGACACTTACTATATACCAAGTGCTTTTCTAAACATTTTTCCCATCTCTTCTTCCCAACAAGCTGTGAGATGCATATTATGCCTTTATTTAACTGACATGGAAACCAAGGTTCAAAAGAGATAAAGGATTTTACCAAGAGTCACACGCTAGTAAGTTCTAGAACCATACCTGGATTATGAGCCATACATGCCTGAATTGAAATTCCTACATTTACTTATTCCATGACCTCTACAAAATAGGCATCAAACAAATCTGGTTGAACTCTTTGTTTTGGAGATTAAATAAGATAATGACTAAAAGTGCTATGAAAACCCAAAAGAGGAAGAATGAAACCTCTCATTGGTCTCCTTGTATACTAACAGCAAGTTCAGGTCACACAACTTTGCGGAGTGGCCAGTGTGGCCAGTGTGGCCACAGATGCTGGTGGGTGTTCTCAGGCTATTAATCAAGCATGCTGCCCCTGTCAGGGCCCATGGAAAGATTTTTGAGTGAAGGAAGTATCTTGTTGCCTCAATGTGCCAGCACCTCCTGATTTCCTCATCTCACCTGCGGAGAGTGATCTCGAGTGGCCCCAAACAGCTAGTTCTGGAAGGCCATGGTCAGGCTCTGTCAGACTAGAGCTCCCCTCAGCTGTGTACTCAGGAATTTGGTCCAGAGGGGAAGGGCATGTGTAGGGGTTTCCACGGGCACTAAAAGTTGTAGAATCAATCCCAAGAACTTGGTCTAGATCTTCATTTAGCTGACTCATTATTCAGGTCTCTCAGCTCAAATATCTCTCCACAAAGTAGCCCCTTTTTATTGTTATTCTGTTTAATTTTCATCATCTGTACTCTTAAAAATTATTTTTTAATATTTGTGTCTTATCCACTTTCCAGGCTCAAATGAAAATAGACATCTGTCGTGTCTCCAATACCTATAATAGTATCTTGTACATCGTTAACACTCAATATGTATTTTCTAAATGGATGGATGGGTGGCTGGCTGGCTAGCTGGCTGAATGAGGTTTTTAAATGTCCCCACTCTATATGGGCTGCTCCCTGTCCTCAGACCCAGGGAACATTCTCTCTCACTGATGACATGGCTGGTCCAGGACTTAGAAGCCAAGCTACCCTGAGAACATGGCAGGAGAGGGGACTCTGCTTACTGAAGCTGCAGTAATAATGTTTGATCATGAAAGATACTGCAATATACCAGGTGAAGAAGGTCAAAGACTCCAGGTCCAGGAGGCCTGAAGGAGCAGTGAACTGCCCTCTATGGGCCAGCATGGGAAGGGCTAGAAAGAAGAGGTTGGTTGGGAAGTGAAGGCCAGAAGGTGAAAAGCCATGAATGCCCAAATAAAGAGTTTGCATGGTGCTCCATGGGAAACAAGCCCTTGCAAGGCAGGGCACTACCAGCATCCTTGGCCCTTCTGACTGCCAACAGTGGATGGAAAGCAAAATCAAGGAATAATGAGAAGTGTGATGAAGCAGGATTGGTCTCCACTGCTCAATCACTGCTTATCTCTGAGAGGCCAAGTCTGTCATATTTATTCTAGAGTCTAAGGTGCTGGGCAAAGTGCTTTGAAGGGAGGGACATTGATAAACTATTTGGCTGCTTGTGAAAAGTAAAATATTTTTCAAATATCATATATATAGTAGTAGAAAATACATCATGTATATAATATATACCATGTTCCATATTTCTTAGTCCATTCCATTGCTTTTCAGTGTCAGGGTAATAATTCACTGGATAATAGTGATTCTCAGCAACAGGAAAAATACTCAGCCAGGTAATCAATTCAATGGCTGTGAGTTATGCTTTCAATTTGCACTAAAATATGCCCAGCTGATTTTAGGCTTTTCAAAAATGAAACATTTCCTGAAAATGTGAAGGTTCAATAAAGAGCCAAATAAAAGCCCTGGCTGGCATAGCTCAGTGGATTGAGTGTGGGCTGGGAACCAAAGTGTCCCAGGTTCGATTCCCAGCCGGGGTACATGCCTGGGTTGCAGGCATAACCCCCAGCAACCGCACATTGATGTTTCTCTCTCTCTCTCTCTCTCTCCCTCCCTTCCCTCTCTAAAAATAAATAAATAAAATCTTAAAAAAAAAAAGAGCCAAGTAAGTATTTAAACTGTATTGCCTGGAAATTATTGCTATAGTATTTGAAATTATTAATAAAGATTCCAAGAAACTTATTTGTAAGGAAAAAGGAATACAACACATTTTACAGAAAACCTGGATTGCATAGGTAGTGGTTCTCATTATTAAATCACTTGGTGGATTATTAAATCACCAAGTGATTTAATCCCTGATGCACCAGCACGCTGTGGGCCAATTATATACAAGGCCAATTGGATCCAAATCTCATGGGGGTGAGACCTGGGCATCAATCACTTTTAAAGTTCTCAGGGTCTGTCTCCAAGGAGACTCACTAACCTAGGGCAGCCCTGAATACAGAGTCACCTGGATTTTTATTTTTTCTGAACACTGGTGCCTGGCCCCCTCTCCTCAGATTCTGACCTAAATGATCAGCAGAGGACTTGGGCACTTTATTAAGGTGTCCAGGTGAATCTACTAGTAGCCAGGATTACAAATTTTTGGCCTAAACCTTCTTCCTTCATTAAATCAGTTCAGGCCAATGAACCAACCTTGAGTCTTACCTATTTAACATCCTTCAATTTTCTACTGCTGCTTTCTGCAACCAATGATTATAGGGTGAGGAGAAACTCTCCTTTGTTCCACTACTGATTTACATACAAAGTAAAACCAGCACCACCTTAAACTGTCAGACATTTATACCTTTTTGCACTTACCGTACCTTACCTTTGAGGTATCAGCCCTTTGGGAAGTTGGTGGTGGCCAGATTGCTGATGGCTATCAGAAGTTCAGGGACAGGCAAGGAGCAGAAACAAATCAACTGGATTCCTTCATCTGAACCATTCTCCCAATTCCCTGAATTCCACAGAAAGCTCTCATTCAGCTCACATGCCATCCATCTGTGGTACAGTTAGCCAAGCATGCAGTGGGAGAGTGAACAATTCAAGCATGTAGCAGTCTTCAAAAATGGGAGGCTGCCAGTGAGGTTGAATAAATGAAAAGAAAGAAACATTTTAGGGGGTGATGAGGCATGCAGAAATTTGAGGAAGTTCATATGCTGTGCAGTAAATGAATTCTCGGTCAACCACATGAACCTTAAAAGAAGTAAAATAGCTTTCCTAAGGCTTCAAAGGAGATGCTCATGTCTGATTCAAAGCCAGGTGCCTGTGAATCCAAAGTTGGTTGATTTTTTAATGCACAGTGTTGGCCTCATGTTGAAGTAAGCCCACATTGCTTATTTGGAAACTCTGGGGCCAGAGTGTTTTGGAACTTAGAATTTTTTGGATTTTAGAAAGGTTTAGAACATTAATATTTCTGCAGCAAAACATACTCATATTTTTACCAGAGGGGTTAAGAAAGTTCAAATTAGCTTTTATCAATTTAGACCAGATTGTACCACCAGCTTTAGGGTTTTCAAGTTTTTTGGAATTTGTCCATTGCAGATAAAAAATTGTGGAGACGAATGTCAAAGGAAAGAGTCATATACAGTAACAAACATTTACTGGACAGTGAACATTTGCCAGACATTCTGCAATGCTCTGGACAGGCACAACCCTGACACCAACTTAATGAGATAAGTACTATTTCTATCCCCATTCTAAAAATCAGGAAACTGAGGCATAAACATATGGATGAAAAAGAGGTTCTATGGAAAGTAACCTCACAGGGTGATCCGATCACAAATTCCTAACTGGGCAGGTTTAGGTGAGAAGTAGTCACCTCAAAGGCATAAGACTTCAGTAAAAAGTTTATCTTTGCCTTAAGCAAGGCTTGTCCATTATTTTGTGCATCTAGGATATAACACACCTGTGAAATAACCACCCTCAAGAGAGCACACAATCTTGTTACTGTCCTGTAATCCAATTCCTGCCTTGCTTTCTCCCACCTTCATTTTAGCTTCCTTATGTTCTCTCCTTAATTCCAAATGCATGAAAGAAACACCAAATTGCCATTCTCTGAACCATTTGAGATCTTGCTTCCTAGCCATTGTGGTCAGTTTGGCTCAAATAAAATCTTATAAAAACCTGTAGAACTATATGCTTGAAACCTATGTCATTCTATTGACCAAAGTAATTCCAAAAACTTCAATTAAAAATTCGTCACAGGTTTGGATGTTCTCACATTGACAGATGGGTTGAGTAACTTGCTTAATCTCTTGACTAATAAATCCATTCATTTATTTGTTCAGTCTCAGTTTAAATTAAAATCTTATAGTTAAAAATGTTTAGAGAAAAATCTTTTTCTTATTGAATGGTCTGGCTGGGCAGTGGGCTTTGGCCTGACAGTGCAACCCTGAAATGCTTGCTCTTTCTGACACTCCTAACTGTAGCCTGTATTCCTCCCATGGGCTTCAGGCAAATAGCTCCTGCTATAGATATGCTAACTATTAGAAAAATTCTGTTTGAGGCTTGAGCTTTTGGCAAGGATTTTTGGAGCCTCAAAACCAGTTTCAGATCAGCAAGGGTCAACAGACTGAGGAACAAAGAGATTTAGAAATTTCACACTCTTCCTTGGATTCCTGCTAGTGCCTAGACACCACATACCTCTTGCCAGTTTCCTAATTTCCCTTCCCTTGACATAAAAGAAGCCAGGATTCTGGGCTCTCTTAAAAAGAACGGATTTGTGGAAACTTTAAGGTCCCCTCATCTTCTCAAGCTGGTGCCTTCTCGATTAATAAAACTTCCCTTACTCCAAACCAACATTTTGAATATTGACTTTTGAAGCATTTGATACATGAACTTTAAACCTATAACAAAACTCTTTGCTCTGTAGCTTTAAGTTTTGCTTTTAATTTTTAGCAGCAGCCAATCAACACAAAAGCAGTTTTAGGCTCTCCTCTTTGAGTACTATTAGAAGTCTTAGGAGGTTCAAGGGAAAAACTCGTGGTTGCCTCAGTTTATTCCTTTGCTGCTTATTGAACACCCACAAAGTACTGGCATGTTACTATAATTAGAACCACTTCTGATAAAGCAGAACAGTGTGTGAACTCCTACTAAGGCAGTGTTATAAAATTAAGGTTGGTAACTGAAAAGGCTTTTCCTTAGTAATGTGGCTCTATCTGTACATGGCAGAACTTGGTCATGAACAGAGTCTTCTGCCTTGTATATAACTCAGTTTCCTGTGGAATGATAACCTTTGCCTTCCTAAAGTAAGCTAATAAATATCACAGGAGTGGTTTCCTACTACTGTGCCCAATATTTTTAGAATACACTTTAAATACTGTCAAATATATATCAGAAAAGCATCAATGTTCTAATAATTGTTGAAGTAGAAAGTCTTGAACTTTACATAACCATTTAAAATTCTGGAAGAACAATGTGCTTTGTTAATCTTTTATTTTTCCCCTTTAGAACTGAAAATTATTGTGCAAGTAATATAAATTTAAATAATATATTACTTATAAATAATCCTATCTACCATGCATGTATTTTGTGATTAAATTAATTTTATTACTTCAGAAAATTAGAAAACTTGTCTTTCCATAAATGTGTTTTTTAAATATTGGTTGCTATCTTAAGAGCAATTTTATTATGCTTAGGAATAAAAACATCCAGATAATAAAATCCATTGGGAATAAGGGTTCATTCATAGAAAAACCTATGAGCAACTTTGAACAAATTTATTCTTTAAAAAACAATGGTAAGTGCCCCTATGCTGAGTTGGCTTACCTACAACATGGTCAGCTATTTCTTCACAATGCTCCCCCAGGTGGCTAGTAAAATCCAACTTGGTCCAGCCCTTTTTGATTCTAAGTGCTTCTAATTATCCTAAAAAGTTATCCATTTGATGAAAAAACTCAAAAGTTAAAAAATTTTAGCTTTAGTTATATAGTTAATAGGTTTGGTAATGAATGCACACAGAAAGCTATTGTTCCAGGAAATGGGATGTATGACTGGACCTAGCCTGAGTCCAGGAGACCCACAAGCAATTTGACCTTTGTACCCAGGAGGACTGCAGGCCATCGAGATGGTATCTGAGCCCTTGTGCTCCAGGGAGGAACGTCTACTGACCAGGAGGCAGACGAATTACCAGTCAGCAGATGAAAGGATGCTAGGAAAATGTACAGACTGAGCTGTTATCTGATTAACATTTTTCCCCTGAATTCCAAGCTTCTTACCTACTTTTTTGTTCCCAGATTCCAAACACCTTACTTACCCTCTTCTCCTTATAAAAAAGGTCGGTTTGAGATGAGATGTAAGACAACCCACCATCTTCTCAGATTGCCTACTCTCTGAAAAGGAGCGCCCATAAAGATTCGCTCCCTGTTTCTACTTATTGATTCTAGTGGTGACAGGCCCCATGAACACTGACTTTTCTGATTTTGTGTTCTGGTGACTCCAGCGTGGGACAGTCGGGACTCTCTGGTAAGTCTGGGTATTGGGTGGGGAGTTCCGTTGGCTGTCTGGACTGGAGGGCCCGGAGGAGCAGATTTGGAGACTTCCTAGCAGCTGCCAAGTGATTTCACCTGGGGACTCTCCTTCTCCAACTCTTAGCACTCCCCGTTGCCTTTACTTTTGATTGAATCACTGTTATTTCTGGTTCAGGATTAGAGTCCCGGGTTACAATTTAGGTCAGTTGTCAAGAATTAAGGTGCCATCTAGTTTTGTTTGTGTGATGTTACAGAGCTCTGTCTGGTAGAATGGTGGGAGAGAGCCTCTACTCTGAGAAAGAGCCCTTTGGGGAGAATTTTGGCTGATTGGTTAACCTATGCTTATAAACTTATGATTAAAAAGAAAATTATTTTTCATTGTAACACTGCTTGGCTTGTGCATAATCTGTAGTCGAGAGAGTGCTGGCCACTGAACAGGTCTTTAAATCACTATACTATACTGCAATTAGAGTTGTTTTGTCAGAGATCAGAGAAGTTGGATGGAATGCCTTACCAGAAAAGCTTTTATGAACTTACATAATAAAGATGCAGGGTTAAAGGGAAATAAGTTAATGATACAGAGAAAAGGGAATTTGCCTGTGAAAAATAGGAGAAGCCCAGAAGGGAGGACGAGGAAGATCTAGATATTATAGCTGTTGTGAGCATGGTCAGGGTTCCCATGGCCCCTCTAGCCCTGGGGAATCTTCCTCCTTACTCGGCTAATGGGGCCACAGGAGACAAGCTTAAACTGCTCTCTCTGTCCCAAACCCACCAAGAAACCAAATTTGGTGAAGAACAAGCCCCTTTTGGGGCAGGGCAATACCCTTTACAAAGACTTCCAGTGGGAGGAGGGCCAGAGGGCCAGCCTGCTAGATATTTTTGGACACATACTCTGCTTTCTACATGGGATCTGTTAAACTGGAAACCTTCAAATCCTTCTTATAGTGATGATCCCACTAAAATAACTAATGTTGGTCAATTTTTGCCACTCACCACCCTAGTTGGGCAGACATACCCAGGGGCCAAGGGGGACTGAGGGCAATGTACTATTACCCAAAAGGAACACCCCCCAGGTTTGTTATATCCGCCGCCAGAGGAAAGACATCTCTCAATGCCAGAGATTCATGAAAAGGAAAGGAAATGTTTATTCAATGCTATACAAACTTAAAGTAGTGACCTAATGTCTTAATCAAAATCTCAAAGTCCCTTAAAACACCCACAAACACACACAGTCATTTCTTCCCCCCCTTTGCCCAGTCTGGGATACCGTATCTCAGGAAAAGAAATAGAAGTTGGTGGTTCAGGCAGCCCCCAGTTCTTCCCAGTAATCCGTGCTCAGCTGGTAGGCCTCCCTCGGTTCCTGGCACCATCAGCTGTATCACCAGGATCTCTGCTAAAGCCAGGTGGTGGTTCCCCCTTTGAAAGCTGTGGGGGGCCCCCATTATTGCAAAGCCTCATGGTTCTCCTGGCACAATGGCTGCAGGAGTCTCCACTCTGCCAAAGCTGCGCGGCTCTCTCTTCAATGGCTGCTGAGTCTGGGTTTAAATCCCCGCTCCAATCTTCCTCTGCAGCCCCATTTCCGACTCCTCCCACAATTGGCTACACTTGCCAGCACTCTCATATCCTTCCAGCTTTACTGGGCTGCCATTGTGAGTCTGGGTAGGCATGACCCCATGTCATGGAGCCAGTCTTCTTCAAGCTCCCATGCAGGTGCTATAACTTGGGGGACCTGCCCCCCAGTTATGTCTTGGTGGGGAAGTTACTTCCATTCCCCTGGCTCAGAGCATGGCCACAGCTATTTAATATATCTATGCAACCAATTAAAGGTTATAGATATGTTAAGTGACCACGCCAGAGGTTAGCTGCAAAGCTGTTGCTATGCAAAACAGCTCTCAATGGCCCTGCTCTATTTGTCCCCTCCCCCAACCCACACCTGTGGGGGGAGGGGGGAGGAAATGCTAATATTTCCTGGACACCCTGAGTTCTGGACTCCATTCCAAATCCCTATTTGGGCCTCTCCCCCCTCTTGGCTGCACCCTGTTACAGGATGAGCAGAGGCTGATATTAGATAAGGCAAATGAAGAGGCTTGGAGACTGCACCAAGAAAATCCGGATGAGCCCTGACCAGTGTGGCTCAGTTGGCTGGGTGTCATCTTGCAAAGCTAAGGGTTGCTGGTTTGATCCCTGGTCAGGGCTCATGTCTGGGTTGTGTGTTTGGTCCCCTGTCAGGGCATGTATGAGAGGCAGCCAATGGATGTTTCTCTCTCACATTCATGTTTCTCTTCCTTTCTTTCTTCTTCCCTTCTCGTCTCTCTAAAAATTAAATTAAAATAAAATTCAAAGACAGATTAAAAAAAAAGAAAGAAAGAAAATCCAGATGGGGCCTACCAAGACAATACCTGTAACTGAGCCTAACTGAGACTCTAATGAGAATGGCCTTCCCCATCTGAGGGCATTATAAATGGTGCATTCTTGAGGGACTGGGGAAAGGAGTCCCTAAGCAGGAAAGTCTGAATATGGTATAGGCAGTATATCAAAAGCCCAAAGAGGACCCCTCTGAGTTTCTTGAAAAAATATACCAGGCCTACAGAAAATATACTGATTTGGATCCACAAGCCCCTGAAAATATTAGAATGGTAAATATAACTTTTATCTTTCAAAGTGCACCCGACATCAGAAAGAAACTTCAGAAGTTAGAGGGAGGAATAGGTGTGAATCCTTCCTAATTAACAGGTATTGCCTTCAAAGTTTTTAGTAACAGTGAACAGCAAAAGGCCCAAGTGTCCACCGTTTTCTTGGAACAGGCCTCAGGGCAGTTCCATCAACGGACAAAGGGCACCCAATCCCATCTAAAATGCTTGCCATTGATCAATGCATTCATGGCAAAGGAAAAGGGCACTGGAAAAATGAGTGCCTCAAGCAAGGGAAAAGTCAGAGTCTGAGAATTCGAAAGTGGTGCTGGGAAAAGGAAATAGCTCTGACAATGAGCGACGGGGTCCAGAGATTCAATTAGTACAACAACCTACTACAGTCACCTCCCAGGAACTTCGGGTAAAACTAACAGTGGGGGGACAAACTGTGGGCTTTTTGATTGATACTGGAGCAACATATTCTGTGGTCAATAGACCTCTGAGTCCTTGTGGCAGGCTGTAAACTGTGATGTAATTTCTAAAAGCCCTAAAAGCCAATTTTTCTTGAAACAATTAGAATGTGCTATGAGACATACTATTTTAACTCACAAATTTTTATATGTTCCTGAGTGTGCAATTCCTCTTCTGGGAAGGGACTTACTATTCAAACTTCCTGCTCAGATTATTTTCTCTCTGGAAGAACAACAGCTTTACCTACAGGTTCCTCCAGAGCATGTTTGGCAGTTCCTTATGAAATGGTGGGATGAAGGGGAAAATCTAGAAGAAATTGAAAATCAAACAAACCACATTGTATGGGCTGCTGGAAAGCTAGGGGGAGCTAAGTGAGCCTCCCCTGTTAAAGTCAACCTCAAACCAGACACAGAGACTCCCAATAAGAGGCAGTGACCCTTGCAGAAAGAGGCCCTAGAAGGATTATGCCCGATAACTCAGAAATTTCAGAAATATGGACTTATTTGGTCCTGCCACTCACCGTACAATACATCCATATTGCCTGTTAATAAACTCCACTCAAATGAGTTGCAATCTGTACAAGACTTAAGAGCCATAAATGACATTGTACAGGACATTCACCCCACTGTCCCGAACCCTTATACTTTGGTGAATAGTATACCTGGGGACAGCTTCTTTTATTCAGTATCAGACTTAAAAGATGCCTGCTTTTGCATTCTGCTTGATCAAGACTCTCAACCATTGTTTGCTTTTGAATGGCAGGACCTGAAATCTTGGGTCAAGACTCAGTAATGCTGGACAGTCTTACCAAAAGGGTTAAAAAACTCTCCCACAATTTTGGGGGATACCCTGAACCAGTACTCAAAGGATCTAAAACTAGGAAAAGGAAATCTGTTACAATATGTAGATGACCTTTTAATTACTGGGACATCATTCTAGCAATGTTGAAATAATACTATAGCTACCTTGAACCATCTGGCATCTTGTGGCTGTAAGGTATCAGCATAGAAGGCCCAGATTAGCCAACAAGCAGTAAGGTTCTCTGGATTTCTGCTTGAGTCTGACAAAAGGAGTCTTAAGTGGAAACAGAAAAGAAATCATAATTCAGATGAGAGTTCCCAATACCAGTAAATAATTGAGAGGATACCTGGCAATGGCAGGCTACTATTGCATTTGGATTCCAAACTTTGGGCTCATTGCTAAACCACTGTATTAAGCTCTGAAAGGACCAGAATATAGCCCTTTGGAGTGGACGAAGGAGTATACTCAGGCTTTTGAGTCCCTGAGCACACCTGGCTTCTACACCAGCCTTGGAACTTCCAAACCTACTAAAGCCCTTTCAATTATACGTTTATGAAATTCAGGGCATTGCCTTAGGAGTCCTCACCCAAATGCTTAGTGACATTCTGCAACTCATTGCATACTTGTCAAAGAAACTAGATCATACTGTTGGGGGTGGTCAGCCTGCTTGGGAGCTGTGAGCTTTTACAGGAAGCTAAAAAGTTTTCCTTGGGAAAACCTATCACCACTTATGTACCCCAGCAAGTGTTGAGCCTGCAGGAGCAAAAAAAAAAATCTGTGGCTCACAGCTGGAAGATGGGGCAGGTACCTAGCCACTCTTCTTGAGTTTCCCTGAAAACTGCAAGTTAAATCCTTCCTCCTTTCTCCCACAGCCAGACTCGGCCATGCTAATGCATGGCTGTGCTGAAATAATTCATGAAGTTTATTCTAGCAGAATCGATTTACAGGATCATCCTTTAAAAGAGGCAGACTAGACTCAATATGCAGATAGAAACAGTTATATGGACAAAGGAAACAGAAAGGCTAGGTGTACAGTTGTGACTCTTGAAGGAGTAATGGAGTCCAAGGCCTTACTGCTGGGAACCTCTATTCAGAAAGCTGAACTGATTGCATTGACGAGGGCGCTGAAAATGTCACACAAAAAGAGAGTGAATGTGTACATTGACTCAAGGTATGTTTTCCTAATTTTGCATGCACATGGTTTCATCTGGAAGGAAAAAGAACTGTTAACCTCCAATAAAAAGGAGAATAAGCATGCAGCAGAAATTTTGAAATTATTAGAAGCTGTCCAGGTAGCTTTACAGGTGGCAATTATGCACTGCCCCCCAGCATCAGAAAGAGGACACTGAAGTGACTAGAGGAAACAATTTGGCTGACTGAACAGCAAAAGAGGCTGCTAGAGAAGCATTTATAATACCTTTGGTACATGTTCCAGACTTGTCACAATTTGACCCTGAATATTTGACTACAGACTTAGAAAGAGCTAAGAGCTAGGGTTTGGATGAAAACTTCCTGCCCTGGCTGGCGTAGCTCAGTGGATTGAGCTCGGGCTGGGAACCAAAGTGTCCCAGGTTCGATTCCCAGCCAGGGTACATGCCTGGGTTGCAGGCCATAACCCCCAGCAACCGCACATTGATGTTTCTCTGTCTCTCTGTCTTTCTCTCCCTCCCTTCCCTCTCTAAAAATAAATAAATAAAATCTTAAAAAAAAAAAAAGAAAAGAAAACTTCCTGATAGTAGGTAGAGAAAGAATAAGGAAGGAGTTATACTGCTTTCTGAACATTTAGTAAAGCCAGTCACAAAGGATTTGCATGAGGCCACTTACTGTGGAGGGGACACATTAACCACCAATATTAAACCGTGGCTCATAGGACCTGGAATTTCTAAAGCCATACAAAAACAACAGTTAAATGTGTTGTGTGCCAAAGGAATGCCTCCAAGACAGATCTCCAACAAAAGAAAGAAGGGAAATACCAAGGACAATGCTCATTTGAGAACTGGCAAGTAAACTTTACCCAGATACCAAGGTCCAAGGGTGGAAATACTTGTTAGTCTTTGTTGACACTTTTTCAGAATGGGTAGAAGCCTATCTTATGAGAACTGAGAGATCCTCAGAGGTAGTAAAGACCTTACTGGAGGAAATAATTCTTTGCTTTGGCCTAACTGGCAGAGTCCAGAGTGATAATGGACCTGCTTTTGTTTCAGAAATTACACGGAATGTTAGTAAATTTTTAGGAATCAAGTGGACACTCCATACAGCATGGAGACCTCAGGCTTCTGGGAGGGTAGAGCAGATGAATCACACCTTGAAGAAAAATATAGCCAAGCTGTGTCAAGAAACTTATCTCTATTGGGATCAAATATTACCTATTTCCCTGCTCGGGATAAGAGTGGCTCCTCAAAGTGGGATTCAGTTGAGCCCTTATGAAATTGTGTATAGGTGACCATTTCAGGTTATGATTTGGCAGGGGTGGGGGGGAGAGATATGTATATAGACCAAGAAGTGAAGGTAAAGAACATCTAAGTCAGACCTTAGGTGGAATTAATGACTTTACTTATATTAGAGATCTCTTCCTCACAGGGTTGTGCATTCCTTCGAGCCTGGAGACAAGGTGCTACTCAGGACTTGGAAGACAGGATCCCCAGAAAGCCAACTAGAAGAAAAGTGGGTTGGAGGTTGTGTGCTCCTCACTGGCCCCACCGCGGTGAAATCGGCGGCAACAAAACCTTGGATTCATCACACCTGAGTAAAGAAATCACCAGAGGAACAATGGCCCACCAAATCTCAAGAAGACCTGAAAATCGTCTTTCAAAGACAGTGATTTATATTCTTTTTATTACTTTTTGTTTAGCCTCATGTCATGGAGAACTTATTCCTTTCAAACGAGATGAAAATATTTGGGTATATTTAGCAAAAAATGTTCTAAACCTTTCTGACTTTTGTCTTGCAGGAGGAACTTATATCGAACAAACTTTCGCTTCATCTCTTGTAGGTGTTTGTACTCCCCTGGAAAGCCTTCGAAATTATACTTTGTTTAAGTATATCAATAAGAACATAAACTACACTGATATTTATAACTGGGGACGTGTGGTAACTCTAAAGGACAGGGAAATGTTTTCCTTAAAAGTCACTAATGTAGCCCCAGCTGGAGAGTGTGCAACTTTTGTCAACTGTGCTAAAAACTGTTTTATGCTCTCAGCAGACACTAAGATGAATTGTGCCACCGTCACTAGTGTATCTTACGCCTCTGGTCATATCAAATTGCCTGCAGGATGGTTTCTAATATGTGGAAGGACTGTTTATTCCTATGTCCCAGCAAACAGTTCTGGGGGACCATGCTGTCTGGGAAGACTGACGATGTTTATGCCTCAGAAGCCACACCTGACCCGGGCTCGACGGGAACTCTCCCTTGAACCTGACTGCAACAATGATTTGCACCTTTTTAGCCCTGCTGAATATATATCTTTGACTATATTTGGAATGCCAATCATGGTAACATCTTCGAATATAGAAATAAGTAGATTAGCCTGTGCTATGGTAAAATCTTTGAATGTCACCTCTGAAGCCATTAGTGCCATCAGTCAAGAACTAGGACAATTTAAAGAAGCTGTATTAGAAAATCGAGCAGCTATAGACTACCTTCTTTTAAGACATAATCACGGATGTGAAGAATTTAATGGACTCTGCTGTTTCAACCTGACTGACAATTCACAGCTTATAGAGCATAAAATAAAGCAAGTAAATGAAATAGTGTCTAAGATAAATCAAAGAGAGGAATTCTTTGGTATTGATTTGTCCTGGCTGCCTAGTGTTACTGGTCTTAGGGAGGCATTTGTTGTTTTCATTCTTTTTGTCTTTTTCAGTATCATAGCTTGTTGTTGCATACAGTGTGCCCCCTTATGTGGATGTGCAACTAAGAGGATTCATATGAGACTGTCTAAAGCTAAGATACATGCTAGACGCAAAAATACTGACTTCATAGGAAACTAATCTCTAGGAATAAGATAGTTAAGATTACCTTATGATAGTTAAGTGGGGAATGACAGGGAACTCAAGAGTTAAAATATTTAGCTTTAGTTATATAGCTAATAGGCTTGGTAATGAATACATGTAGAAAGCTATTGTTCCAGGAACTGGAGTGTGTGACCGGACCTAGCCTGAGTCCAGGAGACCACAAGCACCGGAGGCTGCAAGCACTGAGCCATTGTGCTCCAGGGAGGGAACGTCCACTGACCAGGACCTGCACAATCACGGGTCAGCAGACGAAAGGATGCTAAGAAAATCACCGGACTGCTTCTTTTATCTGATTAACCTTTTTGCCTGAATTCCAAACCCCTTGCCTACTTGTTTTCCTAAATTCCAAAACACTTACCTACCCTCTTCTTCTCCTTATAAAAAAGGTCAGCTTGACGTGAGATGTAAGATGGTCTTTTAGAGTATATAACCCACTGTCTTCTCAGATCACTGGCTATCTGAATAAAGCTCCCATAAAGACTCAATACTTGTCTCTGCTTATTTGTTCTGGTAGTGACAGACAACATATATGCCAGCTTTTCCAGTTTCACATTGATGCCTCACAAATTATTTAAAAAGCTGGAACATTTGGCCAAATTTTGAAAAATATTGAAGACACAGTAATATCTCAATAAGTGTTTGTTGAATGGATTAGTATTTTTTATTAACCTAACACTATAAATCAAGAAATGAAGACAGAAAAAGGTCACTTAACTTTCACCTACCGGCTAGGTGACCTCAAACAAATCATATCACTTCATTTATTTATTTATTCAACAAACATTCATTGATTGTTTGTTGACATCATCCCTTTCCTTTCCCCTCCCACTATTGGAGCAAGGGACACAATGGGGGGGACATAGATATGGTTCTTGCCTTCATGAGTCCTACAAGGAGATTCTCAAACTTGGTGTGCATTAGAATCACTCAGGAGACTTGTATAATAATAATAATAATAATAATAATAGGTTGCTGGGCTCTTGCCAGGTGGCTCAGTTGGTTGGGGCACTGTCCTGCTCAGGGCACACATCTAGGTTGTGGGTTTGATCCCCAGTCGGGGTGCATACAGGAGGGAAATAAGTGGTGTTTCTCTCTCTCTTTCTCTCTCCCCCTTCATCTGTCTCTAAAATCAATAAACATATCCTTAGGTAGGATTAAAAAAAAGTTTCTGGGCACTATCAACAGTAGAGTTTGTGATTCTGTGGGGTAGGGTCTTAGAATTTGCATTTCTAACAAGTTTTTAGGTGGAGGTGATGCTGCTGGCCTGGGGACCCTACTTTGAGAACCACTGTTCTAAGAGGAACACAGCCACAATGGTATGAGCCATCTATGTGAAGCAGTCTAGGGGAAGATTCCCAGACACAGATATTTAATCAATTCTAAGACATTAATATCTCTGAAATTGGGGTACAGTAAACACTGTCCATTTCTTTTCACATTTAAAAATCTCCAAAATCAAAATGCATTTGATGAAATACTGTCACAACATTTAAGCAGAAATGATCATCGGACAGAACTGTGTGTATGAAGTTCTGGAGAGCATTAAGTGTATAAGAAAACCAAAAACTTCAGATATGGTTGGCAAATATTCTCGTTGAGGGAGAGAAGAGTGAGAATTAAGAAGAGTGGGACCAAGCTCCAAAGAGCCTTCCTTGTTCTCTCTGCTTATGCTCTAGGCCAGCAGTTCCCAAAGTGTGGTTTCAGATCAAAACCAACCACATGGCCCACGAGCCTGTTAGAAATTCCCTGGGCCTCACCCTAGACCTGCTGAATCAGAAACTCTAGGGGTGGGACCCAGCCACATGGGAATTAACAAACACTCCAGCCGATGGCACTGAAGTTTGAGAGCCATTCCTCTTGTCTTCTTACAAAGCTGGCTTCTGAACAGAAACCAATGTTTTTCTAATAGTGTAAATTTAGCCTCAGCACTCCCTTCTTGAAATCTTCTAACGTTCCCCAGTGCACATACTTAGTAGGTAGAGGATTGACCCCTGTGAGCCAAAGTCTAAAGTTCAAATTCCTTAGGATAAATAAAAAATAAATTACAGTCTTCCCCAATTGCTCTACTCAGTTCCAACCAGAGGGGTTCTTGGTGCCTGGGTACATAGAGTAGCTCCTCTCAGGCCTGCAGCCTGGAATAATTGTGTTTCTCTAAGACGTGAAAGAAAAGGGGGCCATGTGCCAACCCTGACAAGCTTGGGGTGGGGCACAAGGCAGGCCTGGCCAGCTCAGTCACCAGAAGTCACCCTGCAGGAAGATCTGATCACAAATTCCTAACTGAGCAGGTCATGGGAGGCAGTCACGTCCTAGGCCTACAGCTTCTTCAGCAAAGGTCAGTTTTTACTTGAAGTGAGCTCTGTCCATTGTTCTTATCCCTCTAAGGTGAAATACCTTTGAAATGTCAGAGTGGTTTTCTTTGTTAGATCTCCTGAAGGCACAAATGCAGGCACCAGAGCATAAGGCCACCAGGAGCAGGAGACCACAGAACCCCTCATTGTTACCTTTTTCCCTGCATACCATCGCTGTGAGCTGTAAATGTTAAGTGTCCCGTACCCACCAATGCAAAAGAAATATGCGTTCCTCCATTTGGCTTAAAGTCCAATCCTAAACATTTCCTCGCTATGTGTTCTCCGGCCTCCTTAATCTACCACCAATGGACTTCGTGTACCTTCCTGACATCTTCTCCTTTGTGTCTAATGTGTAAAACGAAATGCAAAACTGTCATTCTCCGGAACATTTTCTCAATCCTTTGAAATCTTGCTTCTGGGCATGCCCTCAAATTTTTGGTTCAAATAAACTCTAATAAAACTTTTCTATAGGTTTGAATGTTCATGAGGTCCCAAATGTCATCCATCACACCACTTTTCAGAAAGTTCAGGGTTCACAGAAGCCAACCAGGCCCCACACCCACTCATTGGCAAAACAAAAACAAGCCAAACTCTGGCCTTTGGAGCAGTTATCCAGGCAAAACTTGTGTTCCAGAAACCAGCATGTTGATACTGACAAAGACAGCAACAGCTGAGTAGGGTGAGAGAGGACAGAGAAAGCCTTGGTGTCAGCCTCACCAGGGAAAATCTAGTCCATCCCCGCTATCCGGGATCTATGAGTTGTGTGCACTTATGGTTCTTTCCAAGACTTCCTAACAAGAAATTAATTACAGCACTCTGTTTATTATTGCAGGGGTGAGGGTGGAGGGTTCTCTGTAGGTCCACTGTTTCCCTTCAAAGAGTATTGTAGGGATTCAGAGTGAGCTACCCCAATATGTGCCTCCGTGTACACAGATTATTTTGAACTAAAGGCAAGCAAGACCCTAGGGGCTCAAGAGAAACTTCTGCTTCCCCCTTAAATATCTAGAAGAATTTAAATTAGGAGCCTGGCCTGCAGTAAGAGTTATCAGCAGTGACCACACTTTACCACTGTACATATCAGGGCAAACTACGGATTACTGAACGCGTGTTCTCCTTGCTATTACCTTCTGAATCCCCATGGTGCCTCACCTCCTCCCTAGCTCAGAATGTCATACATATTTTCCCTTTCTGTCCCTGACCCTCTCGTGTATGTGTGATATTTGACTCATGTATGTGGGTTTCCCACAGATATATTATATTATATATATTAATATATTATATAATATTATATTATAATATATTATACATAATATTATATTATAACAATATTGTATATAATATATATATTATATTATATTATAATTATATATATAAATTAAATGGTTATTTTCTCCTGTTAATCTGTCTCATGTCTATTTGATTATTATATACACCAAAAAAACTTGAAGGTAGAGGAAAGTTTCTTCCTCTCTGTAAGAGCATTAAAGACATCCCTACTTTCCTCTAATGCTTAGAAATTTGCAGCAGCCTAATTATTATATCTTGTCCTTATCTTTTTATTTGTTTGTTTCCTTTTTTGGCTTTTTGAAGAATTCTAAAAATTGATTTCCCCCTTTGTGCCCTTTTTACAAATATATTGATTGATTTTTAGAGGGGGAGGGAAGAGAGAAGAGGGAGAGAGAAAGAAACATTGATTTGTTGTTCTGCTTATTTATGCATTCATTAGTTGAGTCTTCTATGTGCCCTAACCAGGGATTGAATCTGCAACTCTAGCATATTGGGATGATGCTCTAACTGACTGAGCTACCCAGCCAGGGCTTCCCTTTGAGTCTTACTCATTTAAAGCTAGAAGCTAATCTACAAATGCTCTGTACCACACATGGAACTCAGTTGTATTTCAAAGTTCTGACCTGCAGATCTGGCAGAAAAACACAATGAAAGCAGCAAGTGATTTTTTTTTATAATTTGGTGCTTCTCACTTTTGTTGCACAATAGAATCACCTGGGAAACTTAATAGAAAAAAAACTCTAACACCTGGGCTCCATCCCAGAGAAATTCAGTCGATCAAAATGTGGGGGACGAGGATGGGTGAAGAGGTAGAGGGATCTCAGCATCTGTTTAATAAGTTTCCCCAACCCTGGCTGGTGTGGCTCAGTGGACTGGGCGCTATCCTGAGAACCAAAGGGTCACCAGTTCGATTCCCAGTCTAGGGCACATGCCTGGGTTGCAGGCCAGGTCCCAGGTTGGAGGCACATAAGAGGCAATCACACATTACTGTTTCTCTCCCTCCTCCTCTCTAAAAATAAATAAAATGTTACAAAAATTATCTCAGGCAATTTTAGTGTGCAGCCAGGGTTAAGAACCATATGACCTGCTGAGGCTTTGCACAGCCACTGATTCCTCTACTCATCACTAGTCCTTGGTTTACTTCTTCATTTTGATTAAATATATCCTCCAGCAGCCTCTTAAATGTGCACAGGATGTAAAATTTCAGTCTTTAAATGCCTGAAATGTCTTATTTGGTTCTCATCCTTCACTAAAATATGGTGAATTAATAGTTCACTCCATGAACTGATAAACTAAGAGTTTCTTGTGCACAGAAGTTTATGTTGCAAATAATGAGTGCCTCATAATTTTTAACATGTTTTTACTGATTTTAGAGAGAGAGAAAGGGAGCACGAGAGAGAGAAAAACATCGATGTGAGAGATAAACACTGATTGGCTGCCTTCCATATACTCCCCTGCCAGGGATTGAACCAATCACCCAGGCATGTGTCCTGACAGGAAATCCAACCCCCATCCTCCTGGTGTATGGGAAGACGCACTAACCAACTGAGCCATACTGGCCAGGGCATTATCCTTCAGAATTTTGAAACACTGCTCAGGACTTCTGGGTTTTTCTTAGAGATTCTTAGAGAATCCTATGAAGTTATCGAGAAGCCTCATGCCATTCTAATTTTCATTCAGTTAATTGGGACCTATTTTTGTCTCTGGGAGGTTTAATAATCTTTATCTCTGGTGTTTAGGAGTTGGGCCTGGGGAAGGGAAGGGAGAGGAAGAAGCAGTGGGAGGGAGGGAGAGATTATGTTAATATATTGCATTGAAATATACTGGGCCATTTCAGTGAGGAGACTCGTCAAATGTTTTTAAAATTATTTTCCTAATAATTTCCTGCCATCCATTTTCTCTATGTCCATTTTTTGGGACTTCTATTTGCTGATTATTGGACCTTGTGAACTGAGATTTCAGACTTTTTTCTCACTCTCTAATTTTCTATTTTTTCCCCCAAGAGGTCTTTGACTGTTTTCCAACCTCATCACCAAATTTCTTATGTCAAGCAATATATTTAATTTCTTTTTTAATTGAAGGACATAAAAAATTCTGGAAGAGTTCAAGCTTATTTTGACATTTATATGTGAAAAGAGACAAGTGACGAAAGCCTTTAATGTACTAGGAGGCAGTACATCGAGAAGGGACGAGCACTATCAGACATTAAAACACACACGGAGCCTTAGTAATAAAAACAATGTGGTGTTATGCATGAAAAGACAAATAGAGCCTTTGAGCAGAATGGAAAGTCCAGAAATAGGTTCAATTTATAAATAAGTTTAATGTACATAAAAATAACATTTCCAATCAGTGTAGTAAAGGTGGACTTTTTAGTGAAAGATATTGCAGTAACTGGGAAGCTATTTTTAAAAATTTATTTATTGATTTTAGAGAGGGGGGAGAAAGAGAGAGGCAGAGAGAGGGAGAGAGAGAGAGAGACAGAGACAGAGAGAGAGAGCATGAGAGAGAGAAACATCAATTTGTTGCTCCACTTATTTATGCATTCATTGATTGCTTCTTAAATGTGCCCTGACCAGAGATCAAAGCTGCAACCTTAGCGTTTTGGGGTGATGCTCTTCTAACCAACAGAGCTACACAGTCAGGGCAGTAGCTATTTGGAAAAAGGTAGAGTTGGATTCATACCTCACACCAGGCATCAGGATAGACTCAAAACAGATCAAAGATGTCTGTGCAAGGAATTAAAGTGTATAGCATGCAAATATCTAATAGAAGAAAATAGGCTGAATTCCTTTTTAACTCACAAGTAGAGAAGCCCTTTCCAATTATAAATCAAAATTCACAAGTCTCCACAGAAAAGATTGTGGAAAAATATTTGTAAATTATATTACAAAGGGCTAGTTTCTCTAATGCGTGTATACTAGAAAGCCAGACCAAAAAAAAAAAAAGAGCAAAAAAGATGGAGAGTTTACAGAAGAAAGAACTATAGCCAACCTTTACACGTGCAAAAATATGAACTTCACTTATGAAAAGAAAAATATAACTGTAAACTGTACCAGGATGCTATTTTTCACCTATCAGATTGGCTCCCCAAAAAAGAAATCTAAAAATAAGTTATCACAATTTGTTGGAAAGTTTGAGGAGAAATTGACACTTTCATATTTTGTTGGTGCAAAATCATACAACCACTTTTTGTGGGGAATCTGGCAATATCTACCAAAGATACATATATATTTTCCCTTTGACCCAACAAACCCTCTTCTGAAGATATACCCTATGTCATCATCTACATAAGTATGAAGGAATCTAAGCACAAGTTTATTGATTGTGACATAACTTGTAAAATTTAGAGATTATAAACAACCCATATATTTAGCAGTTAAACACTAGTTAAATAAATGAAGTCACACCCATGTGATGGAATATTGTGCAGCTGTAAACACCATGTGGCGGATCCCTGTGCTGTGAAGAGATCTATCTAAAGGCTATATCATTAAGTGATGGAAGGAAGGTATGGAACAGTGTATAACAATGTACAGAATAGGCTACTTTTAGTGGAATAAGAATATTGTATTCATTTTTATTTATACTTGTTTACATTAAGAACCACTGAAAATGTAAATAAGAAACTAATAAAAACATTCTCTTTGGGAGGAATAATTAATCAATACTCAATTTCTCTAAGGGTATTAAATAGATTTGAATGAATTGTGGGGGTTTTGTTTGCTTTTCTGTTTTCTGAATTGTTTACTCTGGTCTGTGTATCAATTAGGAATGTTTTGAGTCACAAAAAGCTTAAATAAGCAAAAAACCACTTATTTTTGTCCTATAACAAGAAATACGGTGCTAGGCAGGTGCTGGGCACTGTTTAGGGTGGGTTTCTCTATAGTCCTTTTGGCCTCACAGCCACACAACTACTGCCACAACTCTTAAGTATCTCATCTGTATTCATAAAAGCAACAACAAAGCAGTTAGTGCCAGCCATTTCTGATGCCGTTTGCAGCAAAACAAAGGTTTTCCAGAAGCCCTCTAATAGATTTCACTAAACTGAGTCACAACAGGGTTCTCATAACTGGCTTGGACCAATGAGGATTCATTATCCAGAGCTGGGCATATTACCGATATATGTGGGGTACTGTTGTTTTGGAGGTTTTCCTCCTCAACCACTGGCTGTCTGTTTTCATCCAAGAGTGAGGTGTCAAAAAAAAGCTGGTGGGAAGTAGGCATACACTGGGCAAAGGCTTATAGTAGGGCAAGATGGTCAGCTAGAGAGCCTGTCCTTCTCTTGTAGAATTGCAAATACCAGTGTGGGAAGGTAGTTCCTGTGGCCCCGTTCAGTCTAGCTTCTCCAGGAAAGACCAGTTCCTGGGAGGTCTGCCTCAGAGCAGGGGGAAGTGATTGAGGGAGGGGTGAGGGGCCAGACCATTAGTTTGTTCTCAGGCTTGCAGAACGATGGGGGCAATCACCCCCTTGATGACAACCCCAAGCCTGAAGACCGTCCTCCTGGAATCTTTAAGGCGGTGGTTTTCAACGGGGAGCAGTTTTGTTCTCCAGGTAGAGTTGCCAAATTTAGCAAATAAATATACAATGTGCCTAGTTCAATAGGAATTTCATAAAAACAACCGATGATTTGTTTGTATAAGTATGTTCCAAATACTGCATTATTTACCTGAAATTCACATTTGATTTGATGTCCTATATTTTATCTGGCAACCCTACCCTCAGGGATATTTGGTTATATCTGGACACACTTTTAGTTGCCGCAATTCCAAGAGTGGGTAGAGGCCAAAGATGCTGTTAAACATCCTACAACACCCAGGACAGTCTCCCACCACAAAAAAAATTGTTTGATCCAAAATGCCAATAGTGTGGAGGTTGAGAAACCCTGCTCTAATGCAAAGCCGTCTCCTTTCAGCTTCTCCTAAGAATAAAGATCCAACCCCCTGCCTGACGTGTTCTACCTAGGGTGGGGCACACTCGTTTATTTTTAAAGTCTCAGTGTGATTTATTTTCCAGGGTCACAGCAAAAATTCAAACATCCTTCTTAGTTTTCTTCTACAGCTAATAGGCAGACCACAGAAATAGTGGCCAAGAGAAGACAGCATTTATAGTAAGTCCAGGGGCATGAGGGCCAGCCTGCATTTGCCACTTGAGCTTTTTCTTGGTAAAGGCCTAATTCAGAGCCGGCCTCACAAAGCAGCCGTGGAGAGCTGGGGCTGGGGGGCGGGGAGCCTTGCCTATCACATTCAGACAGGGCGTTCCACCTTCCTGACCGTGAAGAGAGGGGTATGGGGTGCCCACAGCTGCACTTCTCATGAAGAGAGGCTTTCTTTGCAGGCCCAGGGGTGGGTGGGAGCAGCAGAAGGTGGGGATGGTATGCTTTTAAAAGAACACGAGAGGAAGGAAGCAAACGGGCGGGGAAGGTTTTCTGGTTATGAGATGTGTATAAATTCATGGGAGGTTATTTGAGGATATTTACCCGAAGCCCTATTCACAGTTGTCCTTGAAATGAATACCAGAGCATTAGAATTCAGGGGTCATCACTCCTTTTCTGCAGTTTCCTTCCCTCCCAGCAGACCCCTGGTCACAACAAAAACTCAGACTCTCACACATGTTGGTGTAGGTGCAAACAGAAAGAACACAGGCCTTCATTCACCCAATTTGTACACATGGATGTCCCTGGGGGGTGGGCGTTACTGGTAGAGTTTTTTCCCCTTTATTTTATTAATTTATAAAATAAAGAATATAAAGACTTTTTTAAAAAAACCACTAACTGCTGACTCAAGGATAGAGATCTAGGTTTTTTGTTGTGTTGTTGTTGATGGTTTTTGTTGTTGCTGTTTGAGAATCTAAAAATACAAATCATCATTAAGTCAAGCAAGATAAATCAGGCTTTTGGTTACATAAAAGGATGGATTTTTCTGAAAGTCTGTCTTTGCAGGTCTCGGCTTGCTGGAAAACAGAGTGCAAGAAGCACGAGTGGCTGTGCAGACAGCTTTGTAAACACTGGCAAAGCTCCGTTCAGGTTCAGCTGTTATCTAGCGTGGCCTAGAGAACAGCATCGCTTGAGTGAGGGGTGGGAGCTGGCAGGGGGTGACACCCCCCCATAAGCATTCACTGTTCGTCAGGCAGTAAAGTCACCAAGTTGACTGCCAAATAGAGTTTGTAATTCTATCTGAACTTTAGTGACTTAATCTATTTCTCACATCTTTGGAAAGTGTTGTAAACTAAACGAAATCATATATGTATACATGTTTTTAAAGACCTTGATATTTTTATGCCTTATAAAAGTAGTAGAGATATCCGAGGGAAAGAAACTCATGAAATACACAAAAAATTAAAAGTAGAGAAAATGATAGTTGAATGATATTTGAACCCATAGTTGACCACTCACAAGACGATTCCTACCTTTGACTTATTTCTTTCCAGGGTTCTCTCTGAAGCTTAGTTTTTTAGATTAAAATCTTGTGATGTCTCTTTAAATGCAAGGTTATATCTCACTTAAAAGAAAAATAAGAACTATCCTTTTTCGAGCAATTACTATTTGCCAGACACATTGCCAGGCACCTTACATACATAAGCCCACTTACTGAGCAACATGACCTGATGGAGAAGATGTTTTTACTTCTCACTTTATAGACGAAACACTGAGTCACTTACTAGCCACAGGGTAAGAGGTAGAACTACTTTTTTTGCTTAATTTTGAACATGACCTTTTCCATGTTACAACTCTAAACTTAATTTTAAGTGTTGTCAATATTCTGAGTTCTTATATCTATCAATGAACATTTGGGCTATTCCCAATTTCTTGTGGTTATGGGCAATGTTAAACTTGTTTTATCTGTGATTGTGGATAATGTAATGAACATCTGTGAGCAAAATTACCTTTACATTTAGATATTTTTAAAAATAGATGGGCCTGCTCAGAACGTTTTAAAGTAGCACCACAGGTGGAGTCACAGTGATGTCCAAGTAGTCCCTTTTCTTGATGTCTTCACCAGCGGTAGAAATTCCTGAAAAATAATTTAGCTGATTTTTTTTTTAGAAATGAATTCCTAGTAAATGGTTTGAACCTAATTTTGCTTCATAAGCAACCAGATCAAAATTTCTTTAATTCATTTGTTGGCAAAATATAAATCTCACTTTATGAGATTTTTTAATCCAGTTATCTGTTTGGAGCTTTAATGTTTTCCTAACCCATTTCAATGAATAATTAAATAGTAAATATCTTGTCACTTATCATGGTCTTGGTATTGCCCTCGGATTGTTATTTTCCTTTAACGTGTGATGACTTTTGTCATAACGTTTTAAAATGTTTATTTAAACTTCTAGGTGTTTTCTACTGTGCTGTCTCTCTTATAGAGTTCAAATGCATACTTCTCTTTTCTCCGAGTAACCTATTTTTAACACTTCTGAGAAATTTCTCAGTAGTATTTATAAAAATTAAGGTTCAAAATAGCACAGAGAGAAAGACAACGTAACGCTGTCTCATCCCCAGCTTTACCTGAAACACTGATTGCTGTAGGCTGTGGATCTCAAACTTCCCAGAACCGATTTAGGCAGGCTGGCCCCAGGGGCACTTCTGGCTCCTGCACTCCCCTGTCTTCAACAGCTCTCATCACACCAGGGTGAAAACTCTCCCGTGATGCTCACCTGAAACTCCTCTCCTGCCACGCAGCTCCAGTGCCCTGTTCCATTGTCAGCAGAGCCCGAGCAGCCAGGCATTGTCCCCCAGACAATTTTCCTCGAGGATAACACTTGCCCAGTGTCTGGTGGGCTCTCAATGAATATTTCTTGATTAAAATTGACATTTAAAATCTCTAATTAGCCCTGACTAATGAAACTCAGTTAGTTGGGCATTGTCCCATAAAGCCAAAGGTCACGGGTTAGATTCCTGGTCAGAGCACATGCCTGGGTTGTGGGTTCCATCCCCCGTCAGGGTGTGTATGAGAGGCAACTGATCGATGTCTCTTTCACATTGATGTTTCTCTCCCTCTCTTTCTCCCTCCTCTTCCCTCCCTCTAAAAATAAATAAAATATTAAACAAACAAAATGTCTAATCAGAATATTCTCGATCCCCCTTTCTCCAAGTTAAAGGAGCTCACAACTTTTTTTTTTAAACCACCAACTCTGTGTTTCTCTCTAACTTACTTCCAGGAGCTCCCCGGCCTCTTCAGGCACAAGTCTCCAAGCTGAGACAGAGAAGCCTGTGTCCTCTGGTCACCTCTGCCCAGAACCCTCAGGGGTGGGCTGAGAGCCACTTAGCACCCTCAGTGACAGTCTTACTCACCTGGAGATGTGATGTAGATAACCTTTAGCTCCTCTTTCTTCCTGCAGTTGACACAGGCTGACAAGAAGATGACAGCCAGAAGATGGAAGGCTGGCTGGGGACAGAACAAGCCCTTCAGGTCAGGGGTGCTGGGCACAGGCAATAACTGGGGCTCACTGAATTGAAGATCATCATGTTTCAACAATAACCAACTATCATTAGCAGTGAAAATATTTTTTTTAAGATTTTATTTATTTATTTATTTTTTTAGGGAGGGAAGGGGGAGAGAGAGAGAGAGAGAGAGAGAGAGAGAGAGAGAGAGAAACATCAATGTGCGGTTGCTGGGGGTTATGGCCTGCAACCCAGGCATGTACCCTAGCTGGGAATCGAATCTGGGACACTTTGGTTCCCAGCCCATGCTCAATCCACTGAGCTACGCCAGCCAGGGCGTGAAAATATTTTTATTGACACAAGTTGATATATTAATTTCAACAGGTAGCCTTATATGCATTTTAGGTAACTCTCAAAATATTTAAGATATTGTATGAGAACAGCATGCGTGCCTCAGTCCTTAAGACATTGTCAGGAAAAATCAGACCAATAAAAATCATAGCCTTGCTCCTCTGTCACTTTGCATCTGAGTGATCCGCTGGCAGAGGTCAACCTTACTTTGGAAAACAGCTATAATGGAGCTGCAGCCTAGAAAAGGGAGGGGCCTTGGCTGAGATCTGTTGTTTACTTCAAAACTGTACATAGTTTGAATTTTAAATCATCAGAAATTTCTTTTTCCAATGTTTGACAACCTTAGTTGTTACTAAAATCGAATTGAGAATGAGTGACGACGTGAGAGCTCAAATGCTGTGCAAAAACCTTGCTCACAGGTGAAAGCTATTTCCGATGTAAGCACCCCCCCCCCCCAAAAGAAAATCAGTACCTTCACCCTGGGGTTAGGGCTGCTTATGGAAAGAAAAGGAATATCCTAGTTTTTAAAATGCTTTAAAAGTAGAATAGGGGAAAATATAACATTATAACTACTACTATTACTATTACCACCAGCTTATTATATGCCACATACCTTACCAAATGCTTTCTGTATGTAATTTTATGTAATTCTGTGAAACAGGTATTATTTCCATTTTGCATATAAAGAAACTAAGGCTCAGAGAAATGAGTAACTTAGCCAAGTCCACACAGCCAATAATCAGTGGGGCCATGATTCAAATTCAAACCTGTCTGATTCCAATGCTTAGAGTCTTAATCCTTACTCAGAGTTGTTCGAAACCTTGTTGCACCCTACCTTGTGGCCTGAACAAACCGCTTCACATCCAGAGCCTTAGTTTCCTCATACATAAAATGGGCTTCTGTAGTAACGTTGCTGCTTTTGCCTGCCCAGCATCTATTTCCCCTTGGAATTTTAACAGTATATTCATTTTCTCTTGGGTGATTACTTTTTGCTATTCTTATTTAGCACCTGTGGCTCAGACACAGCTGATCTACCTCTCTGCTCCAGGGGGAAACATGGACCCAGGTCTGGCCAAACATCATCTTCTGGCCTCCTGGCCCCAGCTATTGCTTTCAGGTTGGACACACCGCCCAAGCCAAGCCAGCGGGATTCAGTTTCTATTTGGGGGCCTCAGCAGACAGAGACGTCCTCTTCCTACTGGTGTGAACCTATACTTTTTCCTTGTGTAGAAAAAGGAAATACCACTTCCCAGAAAGAGCCTACATGAGAATAAAACCAAAAAGAAGGAAAAAGAACATAAGTCTCTGCACTTCACAATTTCTGAAATTTTTTACACACATAATCACAACTAGATGTGACAAAGATTCTCTGTTCCTTAAGCCAGTTTGAAGCAGACCTCGGCCACTCACACTGGAAGTTTCCATTACAGTACTATGTATAATACTCAGCACAGTGTTTGGCACCTATCAAACCTTCAACAAATAGTGTTACTATTTTTAGGATACTTCCCCAAAGTGCATGAAAGATTAAAAAAATAAAATAAAAAAGGAACTTTTGTTTTATTTGGCCTAAAAAGAAACACATTGCCCATCTCCTTCCCTGCCCCCAATTTAATATTTGTCGGAAGGAAAGGAGTTATGTGGCTCAATTAAGTGACTTATGTTGTAACGGGGAACCCCCCTGGAAATGGGGGAAAGGTTAGGAGGCTCCAGGGATGCACCTGAGCCGTAATCAGGGCGATGAGTGCTAGCCGCACAGGGGGTTCTGGGGGTGCCTTTAAAAGCAGAAAGGAAACTCAGTTCTCTTGGATTATCCCCTCCTTCCTGTCCACCGAGGGCTGGAGTTCCTGGGCTATGGGCCTTGGGGACCCGGTGGCCTGGGATCATCCCCACGGCCCCTCCCCGAGCGCTCCACGACCAGGAGGCAGCTGCCTGTGGTAACAGCGGGGGGGAGGACGCTCTGGCCAGCCGGCCTGCTGAGCGTGGTCAGGCGACAGGCTCCATACCCCTCCCACACGTGGGAGGCCGCCAGCATGGGCGGGCAAACCGCATGCCCAGTCCCCAGACGGTAAGCCTCAGCGGCTGCCACGCCCTCCAGCGTGGGCCTGCCTGTGATGGCTCCAGTGTGGCCAGGGGAAAGGACAACCCGCTACCGCTCATGCCTCCTGTAGGAGCCCTGCGAGGGCAGTGCTTGCCACTGCTGATGATCTGTTCATGGGAGCAGCGGATGCTGGGACTGCGCCGGTCATAGGCCCCACACGATTCGAAGCCAGCTCCCTGGAGGCAGGGTCCTACACTGGAATGCGTGTCTTGCCACATTCCAGCCTTTGTAATTCCACAACCCAGAGCAGCACGGCCCATGGCTCCAGGCTGCTTCCACTCCCTCACCTGGAGAGCCGCGCACAGAGACATGAGCTGGGAAGTTCCTTGTGAATGGAGCTTCCCCTGCGTGGCGGTCTGGAGTGATCTAGCGGTACACCCCAACCCCTGAGAGAGCGAGACCATGGCAACTCTGCTACCCACAAGAGCGCACCCCAGAGAGGATGGAGACCTGTTTGTGTGGTCGGCTTAGGCTTCAAAAGGACAGATAAGCAATAATGGGGGAACTTCTGGGTTTGGCTTTGGACTTTAATCTTCCTGGGGGTGGCTGGTTTACGGTAGCTTGGAATGTTTTCAGCCCTCCCAAATCAGGTTTCCTGTTAATAAAAATCTGTTTCCTTCCTCACAAATCTTTGTAGTGTGTGTTTACATGGCAACAGGTGGCAGGATCCCAGGCTGCCCAGTTACAATGTCACCTTCATTGGATGCTAAATGTGGTTCCGCAAACAGAGGATCATCACATACTGCTAGTGTGAGTGGCTTCTATTTTGTAATCATCTGTGTTTACATACACTTAAATCTGGAACATTCTGAATAAAAGAGTTGCATGAAGCTTTCTTTTAAAGAGTCTGCATCTTAAAAATGTTTGAAAATGATCTGATTTAATCATCCAGGAAACACGTCAGCGAGCTTGGTGCCCAACCCAGACTTCCAGTCCAGCATTCTTTCCCATGCCTGTACCTGCTTCCCTCAGTGACCTGGGTGCCGAAATGGGGCAGAACCCCAAAAGCAATTCATTTTACTTTTGAGCTAGCAGCAGAATTGCTGGATAGTCAACTTAGAGAATGACCTTTCCATGGTTTAGCTGATGGGTTTTTTTCTCCATACTCAACAGATTCTGTGCCCGCCTGCCCTGAGGCCAATGACCATATACTACTTGCCTTTTCCAGAATATTGCTTTATTCTGCCTCAGAAATAAACAGCTGATGGCAAAGAGCTTAGAGAATTAATTGGTGCATAGAGGACAGAATGCAAGAGTGAACCAAGAAGTTGATTTAGGCAGGAGCTTTTTCTATCAACATTGAAGAAGATCCATTTTCTTAGATTCTCCCATTTAGTCACTATTGCTTAATTACAAGGTTCTCTGGAAGGCAAAGGAAACTGAGTTTGATTCCCTTCTGGAGCTTTTCTTCAGCCTCTTTGAGGAGCATAAGAAGGAAAAATGGAAGACAAGCACTATTCTGATGCTGAAGCTGGAGGTAGTGACAGTAATTTGGCATGGCAGTGCCCTAGGATGCCTTTAAGTGCTTTTCACCTTTCAGTGCTTGAGAGTCCTGCAGAAAGGTATAGCATTTTTGCCAAATACATTTTAAATGGACCCTACTCTTAAGAAAAGAGTAATAGAATATTAGTTACTAATTGCATTTAAGAAATAACTACTACCTTTAGCTAAAATTCTCTCTTTTAATACCAATTTTAGTCACCCTGGGTCTAAGTCACCTCTTCCATTAACCCCTCAGAAGGTCATTTTTAGAACATGAGCATAAATATATAAAAACAGAGGGAGAGATACCTCAAGTGACAGTTTTAGTGTCTGTGGTTAAGCCTTGGACCTCACTGATTTACAAGTGCTATCACAGCAAGATTATTGGCCTTCCCCTGGCCAGCACTCCTCTAAGCCAAGTTTTAAACAAACAGCTAGCACTTACTCTCTCTCATTTGAGTGGCCTGGCTCAAGTGCAGCCTTCTTCCAATGAATAGGATGGTGTTGGACTCTTCTTTTTCTATTGAGTTATGTGATACGATCCCAGGTTTGAGAGTGCCTCACCCCCAGACCTTGGGCCAGTCACTTAACCTCTGTGTCCAGGTGGCTGCACTTCAAATGGAAGATGTTAACACTGACCTGAAGATTCAGGAAAGAATAACTTATTAATGACTTGAAAGCACTTAGGAGCCATAAAGCACTATAAACATCCTTCTTGCAATAATATACCAATAGCATTAGGTGAAGCAAGAATAGCCAATTGCCATAGATGAAGTGAACCACTTCGGTGCCATTTTGGCATCCTGTGAATTTAAGCAAAGGAGGATATCCCTTTTCCACCACAAGGTTTTTGCTAAAGGGCAAATCCATCAAAGTAAGTGGATATTTGTGAATTCGCCTTTTGCTTATTTTCCTACAGTTGTATTGTAACAATCTGATGTGATTCAAACTTTATATTTGAAAAAGTCTTGAATTTCCTCATTGCTCCTGTTTTTTCTTGACCAAGAAGATAGAAAGCAAAGCTTGTATTATTAAACAAGTTGGAAAAGAAAGTGCTAGCTGGTTTGGAATTTGTAAAGGTCGGTCTGGAAAGTGTAATGGAGTATGTGGAAGAAGAGATAGAGAGGCAAGTGGATCCCCATCAACCATCTTAGTGTTTGCAAAATGTGCAGGTGTACTATTGTAATGTGAGATATTTCTAGATCAAAAGAGGCCAATTTAAGACAACAGGTTAAAGAGATAGGGCTTACTGCCACAGTGGATATATACCCCACCCTACTCCACCCCCTTTTTTGGCTGCTCAGCATCTGTACCTGCTTCTCTGGTTTCGGAATTCTCCCACCTCTGGAATTTGGTGGGAGACAGAGTCTGCCTTCCATTCAGGAAGATGAAAATGCAGGATTCTCACTGTTCCAGGGTACAGCCACAGCACAGTGCCAGACAAAGGCACCTGCCCTGGACTTTGAAGACAGAACTAGTGGTGCAAGGAAGGGACCAGAAGGAACTCTCTCTGACTGTGGCAAAGGATGTAAAAGCTCAACTTCTTGGGCTGCTGGGAGAGTGATGATTGTGGCAGCATCCATATCCAGAATGAGCAGAGTCCATAGTTGAAGTTCAGATGTGGTTCCCAGTGGTGCTGGATGTGGAAGTGTTCTTTCTACAGCAGTTCTACAGCAGGATTTTGAACACTGTTCCTGGTTGGAGGTTCCAGACTTGGTCCTGGTGACTCAGTGTAATACCTGGTACCCTTTTACTGTTACTAACTTGAGTTTTAGTAAATTTGTAGTTATAGCCATCACCACAATCTAGTCACATTTAGTTTTGTTTTAGTGTATAGTTTTAGGAATTTTGACACATACATAGATTTGTTTTCTTCACCCAAAAGAACCCCCTCCTGGTCTTTACAGTTATACCCTCTTCTCTCCTAATCCCTGGCAACCACTGATCTGTTCTCCATTTCTGGAGTTTTATCTTTGAATGTCATATAAATGGAATTATACAAAAAGGTGCCCTTTTGGTCTTTACATAATACCTTAAATATATATTTTTAATTTTTTTATTTTAGAGAGAGAGAAGGGAAAGAGAAAGAGGAAGGGAAAGAGAGAGAGGGAAAAAGACATTGATTTGCTGTTCTATCTGTTTATGTATTCATTGGTTGCCTCTTGTATGTGTCCTAAAAAACACACTCTGCACTGTTTTGCACAGTGGCCATGCCATTTACGTTCCCACCAACAGTAGTGCACAAGGGGTCCCTTTTCTACACTTACTCACCAACACTTTTTATTTCTGGTCTATTTCATAATAGTCATTATAAAAGGTGTGATATGATATCTCATTGTGGTTTTGTCTTGCATTTCCCTGATGATTAGTGATGTGGAGTACCTTTTCACACATGTACTGGCTATTTGTATGTTTTCTTTGAATAATATCAGTTCAAATATTATTGAGTTCCTCTGCCCATTTTTAAATCAGATTTTTTTTTGCTATTGAGTTGTGTAAGTTCTTTACATATTTTAGATATTAATCCCTTATCATGTACATGATTTACAAAAATTTTGTCTCATTCCATAGGTTGTTTTTCCACTTTTGATGGTTTCCTTTGCTGTATAAGAGTTTTTTAGTTTGATGTAGTCCCACTTGTTTATTTTTGCTTTTGCTGTCTTTACTTTTGGGGTCAAACCAAAAAAAATCATCACCACAACCAATAGCAAGGAGCTCACTCCCTATAATTATTTCTAGGAGTTCTACGGTTTCATATCTTACATTCAAGTCTTTTATCCATTTTAAGTTGATTTTTGTTTGTGGTGTTGTGGAGGTGAGACTGCTCTAAGATATGACTTCTGCCTGACCCATGAGCTGGACCCAGCTTAGGAGAGGCAATTGCTCCCCACAAACTCCCCTTGGAGACTGTCTGTTTGTAATCAGTGTTGACTGTGACGTAACCAGTACCTCTGCCATAGTGGGAGGCCACATAGTGCTTCCCAATGTGTGCTGGTTCCTCAACAGGACATTGTCCTGACCTGTCAAACATGTAATTCATCTGCCTGCTAGCATGTGTGTACTAGTACCACAAACTGCATACTCCCCTTACCCTATATAATTCTCTGGCACCTGCCAAATGGGGCAGGGATCCATTTTGTCTTACAGTTGCCCAAGCCACACCTCATATACAACTTTCCTTTAATAAACACTTTTGATTACCAGACTGGAGTGAACAGTCTCTTTCTTCAATCTTTCCCTGTCCTTCACTTGAGATATAGATTTTCAGTCTGAGGACATTTCCCTAGGTCTGTGTGTGCTAATAGGTATAAGATTAAAGTACAGTTTCATCCCTTCGTATGTAGCTATCCAGTTTTCCTAACATGATTTATTGGAGAGATTGTTCTTCCCCACTGTATATTCTGAACTCCTATGTCATATATAATTGACCAATAGGCATGGGCTTATTTCCGGACTTTCTAGTCTGTTCCATCGATGTGTATGTGTCTGTTTTTATGCCAGTGGCATACTATTTTTATTACCATGACTTTGTAATATAGTTCAAAGCCAGGAGGTATGGTACCATTAGCTTTGTTTTTCTTTTTCAAGGTTCCTTTGGATATTCAGGGTCTTTGTGGTTTTACACAAGCTTTAGGACTGCTTGTTCTATTTCTCTGAAAAATGCCATTGAAATTTTAATAGAGATTGCATTGTTTCTGTAAATTTCTTTAGGTAGTATGGGAATTTTTTTAAAGATTGTATTTATTTTATTTTTTAGAGAGGGGAAGAGAGGGAGAAAGGTAGAGAAACAGCAATGTGTGGTTGCTGTTCATGCACCCCCTACTGGGGACCTGGACTGCAACTCAGGCATGTGCCCTGATGGGGAATCCAAACGGCGACCCTTAGGTTCACAGGCCTCAATCCACTGAGCAACACCAGCCAGAGAAGTACTGGCACTTTTAACAATATTTATTTATCCAATTCATGAACACAGAATATTTTTCCATTTATTTGTGTCTTTCTCGATTTCTTTCATTGGTGTATAGGACAGGTCTTTCATCTTCTGGGTTAAAATTATTCTTAGGTATTTTATTATTTTGATTAAATTATAAATGGGATTGTTCTCTAAATTTTTCTTTCTAATAGTTTCTTATTAGTGTACATAAATAAAACTGAGTTTTGTATGTTTGTTTTATAGCCTGCAACTTTACTGGATTTTTTAATTAGTTCTAACAGTTTGTTTTTAAGATTTTATTTAGAGACATGCGAAGGGAAGGAGAAAGAGAGGGAGAGAAACACCAATGTGTGGTTGCCCCTCATGTGTCTCCAACTGGGGACCTGGCCTGAAACCCAGACATGTGCCCTGACTGGGAATTGAACCAGCAACCCTTTGGTTAGCAGGCCTGTGCTCAATCCACTGAGCTGCAGCAGCCAGGGCTAGTTCTAACAGTTTTTTGATGGAGTCTTTAGGGTGTTTTATATATGATATCACATCATTCTCAAATAGACAGTTCCACTTTTTCCATTCTGATTTAAATGCCTTTGATTCCTTTTTCTTGCTTAATTGTTCTGGCTAGACTTCCAATACTATGTTAAATAAAAGTGGCTAGAGTGAGAATCCTTCCTTGTTTCTGATCTTATGGAAAAATCTTTCAGCTTTTTACTGATAAGTATGATGTTAGCTGTGCTTTGTTATGTTGAGGCACATTCCTTCTTTACCCACTTTATTGAGAGTTTTTTATCATGAATGAATGTTGAAGATTGACAAAGGCCTTTTCTGCATTTATTGAGATCATATGATTTTTTTATCCTTCCTGTTGTTAATGTGGTATGTCACATTGGAAGTTGATTAATTTTGTGGATGTTGAACCATCCTTGCCCCCCTGGAATAAATTCTGCATCATCATAGAGTATGATCTTTTTAATGCATTGTTAAATTATGTTTGCAAAGTTTTTTTTAAGGATTTTTGCATCTATGTTCATCAGAGATACTGACCTGCAATTTTCTTTTCTTATAGTGTCCTTGTTTTCATATCAAGGTAATACTAATATAAAATGAGTTTGAAAGTATTCCTTTTGCTTCTAATTTTTGGAAGAGTTTGAGGATTGATATTAATTCTTCTTAAATGTTTGGTAGAAAGCACCAGTGAGTCCATCTGGTCCTGGACTTCTAGTTGTTGAGAGGTTTTTAATTACTGATTCAACCCCTTTACTAGTAATTGATCTGTTCAGATTTTCTATTTCTTTATGATTCAATAGGTCAATAGGTTGTACATTTCTATTAATTATCAATTTCTTTTATGTTGTTCAATTTGTTGAAATATAATTATTCATAATAGCCTTTTATGATCCTTTGTATTTCTATGATATCAGTTACAACATCTCTTTCATTTCTTTTTTTTAAAGATTTTATTTATTTATTTTTAGAGATAGGGAGGAAGGGAGAAAGAGAGGGAGAAAAACATCATGTGTGGGAGAAACATCAACTGGTTGCCTTTTGCATGCCCCCAACTGGGGATGCGGTCTGCAACTCAGGCATGTGCCCTGATTGGGATTTAAACCAACGACCTTTCAGTTCTTAGGCCAATGCCCAATCCACTGAGCCATATCAGCCAGGGTTCTTTCATTTCTGAATTCACTTATTTGACTTGTTTCTCTTCTTTTCTTGGTAAGACTGGCTAAAGGTTTATCTATATTTAGTTTTAAAAAATAGCTCGTGGTTTCACTAATCTTTTCTATTGTCTTTTTAGTCTCTGTTTCATTTATTTCCACTATGATATTTGGTATTTCCTTCCTAAGTTTTGGCTTAGTTTGTTCTTCTTCTAGTTCCTGTAGGTGTAAAATTAGGTTGGTTGTTTGAGGTCTTTCTTGTTGCTTAATGTAGGCAATTATCTCTATGAGCTTCCCTCTTAGAACTGCTTTTGCTGCATCCCATAAGTGTTGGTATGTTGCCTCTACATTGTCATTTGTCTCAAGATAGTTTTTTATTTCTCTTTTGATTTCTTCTTTGACCCTGTGGTTGTTAGCAGCATGTTGTTCAATCACCACACATTTGTGATCTTTCTAGTTTTCCTTTGTTATTCATTTTAAATTTTATACCATTGTGGCCAAAAAAGATGTTTGATATTATTTCAGTCTTCTTATATTTATTGAAAGATCCATTATGAAGAATCCTCAAATTGTACCTGAGATGAATGTGTATTCTGCTTCTTTTAAATGAAATGTTCTGCATATGTCTGATAAGTCCATAGGTTTAGCATGTTGTTTGAGTCCAATGCTTCCTTATTGATTGTTCTATCCAGATGATCTATCCATTGATGACAGTTGGGTATTAAAGTACCCTATATTATTATAGTGCTATTTCTCTCTTTAGGTGTGTTAATATTTTCCTTGTATATTTAGGAGCTTCTACTTTGGATGAATTAATCTTCACACATGTTATATCTCCTTGTTGAAGTGACCCCTTTACCATTATATAATGCCCCTCTTTGTCTCTTACTACAGTCTTTGCTTTAAAGTCTATTTTGTCTGATGTAAGTAAGATACTCCAGCTTCCTTTTGGTTTCCATTTGCGTGGAATGTCTTCTCCATCCCTTCACTGTCAGAGCGAGTGTGTCCTCGCAGCTGAAGTGAGTTGCTGATAGGCAGCAAAGAGCTGAGTCCTGTTTGCTTGTTTTTCAGCTACTTTGTCTTTTGATTGGAGCATTTAGCTCATTTACATTTAAAGTAATTATTGACTGGTATGAAATTATTATTATTTTAGTAAGTGTTTTATGGCTGTTTTATAATTCCTGTTTTTCTTCTCTTGCTCTTTTTCATGATTTGATGATTTTCTGTAGTGGTATGCTCAGATTTCTTTCTCTTTATCTTTTGTGTATCTTCGATAGGTTTTTGCTTTGTTGTCACCATGAGGCTTACATAAAACAGCTTATATTTATAACAATGTATTTTAGGTTAATAACAACTTGTTTGAATCCATTCTAAAGCTTTACATTTTTATTTCACCCCTCCCCATATTTTATGTTTTTGATGTCACAATTTATATACTTTTATCTTGTTATAAATTAACAAATTATAGTAAAGTTATTTATCCAATATCTCTTTAAATAAATTCATGGTTTTCTAATCAAACAAACCAGAATTACTTTCTGTTGCTACAATTAAGAACCAGACTGCTATTCTTCTATAACTGCAATGTCCCCAGACCTCACCAGCTGAGGGTACAAATAAGTCACTTTACTACTTAGACACTTCTTTTGTTAGTCAAATAGCCCACACCTGGGTAACTACAGGATTCCAGGGTTGTTTTTTCCAAGTGTTGGTGTTTGTCTTCCTTCATATAGTTGTGGACATTTCCAAGCTCCTTGTGCCACTGTCCATTTCAGCGAGATGACTCAGCCTCACCCACCACTCACCAGTGTACTTGGGCAGCTGTTCACGTGTCATTTCCTCTGTGTAGTGGGGTAATGACTTGTGAATTCTGCTCTTCTTGGCTTACATTCCTAGAAGCCCCTAGCACAGATCTTTAGCCCCAGGCATCCTAGAGTTTAATGAGGTGAATTGTTTAATTTTACACAAGCTCCCTCCTCTCTCGAATTCGTACGTTATCAAGGGGACTGGCCTGGGGGAGGCTCATGCAATGATTCCTGTGCTCTACCTGGAACTGCTGCTCTCCTCCCAACCTCAGGCCTATTGCTGCATCCTGCTCAGCATGCCTGACTTTTTCTTCCCATAGGATAAATTCATGCTCAAAGGCTCTGTAGTTATCCCTTTTTTTTTTTTTGAGCTGTCATTCACCTGCCAGTTCACTATTATGACTTTCTTGGTGGTACCTTCTACCATGCACATCAACATGGGGTTGATGAGCAGTTTTAAAGGACCTGGACCTGGGTAAAGCCTGAGCATATAGAAAGTCTCAAGAGTGCCCATTACTTTCTTACCTTATACCTAATTCTCCTGTTTCCAAACACACTAGGGGAACCCATCTTTAACTCTGTCTAGTTGAGCACCTTGTCCTTTGCCTTGGAGATTCCCTGCTGAGCTCAGAGGTGAAAGACTACCTCTGCTACCAAACCCCATAGGCACTAAGTTCTTTCTGTTGTTCTAGGCCCTTCCCATTTTCTCTCTGCCACAGATAGGTGTATTGCTTGTCTATTTCTGTGTAGTAAGTTAACCCAAAACTTAGTAGCTTAAAACAACAAGCATTTTTATTATCTCACAGTTTCTGTAGGTCAAGAAAACAGAAGTAGCTTAGCACAAAGATTCACCAGCACCAGTCAAGCCTTCAGACGACAGTAGCTCTAGCTGATATCTTAGCTGCAGCTTTGTGAGAGATCCTGAGTCACAACCACACAGCTAAGCTCCTCCCGAATTCCTGACCTACAGAAACTGTGGGGGGATAAATGTTTGTTGTTTTCAGCTGCTAAGTTTTGCCATGGTTTGTTATATAGCAATAGATAACTATAAACCTATGCCCACATTTTTTGTTTATAGCTGTTTGTTAAAGTTGAGTTTATTGAGATATAATTTCTATACAGTAAAACTCACCCTTTTGAGGTGTACAGTTTTATGAGTTTTGACAATTGTATATAGTCATGCGATCCCCTCTAAATGAAGACATAGAATATTTCTATCTCATGCTTTTTTGTAATCAGTCCCTTACTCCACCCATATCACCTGTCAACTGATTTGATTTTTGTGCTTATAGTTTGTCTTTTACAGAATGTGATATAACTGAAATCAAACAGTATGTAGCCTTTTGAGTTTGGCTTTTCTCACTTAACATGATGCTTTTGAGATTCATCCACACTGTTGTATGAGATTCACTTGTCCCTTGTTATTGCTTAGTGGTATCTCATTGTAAGGCTGTACCACGATTTGTTTATCCATTCATAACTGATGGACATTTGGGTTGCTTTCTGGTTTTGGCAATTAAAAATACAATTGTTGTTACATTAGCTTTGAGATATTTCTGTGCATATATTTACATTTTAATTAAAATATCCAAGAATGAGATTTCTGGATCAAATGGATCACAGATCTAAATGTAAAACCTAAACCTATTAAACTTCTGCAGCAACATTTTCCAATACAACTTCCTCTAATGATGGAAATGTTTTTTATTTATATTGTTGTTCATTATAGTAGCCAATACACATATGTGGCTAGTGAAAACTTGAAATGTGACTGATGTCACTAAGGAACTGAAATTTTTATTTTATTTTATTTTATTTTATTAGTATTTAATTAATTTAAATGCAAGTAACCACATTTGACTAGTGGCTGCCATATTAAGAATCACACATCTAGAAGAAAACATAGAAGACAAATCTTTGTGATTTGGGTTTAGGCGAAGATTACCTAGGACACAAAAATCATGAGCCATAAAAAAAAAAAAAAAAAAAGTTGTGCCCCTGGCTGGCATAGCTCAGTGGATTGAGCGCGGGCTGGGAACCAAAGTGTCCCAGGTTCGATTCCCAGCCAGGGTACATTCCTGGGTTGCAGGCCATAACCCCCAGCAACTGCACATTGATGTCTCTCTCTCTATCTCCTTCACTTCCATCTCTAAAAATAAATAAATAAAATATATTTTTTAAAAAAGTTGTAAGTTAGACTTCATCAAAATTAAAAACCTGTGCTGGCCAGGTGGCTCACTTGGTTGGAACACCATCCTGTGCACCAAAAGGTTGTAAGCTTGATTCCCAGTCAGGGCACATACTTATGTTGTGGGTTCAATCCCTGGTCAGAGTGTATGTAGGAGGCAACCAATCGATGTTTCTCTCTCATATCAATGTTTCCCTCTCTCTCTCTCTTTCTCTCTCTCTCCCCCCTGCCTCCTCTTCCTCTCTCTCTGGAATTAATAAACATATTCTCAGGTGAGAATTTAAAAGGAAATTTAAAATCCTCTGACCTTTGAAAGACACTCAAAAGAAAATGAAAAGAGAAGCCAAAGACAGAAAATATTTGCAAGACACATGTTTGATAAAGAACTCTCTCAATTTAATAACAAGAAAATGAGCAATTTAATTTTAAAAATAAGTAAAATATTGAAACAGACACTTCACCAGAGTTAGATAGCATATAAATATGTGAAAAGATGCTCAACGTAGTTATTGACTACAGAAGTGTAAATTAAAACCACAATGATATACCACCATCCTTGTATTATAATGCCTTTAAAAACACTGACAATGTCAAGTGCCCAGAAGGATGTGGGGCAAATGAAACTCACATATTGCTGGAAGAAATGCAAAATGTTCAGACATTGAAAAATTATTCAGACCTCTTTTTAATTGGACATTTTATCATTACATTTCCAAGGAAACTTTAAAAACACCAGCCACTAATTATTTAACACCTAGGGGAAAGTTCCTCAGTTTCCTCAGTACTCAGCTTTCCCCCAAATTTAACACTCTGCTCTGTAGATGAGCATTCTGCATCCCTTGCATGCACAGAAATAAAGAATTGTGTTTTATTTGCTTTCTTTAAAAAAAGTTTTTATTTATTTATTTTTAGAGAGTGGGGAGGATGAAAGAAAGGGAGAGAAACATCAATGATGTGTGAGAAAAACATGGATCAGTTGCCACTCCCACACCCCCCAACTGGGGACCTGGCTTGCAACTCAGCCATGTGCCCTGATGGGGAATTGAACCAGCGATCCTTGGGTTTGCAGGCCAGCACTCAATCAACTAAGCCACACCAGCCAGGGTTATTTGCTCTTTTTGATGATAAATACAATTTCTAGTTTTGTGTTTCAAGTGAAAACTTACCAGTTTTCCATTGGGCAAGAACAAGGATGCTATGACTTTCTTTTTTTTTTAATTTATTGATATTTTTAGAGAGAGAGGGAGGAAAAGAGAGAGAAAGAAAGCGAGAGAGAGAAACACTGATTTGTTGTTACACTTATTTATGCATTCATTGGTTGACTTTTGTTTGCGCCCTGACCAGAGATCAAACTGGAAAACTTGACCTGTAGAAACAATGCTCCAACCAACTGAGCTACGTGGCCAAGGCATGACTTTCTTATATAAGACCATGTTACACCTCCTTGGCTGCAGCAGCTCTTTATCATAACTTTCCACGTGCTGGTAGGTAAACAATGGCAGTACCGCAAACTTTACAGTTCATAGGAATTACCTAAGGATTTTCTTAAAATGCAGCATAATCGAGAGTTCTAGAGTGGGGAATTGAGATTCTGCATTTCTAGCAAGCTTCCAGTGTTACTGATGCAGGGTCCTGGAATCACACCTATTTGCCATAAAGTAAAATTCAGAATCCAGTGAATAATTGCGTCATATCTTTCCAAAAGGACTGATATGTACCGTCTCTTTTTCAAGAAGGTTGATGAAACAGTAAAAGGGTAAGGGGGTCAACAATTGGAAATGATAATTCAGATCCTCTTTCAAAATTAATCTCTAAGGTGATACCATAAACTAGTTCCGGAAAGTAGTAAATTGATGGCAAGTGCTTATTGGGTGTTACTGTTTTCTAGACACTATGTTAAATACTCCGCATTCATATTTCACTTATTCCTCACAGTTGTCCAGTTAGATTGGGCACTATTAATCTCATCTTGAAGGCTGAATATCTGAAGATCAAGGTGCTAAAACAGAAGTGATGGAGACTGGATTTTTAAGCCCTGTAGGACCACTTGCAATACATTTCTGTACACATTCCAGAGCTTACCACAAACTGGGTGGGGCAAGTGATCAAATATGCCTATAAAGTAAATGTATACCACATATATAATGAAAATGGACAAACGTCTGTTGTACTAAATTGAAACCACAAGCACTTTTCTGTTTGTGTGTGTGTGTGTTTGTTTGTTTGTTTTGAGGATGTGTTTTGTTCCTAGTAGTCCAGAGGAGTTTGGTAATTAGGAGCAGTAGCTTTGACATCTCATCAAATCATATTAAACATGAAAACTCTAATGGGAGGTTATTAAAAAATACTTTGTGCTCTTAGGGAGAATGTTAACTTTTACATCAGGTACCAAAGTAGACATGTTTATCGCAGCTCCCTCCAGCCCTCTGAAAAAAACAAATGAGAGATTTTAGTGTCTAAAGTTTTGGATACAGGCTAAGGGCAAAAAATAAAACAATATATTTGATGGCAGAATTTTATGATTTCATTCATGCACAGTCATTATTGCTGAAGTGTTTGGTTCTTATGCATAGCTCTAAATGAAGGCCTAGCCAGTGTTTGGCAGATAATTGGTGGATGAATGAATGAATGAGTGAATGAACACATTGATGGGTGAATGGGTGAGATTAAGCTGGAGGTGGCCAAATCTGCCATCAGTTTGAAGCAGTATAATATTGCACACTTCTTTCCCCCGCCCCATGTTCATTAGGTTTTGGCCTGCTATTGTCTTAGCATTTGTTTTATTGGATTCTTCATATAAAGAGGACTTTTTTAAAATGAGCAAGTCCTTTGGTTAACTTCAATAACTTAATTTCAATTATAAAACATTTAGGATAATTTTGTAAGAAATGTCTATCAAGACATTATATGCAGCCCTGACAGAGTAGCTCAATTGGCTAGAACATCATCCCAATACACCAAGATTGTGGGTTTGATTCCATGTCAGGGCACATACTAGAATCAACCAATGTACACATAAATAAGTGGAACAGCAAATCAATGTTTTTCTCTGTCTTCCTCTCTCTAAAATCAATAAATAAAAATATTTTTAAAAATATTACATACAAAGTTTCTGATTCTCTCACATTTTTGCCTTTGGCTCAGAAGGTTAAGAACAAAATAGCTGAGAAACACCCCATCTTTTAAAGAGAGGTGCTTGGCCATTCATGTGTAGAAGGGCCCTGTGGTCAATAGCCTGGGCTCGGTGGGATCTGGAATGCTTGGGTCCAAATCCTGACTCTGCCCTAACCATCTTTTGACCAGGGAAAGATTCATTAATCTTTCCACGACTCAGTTTCCTCATCTGTAAAATAAAGATGATCAAAGCTACCACCACAATGGTGAGGATTCAGGGAGATAATAATAACCCATGGAACGTGTTCAGCACAGTGTCTGACACTTACAAAAACTCAGTGACTATTAGTCACTGTTACTGCTATGCATCATTAGTGCCTCACCCACCCTCAGGCACATAAAAAGAAAAACATTCTTTAGGTATGATTGTTAAAATGTAGGTATTTTTCCCATACCCTCATGGGAGAACAGAAAGAAGCTTTTGCCCTCAACTCAAACTAAGTGGGGAGGGCTTCCTTAAGCCACCCAGAGTTTGACCTATGTCCCTAGAGCTGGAGGGACTCAGGACTGATACCCAGTATGTACCTAAGAAAAGCCTGAAGTTGGGAAGAGATAGCTAGATGGGGCTGAGTGGGGAGAGTGAAGCGAGTTGTTTGTGTTGGGAATGCCTTCATTCCCAGAGTTTGGCAGGGAAAGGATTTATGCACATTTTTCATGGGCTGGATGTGGTTTTGTGGAAAGGGAGTTGGCTAGTAGTTTTCTTGAAAAGGATCCTGTCCCATGGTCTTCTACCAGGAGAGAGATGACCTCAGTCAGTAAGATTCAAATATACTAAGATGTCTAGAAGCTGAGGAGGCTTCAACTATGTCAAGGGAACTATGGTTAAAAGAATCCCACTTCCAACACTACGCAGTCTCCCACAAGGGGAAGAATTAGCATTGGAAACCTGCTGAGACTTTGATCCTTGTCCTTGAAGTATCATGGAGACCAAGGAGCAGGGTAGAGGAGTCTCAGGAGATACATCCTTAAGCATGGACCTTCCCACTTAACTGTCTTCTCCCCCACCAATACCTGCCATCCACTGGTGAACACTTGTGCAGTTTATCAGGGAAGAATGAAGGCACAGCAGGAGAACCGCACCTGCAGATCAAGATGGATACAAATAGACCCCGTTGGGGAGCTCTCTTTGACTGGGGCAGTGGGGACACATTGTCATTCTTCCAGTATCTTTAAAAAGATAAAATATATTGCATCCACCAAAAATACCAGACAACACATGGGGTGTTTAAAACATGAATAGAAAGAGTAGGACTCGTGGACACTGCCTCCCCCACCCCCAGCCATCCAACCACCGAAATACTGTCCTCACCCCTCCAGACAACCTTGCTTTCCTTACTACAGAGCATGCAAACACCTGCACCCCACCCTTTCCTGGCCACCATCGCTCCCAGTTCAGCTATTTGTGTCAATTTTATTTCATAAGTGTGGGCGATGGGCACTGTTGCTGTATCATATGCAGCCATATTTTATGCAGATGTGTTGACTGGCTGATGGAGGCGAGAGCCACACACCATGGCTGCTGTGTGTGGTGTCCATCTCAGCACAGGGCGGTTCTTCGTGGTAGCCACTTCTCTGGCCTAAAGAAGCTGGAACCTAAAGAAGCTGAGAAACTGTGCAGACAAGGTCTTCCTGTCTTTTGCTCCATGAAGGACACAAGATAGGTGTGTGGCGATGTTACATTGGCATGTTCTTGCGGAAACAGCTGGAGCTGGGAAATACAGAATCTAGTGGGGCTGGGACTTCGCACAATTTCTGGATTGTGTTTATGTGTCTTATAGCTTTGCGATATTGATGTCTATTTTCTTTGTTCTCTCTTTGTTCAGAGTAAATGTCTTAGAAAGTTTCACCTTTCTCCTAGTGTGTAAAAATGAATGAATCAGTAAAAGGCAGTAAGCACAAGTGTTTATACCCATGTTTATGCTTGTACCAGAGGCTTACAGAAGACAGTCCACCTCTGAGGAGCAGCATAATTATCAGTAAAGTTAGTGATTCTGAGAGGATATAAAGGTCATGGAGAAGGAGATTCTCTTTCCAGAGGTAAAGGGTGGTATGTCTGAATTTCACTTAAGAGAAGGGGGCAGTGCTACCCCACCAGAGTGTACCCTGCTAACTTTTATTTATTTTATTTTTTATTTTAGAGAGGGAGAGGCAGAAAAAGAGATGAAGGGAGAGAGGGAGGAAGAGAGAGAGAGAGACATTGATTTATTGTTCCACTTATTTATGCACTCATCGGTTGATTCATGTACATGCCCTGATCTGGGATCAAACCCACTACCTTGATATATCAGGATGATTCTGAACAGAGATACCCAGCCAGGGCACGGCTAAGTCTTACTATCACCTAGTTGGTTATCCCAGGAAAACTTCTGTAAATAGTGTGAGTTACTGATCCACTGTTTTTTTGCTTATTTTTGTTTTGAGCTGCTTGGCACTTATAAGCAATAAGAGAAAGTAATTTGCTTCTTCATTTTGTTATTATTTATTAATATATTGATTTTTTAGAGAGAGGCAGAGAAAGAAAGATTAATGTGCTGTTCCACTTACTTGTGCAGTCATTGTTTGCTTCTTGTATGTGCCCTGACCAGCATTTGAACCCAAAACCTTGGTGTCTCAGGATGACATTCTCACCAACTGAGCTACCCAGCCAGGGCTGCTTCTTCATTTTAGTAAAGATAGCTAAGCTATTACCCTCTGAGTTTTGTGCTGCTTTTTCTGTGAGGTTGCTCCTTCATTTGTTTAATACATATTAAATAAAACAGTGAGCATCTATCGAGCACTGTAAGGGACTGGAAATATGGTGAGAAATAGAAACAAAAGGGTCACTTTCAGTGAATTTACAGTGTAGGAGAGAAAGTTTAATCAAGTAAACAGAAATACATTTGAAATTTTGACTGGGATTAACTACTGTGATGCTATAAGAGCCTGCATCAGGGACAGGCACAAAGGACCTCACTAAGTGGAGGTAGGGCAGGCTAGGGTCACAGAAGGTGTCCTTGAGAAAGTATCAATTGAGCTGAGAATGGAAGGATGAGAAGAGTTATTATGGAGGAAATAGAAAAAAAATTCCAGGATGAGAGAACAGCTTTTGTTTTGGAAGGACAAGGAGATCAAATAATTAAGCTGGACTTGCTTGAAAGATGAAAAGAATGGTGACTGATGCTTTAAGAAGAGGTTGTAGCCTGACACTTGTGAGGAAGACTTAGCTCTTCAAGCCTGGAAGAAAGGATGGGGCTGAAGGGTGGTATGGTGGGTAGCTGCAGTTGCTGGGCTCCTGAGCCCTGTTGGAATGCAGTGCCACGGAGGTGGCCCAACTTATGGGTGGTAACAGAGGGCTACATACTGGCCCTTTGGACCATGGAAGGTTGCAGTGAGGGCACTGGGCCTCCCCTACTTCCTCCCCCCAATATCTGAATGAAGGAAAGGATTAACACTTGATGGCTAATCCTTAATGATAACCACAAAAGGCACTGGAACAACAATACAGTACTTGAATGAGAGGCAGTAATATGTGGTGGCTGTTCAGGTTCAAACCTCAGCTCTATATTCAACAGCTCTTCTGTCTGGGGCAGTTATTAGACCTCCATAGGCCTGTTTCCCCACGGGTAAAATGCAGATAATAAAATCTGTTTTATCAAGTGGTGGGGAAAATTTAATTTGGTTAATAGATGTGATGTTCCTACAGGTGTCTGGCACAAAGTAAATTCCATATACACTTTAGGGGGGGAAATGGCAGCCAGATGTGAGGTCCTCCTCCAATTTTCTTGGACTCCATAAGCTCCTGAGGGGCCAGTACAACCTACAAGGGCACGAGGGGTTCCAAAGCAGACTCAGTCTCCACCCAAACTGTGGGAAGTGGTTGAAGTTTGATTGGGAAAACAATGTTAACGTAACATTTTTTTGAACCAATGGCATACCCCCAAACAATTACATTCTGGGAAAAGTAGTGCTTGGAGATAAGCCTGAATTAAAGAAAAAGAAAGATGCCTGCTTTTAAAGGAAATCAGATATGGGTCACCGAGTCATAGAGGCCCTAAAACGATTTCCCTTGCACACCTGGGTAAGGATCTCAGCACCAGCACTCAGGTTTGGTGAACTGGACTGGGAACCAAATCGACCGTCACTGGAAAAGTGACATTTCAGGGAAAGCCCCAACTTATGAAATATTCTGCCCTGATTTGTGTGCTCCGGTTGCAGGGTAAGAAAAAATGTAGGCAGTAATTCACGACCTACCTGAGACCAGCCAAAGACCAGCCCCCCAAACCCCGCCGTCTTCCAAAGACAGAGAAAAAGCAAAGAAAGAAATGTTAATGATGAACAAGACCAGGGAAAGGCCCCACCCCTCCGGAGCCAGGCAGTGTCTGGCTTCCGGCAGGGGCCGCTGCAGCCCGGAGAGCTAAGTCGCTCCGCCTTGCCCTGTGGCCCCCCTCGACCGTCCGGGTGCCTGGGGCGTTGCCGTCGCAGTTGCCGCTTCCTGCAGGTGCGTCTCCGCCCCGGTTGGGGTCTCCGCAGCTTTTTTCAGCTCCCGCCCCGGAGGGATCCCATACTGCCTCCCCGCTGCGCGCCTCGCGGGCTGCAGTTCCAGGGCGGGGACAGAGCGCGCATGCGCTGCCCAGTTTCTTTTCCCACCGCGTTCCGGGCCTCCCTACGTAGGCCGGGCTGGGAACATTCGGAGATTTGGGGGATTTGGGGGGTTGGGGGGTTAGGGGCGGGGCTGGCCTCTGCGGGAGGACCCTTGGGGCTCCTCCGGCTCGGCATCCCCACGTGCGGATATCCGAGGCCGGGTGTCCTCCTGCCCAGCACTGGGTCCGTGGCGGCCTAAGACGAGGGAGGGGGTGGGAAACAAGGCTGGAAAGTAACGCGGTCGAAGCAGGTGGGCCTGGTGGGCTACTATGAAGGGGAAGCCCCGAGCCCTTTGTGTAGAGTCACGCTGGTCACTGCGGCGTCCTGGGTGGCAGATGATCATGTCTTGGGGTTGGGGTGGTGGCTATAGGCGTGGGAGCAGGGGTCGGATTCGGGACGTAGTTTAACCGTGCAGCTGTGAGGTCTGTGACTAGCCTAGCATTGTTGGATGAGCTACGTGAGAGAAAGGAGAAGCCAGGGCCCAGGAGCGTGATTCTCTAAGGCTTTGTGGGTTGAAGGTCTAGGAAAAGCTGCGGAGCTCAGGTTTGGCTATGTGAGTGGGAGCCGTCCTTTGGACAGTGGAGGGGGGAAGGATGGAGCCCTGGGAGGATGGGGCATCAGAGAACCAGGTGGAAAACAGGCGAGGGTGTCTTCTGGAAGTCAGGAGAAGCAAGAATTTCCTGGAAAGGAAAGGTGATCAGGTGGGTAGGAGACTAGACATAATCAAGCGTTAGCAAGGTGGAAGTAGACGGTGACCTTGGACTAGAGCTGGTAGGTGGTAAAGGAGAGAGGGGAATGAATCTGCCAGTGTTCGTAGCTGAGGACTGGTGCATTGCATTAATTTAGCTTGTAGATGTGCAAAAAGTTATTTATTGAATGCCTATGTAAGGTTTTGGAGTTCCTTTGCTATATACTTATCATGTACTTTAATTTTTTTTGTAAAAATTTTTTCTTGCCTTCCTGGTACAACATTTCATTTATTATATTCATTTATTATATTTTTCAGCATTAGTAGGTTGCCCCTTTTTTCACAGAGTACATACATTTTTCCTTTTTTTCTGATTCCGTAGGTGAGTTTCAGGTTTCAAAGAAAGGCTGATTAAATAGGGGACTGCCGTCCACCCAGAGTAATGTCAGTGTTTGGGAACCTCTTCTGCCCCCAAAGGTCCAATGACTGGTGTGATGAGTGAGTTTGTTGCCCCCCCTGGGGTTTGTCTTCCCACCCTGAAGATACAGACAAGGCAGAATAGTTGGTGGTTTCACCCAGAGCAGTTTTCACCCCTGGGGTTTTCTGGACAAGACAGCCTGAGTTTTCCATTGCCCTCCTGCCTTTCCCTTTTGTTCCCAAAACTTGCTTTTACACTTGGGCAGGGGTGTAAGCTGTGGAAGGAAGAACACTGCCCACTGGACTCCTGCAGGAAAGCAGATACATGTTCGAACACTGACAACCCTTTCAATAATACTTTGTGCTTGCATCTTTAAAATAGCCTTATGTTCTAAGTATTTCCGATCTTGGAAATAACTTTCAGGTGGCACTGACCAAAAATGATGTGAACATTTTGTTTTCATTCTCTGCTTTGTTTTCACGTTAACTGAAACACTTACAGAACGTCTTGTAAATTAGTGGAAAATCTAGCAAAACAATTCCCACATTCATTTTTTTAAGTGTAATGTTGGCTAATAGAACAGACAGCAAAATAGATTTTGTAACCCACGAGACCCAGATTTTCTCACTGATTCATTCATTCATTACATCAGATAGACATAGAATACTTAGATTTCACTAATAATAAATTAGTGATAGATTTGAAATTTAAAAATACACATTTAGAAAGTATTTTTAAAGTTATACAATCCATGAGTGTGTGCATGTATGCATATATTATATATAAAATACATATATGTGTCATTAGACATTCTAATTCACACAAGTACTAAAGCTGTTTACAAAATACTTGCTGATTGCATTGCCTAGGCAAAACATCTAGAAACTAGTGATTTTTGGAAATGTTGAAACATTACTTAAGAATAAAAACAGTTGAGTAGAAAAACTTAGATGAAAAATTTGTAACATTTTACCCGGAAAATACAAGTCCTAACTTGTCAATTCTACAATTAAAAATTCCTTAATATTCTCAAATATTTGACAACTCTTTATAATTAGCCACAAATTCAACACATGTTCAGAATAGAATGACGTTTTGCCTTCATTTCATAGCTACCAAGCAGAAGACCAGTCTTTTAGATCCTCACACAGAAGAGCTGTGTGTAGAGCAGCGTAGTCCACTGCTTTATGTTGCTTCCTCTGTCAACATAAGAGCATCCAAACCTGTAGTGAGTTTTTACAAGAATTTATTTCAGCCCAAACTGACAACATTACCAGAAAGCAAGTTCTCATGCTCTGGAGAACGAGTTTTGCAGTTTCTTTTATACATTGAAATTAACGAGGGAGCTAAGGAAAATTATATGAACAGGATTATGTGATCACTAGAGGGTGATTACGTGCTTACTTCAGAAGTGTGTTAGTTAGCCTAGATGCACAAAAACAGTGGGCAGGGCTTGCTTAGGCAAAGATAAATCTTGTACGAAAAGTCGTATGCTTGCAGTGTGGCAGTGTGAGTGTCCACCGTGACCTGTTCCGGTAGGAATTCATGGTCAGCTTACTCTGTGAGGTTACTTTCCTAGATTCCCTTTTTCATCCACACCTCTGCTGACTGGATTTTACATATTTAAGTTATTTCAAATTCTTAATGACTTTAAAAATTCTACCTTCATGTCTGAGAAAAAAATATGACAGATTATTCAGAAGTTATCCAGAATTATTTGACAATAAATGTGCATGTTTGCTAACATTTAGAGTCTACAGAAGCCCTGGCTGGTACGGCTCAGTTTGTTGTAGTGTGCCATATACCAGAAGGTTGGGGGTTCGATTCCTGGTCAGGGTGCATATATGTAAGGCAACCAATCAATGTTTCTTTTTCACATTGATATTATTTTCTTTCTCCCTTCTCTAAAATCAATCAACATTTTAAAAAAATTTTAAATTGACAGAAGAAGAAAAGAATTTTCTGGATAAAATTGATGTCTCCAAATTAAAATTTTAGAGAGCAACAATGGACTCACACAACTTCATCTTTGAGAGAAATAAGTAAAGATAATATCGTAAGCTCAAAATGATAGCACAAGTAACTTTATGCAACATGAAAGGAAGTTTTAGTAAAGGTAGATGGTATTGGGTACTTTAATCTTCGTAGTTCTCAAGATATGCAGGCTTAACAACATCGTCTATGACAGTATCTTAAAGCCTCAAATGGATCTGAGAAAAACCCCTTTTCTTGATAATTACTGAAGCTAGGTGATGGGAAAATAACTTCTCTTTTCACCCATGTTTAAATTTTTCCATAATTAAAAAAAAACAACTATAGTAACACCTCACCTGTCCATTACTGAGGTATTTCAAATAATTAGTTTTTCCAAACAAATTGAAGTTTGTCAAAAGCTTATCATGCCCTCGCTGGTTGAAAACCATGCCAAGCCATTATCCCCGATGCCTCCTTTAAATAGAGCACTGGGGTGATTTTCACGATGACCAGCATTCCCAGAATTAGAGTCCTACAAGCTGCTCCCCCGAGTGGCTCTCCCAGGCTACGGGGGCATCAGCGTCTGCACCCTTCTCCCGCTGCCACCCTGTCAGCCAAGGGCCCTTTTTGGCACTCCCTTTGGCTCTGACCTGCATTCTCTAAGGAAGTGACTCCAGGCAGCCAGAGGGGCTCGTCCTCTGAGGTGTTCTGGAAACCAGCACTACACCATTTTTCTCTTTTGCAATATGGCAGGCTTCTTGCCCAGTTGTTTTGCTTATAGCAGAGACAGGTTACAATGAAAATGTATTGACATGCTTACTGCTTGTGTTTAAGTGAGGCTTATTGAAGTACAATTTATATACTGTAAATTCACCCTTTTTCAGTTCTATGAAAAAGTTCTGTGAGTTTTGAAAAATCACCACAAAATAAAGACACGGAATTTTTCATTGCTTTCAAGTTCCCTAGCCCTCCCTGCCTCCTCCCCGCCCCCACCCCCAGGCCCTGGAAACCACAGCTGTGATCTCTGTACCTACAGTTTTGCCCTTTCCTAATGTCATGTAAACGGTCTCGAACAGTGTGTAGCCTTTTTGGGTCTGGCTTCTTTCACTTAGCATAATGCTTTTCTCATTTCCCTTTTTTTTTAAGAAAACTTTATCTTGAAATATTTTTAGGGTTACAGAAATGTTATATGTACTATTTGCCCAATTTCCTCTAAAGTTAACAGCTGATGTAATTCGAGTACAATGAACTGATCCAGAACACTTATAGTCGTATAGTACTATTAGCTAATGTGCAGACTTCAGACTTTGCCAGTTCTCCCTGTAATGATCCTTTTCCTGTCTTGAATCCACTCTGGGGTTTCACATGGCATTCGGTTGTCCTTTCTGTTTAGTCTCCACCCTGGGGCAAGTCCCCAGTCTTTCGTAACCTTGATCACTTTTTTGAGGAGCCAGTTTTGCTGTAGAATGTCCCCTTGATTGGGGTTTGTCTGATGTTTTCTTATAATTAAATTAAGCTAATGCATTTTGGGGAAAAAACGCAAATGATATTTTGTCCTTACTGCATCGTATCAGGAGTTACATGAAGTTAGTATGCTTATTACTGGGGATTAACTTTGACTATTTAGTTAATGTAGTCTGCCAGATTTTTCCACTGCAGGTTGCATAATACTTTGTTTATTTATTTGATTTTGCATAGTACTTTAAAAATTTATCCATGTTGTTTTACATATTAGCAGTTTGTTCTTATTGTTGAACAGTATTTCATTGTATTGATCAACCACACAATTTGTTCACGCATTTATAAGTTGATGGACGTTTGATTTGCTTCCAGTTTTTGGCCTGGCGCTGTCTGGTAGGCCTTGGTGTTCTCCTGTTGAGCATAAATAATTTCACAAAACACCAACATCAGACAAGGCTAGCCTGTGACCATGGTGAACTGGGACAAAAATAAGACAACTGTGTAATAGGTCTAAACCTAGGTAAAAACAAGAACATGTCATAACCACAAAAATGACAAAACATCCTCTTATCCTGGCTAGTACCAGGACCTGCTGTTTATGGACTAATCACAGCTCTAGCCTCACTTCACTCCTTTCACCATTTAGATCAGATTCACTAAAATATTCAGTCAGGGTATCTTGTTTCCTGACAGCATCCAATCCAGAATAAAGCCTCACTTCCTTGGACGCCCTGCAGTTCCTCCTGGCTGCTGCTCTCCTTGCAACTGCTCAGCGGCAAGCGTGTTCCTGGTCTGCGTGCGCTGCAGAGCCTTGACCGTGCACGTGGCCTGTACACACATACACACTGAACGTCCTCACTTCCACTTCTGTGTCTGTGCATGCCACATACCGTCCCAGCCCCAATTCTTTTTTACTAATTTCTTGGGAATACTTCCATTTTTTAAAAAAATTATAAATGGAAATAAGTACTCTGGTATATACTCACATCTCCTTCTCTCTCACACACCATTTGTACCTCACTCTTCCCCCAAGACATTAAGTTTTGGAGATCTCTATCAGATTAGATAGAATATCTTTATTCTGGGGTTTTTTTTTTTTAACATTCGAAATGTGAACGTTGGAATGACTAGGCATTAAATAATCTGACTTGGTACTAACATGTTTTTGAGCCTCATCTTCCATACATTTATTTTTAACCTGTGACTGTCTTCTGCTCTGCTGATACCAACACTCAAGTACTCGTGAAGCCAGCATGCTGTCTGCTTGTAAATACTGAGTCAACCAACAAATGACATTTAATTTAGACTTGTTCACTTGGGTTATTTTATTTTAATTATTTTTAAGTACATTTAAAAAAAGATTTTATTTATTTATTTCTAGACAAAAGGGAAGAGAAAGAGAGGGAGAGAAACATCAATGTGTAGTTGCTTCTCGTGCGCCCCCTACTGGGGACCTTGCCTGTAATTCAGGTATGTGCCCTGACTGGGAATCAAACCGGCAACCCTTTGGTTCAGAGGCTGGCACGCAATCTACTGAGCCACACCAGATAGGGCTTTTTGGGTTATTTTAAATACACATAAAATTTACCACCTTACCATTTTAAGGTTACAGTTCAATATTGTTAAGTCCATTCATGTTGTGCAGCCCATCTCCAGAACTCTTTATCTTGAACACTGAAATCCTATACACATTTTTTAAATTTTAAAACTATTTTATAGTTTACATACAGTAAAATTAACCCTTTTTTAGTGTTGAGTTCCATGGGTTTTGACAGACACCATCATGTCACTGTCACCATACTCAAGACATAGAGCAATTCCATTACCTCAAAAGCCCCTCACAGCCCTTTGTGTGTTCCCTCCTCCCTGCTCGGGCAACCACTGATAGGTGCTCTGTGCCCACGGTTTTGTCTGTTTGAGACAAAAGAATCATATGCACACTCTTTTACACAGCAGCCATATCGCATGTTACAAGTATACCCTTGTTTGTTGAACTTGTCCCCTGCAGATGGTCAGTTAGGTTGTTTCTAGTCTCCTGCTGTTAATCACAGTGGTCTGAAGAACAACCCTGTGTATGTGTCCTTTTGGATGTGTGTAAGTCTGACTGTTGTAAAATGTCCAAACTGGGGATTGCTAGGTCAAAGGGAACATGCATGTGTAATTTTGATAGGTTGTTCTCCAAAAGGAATTGTAAAGTTTTAGGAAATGTGTTATTTTTCTATTTTTCCTGTATCCACAAACTTTTAATCCTGAGTTTTTCTAATGATTTGACCCTCTAGATAGAAGTCAGCTCTGCCAATTACCACATTGATGTCATTGATCCAAATAGTGTCTTTTTCTGTGTCTCCTTTTCTTTTATAAATTCCCCAGGAATAAAGATTTACAGCCCTGGCTGGCATAGCTCAGTGGATTGAGCTTGGGCTGGGAACTAAAGTGTCCCAGGTTCGATTCCCAGCCAGGGTACATTCCTGGGTTGCAGGCCATAACCCCCAGCAACCCCACATTGGTGTTTCTCTCCCTCTCTCTCTCTCTCTCTCTCTCTCTCTTTCTCTTTCCCCCTCCCTTCCCTCCCTAAAAATGGATGAATAAAATCTTTAAAAAAAAAAAAAAGATTTACAAAATGTGCTTTAAGACACAAGTTTCTGCCCTGGCCAGTGTGGCTCAGTTGGTTTGAGCATTGTCCCCTAAACCAAAGGGCTGCAGGTTCGGTTCCCAGTCAGAGCACATACTTAGTTGTGGGTTCTGTCTCTAGTTGGGGTGCATATGAAAGGCAGCTCAATCAATGATTTGCTCTGTCATTGCTGTTTCTCTCCCTCTCTCCCTACCTTCCCCCTCTCTAAAATCAGTAAGCATGTCCTTGGGTGAGGATTAAAAGAAAAAAAAGACAAGTTTCTTTGATATGATTGTCATGTTTGTCCTATTGTCATGATAAAATATATTTCCTGCTTAATTCAGATCTCAGAATTGCACTCTCAGAGAGAGGCTGGTGGTTTTCACACCTTTTTAAAAGCAGGGGAACCTGTTTTTCAAATGAATTCTCATATCTAACCCCATCTCAAGCCTCTGAGGCAGTGGTTCTCCATCTGAAGCATTTGTCAGAATCACCTGGCACAGATGTGGGCCCCACCCCGAAGTGTCTGATTCATGGGTGGGGGTTGGAGCCCCTGACTGCGTTTCTAACAAGATCTCAGGTGATGTCTTTGCTGCTGGTGTGGGGACAACACATGAGAACCACTGCACCAGGCACCGGAGGGCTCTTGAGAACCAATTGAAAACAGCTGACATAGAGATTGAACACCATGAAGATCTGACACTAAAGATTTTTACGGGCATTCTTACTTTTATTTACAAATAAATATATATTTTTGTGAAATACAAGTATTTTCTGTTTTTTTTCTGTTTGTTTTTATGATTTTTCTAAAGCCCATCTCAAGAATTAGTACTATAAAGGAACCCAATGGGACCTCTCCATATTGTCCCCAGCAGATTCTTCTCCCAACTGTATTGTGGATTGAGATCTCCAGCTGCCTCAGGAACCAAGGTTTGCCGAATAATGGCTCGTCCAAGTTCAGGTAGGTCTTTCTTAGCCTGTCTCTCATCTCCAGTGGAATCTGAAGTACCTGAAAATTCCTACACTCTTTGAGGGGAATGTTTTATATTGAAGTGGGTGCTGGGCCAGAATTTGGAGAAGGCCACTCTGTCCTCTTCTCCTTAGGCAAGTCCCTTCCAGGACAGGTCAGAGATGATCTCTTAATAGTCAAGGTAAGTCCATTTAAGGCATTTTGTTGCTCCTCCCAGAATATTTGCATTTAAGCCTTTCACACCCGATTTGTATTCTAAACCCCTCCCTGTAGGGGAAACAAGCTGGTGATTGTCCTCCAGGGTCACATGGGGTTAAACTTTTTACTGGACAGAAATGATTTGTATCTCTATTGGACAAAAACTGACAAGGTAACATACCCATACCCTTACTGTATGGTGGGTATAGAGTGTAACAGATTTATGTAATAAATGATCCTTAGGTGGGCCTGTTAAACCACGCTTCAACGTGGCATTGAAAGGCCATGCTGAACTCTTTTTGCCTCATTTTTAACTTTTGGATAACTTCCTAATACTGAGAATATGCTGAGTTGTAATAGTGCTTCCTTCCATTTTGCCCAATCTCAGCAATGATAAAGAACCCAAAAAACCCAGTCCCACTGAGCCACCCAGCCCCTGAGGTCCACAGCCGGTCAGGACAGGCCCCTGGTGGCTGTGGCGGCTCCCAGGAGCGTGTGCTTGACCAAAAGTGGGCCACCTGGGTCTGAAAATGCGAAACATGCTGGTGTGTTTTTCTTAAGCAGTTAGGAAATGTCTTTTTAAAATAAGATTTCACATGGCTTTAACATTTTTATATCTTAAATCCTGTTTTCCAAGAACAAAACTCGAGCTGATTTTTTTGTTTCTAGAAGTTGCTTAAAGTGGTACCTTAATAGAAGTCACTCTGATGTAGGAACCTATTCATCAGACGTTTACATTTGGAGTAGAAAACACCTTAGAGCAGGGGAAAGTTTTGTGCGTGAACTCTGAGGTCCTTAAGGTGTCTGTAGGGTTTCAATCCAGGAGTCGTATAACTAGTTCCTAGAAAAATATTTGTATATTTTCTTACTTAGCATCTTGTTCTTTCAGGGACCAGACTGGGCTTATTTTTCAGAAATCTTCCTGGTTAGACAGCATAAGTGGGCCTTATTTTTCACGCCAGTCTCTTTCTGACAGGGGTGTGAGTGTAGGCAGTGTTCGAAAAGCTGCGGGGAGTTGGGCTGGTTATACTGAAAGGCAACAGTGTGCCTGAAGCACCTTCATTGCTTTGAGCCTGCTGCGGAAAAGGGATCCCAGGGAACTCCAGGAATGTGGATCTGGAGCCTTTGCGTCCTTACTTCTGAGAGTCTGCTTTGACTCTCTGTTCACTCTTCCCAGTAGTCAGAAAGGAAGGGAAAGGGAGGGGAGATAGAGTCTTTTTTGAAATTCTCTGACCCGCATGGGCCGTAGAGGTGGTTCTGGGCTTGGGAGGGTGAGGAAGTGCTACTCGTGCTTAGATGGAGCCAGCAAGTATGAGAAACCAATGGGATACTTTTTACCAGCCCTGGGGGACAAAATGAAGTCACATTCCCTTTAACATTCAGCTCTGAGCTCCCACCCCACTATCTTTCTTCCTTTCCTCCATCCTGCCTGTCACTGGTTCCATCTCTTAGGGTGTCCCCATTCAGTCCAAAGGTTAACCTTGGTTGCTGTTGCCTCCAGGGTGGAAGACCGACAAGCCTGCTTCATCAGCTGTGGAACTGAACGTCCACTTGTGCTAAACTTTTCCTTGCTTTAGCACAAGCTGGCCTCCTAAAAGATGTGTACTCCAGGGGCCCAGGCCAGCCACAGGCAGTGCTAGTCTGGCAGTTGCCTCTCCAGTGGAGGGCTGAGGGGGGTCCTCTTCTCCCTGAAGCTTATGCTTAGCTCTGTACAGCTTACACCTGGCCTGCTGGAGCCACAGCACACACTTACCCCTCACATGGGGCTATAGAGCTACAGTGTCTGGGAGAGTGGTGCTCTCAGCCACATGCTGGGCCCTGACCTAGTCTCTGCCACCCAAGAGGAACAGTGGCACTTCCACGTCTGGGATGGGACATTTGTTTCAGAGGTAAACTTCACCTTGGGGTCCAGTGGGCCTGAGGACGGTCCCCCCCCCCCCCCCACACGTACACACAAAAACTTCTGTTTACTTTCATGAAGGAAGACGCATTCTCATCCATTAGCCTCTTTTCATCTTCATACCAGTCCTGCTCTAGGGAGGGCATGACTGTCACTTCAGATTGCCGAGGGAGCCGAGGGAGCAGCGGGCGCACAGAGGCAGGCAGAGCTGAGATTCAGGCCAGTGCTGTGTGCCTGAAGGCCCCGCGTCTTCTTAAGATGTTGTGCATCCGCACAGCAAGGGCATGGTAGCACCTTCACGGTACAGGAATGATTTTATTTGGGTATCTTAAAGTCCAGTTTCATGTAAGGTCAAGTTTCAAAATACAGGTATTTTATGCTTTTAAAAAGTTTGCTCCATACCAATTTGCTATTACAAAAAGCCTACATCAGTATCTGTTTTTGCTAACCAAAGGAAATCTGGAGGATTTTTGCATTTATGAAAGAAGGTGAAAAACAAAAATAGCGTTCAGCATTTATTTTGCAGTGAATTATAGACATAGCACACGCCCCAAGCAGCAGCGAGAGCAGCCCTGCCAAGCTCCGTCTCTGGAACTACATTAGGCACCAAGTGCCAGAGCTTTGAACTGTGTCTGTGAGCATCTGCTTTATCTCCATTTGTTGTGTGCATCTGTTAGCAGAATGTGTCCTGAGGTAACTGTTTCTTCACTTGATGCAAGGTTTCATGGGAACACTCTACTTTTGGACAGCAAGGGAAACCTAGGCAGACAATTGATATGGATATAAATATCCAAATGATGCACTGGATTGATAAAGTTTTATTCTCTCTTTAGATATGGCTGGTTTTCGGAAGTTTTTTGCAAAAGCAAAGCACATAGTCATCATTTCAGGGGCTGGCATCAGTGCTGAAAGTGGGATTCCGACTTTCAGAGGAGCCGGAGGTTATTGGAGAAGGTGGCAAGCACAGGTTAGTAGAGTTTCCAGAATATTAAGAAGGTCTTCTGAGTGAAATTGTAACAGTTTGACTCAGAACATAGACTGATGCCTGAAACCCAGAGAGCAAAGTTCTGAAATTAGCTTATGACCCTTGACCTGTTCATTTTGGCATCAACATAACGTCCATGTGATTAAGATCTGACATTTAAGCAAAGCAGCTACGTCCCTTACTTTCTAGGTATGTGTAGATTTCATTTATTCAGATAACAGATTTCTTCTAGTAGTTAAAGTAGAATCAGAAAACCTTGGTTAGCACGAGTCACTACTATAGATACTGAAATTAAGTATTACAAATTTTTAAGGTTTCTGTGAATGTTTCACATTAAAACTGAAGTTGAATTATTGAAGCCTAGAGCTTGATATTCAAAGCTTTATATGAAGGCCCTTAGAATGGAAGTTTAAAGAATTGAGTTTTTATTGAGGTGTGTTATCCATACAATAAAATGTATCAATTTTAAGTGGGCAATTCAGTGACTTATTACAAATGTATGCAGAGCGCAGCCACCACCAGGTCCAGGATGGAAGGTTCCCTGCCCCAGATGATTCCCTCTGCAGTCAGCCTCTCGCTTCCCCAGGAAATCCCTGGTTTGGAGGGTGGGGGCTTTTGTTTGATTTATTCACCACCCCACCCCCAGCCTCTAGAACTCTGGAACAGTGTAGGTGCTGAACAGATTTTTGTTGGCTAAATGAAGACAAATGTAAATAATTACTTCAATACATGACTTCCAAATTCAGTAGGTAATTTCTCATTTCGTGGAGGGTTAATGAACCTGCCCTTTTTTCCTATATTAAAAGTCTCAGGATGGCAAATATTTAGGATGTATTATCACTTCTCCAGCACCCTCCAGGTGGGGATGTGGACATGGGAATCATCACCTTAGAGAGGAAGGAGGTGAGAAGGAAGAGCTGAGGGCCCTCAGGGTCCCACAAGAAAGAGGAGCCATGGAGAGCAGTCCAGAGAGCAGTCCCTGGATTAGAGAAGCAGAGGGGGGTGCAGCGGGTGCGAGGAGGAACTCAGGGAGGGGTGGGCCGTCCTGTGAGGGCAGTGAAGAGGTCCAGCAGCATGTTTGATGCCCTCTGTGTTCCCAGCACACCCAGGGTGGGCAAAAGTAGGTTTACAGTTGTGAGTACACAAAACACAGAGGTGAGTCTTACATTATTATTTGTTCATGACTGTAGACCTATGCTTGCCCACCCCTGCGTATTCAGGGTCATGTGCTACCTCTGCACTGCTCAGGCCACTTGGGCTGTAGGTGGAGGGTGGGAAGGATGGAAGTACAGGGTTCACACGAACAATCCACAGCATAGACGATCCACTCCTGGGACTGCCGGGCAGATGGGGACCTTACTGTAAGATAAAATGCACAGTTCTGCCACCGCCACAGTCAGGACACTGAACACTTCGGTCATGCCCAAGGTTCCCTTGTGCCCTTTCCCGTCAGCTGTCCGCCCCAGACGGCTACTACCCTGTTCACAAAAATGAGATCCAGCTGTTGTAGAAGAGGAGTCGCACTATAAATCACATATTTTTATATATTTTGTTAATACAATACCTTTGTGAGTGTGTAGTTGTAATTACAGTTATAAAAACTGAGTTTCTCAACTGGGGTCATCATACCTCATTTGGGCATTGTACATTTCACTTTTTTCCTGGACAAATGATACTGACTTCACATATTTTGGAGCTCCAACCTAAATTACTTTCCTGCTTGACTTCCTGTTCATAACCTACCTGAGTGGTAAATGGGGCAGGTTACATTTCCCTGAGGTATAATTGGGGAACTTAAAACCAATTTCTCAGGTCTCTTGTCCAGGATTGAGACATAGGCTACATACAGCCCCAGGCCCTGCCCATGTCCGCCACGCTGCGTGAACCTGCAGCAGACCGCCCGCTTGCACCCTCCCAAAGCTGCCTGCCTCCCATGTAGAGAAAAAGGGGACTGGGAGTATTTCCTGCGATTGTCTGTCCCTGCAGGAGCCACACCCTGTGTTCCAGAGCTTTGGCGCCTCTTTCTCTTCCTGACTCCTGCCTCCTCTCTTACCCCCAGGCCCTGGCCACCCCTGAGGCCTTTGCCCAAAACCCATCCCTAGTGTGGGAGTTCTACCACTACCGGCGGGAAGTCATACAGAGCGTAGAGCCAAACCTCGGGCACTTTGCCATCGCCAAGTGTGAGGCCCGGCTGCGTGAGCAGGGCCGCCGGGTCACAGTCATCACCCAAAACATCGATGAACTGCACCGCAAGGCTGGCACCAAGAACCTTCTGGAAATTCATGGTGAGGACCCTCAGCCTCACATGGGGAGGGAAGCACACTTTAAAACACATGTCCTGCCCTGGCTGGGTAGCTCAGTTGGTTGGAGCATTGTCCCCATATACCAAGGTGGTGGGTTTGATCCCCCGTCAGGGCACATACAAGAAACAGCAAAGGAATGTACAGATGAGTGGAACAGTAAATCGATGTTTTTCTCTCTCTCTCTGTCTCAAATCAATTTTAAAAAACGAAAACAAAACACATGTCCTGCCATTTCCCACCTGGACTCACTAAAACAGAATCTGCATTTTGACAAGATGTGCAGGTGTCCGGTATGTACAGGTGATCCTGGAAAAGCGCTGGTGCACAGCTGTATGCACCCTCCTCCCTGGGGAGTTCTGTTGAAAGGGTTGTGCTCAGAGACAACTGCCCAGCTGGGCTGAAGGGGCCAGGAGGTGTGGGCCATTGGACAGCTGTGCCTTTAATAGAATTGCAGCAGAGGAGGACCTTGGCATTCCCCGGGGTATCTGTTTACTTTCCCTTTGTCCCCCAGTTGGCGCTGTCCGCTGAGGCCGTGCTTCTGGTAAGTGCTCCAGCCTTTAAGGAGCTGCCAGCACAGTCACCTTCACTATCAAGCCCACCACATTTGCAACCCACGTGGGTTTTGTCTTAGGTCCCTCTGGTTTCCCTTCTCTGCCCTAATGACAGCCTCCTTTTCCCTCTTGTCCTCTTAATTCTTTCCCCTCTTTGCTCTCACCAGAAATCTAATAAACCTTTCACACAAGAGCATAAATGGGCACACAAGGATTTTTTCCCCAAGGACATTTGCATTTAAGAGTCTATAAAACGTCAATCCCAAGGAATGTATTTCTAATTGTGGAATTCCCAGAAACAGTGACCCAGTGGGGGGTGTTGCTTGTGTGTGTGTGTGTGTGTGTGCCGTGAATCAGCCCGTTTTTGCCTAGGCTGTGGTCACCCTGGTGATGAAAGCTGAGCACCGCTCCCATCTCTCTCTTGTGTCCCAGCAGTGTTAGCCACCTACTAATCACGTGTCTTCTTGGCACCTTTTTCTGCTGGATCTGAAATGGTGTTTCCACATGGCCTTCTCACTTGTCTGCAGTGTCAGAATGTAGGCTGTGTCACTTGACACGGAGAGTGTATCAAACGGAGATAGAACCTCTCTTATCCAGTTACTTTAAGGATTAAATAAGATAATACGTGTATATGGATATTAGTTGGGACATTTTTGGATTCAAGTGATGAGAACTCCCTTCTAATTTAGGTAAAAATAAAAGGGAGCCCTTCCTTTCCTCAGATTGAAAATGCCATCAATTTTAGGATGCATCATGTTTTTAATGTGACTCTTAGAAAATAATCTGTTCAAACCATGTTATCTTATTGTATTATCCCTTAGAATTGTATTTTATACTTATAGAAAGGGCTTGTTAAAGCTTCTTGTATACACATTTTTAGAAATTATCATTCACACATAAAAAACAACATATGGGTGAAATAAAGTGGTTAAGATATTTCTTTTGAATTTCTTGTGAATGAGTCTGAGGCACCAGTGACTGTGTTTGCCATACACTGCCATGCTCTGTGCCACCAAGGGGATTGGCGGTGCCGCATTTCCTAAGAGGGTGCCCCTCTCTCACCCCTGGGCTTCTCTCCCAAACTGCTGATGCAAGCTGTGCAGGTTTGGTATCTGGCCTGTCTCAATCTTACCAGCAGGTGGTGGTAGAAGGGTTCTAGACAACAAGAAGGACTCTGCTTCTTCCCCCAGTGGCCCTCCCATGGTTTCTTGGCTGAAACATGCAGGGACCACCTTTGTCCAGTTAGGATACCGAGGTTAACAGGTCACCTCATGTATCCGTCATTGGTGTTATCCTTCCATAAGTCTGTGCAAGTGCTGGCTGTGGAAACCACGCCTCACCCATCATGAGGCTGATGGCAGTTGCAGGACACATCTGAATTTCAGAGATGTTAACATGGGCAAAGTGGTCATGCTAACACTGACACAATGGGTATGTTGGCTCACAAAACCGAGGAGCCCGGGGTGGAGCTGATGTCAGTAGCAGGCTCCCTGTCTTTCTCTCCCAGCCTGTCTGCCTCTCCTCCCCTCGCTTTGTTGACTGAGTTAATTCACGTCTCCCTCTGCAGCTGATCATCTCCATGGTCCAGCAAAGGTAGCGTCCAGCAGCTGCTGGCTCACCCCAGGTCAGCTCTCTCCTCAGAAGATAAACCTCTGCATGGCCTAGCCTGGTCAATTACCTCCTTTTTGACCAAACATTACCACTGAAGGGTTAGGCTGCTATGATTGGGCCAGTCTGGAACGTGTGTGCGAACTTGTATTTCAGGCTGTGATTGACAGCTGTGTCAGCTCAGCATGGGATAGAGGAAAGGTGGTTCCTCAGCTAAGTGGCGCTGGGCAGAACGGAACAGTATGTGTCCACCACAGTGTGCAATGCGCTCAGCACAGCACAGGCACATGGCGAATGTGCAGGGAACTGTAGTCACCATTATTGGGTTAGCTTGATAGTTACTCATTTTACGTTTTCTTCTTTTATCAGTTGATTATTGATTGATTGATCTGGCTTTAGGTAAAAGATTCAAGTTTATTAAGTTGAAATTCAGATTTGTAAACACATCTCAAGCTACTGAACCTTTATCAATCGTGTACTTAGTAAATCATGCCCTTAGGTCTGGTTGGCCTTACCTACCCCGTAGTCCAGTTCATTTCCACCTGAGCATCACTCCAAGTAATCTGAGAGCCCCTTCGTCATGGAGGACATTATTCCATCTGACTCTCTTCCCTCCAGATTACAAAGCCCCGGGGGGGGGAGATGCTCTTGGCTTGTTCAATAGTGGTACATGCTTCACATTTCCCATGATAACTGGGGGAGGCCCACTTGCTAAAATGAACATATAAAAACTAAATGATTTTGTACCTTTTGGTGGACATGGAGACAATTGCTCTTGATGATATTATTTCTGGTCTTGCTAACTTATGTTTTTCAGGTAGCATATTTAAAACTCGATGTACGTCTTGTGGAGTTGTGGCTGAGAATTACAAGAGTCCAATTTGTGCAGCTTTGTCAGGAAAAGGGTAATTATGCTGCACTACAGAATAATTGTATGTTGTTTTCTCTTTTAAATTGAACATCAGTGTGAGGAAATTGTACATTATTCTAAGATCTGCATGGATATTTATGAGAAATAGGACCAAATACATTATAGCATATTATGAAAGAAATATTTGGCTCTTGATTTACAATGTTAAGTGAAAACCACAGGATCTAACTAAATAGTATGATCCCTACTTTGTATTTAAACGCACACGCACATACACACACACACATTCCCCATGTTGATATTTCTTTGTATAAGTAATAGACCTGAAGAAAATGCAGTGATTTTCAGGACTGGTGGGATAATAGGTAATTCTGTTTTCTTTTATATATATTTTTGAATTTTCGAACATTTTTCTTATGACCATGTACTATTATTGTAACTAAGGAAAGAAGTTAAGAGTAGACTCAGAATATTCAGAAAAATTCTACCTGACCATTTTAAATCACTATAAATCATACAAGAAATATATTAATATAATGTCACTGAAGAAGATTCAAATTATAACACATGTATTGCAAATCATGAAACTCCCCCTCAGCACATCTGGCTCTCTACATACAAATTCCCTCTGAGGTAAAACCACTGGTAATTATTTGGTGTCTTGTCTTTGAGTACTGCATGTATTAATTAGGAGTTCTGTACCATATCCTGACAGGCAAATATACACACTCATTGGGTTATGTTATTTCTTTGTTCCTTGATTATACCAATGACATTTCTCTTTTCTAATACTGTTTACTTCAGTGCTCCAGAACCTGAAGCACAAGATGCCAGAATCCCAGTTGAGAAACTTCCCCGGTGGGTAAAAATCTCTCATCTGTATTTGGTGTTCCAGGTTGCAAAAAAAGAAAGTTAGGAATCAAAATCTAAGTTCATTTGGTGAGATGCCTCTTAAATTCTCCAGTGTAAAAGCCAGCCCTGGCCCATGAAGCCAAGGGCAAAGGCACAGAGGATGAACCAAACCAGGGTAGAGGGCACTGTTGCTGTCCAATCCCTTTTTGCTTTGTATTACTGCAGGACAGTGAGGCTTGGAGAGTTTCTGAGGCTGTTACGCTCCAGAAGCTTATCCAGTGTACAGAAAGCATGGAGGCTGGCGTCCTGTAACTGGTCAATAAACCTTAGTTACTATCCTCTTCATCCTCCTCATTGTCATCAGTGCTATTAATCCAGGTTTATGGAGGCAGTAAAAGGTCTTGCAAAGATGAAATTATAGAACCAAACATAATTTTTGTAGATTCAAAAAAAAACCTAGAAAGTTTTAACATCAATTTTTAAAAACCAGATATCAAGACAGCACTTCCAGAAGTGTTTCAGACACCACTTAGACCCGTGTGAGGTTCGTGGGCAGTGCCTGCAAAACAGGTGCGGTGTGCTCAAGTGACTGTGCACCCGACAACCTGCAGCGCGATTGCCGCGCTGTAGGGCTTCTCTGAGCATTTCGTACACTGAAGGATGCTGTTACTCTCTAAAAAGTGGTTATAATATGTTGGTATTTCACTGGTTTATTTAACCACAGAACCCTTTTTATTTTTCTTAATAAGGGTTTTCATTACTAAATGCTAAAGTTTCAATCTGAAAGAACAGGGAATCCTGGAGGGTTCCTGAGTAGGACATTAATATGGTGAAAATGATGTTTGGGGGAAATTATGTTATTTTATTATTTTTAAAATATTTATTTATTTTTAGAGATGCGGAGGGAGAAAGAGAGGGAGCGAAACATCAATGCGAGAGAGATACATTGATCAGTTGCCTCTCACATGCCCCCAACTGGGCATCTGGCCTGCAACCCAGGCATGTGCCCTGACCAGGAATTGAACTGGCAACCTTTTGGTCTGCAGGCCAGTGGGTGCTCAGTCCACTGAGCCACACCAGCCAGGGCTGGGGGAGATTATTTTAGAAGGTACACATAAAATAATTAAGAGATAGTAGGAAGTAAATTATGAGAGATTTTTTAGTAGTCGACACTGGAAAACTTGGCTATCGACAGGGCCAGAGAGAGGTGAGTCTCAGAGAAAATGAAGAGGTCATTGATGAAATGGGGGGGTAGTTGTGGCTTTAGAGGCAAGTCTGAGTCCAGTGTTCCTCCCGGGCCTGGGTAACTGGGCACAGTTGTGCCCATGAATGCAATGAAGTCACTGGGAAAGAGAAAACTGTTTAAGAAAGGGAAGGTCAAGTTTGGCTGAAACACGTGTCTCCAAATCAACCCAGTGCTTCCAGACAAAATAAAAACTATAAGGCAGTTAAAGTTAGTACTTCGTATTCAGGACAAGTTCCTAAGGGCTGGGAGGGCAGGGATGGTGATCAGAAGGGGCAGGTCTGGACTGGATTTGGGGCAGCACTGGATTTGGGGCAGCACTGGCCTTCTTCTGGTCCACCTGGGCAGACCTTCTGGCAAGGCTCAGGGTTGGGTTAAGGATAATATTCTTACAGGTGTGAAGAGGCAGGGTGCGGGGGCCTGCTGCGACCTCACGTAGTGTGGTTTGGAGAAAACCTGGACCCTGCCATTCTGGAAGAAGTTGACAGAGAGCTGGCCATCTGTGATTTATGTCTAGTGGTAGGTCATGTCCTTTCCTGATCTTGGGGATTTTCTGAAACACCAGAACTGGGGTGGAGATTGTTCCCTCCCTCCCCTCCCCCCTCCCCCTCCTTCCTTCCCTTCCTTCCTTCCTTCTCTTGAAATGTGCTTTGAGATGTGCTTTGTGGTGTCCTAAAGAAAAAACTAAGAAACAGTGAATAAGAATTGATCTTAAAATACAAAACTATACAAGACCATGTCTTGGGCTTCTTAAAGCTGTCTCCCCCTAAAAAATATCATTAAAGGAGCATGTCATTGGTTCTGATTTTTAAAATAACATGTGCTAATTATTAAATTTAATCAAGAAAATACAAAAGGAGGAAATTAGAAATCACTGATAATTCTTCCATCCAAAAATAATGTGTTAGCCTTTTAGTATGTTTTCTTCTAGACCAGGCATGAGCAGACTGTGGCCCTATGGGCCCAATCCGACCTGCCCCCTGTTTCTGAAAATAAAGTTTTATTGGAACACATTCATGCCCCTTCTTCGTTGTGTAGTCCATGGCTACTCTCATACTACAATGGCAGGTTTGAATGTTTGCAACAGAGATCATGTGCCCTAAAAAGCCTAAAATATACTCTATTTGGACTTTTATAGAAGTTTGTCCACCCCTGGTCTAGACCTTTCCTTATGCAGATGTGTACATATTGATTAATTTTTTTTGAAAAAGGGTCCGTATTCCCAAAATACTAATTTCAAAAGACTATATACACTCCTATGTTCATTGCAGCATTATTTACAATAGCCAAGAAAGATATGAAACAACCCATGTGCCCAACAATAGCTGAGTGGATTAGAAAAGCTGTGGTACAAATGTACAGTGGAATATTATTCAACCAAAAAAAGTACTATTTGAGACCGAATGGATGGACCTAGAGGGTATTATGCTCAGTGACATAAGTCAGTCAGAGAAAGACAAGTACCATATGATTTCACTTATATGTGGAATATAAAGAACAAAATAAACAAACAAAATTGAAACAGACTCAGACACAGAGTGGACTGGTGGTTGCCAGAAGGTAGGGAGTATGGGGGCTGGGTGAAAAAGGTGAAGGGTTTGAGAAGTATGAAATGAGAATTACAAAATAGGGGGTGTAAAGTACAGCACAGCGGATACAGTCAATAATATTGGAATCACTATGTATGGTGCCAGGTGGGTACTGGAAATACTCAGGAGAACACTTTGTAAAGCGTATGATTTTGTAACCACTATGCTGTACACCTGAAACCAGTACAAAATAATATTGAAGTAAACTGTAATTTTAAAATTTAAAAAATAAAATTGAAAAATGGGTTTATGTTATATCTTATATTTCAAAACTACTTTGTTCATGTAGCAATTCACTTAGCATATTCCATGTCAGCACATCAATGCACATCATCTTTTTAAGTGGCTGTGTGGTATTCTGGTGTATATTTTCAACCGATCCTCTGTTGTTGGACACTTGGGATGTTTCAAATTTTGATATTTTAAACAACACTGTGGTGAATAGCCTCACACATAACTCTTAACAAGCTTTTCAAATTATTGCCTCAGGAAAAATTTCTTAGAAGTGGAATTATTGGACAAAGGGTAGGCATATTTCAAGTTTTCCTTAACATGTCTTTAAAAACTGAGGCACTTTCTCATGGGGGCACACTTGTCTGCCGGCACTTACTGAGTGCATCCCGAAGCTGAGTGTAGGGTCAGTATTCATGCTAGATGGCTGAAGTGAGATGCGCTGGCTTGTAAAATACATTCTGGTCTTCCCATCCCCACCCCGCCAGCAACCTCAGTGCTTGAGTTCTGAGAATTCAGATCCAAGACTCAATTATAAGCACAGGTGTTTTAGAAAGTAATGGGTAGAAGAAGTGAGTGGTGGAAGAAGTAAGCCAGCTGGCCTTTGCATTCTTGTAAAGAATGTTTGTAAATCTATATTCACAGAGAAAAACCTGAAAGAATGTACATCAAAATGCAAACAGTGGTTATCTTGGGGTAGTAGGATTATGAATGACATGTGTATGGTTTTTTTTCTTTGAATTATCTAACTTAAAAAAGGAACATGGATTATTTGTATCACTTCAAAGAGCAGAAACAAAAATAAAATTAACCCCAAAAGGTGATGATTCATTTCGTTGCCACTCTCCATTTGCACAATTCTCCTCTTCATGTCTTTCTGAATTCCAGTATCAGCCAAAAAGGTGCCTCCTAACTTCCCATTTGTCCCTTAAATCCTCTCCTTTTATCCCATCCAGCTTCGTTTTCCCCACACCTGCAACCACAAACCTGCCGGGGTCTATGTGAGATTTTCTGAAAAAAGGTTTCTTCTCCACACAGTGTGCTCACTTGTGTGTTTCCATCTGTTTGCTTGTAGGTGGGAACGTCCTCTGTGGTTTATCCTGCCGCCATGTTTGCCCCCCAGGTGTCGGCCAGGGGAGTGCCGGTGGCCGAGTTTAACATGGAAACCACCCCGGCCACGAACAGATTCAGGTACAGGGATTACCAAGGTGGGAGATGGAAGGCATTAAGCAGGTTCGGGCATAGTCCTCTAAAGAGATTTCACCTACTGTTCTAATTAAAAAAAAAAAAAGGGACACCGAGTTTGTACTTTATTTGGTCTGTTGTTGCTTTTATGGAAGAACAAAATATTAACTGTAGACAGAGGGGGCTCTTTTTACAAGGGCTTTGTCATAGGACTTTCATTTTTTCACATTTTGAAAGCTCTTCTAGGATTCCTTAGGCTTTGCTTTCACTTGTATTTTTAAACTAGATTTAGTAACAGCAGGCATTTAGATGTAGGTAAGCCTGGGAGATGCCCACTCAGAACTTCATCGCCTCTGCTCTCAATGTGAGGCTACCTGGGCATGTTCCACTGGTCCGATGGCCAGGAATATTGGTACCTGTAGCCGTATTACCATGCTGACTCTGTTCCCCATGTCTGTGTGGACAGAGTAGATTGTCATAGTATGAAATTTTCAGTCCCATTCCATGTCTTTTTTTTTTAATAAGAGAAGGCCACTACCATTTAGTCCTACTTGATAGATTTGATTTTTTTTTTGAAGACCTCCTTTCTTTTTTTTTAAGATTTTATTTATTTATTTTTAGAGAGGGAAGGAGGGAGAAAGAGAGAGAGAGAGAGAGAGAGAGAGAGACATCAATGTGTGGTTGCTGGGGGCCGTGGCCTGCAACCTAGACATGTGCCCTGACTGGGAATCGAACTTGCTACACTTTGGTTCACAGCCCGCGCTCAATCCACTGAGCTACGCCAGCCAGAGCCCAGTCCATGTCTTCACCTTTGTTTTCCTTTCTTTTTTCACCCCTGCTTTTTGTCTTCACTTTTAATTTACTTTTTATTATTATCGTCAGTTGGTTTAATTCCTTTCTAGACTAAGATAGAATATAAATAACTAAAAACTAAATAAAATTATAAAATACCACTGAAATTCTTGTTGTTCCTTTGATCAGTGGTTTTCAAACTCATCTGCGTATTTTTAAAGTGCTGATGAGTGGGGACCACCCATGACATTCTCATATAGTTGGTCTGAGGTGTAGCTTCTGAGGTGATGCTAATGTACAGCCAGTATGAAAACGTCTGCTCTGAGTCTTCAATGGTGTAAAAAAAAGTGCCACAAACTGCAGAGACACATTTTAATGTGATCCTCTTCAGGTGACTTAGCTGGCTTCTGTCCTAGTCTTCTCCAGGTCTTTTAAATCAGCTACAGCCTGTGTCCTCAGTCCATAGTTCTGTGTGGGCAAGTGGTAGGAACTAGAAAGACATCCTTTAAAAAAAATTGCTCTCTATATAAAACTTATACTCAGAAATGCAGAATGTTATTGAAAGAGATAAAAAAGACCTAAATATGTGGAAGGACATCCGTGTATATGGACTAGACAGCTAGTACAATGAAGGTGACAGTATCCCCCAGGTTGACCTGCAGATTCACCCAGTCTATCAAAACTGCAGCTGGCGTCTTTGCTGAACTTGACAAGGTGATCCTAAAATTCACATGGAAATGCAAGGGACCCAAATAGCCAAAACAAAAAGAAGAATAAAATTGGAGAACTCACAGTTCCCAGTTTCAAAACTTACTACAAATTTATAGTTTCTAAGACATCATGGTACTGGCATTAGGACAGACATGTAGTTCTGTGGAATAGAACTGATAGTCCAGAGATAAACTCTCATATTTATGGTCAACTGATTTTTTAAAAAAGTGTGAAGACAAAGCAGTAATGGAAAGAATAGTCTTTTTAACAAATGGAGCTGGAATCGTTGGATAGCCCCATGCAGAAGAATGAAATTGGAATGCTTTGCACCATGTAAAAAAAAAAATAACTCAAATGGATCATAGACCTAAATATAAGAGCTAAAAATATAAAATTCTTTTTTTAAAGATTTTATTTATTTATTTTTTTTTAGAGAGGGAAGGGAGGAAGAAAGAGAGGGAGAGAGAAACATCAATGTGCGGTTGCTGGGGGTCATGGCCTGCAACCCAGGCATGTGCCCCGACTGGGAATCAAACCTGCAACACTTTGGTTTGCAGCCCGCACTCAGTCCACTGAGCTACGCCAGCCAGGGCTAAAAATATAAAATTCTTAAAAGAAAATGCAGGAGTAAATCTTTGTGACCTCGAGTTTGTCAAAGCCTTTTTGATATGACATGGCATCAAAATCACAGGTAATATAAGAAAAATGGATAAATTGGACTTTATCAAAATTAAAAACTTTACTTTGGTGGACACCATTAATAAAGTAAAAAAGACAACCCACACAATGGGAGAAAATATTTGAAAAGGAACTTGTATCCAGAATATATAAGTAACTTTCACAACTCAATAATAAAAAGACAAGTAACCCAATTAAAAAGTGAGTCAAAGATTTAAATAGACAGTTCTCCAAATATAGACATATAATCAGTAAGCACACTGAAAAGATGGTCAGCATCCTTAATCTTTAGGGAAATGTAAATTAAAGCGACAACAAAGTACCACTTAACAACCTCTGTTACGGCTACACAGTAGTCCCTTGGTATCCACGGGAGGTACATTCCAAGACCCTCAGCGGATGCCTGAGACCACAGACAGTGTGAACCCTATATACACTGTTTTTTCCTATACATACATGTCTGTGATAAAGTTTATAAATTAGGCAGAGTAAGAGATTAACAACAATAACTAGTAATAAAAAGAACACTTACTATTTATATTGTAATAAAAGTTCTGAATGTGGTATACGTTGCCAGTGTAAATGTGGTCTCTCAGAATACCCTCATGGTGCTGCAGTCACTGTCCTTGTCATCACAAGAGATGTGAGAGATGATACAAGGCCCACATGCTGCGATGCAGTGAGGCACTCGAATGGCCTGCAATTTAAAACTTATGGCTTGTTTACTTCTAGAGTTTTTCAGTTAAAATTTTTGGAGTGAGGCTGATTACAGGTAACTGAAACCATAGAAAACAAAACCATGGATACGCAGGACTACTGTAGTTTCAAAAATGGAAAATAAATTTTGGTGAAGAAGTTGCCGGTGGGAATGTACAAGGGTGCAGCTTCTCTGGGAAACAGACTGGCAGTTCCTTAAAGGTTAAATACAGAGTTGATGTAGAACCCAGCAATTCCACTCCTAGGAATGCAGCCAAGAGAAAGGAAAACATGTTTACACAAAAATGTGTACATGAATGTTCATAGCAGCATTGCTCGTCATAATCAAAAAGTGGAAACAACCCAAATGTCCTTCACCTGAGGAGTGGGTGAATAAAATTTGGCATATATACAATAGAATATTATTCAACCATAAAAATATTGAAGTGCTGACACATGCTACAAGCTGGATGACCCTTGAAAACATTATAATGAGTGAAAGAAGCCAGATACACAAGACCACATATTGTATGATTTTATTTATATGAAATGTCCACAGTAGGAAAATCAGCAGAGACCAAAGGTAGATGAATGGTTGTCTAGGATTGCAGGAGGGAGGAATGGGGAGTGACTGCTAATGGGTACATTATACATTTTGGGGGTGATAGTGTTCTAAAGTTGACCATAGTGATGGTTATACAACTCTGTGAATATACTAAAAAGACAGATGTATATTAAATGAACAGATTGTATGTGAATTATATCAACAGAGCTGTTTAAAAATTATATTATCTTCTAATTTAACCACTGAAAAATGGACATTAGGCCTCTCATATGCATTGGGTCACATATGTGTACCACCTGGGCTGGTTAGCATCATTCAAAGTGGTGTCAGAGCCATGTACCTGGAGCCTCTTGTCTACTTGAAAGAGCATCAGAATACTCCTGACGGGATGAACTTTCTGAAGGAGCAAATGAGCTACATTCCAATTCCTTTTGTCTAATGTGGCTTATTTTCAGTCATTGATCTTTAGCTTATCTCAAATTAAGTATGAAGAATTAAAACAAACCATTATTATATTAAATTAAGAAATGCAGATAGGGAAAAAGAAGGAAAAACTTGAGTGTTTCCACAATCCAAGATATGAGATGGTGTCTGCCTCTCATGCTCTGCATCAACTAGTAGTAGGTTCTGGGCATCCATTGTGTATGTCTTCATGCGAAACAAAATTGAACTTGGTAGTTTTTCCTGCAAGTTCAGAAGAGATTCTTGGCATGTAAAGACATCATTTCATAAGTCAGATCTCCTAAGTCCAAAGACCTGCTTCAGCTGCTACTTTTCAACCCGAGCTCTTCAGACTCACATCCTGAGAACCTGCAACATCTCTGTTCAGACAAACAGGCTACTTGCTAGTTAGAAACTTTGACCAAATTTGACAAGCTACCCATTGACCAGCACCCACCACAAGAACCACCGTCTGCTGGCTTCTTTGGGGAGCTGAGGCTGTCTGTACTACTCAGTCTGGGAATTTTCCCAGGGCAATATAACTGACCAGTGAAGTCAACAATGCTTTATCTGAGAGTCATCAAAACTGACATTTAGAAGAGATGGGGGTGATCATCTCATCCTGCTCAAATATTCAAGTGGGGAACTGAGCCTGGAGCCATTGAGTAGCTTGTTTAAACCCACAGCTTAAAAATGGCAGAAGTTTTCTTACGTCTCATGCGGTAACAGATTTTGGTTGAACGTTACTCTAGGTCTGGGCCAGCCTACTGCCTGTAGGCCAAAGTCACCCACACCTGTATTTATAAATAAAGTTTTGTGGGAACTCGGCTACAGCCATGTGTTTATGTATTGCCTATGCTGCTTTTGCACAATAGCAGAGTTGAGTAGTTGTATTTACTCGCTGGCTCTTCACAGAAAAAAATTGCTAACCCCTGCTCTAGGTTACTGAGAAAAATGAAAATTGGAATACTGTTTGCTTTAATCTGATTTTCTTTAAGTAGGTAGCTGAAATGCTGCCTACATTTTAAACTTGAATCTCACAAGATTCTTTAGACCTTGCACAAGTTCTTTGGATTCTTTGCCCCCCATTCTCATTTAGAGACAGAGTCATAGCATTTGCCTTTCACCGAAATATGTTAATATTTCAAAGTGTTAATTAGTTCCATCTTTGTGTTTGTCATTTTCCCCATCCCTGATGGCTGTCTTGGATGATTTCTGACAAACCATTACTGATAGATACTGTACATCTTTGGATCCAGGCTTCAAGGCTCTGACTGTTACTCACCCCCAGGGTCCTTGGCATGTGAGGGTCAGTGCGTCTGCTGAGGCAGAAGTGGGATTCACACGCCCAGCCAGGCTGTTGGTACACAGGGTCTTCCAAGAACCTGGGCCCTCCACACCCTGAAGCCACCGTGGTGTTCAGCTTTTAATTTCTATAAACTTTGGAATTTAGTTGACATCCACAGATATTTATTAAGTAGCTCATATGTTCTAGACACTGTTCTAGGTGCTTAGAATAGGCCGTATCAGTAGACAAAACAAAAAAATCTACCGCTAAAAGATGCCACTCTAGTGGTGGAGGCAAACAGTACACAATAATCATAAATTTATTATATGCAAATTCTATAGCATGTGAGAACGTGGGTGACCTTTGGAAAAAGCAAAGGTGGTGTTGTGGATGGGGTGCATGGAGGTCACAGGGTTAGTTGGGTAGTTAGAGCTAGCCTCATTGGGAAGAGTTTGAGCAGGCTTGAAGGCAGCCAAGGAGGTAGCTGAAGAGATTATCAGGACTAAGAGCCTTTTAGACACTGGGACCACCTAGAGCGAAGGGCCCAAGGGGGAAGCATGCCTGGGAGGTTTGAAGGACAACAAAGGGGTCAGTGTGGCTGGAGTGGAGGGGGGAAGTCCCAGAAGAGGCAATCAATGAGGTAGGAGAGTAACACGTTTGTGCTGGGGAACAAGTGGCCCCAGTGAAAGCTAATTGCTGGTGGAGTTTAGAAGACTCAAGTCATTCTGTGCTGGACAATGGTTTTATAGGTTGCTTAAGTTATATATTTACTTCTAAAGAGTGTAAAGAGGCCACTTCTTTTAATTCACAGTTGACTACGTTTGACAGGGAAGTCCAGTACCCTATCTTGGCTGCACTGGCAAGGGGAGCTTGTAAGGGCCCTTTTAGTCCGTGTGTTCCATCAGAGCCCTAGTGGTCTGTTAATAAAAAAAAAAAAAAAATCAGCCCTGATTGGTGTGGCTCAGTTAGTTGGGCATCACCCACAAAATGAAGGGTCACTGGTTCAACTTCTCCAGTTTGATTCCTCCAGGCAGAGCACATGGCTGGGTTGCGGGCCCATCCCCAGTTGGGGCACATTCCAGAGGCAACTAATAGATGTTTCTCTTTCACAGCAATGTCTCCCTCCCTCTCTCCCCCTTCCCTTCCTCTCTCTAAGAAAAATAAGTAAGAAATAGACTTTTTAAAAAGTAATTTAAAGAAAGAATAAGAATAAAAGACATATATTTTAAACATTTTATTTTCATTTAAAGCATAAATGCATATTCATTTTTTTTGATAGAGCTAAGGGCCTTCCCTTTTGAGTAGGAATCTGCAGGTTGGAGCCCACCTTTCTTGCACAATCCTCCTTGTGTTCCCCAAATTTTCCCAGAGATAAAAATCACCCAGCCCTATTTTATAAAACTACTCAGACAACCAAGAAAATCAGATACCTAGGTGCTAGTACACATTTCCTGAATCAGAATGACAAGCTCAAGAGGACTGTTTATTTTTATATTTAACGAGGGACTCAGGCAACTGTTATTATCAGAAATCTTGGAAAATACTGGATTACAATTTCTAGTTTTGATTTTTTTTCTTTGTCTAAGTGAAGAAAGAATGTACAAAAAGAAGCTTATGATGCAGTCTCCCCCTCAGTCTTTTCCACTTATGGCTAATTTAACAATTATTTTTAGTGACTCTGTGTGTTCCTAAAGCATTCCATTAATATTCCTAGAAATAACCCTCTTTTAACATCTACATTTTTGCAGTTTATTACAAAATTTTAAGTTCAATTGGATAGTTACATTAACCAATAAAAATGGCATTAACGGGTTCTGGAACCCAGTACTCTTGGACATTCTACAACTTCGGGGGTGGAGCAAAGTGCGTGGGAGCCAGGACACGGGTCCTCAGACATTTTTGTTCATGTACCTCTGTGACGTTTGTAAACTTGACATCCAAAATTTCATATCAAAATCATGAAAAGAGATGTGATTCCAAGAGCACTGGAAATAAAACATGACATTTTAAAATAGAACTGCCATTGTGGTTTTAACCATATCCAGGCAAGTCTGATGACGCCAGTACTCTATACCTGCCATCATCCATGTACAAATTAAATATTCAGGCCTTTTTATTTTAAATTTTTTATAAATCCCCACCTGAGGAGACGTTTTTATTTATTTGAAAGAGAGGGAGTGAGAGGGAGAAACAGTGACCGGTTGCGTCCGGTTCGCACCCTGACCGGATCAAACTTGCAGCCTCCTGGTGGGTGCGCGGGATGATGCTGCAACCAAGGAGCCACCTGGCTGGGGCGCAGCCCTTTTTAACAGTTGGAGCCTTCACAGTTTTTCTCTTCGTCTTTGAACTTGTATTTCCACTCTACTTCCATGACGGGAATTTGTACTAATGTAATGCATTTTTATGTTTGAAAATCTACTGTTGACTCCCCTATTTATTATACTTCAACAACAAAATATGTGATGGGTTATTTATTTTCAATGTCCTTAAAACTTAAATGTTCTCTTAAAATTTTTGTCTAGATTGAATTATCACTACAGCAATTTGTAGTATGTAGTTGTGTAGAACAACAAACAAATGGTAAATTTGATTAACACTCCCACAAAAGTAAAATTTTACTGGTACTGCATCATAGGATGTGCATTTTTGGAGTTAGTTCATGTATCCATGGCTGAATACTATGGAGCCTTAGGAGACAGACCCTTCACATTGTAGTCCGCGGTCACCAGAACTGAGCCTGTAGTCGGAAAAGACAGGCTTCCCGAGTGAATGTGATGAGGGAGACTCCACTCCAGAGGAGACAGAGGCATGTCCCCAAACAAAGGAAAAAACACAATGACAGGATTTGTTGGGAGAGGGAGGAAATTTAAATGAAGCAGTTTTCAATAGATCAGCAACTGGTAGGGCTTTGTGCAAAGGGGTTCAGTGGGTCTGGCTGGCAAAGTGGTCTCAGGGTCCTGTGTCCTTGGAAATGACAAAGGAAATGTAGGTGTGGACTGGGTGTCCAGACACCCCTCACCTGGAGCTCTGCACATGGGGTGGAAATCAAGGCTGCATCTCAATGGCAAAGTGACTTAGATCCTCTAGGCACAAGGGAATTGTTCATTCTTTACTGCTATAATTTGAAACAGCAAAGTTTCGGATACTTTATGATTTTAGAAGACAAAATTCCTCAGTGAGTAAAAAAGGTATGCAGTTACTCAAAGAAGGGTGTTATGAATTTTTGCAGCTTGTCCTAGGGAAAAATACTATTTTCTATTCACTCTGCAGCTTGCTTTATCTGTGTCTCTTACTCCAGTCTGAGGGATGGCAGGGCAGGTTTTTACTGGCCCAGCCCAGTTTTATGTTTTTAGTGTTAATTGTAATTCTTCATTTTTGCTTTTTATAGATGGACATAAAGAGAGTCCCTGGCCACATAAACCCTGACCTGAATTTCTTTATGGCATGGCCACTCACATTTTGGACCTCCTTCCATGTTATATGCTAAAATACCCATAGTAATTTTATATATCTCATTTTGTTATCTGTTAATGGAAAATTCTATCAGACCCTCTTTCAGTCTTATTGAAAGCAAGAATGAAATGGCCCTGTTTGCATAAGGATGTGATACCCAGCCTTTAGAAATCATTTGCTTTCTTTAATCTACACTGATATTTCAAATGTCTCCTTTTCCATAGGTTTTCACATTCTGGGCTAAGGCACCATTGTAAGATATGGGGCGTGTGAGGGGTACAGCTTGCCTTTGTTTTGTGGGAGAAGGGTGAATATGGAAGGGGCACTTGAGAGTCACTTTCTTAGTAAGGAGGCCATGTGGGATTGGGGACATGGAAATTCTCTAAGAGCTCTCCGTGCCTGGCTGTAATTCTCAGAAAGTTCTCAAGGGATTGTAACCACTGTGCGGTTAGGAGTTTTCTAGCGGCCAGTGTGCCCACACTGTGTGTGGCAGAAGGAGTGGGAATGCCATTTGGTTACGGAGGTCCATTAGTGGCACTCTGTGGAGACCACAAAGTATGTAAGGGAGAAGGCATTCACCATTTGTACTGTATCAAGAATAAATAATATGATAAATTACACTGAGCAGATTTTTTTTTCATTTTTAATTATACTCAATTGGTTTTCTTAGTAATAATACACTAGAAAAACAATACCTGCTTTTACTTCTTATTCAGAGTTGGGCTTTTCTTTTTCATGTCCTAAGTGTTTTCTCTTGAAGGAAGCAGAAATTATTGATTTTTCTTCTTCCTCTTTGCACTTTCTTTTTTCATTATGTCTTTTTCCCCTCTTTTCTGACTAAGTCAGAGCTTGCTGTGAAGTCCAGTGGTGGTTTGAGAGGCCTGTTGACTCAGCTAAAGCCCTGATGGTTTGTATGATGCAGGAGGTTACCTTTCTCTTGTCCTTAGTGCATATGAATTCTATTTTAATGTAGATATTGTACAACTTTAAAACTTCAGTTATGAGTTTGGCAATACAATCAGGAAATATACTTTATAATTACATCTCCCCTTGCCCCTTAAAATAAAATTCTTATTTATACCATCTAAATTCTAGGCATGCCCTTTTCTAAATTCTCATGATCACAAGGGCCAGTCTGTAGTGAAATGTCTATATCTGGAGTTGTCAGAAACTGGATGAAAGAAGTGGGCACCAAAACTCATAGTACCACATTTGTGAGAATTTGGATTTTACTCTGGGTGTAATCAAGAAGTCTGACTTGCTAAAGTAGTACGTTGGTTTAACTCCTAACTCTGCTGTATTTGTCCTTCTGTTTCAGGTTTCATTTCCAGGGGCCCTGTGGCACAACTCTTCCTGAAGCCCTGGCTCCTCATGAAACTGAAACGGTTTCTTAATTGTCCTGGGGAAGGAAGAAGTTATAGTACATCTCAATACCAGGCCTCAAATAGAGGAGACGCAGTCCTGTGGATGGCAAGCTGAATACTGGAGATCTAAAAATACCCTGTGATTTCCTGTCTGGCATCCAACCTGTTGATAACTGATAGGGCCTTAGAGGTAACAATAGCAAATGTAGTTACAAGAAGTCAGAGAACTGTAAAGTCGATGCATGTTATTTGGCTTAAACTTAAGCATAAGATGCCTCTGATGTGTTTGGTTGGTTATTGGGAGGTGAAAAATTCTAATTTGAGTGTCTTAAAAATGTAATTATCACATTTTTGCTATTTGGCAAAGATGGAAGTAGACAAGTAAAAACCTTGATATTTCTGATTTTTGCACAAGTTTGGAAAGAAAATAAAATCACTCTCTACAGTAAGTAATTTATTGTAAAAAGGTTTGGCCCCATGAGTTATCTTTGTTGGGGACACTTTCTTTTCAGTATTTAACTTGTTTGGTTGCTTTACCTCAGAGTATGTGGAATAGCTTAGAACAAGAACTCAAGCAAAGAAGGAAAAGTAGTAACAAGGCAGAAAATCAGGATGAGACCAAGAAAAAAAATGATGCAAATATATAGATTCTAAAAGTAAACACAATCGCCTAAGGTCTAGTACTAGCCTTCTTAGCAGACAAGGAGGAAAGAGAGAGCTGATGGTTGCCTTTCTTAATATCATAAACTCAGAAGCACACAGCCCCTTCGGGGTCTGCCAGCCTTTCCCAGACACTGAATTCTGAAGAGAGTGTTTCCCATGGGACTTTACCTTGGAGTGAAGTAGCAAGAAAACAGTTCTCACCCCAAGCCCCATCACCTAATGTGTCACCCAGGGCCCTTGGAATGCCTGATTGCTGTCCAGCAAGCACCAGAGGCCTGACTGGGAGGAGTGGCCTTTAGGAACCTGTGTAGGAAGGTCATACATGGTAAGATTCATTGGATCAGGTGATTCCCTGAGTGACTACACACCTGGCCACACCACCCAGCCCCTTACAAAATTGCATTTAACGTTACATCCTTGGCATTTGTGGACATAAATGACAAGGCACTATCACATCAAATTCTGTACTGCATTTGCAAGTCATACCTTTTAGTAAATCCCAAGGGTCCTTTGTATGGACAAGAGGGATGTTCATAACCTACAAAGAGGCTGAAGGGCCAAACTGTAGGCTTCAATTCACCCTTCCCATGGCTGGATCAAGGCATATACACTGAGGGGATGTGTGTGTAATACTTATTAAGGAGTTTATGTGTGTAAAATACCATCATCGTTCTCTTTTAATAGGTTTGTTGGTGGACTTCTTGAAATTACTTTATACATTTTCCTAGTGTTAGCAATGATGAAAGTCAGCACACTGTCTCAGAAAGTCTGATTATATTTTTAATTTCTATCTGACCAAGTCCCAGATATTTCAGAACTGTTCTTTGCAACTCCCCTCAAATTGGGGCCTTTGGTACCAGCAGCTTTCTGTGTACGTGTGTGTGTGTTTTATCATTTTGTTTACATTGTGGTTTTATTAGAGAAGATGAAAGGAGAATTGAAAATACAAAATATGAGGTAGAAATTATGTACTGTATTCAATGTAATATTACTGAATATTTACCACATGATAGGCATTAGAAATAAAATTAGTAAGGCATGGATCTTACCCTCAAGGAGTTAACAGAATGGTTGGGCCAACTTTCTTTCTTTTTAAAAAGATTTTATTTATTTATTTTTAGAGAGGGGAGGGGGAGGGAGAGAGGAAGAGAAACATTAATGTGTGGTTGCCTCTCGAGTGTCCCCTATTGGGGACCTGGCCTGCAACCCAGGCATATGCCCTGACTGGGAATCCAACCCGCGGACCCTTTGGTTTGCAGTCCACACTCAATCCACTGAGGCACACCACCAGCCAGGCCAGGTTGGGACAGTGTTCATGTAAACTATTATACAGTGTAGAAACTGCAGTAATGGAATTTGTACAAGATTCACAGGAAAATGTAGTTAGAGATGGGCAGAGTGGGAGTGGGGTAAATGTTAAGGTATTTGAAATGTTTTTTTTTTAAAGATTTTATTTATTTTCAGAGAGGGAAGGGAGAAAGAGAGAGAGAAACATCAATGTGCGGTTGCTGGGGGCCGTGGCCTGCAACCCAGGCATGTATCCTGACTGGGAATCGAACCTGCGAAACTTTGGTTCGCAGCCCGTGCTCAATCCACTGAGCTACGCCAGCCAGGTTAGAAAGGTTTTTGAAGTATTGTATAAACAGGAGTTCCACGTGTGTATCAGTAGAGGGAACAGCCTGTACAAATGATTGGCAAATGTGAAAAAGCTTAGTTTGTTGGGAGAATGATGGATGAATCATTTCGTGTTGAATAAAGGGTGGGAGAAGATAAACACAGGTCATGATGGGCCATGTATGCCGAAACATGAAATATATCTTCCCCTTGGTGGGGAAGATATTAGGGTTGCATTCACTAAGTGTGGGGAAGTCATTCTTTCACCCTTCAGGATTTGCGATGGGCTAGCCAGCGTTCCAGGTCCTGGGGTTACACCAGGGAATCAGACGGGGTCCCTACTTCTCTCTTACAGAACTTACATTTAAAAGGGGCGGAATCATACAATAAACTCTTCGGGAAGGTGTCAGTGATGAACACAGAACAGAGGCATGGCCAGACAGTGGTAGAGGGGCTGGTGGTCAGGGAAGCCGGAGAAACACCGGCAGAAGTCGCCAAGCTCACATTTGGTGTAGAGAATTGATTTAAGCTTGTCATTTGTCCTGCCGCTCTAGTGCATGTCTTCTCTTTGAAACTCCACTTCTTCAGGGAGTGCGGAGTGAAGGGAATCTACTCTACAAATACTGATTAACTGGATCGACCAAGCGAATCCTGGTGCAAAAAGGTGGCGACAGAACAAATGGGGCTTGCGGTCATCAGTTTCTGGGAACCCGATGGCGTGACGCGCGCCAGCCCGCCTCGAGGAGCGCGGGGACCTAGCCAACCCAGCTCTCAGCATCCCGGCCAAGAAGGCAGCAGGATTTTTTTTTCTGCCGGGAAACAGGCGCCAAGGGCACACGCTCCCACAGTTAGTTGCTCTCTGGAGCAGCGAGGGGAGAATCACAGCCTTGAAACGCGCATCCTCAGTGCCGGTGGGAGGAACGCCCAACCCTGACACAACTTAGGCCACGCCTTCGTCGCCTCGGAAGGGGACAGTTTTCCGCTTCCTGTCTTTAAGTGGGGGGGACGGGGGTAGGCTTCGAGCTCGCCAGGAACGATTTAACCGGTGTCGCTTGCTCTTACGTCACACTCGGCTTGCGGGCTGTTGCTTCCGGGTTAAAGGTCAGACGGTCCGGAGCGGCGTGAGCCATGGTGCAGCTCCGGCCACGCGCGTCCCGTACTCCGGCATCAGCGTCGGCGATGGTGGACGAGGGCCAGCCAGCCTCGGAGCAGGAGGCGGAGCACGGCCTGTTGCTCGGGCAACCCAGCAGCGGCGCGGCTGCCGAGCCACTGGAGGAAGACGAAGACTGGGACGACGAGTTTGACGACGAGGCCCCGGAGGAATTGACTTTCGCCAGCGCCCAGGCGGAAGCGAGGGAAGAGGAGCGGCGAGTTCGGGAGACGGTGCGCAGGTTGGAAACCTACGGCTGGGCCGAAGAACCGTCCATTCCGGTCACACTTGTCTCTTTAGCTCTGACGTATCACCCTTTCTCCCAGGGATAAAACGCTCCTGAAGGAGAAGAGGAAACGACGCGAGGAGCTGTTTATCGAACAAAAGGTTAGAGTGTAGGAGGCGTCTCCTTTTTAAAACAACCCGGCTTGGGGTACAATTCCCTTGTTTATTGCAAAGCTGGTAGGATATGGGGGTGGGGAAAACGTCGCTAATATTTCTTCTAACATCGGTGAAAACAAAGATGCTCTATTCTTTGCTGTCCGCCGACAGAAAAATGGGAGTGGGAAGAGCTGTCAATTTGAAATCACGCGATTAAATCCCACCTCCGGCGTTCAGCTCGCTGTGACACCTGTCATTTCGCCTCACGGGGGTAGTTTTACCTGTAACTGGGTTGCTGTTAGAATTAAATGAGGTGCTGTGTAAACTAAGGGCTGCACAAACATCAATATGATTGCTGTCCTGTCGGATGTTAGGCAGATTGGCTACCGACACCCAACTCCAGAGGGACATTACTTTCAGTGTTTACCAGCGATTTGAGGGTTGGGCCCCCTTTCCAATCTTCATTAGGTCTTCCAAAGAATGTGGAATAGGTTCTGTTATTTTTAGACAGGGAAGGGAGGGAGAAAGAGAAACATCAATGTGCGGTTGCTGGGGGCTGTGGCCTGCAACCCAGGCATGTGCTCTGACTGCGAATTGAACCTGCGATGCTTTGGTTCGCAGCCCGCGCTCAATCCACTGAGCTATGCCAGCCAGGGCAGGTTCTGAGGTTTTTTATGATCGCAATTTCCCTACAACTTAGAGATAGTGGAGGGAGTGGTCAGCCTAAAAGAGGTGTTTGTTAAATTGTAACTGCGGAAGCAACCCAGGGTATATTGTCTTGTAGCTCACTTTTTATTTTTAAATGTCTTTAAGAAAAGGAAACTCCTTCCAGACACTATTCTAGAGAAGTTAACTACCGCTTCACAGACAGAGTAAGTAATGGATCTTGTTATATTACTTGCTTACATAGCTCCATCTTTGAAATACATAATTGGTATTTGAGTCTATATAATTGAAGAAATAATAAAGCCTAAATTAAAAAGCTACATCATAGATATGTGAATTTGGTGGGAAAAGTGGAAGCAATTCACTTCCTTTTCAGTATTTCACTGTTTCTTTTTGTTCATTCCCATTGCTAACTTGAGCTTCTGAGTTCCTGATCCCAGAGCACTTATTCATCAACTGTGAGGTTTCATTTGTCCTGGAGCAGGGTAGATGGTGGATAAAATGTGTCTTGAAATTTATGACTTAGTGGAGTTGCAGGCTCTTCTTAAAACTCAGCTTGCCCCATACTTGCCATACCTGCCACCAACTTGGCCTTCCTCCTCTATCCCCATTTCACTTAGCAGCTTTGCCAAGCACTGAATGTTTAAAGCCAGATGTTGTAGTCATCCTCTTCTTCATCTATCCCATGGAGTCAGTCAAACCTTACTAAATTTACAGTTCTAAATATTTGTTTTTTCTGTCTGTTTCTTACATCTGTATCTTTGACCTGGTCCTCAGATTTTCTGTAGAACTTTCCCCGAGTTATTCAGATCCCAAATACACTAAACATAAACACAAATGTATTTGGTGGCAGTCCCTTTTTATCCTTTAAAGCCAAACTGAAATGTCACTTTTTCATTCTCTCATTCCACCCACCCTGTTAACTTCCTCCTCTGTAGTTTTTCTGTTGCGCATGGTACAGACATCTCCGAGTTTTGTCAGTTTACATTTGTCTCTCAGACCAGAGGCCTCCACTCTAGTCCTTTTGTGCTTAAAACTGTTGAGTTACCCTTTGTGATTTCTTCAAATAAAATGAGGCAGGCCTACCACCTTTTATTTTATATTTTAGCTGAGGTGTTTTATAACATTCTTTAAGTCTTTCACTCTAATTCCATTAACCACAGCAATCTGCTTCTTTTGGAAGTCTGTTGATAGATATACTTTCAGATTTTAAATTCTGAGAAGATACTTCCATCCAATATTTATTAGTTTGTTGATTGGGAGTTGGTGGCTGGGAATTTGGGGAGTGACTTTCCAAAACTGAGGATAGTGGTAACATATTGGGGTAGGGTGATAGTGGAAGGACCTACTTCTAAGACCAAATTTACTTGTGTAATAGGTAATCTTTTCTATCTGCCATTCCAGTCACTGCTGTTTTTCTCCCTTAGCATAAAGAAATCACCAGGAAAGTTAAACAAAGGTAGGAACTATTCTTTATAATTTAAATAACTTTTCATGAAAGTGTCAAGTTGCTTTTGCAGTCAAATGTTATTGGCCCTTAGAAAGAGTTCTGGAATAGCACTGGCCAAGTTTAGCTTGAGCCTCTTCTCTCTCTTTTTTTTTAATTCAAATACAGTGGTCTCTATTTTCCCACCACCACTTTCCCTTGCCCTACCCATGCCCACCTCCCACCCTCAATCTCACCCCCCATGGCTCTGTATAAGGGTACCTTTCCCCCTATTTCTTTTTTTTTTAAGATTATTTTTTAGAGAGGGAAGGGAGGGAGAAAGAGAGAAACAACAATGTGTGGTTGCTGGGGGTCATGGCCTGTAACCCAGGCATGTACCCTGACTGGGAATCCAACCCGCGGACCCTTTGGTTTGCAGTCCACACTCAATCCACTGAGGCACACCACAGCCAGGCCAGGTTGGGACAGTGTTCATGTAAACTATTATACAGTGTAGAAACTGCAGTAATGGAATTTGTGCAAGATTCACAGGAAAATGTAGTTAGAGATGGGCAGAGTGGGAGTGGGGTAAATGTTAAGGTATTTGAAATTTTTTTTTTAAAGATTTTATTTATTTATTTTCAGAGAGGGAAGGGAGAAAGAGAGAGAGAAACATCAATGTGCGGTTGCTGGGGGCCGTGGCCTGCAACCCAGGCATGTATCCTGACTGGGAATCGAACCTGCGAAACTTTGGTTCGCAGCCCGCACTCAATCCACTGAGCTACACCAGCCAGGCCCCCTATTTCTTAGAAATAAAAATTGTATCCAAATTGGCGGGAGAGGGTATTTAACATGAACTCCAGGAAGTGTTCTTGATTTATTTTTACATAAGTGCTAACTAGAAATAAAACTCAATTTTTTAGTTAATTTGCAGAAGAAAGAAGAAGAATGTGAAAAAGGAAGTGATTCTAAGAAACCTAAAGTACAAAAAGTACAGTCTATTGGGTAAGAAGAGCCTTATTTTCATGTAGCATACAGTTATTAACCTTTGAGAATTAAAGTACTGATTTGCGTGGAAAAATATTTTAATTAGGAGCAGTTTCAGATTGGATCTTCTGTGGGAAAACCAGTTGTGATATTTATATAAAAACAAACTATTTGCTCTACTAAAATGTGAATATTAGCCTATTTCTTATAAAATAGCACTATACTTTAGTTTTATTAGTTTTATTCATTATCGTATCAGTGCATGTACAAAATAAGGATTTTTTTTTCACTTTTTGAGACAACAGGAAATTATTTACAATAAAGCACGTTATCAACATCATTCATTCTGACCTTTTGTATCGATCATCAGCCAGAATAAAAGCTACTTGGCTCTAAGGCTAAAAGATCAAGATCTGCGGGATTCAAGGCAACAAGCAGCCAAAGCCTTCATACAAAATTCTTTATATGGTCCAGGAACCAACAGAACTACTGGTAATTTCCTTATTGACTGTTTTTCTCACTTTTTACTGCAAATAAACAAAGAAATGATAAATAATTCTCTTTTCTAGTAAATAAGTTCCTGTCTCTTGACAATAAAAGGTTACCAGTGAAGAAAGCCGCAGCCCAGTTTTTGAGTAATGGTTGGGGTAAGGTCCAGCTTTATTCTCTTGGCTCTGATCATTTTCTATGTTGAATAATGCTCTTTTTAAAGGAGATAGTAAATAATTATGAATTATGTTTTTTCTTATAATAGCTTCTATATTAATAGTTTAAAGTTGCTTCTGAAAATTAGGTCAGTGTATTATGTATGTACAGCTAACAAAATCTAATAGACCTAATTTTAGTGTTTATATTCATAGAGAAAATTTTGAAAAGTTTTAAATTTTTTCTTGGGAATTTTTATTCTTACTGCACAAACTTTCTATTGTAGGAACCCAGAAAAAGCAAAATGCCAAGAGGTTTAAAAGACGTTGGATGGTCAGAAAGATGAAAACTTCTAAGAAGTAAATCAAAACTAAATGAAGAATGAGAACTTTGTATGTATGGAACTTGCAGTTACTTAGTACAGAAGATTAATTTGGCTTAAAAATCTAATAAATCATTTTAAAGGCTCATACAAAAGTCATAAATCTATTTGGGGAAGTATCCCATCACATTTCATCCTTTTGGAATACATTGTGCCTTTAATCCTTGAGGGTCCTGGAAGAAATAGCAGTTTAAAAGGAATTGCTTTCATTTCTTTTTGTAAGTATTTATACATTTACTTGAATATAAATATAACCAGTAATGGCACCTCTCCCCCGCTGCCCCCCATGCTTGTGTGGCAGGTATGGCAGGGAGGAGGAACTCTCAGATGCCTTAGTCTCTCAGGTGTTTTGGTGTTACCGATGAGAATTTGCTTCACAAAACAGCTAAATGTATATAAATACCTACTTTTCTTAAGGTTCAAGCCTCAGGGTGCAAAAATAGTGTATAAAATAACCAAAGGATATGGTCATCCACTTGAACAGCTTGTTTAAATTTTACTTTTAACCAGTTTGGGGGTTTGCTTTACTGGCAAGTAACATGCCTTAATATGGGTATGAAGCTAAGGAGATTAATTTTCCTTTTTCTTTCTGTATGACCCACAATATCAGGCTTGATACAAGGAGGCTAGTAAACTGAACGCAGCTTGAGCTTGTAGAACTTAGATTTATAATAAAAGTCATTGATTTTAATTGCTCTAGTTTTATATTAATCATAAGTATGTAAGTACCTAATATATAAACTCAGCTTGACACTCTAATATCTGTAGAAGTAAATTTTTAATGGCTGGTTAATTATATCACTACATTTTTATTGCAATATAGTACTCATTTAAGCACTTAAAAATGGAAGGTATACAAAGATTAAATTAAGACACGGTAAATTGACTAAATATTTGGTTTTTATATAAATAAAGGTCATAACCACACCGTTGACATATAATACTGTTATAATACAAGTTAAACTTGTGAGTCTACAACAGAAGTCGTTGGTAGTTAAACAGGAAACAAAGTTGAAAAGACCATGTTAAAACAAAACTACTGGGACTAACAGGTCGGGATTGTAAGTAGCAACAAACGTATTCACTCAGCTCCTGAGTATTTCAAGTTTTACAGTACACATTAAAAATTATTTCTTCCATCAACACTATAAATTCAAACTGTCGGATGTTTATGCATTTTGCAAGTTACACTGATTGAATGCTTAAATGGGAGTGGGGGTTGGAACATCTCCCAATTTGAAGTTTACATCACCCACATGCTAACACAACACAACTTGTTCCATTTCCTTCCCCCCTCTCCCCCCAACAAAGAAGGCAGGATTTTTTTGGTTTCTTTTAGGTAATTGTTTTAAAGGATTTGTGATGATAAATTCCAACATCTGAGAATCGGTAATATTTAACTCTTAGACAACTAAGAGGTTAAAGATGGAAAATAATTTCTCCTAACACTAAGTTAGAAAATCATTTGCATCATGCTGTAAACTAGGAAGCAATGTAAAGCGACAAAAACCTGTCCCCAGTACATAATTAAAAAAATCTAAATTTCAAAATCAGCAGAGCTGGTCTACTTCCATGTTGACTATATGCCACAATATAAGTGTGAGCTCCTTAAATGCATAGCTAATGTAGGTAGTCTTCCACTGTGGCAAATGCACAGGATCCAATTCCTGATCGAGCCATCAGTCCTAGACATTGTGTGGCCTGTCCCATTGCTAGAGCAAGTGGAGGTTGCTTTGGCAGATTGTGGGTTTCTGAGGAAAAAATGATTAAAAATGGAAATAACAATTAGCAAGACATTTTTTTAATCTCTTCAGGAAAATACTGCATTACTTACACAATTATCAATGCAAATATTGCCCTTAACTAACTAGCAAAGGTACTTTCTAAGCAAATGATTAATACCTTGCAGGTACTACTCTGACAAGGTAATGTGCGTACTAGGTGTTCAACTATAAGAAAAATCGTGCAGAATTAGACTTTTAAAGTGTTAGATATTCTAAATTTTTTATTTCCATATTATCTATGATGGGAACAATACAGTTTCTTGGCTGATATTTCATTGGGAGCATAAGAAATATTTAATACTGTTTTTGACGAAGGTCAGCTGACAATAGAAAAAGGCCAGATTCTTCTAGGGATACAGCTAAACTGAGGCTGCCTAACTGTCTCCAAAGCATATTGGTGAATGTTATTTGGGTTGGTAGGGAGCAAGGGGTGATGGTCACTATGAGAGACAATAGAGCAAAATTACTCTTAATTTTGGAGGGGTAATTTACAATCAATATATCAGACATTTAAAAAATTGCCAATAAAGTATTCAGGGTACTACATACCAGAAATCTGTCAGACAGTTGTAGTACAAATATAATTAATAAAATTTGTTCTTTGCCAGAAATGAAAAAAATGAACTAACGGTAGAAGTGTCCAAATATGTAAGTTGGTAATTTTTCTTTGTGAGTAGATGTCTAAATTTCAAGTTTATGTGGATTCCCAATTAATGAAATTACTAATCAGTCCTTCATAGACATAGCTATCAATAAAGGTCAAAAACTGATAAATGGTAAGGCGCCATATGATTTAATTCTACCCTTGGTTTTGGGGTTGCAATCTCAGAGAAAGAAAACTTCTAGAAGGAATGAAGCAAAAATAATAAGGAAGCGATTTCAGGAGTCCAACTACAAGAATAAAAGGATCAAGAATGTAAGAATCTGGGGGGAGGAGGTGAGGGGATGGAGAGATGGAGCAAAAAGGACTCAATGGACACGAACAACAGAGTGGTTGGTGATTGTTGCGGGGGGAGTAGAAGGGAGATAAATGGTAATGGAAAAAATACAATAAAAAATGTAAGAATAAAAATATGCAAAAAAGATTGCTGAGAAAGTGGTTTAAAAAGTGCTCTGGGTTAAGATTATTAAAGTACTGGCCATTCAGTGGCAAGATACTATTTGGCTAAATTTTGATAGTGATAAACTTTTATTTTTGCCAACTTGAAGCAGGATTGACTGTAGTTTAAAACAATTCTGCCTTAATTTGAATCAAGAACAATTTAATTTTTATACAAAAATCAAATATAATAGGGAATTAATACTGAAAAGGAAACACCCTTTCAAAAGGGTGTTTGAAGATTTCGTCTCCTGAAGATTTACAGGGAAGTAACTTTGCTGAAATGTAAGCATCTAGATGTACTTTATTACAATTTTATACTGGCCAAGGAAGGCAGGTGGTTATAAGCATTAAAAAAAATTTTTGGATATGGAACTTGCAAGAATTACATACAACTAATATAACTTTAAGCACTACTTAATAGATTATAAAATTTAGTATATATAAATATGCAGACACCCCACAGCAATTTAATAATCTTACTAATTTTTGTGGGAATTATACACAATAAATTTAAGCACTATTCATGGGTGAACCTACATAATATGTAGTACAATATGTAAGAATATATATTATCTTGGACAATGGCCCCAAGCAATTTAGTATTTAAAAATTTAATCTCCTTCAAGAACCCAAGATACAAAAAGCTGTCATTAAGAAAACTGGTCACTTGACAATTTTTTTTCCAAGTGTAAGTGTTACATAAATACAAAGCAATTACTACTTCATGATTTCTTACAATGTAGTAATTTAAAAATAGAAGTATTGTAAACCATAATTTGCCCTATAACCCCAGGATTGCTACTTGCTTCTCTTACCAATAGAACTAAATGAATTTCATAACCAAAGAAATTACAACACAACACCACAAAATTCACATTTATTATATATAAATTCTAATTTTAAGAAAACTACAACACAGACTACTCCTATTTCAAAACTTCATTATGAAAGCTTAACAAATGATGAATTGAAAATTAATTGTATAAAGGCAAACAGATTAAGGCTCAAATATGAATACTTTTAATTGCTTGTTTTACATTTTGGCCATATGGAGGAGGGCCTGGGGCCTTCATTCCAAGTCTCTCTGTCTAAACACCCTCTACTCGAACTGTTCTAGTCTACCTAAAATATTAATAGCTTGAAACATGTTGCTGAAAGCCCCCAAACCTTAAAGGGCCGAATCACACAGAATAGACTTTTAAACTAGAGTCCCATTTTATCTGGGGAATTAGATTCTAAAGTTAGGTGAAAAATCACTCTTAGCTAATAACCTTTGAAAAGAATTGTCTAGAAATTAAAAGTTTTAAGTAATCAACCCTACAGAGTTTCAGTATAAATGCACAAAATATATAGTTACAGAAGTCATATAAATAGTGTATTTGTTCAATACATAAACACTAGAGTCATCCTCTGTAGTGAGCTACTCATAGGAATGGCAACCACGGGAACAGCAAATTCCAATTTCTCACTTCATGCTCATGCTTGGCTAAACTTATTTAAATTGTTCTCTTCCTCACACACCCTTTTTATTTGGTAAGGGCAGGGAGTTGAATATAAACACAAATATATTTGACTTCAAGGGTTAATATTGATGGGGCATTTCCAAATCACCTGGAAACCCCTTGCGCCTGCACAGTGGGAGCTGGAAAATGGGTGGCTCAGGCCAGAAATGTTTACGTACATGCACACAAAATCATCTCATTTCCAAACTTCTCCCAGATGCATCCCAATGTACTGGTTTTATTCTATTTGAATCCATTTAATCTGGGATTGAAACAAAGGTTTCTATGTTTTAAGGTAACTTTAATTTTAAAATGTAGAAAAACTTTCCCTAAGGATTTTATCAAAATATAAATGCCAGCAAAAATACTGCCTCAAATATTCTGAAAATCTAGTTGGTGGTGTGTTTTTTTGGCTTCACTTACCTAATATTGCACTGTTAAGAGCTGAGCACACAGGTTCTCTCTGAATTGGGTCAAGTTGATTTCCAACAGGGCTGTTCCAAGGATCTGAATATGCTAGTAAACTGAATGCATCCTGTTGAAAATAGCAATTTGATTTTTAATTCAAATAATTGAACTATGATCATCCATGGTTGGTTACAAACTGAGAGACAGGTAAAAGGCACTAAACTACTGTGGTATTTAAACCCATTTACCTATGGATATTATGAAGCAAAGTCTAATGTGTTTTCATGCTTTCCGTGAACACACAGTCTCATGTCCCCCCATCCCTACTGTATATATGGAACAGGAAAAAATATTAAAAATTGAAAAAATGAATTCCTGTGAAATGGGCTAATACTGATGATTATGGTAAAGAGGAAGACTAAAACATTTAGATACAGTGCAATTTATTATCACTTATGTGAATTTGACATTAAAATGATAAGGCATGCCTATATATTTTTCCAAGTAGATGTGGGAACTGGATGTCATCTTCTCAAACGCAGTAACCAAAAAAATTAAACTGACCCCCACTCAGGAACTCAGTAATTCCAACCATTCTCAAGCCCCCCATCCTAAAGTAGCTCTCACACACACACAGGAGTCTTTTCCCAATTCTGTCTTCTTTGTGGGGAGGCAAATACACAATGGTTTCAGACATTGCCATCAACCACCAGTGTGCATCAGTAGTGTGGCCTTTAGCAGGTAACAACCTCTCTAAGAGTCAAGTTTCATCAGTTGTGTAATGGAGGCTATCAGAGGTCATATTTCACAGTCATGTGAGGACTGAGCTAAATGAAATTAGCAATGTCGGTTCATTCTAATTTTTCAATAAATGATGTCTTATTCTGCCAAAAGTCAATAATCTGGAGTACCGTATTTTTTGAACTATAAGATGCACCCCCCTCCCCACCCCATTTGGGAGGAATAATGGTGGTTAATGTTGCTATTGAGTCCTGTTTACATTTATTTACACTGGTGAAATATTATGTTATTTATGTTATTAAATATTTTACCACATTTTTTGCTTCAAAATTTTTCTTCCTATTTCTAAAACCTAGGTGCGTCTTATGGTCCAAAAAAGGTAATACTATAGGTACAGATATAGTTAGATACAGGACATCTACCCAATTCAGAAGGCATACACAAAAAGGTGCTGAGGAAATTGTAAATCAGTGAATTCAGGAACACCTTTCAAAGTGCTAATTACGGAAGTGTGGAAGACTGATTCCTAAAATACAATCTCCTAGTTACAGTTCAAGTATTCCTCTAATGATCATCTTAGTGTTCTGAGAGCAGAGGTGGGGAAAGGGTTCCTGGTCAACTGTATTGCCCTTTCTCTTCCAAACTGGTTTCCACACTGTGGAAATAAAAACTGTCCATGAAGCAAAGCTATGCAGTCCATCCAAGGCTACTACACAGGGAGTACATGTGTCTAAATGTGTGTGCTACTCCACTGTCATCTACTGTAAGTACTTCACATCAGACTTTTTGCTCCAATTATTATAGTGAAAGTTCTTTGAAGATTTAAAAAATATTACACCATTTTGAGTCTTCTGTAGCTACTGATACGTGCTGGGTACAGGGAAGAAGCTTCTACACCTGCTGATCACAAGACCTACTTCTTATAGTTTTTAAGATATTTTATGCATCCCACAAACCTACTAGATTGTACTTCCTGAATGTCCCCATCCAAACTTATCAATGGAAAGAATATTAATATCCTATAAAGCTAACTCTAATCAATCATATTATTTCTAAAGACTGAGCTTTGCTCAAGACTTAATTTACCTCACAACCATTTAATGAAGTACCATCCCCACAGCACAGATAAACTTTGAAAGATATCCTAAAGAACTGTCCAAGGAATAATGGGTACATAAAAACTTGGAGCACAAAACTATCCTCTTGGGTCATTATATTGGGACATGCTACAAAAAGATGAAATATCCCAAATCTCTAATCAATCATCATTCTGTTTATGTGCTCTGATATTTAAAGCAAAAACACATAATCATGACGGTAGTAATTTACTGTGCACTAGCACTATGTGAGGCAATGTTTCAAGCATTCGTGTGGATCATCTCATTTAATCTTCACAATAACTTTACGAAGTGGATACTATTATGTCCATCATTCAGCGATGCAAACTGAGGCAGTAACAGGTTATGATCACACTGCTAGTACTGTATTTCTTTTAGTTAAATGCAGTTCCTTTTAATTTTCAATTTAAGTATCAAGAGGGAAAAAGTCTAAAATTCTGCTCTATTATTTTCAGTACAATTGAACAAGTATTTATTGGACATAGCAGCTAGGCAACTGAGGACACACCAATCACCAAAATCTGTTTCAAGGATTCACAGTTTTGTGAGGGAAGACAGACACATAAATAAGTAACATCATGTAGTGCTTATTAATGCACAGTGTATTGAGTCACATGATGCAATCACAGAAATAGGCTTAAGCTACAGGGACACTGAGGCTGAGTGAAAGGAGAAAAAGGCATGGTTAGAACCATGGATAATGGGTTAGATCCTAAAGTGCCTCCTAAAACCACACTAATAAGCCTGAATTTCTTTTTGTCAATAAGGCAGTGGAATTGTATAGGTGTGGCACAGATTAGTCTCGATTATACAGGGATCATACAGCAACACTATGAAACAGTTTGGAAGCAGAGTAAAGCTGTATCAAGGAAACTAACAAAACTTTAAAAAATAAAAAGGCTTATTATTTTATTTATTATAAGCATCAGGTTCCCAGTAGTAAGTAGCTAGAACCTTATCTTTCTTTACAAAGGGAATAAATCAACAAAGCAACATCAATGTTTTAAATCCTGCTGTAAAACTTAACTGGTGACAGTAATCAAATACATACAATTACAGCAGCAGCAACGCTGACACATTATCACTGCTGCTAAGTTGGTAGGTTTCTCGAAAGTGACACTATAGCAGTATGTGGCAAGAGCCACAATAAATATATCCTTTGACTCAATAATTACTTTATCCCAGTGGAATGGAATAATTCAAAGGAAGAAACATAAAGATATATGTATAAAGGTATTTACTAAAGCACTTAAATAAAAAAAATCTAGCCAGAGCAATGCTTAAATAAACTCACATAGCAACATAATAAAATAATCATGTAGCCATTTAAAAATAGTTGCAAATAATGTACAGAAATTAGAGATAAATTTTGTGACAATAAATTAAAACATACAAAATAGGATAACTAAAATTACTAGGTAAAATACATGCACACAGGATTCAAAGAACAAAAGTAAAAATATCAAATATAATGGCATTATGGGTTACTTATTATTTTTTAAAAAGTACCCTGGTGGGAATAATTTCTGAGAGAAATGTGACATTTAGGTAGGGCTTTCAAACTATACTTACATTTGGCTTAAAATTGTTAACAGTTTAGAAACAGTGAGTCTAAATGGCTCTACTGCTACTTCAACTACTGGATGAAAAACTCCCTTCTGGTTGGGGTTGCTCATGCACATTTAACTCTCTGCAAGGTCTTCAGCAGTGTCTTGCCACAGTGCAGAAGTTCAATAGGTAGCTGCTAAACAAAGTCAGGTAGTTCTCTAGGGAGCCTCTGGCAGGCTTAGGCAGTTAAGGAACAAAGAGATAACAGGGAAAGAGGAAAGGAAGCCTGACAAAATTATAAAAAACGTCAAGAGAAACTGGGCTACTGCAGGGACTCCCTACCATTTTACCACGGGCAGGCTACTTGCATGGGCTGCAACATGCAACTGAGAGGAAGTAGAAGACACATGTACCTTACAGTAAAGCATTTAGGTAAATCTCACCCTCGACTTTAGCCAAATCATTTTCTCTGTATGTATGTATATGATTCAAAAGTTTATACAAAACCAGGAAAAAAAAATAAAGATAAAAATAACCCAACAAAATCACATGTGATCTGAAGTGAAGAATAAAAGGAAAAGGAGTAATTTCTAAATCTTAACTACAGCAAAAAAACCCCTTTACTCTTTTCTTCATGTTGCCCTCCAACCCTCCAGCCTTGTTCTTTAGGTACTTGTAAGTTACATCAGTCACTCATGCCTATCTAGATCAAAAAGAGGCTGGGGAACAGGAGGAGGCAGCTCAGAATATTAAGGAAGTGTCTTAAAGCAGTTCATATTTGCTTAGAAGTCAGAACGGAGATACATTCCTGAGAGAAGCCATCTACATTCTTTAGATGAAGATGAATTACGCTTTCTCATAATTCAATATATAATCAAGATATATCTGAGAATGGACCATGAAATGCTATTTTCTGAGCCTGATGCAAATTGGAATCAAAGACAGCTGATTTGAATGAAATCTTAAATTTTCAAAGGCACTGCAGAAATCACACATCCCTTTATACTCAATTAGCATAAAGTTTTAACAAGGCAAGTCAGATGACCTACTGTAAAAATGTTTATAAATTCTTAAAAAAATTTTTTTAAAGATTTTATTTTTTAGACAAAGGAGATGGGAGGGAGAAAAAGAGGAAGAGAAACATCAATGTGCAAGGGAAACACTGATTGGTTGCCTCTCAACCCCAGCTGCGGACCTGGCCCACAACCCAGGCATATGCCCTGACTGGGAATCAAACCTTCCACCTTTCAGTTTGCAGGCTGATATTCAATTCACTGAGCCACACCAGCCAGGGCAAAATGTCTATGAATTCTTTAAAACACCTCATATTCTGAAATATCCCTCAAACAATAGTTCTCAAAGTAGCCCTGGCAGATGTGGCTCAGTGGATTGAGCATGGGCCTGCAAACCAAAGGACCACGGGTTTGATTCCCAGACAGGGCACATGCCTGGGTTGCAGGCCAGGTCCCCAGTAGGGGGCACTCAAGAGGCAACCACACATTGGTGTTTCCCTCTCTCCCCTCCCCTCTCTCTAAAAATAAGTAAAATCTTAAAAACAAAAACAAACAGACAAAAAAACAGCCCACACTTCTCAAAGTATAGTGGAGACACCTGGGTCCAAGACCCTTGCACAGAGGGTTTTGTAAAGTCATAATTATGTTCATAATAATACTAAGATATTACTTCCACTTTTCTCATTCTCTGACAACAATACAGTCAGCTTTTTGAGAGGCTACATGATGTGTGATACCACAAAAGACTGAATGCAGAGGCAGGTATGAGAATCTAGCTTATCTTGATTAAATCTTGCATTGAAGAGATTTGTGAAAATGTAACACAAGGCCACTCTTCTCATTTCCCCCCCACTTTTGGGAAGACAGTTAAATGTTTTATTTATTTCATGAATTTATTGTTGTTTTTTATAAATAAATTAATTTTAGTTTTAATTTTTTTAAAGATTTATTTATTTATTTTTAGAGAGGGAAGGGAGGGGGGGAGAGAGAGAGAGAGAGACAGACAGACAGACACAAGAATGTGTGTTTGCTGGGTGCTATGGCCCGCAACCCAGGCATGCGCCCCGACCGGGAACTGAACCTGCGATACCCCGGCTTGCAGCCCGAGCTCAACCCACTGAGCCACGCCAGTCAGGGCTTTAATTTCTAATGTAAGAAAATTAATAAACTTTTTGGGAATCTTTAATGGTTTCTTAAGGTTTCTAGACACCAAAAAGGTTGAGAACCTCAGTATCTAGCAAAAAGAACTCAATCAGTTTCCCAAATGGTAACTTTAGATAACTAAAATAACTTGTAAGAAAAGCCAAGAAATAAGTTTCTTTTTGGCACTCTTGATGTATCAGAAAAAGTCCTACAAAGTTGAACGGTGATGAATACCCAATCTGAAAAAATCAGTTATATTTTTCAAATGAATTCAACCTCAATTTCACAAACATTCATTGAATACCTAGGTGCTATATGCATAAAATATATTTAAGAGGAGATGAGTTAAGGAAAGATGTAGCCTGATCTCAAAAAACTCAATTTTATACAGCAAGTGTCGACAGCCATTTTGCTAGTAGTATATGAATGTCTGATTTGATGTTCTAACAAAAAATAGTTTAAATTACATAATCCACCAATTTTCATTTATTTAGCATAAAGTCATAATTTTATTTTTCTTTGAGAGCTGACAGTCACTGTTAGAATAGCAGCTGTGCTACCCAGTAGATTAAGTACTAAATATGGTGAAGAAACCTCTCTTCCCACCTCAGATACTGAAAATACAAGACTGCATGCCTTTAACTGGATGTGTATACGGTGGATCCTTAACCCATCCTAGGCCAGGCAGGTATGTTCTGTATACACAGATGCTGTACTGAAGCTACATACAGTACAGGCAGCTGTTTCATTTCACTGATTTATGCCACGTTCAGTGACACTGGTGCACTGACTTTCAATTTGTGTCTGGAAGGAACAGCAGGCACCTTGCCCTTTCCTATTACACCCAATAGGAAAGGACAAGCATACATTATATCCAAGCATCTGTCTCAAGGCCACTACTTGCATCTCTCCTTTGTTCTTTGAACTTCTTTCAAAACATTCAGGAGAAAATGTTTATAACATTACCTTTGAGCCCAACCTAATGCACTATTAAAAAAATACAATGGCTAGTGTAATGCTTTATAGGCTTACATGGGTAGTAGGACTTTTAAAAAAGTCCTATGAAAAAAACTTCTGAAGAGTTATAACATTTCCACAACTAATTACACAATGCTGACAGGGTAGGAGAAAACTCCAACTTCACCTGATGCACAAAACTGTGAATAATTTACTAAACTATGAATTGTATCTACCTTCCTAGCTATCATAAACATCAATCCAGAAAAGATCTGAAATTGTATTAACTATTCTGGCTTTAAAGATGACCCAAATCCTTCACTGATTATCACCAAAATAAAAACTATGCATTATACATTCAATTTGCAACAACCCTGAAATGTTTACTAAAATAAAAACCATAAAATTTACAGTTTTATCAGCATACTCACATTTTTCCTAATAACTTTGCAGATTTTACAGCTGAGAAAACTAAGAGTGTGGTGGCCCAACTGGGGTTGAGTCCATGGGTTTTACTTGAAGTCTGGTGCTCTTTCCAGGAGAGCAGAGCTGCCCAACCACATTGAAAGATTTGACTCATTTATAATTTTTTAAGGGGAAACAAATTTACCTTCAACATTTTTTTATTTGCTGTGTTCTTGCCACATTCTCTCCTCAGCTGTTCACTCATCGCTTGTAGCTCCCTTCCAAAGTGAATCATTCGTTCTATGGCGGCTTGACTCCCTCCACACAGCTGGCGTCTTAACTGACTTGAATCCACTTCTGTAACCAAAACAAACAAGTATTTTACTACCTTACTGAATGGAGAGCAACAGAGAAGTGAACATAAATGGCTTGTAATATTTTGTATGTTTAATAACTATTACCTAATATTTTTCTCTAAATATGCAGATATATTTAATTTAATATGGAACTTTGCAGCTAAAAGGTATGCTTTATCTAGGTCTCAAGAGTCTAGGATCCAATATCTAGCATGCAGCTGAAAGTCAGGTGACAACCTTTCACAGTGTTAGGATGTACCTATGTCAGGGAAAATTTTATAAAAAGTTAAGCACAATTATCTAAAACTACATTATGCCACATTAAGAAAAAAAAAAGTAACTGCCTCACAGGCTACATTAACTGCCACAAATAGAGATAGAATTAAATGATTCCTGGAAGCTGAGAGAGGCTAAATAATTCCAATAAAAACACAGAAGACACCATATCATACTAATAAAAAGGCTTAATTATACTACTTTTAGAAAAGCACTACTTTTAGAAAATAATTTTATAGTATTTATCTTGGTTGACAATAAGCACTGATCAGTAATTAACTGTTTAAATTACTAATAACAACATATAATTAAAATGATGACAGTTAATATTTAATAGGCACTTAAAGTTACTAGCTTTTCAGAGATTGGCTTATTTAATCTTCACAATGACCCATGAGGCAGTTACTGTAATACCCATGTTACAGATGAAGAAACCAAGGCACAGAACTCTTGAGTAACTTGTCTGAGGTTACACAGCTAGTAAGTGGCAGCTGTAGAATTTGAATCCAGGTAATCTGGCTCTATACCTCCTGTTCTTAATCACTATGCTCAAATTACTCTTTGAATGTTGAGATTGCTGATATCTGATAGAATAAAACTATGATGCCTTTTCAATCATACTCCTACCTTGAAAAAATGAATTATACATTAGAACACACAACCCTCAACAAGGTGGTTTTATAAATAAAAAAATAACTTTACATTTATAAAGCAGTTTCTTATATATACTCATAACAACTTGAAAAAATACCTTTTAACCTGAAAATACTAAGAAATCTAATGTTGGCTATGGAATTGTGACAAAAAAGAATTTATACATAAGCCTCAATAATTTTCACTTTTCAATTGATGAGAAAGTTTGCTGATGGTTTAACTTCACAGTGTAATTTACTACACAAGTTGTCAACAAAGTAAAATTAAGCATGACACTTCATCTGGGGGTGGGGAGGGGGTCATACTTAAGCACCTATTAAGTGCCAGGCAGTGAACTATACAATCACATATATTCACATTAAATGAATTTAAGATACTGTTTGGTAAGACTTTATAAAATCATCTCTATCCATTTGGTCTTTACTAGCTATATTAAAATAAGCATAAAACCTTTTTATACCTCCAACCTTAAATACCCTAAGATAGTCAACACTAATAAGTTGGTTCTATTGCACTAATGACAACACAAAAATTGAGCCAAAACAGTTCAGCAAAGAAAACTCTCTAGCACTTAACTTCAGTGTTCTGTAAAGTAACTCACTCTGTCTAGCAAGCTCCTCTCACAAGAGAGTTTAAGAGAAATAATATGCATTATTGTCAAATCCAATGGCACACACATCTTTAAATCTGATTTATGCTCATCAGCTGTAAATCAGTACAAATAAAAACATAACCTTGTAGTCATCATTTTTTATTAAAAATGTAAGAAATATCACTGCAGACCCATTTCGGTGTCACAATCTTCCATTTCGTGGTCATGTTTAGAGCTACCATTTAGGAAACCATTGGATGAAGTTTCTCCAACTCCATTGGAGTAGTGATCTGTTTCCATGTCTACATCATTACTGAAAACGAAAAAAACAAACCTAATTATAGAAATTGCATGCTTGTGCCTTAGTTTAAAATAAATTATTACTCAACTACATAGCCTACTTAATAAACTGATTTCATAACGTGATAATAACCTGCAAAAAAATATTTAGTTAAATCTTGAATGTATTCAAAAACAAATGTGTGGCTGACTTTTAACAAAGTTTTACTCCTGGAGATAAGGTGGGAAGAAGCACATGTATCAAAGTGTAGTAGTTTAATGCCTTTGTGTCAATATGAAGAAATCATACTTCAGCACATATGTCCCACTATTTTCCAAACTCAGACCTGCCCCTCATTCTTTGTTAATTAACTTTTGGCCCAGAACCCCCATCCTTGTCCCAGCATTCACTTCCGGCATAGGAGGGAACCTCACTCTCCAAACTACTCCTGGAGCCCACTTTACCTCTTTCCTGCCCTCACATTCAACTCACTTCTAGACTACTTTTTCATTACTAGTCTTGACATTTTGACATCTGCACCCACTACTTAAAAGTATACCCTCTCTCAAAGGTAAATAATAATCATAAAAACTACTCAGTCTCATCCTTTCTTACCTTTCTAACACCCTCCACTTTTTTACTCCCATAGGCTTTCTTATTGACTAAAAATTCCAAAGTATTACCAAATATTCATTTTTAAAATGTTGAGCTGGATATTTAGGTACAGTACTTCCAATTTTCACTCATTTTACATTTACTGAAAAACTATGTGCCAATAACTATATTTGGACATACTGAAATTGTTAATGTAGGACCTTCAGATCCAGCCACACATTAAGCAACAATAAATGAGTATCTAGTCTTTAAGATTCTCCTATGAAGAATTAAGCAAGAATTACACAGCCCAGAAGGAAACACTTGATGAAAATTTAAAAAGCATTTAAATGAAAATTACCTTTTCTCATTAAAAAGGCAAAGATATTCATTCTTGGAAAAAAGAAAACCACTGAATGAAGATGAACAAAAAGCACTCTAGGCACAATGCCACCAGAGGTGGTTAACCTCTTGGGGTGAGTTTTTTTGTGCGTGGGTAGAAGTGAGTGCCTGCATGTGAGTGCATGGGTGCACACACACTTTCATCAGTAAAACCTGAATGGTAAATAAGACAGAGAGAGAGAAACAGAAATATCTAGGAAGAAGGGAACTCCTTGGAACTCCTTTGTCAGTCAGAAAAGCTGTTTATTATATTCAATGAACTGTTAAGAAAAAAATCAAACTTTAAAAATAATGCTTAATAGAAATTAAGATCATAGCTTTTAATGATCTTAATAATATACTAAACCATTTTTTAAAAAAATACTTCAGTACAATATTTGAGAGGGATTCTTTCCTTCAATACACATTAAGAACCCCTGAGCAATGCTCCATGTTAGGTGCTAATGTAACAGGGTGCAGCCAAGAGGGGAGCCCCAAATAGGGATTTGTAATAGCGTCCAGAAGAGCTTGGAGATAATTGGCTCCACACCACAGGGCCACACCTGCCCAGAATGTGGGCAGCTGTGGCCAATTATGAGAGGAGCCAGAAACGGGGCTGCAGAGGAAGATTAGCGCTGGGATTTAAACAGAGGCACAGCAGCCATTGGAGGGGTCTGTCTTTTGGGGACCACGCGTCTGTTTAAGGACCATGCAGCTTTGGTGTCTTGGTTGGACCATGAGGCTTGGGTGAGAGTCAGGACCACGAGGCTTTGGAAGTGTTCCCTTTTGCCACGTGGAAGGTGCTGGGAGGACTGCGTGCACTTGTGGGGAACTTTAGTTTGTGTTATTTCAAATGAATAATAAATTCTTTTCCTTTTCACAAATCTCAGGCATTGAGAGATGTCTTTCCTCTGGCAGTGGACATAACGAACCTGGGGCATTCCTTTCGGGTAATAGTATATTGCCTCGGCTGCCCTTGGCCCCCCCTTTTGTACTGGAACACTAAGGACAGAATGAAGTAGCCTCTGCCCTCTAGGAGCAAACAGCCTAGTAACAGTTAATAAAGTTATTATGTTACAAGGATTAGTACTATGATAAAAGTTAATCACAAGGAATGACAACATTTGGTGGGGATGTAAATCAAGGCAAAAATCCTGGAAGAGGTAACATCTGAACTTGAGTTTTAACTAGAACAAAAGTTAGGATAGAGAAGAAGGAGGGCAGGGAGGAGAAAATTTCAGATGGAGGGAAGTATAATGGAGAAACCCCAAGTCTGGAAGTCAGAAATTCTGGGAAGTGATCTCAGTTCTACAACTTACTGGCTACTAACTACTGACCTTAAAAAAAACAACAACCCACATTTACTTCTCTGGTTTTCAGCTCCACATCTGTAAAATGGTTTTAACAGTTAATAGCATCTCTCTCTACTTCACAATACTGTTGTCAAGAAAGTCATTACCAACTATAAAATAACTTACTGTTTAAGAGTTTAAGGGAATTTAAAAGCTTACTTGCCTCTCTGATACTGAACACAAAGGAGAATGCTATGCCACCAACCCCTTCTGTAAAGTTTCCTACCCTGAACCCAGGTAATAATAGGTCCCTTTAGGTCCTGCTATTAGGAAGTTGCTGAAGGGACCTGTTATTTAGTATTTAAGGGATCTGCTATTAGGATTTAAGAGAAAAACTCACGAAATGATTGCAATCCTACCCTCAAAAAATGGCAGAACCCTCTATCAATGATAAAGTACTAATGGCTTAAATTTTAAAACTCTCATAGTTTTTACTGTAATATTCTCTTAAATTTTTTGTATGTCATCTCTATGGCCAAAGACTATCCTCCTCAGCAAGACAATCACTTTTTCCACAGTTCTCACACCACTTCTGCTGACTTACATCCATCCTAACCTGCACCACACAACCCCATGCCTTCAGTAAATTTTTGACACTTGTGATAGAATACCTGGGGATTCTGATAAATCTCCAAATCTATAAATACATTTTTTAAAATAAACTCCTTTCTCTGGAGCCATATTTCCATTAATATTCCATGCTAAAAGTTAGGTTCTCTCCCCTTTGATTCTGCACTGATGAACACTCTCCCAAAATGGAGTGTGACCAATCAGTTCATGTTATAAGACCAAACCAATATCAAATTGATAAAATCTATCCATTATTTTTATGAAAAAGATGTTATACCACCAGTCCTAAACCAAACTGAGATTCAAATGCTAGGTGATTTGGGCAGGCTGAATTTTTAAGAATTTGCTTTCACACACAGTACTCAATTCATGTGACTACATTTCAGGAGCCTTTAAAAGGTTTCATGAACATTAAACCCAAGTATGTCATAGCATATCGTCATCTCTTCTCCCAAAGCTCTCTGAAATCAGAAGAAGCACTCTTTCTGCCTAGCAGAATCAATGACATCCAGCAGGTCCTCAGCACTATTCTCATGCTCAATGTTTACTAAACAACTCAGTCACATCTGCTGTACTAAAGCTACTCAATGACAGGCTCTCAAATAAGAGTCTTTGTAAAATTAGTTACTTGAAGTCAGGAAATATTCCACACACATTTACACCAAAAAAACCACAGACAGAAAAAATAGTTGTAAATGTATTGCAATAAAACTACAGGTTAAATACAATACTGTGACTTAACTTGGACAAAACAAATGGCATTTCTGTGATCATCTGTGTAGGTCTGTGGGCAGGAAGACTAGACTGCAGAGCCACAGACTTGTCCCTGCAACCCCACTGCAAGGTCAGAGGGAATGGAGAGTAAGAAGGAACAAAGGAAAGAAGGAGCCTATGTGCTTACTGAGAGGCTGAAAACTTTGAGGAACTTGGTCTCTACCCGTTCATTCTCTGCGGACTTGGGAATTCCCAGACCTCCAATATGAGCCATATTATCCAATTTTCCCAAATTACTAAAAATGGTAACACTTGTGATTAGGTTGCTTATGGCAATGCAGAAGTTAGAGAAATCATTTACCTGGTGAAGTTATTAACTTGCTGTGATCTTGACATGTTTATACTGTTCAGTTCTGGTACATTCAAATTAGATGACTGGTGTTTACTATGGCAATATGATTGATGTGCTTTATTTGATATTATACCATTACTACAACTTTCAAAACCTGGGAGAAAAAAAAGAAAAAGACAGGCTATGAACATAGAAACAAACACTAATTTATTATTAGGTTGTAAATAATGTACCCGTATTCTGATTTTTGTATGTAAAATATAGGAGAATCAATGGATTATTTAAGTAATAAATAACTTCTTTGAAAGGATATAAATATATAATTATCATCTCCTCTAACAATTATGGAAGGCTTCATTATGGATCTTCCTTATCCTCACCTCCCACCCTCTGAGAGTAGTGTTATCATCACCCCTGAAGTGACTGTATGATATTCAAGAGGTGTAGTGGCTAAGAAGACAAACATGAGAATCATCTGCACTGCACAGAGAAGTATATAAAAAGAGAGATATTAATGTAGGAAGGTATACGGTGACTACGAAAAAGCAAAGGTGTTACTCCATGAAAGGAAAGGAAACAGCATTAGATTCTGTTTTAGAAAGTTAAATGTAGAGGAAAGATAACACCTTGAGAAAAACAGAATGAAAGAGACAAGCAAAGAAAGAAAACTAAAAAGGATTAGGAATAAACTTGTAGAAGTGATCATAAAAGCAAAGAAAGGAGAGAATTCTAAGTATGAGAACACAAAAGCCTTGGAGAGTAGGGCTGGTGAACCAAAAAAGGGGCAGGAGAAAATGTGCGGGGCAGAGTGAGCTCTGGCAGGAAGTGTGGTTGAGGAAGAATGAGATAAAAGGCACAGATCACAGCCACATCACCTCCCTTAAATTTATGCTTTACTAAAACATACGACTGATTACTTTTTCATTACCAAGCATCTATGATTTAATTTCTAGGGGGAACTCATACATTGGCTTTTGTTTATGAAGATCTGCTACAATAACCTATTCTCAGAAAGAGCTCTTCAAATTACTTTCTGATAATACAAACACATACATCTGATCCACCTACAATTTTTCTTCTAGAACATCCTGCGATCAAATATACACATGTGCAAAACTGCTACACAAAAATGTCTAGATTTTTAAACATTTTATTTTGGTTCAAAAATGTAAGAAAGGAAAAAATATAAAGCTAATATCATAAGACTGAATCTCACCAGAAAAATGTGCAGTACTTCCTTTGCCAGATGCTAAATTGTGGATATTCATTCCATGGCTGGGGCTCATACTTGGACTACTAAAAGGTCGAGGACTAACAGGATAACTGTCTTGAGATTTTGGACTTCGGCCTCCCAAACAGCGTACTTCACTATCTGTACCATTCACCATTTCTATAAACTGACGCACTCTAAAATATGGGAAAGAAATTTACTTAGATAATCTTCAAATAGCCATTTATTTAATAGCAACAGATTTCTTAAAAAAGATTTTTAAGAGCTTATGTATATCAGTAACTTTGGCCTTTAGATAGTATTCTAAAAATACTAAATATGGTTTCATATACTATATTGCTTAAAATATAAAACGAAACTATAATGCAAAAGATACTATATCCCCTTTAATCCAGATTTACTAAGAAAATGAAAATCTATCTGTAGCTATAAAAAACAAAATCAAAATGGATTCCTATTTTAAGCCCCAAAATACTTTAATCACACTAGTATTTGCACTTGGTAAAAAAAAACAAGTAGTATATAAGAACATGATGGGATTCCAACAAATATTTCTACACTCCTATTCACAGCAGCGTTGTTCACAGCATCTAATAGTTGGAGAAACTCAAATGTGTGTCAGTGGATGAGGGAATAAACAAAATGTGGTATATATACAATGGAATATAATTTAACCTTCAAAAGAAAGGAAATTTTGTGCTACAACACAGATGAACTTTGAGGACATTATGCAGTAAGGTAAATAAGCCAGTTACAAAGGACAACTATTTCATGATTCCACTTATATAAGGTACCCAGAGTAGTCAAATTCAAATTCACAGAAACAGAAAGTAGAATGGTGGCTGCCAGGAGCCGGGGGGAGGAGAAATGGGTAGTTAGTGTGAAATGAGGACCAAGTTTTAGTCTGGGAAGATGAAAAAGGCCCTGGAGATGAATGGTTGGTGACCATTACAAAGCAATGAGACTGTACTTAATACTACTGAACTGTGCATGTAAAAACAGCAAATTTTATGTTATGTATACTTATAATTGTTAAAAATGCCACAGGCTTACTATAAAGTAATTACTATATGGTAGTTTACAGAAAGAAAAATAGATTCCCATCTCCTAAATAAGATTTCCACATTTGGAAACAGAGACAGAACAACAGAACAGCAAACACACAGCAAATGACGCCATCTGTTTATGCTCCTCAACAAGTGCTTCCTATTATAATCTCTTACTTAAAAGTGTTATATTACAAAATTTTCTGTCAACATTTGAAAGAAGTTAAAACAAAAAGTACAACATGGAAATGATTTTGATTACAAATAACACACATATATAATAAATATAACATGTCTGTTAAAGAAACTCACTTTAATGTGAAAAGAAGATTAGGATTTCTTTCAAGTAAACTTGGGTACAATTGTTGTGTTGTTTCAATGGCTTCTCCCATTCTTCCTGCTAATACCAATTTCTGAATTCCTATTTATAAAAAGGGAGCAAAAATTAACATTTTCAGAGTAGAAACATATAGTAGACTCTCGTTTACATGTTTAAAACATTTTAAAATAAGTTACTGTGATTAATTTTCATTTATTTTTCTACAATCATAGTTTCAAAGAAAAATTTTCGGATAATTAAAAAACAAATATTTTCATAAACTATTTTTAAAAATCAAAAACTATCATACAAGTAATACAGGAAAAACACCTATTAAGCAGTACTGAAGTAAGAAACACTAAGGTTAAAAAGATGGCTATATTTATGGCATACATGGTACTTATGGTTTGTTTCACGGATACATACTAATCTCTAAACTCATGGAATTACATTTACTAAATATGTACAGATTTTAATATGTCAACCATACATCAATAGGGTGGTTATAAAAAGACCATAGGAAACATTAAAGAAATAATATTCAAAATGTCTTATCAATATTAACCTTCGGAACCCAGTACTTAAAGAATGCTCAACTTTGAGGTAAGCTCTGAATTCAACAGACACTCGATGAACATTTCTTGTGTCACATACGTGTTAAATTAGATGAGGATAGAAAGAATAAGTGATCATCTCCTGTTCACCAGAGCTTGTATAGTGAGACAAAGCATACAACAGCAACAACACAATGTTGTCAAGGTTATTATAACAGTTTGACCTATAAAAACATTTTGTTTTCATCCTTCACGATTTTGCCCATCATGTTTTGCTTTTATGCCTATATACTCAACCAGGTTCTACTCTCCCTGATGAACAAGTGTACCAATTTTAAGATGGCTAATTATGAAACAAGTTATTGTGCTAACTTGCCCTTGTGAGAACAGGCCCTATTGCTCTGGCCACAAGCACTATAGAAACTAAGCAATAAATACTTAAGATCAAAACTATCTTAAATTCAGACAGCTATTTAAATGCAAAGGTATTTAAATTTCTTTCATATATTACCTCCACTAACATCTAGTTATGGGACTACTTTAATAATAATTTTTTAAAAACCATTTTATTAAATGTTTATTTCCTGAAAGCTCAATAAAATATTTTTGAAGAAAAAATGGTAAGCATTCTTATAAAAAATTCTCCAAAATTATATCTTTCTACAACCAGGATGCTAGAGAAGTCCTATGCTATTTATTTATTTACATAATATACTTATGTAATACCAATGTGGGAGAGAAACATCGATCAGGTGCTTCATGTACATACCCTGACTGGGAATTGGAACCAACAACCCAGGTATGTGCCCCAATCAGCAATGGAACCCACCACCTTTTGGTGAATGGGATGATGCCCCAACCAACAGAGCCATCTGGCCAGGGCCTATGTAAAGTTTTTAAAGGTAATCTTCAAAAATGTCAATGAAAACAAATTGCAGAAGCATGAATTTTAAAATCTATTTTTAAAATTTTTACTTTGAAAATAAAATTTCTAAACGTGTTATAACCCAACTATAACCTGAAAACAAGTATTAGCCATGCACCACAGGGCCCTTACTTTGTCTATTCTTAATGGAAGCCAACTCTTCTAGAACGGTCTGGTCTGTAGATCTGGCAAAGGCCTCTGCTGTGGCACAGTACCCATGATGGACTAAATAAGATGAAACCATTCTTAAAAAGAAGAAACACAACTTTTAGTCAAGACAATATATGCTTCATACTACAATTTATATACACAAGGTCTACTTTGGTGTTACAAAACCAACCTATTTCCTTGAAACAATTAAGGCTTCAATAACCTCAAGTTCAAAGTTCAAAAAATCACTTTGTTCTTTCGTGTAGTATTTCTGAAAAGATACCTGAAAACGCTACATTGAGACCTACTGTCCCCAGTCAAGGACATCCCTGTTCTGTCCAAGTCCTTCCCTATTATTCCCTATCCTTACAGAAATCCTACTAACCATAAATTCTGTTTCACATTTATCATGACTCAACCCAATAAAGTGCTGTCATTTTATAAAATTCATTTGAAATAACAGATTAACTCCTTGAATTACAGGGTTCAGCTCCGTTCTTCATCTATCAAGTTACTTTACATGGGATCACAAGGTGTGAATACAAGAAATAACCAAGGTAAACCCGAAGACAGAATCTTCCAGAAAAAGTCTATGAGGGTGATAATATTAATCAATGAGAAGTTGGCCTTCTGATCTAAATCAATTAGTATGGCTATGCACAGGAGATTAATTACTCAAATATGATTTATATGTAAGTGACACACTTCCAAAACAGTTTATTTCTTAAAAAGCCACTAAGTGGCCAAAACACATATTTAAATCTAACCACAAAATGTTAGAAAAACTGTTGACTAAGCAATATTAACCCAGATAGCCAATATATCTAAATATTCAACTCTTAAACCTATCTCCATCTGGCACTGCTGAGGATGTGCTGGAAAACTGTAGGAAGCAGTGGTTAGGGAAAGGGAATTGAAGTGGGGAGGGGAATCTCTAAGAAACAGATTTTTCATTTTATTTCATCTAATTGTCCAAATTAATTTAAGAAGTAGGGAGAACCTTTTTAAAATAAACCTTCCAGAAGGTCAGAGTGTCATTTTTGTGAAGAATGAGGTTGAGGTCAGGGCCCTCACTGAACTCCGGCTATAGTATACAATATTTCCTCTCCTACTATCCTGCCATGATGCTCTGTACCAACAACTTTTAAAGCATTAGAGGGATGGACCCAAGAAGAGCAACTTATCCTAGCTCTAATTCACGGGAACTGTGAGATTCTGAGTCAGGGTTCACTATTCTTTCAAGTGCAGGACAAAAATATTTGTGTGGACTCTCTAATACCTGATGATAATAGCTCTAGAGAAGGAGCATATTTTCAGAATCATAAGCATATCTTCCAATCATTATCTCCTCCAAAATGTTCCTGCAGAAAGCTTTATTAGATTTGTAAATTTCAGACTGTTCAAAGCAATTATAGACATTTAAGATGAATTGTGTTAGATTGATGTTATCTGAAAGCCTCTGTTATTGTCTTGGGTTAGATTACACTAGTGATAATGACTATTTAAATTTATGGGTATTTAGTTAATTTTTAAGTCTATACTCTTTCAAGCTTTAAGAGCTACTACCATTTAGTACCACTGACATTCAGGTGTCATCTGAGATAACAGTCATAAGAATTATATTTCCCTGCTGACATCCTTAATAAAATTCTACCTTTTCATAAGAAGCTCCCTAATAAAACAAATTGAAATTTTTGGTAAAAAATGAGTTGAGACAAAGGTTATTCATTGTACAGTACTTTTATTGACACCCACTGTGTGCTCTGCTGCTGCCCACCCTCCACCACTGTTACTAGTGGATCATAAGTATTTATTCTGCACTTGGGAATCCTAACTCCATGTTCACTGTTCCTTGGCGTCATCTTCTTTGCCTCTTCTTAAATGGCTAATAATAGCACATAAGTAAATGGCATTAGAAATAACTAGTAACATGTTTAAAATTTCTTATATCAGAGGTTTTTGGTTGGTCATATTCTCCTATTTAGAATAGGAGCAATTATAACATTCCTAAAACTACATGACAAATAAATATTTAGCAAAAAATGGATCCCAGTAAACAAAAACTGCTAACATTCTTACAGAGAATAATCCATTCACTAGAAACATTTAGCCAAATCCTTAAAAGTATAATGTACATATTATATCTGTCTTCCAGACTTATATAGAAAGTAAACTATATGTTTATATAGTTTACTATATATACTATATAAATATGTAAACTATATAAATATAGATATAAGAATATATTCCAGACTTATATATAGAATATAAATTATTCTATATATAAACACCATTATTCTGATGCTTATTCTTACTGAGCAATAATTCTTTTCCCTATAAATACTTGAACTACTGCGGAACAACACAGTCATGTGCACATGATCCTAAATTATACAATCTAAATTACCTTTCTGAATTTATCTTTTGCATTGGTGCTATTAAAAGATGAGTCATATAACCTATGGAAATCATTAAATGCCATTACTAACCAGAGAAAAGGAATTACCCTAACTTAAGCAATTTAGTGTTATTTTATTTCTTCCATCAAATTTATAAGCCAGACTAATATATTATTTTGTATGGTGTCATCAAACATTCTCTTTGTTTTAAATAGTGAATTACTTTTTACAGAAATTAAAATATAATCAATATGCAAGTTACTAGGCTATAAATGAATAAATTTAAAAGCTTCAACAAATATTCTTTTGTACGAAAAGAATAAAATGTTTTATAAAAAAAGTACTTTTGAATAATGTCCATTCAAACTGCCTTACTTGCTTTTTTAAAAACAATTTTTTTATCTTCACCTGAGGACATTTTTTCATTGCTTTTAGAAAGAGAGAGAAAGGGAGGAGGTGAGAGAGAGCACAATAGAGAAAAACATTGTCTTCTGGTATGCACCCCAACTGAGGATCAAACCCACAACCCAGGTATATGCCTTGACCAGGAATCAAACCCATGACTTTTGGTCCCCAGCATGACACTCCAAACAACTGAGCCACATTGGCCAGGCTCACTTACTTTTGTATCATGGTCTGCCATTCTCCTTCTCGATCGCCAATAGGAAACCGGTCTATCTGTGCCTGTATTTTGGTTCTCCACTCCCGCATGTAGTCTTCTATATCAAACACAAAAGGATGCTGCCCAAAATTGGCATCAACGACCTCTCCTGGTGTCTGGAGCCCAACAGTGGGATATAAGTTTGGCTGTAAGACAACACATTTCACTAAGCATCTATCCCTTTTATGTTAAAGGCATTCATTCTTTCAAATGTTATCTCTTTAAAATGTCAAAACAATAAATTTATTTCATAAATATTTTGAAATCTCAATCCAAAATTAGAGGAAGACTAAAGCAAATATTCTAAAATACAATAAAATGAAAAGTATCATTTCCTATAAAGTGATCAAGAAAAATATGAAACAACGTCAATACCCACTTTATTTATTCAGAGACTACATAGAAATAAGACTTTTGGTAAATGAAGACATAATCCTTGCTCTTAAGAATGTTGTATATTAGCTACAGTGATTCAAGTATAAACACATAACTCAGGTTTATCCTTTTATATGATACATGTAGTGCATTTCTAGAAACCTCATGTGAAAGCTAGTTACCATAGAAACAATCCTAACTGGGCAGGTACTATTTTAAGTTTACTAATTTCCCTTATCTATATACTTGGGATGCCTCTATAAAGAGATGATGATAATTATGAGGAAAACGGTGCCATTAAAAGTGGGGATTCTCCATATAAAAATAAAAGACATGGATGGACATATTTCAAGAGAGAAAAAGGATAGATTTGAAATTTCAAATTTATGAAGAAATGCATTTAGATATACTCCAAGATTCTGAGGTTAAACAATCAATCAATTTAATAGCTTCAGGGAAACAAAAAAATACCAGAGTCCTTTTGGCTCTATCACTAGTTGTTCCACCTAAAGGGAGAATGAGTTACTGAATGGCAGCGTTTTAATTATTATGTAATCCAGTGAAGTAATTATTATTATTTGCATTACAAAAATATGGAAACTGAGGTTCAGGGGCAAATTAACTTGCTCATGGTCTTTCTACACTATGGCAGAGGTGGGATTGGAACAGGTTTATCTGACACCAAATCTACGTTCCATATTTCTTCCTAGAAATCCAATTCCTACTTCATCTTCATCCTCTGTATTTATGCCTTACTTCTTCACTTTAATGGTTATCACAAATGTTTTCAGTACAAAATGTGGTAAAGATGACAAGAGCATAATTTATGTATAATATAAGATGCTTAAACAGATTTCAAGCAGAAAGTAGAGTGTGTTTAAAAACAACTGATCAAACAAGCAACTACAATTAGAAACAAAAGTAGTAGTATGTTAAAATATTGAGCAATAGAGTTGCACCAGATTAGGGGGAAAAATGGTAATGCAATATACAAAAATGTACTGATTTTTAATAATCAACAAAATGGGCAAATTAATAGAATTTTAAGTCAAACACAAGTAAAATACTTATTACAACCATCTCATTTCACCAATGAGAAAACAGACCTAAAGTGTTCAAGGAATTTATCCAAAAGTATGCTTATTAATGACACACACAAAGGGAAAAACAACTCTCATTCACTGCACACAGAAATGTAAACTGACAATCTTATCAGGAAAAATTATGGCAAAATCTATTAAAACTGGCAAAATAATTTCATTCATAAGAATTAATCCTATAGAAAAAAATATGTAAAGATATACAAGGCCTGTCCAGAAAAAGTCCAGACATTGTTGATATAATGAGAATGATTTGTGCGACACTGATGCAACCTGGTAGCCAAGGAGAGTGGACCAGAATGCGCACGTGTGAATGGTGATGACTTCACTGTACTAGTCAGTGGGGGGTGGTAGATGCCACTGAGTGAGCATGTGTACTGTGTGGCTGTCACATTCAAAACGACTGAGTGAGTAGAGCAATGAATCTGCATCAAATTTTGTGTTAAACTTGAACATCCATCCATGGAAACTATTAGGATGATTCAGAAGGCTGAAGCTATGGGTAGCTGATGATTGGCAGCTTCATCATGACAACATGCCCCTCACACATCACATCTCTTGTAGAGGTTTCTGGAGAAACATCAAATCACCCAGGTGACTCAGCTCCACTATAGCCCAGATTAGGTGCTCTGTGACTTCTGGCTTTTCCCAAAACTAAAATAACCTTTGAAAGGAAACAGATTTCAGACTGTGGATGAGAGTCAGGAAAATATGATGGAACAGCTGATGGTGACTGGGAGAACTGTGTGAGGTCCAAGGTGCCTACTTAGAAGCAGACTGAGACACCATTGTCCTATGTACAGTTTCTTGTATCTTCTTCAATAAATGTCTCTATTTTTCATAGTACATAGCTGGATGCCTTCTGGACAGACCTCACATTCCTACAAATTTGCAATTTGTAATTACAAATAAAAAATATGTCCATTTATAGGTAGAATTATACACCATATTTATCAAAGCTCAGACTCCAATAATTTTAAGATGTCATTATTTTATATTTAAGAAAAATCATTGCCCATTAAACTCTCACAGACTGTAGATCCTAAGATATATCTCCGTTTCATATATATTAAATTATAAAAATAAACAAAAGTGAGGAAAAATGTGTATACTGACAGAGATGCCCAATATATATTACTAAATGAAGAGAACGAGCTACAGAAAAGTACATAAACTATCATTCCACCTTTTCTGTGAAGATTTACATAATGAACATACCAGCAATTCCACTTCTAGGAATTTATCTGAAGAAACACAAAACACTAATTTGAAAGAATATAGGTAAACGTTTTTATTCCATAAATAGACCCTCTACCAGGATTTAATGCTATAATAAAGAGTGATATCATAGGTACAAAACACATACAAATATTTGTTTGGTGGTCCCTTTAAGGGAAAGATTTTTTCCTTCCTTTTTAAGTAGAAGAATGATATGTTGCATGTGGAAGTCCCAGAAGATCTCAGTCACAAAAATAAAGAACTTTCTGAACCACAATCACCATAACCACCACTCAACAGACTGTTACAGAAACAAATTTCACCACTGGTTAATTATAGACAAGTCAAAACATAGCTGGCGATTCTAAATGGGACAAAAAATAGTTAGAAGGTAACAAAAATAGTCAGTATGTCCACAACAGCTAAGCCTTTTCCAAGGAAATTATCACTACCATCTACCAACGAGGAATAAAAACAAACAAAAATCTGCTCGCTCTGACAAATTAATTTACTTGCTTAGTGCTACAAAAAGAGAAAACAAAAAACAGCTACTAAGCCCTTCAACCAATTCCAAATGACACTTGGTCTTAACTAAACCTCTGCATTGGCTCCAAACCACACCAACCCACCCCCCACCACCCACACCTTTGCTCCCCCACCTCTCCCCACCCCCACAGATGCTCTTCTCTGACGCCTACCCCTTCCACCTACATGTATGATCACAGCCCAACTTTCTACTCAAGGGTATGATCACAGTTATTTTCTTTCTCTATATATTACATCAACTTTTGCTTGGTAGTGAATCATTCTCATCGGCAAACATTCTGCTAAACCTAACCAAAAAAACCTTCTATTGCCCCCACTTCCACCACCAGCTACTTCATCCCATTTTTCTACTCCCCGCTGTGGCCAAAATCCTCCAAAGTTGTCCACGCTCCATCACCTCCCTCTTCCATCAGAATCTCTCCATCACTCTTCTTAAATTTTCTTGAAAAGGTCATCAGTGACCTCCACTCTGCTACACCCACTGGTCAATTTGTGATGTTTCACAATGGCATCTGATACCCCTGATTACTCCTTTCTTGATATACCTCAACACTATTTTTACTTTGCTTTGATGGCACCCAATTCTTAGTCTTCCTTCTACCTCAGTGATTGCTCCTTCACAATTTCTCCCTGCAGATTTCTTCTCTTCTCCCACATATGGCATGCCCCAGAACGCAGTCCTTGGTCCGTTTCTCTTCTCTGCCTACACATACTCCCTTATGGATCTCAACGAGTCTCACTGACTTTATATTTAAATACCAAAATGCCAATTACTCACAAATCACTTTTGAATTCTGGGACTATATATCCAACTGCACACCTGACGACTCCACTTAATTTATCCAAAAATTAAACTCGAAACCTCCTCCCTCTATCTACACCCTTCTCCACATTATAAGTGGCATCTCCACTCATCCATTTTCTCAGGCCCAACATCTTGAAGTCAGATCCTCTTTCTCACCTTTTTTGCATCCAATTTATCAGAAAATGTTCTTGGCTCTCAGCGGGATTTACACACACACACACACACACACACCTTATTTACTTACTTTAATCCATCTGGAAGTTACTGTAGTATAATATAAAACGCAATCCTAAGATTTATATTTTCAAAAGCAAAACAAAACAACAAAATGACACCAAAACACTTGTTCCATCACCACTTGATAAATAATGCTTCTTGGTGAGCATTTTTGATTTGTAGACTCTGAATCTTCTTTGGCTTAGCAAAGTTTTTTCTATTATAACTTTGGTATCTTCTGTTTTTCTAGGATTTTCTTCAGGAATATTAATAACCTGTAGTCTATTCTCACCTCTAAAGTTTCTCGTCATTTCAAAACATCTCTGAAACTGGAATGTGTCTTATAATCGATGGTATCTTACATGTGGCCAGGCAGCTGTCATGACACAGCTGTCACTGCTGCAAAGGTATGAATTTGTTAAAGGATCAGCTTACTAAAAACTCTGGGACTTGATTATTTTTTTCTGGTGAAACAGCTGGATAATTGCAACCCCTAAGACATTTTAGTCAACAAGCCAACTGAGAAAGGAACCCCTGAGTCCTGGTTATTGTCAAAAAACCTTTGTGAATACTTTCTGGCAATATTAAGAAAGTGACAGCATCAAAACCTGCACAATGCCATCAGGAGCTCAGGAAAAAATGCCAGAGACATACTGGAGAACTCTTAAGAAATGTTCTTGATGGCACAGGAAATAATATCATGTGGAACACCACAGACATCAACTCTACACAAGTAGTTTAAAAGTTAGATTCAACTTGAAGAAGTGTGGGGAAGACTTTAATCAATTTATATTGCCATGTCATCATTTTTAATAATGCAGTAAGTGATATTTATTAAAATCTATTAAATACTTTCAAAGATTGTTGGGTAAATGTAAATACAAATTCTAAGTGACAAGAAAGCATTGTATCGTAGTTTGCTAGTTTTTTGTCTCTAGTGTTACATGGTATGCATATGACACTGGAGAGAACCTCAGATCTGGTAAACAAGGTGTCTACAGTCACACCACTTTGCCCATCTCTAGTGATGGAATCACCATTATCCACTGCCTCAATTTCTGCAATAGCCCCTCTCAGGTCTGTTTGAGTGTAACCTTATTCTCTACGCACCATCTATTTTTCAAGCCTGCAGTCAGTGCTCCTTTAAAACTGAAGCTGTATCAGAAGAACTAAAGTCTGTAATGCCTTTGTACCTCACTCAGAGTAAGTGTCAAAATCCTTACAATGACCCTCAGGATCTGGATGATCTGGCCAATCCCAACCATTGTTACCTCTGATTTACCTCCTCCTATAGTCTGTCTTTCGCATGTCTTTCTACCTCACTTCATGCTATTCTTCAAACAGGCCACACATGCTACTGCCTTACCACACACATTCCCGACTATTCCCTTGGTCTGGAACAGTTTTGATCTATATATCCGTTTAGTTAACTCCCTCACTTCTTCAAAAGTCTCTGCTCAAGTCTTAGCTTGAGCAAAGGCGAACCAATTGTACATCCCATGTTCTGCGTTTGGTACTCCCATGCTGTTTTGTTTTTTCCTTCTTTGAAAAGTACTTAAAAACCTTTTAAAAATGCTATGATTTACTTATTTGTGATGTACTGTTCATTCTCACTTCCCCAGCTTGAATACCCCAAAAGGACAGAGACCTTTACCTTATCTGTTTTCTTCAAATGATATATATAGCCAAGCACAGAGCTTGCCATATAGCATGCATGCAATATACACTGAATTAATAAATGATTAGAACTGCTTTATAGTCACTTGCTGAAAAGTCCAACAATACCAAAAATAATTCAAATAAATGCATAGTGACATTAAAAAGTATATTTTAATAATCATTTCTGATTTATTTTTTAGCCATAACAAAGTTTCCTTACACAAGGTGTCCAGTGCAATTTGAAATTTAATTTCTGAAGGTCAACACCAACTAGAGAAAGATTTCTAGTCTACGCATGGCATGTAAACTGAATGTCAGTAAGAATGTATTCTAAATGTGCTTAGCATTAGTTTCTTTATAACTTGTTTAACTAAAAATGTAAAAACGCTTTAAAAAAAGTTATGTCTTACCGGTAGGTCAGTGAAGGCAATACCTTAAAAAAAGAGAAAAGGTGGCATTAGAAGCTGGTTTTCAAAGTCAGACTATGGTAACAAGTTAAATTTCTAACCAAAACAAAGAAAAGGAACAGAAAAGGCAGAAAAGAAAAAAACTGAATACCTAACTATAAAATAACGAGAGTAATCTTTTTCTCAATAACACTAACAGGTCTGAGTGAACGCTGAGCCCTTTTTTAAGATCATCATCCTTATTAGCCAGACACCAATTTTATTTTTGTCAAACTGCTACTGATTCCAGGAGTTTTAAAATGATTTTTAGATATATCTTCAAAGCTATACTAGAAATCATATAAGCAAACTGGTTGCAAAATAGTCACATCTGGATTTTGACCAATACCCAAAGTGCTTTATCTAGCTTATCACTTTATCTTCCTCACTTAGATTTAGCTGTTAAATAATTTGGGGGAAAGGGAAATATCTAATATAATAAAAAAGTTAAACAACAAAAAATACAGTATTTGGTTTCTTTAAAAAAAATAAAATTTCTTACAAAAGTACATTCTTGAATAACCTTTGACTACTCTGGGAAACAATTCCTCTTTCAAAGGATAAAGATTTATACAGTGAGAATTTCTCTTGAATGTCCTGACAGCAATTTCAACACAGTCACAATCCAAATACACTTGAACAAGGTTAATATTGTTGAAATAAGTTACTGCCATCCAAAAGTAATGATTTAAAAATCTCTCTTCAAAAATTAAAATATATTCCTTAGCCAAAGATGATAAACTACATGTTTCTACAGAGCCTCACTCATATATTTAAAAAGACTGAGTTCTAAAGTAATGGGAGGGGTAATGTTCGTGAGTTAGTTAATTTCAAATCTTCTAGTCTAAACACACATTAAAACAAATGACCACACCCGCCTGGCCCTGCAGCGCTGTTCACCATCTAAAAAGTGAGGGTATTTCCATTCGATTATCTGCAAGGTCTCTTCCCACTTGACATTCTATGATTCTATAATTGTGCTGCACCATCAGAAAACCGACTCTATTTATTAAGCACTAAAATTAAAAGACAAACCTACTATAAATCTCTACTACATGTTTTTAAATAAATATGTAAAAATAGTGCTTTGTAAGTTAAAGAACTTTCAAAAACTAGTGAACTCACACTGGCTTGTCAGAAGGAAAGGAAAGCTGGAGGTCCTCCCCCGCCACCCCAGGCGGGGGAGGACCTCCAGCTTTCCTGATTACTTTTAGCTTCATTAGTAAAGAGAAAGCGAAGTGACTGTGGGCCAAATATGAAAATCTGTTCTAAAAATTTCAGAACACTTTTACAAAACGCATTAAAGAATAAGTATTTTAATAAAATTTTACCATATCTTTGCCGTTTTTCATAAAATAGCTTAATCTTTTTCTCAAAGATGTTCATATAAAAAACACAAAACTGCTGAAATTTATATTGTTTCACTAAAAATCCCTTTTTGCCATTAATTACTGAAATCTTTACTCTTTACTAAAAACTGTAATCAAACTGCCAACTTGATTTCATAGATTAATAATTTTGATCACTGCCTATACACAGTTAAACCACAAAAAGATGCCAGTTTAATAAGTTGGTATAATTACTTAAATACAAAGAAAGCAAGCTTTTTATATAAGTTCTAATTTCCTGATTTGTCAAGAGGCTTTTTGAAAAGTGATCTTCATTTGATTAGTGGTATTCATTAAAATAAAGTAAAAAAAATTTCAGGTTAAGTTAACCTGGATACTGAAATGTTTCTCTTTTAATTGTTTTCCCAATAAAAATCTTTCCATTTCTCCTTATATGGTAAATAAATACATATTGTGAAAAACCTTCATGAGACAGAAACTAAAGATGTATAGGCTCTTGGATAAAAATTATCCACTTTGGGAAGTACAAAGATCTTCTTCTGGATGCTAGAATCTGGACCAGAGATGAGCACATTTCTCCTACAAAGGGCCAGAGAGTAAATATTTTCTGCTCTCTGGGCCATATAGTCCTGTAACAACTATTCAATTCTGCCACTGTAGCAGGAAAGCAGCTATACACAGTACATGAAAATGGTTGTAGCTGCATTCCAATGAATCTTTAGTTCTAAAGGAATAACTTTGCTCACTAATGTTTTACCACTGCATCCCCGGCACCTAGCCCAGTGTCTGGCAAACAATGATAATAAACAACATTTACTAACTATTCACTATGTGTCAAGCAATCACCTAAGAACTGCACAGGCATCATTTCAGTTCAACCTAACAACCTTAATGAAGTAGGTATTATAGTGATCCTGTTTTATACAAACTGATGCACAGAAACGTTAACTAAGTTGTATAAGGTCACATGGTCTAAACCAGGAGACAAAGCTAGGCAACTAAAGAACCCCCTTATTAAACATTAAACCACTGTTTTACTGCCTCTCTATGTGCTTAATAAATATTAATTTATTAATAATAATACCAAATGTTTCTAATTTACTTAAAATTTGAATATAATTCAGTCATTAGGTACCCTTTTGAAAATCTCATATTTTAAAAGTTTTCTTATTCAAGAGAAAATTTCAAATTTAAATATCTATAAAAACCTAATAGACAAAAAACCAAAGTTACATCTTCCAATCTTCTGAAATAAAATATCTTCTCTGGAATAAAGTTTAAAAAACTGTCAAAGACTAATTTTAATTTTAAAAACACGCATTTTACATTTCTGAACCAAAGGTCATACCTTAAGAGATTTCTCCTGTTTAAGATGTTAAAGTATCTTTAGTGGCCAAACCAACCAAGACTATCCCAGTTAACTGCTTTGATAAGTCAAAGCCAGAACAGGAACAACAAATAAACTAAAGGAGGTGCATCTTTGAGAAACCAGTTAGTCACAACAATCAAATTCAATTACACATATCATTTGCATAGCAACCTTAACATTCTTGTACTGATAAGAATGCCAATGACCTATGAACAAAGCAGAGCTTAGGGGCACTGACCCCTGTGCAGTTGAAAATCCAGATACAACTTCTGACTCCCCCCAAAAGCTTAATGATGAATAGCCTACTGTTGACCAGAAGCCTCACCAATAATATAAACAGTCTATCAACACATATGTTATCTATGTATTGCATCCTATATTCATATAATAAAGTGAGAGAAAGAAAACGTTATTAAGAAAATAATAAGGAAGAAAAAACACATTTACAGTACTGTATGTATTTACTGAAAGAAATGCACTTGTAAATGGACCTGTGCAGTCCAGACCTGTGTTGTTCAAGGCTCAACCGTGTATAAGGATCTTTTGTGGACTTGGGACAATCTTGAAGTCAGATAATACAGAACTTTCAGAATCAATATTAATGATCAGAAGGAAAAGTTTAGGAGTATGTTGAGACACTAAGAAAAACAACTACTACCAATGCAGCTGGACATTCAGAATTTTCTACTATGAAATGACAGAAAGAGTAGGTTTTGTGTTATTAAAGAACATCTATTATATGTCTAAGCAGACTATCTGCAGACTAGTTTTTAAATACTATTTATAAACAAACTGAAAGTTCTGACTTCTGGGGTTACTTAGTTTTTGCCTCCTTTCTTTCATTTCAAACAGTAAAAGTAATGTGAAACCTTTTTATTTTTATACAGGATACCATCAGTTTTGGTATCCTTTATACTTTCCATAATACAAAATGAAAAACTAAAAATACTTCTAAGAAATGGGAGTGTAACAAGCATGTGTAATTTTTTAAATCCTTATCCAAAGATGTGCTTATTAATTTTATAGAGAGGAGAAGAAAGGGAGAGAAACGTTGATATGAGACAGAAACATCCATCAATTGCCTCCTGTAAATACTCCGACCAGGGACTGAACCCTCGACCTAGGCATGTGCCCTAAATGGGAATCAAACCCACAACCTTCTGGACTACGGAACTATACTCCCCACAACTGAGCCACACTGGCCAGGGCCAATCATATATAATTTTAAGTCTGAAGTATTATGAGTTCATATTTAACTAAAACTCCTAATTTTCTGTTAGTCTTACAATGGATGGATATCTTTGTTTTCATTCATCTATTTACTTCTTAGTCACCTTTCATTCTTAGAAATTTTGCCGTTGCTTGTTTTAATTCTGATCCCTTTTGCACAACTAACTTACAGACACCATCCTTTATCAATCTTTGTTAGCAGACATGACCTTTTAGTGTGTCAATGCCCTTAATTTGGTTGGTAGCATCAAGCTTTTCCTTCATATGTTATTTTGCCCTCATGCTAAAAACTGACAGCCCTTTTTTCTTTGTACCCGTTAACCTAGAAAATTGAATCAAATTGAATTGGATTTGGGCTTTATTCAAAGCAAAGCAGAAAACACTTAGGAATTCTATTACTAGATAAATATCTGAGCATGGAAATCATCTATACAGTTATTCCCACACATGTGATACAATGTGGCCTTCACAGAATGCAATTTCCCACCATTTTCTCAACTTTCATCGGGAAGGAACAGAGAAATAATCTCCAAAGGCATATATTTATAAAGGAGAATTACATAATTAATATGACTACCATGATGTAAGTATAATAATCACAGTATTTGGTCATTTTACATGCAATACATTATCTCAGTACCTAAACTATGTCCATTCTTGGTGTAGAAGCAGGTATTGTTGATAAGGTTAACACAACAACCAATGACATCACCAGTCGTAAAAGTTGGTCCATAAGGTTGTCCCGTTCCAGAAGAACAAAATGAATGTCCATCATCCCCATGATAACCATATGAATGTTTATCCCAGCCTAAAGAGAAAGTATTTACAATGAAACGTAAAGTTTCTTCATGCTATGGATATTCACTATGATGATAAAATAAGCAAGGGCAGCACAACAGATATGAGATAAAATTCCCAAATGTACACATAAATTCTCAACAATTACACTACATAATTTTTTATATTGAAGTACTGTTTACAACATTAAGGAAAGTAAATTCAGCACACCGAACACTAGAACATGTATTAAACAGAGAGGTCTCCTACCAGAAGAAAAAATGCAAGACAGTTTTCATGCATATTTCCTTTGCTAACAGACCAAAGGAATTCTACTTTGATTTGGTTTTCACACACACACACACACACACACACACACACAGAGTTTAATATAAAATAGACTTTTCTGTTTTGCTTTCTATTTTCAAAATGTTTCCTCCAAAATTAAGTTTAAACATTAGTAAATAAAACACTAGAAAATATAATCCAAATATCACTTCCATGTGATTAATGGTTTCAAGAAACAGCTCTGCCATTTGGATTCACACCTTCCTTAATGTACTTTTCACATCAGGCCTACATTCCCAGAATATTAAACAATTGAAAATGGGTTAAAAGCCAAGCATGTGTTGGGTAGCAAACAAAACCAACCACACCCATTAAAATATTTAAAGCTGATATGACTATGTACTCGCAGTTAAAAATATCAAAAAACAGGCAAAACAAAAAAAATGTGTGGTATATATGTTTTGCCAAATAGCATAATATTTAAATTTATTACAAAAACTCAAGTCTCCACTTCCAACCTATAGTATAGTTGGCAAAAATACAAAAAAAAATCAATGTATTTAACTATTTCAAGTTATTAATTAAAAGTTTAGCCACAAAGAGCTATGAGACTGTACTACAGTTCAATCACTACTGTACCTGGTAGTCTATTCATGTTCACGCCTTGAGCAGAAAGACCAATTCCCATGTAACTGTTAAAAGAAAAAGGAAGGAAGGAAGAAAAGCAGGTTATTATAGCAATACATGTATAAATTGCCAAACATTCTGAAATATTATCAAAACCACATCCAAGTTTGAAATTCATAGGTTACAAAGGTTATTGCAATTCATTGAGTAGCAAAAGGGCAATATTAAGCAACAATAAAACTCATATCACAGCAAATTCCAATAATCATTCATAAACACACTCAAAGTATTGGTAAAAATTATGCATTCTACTAACAATAAAAATCTTCCTGGCTCATCTACATATAAATATTTAGGATTTAGACTTCTAACAAAAAGTACTGAAGGGCTTGTAAAAGAAAAAAAAGAAATGTTAAATAAGGAACAAATATGTGTGAAAAAGGACAGGGTAAAAATCTAAACCACACATCTACATAAAAGAACATGGATATATACTTGGAAAAACTGTCAATTTCATATAAAAACATCTGAATTCATTAATAAAATTACACTGAAAAGTATGTACTGTAAGGTATCTATACATTGGTTTTCTAAAAGTGTTTTTGTCAAATTGACAAAATTGACTTAAACACGAGACTCTTAATATTTAATTTATGAAACTAGAAGAACAAAATTATCTCCACAGAAGCAATACAAGAGGAAAGGTAATTATTAAGGTATACAATTCATTTTAAAAGGTTATAAATACTAATGAAACCTGATAAAGGTAGCTCAAAAAAAGTCTAAAACAACAACACTTGTAAGTACAGATGCAAAAACAAAAACTAAATAAAAGAGCAACTGAATCCAATTTGCTAAAAAACTAATTGTGGTTGTATCAAGATTTAAAATGGCACTTGACAAATTTCAGATACCATTCTTAATAAAAACTCAAGATAAAAATAAAAGGAAACTACTTAAATATGACACGCATTTTTATAAATTGATTAAGAGCAAGCAAGATAATCAACAGTAAAACACTGAAGCCATTTCTATTAAAATCAGGAGCATGGAGATGCCTACAACAGTTAAACGTTGTTTTGAATGTTTTACATAATTTTATAAAACTAGAAAGCTAAATAACTGTAAAACTAAAAGAAGATATATAAAATTATCTTTATTTCTAGTAGTTGTGATTCTAAAGTATTTAGAATTAGGGATTTTCGCAAATAACTGGATATAAGGAGAACATTTTAATTTCTTTTCTAGTAATAAAGAAAGTGGTGTCTGTATAAATACCAATCAAAATAACTAGAGAAACCATTAAACAGGAATAAAGATCTCATGTAAGGCTCAAAAATGATATATTAAAAGCTATAAACAAATGGGTACACTATGTATCTGGATAATTTGACAACATAAAATGGGGATTTTCCAAAGTTAATATATACATGTAATGAGATTGAAAATAGATTATATATGATTTTCTTAAATTGGATAATATGATTTTGAAGTTCGTATGTCAAAGTGTAGATTGTTGATCAAACATGAAATTTCTTTAAAAAATAACATAGTTTCTTGCCTACTAGATATTAAAATTCAGTTATCTGAATTCACAAAAGCAATATTACTAAAAGATCATGTGTCAAGTGAGACAAGAGTGATACAACATTAAGGAACAACATTTAAATGTCTAGTCAAGAAGATCCATTAAGTATGTCTTGATTTCAGCCCCTTTGTTCCAAATCCAACACACAGTGTAAGTATTATAAAAAAAAAAAAAGACAAGGAGCAAGTCAATCTTTGAGAAGAAACTCAAAGCTGTGAGCAGGGGCACAGCTATGTCGAGGGGAAAGGGAAAGTACTAGCCTCCTAACTAGGAGGATCTGAATGAAGCTGTTGAATGGACCAGTGACAAATTCTGAAATACTCATAATACCACCTTGAAGAAAGAACCTGGAAGCTGTGATGTAGAACTCGTTTTAGATTAGAGGGACCGGGGGTTAGAAAGCAAGTACAAATAGTAATAAAGAAAAAATAAGTATAGAAAAATGTGAATAAAATGAAGAAAAAATGTAAACTTCCTATTAAAACGAGGCCAAAAACCCCAAAATTCTAAAATATACCAAAAAAATATGTCCAAATGAACTCTGGTCAAGATGACAGGACAGGTAAATACAATACTTTCCTCCTCCCATAACCACCTCAAAATTGCAACTGAAATACAGACTAACCATCATTCAAACATGCTTTGAAATCTGGCTGAATGGAAATCCTACACCTAGGGAATTAAAGAAGAAGCCACATGGAGACTGGTGGGAAAGGCAGAGAGGCAAAACAGGCTGGTCCCACCACCATGATGGCATCTAAAAACTGCAAGGGATATCTTGGCTACAGAGGAGGCCCCTGAGAAGTGAGGAGTACTAGCCCCACACCAGGCCACCCATCTCAGGGTTCCAGTGCCAGAAAAAGAAGTCCAGATAACTTCTGGCTATAAAAATCAGCAATGATTAAGTCAGAGGGAGACAGGGTTTCTGGAGTCTCAGGCAGTTCCCATTGAAGGTATTACACATAAATTAGTGGGACTAACTCCCTCTGAGCTCCAGCACTGGGGTAGCATAGCAACCTGAAAGACACTGGACACATACAGGGAGAAAATGAATGGTCAGCCATCAGGGTGAGAGCTGGGATGGGGGGAATTTTCTCCCAGGCAGAAATGCTGGCAGAGGCCATTGTTCCTTTGATGATGAGCCCTCTCTACACAGAGCCAGCAGATAAGCAGCATATCTGAGTCTCCATCGTCAACCTGGCTCACACTATTATTTCACCCCACCACACCCAACTTGTGGGCCCACCGAAGCTGTTTCTGGGTGCTTTTCCATACAGCGGCCATTTTTGGCTAATGCTTCAGATTTCCCTAAAATCTCTCAAATAAGCAGCATCGGGCCTCAGTACACTCCATACCTCTCACTAAATGTCCCCAGCCCTAACACCAGCAGTAACTGGCCTGAGTTTGCAGCCTGCCCTTACCTGGGCACCTCCAAACCCAGCACCAGTAGTAGCCATCTGCAGGTGACATTGTAACTCATGTCAGATGGTCCCGGGTAGAATACAGTTGGAGGCTGACCTTGTCCTACACCTTCCTGGAGGACCCAGTGACAGTGCAACCAGTGGACAGCTTCAGACCACATCAAAGCATCACCAGCCAACTACCACCACAAGTGGCACACACAAGGGGTGAACTCAGTGAGCACCAGAACCCTGCTGAAATAAGTCCTGCTCTGTAGGGTGGACCCTGCATAGCCAATACTTCACAGTGGTTAATGATTAGTGGTCAAAACCAGGCCTTGCAGCTAACTGGCCTGAGGGTAAATACCTTCCATTAATGGGCCTACAGCAATCAAGGCTCAACTACAACAGCAGGATGTACACAGCCCACAAGGGGGGAAGGCAGCATACCTCCAGTGCTCAGCTTGGGTGATTGCAGAGGCTGTGCTACTGGATCTTACAAAATACCAACTACATTAGGCAACTCTACTAAGCCTGAGAGAAGTAGCAGCTCTACCTAATACATAGAAATGAAAACAGAGACTGCCAAAATGAGGAGACACAGACTTGGCCCAAAACAACAGAACACAACTCCAGAAAAAGAACTAAACAAAATGGAGAAAAGCATTCTACAAGATACAGAGTTCAAAACACTGGTTATAGGGATACAATAAACTTAGTGAGAACCTTAACAGAATAAACAAAGGAATAATCAGAAATGAAAGCTACAATAACTGAAATGAATAATTTACAGGCAATCAACAGTAAAGTAGATGAAGCGGACAACCAAATCAGTGATTTGGAAGACAAGGTAGCAGGAAAGCAATCAGAGCAGCAAAAAGGAAAAAGAATTTTTAAAAATGAGGACAGCTTAAGGGACCTTTGGACATGAACTGAGACAATATCCACATCATAAGGTACAGAAAGAGATGAGAAAGAGCAAGGGATTGAGAACCCTTTTGAAGGAACAATGACAGATAATTTCCCTAACATGATGAAGGAAAAAAGACACACAAGTCTAGGGAGTGCTGAGTCCCAAAAAAGATAAATCCAAAGAGGATCACACCAAGACACATCATAATTAAAATGCAAAGGTTAAAGACAAAGAGAGAATCTTAAAAAGCAGCAAGAGAGTTAGTTATGTACAAGGGAGCTCCCATAAGACTGTCACATGATTTCTCAATAGAAACTTTGCAGGCCAGAAGGGATTGACAAGAAATAGTCAAAGGGATGAAAAGCAAGGACCTACAACCAAGATTACTTTACCCAGTAAAATGATCATTTAGAACCAAAGGACAGATAAAATGCTTCCCCAACAATAAAAAGCTAATGGAGTTCATCACCACCACCTAATATTATATGAAATGTTAAAGGATATTCTTGAAAAGAATAAGAAAAAATGAAAATAAATAAGAATGCAATAAATACATATCTACCAACAACCGAATCTAAAAAAACAAAATAAACAAACAAGCAGAACAGAAACAAGACATAGATACAGAGAATGTTTAATGGTTGCCAGATGGGAGGAGGGTTAGGGGAAGGCTGAAAAAGGTGGAAGGCTGAAAAAGGTGAAGGGCTTAAGTACAAATTGGTTGTTACAGAACAGTCATGGGGATATAAAGTACAGCACAGGGAACATAGTCAATAATATTCTAGTAACTAGTATGGTGTCAGATGGGTATGAGATTTAGCAGAATGATCACTCCGTTATGTGATGTCTAATGACTGGGGTGTATACCTGAAACTAATAGAACAATGTATATCAACTATATTTAAAAATAAAAATGAATAATAAAATAGGAAAAATTAAAAAAAGGAAAAATTATGTAAGGCCAATAAAATATACAACTAGAACATAAATTCATTCTAGATGACATCAATGGACAATATAGAAAAAAATTTTAATATGTTTAAGATGTTTCAAAGAGAAAAAGGAATCACTACCACTGAAAAATACAGTGGAGTACTAATAGTTTGACATAATTTAGCTGGTAATTTCCCACAACTTAAAAATGTTTTTGCATTGAAGGTACCGAGGAGCAAATACTGAGGAGCATAAAAACAAATTCACCTGTAGGCACATTGTAAAATACCAGTAACAGACATAATCCTAAAAGCTTCCAAAGGAAAGGAGGAATACCTCAAAAGAAATGATAATCACACTAATGGCTGACTGCTCCCTCACAATAGCTGATAACAATGAATAATAGGCAATATATTAAAAATATTGAAAATAAAAAACTAAAAACCTAGAACCTAATACATGGATAAAACATCACTCAAGTCTGAGGTCAAAATAAGATATTTTAAGACACTAAAGCCTAACACTTTAATATTCCCAAACTCTCACAAAAAAACTATTTGAGCAAATACTTTGGGAGGAAGACAAATACTACTAGAAGAAATGTATAGGATAAAGAAATGATAATCAGCACAGAAAAAAATAAAATGTCATTAAAATTAATTATTGATTGTAAAAAACACTATTCAGAGGTTAAAAATCCATAATCCATGCATGCCAGAATACAATTCAAAATTACCTGACATACAAAGACAGAGGAAAACATGACCTAGGTCAATGAGAAAAGATGAAAGAGACAATCGAGTGTTTGGAATTAGCAGACAGAGTTTAAAGCAGCTATTGTTAAAACACTCAAGGATGTAAAGGGAAATATGCTTGTATTGAATGAAATGATAGAAATTTTCAACAAAGTAAAAGAAAAAATAAAAATGATCAAATGATAATTCTGGAGCGGAAAATACCTGAAATAAGTATTTACTAATGTGCTACTGGCACATTAGAAATGGCAAAATGAGTAAGTGAACACTAAGATGGAACCAATCTGAAGAATAGAGAAAAAATATTCAGAAGGGAGAAAAAAAAAAGAGTCCCTGGGGCAATACCAGAGGGTCTAACAGACATGTAAAGAGTCTCACAAGGAGAAAAGGAGTTTTATGTCCTTTTGAAAATTTTTTGGAAAAAAAAAAACAACTTTTTTTTTACAGATTCAAGAAGCATGGCAAACATCAGCAAGAAAAAAACACCCAGGCACAAATCATAGTCAAACTGCTGAAAACTAAGAATAAAGAGGTGATACTGAATATAACCAGAAAAAAATGCAAATTACTTTCATAGGATTACAGAGATGAAAATTGACTGATTTCTTATAAGAAAATATGAAAGCTAGAAGACAGTGGAATGGAATATTTAAAGTTACAAAAGGGAAGTCAGGGATCCATACCAACAGTTATACTCAGGAAAATACCCTTCAAGAATGAAAGTAAAATGAAAATACTTTCAGATAAAAGAAAAATAATAGGATGTGTTGTCACTAAATAATAATCACTAAAAAACTGCAAAAAAAATATAGTTAGAGAGCCACCAGGTATATTAAAATGAAATTCTAGTAATATATCAAAACGATGACAATATACAAAAACCAGGTAGTGTTTAACCCAGTAATGTAAGATTGGTTTAACATTCAAACACCAATCAATGCACTTTACCAACTTAGGAAAAAATGCCACTGATTATTTAAATAGTTGCAGGAAAAAAAAAGTATTTGAAAGAATTCAATACCCACTCACAATAAAACTATTAGCACACTAGAAAGAAAAGGGAACTTCCACAGTCTACATTCACAAAAAGCCCCTGCACCTAGCATATTTAATAGTAAAACACTGAATGTTATTCCCCTAAGAACAAAGCAAAAATGCCATCTCAATATTTATACTCAAAATTATACTCTAAATCCTAGACATTTCATGTTAAAGGGACTTATCTAAGAAAAAGATGATAAAAAATACAAACAGTAAAGTGATTGAGTGTGGCCTGCAAACCAAATGGTTGTTGGTTTGATTCCCAGTCAGGGCACATGCCTGGGTTGCTGGCCAGGTCCCCAGTTGGGGGCACGTGAGACATGAGGTACAACCACACTTTGAAGTTTCTCCCTCTCTCTTTTTCCTTCCCTTTGCCCATGTCCCCCCTTCCTAAAATAAAATCTAAAAAAAAAAAAAAGTATAGGAATGGAGAAGCCAAAGAACTTATATGTATGAGTCATGGACATGAACTAAGGGGTGGGATGCTGGTGGGGGGCGGGGGCAAGGTGGAGGGGAATAAAGGTGGGAAAATGGGACAACTGTAATAGCATAATCAATAAAATATACTTAAACAAATAAGAAAATGACAGTTAAAACCACACCAAGATATCATTATACACTCAGCAGATTACGAGGTCTCTCCAGAAGATATCCAGCCATGTACCATGAAAAAGAGACATTTACTAAAGAAGATACAAAGCTACAAGAAACACTGCACACAGGACAGTGACTCCTCAGCCCTTCAAAGTAGGCACTCGGAGATCTCACACAGTTCTCCCAATCATCATCAGCTGTCCTGTTATATTTTCCTGAACTCACTGATAGTCTAAAATCTCTTCCCTTTCAAAGTTGATTTTAGTTTTGGGAAAAGCCAGAAGTTGCAGGTACATGGCTGGATATCTTCTGGTGCCAAATCTAGGCTGTAGCAGGGCTGAGTCACCTGGGTGACTTGATATTTGGACAGAAAATTCTGTAAGACATTTGATGCACAAGTGGGCATGTTGTCAGGATGAAGGTGCCAATCACTAGTTGCCCACAGCTGTGGCCTCTGAATCAAATAGTTTCCACAGAGGAATGTTCAAGCTTAATGCAAAATCTGATGCAGATTCATTGTTCTACTAGCTCAGTCACCATGAATGTGATGGCCACACAATACACATACTCAATGGTGTCTACTGCCCCCAGTCACTAGTGCCGTGAAGTAGTCATTGTTCACGCACGGGCATTCCATCCAGTCCACTCTCCTTGGCTGCCAGGTTATATCAATGTCATGCAAACCGTTCTCATTATGTTAACAATGGTTGGACTTTTTCTAGACAGACCTTGTATTTAAAATTTCAAGGACTGACAATATCAGTGTCGTCAAGAATATAGCACAATAAGAACTTTCATAGATGGTTGGTGGGAATTTAAAACAGAACAACCTCTTTGCAATGATGGCTGGCAGTTTCTGGTAAGACTGAACATGTATCTACCCCAAGGCCCTGCCATTCTATCATAAGAGAAAAGAAGGCATGTCCGACCAAAAGACTTCTACAAATATTTCCATAGCTGCTTTATTCACAAAACCCTGAAACACCTTGGGTTTCTATCAACAAACCAATGGACATACAAGGTGTGGTATATTCTACTCAGAAATATAAAAAGGTTGAGGGAGTCCCTCTCCCACACCACAGATGCCATCTTTCTTGGGTGGAACACTCCCTTCCTAAGCAGTAGCCTGGGAGAAAAGCATTAGCCCCACCCTCTAGGCTCTCTCTAGCCCCACCATGCAGAGCTTGTGCCATGATGAGGTGTTAGCATCCTTGGCCATGGTGTAGAGGTCTGGGCAGACTCAGGAAATATCAGTGACTAAGTTATGTGGCTTTGGAGCAGATGAGCCATTCTCCTCAGTTTCTCATGAACTTACTGGTGCCCCCACCCACCCCGCCCTGGCCAGTGCCATCTTCCAGGCAACCAGCGACCCCACACTCCTGACTCCTGGTAGTTCCATCCTGCCAAGGTCTGGATAGTATCCAGGACAGACTGAGCTGAGTGACACTGAGACAGGGGCTACTACCCTACCTTCTCTGAAGTCTAATAAGCATTTCCCCTTCACAGGAGATCCACTAAACCCATCCTCCTGACTCCCAGCACCTTTGCCCTGTTGAAACAAGGCTCCTGGCAGAATTGGGGATAGACTGAGTTATCTGGCTCTAGGAGGGGCCCATTTTTCCTTGCCCAACCAGTAAAGAACACTCCCATTACATGGTCAAATCTTGGTTTATTTGGGCCTGATACACTCTGTTGGCCCCACCCTGATGACTTTGTGAGACACCACCCCAGCACAAAAGTCTGCAGACATTGGCTGGTGGCAGCTAGACTTGGTATACTCTGGGACATTTGATGAGTGGCCTCAAACCTGAAACTGGAACTGAGTTTGAACCTGTATCAATCTGGTGAACACCACTCACTCCTACCTGGTGACTCACTAAGAACCTACCCCATGCAATCTGGGTACCACCAGAGGCTCTGTCAGTGATTAAGCATAACAGGTAGGCAGCAGGCAAAGGCAGATCTCAGGGGTGTCTTGGGACTTTTGCTGACATGCCTCTAAAAGTAGGCCTTGGTGCACAACTTTATCCTTTTCACACACACACCTAGGCCCAGCAGAGGCAGCCACAAACTGCATCACTTTGTAGTAGTACCACACAGGTAGCCAAGGGCCAGTCACAGGCAGCATCTAACACTGGCCTACACCAGAATCTCTCCCAAGAGGCTCCAGAACCAACACACCCAGTGGCAAGCTTCAGATAACATCAGAGAAGGATCTAATTAGCTTTACAAGTAGCATATCCAAAGGGTGACCTAGGCAGGCAACAGACCTTGCTGTAGTGAATTCTGCTTTGTGTAGTCAGCAACTGCACAATAGCTTATATACTTTAGTCAGAAATGATCCACACCACAGGTCAGCCCACACACAAACAGACCAATGACACTCAAAGCTAAATTACAACAGTCCTTACAGGACCACACAAGGGACATTACCCAGCTCAGGTGTGCAAGGTGATTATACCACTGGATCCCACAGGAAATCTATTACATACCACCCTAGCAAGGCTGAGAGTCATAGCAGATCTACTTAACACACAGAGACAAAAACAAAGAGGCAGCCAAAATTAAGAGAAAAAGAAACATGCCCCAAATGAAAAAAAAAGGAGAAATCTCTGGAAAAAGAGCTAAATGAAATGAGGGCAAGCAATTTATAGAGCAAGCAGATATAGAGTTTAAAGTAATGGTTGTAAGGATGCTCAACAGCATGAAAAAAAGACGGAGAAATCAAAAAAGAACCAGTCAGAAATGAAGAATACAATACCTAAAATGAATAATCCACCTGAAGGAATAAACAGTAGGTTAGATGGGGCAGAAGATCAAATCAGCAACTTGGAAGAGAAGGTAATAGAAAACACACAATCAAAACAGCAAAAAGAAAAAGGAATTTTTTTAAAGATTTTATTTATTTATTTTTAGAGAGGGAAGGGAGAGAGAGAGAGAGAGAGAGAGAGAGAGAGAGAGAGAGAGAGAGACACATCAATGTGTGGTTGCTGGGGGTTCTGGCCTGCAACCCAGGAATGTACCCTGGCTGGGAATCGAAGAAAAAGGAATTTTAAAAAATGAGGGTAATTTAAGGGACATCTGGAACAACATGAAGTGTAACGTCTGCATCATACAGTTATCAGATGTGGAAGAAAGAGAGAGCGTGCGCAAAAAATCAAGAACCTATTTGAAGAAATAATAACCAAAAATTTCCCCCTAACCTGGTGAAGGAAAAAGACACACAAGTCCAGGAAGCACAGAGAATCCCAAACAACATGAACCCAAAGAGGCCCACACAAACACATATAATTAAGATGGCAAAGCTTAAAGACAAGAAGAGAATCTTAAAAGAAGAGAAAAGCAGTTGGTTACCTACAAGAAAGCTCTCATAAGATTATCAGCTGATTTCTCAACAGAAACATTTCACGCCAGAGGGGATTAGCAGTGATGGAAGGCAAGGACCTACAACCAAGACTACTTTATCCAGAAAGGTTATCATTTAAAATTGAAGAAATAAAGTTTCCCAGAGAAGAAAAAGCTAAAGATATTCATTACCACCAAATCAGTATTACAAGAAATGTTAAAGGGTCTACTTCAGGAAGAAAAAGTGAAGGAATACAGCTGGAAGAATAAAATGGCAATAAATATGTATCTATCAATAACCACTTTAAATGTGAATGGCTTAAATGCTCCAATCAAAAGACAAAGGGTAACTGCATGGATAAGAAAACAAGACCCAGCCCTGGCTGGCGTAGCTCAGTGGATTGAGCGCGGGCTGGGAACCAAAGTGTCCCAGGTTCGATTCCCAGCCAGGGTACATTCCTGGGTTGCAGGCCATAACCCCCAGCAACCGCACATTGATGTTTCTCTTTCTCTCTCCCTCTCTCTCTCTCTCTCTCTCTCTCTCTGTCTCCCTCTCCCTCCCTCCCTCCCTCCCTCCCTTCCCTCTCTAAAAATAAATAAATAAAATCTTTAAAAAAAAAAAAAAAAAAAAAAAAAAAACAAGACCCATATAATATGAAGGGGGACACCAAACAAATAAGAATTTATTTATAAAAAATTGTTTATTTATTCTCACATGTTTAAACTTCAGAATCCTTCACTGTACTCTCCATTTGATGCAATACATCTACTGAGACTTTTTTTCCCCACTGCTCAAAACAGTTTTTGAACTCATCGATTTTGATACCTTTTAGTGCTTCTGCTGTTTTTGTTTCACCTCTTCCACATCTGCAAAACGTTTCCCTTTGAGGACTTTTTTCATCTGGGGGAACTAAAAAATCTCGCCAAGAGTGAGATCGGGTGGATAGGGAGATTGGGGTACAGGGGTCACGCTGTAAAAACTGGTCAACAGTCAGCAAGGTGTGGGCAGGTGCGCTCGTAAATCGCCCATCATGAAATGGGCAAACATGTTGAAAGAGTCTTAAAAAGAAAATTCACTGAAGCCGAAAACAGCCTCTCACAACACCAGCTGGCACACTGACACAGATGGCTTCCTAGAAGACTCATCTAGCGGGGGAAGCCTGTACTACAAGGGGACCACCTCCAGAAGATAATTCCAGCGGTGTTTTGGGACCCCTCTTCTATATGCTGTCTCCAAGACACCCATCTCAGAACAAAAGATACACACAGACTAAAAGTAAAAGGACATTAAAAGATATTTCATGCAAATGGAAATAAAAAAAAAAGGGCAGACTTTCAAACAGTAGACTTTCAAACAAAGGCTCTGGTAAGAGCCCTGGCCAGCATGGCTTGGTTATTTGGGTGCCATCCTGAAAAGTGAACGGTTGCTGGTTCAATTCCTGCTCAGAGCACATACCTAGGTTGCGGGTTCGGTTCCCGATTGGGGTGTGTATGAGAGGTGTATGAGAGGCAACCCTTCGATGTTCCTCTCTCACAGTGATGTTTCTCTCCCTCTCCTTCCTCCTCCCTTGCGCTCTCTCTAAACAAAAAAAAAGGGGGGTGGCTATAGTAAGAGATAAGGAAGGACATTACATAATGATAAGTGGAACAATCTGATGTTTTCTCTCTCACATTGATGTGTCTTCCTCTAAAATCAACTTGAAAATAGTCTAAACCATGGATGAATTAACAATAAAATTGAGGAAGAAATCAAAATATATCTTGAAACATGAAAATGAGAACATGACAACTGAAACTGCGACACAGTGAAAGCAGTCCTGAGAGAAATTCATAGTAATCCAGACCTATCTCAAGAAACAAGAAAAATCTCAAATAAACTAACTTTACACTTAAAGGAACTAGAAAGTGAGCAACAAATAAAACTAAATAATAAAGATCAGAGAAGAAATAAATGAAATAGAATATAAAAAGTATATATAAAAGATCAATGAAACCAAGAGCTGGGTCTTTAAAAAGATAAACAAGAGTAACAAAATTTTAACTTACCAAGAAAAAAGAAGAAAGGACCCAAATAAGTAAAATCAGAAATGAAAGAGGACACTGACACCAATGAAATACAAAGGACTGTGAGAAAATATTATGAACAATTGGACAACCTGAACAAACTGGATAAATTCCTAAAAACATACAATCTTCCAAAACTAAATCAGGAAAAATCAGAGAATCTGAATAGACAGATATGCCTAGTGAAACTGAAGCGGTAATCAAAAAACTCCCACCACACAAAAGCCCTGGACTGGATATAGCTTCACAGGGGAATTTTACCAAACATTCTGAGAAAAACTAATACCTCTCTTTCACAAACTATTCCAAAAACTTCAAGGGAAAGGAAAACTCCCAAGCTCATTTTACAAGGCCAGCATTATCCTAATTCCAAAATCAGATAAAGACATTATAAAAAAGAAAATTATAAGTCAATATCCCTGAACATAGATGCTAAAACCCTCAACAAATATTAGCAAATCAAATACAGCAGTACACCAAAAAGATAATACACCACAATCAAGTGGGATTTATTCTAGGGATGCACTTTACACTGAAAAAGACCTCACATTTACTTAGAAAAGTGGGTGACATAGAGTGCAGCCTGTAAATTATTACTAATTATTACTAATTGAGTAACTAAGGAGAGTTACTCAACAACAGCAATATTTTAACACCAGATGTGCTTAGGTGTGGTTCATATCACAGTGAACCAAGATAGCTGGTAGAAGTTTGAAATGTTGCATGACATATAGGAACAAGCTCCAATTCAACAACAGAGAGGGAGTGACAAGATTTAAGTATACATACAAGAAATTTATGATTGTGGTGCCACATGTTTAGAAAGGGAAATGGACATGAATATATTTCAGAACAATGTATCAATACAGGTGATTTCTAATTATACACTTATTAGCATTGTTAAGTTAATAATAATTGTGACAAATATCAAATAACAGAACAGGAAGAGGTCAGTTTAATTCCTATTACAGATAGAAATAAGGTTATTATTATTGCTTTATATTGTTAATGCTATGTAACCCTATTAGATAAGCAGACTTCTTCATCAGAAACCATGGAAGCCAGAAGCAGTGGCATGACAAATTCTAAGTGCTAAAATTTAAAACACAAACACAAAAAAAACCTATAAATGAAGAAATCTGTATCCAGCAAACATATAACTCAAAAATGGAGTTCCCAAGAAAACAAAAACAGAGACTTTGTCTCTAGCAGGACTGTGCTATAAGAAAGGGTCCAGTGGAAAAGAAATGACACTGCACAGTAACTCAGATCCACACAAAGAAATAAAGAACATCAGTAAAGGTAACTACATAGGCAAAACACAAAAAAAGTATAAATTTGTTTGTAACTCTTTTCTTCTTCTAATTTAAAAGATATAAACCAATAAGTAAAACTCTCTGAGCTTAAACTGTATAAAGATATGATTTTATGCAATAATAGCAAAATAGAAAATGGAATTAATTTGGTATTAATCCAAATTATACTGTTTTAAGTTATTATCTGAATAATCGTCCAGAACAGCTGCTAAGAAAAATCTCATAACTTGAAATGAGATTCCCAAGACCCAGCAATTCAAGTCCTAGGTATCTATCCAGAAGAAATGAAAATACACCCACACAAAACTTTTACAAAATGTTTGTAGCAACATTATTCATAATAGCCAAAAAAAAGTATTTCTACCTACTGATGAATGAGTAAACAAAATGTGATATAGCCTTAAATAATGGGGTATTATTTAGCAACAACAGGGAAAGAGTTACTGATAAATGCCCCAGCATGAATGAACCTTGAAAACATGCAAAGATAAGTAAAAAACAAAAGGTTACATGTTATATGATTCCAATTATATGAAATGTCCAGTACAGGCAAATCTATAGAAACAAAATAGGTAAGTGATTGCCTAGGGCTGGAAGTACCTGCTAATGGGTCCAGTTTCTTTTTCAGGTGATGAAAATGTTCTTAAATTAAACAGTTGGTAAGGATTGTGCAATTCTGTGAAACACTAAAAACTAACCAAAATGTATGTATTTAAGGGTCAATTTTTATGGTTATGTGAACTATGTCTGAATGAGACTCAATAAAAATCACTGTCTTTTAAATAAAACATAACAACAGGACTTTTGGATTCAGTTCCAACATGTAAAGAGCTTGAATTTCATCACTTTTATCCTCACAACAAGGAAAATGGTGAACGAATTGAAAATCAACAACTCTTTGAGTCATCAGAAAACTTGAGTTCCCAAGGCAAAATGCCTCTAGGAAAATTGAAGAGACAGAAAAGACAGGGAATCAAAATATCAGGAGCTGGAGCCTCTGAAGACAGCAACTGCTGGGCATACTTTAAAAGTAACTAATAAATTGCTGGAGGCTGTAAACAAGCTTGAGCTTTAAAAGCCTTCCCATTTTAAAGAAGCCTCCACATATTCATGAGTGTTACCTTCAAGAGTTCTGCCAGTTTATTTATCATCTGGAACAATTTTCTTCCAGTTTGGGCTCCAGGAGAGGAAAAGTAGATATGCCCAGAGCAATCTGTTCACCTTGACAAAGACCTGCCTCCAAAGGAAAGTACTTTATCAGAGCCTTATTTGGCCTAGAGTAATAAGGGCAATCAGACAACTCCAGTCCCAGCCAGCCTTCCTGACTAAAGAAAGGGGAGGGAGAAAAAGATTAAAACTCTTCTGAAGATCACAGCCCAGGGATGCTGATCCAATGCAACAACTGAGATTTAATCATAGGATTATAAAACACACTTCCATTCCTCAGTACCTTATCACCACATCAACAAGGCTCCAGTATAATAACAGATGACAAGTGAGAGAGCTACAAGATACAGTCTCTAATTAAGGAGTTTCTAGGGAACCCAAACAGCTGGGAGACAACAAGGAGAAACAAAGAAATGGGAGGAAAATAAAGCCTCTGACACCTACAAACAATACAAACACCTAGCAAACATTAAACACAGCATAAATTCTAGCCAGATAATTATAAAACCTCACTGTAATGATCTATTTACCTGAGCTCCTATTATACAATAAATCATACACAGTTTTCAACAAAAAATTATACTTCATGATAGAAAGCAAGACAAATTACATTCTAAAAAGACAAAGCAAGCATCACAACCAAACTCAGATATGCAGAGATTCTGAACCTATCAAAATAAGAATTTAAGCCCTGGCTGGTGTGGCTCAGTGAATTGAGCATGGGCCTGCGAACCGGAGAGTTGCTGGTTCGATTCCCAGTCTGGGCATGTGCCTGGGTTGCTGGCCAGGTCCTTAGTAGGAGGCACACGAGAGGCAACCACACATTAGTGTTTCTCTCCCTCTCTTTCTCCTTCCCTTCCCTTCTCTCTAAAAATAATAAATGAAATATTAAAACAAAAGACAAAAAATAAAAAATAAGAATTTAATATAACTGTGATTTATACATTATTGGCTATAAGAAAAAACCAAAGCAAAATGCTAGAAACCAAAAACACTAACACAAATCAAGAATGCTTTCAATGGGCTCACCATTAGACTAAAATGCAACTAAGGAAACTACCAGTGAGTGTGAAGATTTGTTAATGGAAATGTCACAAACTGAAATGAGGGGGGATAGAATACACAACAAAGCTTGTGATACAATTATAAAAGGTGTAACATGTACATTTTGGGAATGTTAGAAGGACTGAAATATTTTAAGTAACAATGCTGAAAATTCTTCCAAAATTAATAACAGACACCAAATCAAAATCCCAAAAAACTGAGAACACAAAAGAGGTTAAAAAGAAAAATAACAAAACCTAGGTTTATTGTATTCATATTGCAAAAGCCGAACAGAAAAAAATGAAATAAGCTAAAGGAGCTAAAACAAAACAAACAAAAACAAAATTTTGAAAAAATACCTATATGAAAGAAGGATAAAAATTATATCAGACTTCTCTTCAAAAACCATACAAGCAAAGAGTATAGTGAATTATCTGCGTACTGAAAAAAGAAAACAAACAAAGCCCCTATAAATCTAGAATTTGATATACGATGAAACTTTTCTTCAAAAGGTAAGGACAAATAAATGCTTTATCAGCTAAACAAAAACTGAGGAAATTTGTTGCCAATCTGTTGCCTCGCAAGAAGTATTAAAAGTTCTTCAGCGAGAAATAAAAGATGTATGTGAGAAATTCAAATCTACATAAAGAAAGGAAGAAGTTCAGAAAGAAAAATAAAGTCTTTTACTTTTCTTATTCTAAATTGATCTCAGATAATTGTTCAATAAATAACAGTAACAATGAATTGTGACATTATGTTAATAGTTTATGAATAAGTGAAAAGATTGAGAACAATATTATAAAATGTAAGAGGGAGGAATTGATTATAATCTGTTCTAAAGCACCTGCATTACCTGGAAAGTGGTAACATGTTATTTGAAAATAGAGTTGTATTAGTTGGAATCGTCTACTACAAACTCCAGGGCAAGGACCAATGAAATTTAAAAATAAGTATAATTGATATCTTAAGATAGGAGAGAACATGCAATTATAAAATGTTCGATTAAAACCAAAGCAAAATGTTTTAAAAATAATTTTTAAAAATTAAAAATTAATGAACTTTAAAAAGAGAAGAAAACAAGATTTAAAATAAAGTAGCAAAGAACAGATGCAATGGATAGAAAATAGTTACAAATAGGGTTGATATCAACCCAACTATAACAACTGGCACTTTCAACAAGAAAGGTCTACACACACCAAGAAACTGACAGACTGAATAAAAAACATGACCCATGTTGTTGATAAGAAACCAACTTTAAATATAAAGACACAGAAAGATTAAAAGTAAAGGGAAAGAATGAAGGATAAAAACCAAATGATCATATCAATAAATGCAGAAAAAGCATTTGATAAAAATCCAGCACCCATTCACAATAAAAACTCTCAGCAAAGAGGGAACAGGGGAAACATAACTGAACACAATGAAGGCCATAAATACAAATCTACTGCCAGCATCATACTCAATGGGCAATAACTACAAATGTTCCCCTGAAGATCAGGGGAGCAAGACAGGAATGTCTGCTTTTACACCTCTTATTCAACATAGTACTGGAAGTCTTAGCCACACCAATCAGACAAGATGAAATAAAAGACATCCAAATTGGAAAGAAAAAAAATTGTCTTTATTCGCAGATGACATGATACTATATATAAAGAACACCAAAGACTTCACCAAGGGACTACTACAGTTGATAAATGAATTCAGCAAAGTAGCAGGATACAAAATTAATATCCAGAAATTAGTTATATTTTTATGCCAATAATGAACTAACAGAAACTGAAATTAAGAAAACAATCCTATTCACAATTGCTTCAAAAAGAATACAATACACAGGAATAAACCTAACCAAGGCTGTAAAAGATTAGTACTTGGAAAATTATCAGATAATGAAGGAAGAAACTGAAAGATACAAATCAGTAGAAACACATATCATGTTCATGGATAGGAAGAATTAACATCATTACAATGTCCATACTAACCAAAGTAATCTATAGATTCAATGCAATTCCTATCAAGATTCCAATGAAGTATTTAACAGAACTAAAATAAACATTTCAAAAATTTACATGGAATCACAAAAGGCCTTGCATTGCAACAGTGGTCCTGAGAAAGAAGAACAAAATTGAAGGAATCATGCTACCTTGTATCAAACTATACTACAAGGCCCTAGTAATCAAAACAGCATGGTACTGGCAATACACAGATCACTGGAACAGAACAGAGAGCCCAGAAATAAGCCCAGATCTTGACAGTCAATTAATATTCAACAGAGGAAGCAAACACATACAATTGGCTAGATACAGTTTATTGAATAAATGGTGTTGGGAAAATTGTGCAAATACATGCAGAAAAATGAAACTAAATCCCTTCTTACACCACATACAAGAATAAATTCAAAATGGATTAAAGACTTAAATGTTACACCAGAAATCATAAAATACCTAGAAGAATAACACAGGTAACAAAAGATCAGACACTGCTCATACCAATATTTTATCAATATATCTTCCCTGGAAGGAATAACTAAAGGAAAAATAAATGGGACTACATCAAACAAAAACCTTTTTGCACAGCAAAGGAAAACATCAACGAAATAAAAATACAACCCACAGAATGGGAGAACATATTCACCAATATATCTGATAAGGGGTTAATATCCAAAATTTATAAAGAACTTATAAAACAACCCACCCAATTAAAAAATGGGCAAAGGACCTTAACAGACACTTCTCCAAAGAGGACATACAGATGGCCAATAGATATATGAAAAGATGCTAAACATCACTAATCATCAAAGAAATGAAAATTAAAATCACAATGAGATATCATCTCATACATGTCAGAATGGCCATCACCAATAAACCAAAAAAACAACAAAAGCTGGACAGAATGTGGAGATAAGGGAACCTTTTTGCACTGTTGGTGAGAATGCAGACTGGTACAGCCACAGTGGAAAGCAGTATGGACATACCTCAAAAAATTAAAAATGGATCTGCCTTGTGGCCCAGCAATTCCACTTCTGGGAATATATATGAAGAAACCCAAAACCTAATTAGAAAGAACGTAAGTACCCCTACGTTCAGTGCAGAGTTACTTACAATCTCCAAGATATGGAAGCAGCCTAAATGTCCATCAGTGGTTCAGTGAATAAAACAACTAGGGGATATTTACACAATGGAATACTACTCAGTCATAAAAAAGAAGAAAGTTTTACCCTTTGCAACAGTATGGATGAACCTGGAGAACATTATATTAAGTGAAATAAACCAGTAAGAGGAAGACAAATACCATATGGTTTCACTCATAAGTGGAATCTAATGAACAAACTGAACTAACAAGCAAAACAGAGACAGACTCATAGATAGAGAGCAGGAAGACAGCTAAGTGGAGGGAGGTTAGGGGTTGGAGGAACTGAGCAAAAAGGCAAAAGTATTCATGGACATGGACAACAGTGTGGTGACTAGGGGAGGGGGTATAAATGCACTAAATGGTAATGGGAAAAATACAATAAAAAATTTTAAAAATAAAAATGCTTTGTTGAAACTTAGCTAAATTAAAAATAAATAGATAAAAGTAAAGGGATAGAGAAAGGCACACCATGCTAATACTATGTTAATCGAAACACTATATTAATCAAAGGAAGGTTGGACTAATTACACTAATTTCTAACAAAGCAGACTTCTGAAGAAGTAAAATTTTAAGGGATAAAGAGTTTTACTTAATGAGACAAGGTCAATTCTTGAAGATGATATAATAATTCTTAATGTTTATGTGCCTAATAATGAAGTGTAAAAGATGTGAGACAAAAACTTCTAGTCAAGATAGAGATGGAGGTATAGGGAGACATGCTTTGAGTCCTCCTACAACCACAAAAAGAATTACAACTAAATCTCAAAACAAATAACACCCAGAACTATCAGAAAATTGAACTGTATGGAAATCGGACAACCTGGAATTAATAGAAGCTACATTCATCCAGACAGGTAGGAGGGACAGAGATTGGGAGATTGGGGAAGAAGGGGGAGAGGCAAGGCCACAGAGGGGAATGGGCACAGCCAGTCCTATATTCACATATGGTAGATAAAAACCGAGATACCTTGGGAGAAAGCCATCCCAGCCCCAGCCAGACAGCACAGCCCATGGCTCCAGTGCCAGAGAGATAGATCCACATAATTTCTGGCTATAAAAATCAGTGGGGGTTGGAGAGGCAGAAGGACCGCTAAGTGCTGGGAGGTTAGGGGTTGGAGGGATTGCCGGATTTTCAGGAGACTCTGCTGAAAGAGCCCACAGGGTCTTAAAATGTACACAAACCCACCCACTCTGAGATTCAACACCAGGGCAACAGCTGAAAAGGTGCCAGCCACATATAGCGAGTGGATGAAGTGGCTAGAAATGGGGCAAGTGCCAGGCAAATCCCCAGAAGTCAGGCAGTGGCACAGTCCTGTCTCAAGAGTCCTCCCCTCACAGAGAGCCACAAGCACTTAAATGGGTTGCCCCACCCTGGTGATTACCAAAGGCTCCACCCCCACACAATTTACAGGTGCTTTTTACAGGAAATCAAAGCAGCTCTACCTAACACACAGAAACAAACACAGGGAGACTGCCAAATTTAGGAGACAAAGAAATATGGCCCAAATGAAAGAACAGAACTAAACTCCAGAAAAAGAACTAAATGAAAAAGAGACAGCCAACCTATTAGATGCAAAGTTCAAAACACTGGTGATCAAGATACTCAAAGAACTCACTGAGTATGGCAACAACATAAAGGAAGAAATGAAGGTCACACTAAGTGAAATAAAGAAAAATCTACAGGGAACCAACAGTGAAGGGAAAGAAGTCAGGATTCAAATCAATGATTTGGAACATAAGGAAGAAATAAACATTCAACCAAAACAGAAGAAGACACAAGAATTCAAAAAAAGCAAGGAGAGTATAAGAAAACTCTGGGACATCTCCAAATGTGCCAACATCCAAATCATAGGGGTGCAGGAAGGAGAGGAGGAAGAGTAAGAAATGGACAACTTATTTGAAAAAAAAATTATGAAATAAACTTTCCTAATTTGGCAAATGAAATAGACATACAAGCCCAGGAAGCTCTGAGTCCCAAAGAAGTTGGACCCAAAGAGGACCACACCAAGACACATCAGAATCAAAATGCCAAAGGTTAAACATAAAAGAGAGAATCTTAAAAGTAGCAAGAGAACAGCAGAAAGTTACCTACAAAGGAGTTTCCTTAAGACTATGAGCTGATTTCTCAAAAGAAACTTTGCTTTCTTTTGAAGCAAGAAGGGACTGGCAAGAAGTATTCAAAGAAATAAAAACAGGGACCTTCTATCTAGATTACTGTATCCAGAAAAGCTATCATTTAGAATGGAAGGGCAGATAAAGTGCTTCCCAGACAAGGTAAAGCTAAAGAACCACCCAGTCTTTATTACAGGAAATGTTAAAGGGAACTATATAAGAAAAAGAAGATCAAAACTATGAATATTAAAAATGCCACAAATTCACAACTATCAACTGAAAAGAAACAAACAACAAACAAACAAACAAAAAACCCCTAAGCAAACAATCAGAACAGGAACAGAATCATAGAAATGGAGATCACATGGAGGGTTATCAGCTGAGAGGGGGAAGGGAGAGAAGAGGGGAAAAGGTGCAGGAATTAAAAAGCATAATTGTTAGGTCCAAAATAGACAGGGGGATGTTAAGGATAGTATATGAAATGAAGAAGCCAAAGAACTTATATGCATGACCCATGGACATGAACTAAGGGGGCGGATAGCAGGAGGCAAGGGCAGGTAGTGGGCAGAGTGGTGCCATGGGGGAAAAAGTAGGACAACTGTAGTAACATAATCAATTACATATACTTAAAAAAAAAGATGTGAGACAAAAACTGATAGAATTTCAAGGAAGAATAGTTATAGCCACTATTGTAACTAGAGAAACCAACAAGCCTGCATCAGTGTCTCCTAGACAAAGCAGGCAGAAAACTAGTAAGGATACAGTCAAACTCAACAGTGCTGTCAATCAACTGGATTTCATTGACATTTGCAGAATACTTCATCCAATAGCAGCAGAATACACATTATTTTCAAGCTTACAAAAACATTCACCAAGACAGACCATATTCAGGATCTTAAGACAAATCTTAACATATTTTAAAAACTGATATAATACAAAGCATGCTCTCAGACCACAACAGAATTAAACCAAAAATCAATTAAATGATAGCTAGAAAGTCTTAAAGAGCTATTATAAAAACAAACAAAAAACTATGGACCGATATCTCTCATAAAAATAGACATAAAATATCCACAACAAAGTATCAGCATATCAAATCCAACAATGTTGGAAGCAAACACTACAACCAAGTGGGATTTATCCCAGTATGCAGAGCTGGTTCAACATTTGAAAATCAATTAATATAACTTATTTCATCAACATGCTAAAAAAGAAAAATCCTATGCTCATAACAACAGATGCAGGGAAAGCACTTGAAAAAATCTCACACACTTATTCATGAATAAAACTCTGAGTAAACTAGGAATAGAGGGGATCTTTCTCATCTGAACAAAGAACACCTACAAAAAACCTACAGTTAACATCATACTTAGTAGTGAGACACTAGATGCATTCCCACTAAGGCTGGGAAAAAAGGAAAGATGTCTCCTCTCACCACTCCTATTCAATACCATAATGCAAGTCCTGTAACCCAAAGAGATGAGATAAAGAAATAAAAGGGTTACAGATTGCAAAGGAAGAAATAAAACTGTCTTTGTAGCAGCTGACAAGAATATCTTTATAGAAAATCCCAAAGAATTGACAAAGCACTCTTGGAATTAATAAGGGATTACAGGAAGGTTATAAGATGCAAGGTTAATAAGCAAAAGTCAATCACTATATATTAGCAGTGAACAATCAATCTGAAATTTTTTAAATGGTGTGCCAAGCAAGTTATTTTATAGATATCAACATGCTGATTCCAAAGGTTACACGAAAAAAGCAAAAGATTCAAAACAGCAGACACAATACTAAAGGAGAACAAAGCTGAAAAACTGACACTACCCTACTTCAAGACACACTATAAAGCTACAGTATTCAAAGACCACACAATATTAGCAAAAGAATAAACAAACAGATCAATGGAACAGAACAGAAAGCCCAAAAATACACCCACAAAAATACAGTTAACTGAATTCTGACAAAGGAGCAAAGGCGACTCAATGGAGAAAGGAGACTTTTCAACAAATGGTAATGAACAAATAGATACCCACTTGAAAATGTGAATATAGACACAGACCTTATACCTTTCACAAAAAAATTAACTCAAAATGAACCACAGACCTAAAAATAAAACACAAAACTATAAAATGCCTAAAAAGTAGTGGAGAAAAAAATTTAGTGACCTTGGGTTCTGCTGTGATTTTTTAGACACAAAATGGAAGGCAAGATCTGTGAAAGAAAAATGGAAAGCTGAACTTAATTAAATTTAAAATTCTTCAAAGGATAGTGATAAGAGCCCTGACCAGTTGATTCAGTTGGTTGGAGTATCATCCCAGAACCAAAAGGTTGCAGGTTCAATTCCCCAGTATGGTGCGTATGGGAGACAACCAATCAATGCTTCTCTCTTGCATAGATGTCTCTCTCTCTCTCCTTCTCTCTATACAGGCAATGAAAAAAATGTCCTTCAGTGAGGAGTTAAAAAAAAAAAAAAGACAGTGTTAAGAGAATGAAACAAGTCACATATTAGGAGGAAATCTTTGCAAAACACCTATCTGATGAAAGATTTGAATTCAAATATACTAAGTTGTCTTAACTCAGTAAGAAAACAACCCAATTAAAAAGTGGGCAAAACATTTGAACAGATACTTTGCCAAAGATCTACAAAATGGCCAAATAAGCATATAAAAAGATGCTTAATATCACATGCCTTTAGGGAATTGGCAAATTAAAACAATGATGAAATACCACTACCCACCTATTATAACTGTTAAAAACAAACAAACAAAAGTACCCCAAGACACCAACTGCTAAGTGAGGATGCGAAGCAACAGAAACTCTCATTAATTGCTGGTAGAAATGCAAAATGGTATAGCCACTTTGAAGACATTCGGCAGTTTTTTACAAAGTTAAATTTAGTCTTATCATATGACCTAATAATCATGCTTATAGGCATTTACTCAAATGAGCTGAAGACTTATGTCCACACAAAAACCTGCACATGAACGTTTATGAGAGCCTCGCTCATAACTGTCAAAAACTAGAAATAACTAAGATGTTTCTCAATAGGATAAACAGTGGTACATCCATATAATGAATTATTATTCACTGATAAAAAGGATCTATGAAGTCATAAAAAGACATAGAGAAATTTTAAATGTATATTGCTAAGTGAAAGAAGACAGTCTGAAAGGTTATGTACTATGTAATTCCAGTTATCAGATCTTGCAAATGTAAAATTTTGGCAACAGTAAAAAGATCAGTGGTCACCAGGAATCTGAGGATGGAGGGTAGTGGGAAGAGGAAGTACGAATAAGTGAACCAGAGTTTTAGGACAGTGAAACCATTCAGTATGATACTATAATAGTAGATACCTGACATTATGCATATGTCAAAACCCATAGAACTGTTCAACAAAGAGCAAACCTTCATGCAGCCTATGGACTTGAGTTAATAATAATGTCTCAATATTGGTTCCACAATTATAAAAATGTACCACACTAACACAGGATATTAATAAGGGAAACTGTGGAGGACAAAGGGGTACACGGGAACTCTCTGTAGTATTTAATTCTCCTGTAAATATAAACTCACAATCGGCATAAGCTGGAAACCCAGTTTTTCAGCTGATAAAGGAATGAATAAACTGTTGTGCATCCTTACAATGGAATACTACTCAGTAATAAAAAGCAATGAACCACTGGTACAAGCATCAACATGTATTAATCTCAAATGTACTATGTGAAATGAAAGAAGTCGGTCTCAAAAGGTTATGTACTTTACATACTACATAGTTCCTTTTATATGTCAGTTTTGGAAAAAAAATCTGTTAGGAAGGTAAGAAAAATGGTGATTGCAGGACTCTATGCATTAGTCAAAACTCACAGAACTGTACAAACAAAAAAGGTGAATTTTCTTGTATGTTATTTAAAAAAAAATGTTTAAAAAGATTATACTCCAATAAAAAAGCCACACATGAAAATAAACATGAAAAATGTGACCTCACTAGTAATAAAAGAAATCCTTCTTAAGATGGCAAACCATTTTTTGCTTAATATATCCCAAGAAAAGAATCATGGATATATGCAAAAATATCTACAAGAATATTTAATGCAATGCTATTTGTCATATAAAAACCAGGGCTAATCTATATGCAGGGCAGTAAATCACTGTATATGTGTACATTTAAATTACATATGAAGGCCCCATGCAGGCCTTGTCCACTATGCAAACTGGATGGCTACAGGCAGACATGGCCCTGCAACTGAGGAGCCATACCACTTCAGCCAGGCCCTGCTGGAATCTAAGAAGCCTTAAAAACAAAACAAACCTACATGGTAATTATAAATGCCACTAAAAAAGTTATTTAATAAAATGTAAAGATATTTAATAATGAGGGGGAATGCATGCTGTAAAACATCTTGTACATTTGTTGGAAAGGTAAACTAACAATGTTTTCCAAAAGGGTAAATATGGAGGATAGATATAAAATAATTCATTTAGCAATTTCAAAAAGACTGGTAAGCTAGACATTTTTGTCCTATAGGATTGGAGTTAGTTTTTAATTTACTAGATAACGCATTTAACCAGTACCTTATCTGAAATTCAAAAGCAGTTCTACGACTGTGATTTCCTAACACACACTTTTATAAATTTCAGATGTAAAGAAAATTTCAAATTATACTAAATGTTGCCTCCTCAGCAGGCATTCATCTAATGGGCATAAAGGTCATCTATCAAATTCCTTGCTTGATGTTTAATTTTAAATATTAAAATTCTGAATAGTTTCTTCATGATACTCAAGGTACAAGTGGGACCTTGTCTTACAAGACTTAAAAGTCACCTAACACCTTCTGAAATAAAATCTTTTATTTCTGCAGAATGGCATCATGAATACAATGACATGACACATTAAGAGCTCTAAAAGACCACTGGCATGTATGTGGATGTGTGCCTGTGTGTGTCCTTCTCTCTCTTCCCCCAGCCCCTTGTCAAGACACTTTGAGTACAGTATTTTCTCCATGAGCACCTTTGCCGCACAACTAATCTTGCCATACAAGATAAAATAACTGCTTGACAACTTGGTTTGCATTTGGTGGACAATGTATTTAAGTAGGTTGTCAGCTTGGTTTAATTTCTCCATTGACAAAGTTCTCACAGTATTTCCACTTTTATATTATATAAATCTTAGTCTCATAGTGGTCTATACAGTGACAAGAGTAGACCTAGTTGTCTTAAAATAGTGGATAACAACCAAGCATAAAGCCATGTAGCTGCAAAGCTACATGTAAAGCTTAACTGCATCCTATACTACAAAATAACACACCAGTTTGCAAATCCTTCAGTGAGCAGTTATTCTTCCCACCTATCAACACCAAAAGTTTACCAAGCTATGGCAAATATAAAAGAGGTAGCTCCTAATTCACAGGTTGTTAGAGAGCATTAATTATCAATTCTTTGGTTGGAAACTGACACCTCTCAATGAAGACATTTTAGCAAAAAAAGAAAAAGTGTGATGCCGAACAAGACAAATCAATAAACAAAAAAATATATATATACATATATATATATATACTATTAACAAAAGACTTCCAAGACTATGTATTTTCATTTTTTGTTATAAAGTCCTTAAATTTTGATATTTTCAAATTTCATTCCATCTTTTTAAACATCCCTCTTATTTTTTGTTCTTTTATGGCGAAATTGTCTTACGGCCAATTAGTTGTGCATCAAAAACACTTGTGGGAAAAATGCTTCTGGAGCCCTGGCTGGTGGTGTGGCTCACAAACCAAAGGGTCTGTGAATCTTTGAGTGTGGCCTGCGAACCAAAGGGTTGCCAGTTTGATTCCCAGTCAGGGCACATGCCTGGGTTGCAGGCCAGGTCCCCAGTGAGGGGTGTGGGAGAGGCAACCACACACTGATGTTTCTCTCCCTCTCTTCCCCTCTCTAAAAACAAACAAACAAACAAACAAACAAACAATCTTTAAAAAATGCTTATGGGGAAAATAACTAGAACCAGGACAGTTACCTGTTACTCACAAGCTACCCATAAACATTTAAAGAAGATATGAACATACACTTTCTTTGTGTGGAAGAAGGAACATATAACTACTTTCAAACATTAAAAGGAGACTGCTGATATATATTCAACTGGTTCATAAAATTAACCTAAAAACATGTCATCAAAAGTTATGAATGCTCCTGTGAAAATATTTCAATCAAGTTTTTAAAACATGCATATTTCAGGGTTAAAAGAAAAAAGCAATCACTAACCAAAAAGGTCTAAGAACTTATAAAAAGCAAACAAAAAGAAAGTAATTGTCTAGAGTGTCAAGGTTCTGAAAGATCACAAATTATGACAAAGCAGGCAGATAAACTTTACTTGATCACTGTATTGGCCTTCCCCACCCTCCACCCCCACCCCCGTATTTTATATGATGTTTAGACATCTTTAAAAGCTTTTTGGCCAGGGAGAGACTGCTGATCCCAGGACTAGCCCTTTCTTAGAGACACAAAAGGTCTTGTTTGGGAACATCTCTTTCATATACGTACAAACCAACCAATTCCAAGTGAACAGCCCCAGCGGTCTCCTTATCTACCTCACACACAGATGCACACAAGCAAGTATTTCACTTGCCCTAAATCATTCCAGGACCAGGTACCAGACTACCAGAGACCACTCCAATAGCCCAAACACCACTGGAATTATTCAAACATGCCAATCCTAAACAACTAAGCCAGCTCTGCCTTGTCTTTCCCTTTAAACTCCAATAAACACTCTTCCTCTCACTCCTGTCTTCTGCCACCTGTCCAAAATCTGGCCCTTCCCCTGTGACCGAGTGGCATGCAAGACACCTTTCTGGGGCCTGTGAGTATAATAAACTTCCTTCCAAGCCTCGTTCTTATTTCCTCCTGTGGCCACAACTTTACCATACCACATCCTACACATACATTCATATAACAGCCACTATTAATGTACAAAGTGCAAGAATATGCTTACCCAAAATATTACAGATTAAGCAATAATCACTAGATGATTATCTGAACCAACAGAATTAAGGTAAATAATTTATAACTGAAGTACCAAAATGAAAATTCTTTTTCTCAGTGTTATCATTCAAATACAGATCATTTTGATTTCTTTTCTGTGATACAAATTTTGTTTCAATTCTAATTCTATGCTGACAGGAAAGCAGCTACTTATTTCTCTATATACTGCACTATCCTACCCCCATTTCTCCCATAGCAGAAGGATCACTGAAAGCAAAAAATTAACAGGTTTTACTTTCATTTAAAAGTCCACAACAATATACAACAGTCAGTTGCATAATTCTGCCATTGCTTCTCAGAGAGCTATATAAATACATAGTACCTTAAATTAAGGCCTGGTTATATATACTAAAATGGACTTCAAGAGCCTATTCATCCATCTTGCCTTTTAATACTTAATACAATAAAACTCTAAGTTCAACAAAAGCATACTATTAGTTTGAGTTCCTCTAAAAACTCTTTGTTAACTAATCTCATCTGCAGTTAATTACTGCAACAAATAAATATAACTTGGTTTCCTGACTTTTTAAATAGCCCCATTATAGTATAAATAGAGGGTAAGGAGAAGAATTTATCACATTATATATATAAAACAAACCCTACTTTTCACCTCATAGGGACTAAATTATTTATGACTTTAATAAAGTAAAATTTTTGTTTAATAAAGTTCTTTACATTGCAATCTACATTTAAAATTCTTCCTATTTTTCAGCATGTCCTTATAAAATTATGAACAATAAAAAGCAGCAATTCTAAATCATGCAAATCAGTTAGTAAGCAACTGCTTCAAATTTCAATTTTATAAACTTTGCATTCATATACCAAGTGACATGTACCTATAAAACTATGGAGACTGGGGTGTATTTTACTATTTTTCAGCAATAACATTTTTCTTCACAAGTGCTATAACTTAAAATTTACACTGGGTCTTTAAGATTTTTTCATAAGAAGTCTCCATTTTTTAACTTAAGTGTGAAAATGGTGTTTGTATTTGCATCACATAAGAATTAAAGAAAAATGAAAAATTACATCAGAAATAAAGACAAACTAAATGCAAGAGTATACAGATCCCACAAGAAAATATGGAACAAAGTGGAGGGAATTTTTAATAAACAAAGAAGGAAAAAAAAAGGATTTGTGAACAAATGAAATAGAAGTTAGGCAAAGAAGGTCCAACACACACTCATAATTGGAGCTCCCCCACCCCCTAGAAACCTATATAATGATACAGGGAAAATACTGAAAACTTTTCTGAAATAAAAGAGGGCTATTATTTAATGCCATATATAAAGGTTAACAAGACATAATCAAGTACTGGTACTTAAAAAAAGAAAAGAAAAATCTTTTCACAGCATGTAAGCAGAACACCAAGTTTCACGTAAGGGGTAAAAAAGGCACAAGACTTTGACAATAACAATGCATGTCCAAGTCCGCAGAGCTCACAAGAAAATGTAAGCCATGGGTTTTATACCCAAAGAAACCTTCAAATATAATGGATATAATGTTCAAAAACAAGTATGTTATAAACCAGAAAGGACTTAAATAATATTGTCCCCATGAGCTCTCCAGTAAAGAAAGAGCTTCAGACAATCAAAATACCCTACGAGAAGCTTTGCAGTAAGATCTGGTGGTGATTGTTGAACATACTGAATTTAGAACTAACACCAAATGATGAGGTAACAGAATTCTGTATAGATATACAATAAGAAAATAGAGACGGGCGAGTTACCAAAAAAGGAATGAATTATCGATACACTGGACTACCTAAAATGAATCTCAAATGTGTCACACTAAGTGAAAAGAACATCATACTCAAAAGGTTTTATTTATATGACATTCTAGTTTGAAAAGGAAAAATTACAGGAACAGAAAACAAGTAAGTGGCTGCCACGAGTTAGGGGTAGAAGGAGGATTTGAGATTATTAAGGGGCAACAAGAGAGACTTTTGAGAGGTAAGGAACTATTCCATATCCTAACTATGGTGGTTACTACATGATTATATTTCATTTGTCAAAACTCACAGAACTATACATGCCACCCTCCAAATGTGAATTTTTGCATTTAAATAATAAGTTTTCAATGTCAAAAACATAGATACCGAGGAAGAGGGAGGGAAGGGAAGGTAAAGAGGTTACTAGCTAATTCCATTACTGCTCATGACCGAGAGTAATTTAAGAGGGGACTGCAAGGTGTTAGTACAAAAGTAACTTTCTAAATGTTAAAACATACTAACCCCAAATACAGCAATGAAAATAAATCACATTATTAAAAAAAATTCAAAAGTGTCAAAAATGTTTCAAGTTTCTTCCATCTTCAGTTAAGCACTTCCCTTATCTAGAAAATCACCAGTTATCTATATGTTCAGAGTTTTCTGTGGTATTATATACTTATATTTTCAAAAGAAAGTAATAGAAAGATAAACCAAGAACTGTATGATTCCATTTATAAACTACTGCAGTAACGGCAAAACTATAGAAACAGAAGACCACTCAGTGGTTGCCAGGGGCTGGAGATGGGGAACAACAGTCTACAAAGTGGTATGGAGGAATTTGGGAAGGAATTTGTGTGATGAAACTGTTCTACATACTGACTGTGGTGGTAGTTACATGAATGTACACATCTGCCAAAACTGAGACCCACACGCTAAAAATGATAAATGTTACTGTATGTAAAATATACCTAATTTTTATAATGGGGTAAAAAAGAATGAGGGATCCTGGCAACAAAGAGATAAGACTGAAAAATCAGAAAGGAGTTAGAAAACAAATCTTCAATGAAGGACCCTGCTAAGAAGCTGTAATCATAGAACTAGCTCAAACTGGCCCTATCAGGTTTCCCACCAAGATACTGAGTTTTCAGAGACAAAAGAAAAAAACCTCAAGTCATGCAGGGGAAGCATGCTACAGGAGAATTTTGACTTCCTACTACACCTGGAAATAAAGTCCATCCCATCCCACCCTATATCCCACCAAAAGACCAGGGCATAACTGAACCCTTCAGAAATGAAGTCTCTGTTGTCCAAAAGATCTGGTGCTGAAGCCCCTACCTTGCCTTACCATAAACAACCAAGTTCTAAAGCCCTCCTACAGAAACCTGACCTGCCAGCCCTTAGGCGTATCAGTCTGTTCCCTTTAACCTCTTAAATGTCATCCCTAACCCTGGATGAGGGAAACAGATTTGAGCTCTGCCTCCTGTCTCCTGGCCAGTTGACTACGCAATAAAGCTTTTTTCTTTTCTCAAAATCTGGTGCCATACTTTGGGCTTCTATCTGTGTCAGGGAGTGAGCCCTTGCTCAGTAACAAAGTTTTAGATTTTATTCTCAAAGCAGCAGGTGTACTAAATGATCTCAAGAAGGGTACAATCACAATTCAGTTCTGTATCTGAAAGACCACCAACAACAGTTATAAAAGGGACTAAGACGAAATCAGGGAGCAACTGGGAGACCAATGAACCAACCACCTTAGTAATTTAGGGGAAAAATTACCAAGCCCTGACCAAGGCAGAAGCTGTAGGGAGGGATAAAGCAAAAGCAGGAAATTTCTCAAGTTTCTAGCACTACTGTAACAAGTAACCAAGCTAGTACTGAGAAACAGATTTTAGACAAACTACTACTAATGCCAGTGGAATATTCAAAAGCAAACATCTGGTTAGACATATTGGTCTGGAGGCCAGGGGAATAGCCTGAGAAGCAGTTTAAATTTGAGATTGATTCATCAAAGTATTTGCAGTCATGAAAATATAAGGTCAAGATCATGCAAAGGTAGAATATGTGGAATGAAAAGTAAAAAAGAACCCTGGGAACCATCCTGTACAACACCAGCATTATGGGGGTTGAAGATATATTGGAGTATAAAAAGAAATGGCTTACTGAGTATGCAGCAGTAGAGTTAGAAATGATTACAATCATCTGCCTATTTCAATCTGGGTCTCCAACCACTTTATCCTTGACTTCTCTGATTTTATCTTTGGCTTGATCACCCTGGGAAAACTGAGGCAGTTAAATAAAGTTATCATTGAATTCCAAGTTTTCACTTTCTATTGTTGACATGTGAGATTACTCAGCAAATAAAGAAGAATAAATTATTGAATACACTTATTTTGTAAATTAAACACAGAAGAAACAGTAGGAGGGATTAAACGATTCACTTCAAATATGGATCAACTTACTGCAACACAGAGCCTAAGAAGTTTATCTTGGTTGCTGAACAAATGCCTCTGTGGATGCTTTAAAGGACCTCTGATACCACACTGAAGTTATCAGAAAATACCATAGAAAAATACAATGGTTATTTTGTTCTTAACCAGAGATATGTACCAATATTCCCCAAGGAGCTTTCCTACAATGCTTATCTTGCCCAAACTCTCTTTCTAAAAAAAATACTGATTTAGGAATGTTCAGCGTGAGGCCCAACTACTATATTTTTCATAATCACATACATAATTCTGACGTACACAAGCATACAGGCACATGCCTGAGCGCGCGCACACACACACCAATTCCAAGCTGTAAAGCAGTGATATAAAACCTGGTTCCAGGATCTACACGGAGTTCTAACTGGAAGTTTCTAAACCACATCCTAATCCCTCAGAATTGCCTCCAAATAAGAGGATACAAATATACATTTCCCTGATGTAAGCCTGAATTCCTAAGCCCCGACTCCTATAAAATGCCAAGAATTTTTTGGCTTTGGTAAAAGCTTTAAGATTTAACTTTTCACCAGAGTTCAGAAAAATACAGGGTAAGAAAAGGTGTGAAAAACGTGTCCCTATCTCTTTATTATTTAATTCCAACTCCAATTTGTCCATTTTAATGACAAAATACTAGAAAAATTTGGTTAATTTCACCAATTCAAATGTTAGTTTCAACTACAATCTAACCAAAATCAGATCCAACCTGCTATACTGAAATATTCAGATTCCACTTCCAATTAGAAAAATTTCCAAGATTCCTATTATTACATCATAGACATTATGAATTAAAACAAAAATGATTACCCAAGAATAGCAAAAACTTTTCCACCACAATTCACACTTACCCATCTCTTCCCTTACTGACAATTTTTACTTCAAAATAATAAATTCCACAGGCTGCTGGTATTGGATGTGTGGCACGAACTGATGCTGCATCTTTTGGGGTTTTGCCATGACCTGCATACAAAACAGAAAGGAAAAAAATCAAATGAGATATTCAAATGAGAATCTAAACAATTCAGGAACAAATGTAATTTATAGAATAATATATACATTCCTGCTCCCATCAGCACAAATCATTAAACACTCAATGATGATCACAATTAATCCAATATGCAAAATAGCCCAAGTTAGCCACAGAACTCTTCACACATTATTAGTTTTAATAAAATTTCAGAATCTGAATACACTGAACCTAGCAGTCCTTTATGAAAATTAAAGTATTTTAGGGAAGACTGTTATCTTGAAGAGAAAAAAGGCTGAATTTGAAGAACGTAATATAATCTTAATTTTATTAATATAAATTTGCATATCATTTATACAATTTCTAAACAGCCCTGATTGGTGTGGCTCATCGGACTGAGCGCCAGCTTGTGAACCAGAGTAGGAAGTTTGGCTCCAACTCTTATCAGGGTACATGCCTGGATTGCGGGCATGTGAGAGGCAGCCACACACTGACATTTCTTTCTCTCTTTCTTCCTCCCTTCTCTCTAAAAATAAATATTTTTTAAAATAAAATAATAATTTTTAAACAACACTATTTTGCCAAATGGCCTTTTTCAACTGAGAAGCATCTATGTCACATAATATATTTTTAAGTGAAATTTTATACAATTAGACTGAGTTGGCAAAAGAACTTTATGACTTTAAGAATTTACAATTTTCTTCTTTTAATTCTATACAAAGACATATTTATAAAAATTTCCTTAGTCAATTACAGCCTGAGAAATAGCTAACCTCTAGTTGTATTTTCTCTCTTTTTTAAAGAAATATAACACCATACCATTGCTGACATCTTTAGAAAATCCTTTAGATAGTGGCTTTTAAACTTCTCAAATTAGCTAGTCCTCATTTTAACCCCAAAGGGTTTCCTTCACTCACAGTCCCTTTCCCTGTCCCTCATTCAAGACACAAATTACCTTGAAAGACAGCATGTGAACAAGAGTAAGTAAGCAAGAGAAAATATACCTATAAAATCAAAGAAGAATAAAGACGGAAGCTGAAGTAGCTGGTTAAAAAGTACTCAAAGAGAGTGAGTGAGACAAGTTTCCACAATCCCCAAAGGTTTGGATGAGAAACAATAGTTTAAATCACTATTCAGGTGTTCTAGTTAATACGCTGCACCCAATACAATCTTATGTCATTAACCTTTTGGTCATACAATAACAATACATTCATAGGGAGCAGAATTCCCCTCCTCAAATTTACTACGATTGTTTAAAACAAAAAAACCTTAAGTCACAAATTATATCTTAGCCACACAATAACCATCACAAAGCAATAAGATCATATCTTTCCTTACCATACACTTTACCAAATTATCAATGCATACCCTATCATTAAACAGTTGAGTTTACACTTGTAATGCAAACTAGCCTACATTTACTTGGTCCAAAAGAAATTGCTGAACTCAATCACTCCTATTACCAGGAAAACTTGTGTCCATAGATCTCTTATGTATGTGTTATGAACAGAAGTGACCACTGGGCGGTGATAAACTTGGCTAAGAAGATAAAAATGGAAGCAGCAACATACAAACACCCATAAAACTGCTTTAACACATTTAGGAAATAGATTTACACTGAACTAAGCAGAAAAAAAATAACAGCACAAATCTGCAGGATGACACCAATAACTTTTTGAAAATAGATATTTAGTAAGTTATGGTTTTAGCAAAATATTTTTCAGTAAAAATGTTAAAATAATTGATTAGCCTGGGAAAAGGTCATGTAAATTAAATGTATTTAAAATTTTTAGACAGCTAAAAATAAATCCAAAGAAAAATCTAATTAATCCTGGAGTCCTAAATCAACTAGCTTTTGTATTTGGTTTTTGTTTTTTTGTTAGGAAAGTGACCAAACTTTTAGGAATAAGGTAATCTCAAGATGTACTTAAATAACAACAATAAATGGTAATAGTTAACATACATTTAATACTATGTAAAAGGCACTGTTCTAAGGGTATTACATTTATTAACTTATCATGCAAAACAACTTATGAAGTAGTTATCATTTATTTCACAATTGAGGAAATTAAGCAAAAATAAAACAGCTCAAGGTCATACTGATGTGTAAGAATTCCAAACCAGTATCTGTGCTGGGATTTAAATGCAAGAAGCCTGATCCAGTGCAGCTCTGTATCCACAGGAAGGATTTAGTTACAATGAGCATTCTGGGATCACTTCACATGTATTCCCATGTCCTATCCTTGCTCCTTCTTTGGGAAAAGAGAAAGAAAATATTTAGATTGCACAATTTCTCAAAGTATTAGGTGCTTTTGTACAGATTTTTCTCATTCAACATCTGTGAAATAGGTATTATTTAACCTCGTTTTTTTAAATGGTAAAATTCTTACTTAGGCTATATAACTATCCAAATTAGTAGACTTGTGTTAAATCCATGTATGAATTAAAATCCTCTACATTTTTCTATTATCTAAAAATAACAGAAAACTACACAGTCATAAATCTTCAAAATTCCTTTATATTCATTATGCTCTACTAAGCCATTGTAGAAAAATTCTGTAGATGTTAAAAGAATGTTTCATTTTTAAATTAAATTTATATTTAAAGACAGGAAAAAGTTTAGATGTAAAAGTTTTCATATACTTCTTAGGTGAGACTAGTATTATGAGACGGAAGGGCCTATTTCTAATAATGTTCATCAGCAGGAATTTTATTACCTTAAATTCCGTGATAACCAAAGTACAACCTCATACTACCAAAGTGTAAACTTTACACAAAATCTTCAATACTGAGTGTTTTCTACATGGTTCAAGAAGAAAATACATTTACTGCCTCAAAACTCATAGGCTAGCAAGGTTAGCTCATTCTATTAAACAATCTGTTGACTGCATTTCGCTGAAAAAGGAAAGAGTCTGAATAAAGCCACTCCATCCCCCTCCATTCTCCAACATGCTGCCAAGTGCCTTTCTGGAAATATAAACAGCCTTGCTTGTGCCATTACCCCTCAGAACAACTAACATTCCTTCTAAAAAATCCTCCCATTCAGCCTAGGAAAAAGATAAACTTCTTGAAAACCTTGTTTGATCTCACCCTCCCCCTGCATTTTCTACCTCCAGTCTTTCAGCTCCAACCACATTCACCAAGCCTGTCTTTGCTCCATGCAATTCCTTGGGGCAAAGCTCGGAAAGCTCTGTCCCTTCCTTGTCAGCCTAGTTAGGTCCCACTCATCATTTAGATCTCAGCTCAAGCCTTCCTCAATTATCCTTTCTCTAACCTCTGACTTGGCCTAACCTTTTTTATATGCCATCATAGTGACACACATCTCTCCCACACAGTATTAACACACTTAACACTCATTTGTGATTATTTTACTGTTTTTTTTATTTTAATTCTCAAACATTTTTGCATTTTAATTTCTACTAACATCCACCCTAACTTCAGTTATTCCTTCCTGGAGCCACACTCTGATCTCATGAAACTATTCCACCTCAAAAATATTAAATTCTCAAAAAATCTGTTCTGCTACAAAACATATTTCTTGAATACAAATGAGCTGGTATGCACTTGGTAAATATAGGAATGATGTCAACATAATAAAGTCATCTAGTTTGTAACACAGTTCTCCCCAGTACATTAATGAATTAAAGAGAAAAGTTTAGCAATATACAAAGGTCCTAAGCCAATGAAGACTGGGATTCCTACATATAAAGCCATCTGGGAACATTCAAGTGCAGTACAGATCAAAAAGTGCTAAGATATTTCCTCTTTCATTATACCTGCATGGGTTCATACATCTCATGCATATTTATTTTATACTTTGGGTTATAATTCAGTATTATTGGGTTGGCTGAAAAGTCTGTTGTTTTTTCTGTACGATGACTCTACTAATGCTTAGCTGTCTTTAACTTCATGCAAAACAATTTTGTTGGATTGTATTGTGACAGCTGCTGTCATGTCGGTGTGCATTAAAAAAAAAACAAACAACTTACCAAAACTGGTGATCTTTTGTGCAGCCATTTTAATACTGAAGATGGAAGAAAATAAGCAATATTTTTGGTGTATCATGCTTTATTATTTTAAGAAAGGTAAAAATGCAACTAAAATGTAAAAAAAGATTTGTGCAGTGAATGGAGAAGGTGCTGTGACTGATTGAATACGTCAAAAAATAGTCTGCAAAGTTTCTTGGTACTACTGACATTTTGGCCAAATAATTCTTTGCTATGGAGTTGTCTTATGCATTGTAAGATGTTTAGCAGCACCCCTGGCCTCTACCCACTAGAAGCCAATAGTGAGAGATAGCTGACATACTCAAAATACCCAAATCAATAGTTATTGGTGAGATGAAAAAATGTGTCTTTTACAGAAAAAGCTATCGCACTTTTTGGCCAACCCCATACTGGGGGGGTGGGGGGGGGCGGGGGGAGGTTTACTCACGCTGTTCCCCCTTGGGCTACTGGAAATTTTTTCAGTTGGTTCCTCTACCATTCTGACATATTTCCAATTATGTTTTTTTGTTTTTGTTTGTTTCTTTCTGGCACTACAAGATGCTACCATTATTTTATGCCCCAGTCCTAGAATGAGCGATTTCTCCAAGCAGCCCTGACAAATGGCATTAGAACCCAATCTCTAGGTAGTGTGCTAGTTGTTATGGAGATACTACTACTTTCAGGCCCCCTCATTGACAAGGGCAAGGAAATATGTTTATATACCAAACCACTATATATACACATACCCGTATTTCCTTATGTCATTTTTCTGCCGATATTAAACTAAACATGAGTTCCTAGCAGTATCTCCAACTCTAATCCATTATCACATGGATCACTCTAATCTTTCCCTTTGCTTATCTGTACAATTCTACTCCAATGGTAAGAAACCTAGCTTCCATCATCTGCCATCCATTAATTTAATTGCTTAATTCCACTGTAAGTATATAGCAGTATCAGAATTGTTAACTCGTATCCCCACAGAATATGTATGAGTTTATCAACAGGAGTTCAGTGCTTATGTAGTTTCTTTTACCTTTGGTTTTACAGACTCCGCTGATTTCCAAAGTTACTTAGGTCAGCGCCTTGCCCTTTCTCTGAAACTGTTTCATACATTTGTAAAAGATTATGTTGTCACGTTCTACATTCTACCCTGGGATTTCCCCCTCCCTTCTAAATGATTTTTAAATTTGCATACATTAAGGTTCACTCTTAATGCTGTAAAATTCTATGGGTTTGATAAATAAATACAGTGTCATGTAGCCACAATTACAGTATCACTCAGAATACTTTCAATAACCTAAAACCTGCCCTGTGCTTTTGCTAATCCCACCCATTCTCCCTCCCTTCAATTGAATCTAAAAAAACAAGCAAGAAGAACAGAGACAGAATCACTGTTGCAAGATGGGAGGGTGTTTTGGGGAAATGGGTGAAGAGGTGAGAGGATTAAGTACAAATAGGTAGTTACAGAATAGCCATGGGGATGTAAAGTACAGTATAGGAAACAGAGTGGCCAAAGAACTTACAGGCCTGACCCATGGACATGAACAATGGAGGGCAGTCCAAAGGGGAAAAATTTAGACAACTGTAATATCATAATCAATAAAATATAATTCAAAAAAGATCCATGTGCCTTTGTGTGCATAAATAGCTCATTTCTTTTTATCTTTGAATAATATCCTATTGGATAGGTGGGGTATCACAGTTTACCCATTCACCTATGGAAAGACATTTTGGCTGCATGTTTTTAGTGATTATGCGAAAACTTGCTACGAATATTCATGTGCAGGTGTTTGTGTGGGCGTTAAGTTTTCAAACCACTGGGTCAATAGTGAGGAGCTCGACTGCTGGATCCTATGGTAAACCAGTATAGCTTTTCTAGAAACAGCCAAACCATCTTGCAGTCCCCCAGCAATGTCAGAGCTCCCATTGCTCCACATCCTCACCAGCAATTGGCATCGTCTGATTTTCTTTGGATTTTAGCCATTCTTTCTAATAGCTAGAAGTATATATTTCCTTTGTTTAAAAAAAGTGAAAAGGGGTAAATTGTGAATCAGATTTTTATTTTTAATTAAGAACTGTCAAGCACTCACATCTCTAAGAAGGATGCCTAAACCCTGGGGCTTAAGGATGTGAAAGATCAGCAGCCTATGATAGTGGGCACAAGTGCCAGTGGAAATTTAACTGGGTTTATATTTTAGTAGGACTGTTATTTTTGTAGTAGTCTGGTTACAAAAGTCCACAGGTTTTAAGTCGTTTGACTCAGCCCTATTTTTCCCATAAGCCCTGCTACTTTTAGAGTGCAATTTGTGGAAAACATGAGGGCTCCTCTCCCCCCAGAACACATTTTTGGCATCATATAGAAATGCCTACAGCTTCCTCTAGGATGCACCATCTTGTCATCTCCCCTTTGTAAAGACTTCACTTTTATACCTACTCTTCAAAATCCCTGGAGCCTTTCTTGGTTTATCTTCCTTTTTCCTCCTCCAGTATGGGCCTACATGATATCACTTAAAGACTCCCCAGTTGATCTCCTAGATAGGCATCTGAGAGATCCTTGATCTGAGAGAAATCAAGGATCTCTTGGATGCCTATCCTTCCATCACACCCAACCAGCAAAACCACAGCCTACAGATTAATACTATAATCTACCTTCCCTACTCCTGCAATAGGCAGTTGGCCTTTGCTGAACATTGAACAATCTTGCAAAGAGCCACTGCTATGAAGTCAGCTGGACTCTCCCACTGCTATCAACAATACACTAAAAAAATCTTTAGTTTGTTTTCCATTCCCCTCAGTGCCTAATCCACATCTGCATCATCCAGTTTAAGTTTTAAGTCCTGTACTCTAACTCTGTAACCGTGCCTACTTTATCATAAAACAGGATTTAAATGGGACTCCAGCATTACATATGGTCATGTTCTATTCTCCACTCTCCTATTACAAATGGCTCTGTGTCCGTTACATTCTACACCTCTTCCACTATTACCAGAGTGAGTAGTATACACTCTTCTCTTTAAGACTAACCATCCTGTGCTCCTGAACCACTTTCTGCCCTCTAAGCCTTCAGTGTCAGCCTCCCAAGTTATATTTTCCTCCTCTCCCTTTTCACTTTCTTTCTCCTCAGTCAATAAGGCCACAGTATCGAAAAATGTATACGCTTTTCACAGAATACAGGGTGAGACAAAAGGTTTACAGTTGTAAGTACACAAAACAGTTTGTTTTTGTATTATTACTTAGTAATTATGGCATTATTTTCCACACAAACAACTGTAAACCTGCTTCTGCCCCACCCTGTATATGCTCTTATGCTATAAATCACTGTCAATAATGCACTGGGGTTGGTGCTGAGCATAAAGAACTTTTTAAATAACCTTTTAAAAACAGATATAGTTAATATTTATTTTACTCGTTAAAATGTTAAATTTTAGCCCTGGCTGGTGTAGCTCAGTGGATTAAGCAAAGGCTGCAAACCAAAGTGGCGCAGGTTCGATTCCCAGTCAGGGTACATCCCTGGGTTGCAGGCCATGACCCCCAACAACCGCACACTGATATTCTTTCTTTCTTTCTCTCTCTTCCTCTCTCTCTCTCTCTCTCTCTCTCTCCCTCCCTCCCCGCTCCCTCCCTCCCTCCCTTCCCTCTCTAAAAATAAATAAGTAAAATTTTTTTTTAAATGTTAAATTTTGTATACATTTATTGGGACTCCAAATCTTGGACTGACATCATACTCTCATCTAACTTATGTCACTTCAGTTTTACCCATGCAGCCAAACTAAAAGACGACTCACTCAGAAATGATACAATAGTCTGTAACACAGTACTTTCTAAAGGGAATTTTAGAAATAATTTTGGATTATGTGTATTTTCATCTTACATGCTGACATTAGAAGCTAATTTCCAGGTACAATGTAACTCTGTTACCAGCCAGCCATTCAAAAAATAATTAAAAACCTGCCTTGGCCTCCATCCTCCTACAGGCACTGCCTAATCTCTTTCCTCATCTACATTTCTCAAGAGTAAGCTATATTCACTATCTTCTTTGCTTAGTCCCTTCTGTTTTATTCTGATTTTTGCCCCCATCACTCCATTCTAACTGTTCTCCCTAAGGTCACAATGATCTAATTTCCAAATTCAGTGGAAAATTTTCGGTGCCTATCTCACTACACCTATCTGTTGCACTTGACACTAAAGACACTTCCTCATTTCTGATACGCCTCTGCTCAGCTTCTGTGACACCACACTCTCCTCTGTCCAGGTTCCTCTTAACATCCCTTCTTGGGATCCATCCAGTCTTTTAATGGTAGTGCTGCTCAGGGTTCCATCTTTGGCCCTCTGCCCTTCTCACTTCACATACTCTCTTATTCACTCCCAGAGTTCCTACTACCACTAAGAGGTGATGCCGAAACTAGTCATGACCTAGATCTCTCCCAAGCTCAGGTCAATTATGGTCCATGCCAACCTTCCTAAAAGAAACTGCCTCACATACTTTCCCTACTGAAAGAAGTGAAGCTCAGACCATCCTTGTGCCAGGAGGATTTTTTATTTGTGGTAACTACCCTCACATACCCCCTTACAGCTGATTCAACTAAGGCTAGCACATGACATGAAAGCCACCAATTCACGCCACAGCATATAATGAAAAGTTATGCCCAACTAAGAATAATAAAAATTAGCAAGGCCAATTTGATAAGTCTCTCAGGAATTTGAAATAGGAAGGAAAGAAAAAGCCAGTCAAGCAGGAAAAGAGAAGTAAGAAAACTGGAAGTAATGACTGCAGCTGAGTCACTTTAGCAGCAGAATTAAAGTGAAAAGCCATGAACTCCAGCTGTTGTGATTATTTGGAGCCACCTTAACTTCAGAAGGCTTGCTTTTTTGGCTTCTGGTATCCATGAAGTCAGATCACATGGCTAAGATTCCCATTTTTACTTATCTTCAAATATATTGTACTACTTCTAACAATCATTATTAGATTCATGGTTCATTGCAAGAACAAGAGAAGAAACCTAAGCACCAGCTTTGATTTCTCTCTCCATCATTCCATCATATCCTGTCAATGTTACTTTAAAATATTACAGCTACGCTCTTCCTTCACCCCTACCACTGATCAAATTCAGATCCTTATTTCTTCCATGGTCTGCTGCAACAGCCTTCTAAATGAGTTTGCTATTTCCAGTATTGTACCCTTTGAATTTATCTTCCAATTAGTTGTGTAGTATGAGAAAAATGAAAATATGAATCACTTTCTACTTGAAATGCTACAGAATAAGATTTAAGCTCAATAAAATATTACATAAGGCCTCTCATGATCTTTTTCTAGCTGTTCCTTGTCACACACTTAAATTCCAATAACCCCAAACTGCTTGTAGATCCAAAGATACACAATAACTCTCTATGTTTTTACTCATAATGCCCAGCCCTTCTCCTCTTCCCCTATAGACTACTCATCTTTTAAGACTGACCACTAGCCTTACCCCCTCTGAAAGCTGTCCCTGACTCTCCAACTTCATCCCTTCCAATGTCAACCTGGGGCAGAGCTTCTCCTATCTTCCACACTACTTTTTATAACACTTCCTGTACTATACTCATGCCCTTTGAGCTCTTTGAATTCAAAGACAGTATCTCATGCACATTTGAGTGCCCAGAACCCTGTACAACATAAACTCTCACTAAAAGGTTGGTGAACAAAGAATAAGAAAACAGAGAGCAAGGCATATATACAAATTGTCTGGCAGAATATCTGTCCTACAGCAACTGCTCAATAAATTATCATTACTATTATCTATTATTTTTCTGCAAGTATGATTATTAGATTCACTTGATCCTTTCAATTATTACCTGATATTTTTAAAGCTAAATTTCCCAAAATTTTGGCAGAGATCCCTGGGAAAAGCTCAGTTTGGTTTTTAAATTCCTTGATTGTGAGGAACAATTTTTTACATCACTCCCATAATTCTTACAAGACATTTGTATTGGCAAGTAAGCAAATACATCTTGAAGTATTTGTTCAACCTTAAGAAGTCCAAGAAATCAGATAAGCAATTAAACTTGCGTCTAGCAACTGTTGATATTGAGGGGGAGGGGAATTAGGCATACCAGGAGTTCAACCTATTTGGTTAGATACTGTTAATAATGTTTTAATTAAAAAGTGCCATCCACTATTTGATTGCTTCTTACCATTCCCAACTTACACTTATCTTGTGTTTCTTCTATTGACAAAAGGTTTCTGGACTTTTCCATGGCATTAGTGTGCTCCAGGTAACCCTTGTCTCCAGAGGAAATACTTTTAATGTCAACTATTCTTCAAAAGCTTCTAAATGTAATCACTGGATTTTACCTATTTAAGATCATTAAGTCTCATACAACTGAAATGGGCAATTCAGTATAGTGGAAAGAGTACTAAATTTAGAATAGTGAAAATTAAGTTTTCAATCCTGGGTTAACTGTGACTGGCAAAATCTAACCTCTAGCTGCTCCCACTTTCTAGATCTAAAATGAGAATTCTACCACCTTGTCCAAATCTACTGGTATCAAAATGCTTTCTAAAGTATCCAAATAATGACATTACAATATGAAAATGAAATCTGTAACTGGAATATTGATAGTAATCAAATCCATTGTCAAATTCATGAAAATGCTTTAAGTTGAAAAAGTTATCTTTATAACTAAGTCAAAACTTGTCACATTTATATTTATTCAAAGCTGACAATAATTGTAAAAATAAAAGGAAAGAAACATGCCTGAGTGTTTCAACAGTTGGTGTATGACCTCTAAACAAAAAGGTTTTTTTTTAATTTTTAACATATAGAATACACACCCACTATTCCTCTGTAATCCAAACAACTATGTCCATTTGTCTGGTGTTTATCATTAATCCCTTCAAATCATTTAAAGAACTAGACACTGCTTCCAAAAACAGTAATTCCAACTTAGAAGAATAATCTCTTAAAAGCAGAGTGTGGTCAGAGCAAAATAAATCAAAATATTGTTATTTCAGAGCTAAGGAAAATCCTCATCCTGAAAAATAACTATCAATTCTTTAAAATCCTGTAATACGCAAAAATACTTTGTGAGCAATAGTTTTTAATGTTACAAGTGTCTCAATGCTTAGGTAAAAACAACGCAGCACAACGATAGGTTAAATAAAACTCACTCTTCGTATTTTGGGACTTCAAAGTTTTATTACCCACTACCTATGACACTTCCCCTTTGCTCCCTTCCCGTATTACTGGGACAGAGTTGCTCAGTGCTTTTGGTGTGGTCCACTCAGAAGGCACACAGAAAAACAACAGGAAAAATGAAACACCCAACACATTAAAATAACAAGACAAGAGGAAGAGGCAGTAGAAGGGGGCGAAAAGAGACTGTGTTTGCAAACAAGGGCAAAGGGAGAGAGAGACAAAGGGGAGATGGAAGAAAGGGACAGAAAAGCAAAAGGATGACAAACAACAAAATCTGTTCTTCTGTAAATAATAGTTAATGCTTGTAAAAGAGAGGTTTCCAGAAAGTGAATCTTAGTATTACACAACAGAAATACAGAGGCCAATAAGAAAAATAATTGAGACAGCAGTGTCATAAATATTCCAAATGCCAACCAATTTCACACAAGCATGTACTTGTCTCTGACCCAAATCATCAATTTTATGTAAAGGGAGTTAGTAAAACTAACCAAGCCATGTTACAATGCTAAATAAACTGTAATCATGAATCTTAGATATCATGGAAATTCAGGGCTGGGAATTTCCTTCTCAACCATCCAGCTCAACTCCCTCATCACTCAAAGGAAGAAACTGAGACTCTGTTTTGTAACATGTCTAAAATCACAAATCATTGCAGAACTCAGGAAAGCTAGGGCTCTTTGTTCAATAATCTTACATATCTTCCGCCTCTGATTTTCTCAAGCTAATTATTAACCATCAACCATGAATTTAAAATAAAGTTTTGTCAAGTCTAACAAAAGGCTTTCTGGTGGCCAGATCAGAAGTAATCACTTCATAACAACACCATTCACACAAATTAAAACACAGAATTAAATAATAGCCTTCACAGAGTATTAACAAAATGCCCTAAGAAAAAACAAAGACCCACATTTTAAATTTTCAGCCATTAAGATTAAGAAACATACAGAAAGTTTTTCTCTGGATCTATGGATAAAAAATATTCAACAAGGCCTATTTTTTTGTATGTGATTCTCTGCAGTCAAATCATTTGGTAGATTTGTCGCCATTCTCATTTCTGATTAAATAGTAACTTATTTGTCAAGATTCTTCTCAAATTTCAGTCCTGTATGCTTTAAGAATTTAACCACCAGGGTTGTTTATACCCTCTATACCCATGTCACTACGATCTGATTAGGACCCTCCTTTGTAGCCAATCAAAACGAGGCTGCTTTGAATGTAAAGCTCCAGGTTCAGGTTTGGGGCCTAAAAAACTGGATTTGTTTCCAGGCGGATATATTGGATTGTTCCTCATTCATCCCCCCACCCCCAAGTAAACTTGAAGCATGGTATTAATTTGGGCTACATTTCAAAAATTCCCTTGGCAATTTACTGTCTTATATAAAGCTGATCTGCTTAAAGCTTTGTTTTAATATAGCAGACATAGATACGGGAGGAGGGAGATAACCACAAGCCTAAGGCTTTTTTTTTTAACTGCAGGTGTAAAACATAAGCCAATTTTATTTAAAACACTAAGTAACATTTTTAAAAATCCTTGTTTTCAATCAGACTTCATATAACGACAACATGTAAATATAGAACGTTTCCAATCAGTAGTGGTAGATTTCTGCTCCCCGAAGAAAACGCGGACTCTCGAGGTTTCACCACTCTTACCCTCCCAGTTGCCTTTAGTAAGAGATACTGATGGCAAACTTGGGCCCCTTATCCTTTTGTCCCCCTAGACAATCTCTGGCCTAATTTGGACAAAATCCTCCACTGATTATTCCTTCCTCTATATATCCCTGCTCTCCCTTAATGAGAAATTATACCTCGGAATCGTGCCTCTCTTCCCGCTCCCCCCCCCCCCCCCCCACGTAAGAAGAGAACGCCTGACCCACCGCCACCTGGAGAACAATGTAACACAACTCCGAGTCCATGGATTCCTCCATCCAAGCCCTAAGATTTATCTTCAAGGGAAATCAGAAAGCGAGTTGCGTCCTGTCATCCTGAATTCCCTCAAGGTGTTCTACTCCTGGCCTAGGATTACCCGCTCCATTATGCTGAGGAGTACTCACCTTCCTTTTCCAAGCATCTGGCCCCTTGCCCTCGCACCTTTCACCACGACCCCCAACCCACCCTCGGAGAAGCAGCACAGGCAGTGAGTCCCCTCCGAGGACGCCAGCCCGAGAGGGAGGGGGTCGGGGGCGGGTCGGGAGTCGGCAGCGGCGACAGGACACTTCGGATCAGTGGCCCCACTCCCACCGCAGGACACACGCCCAGTACCTTTGTAGTGCACCCGCAGGTTGTTCTGAGAGAGGCCGATGTAGCTGAACTTGTCCTTAGGGCTCCAGGACCGAGGCAGCGGCGTCTCCTGTTCGTCCACGGCCGGGTAGAGGCGCTTGAGACGCCGCTGCAGCTCCTTCTCCTGCTCGTTCAGGGCCGAATCCCCGTGCAGGAAGGGGGCCGCGGCGCTGCTGCCCGCCAGGGCTGGGGCGCCTCCAGCCGAGCCCGGGCCGGCTGCGAGACCCGGGGGCGCGGGGGGCGCGCTGGCGGGGGCGACGACCGAGGCGGGCGGCGGGGGTGGCGGTGGCGGCGGCGGGGCGGCAGTGGCCGGGGGTGGCGGCGGTGGCAGCGGCGGGTGGAGGAGCAGGGCGGCCGCCGCGGCCCCCAAGCCGCCCCCCGCGCCGCCTCCGGGCGAGCCGGCGGGAGAGGAGCCGGCGCTGACGACCGAGGGCGCCGGAAGAACGACTCCGGAGACCGGGGCCACGGCCGCCGGCGGTGGTGGCGGCAGCTGCTGCTGTTGCTGTTGCGGCGGCGGCTGCGGCGGCTGCCCGGACATCCCGGCCGCGACTCAACCTACGGTCGCCTCCACCTCTTCTCTCCTTCCTCCTCTGCTTCCCGGGGGCGCTGTCGCTGCGGCCGCCGGCACTAGGCGCCCAGTCCGCCCGCCCCGGAAGCAGGCGGCGGGCCGCGCGCCGAAGGAGAGCGCGACGGTTGGGGGGGCTCAGACACAGGGAGTGGGCGGCGGGCCCCCGGAGGCCCCGAGAGAACGTTGGCCGGAGCGCGGGCGCGGGCCGAGGCGCCGAGAGCAGGAGCGAGGCGGCAGTCGGGCACAGGGGGCGCAGTGGCAGCCGCCGCGACCGCTGCTCTCGCGGCTGTTTCTCGGCGGGCGGGCCTGGCCAGCGCGAGACGCTGCGCGCGGGCGGCGCTGGGCGAAGGGGCGGGCAACGAGCGCGCGAGCAGCGCGAGGGGCGGGGAAGTGCGAGCGGCGGGGAGGACGCCTGCGGGGTGCACGGGCCGGGCGGTGGGTAGAAGCTAGCTGCCCGAACGGCGGAGACCGCCCCCTCCCCGGCCAGCTCGAAGCTCGCGAAGGAGACCTGGGGCTCTAGGAGCAGGGTCCCTGCGGAGGTCCCTGCCTCCTCCCGCTAGCCCGCCTCCTCCCCGCGCCCATCTCCTCCTACTTTACTTCTTTTTGTTGTCGTCGCCCCACCTCCCCACCATGGGGTTCCCGCTAGAGCAGAGGTGCTGCTTCTCGCCCAGGCGAAAGTAATCGAACCCCGCTGGGGCCGCCGCGAGCACCGCCCGCGACATTCCCCGGGGCGCTCGGGTTCCGGGAACCCAAAAAGGGTCCGCGAGGTTAAGAGGTCTGAAGAGTGTCCACGGGTTCCCAAGCACAGATTTCTCTTCGCCTCCTCCCTCTTTAAGAACCTACTTCATACTTCACAGTATTTAATACCTTAACTTACTGTATAGGAGTGGAAACCACTTCTGAAGGCAAAGTCTCCCACTTAAAATACTGAGCATTGTATTACTTAATTTTATGAAGACTTAAAGTGAACTTACAGTGGTCGAAGGTGTAACAGGTATACTAAAAAAGAAGTCTTGGCATGTCTTCAAAAAGCAGAAGACAAGGTTATAGTGTGTAGTTAGGAAGGGCTTCTAGAGGCACCAAAACATTTTATAAGACTAATTTTCATAACAGGCCTCCTTAGGTAGCAAAGAATTGTGCTTATTTTTAAAAGAAGGAAATATTCACTGAGGTCAGCAGAGTCAAAAGTAGGAAGGACTTACTACTTTGCACTTCCCAATAGAGTGCTTTGCTTCCCCCACTAATTTGGCATGAGCTGCCAAGTGTTGCTCTCTGACCCGTCCTATCATTACTGATTTGTTTTCACCACTTCCCTTTGTTTATGTTATCCTTTCCTTAGCGGGCAAAATTGAACTTTACACGTGTAAAGTACATAACATAGATTCTAGTATTTTGTTTGCTCTCAAAGATACTATGATGGTAACTAGCCAAATAAGCAAGGAATGGCTTGCTGAATTGGGAATTACTCGCTTTGATGAGGGTAGGTAAGTGGTAATTTAACTGAAGGCCCTCAGTGTCTGGCCAGGACTAATAGTCATTTAGTCTGATTTCTCCCTCAGTTACCCAGACAACCAGATGCCTGTTGTTCTTTAGTAAAAACATTCAATAATTCTAAACTATTGTTTGATGACTTTTTCAAGCCAGTGAACTTTAAATTACAAGATGTCATTGTATTTAACTTGTTCTAAAATTTTCATTTACATTACAGTAATGAGTCAAATGTAAGCCAATCTCTATTTAAATATTAAGCAGCCAAGGTAGAAAAAATGGGTTCCATGACTTATTCACACTTTCTTGAAATTCTCATTGAGATTTTATTTGTGAAGGTGTACTTTTTTTTTCTGTCCACACACTTGGAAACTATTTAGAACTTTGTATATCCTGGAAATGGTTAAGAGAATAACAGTATCTGATATTTTGTCAAAGCTTTTTATAGGAGTGACTGGTTTCCTCCAAACAAGTAATCTTAAGAAATTAATGGTTTCATTTTGGGAAAGGATCCTGTGACATGGAAACCTTTTACACTGAAGGTGGTAGAGAACATTGATAATGGTCATTTTAGAAAGCTACATATTTGATGATGTTTATAAAGAGAAGGTGTTCATGCCTCTTGACTCACTCCCACCAAAAAAAGGTGAAACTAACAAAGTCAAGTGCAAGAAATTTAGGCCTAAAAATATTCCACAGGAAGTATTGATAGATGAAATATGGAAGCAAACTAAATTCTCAGCATGAAGCAAGGAGTTGAAGAAAGTTTCATATATGCCTTTCAGTGGAATTGGGACTGCAGGAGCACACATAGCACATTTGTTTAATTCCTTTTTTGTTTTTAAACACATCCCCTCTGGGTGGGGGAATTGCCGAAAGATGAGGAGAACAAATTAGAAAAAGACTTCTTCCTCTTGACGTAGTGTGAGATTGGGCTCCATTGCAGATTCACTGCCTCCAGACCTCTTGCACAAGCACAAGCTGAAATAAATATTATATGGCCTCTTCAAAAATGGTTTTGAAGACGTGGAAAAGTGATTGAGATGTGCTACATGGAACAAGTGCACACAATAATTATACACTGCCAAAGTTATCACTAAGAAGACATGAAAGAAAATCCCAAATTGTTTTACAATTGGCAATTGTGATACATAATTAAAAGTAAAATTTTATTAATATTACAAAATATAAAACTGGTCCATAGAGATGTAGGCGGTAAAAACCTATTAGCCTTGAACTTCACACTCTTTGCACCTATATTTTCAGACTTTACCAAGTATTGCTGTAATATGGATATATGTCTATCTGCTGAGGTTCTCAGTAGCCAACATTAGGACACAATTGTAGCTTTTTTTTAAAAAAAGACTATTTTTTATGGGGGGCAAGGGAGGAAGAGAGGGAGAGCAGCATCTGTGTGCAAGAGATAGATTGATCAGCTGCTTCTCACAAGCCTCTAAGTGGACTTTGCCCACAACCCAGGCCTGTGCCCTGACAGGGAATTGAACCTGCAATCTTCCAGCTTGAAGGCTGGCATTCAATCCACTGAGCCCCACCAGCTAGGGCACAATTGTGGCTTTCTTAAACAGCAGGATCTTATTGGAAAGATACTGGATGATTCTCAAAATTGACCAGGAGGCTGGAAAACCAGCCCACATTCAAGGAAAGAGGGTAATACAAGGGCATGAATACCAGAAGATGGAGATCCTGTGGCTCTCTTTGAAAGCTGTGTATCACTGGGTCGTTGCAACTTCTGGTGAACCCGGGGAGACTGCACTTGCCACACACATCAAATACAGCTGTAGTCTACGGAGTAGCAGACTTTTTCTATAATGGGTAAGTAGGAAATATTTTAGCCTCTACAGGCCAAACGGTGCCTGTCACAACTACTCAACTTTGCCACTGTAGTTAAAAAGTAGCCATAGGCAATCTATAAACCAATAGATGTGCCTGTGTTTCAATAAAGCTTTAATATTAAAAAAAAGGCAGCAGGCTAGATTTGGTCTACTGCAATTCCTGTTCTAGTGCATTTTATCAATATTCCTTATACAGTGTTCTCAACACTAAATGACAAGACCAAGTCACTGGCAATGAAATCCCAGGACTCAGTAAATTCATTTTATTGCCAGCAATGTGTGCTGCACCTTCAAGTCCTGGATGAGCCTATGCCATATGTGCATGGAGTCGGGATATTTTGGCAGCTAATGTGTGGTAAATTGAAATGGAAGGCAAACAGCCAAACAATGCTAACTACAGCAGGATGTTGTCCAAATTGGGACTAGTGCTCTGTCAACAATTACTAAGCACCTATTATGTATGGAACCCTGTGTTAGGTTCTGGGCATGGAGTAAGCAAAAGAGGAAAGAGGGCTTACAAAGACGAACAAGGCAGTGTGGAACCCATTGCTACAGTGAATGAAGTAGAGTTGAAGAGGCAAAGTTGGTACACATGAACTACAATATGCTTCTCAAACCTGATGTAGGGATTTGCTGAGTGGGACCCAGGATTCTGCATTACTAACAGGCTTCCAGGTCATGCCAGTGCTGCTGGTTCATGGACCTTTGAACAGCAAGGACTTAGAGAAACAAAGGCTTCAGAGAGTCCAAATCCAGGTTGACAAAGTCACATGAGGGAGGACTTCTCATGTTGTCTTAGCCAGACTAGGAAGGTGGTCCTGGCTCTAACCACAGAACCAAGAGATAGTATTTCTAGGGCTTAGAATTCAGAGTGAAAAGAATCTGTAGATTCACATGGGATAACACAAGTGCATTTTCCTGTTACTTCATGTTCATGTGTGAATGAAATGATTACAGTTCAGTGTTCATTAATAAAATATACGGGAAAAAAGTTACTACATTTAGAGGAAGCTTTGTTAACATGTTCTACAAGAATTTGAACAAAAATTGCAATTTTGGCTTAAAGAATTGGAGTTAACAATTATTTAACAAATGTGTTTACTATCAATCTCCTGATTTTCCTCTTAATTTTTTCTTCTTTTTCTAGCCCACTGTAACTCATTTGTCAAAGCTCACATTTTGTCTTTCTTACTGATTTTTATGTTACCTCTTTCCAGTTTTCTTATAGCAATATGAAAAGTGCATTCAGCCCTAGCTGATGTGGTTCAGTGGGTTGAGTGCTGGTCTGCAAACCAGTTACTGGTTTGATTCCCAGTCAGGGCACATGCCTGGGTTGCAGGCCGAGTCCCCAGTTGGGGACATATGAGAGGCAACCACACGTTGATGTTTCTCTCCCTCTCTTTCTCCCTCCTTTCCCCTCTGTCTAAAAATAAATAAATAAAATCTTTTTAAAAAGAGAAAAAAGTGCACTCAAAATGGAGTAACAACAGGGAGCAGATAGCAGAAACTCACTTCCTTTGCACTGTCTCCCTCAGTGTTGTCAGGTAGGCATGATGAGGATCTTGATAGGATCACAGAATGCAAAGGCTACCCACAGTTTCCTAGGTTCCACTCAATGCCACCTACTGGCCTGGGAAATGGCCATGGGTTCAGTGCATTCTATAGTGTGCAGGCAGTCAAAGTCATGTTTTTTTTACTCTTTTTGGACTGTTGTAACAAAATACCACTGACTGGGTGGCTTATAGACAACTTTTATTTCTCACAGATCTGGAGACTTAGGGAGTCCAAGATCAAGGCACCAGCAGCTTCAGTGTCTGGTGAGAATCTGCTTCTTGGTTCATAGAGGGCCATCTTCTCCCTGGGGTCTCTTTGCAGTCTTCTTTATAAGGGCACTGATCCCATTCATGAGGGTTCCACCTTCATGACCTGGTCACCCCCAAAGGCCCCACCTCCTAGTACCATCACACTGGGGATTAGGTTTCTACATATGGATTTTGCAGGGGGACACAAACTTTCAGTCTTTAGCAACAAAGTTAGGGAAGAAACAGGAAAAAGGGAAAGATGAAAATAGACAAAATAAAAGAGTAGAAAGTAAAAGGTTATGTCCTTAAAGGATAATAATTAGTTCCCCAAAGTGCCAGACATCATTGTGGGCTATGTAACTTGCCTATCCACTGGGTTTAGCCCCCTATTCCTGAGATGTAGGCACATTTCAGTCACGATGTATTGAGTCCCTACTATATGCAATACACAGTGCTAGGCAGCAGGTGGACATTAAAAAGAGAGAGAGTAACCTAAGGTCCTCGCCCTCAAAAGAGTTCAGAGGTTTGTGGGAAAGAACATTATTTGCACAACCAGTTTTTCCGGGTAGCATGTGAAAAGTACAATAATAGAAACAAAAGGCTCATGCTATTTTTCTAATATTCCAGGAAAAGTAATGCTCCAGTCTAACCCATTGTTATAAGTAAAATAAATTAGTTTTCAATTTAAGTTTCTTTGTACCTGATTTGCAACCTGGAGATGTAATGCACACACACTCGAGTCATATGCACGTGTAATCACAGTGTCCTCACAGAGGCACAAGGTCTGTCCGCAACCAAAGTAAGTAGATTAAAAAAGTATTTTAGTGAGACAGCTCATGTCACAATTCACTTTCTTTCCTCATGGCTATAGCATTTTATGCTTGCTTATTAATATTTCAAACATTTTTGTTTGTTTTCCTTAAGTGCCTTTCAAGAGTTGCAAGGAAAAACATGCCCAGCAATATGTGAGGCTTTTTCAAATCGTCATATTTCAAAGATGTCAGAACATCTGTATCCTAAAAAGCAGTTGTTTCAAAGACTTCTTTAGTATTTTTCTGCTTTAACCTGCAATTAGTTTATCTTACAAATATTTAACTTAGAAAAAGCTATCAATTATTTAAAGACGAGTGGCATCAGCCATGGAGTTACTGGTCTGTCTCCTAACATCACCAGCATTCTCAATCCCTCATATGTGCCTTACACCACTGTCCATCAGAAATCTCATAGATGAATAATTGAGCTTTGGCATTCTTAACAGGCCTAAAACATTTCTATGGCATACTATGCCACCCCATCTCTTTCCGTAAGTATAGTGAAAATCTGCATGAGTAGAAGACGACAAAGCTACACTGACATGGGGGCTAGGCTGCTGAGTGACCAAGTGTGTATTTCCATGTAGTGCACTCACCTCATCACATGTGATGCAATTTGTGCTTGGCAAAATTATGAGCCAAAATTATGACAAGAACCTTCTGGTCTCCTCCTAAAGAGTCAATACTGGGTATTCAATGTGAGTATAAGTGTGCAAGTATTACCCCGATTAGATTCTTCTAATGTGCATATCACTTTTTATCTTGGTGTGGTTGTAAAAGCACACACACAGGGTAGACCAAAAAAATGACTCCCCAAATATCCACTGTGAACCTGTGAATGTAATTCAAGTAAGGATTTCAAAAGAGGTAATCCTGAATTATGCCAGTGTACCCAAAATCCAATGGCAAGTGTCCCTATAAAGAGAGGCAGAGGGAGATTTGATACAGACAGATGAGAAGGCACACACAGGGGAGCAGACCACATGAAGGTGGAGCAGAGAGAGATGCAGCCACAAGCCAAGGAGTGCCAACATCCACCAGAAGCTGGAAGAAGCAAAGAGTGGATTCTCCCCCACAACTGGAGGGAGTGCAGCTCTGTCAGCACCTAGATCTTGGACTTCTGACCTCCAAAACAATGAGAGAACAAACTGTTGTTTTAGGCCACCAAATTTGTGGTAATTTGTTATGTTGGGCACAGAATACAAATTACAATGCTTCTTATTTGTCCTTTTTTGGGTAAGATTCAGAGCTCACGATTCATGTAAATTGTACACATCCAAACTAGGTTTACTACTTTGTCTTCATAATTGTGTGTGTGTGTGTGTGTGTGTGTGTGTGTGTGTGTGTGTGTGTGTGTGTCTGCCTCTATCTTCATCTCTCTGGGTTCTGACCACAGTTCAGTAGAGGAAGGAGTTAATAGCACTCTGGTTTGGTGGAAAAATAATTTTGTCTTTGGGATATGAGCTAAAATGGCTTTTCTATTGAGCAGAAGCCATAGATGCCATGAAACTGCCTTCAGAATATTATTAGAGGGCCACCTTGGCTACCCCAGCTCAGGACTGTTACTTTTTAACCATTACCTGCCTAATGCCTTGTGTATTATGCTTTAACAACAATTTAAAAGTCTGATAACTTCCATAATGATAATTTTGTAGGATTGTTTAGGTATCTCACATCAGGTTTCCTAGCAGCAGAGACTGAGATGGGGTTTCTGATGCAAGGGATTATTTTTTAAAGAGAGTACTCTCAAGTGAAATCCGTAAGGGAGGAAGGGAAGCAGGATAGTGCAGAGGAAGAAACCGTGTATAAAGGTGAAGACTGACTGCAACCTGACCCCACAGGGAGCTCTGGAGTGTGTGTGGTGCTCCAGAATTGCCTCCGCTTAGGCATGAGTCCAGAATTTTTATAACCTGTATTAATCATTCATTAGCTGTAGACCACCTGCCTCCCTAGGGGAGCATACTATCCTGGGCATCTGGGGAAGGAGACTCGCTTCAGGCAAGAGCAATTCTCTGGAGAAGGGTGTAGCCTGAGCCATTGGCACCAACACTCACAGCAGCCGGAGATGGGCGCATTGGTGGGAACTGATGAGGACACCAATGGCATCAAGGGACGCATGGGTTTTGCTTCAAATGGCATTTCTAATCATACAGCTGGTCATTTCAGTGAATGCCTCTGCTATAAGAGAGCTCTGAAAGGGGGTAAAAAAACATGTTTGCATTATTGAAGAGTGCTGAAATTTCACAAATCTTGTATATCATAGTATGGAGATTTAATCAGCAAATACTTGCAAATTTTCATAGGCATAATCTGGGGACAGTGTCTCTTGTAAAGAAATCATTCTAGCATGTGTTTGTAAGCAGGAGCATGGTCTCAGGTTTGGCTGTGCTGCCGTGCCCTGCTCAGAACTGGCCTCCATCCTGTTTATTTTCATGGTCTGTGTGTCTTTTTCCACTCTCTGTCAACCCCGTGTCTGTGTCAGTGTGGTTTACTTGAGTCTGTAAGGTTATGGTAAGTACAGGTCACATCTATTTATTGTTCTCTATGTAGCATGTTGCACAATTATCTGCTTGATAACCGCTTCCTGTTGATGATGCCCTGTAGTACCTGGCTATTTTCTTTTTGATGATGACAGTGATGTTCTACTTAATAATTACCCAGGCTTTAAACATCTGACTCAGGCATCCAGAGCAGGACATTCAGATACCTCCAGGAGCCAGAGAGATAATGTAAAAGAGTGAACGAGGTTAGGTATATATAATACAACAGAGAGCTCTGGGAGCTTGGAAAGACAGGAGATTGTAAAGGAATTCAAATCAGGGTGTTTGAAATACTACATGGGCCAGACAACACACTTCTGTGGATCAGATCTAGCTAATGGGTCACCAGCTAGTGACCCAACGGCTAGTTTAAACTCAGAGCTGAAAACTGAGGCCAGTTACAGATGTCCTGAATGTGCTTTGCTGTCTTACACCTCCGCCTGGCTCACCAAGGAGCCCTAAACTGTTGTTGCTTGCCTCTGCCCACAGAGGGTGATTGGAAGCACCAGATATTTTCAGCCATGCTGCTGTGCCTGTAGAACCAGACCTGGAATTCTCAAGCTACTTCCTGGCTCGCCAGGGAAAGCTGAGTCTCCAGTGGCCCATTACTTAATGCAATCATGAGAAACACCTTAAAGCCTATTTCCTATTCTAGTGCCCTGTATCTAGTAGGCACTCCTTAAGTACTTCCTGATGCTACAAACAAGCTAATTTCATAAAGCTTGACTCCAGGTCTTTTATAACCCACCCTGTAGTTTTCATTCTAAGAATGCTGTTTTTCACAGTTTGATTAGGATGCCAAGATTACATGTATGAATAGCATGTTGATGAGGATGTGGAGAAATTGGAATCTTCACACACTGCTGGCAGGAATGCAAAGTGGGGCAGCCACTGTGAAAAACAGTATGGTGGTTCCTCAAAAAATTAAACATAGCTTTACCACTATATGACCAATTTTACTCCTCAGCACATTCCCAAGAGGAATGAAAACATGTCCACCGAAAACAAATGGCATGTCCACAAGTCCGAACAAAAACCTGTTCACAGAGGCATTATTAATAGTAGTCAAAAGATGGGAACAATCCATATATCTACCAACAGATGAATGGATAAATAAAATGTGCTATGACCATACAATGGAATAGCATTCCGTGATAAAAAAGAATGAAATACTGATAGAGGCTACAACATGGATGAACCTTCGTGATCCCTTTTGCTGGTAAATGAAGTGTCCAGAGTAGTCCAATCCAGAGAGACAGGAGGTAAACTAGTGGTTGCCAGGAGCCGAGGGGAGGAAGGAATGGGGAAGAACTGCTAATAGTATAGGGATTCTTTCTGGAGTGATGAAAATGTTCTAAAACGCATTGTGATGATGTCTGTGCAACTTTTGAATACACTGAAACCCATTGAACTGTACACTTCAAATGGATGAATTATGTATTATGTGAATTACATCTCAATAAAGCTATTATTTAAAAAAAGTTTATATGTACCATGGGTGTTTTTGTTATAGCCACCAAATACTGTGTGTGAGAACCTACTACAGTATAACTTTCAATGCTTTGCTCACTGTGTGGTACATAGTAGGTGGTCAATAGATGTTTGTTGAATGAATGTTGAATAGATTTCTAAAAAACTAGAATATTCAGTGAATTACGGTGGAGGAGTCTGGTTATTTTAACTTTCTAAATTTCTGGAGGATATCCTGAAAATCTGTGGGGCTTTTTCCCTACAGGAGAGAACCTAGCATGAAACCTGGCATATGACATGCTGTCAATAAAGTGCAGCTCCTTTCTTCTTTTTGTGAAGCAGTTTTAAAATCTATCATTCCCATTTATTTACTTAGTGTCAATTTTTTCAGCTTTATAATGGACCGTCGGCAGAAAATAGAGGTAGAGATTCAAAACGACCAATATTACTTGTGTTCAGTAGTGGGAGTTACACTCAGCTAAGAAATGGCTTTTTGAATTTTATGTTTAGGGTAAATGGACTAATACAGTGGTTCTCAAACTTAAAAGTACTTCAGATTTGATTTAAAAAAAAGTACTTCAGATTCATCTGAAGGAGACAGATCTGGGGCGGGACCCAAGAATATACATTTCCACAAATTCCTGGGTAGTGCTGATGCTTCCAGTGTGGGCACCACTCTAAGAAACACTGGACTCAAATTTCTTCTTAACTTTTTTAAAATTTTAAAACAATCACAAAGTTACAGGAAAGTTGGAAATACAGTACAAAGAACTTTTAAGTTATTGAGCCATTTGAGAATAAGTAGCTGACATAATGCCCTTCACATTCTAATACTTTAGGGTGGAATTCCTAAAAAGATATTCTTCTGTATAACCAAAGTATGACCCCATGATCAGGAAGGGGACACTAATGCATTGTTACCATCTAATCTTCACACCCTGCTCAAATTTTGCAAATTGCCCCAATAACATTGTTTACAGCCAAAGGATCCAGTTCAAAACCACACATTGCATTTGGTTGTCCTGTGTCCATCACCCTGGAACAGTTTCTAGTCTCTACTGGACTTCCAGGACCCTAATACTTTTGAAGATCACAGGCCAGTTATTTTTGAGTGCCCCCAGTTTGGATTTGTCTGATGTTTTCTCATGGGTAGATTCAAGTTACACATCTTAGGCAGGGAGGTTATGTAAATGTCTCTGTGTTCTACTCAGGGCATCCTATCAGGTGCTGCGTGATTGCAATGTATCCCATGAATGATGATGTTAACCTTGATCATTTAATAAAGGTGGCATCTGCCAGGCTAATCCACTAGGAAGATACTCCTTTTCCTTAATAAATCTTTTGTGGAAAAATATTTGGAAATGATCTAAATATCTCATTTCTTCATAAACTTACAATTTAGTCACTTGATTATTTCTTTATATTTCTATGGACACGTGGCTTCCTGTTTTCTTTAATAAATTTATAATGCCCTGCTATAATCATTTATTTTAATGCTGACCTTATCTCATATTTAGCTTGTGGGAGGCCTGGGTTCCTATTGTGTGTCCTTTTGACATGTCCCCATCATTCTTTGAGCACTTCCTGACTTTCTAGCACAACAAAATGCTCTAGATTCATCCTGTACTTTCCATGCTATAGCCCTGGAGTCTGTCATTTCTTTAAGGACCTGTGGCTCCATTTAGTTGAAAATGACATTTGAACCTTCTCAGTGAGAGCTAAGATACACATACTCACATATACATATGCATACTACATATATATTACTGGGCAACAAATTACCACAAATTTAGTAGCTTAAGACAATACACACTTTTTAATGGTTTTGGAGGTCAGGAGTCCTGGCATGTCTTAGCTGGCTCCTCCGCTTCAGGGTCTCACAAAGCATGAGCTGGGGCTGTGGTTTTATCTCCAGGCTCAACTGGGAAAAGACCCACTTCCAAGCTCATGTGGGGACAGAGTTCAGTTCCTTGTGGCTGTTAGCTGGAGGTCACCCTCAGTTCCTTGCCACGTGGACTTCTCCAGAGGGCAGCTCACAACACGGCAGCTTTCTTCACCAGAACCAGCAAGGGAGAGCGTCCCCAAGCAAGACAGACTTGTAATCTTATGTAACATAGTGCAGAAATGGCATTCTACTACCTTTGCTTTGTATTCTATTATTTAGAAGCAAGTCACATATCTTGCTACACAGGAGGGGGAAGAATTACCGATGGGCATGAATACTAGGAGTGAAGATTGTTGCGGGGCATCTTAGGAGTATCTTACTGAAGTCACCTTTCCAAGTGACAGAGGCAGGGAAGACCCAGGCTTCCAAAGTGAGTAACTGGGAACATCTTTGAGTTGGTCTGCTGCTATACATACATGCATATGTACATCTATATTTATAATTCCACCCTCTATCTTATCTATCATCTATCATTTTTCCGTCTTGAAAATCATGGTTCACACTAACACATCTAATTCCAATCCAACACCACATTGTTCATTTTAGTTCCCTCTCTTTCCATATTTGTAACTCCCTTCTCTGACAGTGAAAATCACACATATTTATTTATTTGATCAGTTTCCTATCATCACTGCCACCCCTCTCTTACAGATGCTTTTGTCTCTGCTCAGGCTCTGACATTCCGTTTCAGGCCAAAGTCATAAGGACACATTATACTCAGCATGCTCTGACTCTGACACACAGAGAACCGCCACTCCTGGGGATGTGCCCTCATACTCATGGACTCTGGGTCCTCTTTACCTTGCTGGGGTTCTGACACACCATAGCTAACCCTCTGTTACTACACCATGAATGTCTGCCTTACTCTGCCCAATCTCATCTGAGGACTAAATCATTTCGGAAGAAGGGAAGGGAAAGGAAAGAAAAGAGCACATTTCTCTTTAATGATTCCATTTTTTCCTCATTTAACACAACTGTCCTCCCTTCCGCCCAAAAATGAGAGAATGGGTACAAAATATTCTCTGAACAGATAGTGTAAAATACAAGTGGCTATTCTATAAATTTACACCCTACTAGCTGGAGTTGGAAGAACTCAAATGTGTGAAGCAGCAGGAAAAAAATATAAAGGAAGGAGCAAGGGGAACACTCACACACAGCCTTCATTCTACCTCTGTGCTTTGCTGGAGCTCATCTGTTTTCCAGTCTGAAATGCCCACTTTTCTGTTCTTTACAGTAGTTTCATTTCTCACTTCATTCAAGGGGCAGCTCATGAGGTGCCTTCTTCCACAGAAGACCCTCACTAACCTTAACCCAGCCATTTTATGCCCCTTTAAAATTCCATCCATACTCACATCTTTGTAACCACATTCTAGCACTTGATTCTCTATGGCTTTGTATCAATCTCTAGCCTTTTTAACTTTAACGTATGCACGTATTTTCTCCTGAACTAGATGGTAAGTTCCTTAAAGATATATGTCATTGTATCTCTCCTGTGCTTGCTGAGTGACTTAAACCAGCCACTCTGTGTGGGCAACATGATATTGAAGTGGAGAGGGAATTTTTCAGAAGGGTGGCCACTAGCTATTTTGTATCTTGTTCTCTTGTTTAGTTCAGCCTCTTGGCTGAAGGCAAGCATAGCATTGAAGTATTCAATAATTGTGCACTGAATTATAATTTAGCATATACAATTACCACATCCTCTCCAGAGTACATGGACCCCAGAAGCCATGTGTGTCTTATTCCGTCTACCCCAAATGGATGGTCCATGCCATGGAAATAAAACTGGAGGAATAATTTTATTTATACCCCTGTTTTTCTGCACTCTGTACATAATACAAGCCCCATACTTTGGAGGAGTCTCACTGAATGTGGATTCACAGTTATATTTACAAACAATTAAAAGAATAGAGTTAAAGATTAAGATCATCTTGTGATACAGAGTGTGAGATAAGAAAGGCAGCACCTTTTCCTGCAATAAGAAAATAGTAATTCCCTAGCATGAGATATACCCTCAGTCTTTTATTGTGTTACAGACATGGGGTTTAAGGAAGTTGCTTCTCATGGATCCTTCAAAGCTATTCAGCGGATGGGGCTACACGTGATTTGAATTTCAGACTTATTTAAAACAACAAGTCAGAAGTTTCTTTGTCTTATAATAAAATCCCTAGTAACTGTGTAGAGGGTGGATATTAGTCATCGTCAGAGAAATGCTAACAAGTTTGACCCAAGTCACTAAAAAGCATCAGATCTGGAAAATCTTGACTTTCTGACAAATATACCTTCTAAGAGTCCTTGAGGCTACTATTTGTGTGTGTGTGTGTGTGTGTGTGTTCATGATGAATGATAAGATAGTGGCTTTGGGTTGTACATCATATTTTAAGTGGTATTTTTCAAGCCTTCCCTAATCACCTTGATCTGAAACCCAGCTCGTCAAAACAGATCCAAGCTTAACGTCACACAATCACACCATGCAGTACACCCGTCCCACCACCGCTGGGGTGACAGCTCCAGTTCCACTCCACTGACCCGAGCTCCTTTAAGGGGTGGAAGCAGGAAGGAATGCGTGCAGGCTGCCAAAACAACACGTGAGCATGGCGAGGAGGTTCCCGGACTTGAGCACGTGAAGAGAGTGAGGAAAAATGTAAACAGTGCTCTTGCTTCTTGGCAAAAACAAGGGACAAAAGATGTCTCGTAGGGGAAAGAAATGGGATTTTCAGATGTGACAGTGAGGATCCCTTTTTAGAGGATTTTCCCCCAATTAATTGAAAAATACATTTTGCTTTAAAAAAGAAACAGAACATTTGATTTCTACAAAGTAATTGGACACACATGTGTACACACACACACACACACACACACACACACACACTTGCCCGTTTGCTTGACTGGGGAACATCTGACGCTGTTGGTGGAGCATTTTGACTTTCGTTATGTGTGTCAGGGATCACGGTGGTGGCCTCCGAGTACTCCCGTTTCTTCTGCGGCAGGGAAAGGCTGCAGTGTTTTAGGAGGGGGTTAGCTCTATAAGGAACTGTTTCTTGACATTCTCCTCGTCCTTTGTTCGCCTATCATTCTAAACCAACATGTTCTCGTGATGAGGAAGAGACCCTGTGAAAAAGGAGGCTGGACAATAGCAGGCAGTATAAATCTACTCAGACACACAAGCTGTTGAAAACATTCCCTATCTGAGAAACTGAGTACAAAATGAGAAGCTTTTGCTCAAGGCAGGTTCTGTGGTGAATTCTTTTGTTTAGCAAACACCCCAATTATTTTGGTTATATTTCTGAATCTCCAGTTATCCAGTTTGCTTAAGTTCCACCTACATTAATCAGAATGTTGAAACCCCCAGAAAATTATTACATTTCCATTTGCCAGAACAGCAGGCTGTGGAATGGGCAGGGGCTTGGGGGTCACACCTGACTAGACTCCACTTCTGCCCCTAACAGCAGGCTGGTCGCTTAGCCTCTGTGACCTTCAGTTTCTGCGAGATGGGGTCATTGTCCAACCTCACAGAATACTCCGCAGTACTCAGGGCAGGGCTGGCCCAGTGTGGGCACTCAGGGAATGGAAGTGGTGGCAACTTTGGCTAACTGCGGACTCCAGTCCTGTGGCCGTCGCACGTCACAGAAGGTCCGCGGGAGAGAGACAACCGCCCGCTGCTTGTATCCAGGATTCAGGGTGTGGGTTGTGCAGGAAGGGCCACTGAGAAAACGTCCTTCCAAATCCACTGGAGACGCAGAAGGACAAGTGTTGTGTGGTTCCACGTTTTTAAGGGACCTCATTCACAGTGGGGAGCCACGCTTTAGCGGGCATCGGGTTTCAGTTCGGGACGAGGAAAAAGTCCTGAGATGAACAGTGGTGACGGCTGCACACTGGTGTGAACCTGTGCAACGTCCCCGAAATGGCGAAATTGGTGAACTTTATATTGTGTACACTTTGCCACAATTTAAAAAACTAAAAAATCCTTTGGAATGAAGCCAATCAAGATAAAACCAATGGTGGAATACTATGTGGATGTGTGGGTGAATGGGGCAGATTTTATCCTGCTGACGTCGGAAGAGGTCCTGGATGTATGGTTAAATGAGCAAAGCAAGTTGCCACTGTGTGTGTAGCCTAATGCCAACTGTTTTTTTTCTGCTTGAATTGCTTTACATGTATTAATGAATCTTATCTTCACAACACCCTTATACAGTAGTATGATTACCCCATTTTGCAGATGAGGAAACTAAGAGGTTAAGTTTCTTGCCCCAGGACACTGATCTGAATAAGTGGTAGAGCTAGAATTTTGATCTAGCTCCAAAGTCTGAGTTCTAAACTCTGCAGCATCGACTTCACCTGGGAGCATTTTAGGTCTGTAGCTTCTCTGGCCCCATCCCAGTCCTACTGGGTCAGAATCTGCAGGGTAACAAGATCCTCAGCAGGTTCTTGTGCACATTGGAGGCTGGGAAGACTGAAGCCCAAACCACTACGCCATACTTAAAACCAGATTTGTAAGAATAATACCAAACATTAATATATGCATAGGAAAACCTTACTTGAAATTCTATGGACCTTTTTTTTTTTAACTGAGCAGTATATTCTGGAAACTAGACCAAAATATTATGTGTTGAATTGGCCATGAACTAGGTTTATTCCTGTCTTATCATTGGTTTAAGGGTTATTCTGTCGAAAGGGTCAAGTCAAGGAACAGATATAAAAGACCCCTGGACAAGGACAATGGGGTGGGGGAGGATTGAAAGTGGGAGGGGGGATGGGCAAAGGAGAGCAATGTGGGGAAAATGGGGACAACTGTAATTGAATGACAATTTTTAAAAACTAAAAAATTAAAATAAAAAATAAAAATGTTTCTCTTGAAGCTCCTCCCTAGGGCTTTTTTTTAACTCAATCTTTACCAATATACTAAAATCTTACTAAGTTAAACTCAATTATGAGTTGTAATATATTCATTTGAAATATGGGGAAGACTTTGGGTAATTTAAGGAGAACTTATTTAGTAAGTAAATTGCTGGGCTAGTCAATACTTAACTGAATAAATAAAGACAACCTCCTTTTTAATTTTAAGGAGTTTTGTACATTAATTGCTCCTGATTTCAAATGATATACCAACATGCATTAAGGAAACCTGACTATGCTTCTCGATAGACATTCTGGCAGTGCTTAAGTAACTGCCTACACGTAGTTAATGTGCTGGAACTAATTTACTTACAAATAACTCCATAATTCACATACTTTTCAAGGAGTGTAAATTCTACCACCTTTTCATACCTACCCTTGCAACTGGGCTGAATTAATGAGATCTTACCATGTTTTAAACAGTATTAGGTAGTTATCATGAGTTTAACTGTGAACCTAAGGAAGTTTAATTGAACATCTCTATGACTCAGTTTCTCCATCTGTAAAATGGACACATTAATGGTTACCAGCAGAGTCACCACCTGTGGTTGAGCAGGTTTTGAGAAATGCACAATTTTAGGGGGTGCTGGTCACAACCTGCATGACAGTGGGCTGCTGCTTTGCTTGGAGGGTTCCTGAGAGGATCACATGAGTTAGTACACACAGAGCTAGTGGAACTGTGCCCAGTGAAGGATAGGCACTCTGTGGCTCTGGCTGGGAGATTCAGTTGGTTAGAGTGCTGTGACCAAATACCAAGGTCGTGAGCTTGATCCCTGGTCAGGGCACATACAAGGAACAATCAGTGAATGCACAAACGGGTGGAACAACAAATTGATGTTTCTCTTTCTCTCGCTCTCTTCCTCTCTCTAAAATCAGTAAATTAAAAAAAAAAAACACTGTGCTTAATAATTTTAACAGAATAGGTATTGATTCAAAAATTATTGCTTTTGCCCTGGCTGGGCTGCTCAGCTGGCTGTAGTGTCATACTGTACATCGAAAGGCTGTGGGTCCCATCCCCAGACAGGGCACAGGCAGGAGGCAACCAACTGATGTTTCTCTCTCTATCTGTCTCTCTCCCTTCCTCTCTCTCTCTCTCTACATATCACTGGGTGAGGATTTTTTTAAAAAAGAATTATTGCCATCAAATAAATATTGTGATGAACAATAAGAGAAACGAAGTTGGAGGGTGTGATGTGCTCTCCTCAATCAAAATCAACTGATTTGGTAAGCAACTATTATATCCTTCCATTCAAAAAGTCAGAAAACCTCTCATAATACAAGATGGACATAACACTTCTGCCTTCAGGGGGCCCATAAGGTGGTGACAGACAAACAAATACAACTTGCTGGAGAGGTGGCGGCACTTGGGTGTGTGGGCTCTGGGACCACACAAACTCCAAGTCACAGCTCTGCCATCACCAGCTGTAAGACCTTCACCTTCATCTAAGCACAACCTTTTTAAACCCAAGTTTCTTTATCCGTGTAGGGAGAATGAGAACTGCATCACAGGGCTGTCGAGAGGGTGAAAGGAGACGGTGCATGCCGGTACTTGCTGTTATTTTAGGCAGCGGTAAACTCTCAACATGTGCTTGTTTGCTCGCCTGCTTTATGGTCTCACCCACAGCATCATTATCCTACAGGCCACCACCTTCTTTCCACTTTGCCTTCCCCTTCCCCATGTGCCCACTTCTTTCCAGAGGCCACTCATTCCCACCACTGTGACGTTGATGTTTTTCTCCTCCCTGACCTTTTCTCTTTAGCATTTATTCTAAACTCTTAAATTGAACACAATGCAGGATTCACCTCCTTGAATTAACGCCTTGGGGGAAGCCAAGAGAGATGGAAGTCCAGCTAGATTACTTACCAATCTGCTCTTTAGAATTAGCAAAATGACAAAGGGTTTGTCCTCATGCTGTAAAGTGTGGGTTCATCCTCATGAAGTCCTCAGAGTATAAGTTTCCTTGCATGTAAAAATATGTGCCCTAGGTTTTTCTTTGTTTCATGTTTAGTTATTCCTTGCTTCCAAGCTCTAAAATAGAAACATTACTTGTTGCCACACTTAGTCATTTTAAAGAGTGGGATTCATAAAAAATGCTTATTTGTTCATTAAATGAGTCTACTGAACAGCCAGCTGCATGTTAGATGTCATGCTGGGATGCACATGAAGAGAAGTGTGGTAGAGACTGGTTCTGGAGGAATCTACAGGCTGGTAAAACAACACAAGAAAGTGTCAGTTACACCCATGGTGCTGGTGGTTGGTCCTGCAACAGAAATAAGCTCAGGATGCTAAGGAGGGTTTGATTGACTCAACACTCTAGGCATGAACTTAAGGCCCTCAAGTTTTCCCTGGAACTATAAAAATGTTTGAGTCCTAAAAAAAAAGTCATGTCCAAAACAAGAAAAGAAAATGACAATACCAACAACCTGTATAATTGAATGTCTACAAAATGTAACAATGTCAACCACATCCAAATTAGTTATTTATGAAAAGTTACCCAGACTTTGGGGGCTAAGAAAGGCCTCTAGGTGATGCTTGGGAGCAGTCCTGAAATGTATGTATTAGTTTCAGAAGGCCGCTATAACAAAGTGTCACAGTCCAAGTCGCTTAAACAACAGGAATATATTGTCTATAAATTCTTGAGGCCATAAATTCCAAATCATAGTGTTAGTAAGATTTGTTCCTTCTGAGGGCTGTGGGGGTGAATCTGTTCCATGCCTCTTCCCTACCTTTATGTCATTCACAGGCAATCTCTGGCAGTTCTTGACTTGTGTCTCTGTGTCCAAACTTCCCACCTTTTGTAAAATCACCAGTCCTACTGAATTAGGGGCCCACCCTACTCCAGTACAACCTCATTCTAATTGAACTAATTATATCTGTAATACCCTTTCCCACAGTAAGGCCACATTCTGAGGTACTGGAGGTTAGGACTTCAACATATGAATTTGAGGGATACAGTTTACCCCATAACAGTGGATGAAGAAGTGAAAGGAAGAAGGCCAGAGGAACACAGGCAAAGGCTTTGAGAGATCAGAGCACCCAGAGCTATTTGGGAACAGAAACAGGAGGGTGGGGTGAGGCTGGGGAGGGTGCAAGAGCAGATTACAAATTACTTTGTAAACCAAATATGAATGTAATCTAAAGGCCAAGATTTTTCAGTGTGATATTTAAAACTCAAAATAAAACAACAACAAAACAATTCTTATGCATCTCTGCCCTTCCATGCTCTCCTCTTACCAAACTCCCCTCACCACAAGATCCTGAGAGCCAACTACAAAAAGACAGAGGCTAAAGGTTTAGGGAGCACTGTGGATCACAAGGTTTGTTCTTGGCACAACCCAGGTGAGAATCCAAGGAATGGACTCTGTCCCAGTGGTTTCCATCTACGCCAGGCTATTTTTATTAGTCTCATTTAGAAGGTAATTCTTTGGTTGTTGTGGAATCTGAGATCATAATATGTTGGATCCATTTTTTAAAAGTAGAATTCTGTACTGTTAAATGAAGTAACCTGTTCAACATCATTACCTATATTTAAATGTCTTATGAAGATAGAGTAAACTGTTAATCATGCATAGGAGAAAACCTGATATAATCTGTTTCTGTGTCAGTTTTCTCCAAACACCTCCAAGGCAGAAACTGTATCATTTCTATATCCTCTACCATTCCTGTATCCCACTGCCAAAATCCACACTCAATGCATACTAAACTGAGGGCCAGAGACCCTCCCTCTGCTCCCCTCAGCTCAGGAGGCCTATTCTACTGTAGGTTGAGTGTTCTGTGGTGCCCAGGAGGAGGCACTGTGGATATAGTGCCAAGACCCCAAGTTGGGCACTATAAACTTTTTTCAGACCTCTCAGTTAATAGTCTATCGTAATGTCCAGGAGGCCCAGACGATTGCAGGAAGGAAAAAAAAAAAAAAAGCAAACCCATGATATGTCCCAAATCCAGGAGCAACCCTGCTCTGAATAGAAAAGTCAAATGTACATCAGAAACTATCCTTTTTAAAAAGGCACGATCCAGAAGCCACAAGAAAAAAAAAAGGACAGATTTGATTATATTAAAAAATACAAACATCTAAAAAACAAAAGGTATTTTAAAAAGTTAGAAGACATATAACAGGCTAGAATAAAATATTTACATCATACATATTAGATTAAGGATTAGTGCCCTAAACGTACACAGATGACCAGAGAGGAAGGACTCAAAACTCAAAAGGAAAAGAGGCAAAGAGGATGAACAAGTAGCTCATGGATTAGCAATACAATGGTTCACAGACACTCAGAGTACTTGCCAGTGATCCAAGCACTGCTAAGGAAAATAGCAACAAGTAACTATTTTGCCTACTGATTGTCAGAACCCAGTTTTGGTAAAGGTGAGAGTCAAAGGGCACTCCAGGGGAAAGTGTAACTTGGTTTACTTCTGGAGGGCAATTGGCAGCATCTATCAAAATTTAAAGGGTAAACATGCTTGTTCCCAGAAAGTCCAATTCCAGACATTGGTGACAATGACAACTAGACTGAACACTAACTAAACACTAACCATGTGTCTGTCCTATGCCAGGTGCCTTCCTTTCCTTTCCGAGGTGGCCTGTTGACTGCGGGCCTACAATTACCTCCATTTTCCGGAAGGAGAAACTGAGGCTTAGGGAAGTCAGGCTTAGTGAGGCCAGGTTTTAAATCCAGGCAGTCTGATTCCAGAGCTCACAAATACAATCGCTCCCTTTAATGTGTCTCACACGGGTGTATGAGGATACACATGTGCACACACAGCATCACTGTAATACAGAGACTAAACGTAAATTCTAAAATCAGAAGGGGGTTTGCTGAGTAAGTGACACACATACCCTGGGACACCACGTAGCAATGGGCACTTCGTTTGCACTGGTAGGGAACCCTCCACCCCCAGCCTTGTAATTGAGCAGGGAAAAAGTAAGTTGTGGAAATCATGAGTAGTGTAAATGGTGACTGTAAAAAAACTCCCCAAAAGCTATACATGTGTGTATGTAATAAAGGACAAACACCAAATAGTTTATGGTGGTGACTACTTTGGTGTAGAAGTGGGGAGACGCTCACTTCTTTACTTTAAATATGTATCATTTTGGTTTCTTTACCTAGTAAGTAGTGAAAAACTTAACTCAAATGAGCTTAAGTACAAAAGGGGAACTTTTGCTCTCATAACTGGAAGGTTCAGAGATCTACTGTGATTTGGCAATTTGACAATACCAGGATTGGTATGATTTAGCAACTTAATGTCTTCAAGAAGTTGGTTTCTTTCCATCTCTCTTCTCTGCTTTCTCTTGAGCCAGCTGCATTTTTTTTTAATTTTATTTTTCAATTACAGTTTACATTTAATATTTTTCTATTAATTTCAGGTGTACAACACAGTGGTTAGACAATTAAAATCTTTACGAAGCGGTCCTGGTAATATTTCAAGCACTCACCTGGCACCACACACAGTTATTATAACATTATTGACTATATTATCTGTGCTGTACTTTACAGCCCCAGGACTATTTTGTGACTACCGATTTGTAGTTCTTAACCCATTCACCTTTTTCACCTGGCTCCCCATCCCCCCTCCCCTCTGACAACAGTCAGTCCATTCTCTGTATCTATGAGTCTTTTTCTATTTTCTTTGTTCCTTAATTTTGCTCTTTAGCGTCCACGTATAAATGAGATCATATAGTATTTGTCTTTCTCTGACTGACTTACTTCACTGAGCACAATACCCTCTAGGTTCATCCATGCTGTTGCAAATACTAGTAAGATTTCATTCTTTTTACAGCTGAGGAATTGTGTATATGTACTACAACTTTTTTATCTGCTCATCTATTGATGGGCACCTGGGCTGCTTCCATAGCCTGGTGATTGTAAATAACGCTGCAAGAACATAGGAGTGCATAAATTATTTCAAATTAGTGTTTTAGGTTTCTTTGGATATATTCCCAGAAGTGGAATCACTGAGTCATAAGACAATTCCATTTTTAATTTTTAAACTTTTTAAAAAATTCTCATCTGAGGACATTTTAGAGAGAGAGGAAGGGAGAGAGGAAGAGAGAGAAATATTGATGTGAGAGAGAAATATTGTCGGTTGCCTCTCATACACACCTGGACCAGGGTCAAAAGCACCTGGAACAGGGATTGAACCTGCAACCTGACCAGGAATCAAACCCACAACCTTTTGGTTATGGGGCAATGCTCCAACCAACTGAGCCACATCAGCCAATGCCATTTTTAATTTTTTGAGGACTTTCCATACTGCTTTCCACAGTGACTGCATCAATCTGCATTCCTACCAACAGTGCAAAAGTTCCCTTTTCTCCATATCCTTGCCAACACTTGTTTTTTGTTGATTTATCAACGATACCCAATCTGACAGATGTTAGGTGATATTTCATTATAGTTTTCATTTCCATTTCTCTGATGATTGATGTTGAGCATCCTTTCATATGTCTACTGACCATCTGTATGTCTTTTTTTTTTTTTGAGAAATGTCTCCTTAGGTCCTCTGCCACTTTTTAAACTGGATTATTTTTTGGAGTTTTGTTTACGAGTTCTTTGTAATTTTTGTTTATCAGACATATTACTGGTAAATCTCTTCTTCCATTCAGTAGGTTGCCTTTTTATTTTGTTGATGATTTCCTTTGCTGTGAAAAATCTTTTTAATTTGATGTAATCCCATTTGCTTATTTTTTCTTTTGTTTCACTTGCTTGAAGAGATATGTCAGAAAAAATATTGCTAAGAAAAATATCAGAGATTTTACTATCCATGTTTTCTTTTTGGAATTTTATGGTTCTGAATCTTACATTTAAGTCTTTAATCCATTTTTTGAGTTTTTTGTATATGTTGTAAGAAGGTGGTCTAGTTTCTTTTTTTTTTTTGCAATACCTGTCCAATTTTCCCAACATCATTTATTGAATAGATTGTCTTTAACCTATTGTATGTTCTTGCCTCATTTGTCATAAATTAATTTACCATATAGATGTGGTTTTATTTCTGGGCTCTGTATTCTGTTTTGTTGATTTATGTGTCTGTTTTTATGCCAGTACCACACTGTTTTGATTACTATATTCTTGTAGTATAGTTTGATATCAGGTAGCATGATACTTCCAATTTTGTCCTTTCTCAAGATTGCTGTGGCTGGTTGGGATCTTTTGTAATTTCATATAAATTTTAGGATTTTTTTTTAGTTCTGTGAAATACACCATTGGTACCTTTTATTGTAAGATTTTATTTATTTATTTTTAGGCAGAGGGGAAGGGAGGGAGAATAAGAGGGAGAGAATTAGAGATGTGAGAGAGAAACATCAATTTGTTGTCTCTCCTGTGTACCCTGACTGGTACTGAACCTGCAAACCAGGCATGTGCCCTGAAGGGGAATTGAACCCTTGACCTTTTGCTTTGCATGGCAGCACCCAATCAGCTGAGCCATACTGGTCAGGTAGATGCCATTGGCGTCTTGATAGGTATTGCATCAAATCTATAGATTGCTTTGGGTAGTATGGGCATTTTAATGATGTTAGTTTTTTCTATCCATGAGCATGATACACGCTTCCATTTGTTTGTATCTTCTTCAGTTTTTTCCTCAGTGTCTTACAGTTTTTTGCATGCAGATCCTTTACATTCTTGGTTAAATTTATTCCTGGGTATTTTTTGGTGCAATTATAAATGGGATTGTTTCCATAGTGTCCCTTTCTGATAGTTCATTATTGGTGTGTAAGAATGCAACTGATTTCTAAATGTTTATTTTGTATCCTGCTATTTTACTGAAATCCTTTATCTGTTCTGGTAGATTTTTGGTGGAATCTTTAGGGTTCTCTATATACAGTATCATGTCCTATACAAATAAGGATCATTTTACTTCCTTCCCAATCTGGATGCATTTTATTTCTTCTTCTTGTCTGACTGCTGTGACTAGGACTTCCAGCACTATATTGAATAAGAGAGGTGAAAGTGGGCATCCTTGTCTTGTTCCTGATCTTAAGGAAAACACTTTTAGTTTTCTCACCATTGAGTATGATGTTACCTGTGGGTTTGTCATATATAGCCTTTCATTGTGTTGAGGTATATTCTCTCTATATCCACTTCACTGAAAGTTTTTATCACAAGTGGGTGCCGAACTTTGTCAATTGCTTTTTCTACATTTATTGATGTAATCATATGATTTTTATCCCTCATTTTATTTATGTGATGTGGATATTGTCCCAAACTTACATCCCAGGAATAAATCTAACTTGATCATGGTGTGTGATCTTTTTAATGTATTGATGAATTAGGTTTACTAATATTTTGTTGAGGGTTTCTGCATCTATGTTCATCAGGGATGTTGGTCTATAATTTTCTTTCTTTGTAGTAGCTATCTGGTTTTAGACTTAGAAAAATTCTCGCTTCATAAAACAAACTTGGGATTCTTCCCTCTTGAATTTTTTGGCATAATTTGAAAAGGACAAGTTTTAGTCCTTCTTTGAATATTTGATACAATTCACCTGTGAAGCTGTCTGGTCTAGGAGTTTTGTTTGTTGGGAGTTTTTGATTATTACTTCGATTTTGTTGTTTGTAATTGGTCTGTTCAAATTTTCTGTTTCTTCTTGATTCAGTTTTGGAAGATTGTATGTTCTAAGGAATTTATCCATTTCTTCCAGATGGCCTTATTTGTTGCCATACAGTTGTTCATAATATTTTCTTGTACTCCTTTGTACATCTGTGGTGTCAGTTGTTATTTCTCTTTCATTTCTAATTTTGTTTACTTGTCCTCTTTTTCTCTTTATGAGTTTGGTTAAAGCTGCATCAATTTTGTTTTATCTTTTCAAAGAATGAGGTCTTAGATTCATTGACTTTTTTTGTACATTTTAGATTCTATTTTGTTTATTTCTACTCTGGTCTTTATTACTTCCTTCCTTCTACTCGCTTTGGGCTCTATTTGTTGTTCTTTTTCTAGTTCCTTTAGGTGTAAGGCAACATTGTCTATTTGAGACTTTTCTTAGTTTTTTTTTTTCAGGTAGTCCTATGAATTTCCCTCCTAGGACTACTCCCTTTGTGTCCCACAGCTTTTGAGTTATTGTGCTTTCATTTTATTTGTCTCAAGGTATTGTTACAGAACAGACCTGGTGGCGGAGGGGTGAACGATACACTATTACCAAATGGACCCACCCTTGTGCTTCTGGGGCCCCCCATCCCCTACTAGGTTTGCCTTGCCCGCTGGCAGGGAAAGACATCTCTCAAAGCCAGAGATTGGTGAAAAGGAAAAGGATCATTTGTTTAAAGAGTTATACAAACTTAAGAGTAATAACTTAATGTCTTCATTGAGATCCCAAAGTCCTTTAGAATACCCACAAATGCACAGTCCTTCCTTCCCCCTCTGCTCCGTCTGGGGTACCTTATCTATAAGGAAGTAAATCCCTAATGGACAGAAAAATAGAAAGTGTTAGAACTGGGAGAGACCTTGGGTGCAAGGCAGTTCATCATGGACATGTTACCGGGGAGGCAGCTGAAAAGGGAAAACGACATGACCAGACCACACAGCCACACAGGAGCTAGAACTCTGGCTCTTAGTTCCAACTCTTTTCATGTTCGATGGTGGCCACGTTTATCTTCTTGGACAGCCCAATAGCACTGAATATAGTGCTAGCATCTAGTACATCCTCCATACACATTTCTAAATATTATATATTTGTTTCTAGACATTGTGTTTCAGTCTTTTTCAACCTTCTATTTTGGAAACCCTCTTTCATTTTTTTACAATCAACAATGACATATACTTTTTTGTTTGGTAAATATACATAATACAAAATTTACCATTTTAACCATGTTAAGTGTACAGTTCTATGACTTGAAATACATTTACATTGTTCTTCCAAAAATTCCCATTAAGTACCATCCATCATCACCATGAAAAAGAACTTCTTCATCTCCCCCAACTGAAACTCTGTTCTCATTAAACAATAACTCCCCATTCCCCTGGTTGAGGTATAATTTACACACAATAAAATCCTTGTTTAAAGTGTATATTTTGTGGCAGTTTGACAAATGTATAATTTACTCACAATAAAATCCTTATTTGAAGTGTGTGTTTTGCTGTAGTTTGATAAATATATACTACCATAATCAAAAGACAGAGCATTTCTGTCATGACAAAATAGTTTATCAAGGTCCTTTGCAGTCAGTTCCCAAACTCCACCCGTGATCTCTGATCTAGGTTTGTGCTTTTGCTATCCTGCAGGTCAAAAGAAAACCATACCTCATTGTGGTTTTACTTTGCCATTTTTTTGCCTTTGAACTATGCTTTTATTTATTTTTTAATATATTTTGTTGATTATGCTATTACAGTTATCCCAATTTTCCCCCCTTGAACCCCATTCATCCAGTACCCCCATTCCCTCTGGCAGTCCCCCACCTTAGTTGATGTCCATGGGTTGTACATATAAGTTCTTTGGCTTATCCATTTCCTACACTGTTCTTAACATCCCCTTATCTATTCTGTACTACCAATTATGCTTCTTATTCCCTGTACCTTTTCCCCCATTCTTCCCCTTTCCGCCTCCCAACTGTTAGCCCTCCAAATGATCTCCATATCTATGATTTTGTTTCTGTCTGCTTGTTGCTTAGTTTATTTTTTAAATTCAATTATTGATAGTTGTGAATTTATTACTATTTTAATGTTCATAGTTTTGAATTTCTCCTTTTTCTTAAATAAGTCCCTTTAACGTTTCACATAATAATGGCTTGGTGATGATGAACTCCTTTAGGTTTACGTTGTCTGAGAAACACTTTATCTGCCCATCAATTCTAAATGATAGATTTGCTGGATAGAGTAATCTAGGTCCTTGCTTTTCATCACTTTGAATACTTCTTGCCAGTTCCTTCTTGCCTACAAAGTTTCTTTAGAGAAATATGCTGATAGTCTTATGGGAATTCCTTTGTAGGTAACTCTGTTTTTCTTTTGCTGCCTTATAAGTTTCTCTCTTTCTCTTTAACCTTTGGCATTTTAATTCTGATGTGTCTTGGTGTGGTCCTCTTTGGGTCCATCTTCTTTGGGATTCTCTGTGCTTCCTAGACTTGTATATCTATTTGCTTCACCAAATTAGGAAAATTTTCTTTCTTTATTTTTTTAAAAAATATGTTTTCCATTTCTTACTCTTTCTCTTCTCCTTCTGGCATTCCTGTGATTCAAATGTTGGTGCATGTGAAGATGTCCCAGAGGCTCCTTAGCCTATCCTTGTATTTTTGGAAACTTTTTTTCCTTGCTTTTCTGATGAAATGTGTTTTCTTCCTTATGTTCCAAATCATTGATTTGATTCTTGGTTCCATCCACTCCACTGTCAGTTCCTCTTAAATTTTTCTTAGTTCACTTAGTGTAACCTTCATTTCTACCTGGGACTTCTTTTATAATGTTCCTTGAACATCCTAATACCCAGCATTTTGAACTCTGTATCTGATAGATTGCTTATCTCCATTTTGTTTCATTCTTTTTCTGGAGTTCTGTTTTGTTTTTTCATTTGGGCCATCTTTCTTTGTCTCTTCATTTTGGCAGCCTCCCTGTGTTTGTTTCTATGTATTAGGTAGAGCAGCTTTGACTCCCTGTCTTAGTAGGGTGGTCTATTGCAGAGAAGTGTACATTGGTAAGTTGGATGGGGTGGAACCTTAAGTAATCACTGGGGCAGAGCCACCTGTGTGAACCAGGTTGATGGAGTCTACACTGTGTTGTCATCACTCTGTGGTCCTGTGTGGGGGAGGGCTCAGCAAGGGGACATTGCTACTATCTGACCTCTGGACTTTTGTCCAGGAGGAAGATGTCCCCCAGACACTTCAATTTCTCTCTTCCAGCTGCTGCCTTTGGGCTGGAGCCCAGAGGGAGTGAGTCTGCCTAAGTCCTAAGTTTATTGCAGGCCCTTTGAGAGGAAACTCCTGAGAATTCTGCAGTTTCTTCCACTGCCCAAACCTTCACTTACAGCCAGAAGCTATGGGGACTTATGTTCCTGGCACTGGAACCCTGTGCTGGGTGTTCTGGTGTGGGCTTGGTATCCCTCACTCCCAAGGTATACCTCCTGATTTTTATCGATCACACATTGTGTAGGACTACCCATTCCATGTCTCCATGCCTCTCCACATGTCTCTGCATCTCTGCTTCTCCTACCTATTTGTATGAATGTGACTTCTTTAATTCCTTGGTTGTTGAACTTCTGTACAGCTCAATTTTCTGACTATTCTGGGTGATAGTGTTTTGGTAGTCCAGTTGTAATTTTTGTTGTGTTTATGCAAGGAGGTGAGCTGTTTACCTACGCCTACATCTTGACTAGAAGTACTTTGCCTGTTTAAAAACTTTGTGTATAAGACTATTTCTGTTATAAATTATTTTTTTCTTTTCTAGAATTTCATAAAAATGTGATTATATAGCCCTGGCTATGTAGCTCATTTGGTTAGAGTGTCGTCCACTATGCCAAGTTTGCAGGTTCCATCCCCAGTCAGGGCACATACAAGAAGCAACCAATGAATGCATAAATAAGTGAAACAACAAATTAATGTTTCTCTCTCTCTTTCCCCCAGCCCCTCTCTCTCCCTCTCTGTCTCACTCTTCATTTCTCCCTTCTTCTCCCTCTCTCTAAAAATCAATAAATAATAAGTTTAAAAAGGTGATCATATATTATATACTCTGGTATTTGGCTTCTTTCACCCAGTTTAATGGTTTTGAATTTCACCTATGTTGTATATGCAGTACCAGTAATTTGTCCCTGTTTATCACTGAATAGTATTCCATTATATGGCTATACAAAAATTTGTTTATCTATTTGTTGACAGACATTTTGGTAATTTTCAATTTTGTATTGTTTTTGTTATTGTGAATAAAACTTCTATAAACAATCATGTACAAGTTGTTGTGTGGGTATATGTTTTCGTTTCTCCTGGGTAAAAACTAGGAGTAGACTTGTTGGGTCATATGGTTAGGTTAACTTTATAAGAAATCACCAAACTGTTTTCCAACATAGTTATTCCATTTTGTACCTCCATCAGCAGCATATGAGAGTTTTATTGCTCTACATCCTTGCCAATAGTTGGTGGCATTGTCAGTATTTAAGATTTTAGCCATTTTAGTGGCTATGTAGTAGTATCTTGTGGTTTTAATTTGCATTTCTCTGACAAATAAAAAATGATGAACATTTTCCATGTGCTTATTGGTCAAGTGCATATCTTCTTTTGTAAAATGTTTGCTTAAATCTTTTGCTCATTTTTTTAAATTAGGTTTTTGTCTTATTATTATTGATTTTTGTTGTTTATATATCTGGATACAAGTCTTTTGTCAGATGTATATGAATATTAGAAGTTAATATTTATCTAATTATCTATTTTTTCTTTTTATTATGATTTTGTGTCTCTTCTAAAGAATCTTTGCCTGATTGAAGATTGTGAACACTTTTTTCCATCTTCTCTTCTTGAAGTATTAGAGCATTAGTTTTTAGATATAAGTCTCTTATTATTTCAAATACTTTTAGGATATGGTATGAGGTACAAATTAAGACTCATTTTTCCATATGGATATCCAATTGCTCTAGCACATTTTGTTGTAAAGTTACCCTTATCTCATTGAATTACCTTAGGACTTGGTCAAAAATCAATTGACTATATATGAGAAGATCTATTTCCGCATGCTCTCCTATATTCCATTAATTATACATCTGTTTCTATATTAGTACAACACTATCTTAATTACTATAGCTTTATAGTTAGAATTGAAATCAGTTACTGCAATTCTTCCAACTTTGTTCTTCTTTTTAAAAAATTCTTGAGTTTTCTGTGTCTTTTTTCACTCCATATAGATATTAGAATAAGCTTGTCAGTTTCTTTAAAAAAGTGTGGTGAAATGTTGATAGGGGTTGAATTGAATCTATAGATCAATACCTTTTTTTAAAGATTTTATTTATTTATTTTTAGAGAGAGGGGAAGGGAAGGAGAGATAGGGAAGGGGAAAGAGAGGGAAAGAAACATCAGTGTGTGGTTGCCTCTTGTGCACCCCTTTTTGGGGACCTAGCCTGCAACCCAGGCATGTGCTCTGACTGGGAATTGAACTGTGACCCTTTGGTTCACAGGCTTGCGCTTAATCCACTGAACTACAGCAGCAAGGCCTATAGATCAATACTTTCTTCATTTAAAGATATCACTCAGAATTTGCTGACTCTTGTGCATGAGGGTTTGTATCCTTGCATCTTCTTCTTCTTCTTCTTTTTATCCTCACTCCTGGACATGCTTATTGATTTTAGAGTAAGGGCAAGAAAGGGAGAGAGAGAGAGAGAGAGAGAGAGAGAGAGAGAGAGAGAGAGAGACATTGATGTGAGAGAGAAGTATCAATTGATGGCTTCTCATATGAAACTCAGAACAAAGCCCACAGCCCAGGCATGGACTCTGACAGGGAATCGAATATGCAAGCTTTTGGTTTATGGGACAATGCTCCAACCAACTGAGCCATACCAGCCAGGGAGCTTGTGTGTTTTGAGATATTTTTATTACAAACTGGTATCCCTTGGAAATATCTCTGATAATTCTTGGATAGCTAAATTTGAAATGTGCTTTTCAGAGGAGATTTGTCTTTATTTTTCCCAGCCATAATTTACTACCCTGACTCACCATAAACAAACATTTTAGCCCTGGCCTGATGGTTCAGTTAATTGGAGCACTATCCCATACACCAAAAGGTCGTAGCTTCAATTCCTGGTCAGGGTACACACCTAGGTTGTGGGTTTGATCCCCAGTCAGGGCGCATATGGAAGACAGCTAATTGATGTTTCTCTCTCACATCCATCTCTCCCTCTCTCTGTCTGTGTGCCTCTCCCTTCCTCTCTCCTTAAAATCAGTAAACATACCCTTGGGTAAGGATTAAAAAAATATTCAAGTATGGATTTTTGGAGGACCATGTATTGTAAATTCCAACATTTTCTTTTTTAAAAATATTTTATTTATTTATTTTTAGAGAGAGGGAAGGAATAGAGAAAAACATTGATCAGCTGACTCTCGCATGGCCCCAATGGGGGCCTGGCCCATAACCCAGGCATGTGCCCTGACTAGCAATCAGATCAATGACTTTATGGTTTACAGTCCAGCACTCAGTCCACTGAGCCACAGCGGCCAGGGCTGAATTCCAACCTTAAACCCATGTGTTAATAACAGTGAATTTATGAGTTAAGCACAGTTTATCCTCTTATCTTAGGCCATACTCCCCCAGAAACAGACCCTGAGACTTGATTTGAGTGCATGTAGTTTATTTGGGAGGTGATCTCAGCTCCAGTAGGGAAGTGGAAAAGTAAGATAAGAAAAGGAATGGAATAGGAACATTTATGAGGGGGAGGTTACCATTGGGTAACTGGGATACTATTTCACTAAGCTCCTCTGAAAGATGGTACAGAATGTATATTGGCCTTGTGATAGCAGGGGCAAGGAAACTGGGATATTTCTTTACCAATTCCCAATCATTATAGATGTAGGACTGCTGTTGCCAGAGGAGTAGCTCCCTACATTTCAGCGCTCCCAGCATGAGGATGGAACATGCTCCTGCAGCCATTGAAAGTCCTCAGGCAGACACTCATACTTCTTTTTACAAAAAGAAATTTCCTTTTTAGATTCCTTGTCATCCAGAACATTCAAGCAGTGGCTGTAATGTTGACATGCTTCTTTGCTTCACCTGTGCTCCTGTGATGGTTAATTTTATGTGACAACTTGCCTGGACCACAGGGTGCCCAGGTATTTGGTCAAACATTACTCTGTGTGTGTCTGTGAGGGTGTTTGAAGATGAGATTAACATCTGAATCAGTACACTGCGTAAAGCAGATTGTCCTCCCCAACAAAGGTGGGCCTCATCTAATTAGCAGAACACCTGAATAGGACAAAAAAGGCTGACCTTTTCTGTCAGTAAGAGGGGCCTCTTTCTGTCTCACAGCCTTGAGCTGGGACTTCAGTTTTTCTTCTGCCTCCCCCTCGAACTGGGTCTGAAGCCTGCCAGTTTTGTGACTGGGACTCGCACCATGGCTTACCTGGGTCTCCATGTTGCTGACTGCAGGTGTTGGGACTTCTCAGCCTCCATGATTTTGTGAACCAATTCCTTATAATAAATCTCTTTATATATTTACAGGGTGGGACAGAGTAGGTTTACAGTTGTTTGTATGGAAAATAATACAGTAATTAATAAATAATAAAAAGAATAAACTGTTTTGTACTCACAACTGTAAACCTACTTTTGCCCACCCCTGTAATATCATTTCCTATTGGTTCTGTTTGTTTGGGAGAACTCTGATTAATACAGCTCCCGTGGTAGAAGCTGAATATGAGCCCCTAATTTTAATTTCTTTCCCCACCCATAAGAGCTATGAATGGTTTGTTCCTTACATTACCTATGAAGTACATACATTACAGAGACAATTTTCCTTGGGATCCAAGGTCAGTTGCATCCTCTATCCAGGAAGCCTCCACTGAGCATGGCCGTGTGTTCCTCCACTGAGCATGGCCTTGTGTTTATTCTTAGGAACTGTAAGTGCGCTTATTACTGTGCAGAACAGCAGTGAGCCCTCTCCTGTCCTCCATTTTGCAGGCATTACAAAAACCCAAAGAGGTGTTTGATAGTGTCTCCTTTTGTTAATGTAGTATGATGGTGCCCAGTTGGATTTTTTCAGTTTTCCCTATGGACATCAGGGTGAGGAGAATTGACTAGTTTGTGTCATAACACATGTGTAAAAAAATGCAGGAGTTAGAATTGTTTTAAATTAGACAGACCAACTCAGAGAGGAGGGTCCTAATGATTTTTTTTGAAAAGACAGAATAACTGGTTTATTTTCTTTATTATAAAAATTGGAAACAATTAGCAACAGACTTATATTATTTATTTATATTTTTAATCCTCACCCTAGGATATGTTTTTATTGATTTGAGAGAGAGAGACAGACAGACAGACATTGGTGTGAGAGAGAAACGTTGATTGGTTGCTCTTTTCTTTAACAACTGAACTATAAATATGTAAAAATAGATAAATACATTCACAATATTCACCACTGATAGTAGGTGGAGGCGTGCTTTTGTGTGGCAAGCCCCTCTCTCTACACACACAGAAGGAGGGGCTTGATGGGTTTTAGAATAGACAGGGAAGAGGGGCAGCAGAAATGAGTGGGAAATGTGTGTTCACCTGTAGAAATTTTACCATGTCCATCTGTACTCTTTAGGGTTTTTTTTATTTAGAATTTTATTTATTTAGTTTTAGCGAGGGGAGGGGAGGGAGGAAGAGGGAGAGGGAGAGAAACATCAATGTGTGGTTGCCTCTCACGTACCCCCTACTGGGGACCTGGCCCACAACCCAGGCGTGTGCTATAAACTGGGAGTTGAACCAGTGACCCTTTGGTTCATGGGCTGGCACTCAATCCACTGTGCCACACCAGTCAGTGCTGTACTCTTTAGTTTTTAACAAGAGTTTTACCCATAGATTGAATGGCAATTCCAATATCTCGTGGCCACCTACACAAGTGCTTCTCAAACTACGGTGCTTATGAACCACCTGGGGACCTTATTAATGTACAGACCCTGATTCACTATGTCTGGTGAGGCCTGAGATTCTGCATTTCTAAAAAAACCCCAAGGGATCCCAATACTGCTGGTCCAAGGACCACATTTTAAATAGAAATGCCTTAGAAAAATATTTACCCTACAGTTCACACTTAGCTGCCCCAAATTCTACCATCAACACTGCTTCCTCAAGTGCAAGTACTATCATTAGTTATTAATATATTGCTGTGACTTTGTCAGTAGGTAGCAATAATTCACAAGCAAGGAATCATTTTCAACCAGAAAGTAATTTAATACTAAAAAACTATATTAGCTGAATCCCATTTTATGTCACAGGAACTGAAAAGTAATAATTATATAATATTGAGCCACAGTGACCCAGACATACAGAAAGTTCCTCTAGTTTGGCTCCTGAACTGTAATCCAGGAATTTGAGGCCATATGAGGAGAATAGGGTTGAAAGTGAAACAGGAAATAATAAGGACATTGTATTGAGATTTTACCATGTGCCAGGTGCTGTGTCCAATGTCTGTTGTCCATTCCCGTTTAATCTCAAAACGACCTTGAAGCAAATGCTATTGTCACCCTCATTTACATACGGGATACTGAGGCGCAGTGGGGCTCTGTAAATCCTCTCAGCTGGTGAGTTGCAGCCTTCTCTGTCTCCAAAGACCAGCCTTAAATTTTCATTCATCCATTCATTCAACAAATATTTATTTATGCCTGGAACCCTAGAATGTTCTAGATGAGTGACAATAATTAAAGAGATTTTGTGTCCTCAGATGAGCCTGATGCAGAGAAAAGTCCAGTGCTGACTAAAGAGCGCTGTGTGGAAGGCCTTTGGGAAGGAGGCTTCTGACGTCTACCAGTATAAAGATCCAATAGCCACGGGAGCAAGAGCGAAACTTCCTAATTCCTCATTAACTGCAAGGATGTCTTCACTTGTTTTCTACCTGTGGATGGCGTTGCTCCAAGAAAGTAAACAAACGGTGGTTGGGTGGCAGCTGGCGTTTTGTAACTGAGCCCCACCCCTAAAGTGGTAGCGAAGAGTGGCCTCCGTCTTAGCGAAGGAAGGCAGGCTGTGGTTCCCGGCATCCCAGGAAGCAGCCTCAGAACCACAAATCTACACCATGGAAAGTCTTTAGCTAGTAGGGTCTGAAGCGTCTTAGCCATGCTTGTCTTTTGGGAGAAGAAAAATGTGGTAGATATTCAGCAGGCCCATGGAAGTTGGGTGCCCGTGCTTTGTTTCTGGGTGAGGGCATTCTAATGATTGTCCTGGCTGCCGTGACAGGGAGCTGACAGCGCTGATGGTGCAGCCGCGCAAGGGCCCACCCTCACCTCTGGTTGTTTCTGTCACCCACCCTTCCCCATTCCAGTCAAACATTTGAAACAGTAATGATGTGGGTCCCTGTGAAGTCTTCCCATATGTTCATTCTCTGCTGGTGTTTTAGTCAGAAACTCTTGACAACATGTCACCTAAAAGCCTACACAGGAAGGTCTCCATGAGCAGTGGGAAGTTCTAAGGTCAACTTCTACACAAATCAAAGTACTTCTCATCACAAGAAAAAATAATTTTCAACTATAAAACTATATTTTACATTATTCAACTATTATTTTACAAAATAATTTGTAACTATATTTGGCAGCAGATGTTAAAAAGACTTATTGTGGTGATCATTTTGCAATATATACAGATATCAGATCATTATGTTGTACACGTGAAACTAATATAATGTTGCATGTCAATTATACTCAATAAACAAAAAAAACAAAGTTCTTCTCAATGATTATTGCAAATATTTTTTCTGCAGGAAAGTCTTTTGTGATCACTATTTAGGAGAGTGAGAAGTTTCCTAAAAACATTTTCCCCAGCATAACTACTAGTGAGCAGGTGAACATCTTTTCAGGAAGTGGATGTAGTGTTGCTGAGATGTTTTATCTCATAAAACAGGTGGGGCTGACCTTAAATGGGCCACTCAGACAGAGGGGAGCAGCTGGAGACTGCAGTGTGTGAACAGGCTGTTTGTGGAGCACTTGCATTAATCCTAGAGGAACCAGGAAATCAGATCCAGTGCAAGATGAAAGGAGAACTGGTACAGCAGGTGCACCAAAACCAAGAAATAAAGCAGCCAGGTGGCTACATTGGTATGATAGAAAGGGAAGCAAAAGGACATGGGGGGAGGTCAGGAAGCTTTTCCTAGTTTGGAGCCCTGGGGGTCCAGGGGCTTCCTGGGGCTGGGATGTGATGGGCCTGGCCTGTGCCTTGGCCCCCTTCCCTCCTTTCGTCTGACACTGACTGATCCACCCACTCATTCAACACACAGTTATCAAGCAGCTACCACTTGCCATGTGTTCTTTCAGTCTCTGGGAATACAACAGTGAATGAGACAGACTCCCGGCCCTCGTGGCAAGGAGAAGGTTAGCCAATAAGCAAATAATATCATCAGAGACTATGGCAAACCATACAGCAAGGTAAGAGGGTTGGCATGGTATGGCCTGGGTGGACTTGCTTTTTTGTATAGGGTGTTCAGGGGTGCCGTAGCTGCTGATGGGTAGCAGAGACCTAGAGAAAGGCAGGTGCATGTTCTGCAGACCTCTGTAGCAAGAGTGCTTTGGGCAGAAATATTATAGTCCTTAAGCATAGGAGGCCTGGAAGGGTCCAGAAGCTTATATGACTGTGGGCTTTAGCACCCACACAATTGGCATGGCTCACAAATCACTCTTTAAGCTTTGAAATTAGTTGGTCTCATAACTGGATTTAGGTGGAATGAGGCTAGCTGAGGGGTTCAGAAAAGGCTTTCCTATCAAGTGACATTTCAGATGAGACCTGAAAGATGAGTTCAGAGTCAGCCTGGGGTGGAGGGAAGGGCCAAGTAGCCCAAGCAGAGGGAACACCATGTCAAAGGGCCTGAGAGGGCCCACTCATAACGTCACTTTCAAGCTGATAGTTTCCAGCCTTGAATGTCCAATCACAGGATGGGCCCCTTCTCCTTAGTGGAAGCCAAAGCTGGTAGTCCATCCACCCTGCGGGCATGCTGTCTTCTGTACCCTGGCCCTGTGCTGCTCTCCAGCACCCTGTTTATATGATTAGATGCTGGTCTTTTATTTATTTATTTTTGTACTTTTTTACTTGTTGATTTGAGAGAAAGAGAGGAAGGGGGAGAGAGAGAGAAGCATCAGTGTGAGAGAAAAACATTGACTGATTGACTTCTGTATGTACCCTGACTAATGACTGAACCTTCCACCTAGGTATGTGTCCTGACGGGACATCTAACCCACAATCTTGGCATATCAGGACGACACCCTAGCCAACTGAGCCACTGGCTGGGGCCTGGTCTTCTAATTTTTAAAGCTCTCCCAAAGCCACATGACCACTGCTTAAGGCTCTTGATGTGGGCCATGAGGGTAGCTGACCTGAATTCCTGTTCTCTTGCTTCATGGCCAGATGCGGCCAGGCTTACTCAGTGACCTCTGAAAAATAACTTTCCTGCTCCATGTTTTAGTTTTATAAAACTACATGCAATTTGAGTTTAGTATTCTTTGAAGAAAATATGTAGTTATATTTAGTTTCATTCTAGATGTAACAGAGAACCAGAAGGGTAATTATAGGTGTACCCAGTCTTTGGAAAAACTGATACATGAAAATTCTCATAGCATGGTTATATTTGGAGAGACCTTTTCACATTAAAAAAATCACCATAGTTTTCTCTAAATAATTTCCCCACCGTAGTTAAAATAAGATCAACATTTTAAAAATTCAATCCACAGCCAACTTCTCAGCACCTGTAAAAAGACATTCCTTGTATATAAAGAGGCACATCTGTATTGCTCTCTGCTCCCTCCCTCCGATTATCACACCAAGATTTTCTTGCCTCCACTGCCTGTAACCCCAGCCTTCAGATGCGCCTCCTTCATGCTCAGGCAGAGACTCCACCCAGCTCAGACTCTGGAATGGGAGCTGTCCTTGGAAGGCCTTCGGCTCACAGGCCTCTTGATCCCAAACCAATTTCAGCTACCGCCCCATTTCTTTGCTCTCTTTCTAACAAAACTCTTTAGAAAGTGGTTTATACTAATTGTCTCTAATTCCTCTCCTCCCATTATCTCTTGAACCCAATTTAAACAGGTCCTCACCTCACCACTGCTCTGAAACTGCTCTTGTCAGGGTCGCCAGGCAAATCTAGTGGGCACTGCTCTGTTCTCATCTTACTTGGCTTCTCGTTAGCTGATTACTCTGTTCACTGTGAAACCCTTTCTTTTCTTGCTGGGCCACCACTCTCATGCTTCTCCTCCTGCTGTGGTTACTCCTTGCTGGTTGCTCCTCATCTCTCCAACCCCCAACCACAGAATTTTCTGAGACTCAATCCTCAGACTTCTCTCTTCCCTCTGCATTTGCTCCCTAGGTGACATCTTAGATCATGTGGCTTTAAATATATCATGACAGCTACCACCAAGTTCCTGTTTCAGTTGGGACTTCTCTGAACTCCAGGTTTATTTATCCAACTGCTGACTTGGATAGTTAACAAGATCTCTCAAAGTTAACATGTCTACAACTGAGCTCTGATTCCACCTTGCAAAACTGGCTCCTTCCACAGTGTGAATAATGGCCTGCCACATATGTCCATGTCCTCATCCCCAGAACCTGTGAACAGGGCAAAAGGGACTTGGCAGTTGTAACTCAGTGAAGGACCTTAAGATGGGGAAATTATCCTGGGTGGGCCCAGTGTAATCACAAAGGCCCTTCTACAGTGGAGGCAGGAGGATCAGAGTCAGAGAGAGAAAAAGGAGATGTGACACCAGAAACAGAAACTGGGATGATGCACTTTGAAGATGGAGGAAAAGTCCATGAGCCAAGGAAGGCAGGCCACCTCTACAAGATGGAAAGGAAACGAATTTTCCCCTGATGCCTCCAGAAGAAACATAACCCTGACAACACCTTAACTTTAGACATCTGACCTCCAAACCGTAAGGGAATATGGTAAATTCATGCTATTTTAAGCTATGAAGTTTGTGGTAATTTGTTACAGTAGCAATAGGAAACTGATACACACAGGATTCTCCATGTCAGTAAATGGTGACTCCATCCCTTTAGTTACTCCAGAGGGACCCTGGAGTCATCCCTGTTTTTCCTTTCTCTCATGTCCCACATCCAGTGAATCCATTGGCAAATCTCACTGGCTCTACCTTCAAAAATATCCAGGATCCAATCACTTTTCACAATCAACAATAGTACCATTTGCTCCAAACCATCATAGCCCCTTTACTGCAAATATCTCCTAACAACTCTTCCCACCTTCCTCATCTGTAGTCTATTCCACTTATCTGCCAGAGCTATCAGATTAAAACAAAAGTTAGAACTTAGCATGCCTTTCTCAAAACCATTGACCTCCCACCTCAGGTGGAATAAAAGCCCACTTCTTTTTTTTTTAAAATTTATTTTTAGAGAGGGAAAGGAGGGAGATAGAGAGAGAAAAAAACATCACCTGGCTGGCGTAGCTCAGTGGATTGAGCGCGGGCTGGGAACCAAAGTGTCCCAGGTTCGATTCCCAGCCAGGGTACATTCCTGGGTTGCAGGCCATAACCCCCAGCAACCGCACATTGATGTTTCTCTCTCTCTCTCTATCTCCCTCCCTTCCCTCTCTAAAAAAAAAAAAAAAAAAAAAAAAAAAAAAAAAAATTAAAATAAAAATAAAATATATTAAAAAAAAAAAAGAAAAACATCAATGTGCAGTTGCTGGGGGTTATGGCCTGCAACCCAGGCATGTACCCTGGCTGGGAATCGAACCTAGGACAGTTTGGTTCCCAGCCCATGCTCAATCCACTGAGCTACGCCAGCCAGGGCAAAGCCCACTTCTTTACCAAGGCCTATGTGGAAACAACTCAGAGTTTGGAGACTTTGACTAGAAATAAATGATACAGATTTATTCCAGAGTCTTAGAGTTTGCAAACTGGGAACACAGCTAAGCAAAAAACCCAGAAGTGTTCCAAAGAAGAAAGAAAAGTTAAGAGTTCTTATAGTAAAAAGTACATTCTTAGGAATTATCTGTCCTTCATTCTTAGCTGTAGCATTGATCCAGGGTGGCTATCAGTCAGAAGTCCGGCAGTCTGGAAGGTAGGTGCCAGGAGGTCTGGTCATGTCTGGTGGTCTGGATAACGGACACCAGGTGGTTTGGATATGTGAGTCCTTCGCGGGGTAATTACAGGGTTATCTGGAGGTCTAGTGTATGTCCGGCTGTTGACACACCACAAACTGATGTATATCCTGGCACTGATGCAAGAGTGAAAAGTTCAAAAATTTAACTTCCTCTGTCTGACTTACTTCACTTAGCATAACACACTCTAGGTCCATGTATGTTGCTGCAGATGGCAAAATTTCATTCTTTTTATGACTGAGTAATAATATTCCATTGCATATATCTACTATATCTTCTTTATCTAGTTGTTTATCTAACTGGATACAAGATATGTAGGTTGCTTCCATATCTTGGTGTTGTAAATAATGATGCCATGAACACAGGTGTATACATCTTTTCAAATTAGTGTTTTAGGTCTCTTTGGATAAATACCCAGAGGTGGAATCTATAAAACGAAGTAAACAAACAAGACAGAAGCAAACTGATAGATAGTGAGAACAAACTGATGGTTGCTAGTCATAAAAACAGTCACAGGATGTAAAATACAGCACAGGGAATATTGTCAATAATATTGTAATAATTATGTATGGTGTCAGATGGGTACTAGACTTATCAGGATGATCACTTGGTAATTATATAAAATGTTTAATCACTATGTTGTACACCTGAAGCTGATAATATTGTATTTCAACTGTAATAAAAAAATGTTTAATTTAAAAAATTTAAGTTCCCAGGCTAGTTAGAACAAGAATAGGATTGTTTCCTCATACTTCAACCTTCGTAGTGATAAGAGTTTTAGCAGCTAAGTTAAAGTGATTGCATTTTATATATTCCCTGTTTTCACTCTTCCCTTGCACAGGCTGGCCCCTGGATACCTCTCTGAGCCCATTTTCTGCCGCTATCCTTCAATCACACCAGCATGCAATGGGCGGGGAGAGGTGCTGCCCACATTACCCTTCAGGACCTGAGGTTCTGCTGGGCATGCTGCTGGGCATGCTGCTGGCTGACACCCTCAGGTACTGAAAAGGACCTCAGTCAAGGGGAGCTGCCTTCCCCATCTTATTCCACCCTTTTCCCATGGCAGCCACAGCTGAATGACAAGAGGGTGCAAGGACCCAGTCCTCTCTCCCCATTGTGGAACAGCTCTGAAGGGTGACTATCTTCAGAACTCCCCCTGGGTTGTCTGAGTCAACCCTTCCACAAGTTGATCCCAAGAGCACGCCCTAATAAACATCTTGTATGCTAATCACCATCTCTGAAATGTTTCCTGGGGAAACTGACCTGGGAAACAAAGCTCTTTGCTTTTTCTTCCAATGCTCCAAGTACACTTTGCCTCAGTGTTTTTTCCATTGCTGTGCCGTCTGCTTATAAGGCTCTTCTCCCAGATGCTCACATAGCTTACTCCCTCACCTTTTCTCTGCTCAAACGTCCCAGAGCAAGTGGTCCTTCCTGACTACCTTATATAAAATAGCAGGCACCACTAGCACCAACATTACTATCCTATGTCCCTTACTCAGGTGACTTGTTTTCTGTAGTATTTATCATCATTTGGTATACATTTCCTTGTTTATTTACTTAATTGTCTCTCATTGTACTTTATCTCCCTAGGGCAAGGACTTCATCTATTTTGTTCACTGCTATTTTCATAATAATTGGAATAGTGCCTGACACATAGTAGGGACTCAGCACCAAGTCAGGATGGTGCTGGTCTGGCTCTGACCTGAAGCTCATCATGGTCATTGTTGTATTCTGTGACAGAAGTCCTGTCTGTGGGTCTCCATCTTGACCTTTTCTCCCTTTGACTCAGAGGCAATGCCTCCATGGCTTCTATCCCCCATGACTAAGGATCTGCCTCATCATTTCCTCCTCAGTCTTCCTAGAGATTGCAACCTGTTTCTACATCACTGTTCCTACTTACCTGCTACTAGATTAGCAGAAATCCCACCTCTCAATTGCCAGATGTCATTGTATTGTCAACTACTGGAACACCCTCCACTCCCTTCACCCAGTCCAAGTCCTCATCCTCATCAATGCCCCACCCATAGTCTAGTCAGCCTGCCTGTCCACATCCGAACTGGGAGCCACCCCTCTTATTTTCAGCATCAAGCAGAGAACTGAAAGGCAGTGTCACTGCTGTGGGGCCAGAAGGACCTGAGTGTCATTTACAGAGGGACAGCAGCTGTCATTTACAAGGGGACACCCTTGTGCAAGTCACTCACTTCCCTGTGCTCTAGCTTCCTCCCTTGGAAAGTACAACCAATGATGTCAGCCTCTCAGAGCAGTTGTCAACATGAGATTGTTGTTTGAAAGTGTCTGGAGCACAGCAGGTAGTTGTCAGATTTCTCCTGACTTTACCGAAATCCTCTGAAACATCTGCCCTATTGTGTTCAGTGGAGTAACACTATGTTCTCAGCAGAAAACTCTGAGACTCAGTAGCTCTGTGTACAAAATAGAATGTTTCCTATGGAAAAATATTCAGCATTACATGAAGTTCCATGGTAATTTCAAACATTTTGGAACAATACAACAAAAACCTGTGCAGCAAAGTTATATTGTCAGCCAAATATACTAGGTCCAGGCATTGTCTCATGTACCAGAAAGCACAGCTTCACCCCAAAAGGCTAGCCTTGAACGAACATGTAGCACTAAAGCATAATGAATAGACATATTTCCCTCTCTCATCTTCACCTTTGTCAGATTTGATGGAGCCATTTATACTAAACCTTGCCAAAAACCTGTAGTATTTATCATCATTTGGTATACATTTGGTATACTAGAAAACCACGGAAGTTTTCTAGTTCTCATTAATATGCTATTCACAGGAGGGAGTAATTGCTCCAGTGGTAGGGTGTGGTGTATTTAACAGAGTGCTGAAAACAAGTTCAACACAAATGACCAATGTTGGCAGATTGCACGATTCTAGAGTTATTTTTGTGATGGCCAATGTTTTCCTCCCTCTTGAGTTGGCTAATGATTTCCAATGACTAGAAACTCTGTCCAGTATGATCCAGCTAACCCACATTTAATATTAGTGTCAATGAGAGGAGCTGAGTTGACACTTTATTTTAGTGGACTCCCTGTATAGTAAAGATGGAAATGGAAGTTCTATTGGACATTCATTTGTAATTTGTATTCTCGGTTTAGAAGTGGGTCATCAGCTGAGAGAGTATAAGAATACATGATGAGGGAGCCACACTTTCTGCAGTCTGAGCCATCATCTCTCTGGGAATCAAAACCTGTGTGGACACATTATGAAAGTGTTTAATATTCTTCCATGTGACCAGGCACAGAACTGCCCTGGCCAACCTGGATGAGCTGTTTCGTTCTGGCTTGGCAGGGAGCTTTAAGCACCATGTACACGCCGAACTCACTCCCTGCTGTCAGTGGGCTTCTCCATTCCCTGCCAGCTGTATTTTCTCTGCGGTGCTGCCAGGAGGAATGTTTAAAGTCATTATTGATTACTGTTAAATCTGAAAGACATGGTATCTCCCCTCAACATACTTTATCCATCTCAATGGATGCTATCCAAGAAGGCAGTCAAACTCCCTTTCCATACTCAGCCCATGACTGTTCAGAGGTTCCCAATTTCTTCCCAGGAAGTTGAGTGCAGGAGACAAGGGGGATGTGTGGGCCAACAAATGTTTTCCAAGGGAAGCCTTGGCATACAAACTCCAGTATTAAAAAGTATGAAATACTTATGGTAAAAAGAAAAAATTAAACAGTACACAGTGAAGAGCGAGTCTCCCTCAGCCCACTGACCTCCCAGTTCCCTCCCCTAGAAACAACTACTGTTACTAATTTTTTGTGTCCTTCCAGACAGTCTACACAGATAAGAGGAGTATTGATTTCGGAAATGCATTTTTTTTTATCTGTTCAGTTGAAGTGGTTCGCAAGATACCTTTTCCAAATAGCTCTCCATGGCAACAAACTTTGGAACACACACAACATGCACACTCACGCGGACATACACATGTGCACCCAGTCATTCTCTTAAGCATAAAATGGAGGGGAAATGATGCAACAGAGAGTGACTAGAAGATGTATTACAGTTAACCACAGTGGTTCGTGGTTCTCAGATGGTTCCAGATAGCTTTTGATACAGAAATAGCCCAGTGAGAACACTCAAGCCTACTCAGCCTACAAAACAAATCCCAGGAACTTGCCTGTGTGCCTTCTTCCCCATGCAGCTCAAGTCTAAACACATCAGAGCTTGGCAGGCCCTTCGGTTACCTTAGCTGACAAACAAAATACTCGAGTTCCTCAGGCTCTCTTTGCTTTTTCCCTCTGAGCCAGTAGGGTCTTCTTACAGATTGTACCTGCTGCTTCCGCACCCCCAACAACATGCAGAAACTGAAAGCCCCTCAAGTTTCTCTTGGTCATGCAGATGACTAAAAATTCAATCCACTCTCACACTCTAAACAAAAGGGAAAGGCTGGTAAGTATAAAGCTAAGATACATATGTGCATGTTTGGCAGAGAAAAGAAAAATCATCCTATCTATGGGCCATTCTGAAATGAAGTGACGCATGGTGTTTTTCAAATCAGGATGCTGTGTCTGTCTTCAGAACAGATGTCTTCAGCTGAATGGGAGTGACACAGAGTAACTTGATAAGCTGGTGGTCTAGAGACGTTTTCCATAACTAAAATGTGAATGAGGTCACTAGGATGACTAGCTTTTACCTAAGTACTGGCTCAGAATAAAAGAGCTGTCATAATTATTAATAAAATCAGTCAATCTACAGGAGCCTGAGTAAAAAAAAAAAATTCTCATCAAAAGCCAACATTACAATATAGGAGCCACAGGGAAGCCAATAGACAAGGAACATTTCCACTGACTAGTAGGTATACCCGAGGTGCAGGTCTCTCTCCAGGTTAAGGAAATCGTTATTGTAAGTATGGTTTTGGGGACACTGGAAAGATCACACTCCAAGAAAATATTGCCTCACCTTCTGGCTAGTGACTTGCCTGAAAAACCTTTCTGGTTGAGGAAGTCTTAAATTCCTCAATAACAGATAAAGTATAATGAGCAAATCCTCCTGAAAAGAATAGCAATAATAACCATGCTCATTTCTTGAGGACTTACTTGTGGTAAATGCTTACATTCCTACTCAGAAGTTGACGTGAGTGATCTCCTTTAACTCCTTTGGTAGCCAGTGCCTACGACAGCCCCTCAATGACCTTGCCTCTCTTCCGATTCATGTCCTTGTGAAGTGCCCTCCCCTTGACTGTGGGCTTGTCTGTGACTCATATGTAACTAGCAGAATGCAGCAGAAGTGACGCTGTGTGGTTTCCAAAGCTAGATCAGGAAAGGCCTTATAGCTTCAGTCTTTGTCTCTTGGACAGTCATTTTGGGGAAGGCGAACTGTCATGTAAGAAATCTAGTTCCCCTGAAACCACACCAGGTACCAGATATGTGAATGAGGAAGCCATCTTGAACGCCCAGCTCAGGGTAGCCTTGGGGTGATTCTGGTCCCAACCTCTGACCACAATTGCATATGAGGCCCTAAGTGAAAGTTGTCCAGCTGGGCCTAGTCAACCCACAGGACCATTAGAAATAGTAATACATTGCTGCCCTAAGCCACTAAGTTATGAAGTGTTCAGTTGCACAGCAATGATAGATTACTGAAACAGTCTCCACATGTACTTTGCTAGGTTATAAAGTTCGCAGTTAGCTCTCCAACATCTATTACTCCTGCAATTTGGGGATTGACCCCAGTCCAGAGGTACTCCTGATTAGTATATGCTAGTAGTTGCCAAATTGGGGTCCCACAGCATCAGGGCTACCTCAGAATTTTTCAGGAAGGCAAATTCTCAGGCTCTTCTTCGGACTTACTGAATCAGAAACTCTGGTGCTGAGGCCCAGTGAGCTTTGGTTTAATAAGTCCTCCAAGTAATTCTGGTGCATGCTCAAGTTTGAGAACCACTGGCCTATATATCAATCATGGTAATCTTGTCCCTACTTTGCTAGTAATTGGTTCAGAAACCCAGGTCTAAACCAATCAGCACACAGCATTCCCTGGTGTCCGTTACTACTTCATGGTGGAGGCTGTGGCTTGCTTTGTCCTGCTGGCAGCCACCCTGACTTTGAAAGGGGACTTAAGATGCAGCTGACCTCGAGGATGGAAGGCAGAGTTGCAGAAAGAACCTGGGTCCCTAACACTAGGGTTCAATCAGTCTGTTCCACCTTTTAACTTCTGATTATATGGGTCAATACATTTCTTTACTAGTTAAACCCCCTTGAGTTGGCTTTTCGGTTACTTGCAACTGAAAGCACACTATCCAGTGTGGTTAGCATTATTACCTGTATTTCATGTTAGAGAGGTGTGGTAAATTGCAGTAGTTCAGACATGTAGGAAGCAGAAGAGCTACGACTAGAATCCAGGTCTCTGTTATCAAAACCCATCTTCATGATGAAGCCATACACAAAAGGGTGAGGTTTGTTCCTTACCTGAGAGTGGAGGAGCTTGTGTCTATTTTTGATGGGTTAGGGCACTGAGCATGCATGAGGGCAGTGGGCATTTGACAGAAGGAGGGGCACCATGGAATGAGGAAAAGGCCTAGAGAGGGCAGGGAGGATACATAAATGACAGCTAATTCCTGCTGAATTCTATTCAGAGCTGGCCTATGCTCTGGTATTTCTGTCCTGAAATTTAATGATGTTCTCCTCCTCTTCTTTCCCCCAAACAGATTGACATATTATGTTGTTTTGCAAGAACAACACTGGAAGAGTGTAAAGCAAGTGTTCCTTTGAGGAGTAGGCTTCCTGGTCCAAGTAGCTCTATAAACTGCATCCACCCACACCATGCTACTCCAGAGACAGTCTGTAATCACAAAAGGAACAGTCTGGAAGATTCCAGTTGTCAAGCAGCTAAAATGTAGCAGCAGCAGGCCTTGCACAAGAGACAGATACCACAGCGTGAATTCAGGATTTTTCTAACCTCAGGGACCCGTAGGATCGGTGCCCTCTCAGTGGATGCCAATATTTGAGGGGGCCCTGTGTCTATGCCCCCATACCATTGTCTGCACTGCAGTTCTATTTCATCCACTCCCACCCCATTCCTGCCTCCTCTGGTCCCCCCCACCCCCCCCCCCTGGGTACTGTGGCTAATTTTAACCTGTAATCTGAAGCCTAGTACAGGGCAGTCCCAAGGTACGAGGGTGGCCACAGTTAAAGCACGCTTTCAGGGAAAACACAAGACAAGGCAAACAGGAAGGTAACAACTCTTGTCTCCAACACTCCTCCAGAGTTTAAAATAAGGGCAGATTATCCTGGACAAAAATTCTGATGAAGGACTTTCTTCATTTTGAAACAGATTGCCCAGAAAACAGAGAAGCGTTTATCAAATGCTTTGCTGTGTACAGAGCATGATTTAAGCACTGGGAAAGGACACCAGTTAGGGGACAGCCCTTCCATCGATGTTCAGGAACAATGACAAAACAACATGTCAGTAAGTAGACAATAACACACTCAAGACAGTAAGATGAGCTAAAACTTACAAAATTGTTTCTAGGTACTGGGTGTTCACAAATACACAATAATTTAATCCTTGTACTGCCCCTATGCCATAGATGCTGTTATTATCCCTACTTTACTGATGAGGAAACTGAGCCACTGAGAGGTTAAGTCACTTGCCCAAGGTCATACAGGATTCAAACCAAGGCAGCCTGGCTCTGGAGCCCTGCTCCTAACCACGCCACAGCACACCAATAGGGAGGGGTGCAGAGAAGAATGGGGCTGACCTAGACAGCTTCCTGGGGGAGTTAAGTTTGGATAAAGAATTATGGAGAGTGAGGACAATGTTGGGGGTGAATGAGAATGAGTTAGATTAAAAAAACAGGTTTCCTTTTTTTTGCTAACCTATATTAGTTTTAATGTCTGTAAGAGCATTCCTTAATGGGAGGCCTTTTCCATAAATGCTTAAATTTTATCTTTCCATGAGTACTGGGGCTATGTTTCAGTGAGTTCCAAGATGGAGGTGCTTGAAAATGAGAGTTGTGGGTCTGGGAAGAACAATAAAATCATCTGGTTCACTTCCTTATTTTATAGGCAAGGAAACAAAAGCTCAAAGGGAGCCCCGGATTCTCAATCTAGGGCTTTTCCACCCCGACCCCCTGATGTGACCCCCTGAATGCAGCAGCCTGAGCCGGTCTGGGCCTGGGACAACAGGAGCAGAGTAGGATGGCATTTCTCAGATGACACCAGATATCTAAGATGGTCACAGTCGGGGAACTCTGAGGCACGCTTGGCTGGCCTGTGTTGGCCTGGGTCAGTGCAGTTAGGGACTCAGGGAGGGAATCACAAGGTCATGTCAGGGGTCTTTGTGGTGCTGAGTGGTCTGAGCTCCCTGGATGGCTGACCTCTGGGTGTCCTGCCTGTTATAGCATCCCCTACTGTCCCCACTCTGACTCAGTCCCTGAAAGAGGTCCTGTGGTCAGGATAGGTGGCCCTGGCCACCTTGGCTGCCATAAGCATGGTCCTGGCCACTAGGGATGAAAGATAAGCAAATCCTGCCCCTGCTTGTGGGCACCGACAGAGCACTGGGGAGACCAGCTCGTAAATGGGTGACTTCCGTTTCTCTCCCTGAGCTGAGCAGGAGTCGATGTTGCCCCTCATCAAACGTATTCAGTGTAGAGATGATAACTAGATTTCATTTAGTTATCACTGAACCCTAGTAAAAAGTAATTTATGATTTCACAGAAGCCAAAGCATCATCCTGGAAGACTAGTCAGGAGTCATGTGGCAGACAGGGAGGGGGACTGAAGGAGGAGCTGGCTCACTCAGATCCCAGTCTGGGCTTCTGTGTGACCAACTAACTGCACAATGTCCTGGCTTTGGCTCTTCATCTGTAAATTGAAGGTGTAGACGGCCTTTTTTTTTTAAAAAAAAAAAAACAGCTTTATTAAGATATAGTTAACAATTTACCTAGTGTGCCATTCAGTGCAATGGTTCCCAGTGTATTCAGTATGCAACCATCGCCATAATTAAGTTTTAGAACATTTTCCTCTCTCCAAAAAGCAACCCTGTCTTATTAACACTCACTCTCCATTTCCCCCACCTTCCAGCCCTAAGCAATCTACTTCTGTCTCTATGGATTTGCCTATTCTGGTGAAGTTGTGTATATATACTTTTAACACTCTAGAGGTCGGGGTGAAAAGCATGTTGTGCCCAGTAAGTGATCCCATTCTTCCTTCTACCTCTTTGAGATCGGAAGTCCTGCTTTGCTTGAGAATAGTCAGAGACACATGGTTCCATGGAAAGCTGAGGGCAGGTCTTTACATAAATGAAACAGAATTTGAACATTTCCCAGGACCTGGTCAGGATTTAGTAGCACAGATTTCTGGGAAACTTTTGAAAAACATCTGAAATTTGTTTTATTTTTTTTCATGTAGTGCTATAGATGGTTGACTTGGTTGACTTGGCTGATTACGAATGAAATATCCTAGTTAACTATCACACTACAAAAAGAAGTGCGCTGAACTAAATAAAGAATTATTTAAGGCCTCAAATTTGTATGAATCTAAGGCTTAGACAGTGTCAACATCAATATTTTTATATGAAGACCTCCAAATTAAAATGTGAACACTCACAATCATCCCAGGATTTACAGAAGGGCTGGTGCAGGACAGCACTTGAGAGCTTATACTGGTTTCCTGTAGGTTTTCTTACTCCTCCAATACCTGCTATAATCTATACCCTAAAAGTTCAAAGGATTATGTTCTTTTGCTAAGATACTGCATCTTTCTCAGTAAAAGTGCCTGTTTGGTCCTCTGGAGTGGCTGCTAGGTTGCATACTAAGGGAAATTTTCTTGTTTGGGTGGCAGTTTAAGAATATTACTAGTGATTACGAAGCAATCCTAGTTAGGGCACATGGACTATGTTATGTTTCCCATGCATGTGTGGTTTTACAGTTTACAAAACATCTTCACATAATTGCCCTCATTCAAGCCTTACCAAGTGCTACCCATTTGGCAGGGTCTCTATTCCTTGGAGTCAGAATGCTTGGGTTTGAATCCGGCATCACCACTTCTCAGTTGGGTGCTTTGGGGCCAAGTTATTTCAACTCTCCCTGCCTTGATTTCCTCACTGGCAGAAAACAGAGATTATTATAGTACACTGCTTCATAGGGATGTGATGAAGGTCCAATGAACAAGTAAAGATGTTAGAACTGTGCCTGGAATACAGTAAACAAATGCGCTGTACTTATTCTCACTATGGTTATTGCTGTTGTGGTTTTAGAAATGGGGGAACCAAGGTTTGGCAAGGTTAAAGGGTTTAAAGTGGCAAGGCGGGGAGCTGAACCCCGGCCTCCCAACTCATCATATTTGTGGTTGTGAAATTATCTGCCTGTAAAAACTGGTGTTTAACAAACAGATTAAGATATTGTGCAGCTAAAACAATCATGGTTTTACTAATTGGCAGGACGTTAATAGACTTTTCTCAGTCTTAAACTTTGGGGACCAGCTACCGCTTGTCTAACAGCACTTGCTGGTGCTCATAACCAAGCCACGGCATTCACAGAAATATTAGTGCAGAAAACTCAGAACTGACTGACCATACTTGGTTCAACAGGTTTTGTTTTCATGAGCACCTGATCTTGTGATTTAATTGCATCCATGCATCGTAGGCACACTCTGCAGGCACACCTATCCCAGGTCACATGAAGGAACTGGACATTATCAATAATTTGCAGCATCCCACAAAGAGCACATTGTTCAACAGAGAACACGATGCCTTTTAGTCCCAGCCCCAAAGAAGCCCAGTCATCTCTCCCCAGCATCAAATTCTAACACGTTAGAATTTGCACACATGCAGACTTATTTTTTACACTTCCTGCAACCATGTGAGTTTTAGATCAAGGACATATGTTCTCGGTTATTCTTGTAGGAGATAGTTAGCAAAGAGGAGACCAGGAAGCTGGGAAAAGAGGAAGAGAAGAGAGATGAGGTGAAGGAGACATGTTGTCTGTGTGTGACGGCTACCCTGCTGCTTTGCAGGGGAGAGAGTGGTGCCTGGGGTAGGCTGTGGTTTGGCTCAAATACTACGGCAGAGCTAAGGATATATGACCCTGTATATTGAGGAGGATTTTTGAGAACTACTTAAGTGTGTATGTGAACTTCTTAACTAGCAACTCCCCACCCCCCCTCCAAGCATCCAAGTTAATCCAGAACAATGGTGGAACCCTGGAAACTGTTTCATAAAACAGAAACAGGAATTGAAGATTTGGTTGGAGAGCCAGGAAAAATATTACATGTCACAAAATAAAATAAAATCACCCACATGTTATTAGAAATAAAGAGAAAGGACATTCTGAACTGTTTGTAGCCACTAAAGGGTGGTAACTTAAAAGTTAATGGTATGGTTCTCTTTAGTGCTCAGCCTGTGGTCTTATTTTCATGGACATTGTAACCAACAATTGAATGCCAACCAATAGCCATTCCTAGACTCTTTCTCTCCTTGACCTCCTCCTACCAGAGGGGCTGAAAAATCTTGCTATATAGGTGGCCATGTGACCTAGTCCTGGCCTGAGACAAAAAAGGGATTTCTGTGAGAGGGAAAAGAGCGTTCTCCCTGATTAAAAGGAGACATAGAGAAGAATGCTTTTCCACCTCTTCTTTTGCTTTGGATGCTGCCACATGAAGATGTGATGTCTTGAGCTGTGGCAGCTATATTGTGGTCAGATTTGTGACCAAGGCTGAAGCTGAAAGTTAACAAATAGAGGAAGGTAAAAATGCAAAAGAGAAGAGTGAGGTCCTTGAAAGCAACACTGAGCTGCCAACCTTGGGGATCACCTATTTCTAGATTCAAGTAATTAAAGTCATGAGGCACAAGTCACAGTTAGTTTTATGTTACTTGCAGTTGGAAACATCCAATTGACACAAATGCAAAAAAGAAAAAAATATTATGAGTGCTCTCCTGAGTTCACTGAGTATCTTGAACTCTCAGCTTCCATCTTTCCCCACAAAGTCTTACCACTGAGGTTTTCACAGCAATTCTTGAGGTTTGAGAGAGAGAGACCACTGCCTGTCCCAGGATCACTTGGGTTGCTGTGAGGTTCATCCAAACCATAAATTACTGTAAAATTAAAGGGAGATAGTAAAAAAATACTTCTGTGTTAGGCAGACACTGACTTTCATGCCAAAAGGGAAAAGATGCCACTGAACAGCTGTTTCCTTTCTCCTGGGAAGAATGGGTGTTGTCAAATCTAGATGGCCGAGACGGAAGGCTTTTTAAAAACCTCTAGACAGTAACTTCAGAAATGCCACACTAATCTGAAACTGTGGTGCAGCTTCCGGGGCTTTAATATTATGCTGACCCGAAACTTCAAAATCATAAATAGCTGATTAGGGTTTACGGAAACAGAGTATGCAGGGGGGAAAAGAAAAAAAAAAGGATTCAACTGAAAAGTTAGGACCTTGTAAAGTGAAATGACCACATATTTCAAATTCTTACTTCTGAGTGTTGGCCTAAAAATTAGTTATCTGCATCTGTGTGACATGTACAAGACCAAGCTTATTGCTAAGTAAGGACACCAAAGCTCAGAACCTCGAGGTTCACAGTGGATACTACAACCCTCTCCAGGGTCCCAGAGTCTGAGATCTTTGAGTGGAAACTGCAGAATTAAGGTAGGGACACGACTGCATGGTGAAGCTCTGCTGCGGAGGTCGATTCCAGAGAGAAAGCTATTTCTAGACATTTTAGTTTTTAAAGAAATCAAAGCCCCACAGATGTGAGAGCAGGGCCCAGGTAAGACACTGTAGGTGGATGACCTACATCTAAAACACCGATGGCACACCATTTTAAACACGCAGGATGACTTTGCAAATCATTTAGGGCCTTTAGAATCTTAACAGGCTCACACTCAAATCCCTCAGTTTATTTGACTCTAATTTTGGTAAAAGATTTCTGGAGAAAATGAAGTGTTTCTAAAATTAACTTCTGGGCTATCTGTCATTTACCTACTTTCCCAGTGTTCCTTTGCTTTCCTCCTGAGCAGATGTGTGTTGCTCCACAGGTCTGCCAGCGCAGGCTGACTGCAGAAGAGCTCAGTTCTCCAGGGGTGGGACATTTGCTCACAGGTCCTCAAGGAAGAAGCATGCAACAAGGAACTGGACTAGTGTCCCTGTAGGGTGACTTCTGCTGGCAGCTACCTCAGCTGCTGGCTTTGGATACTTCCTTCTAGGCTTTTTCAAAGTGGAACTAACTGAAGTTGCTGGGCACCTGCTGGCTGTTTCTGGCTCTCCACACCTGAAGTTGATCTGATCTGAGAGAGCCCACCTGATGGGTGTGGCTCAGTTGGGGTTCTTCACACACAGCGAAAGGGGGTGGGCTTCATTCCCTGGTAGGGCAGGGCAGGGCAGATGCCAGGGTTGCAGGTTGGGTCCCTAGATGAGGCACACACGAGAGGCAACCAATCGATGTTTCTCTCCTTCCCTTATTCTCTCTCTAAAAAGAAATAAAATCTTAAAAAGAGCAGTAACAAGTACAGAGAGATGAGTGTGATAGCATTTGTTTTGCTCTTCCTGAACTTTATCATGTAAGCCATAAAAGCACCTTCCCTTTTTGCTGAAGCTGGCAAGTGAAGCTGGCTATCACTTGCAACCTGAATCGTCAGCTATTTTTTAAAAACTTGTGTATAAGCCCCACTTTTCCTCAAACAAGTATTTTACACAAGCATGCTAAAGGAATTCTTTTGAAAAATAAAAATTTATTTTATAAATCAAATAATTATTTTCAAATTTATGTAAATTCAAATTTTTAGGTACTAGATTTTCTTATAATACACCAATGTTATCACATACAATTGGAGGAAATAACAATTGAAATACAGTGTAGGCAGAGATTGTTCTAGTATTCATATTCAACTTGAATAAATAGGAAAGTGTATCAGTCACATAGAATTACATATTTTAGACAATAAAAATGACACACATATTATACTCACGTTAATATATTATAAAATTCAACTGAATATTTGCATAAGTACTGAAAGGGTTAAGAAATTATTTGGGTTATAATCAGAGGATCATAAGTGTAAATTTGTACATATTTTCCCAATAAAATTCCAACAAAAGGCTAAACATTACCAAACATCTTATACACATAAAAAATAAATTATTTCTGGTTAACATACTTTTGCTTTCATGTCAGAAAAATCACAAACTTGATAAATGTACGTTAATTAAGCCAATGTTTTTTAGGTCTGAGTTCTGTCGCTGCCTGTATGGGATCTGTTTGGAAATGAGGCCAAAATCCCTAGAACACGGCATAGTAGGGTGGGGGGAGAGAGATGCTTGCTCATGCTGACACGGTTAGCTAATAGGCAGAGGCTGGGAAGGAGGAGACTAGAACTGAAAAGGGAAGATTGTGTCCCTAAGCAGAGCTGCAGAAGGAAATGCACAAGCTAGCCCCAAACCGTCCAGTCAGGGTCATGTTGAAGGTGCCTGAGGATAATTGGGCTTTAAAGTGTTCAGAGACAAATTCCAGCAAGATGTCTGGTTTGAGTCGTCAAGCCTTCCTTCTTGAATTTGTGACTTCTCAACTGAGGTACTTGACATACTTAAGGGAAAAAATGAATACATTCAGATTTTGTTGTCAGTTATTAAGCTAGAAAACTAGGTGAGAAAGACCAGCACAGAAACCAAAATTCGTGTTTCCTGTAAAGAACCATACACAGAAACAAGTTTGCTTATTAAGGGGGTAGGAAAGAAATGAATTGGAGTTTGGGCTCTTTCAAAAGACGATGGGCAGCGGAGGGAGGAGAAACTGGGACCCCAGAGGAACCCTGAAGAATGGAGGGACTAGGAATAGTTTCTGTCAACTTGTTCTGCTTTAGGCATTTGTAGCTAAAGCACTTGTACCTAGAGAGGTATATTTTCAGGATCTAGCTATGGTTATAGATTTTCTGAAACTTTTTCCAGGCATCTTTCCTCTTTTGAGTGCTAATGCTTAATTTCCTAAAGTGATGTGAATCCTTCTAAGCTGAGATAGCTCAGCAAGTGTCCAGGCACAGCACGCTTACACTGTTCAGACATCTGGGCCAGCAGTGGGAAGGGGACACGTATGTTTGGTTCATACATTTTTTAAATAGAACACGTTTGACCAAATAAGGCATTGTCCCAAACCCTCCTAACCCCCATGTAAGCATGCAATCCACTCCGTCAAAAGGGGAGTTCATTGTTCCTGAGGCGGAGGGGAAAAAGGCTGTTTCGTACTGCCAAGAACTCTACAGCAAAATCAATGGCTCAGATTGAGTGATGGACTGATGCAGCCCATTTATGACCAGTAGGAATGTCATTTGGAATACTTTTGGTAGATAAAAGAATGTCACCCCCCGAATGTTATTTTAAAAACAGTTTATCAGGATATAAGGTCACTTTGCTGTTTTTAACCTACACAAATTAGTGTTTGCCTCGAAACATAATTATATATAGTACTTTCTCCCTTGGGTGTTCTTTATTTGGTAGGAGTGTCTGCAGTCCAAGCCCTTCATCTAAGCTCCACTAACCAGTTACATCTGCATTAAGTAGTCACGAATGTGGTCCTAATGGGATGCCATTTACCTAGAAGTCTTTAGTACTTAAGGCAATGGCTAAATGTACAGTATTTTCTGGGGGTCCTTCTCCGAAAGGGGAAGAATATATCAATAAAATATTTTGTGAAACAGCTAAGATAATTTCGGATTTAGTTGGAAAAGATTAAATTAATAACTTTGAAACTGATACCACTAAAGCAAAAGTACTTGATTTTCACGCTTACTTGGAATTCAGAATCTTTGTGCTACATAAATGTTTTCCAAAAAGACAAAGACCTACACTTTCCAGTTTAGAAATGATACCCACAGGACAAAAGGCAACTTTGCCTTGCCAGTGTGGTTGGAACGGTGCCTGTGGATTCAGCCCACCCGTCTGGTCAGGAAGCCCCTGTGCGGTGTCCCCACTGTACCAGATGATGTTCGGATGTGTGCATGTGGAGGACGGAAAAGGTCCTGTCAATGTCGTCTTTTCTGAAATGTTTCTTTTCTCTTACCTGCCAGCCACTCAAATAAGATGAGAAGGTGCTTTTCCAAAGTAACCCCAGTTGTATGTAGGAATTTATTTGTTTTAAATATAGAAGTAAAGTAAGAATGAGAATATCTGTAACAGCTAAAGAAATCAACCTAAACTCAGATATCTGGCATGACAGTTCTCCCATTCTGAAAGCATATGACCTGAGCTTGTAATGTGCAAACGCATATTCATTAAAGACATTTCTAAAAAGTGCATACACTATCTAAGTCTAGATGTTGCTACAGAACAAAACAGACTACCTCCCTTCTATAAAGAGCAGAAGACCAGAAGGAAGTACACCCCATCCCACAAACTGGAGTAGCCATCCACACTGAGAAATAGCAAGTTTTCTATGCAGGCACTGCCACAAGTGGAGTATTATTATAGCTCAAATTATGAGGGAAAGGAACAATGACCAAGTGAGAGGGACAGAGGAAGAGAAACCTAGAGGTACAAGAGTCCCTACTACAATTGAACCATTTCATTAGGCAACAAGATTTTCTAGCTGGAAGGCACATAAAAAATAACCATAACAGTACCTTATGTAGACAATGGAAATTAAAAGAGAAAAAGCTCCTTTGGATGTAAAGTATGTCCACTATGAACAGGTGAACCAGCTAGAGCTGAAACACAGCACTGCTGCACAGAGGCTGACTGATGTTAAGGGCTGGGGCAGTAGGCAAAGAGGATTTGGTGCTCCTGGATTAGTTTCAGCAGTTCTTCAGCACTTAGTAAAGCCAATGTGCCTTTTAAATGTCACCCCGAGTCCTCTATGTGACAAAACTGTAGAGTTATACAAATAATTACTGTTGGTATGTCCCCCAGGTTAGGCCAAGTTCACTGATCCAGCTGGTGGAGTCATCCATGCTTCGTCCACCACCACTCAGCATTGTGAAGTCAACCGAACAGAAAGGACGAAAGGAGCAATTATGAAGTTCCTGACTTCTTTGCCTTGGTTACAGGTCCATAATTTGTATAAAATACATAATGTGCATTCAATGAAAAACAGGGGTAAAAGTTGAAATGGGAGGGAAAAAGCACAACAATCTGGTATTCTTAAGGCAAAATAATAGAACTCTCTTTAAATAGACACTTTATTATATCCACAGGCGATAAAATCCCAGAGCTACTGTTAGGCATGTAAATACAGACCCTGTAAGAAAAAAAGTAAATGAACACAGTATTAGTTATAAAGTTACTTGAGAGAACACCTTTTTATTAAGAAAACATAGAGACACTTATTCACCTATCCCCCCCAGGGGGAAAAAACAAAGAAACTTGTCCACTGATTTGCCACATTCCATGAAACATCTGTCCATAGAAAAACAAAAACAAAAGTAAAAACAAACCCACAGCTTGAAACCATTATCTCTGAAGTACAAATGTATCCAGGACCCAAGAAAACTTTTCAGCAAAAGCTCAGAAACACAGTCTACGGTCACTAAGTGTGTGTGTGTGTGTGTGTGTGTGTGTGTGCTGTACAGGGACACACCCTTTAGCTTGTGAGCAAAATGTCATTTCTACATACTGTTACAACTTAAAATATTGAATAACCCCAAAATATTAAATTTGAGTTAAAATAATGGCTAATTTTTTTTTGGTACATGAATCTTTATTCCCTCTTTAGGCTCAAAAATTGCAAGTAACTCCTTATGGGCAGAAAGATCACAATTCTAAAATATTCCATGTCTTGAATTTCATTAAAAATTTTTAAAAAATAATTATAGTTCAGAGATAGTATCTTAACAAACTTAAGATTCCATTGACTATAAAGTACATAATTTTATTTACTTCTAAGAAAAATATTGCCAATTATAGTATGATACTCTATTGGGAATTATAAGATACGTGCCAATTTCAAAGATGTTAAAATAAGAAAAAATGTGTTGGAATCAATGAAATATAATGAAATAACTTATTTTATAGATTTTGTTTATTTGATTTTCAGCTTGTTTAAACTCCCCACATTCAGGACAGCTTACCTGCTAAATATTTAATATTATCAAGCTTGTGCGACTCGAGCATGGTTTTGAGGCCAGCAACCTCAGTGTCGATCTTCCTGTCTGTCTGGGTGACGGCTCGATCTTGCTGGGCGTGCTTTTAAACCAAAGACACACAGCATTACTCCACTTGGGATAGACCATCCCCTCTGCGGTCAGTCCTGAGAGTTCCTGCCCAACAGGATACAGTCAGGGGACCTGGGTCGGATTAAGGACACTTGGGCTTAGTCTCAGTTCTACCATCCTCAAGCTATGTTACATTGGTCAGGGCCTTTAATAAACATAGGCCTGTTTCCTTCTGTTTGAAAAAAGAGAAAGAAAATACTGTTAGCCCTGCCTACACACAGGCTGTTTAGAGAATGTGATAATCTATGTAAAAAAAGCTTTGGTACATTATAGATTGCTGCACAAGTAAGTTGAACATAATGAAGCCAGTCTGTTCTCAACAGCAATAAATGTGTCCTATCCTCCTCTTAATGAAAGGTATACATGTATGCTTTTAAAAAATGAACAGAATCTTGGATAATCTAAAAGCAACAGTGCTTGCCTTGACACTATTTCCATTCACATTTTTAAAAGTTTTTTTCTTTTATAGCTCAAACACCAAGCGTTTTGCTATGAGGCTTGGCTATACCAAAGGCCTATTTGTGTTCTTTCCCAAATATAATACAGTTAAATTAGATACATAATTACTCCCAAAGGGTGGTGAATTTGGCTGATGTTATAAAGGGATTGTCATATTTCATTAATGCATTAAAGCACTGGAACGGCTTCACTAAAAATTCTAGGCCAAGTAGGTAGTTCCCTATGACTAACAATTCAAGTAATGAATAAGAAAATAAATGCCTGGATGAATGGAAAAGTATTTCAGAGGAGTATTCCAATATTCTCTCATGGAAGTCTCTCAGGTTCCAGAGGTCCCAGGTATTACAGGATGGAAAAGATATACATGCATGTCATAAGTTAAAAATGTAATTTAAAAAATCTATGTCTATTCCTTATTATTCTTCAATCACTGAGATTTTAACTTTTACTAAAATAATCAAGTATTTGGTTAAGTGTGAAAAAAATCCTATAATACTCCACTTCCAGGTATATGCACATACTCAAAAAACAAGGACCCCAACTGACACTTGTACCCCATGTTCACAGCACTGTCATCCCTAACAGCCACCAGGGGAAGCACCCCGACTGTCTAGCGACAGGGCAATCAGAACGGGGCTTATCCATACAGCTGAATATTGTTCAGCTTTAAAAAGGAAGGAGATTCTGACACAGGCTACAACATAGATGAACCTTGAGGACATTATGCTCAGTGAAATAAGCCAGTCACAAAAGGATAAATAGTGTATGGTGCCACTCGTGTATGTTACCTAGAGCAGTCAAACTCACAGACAGAAAGCAGAGTGGTGGGTGCTGGGGCTGGGGGGAAGGAGATGGGGAGTTGCTGTTCACTGGTGACGGCTGTATGACCATGTGAACGTACTTAAGGACACTAAACCACACACTTAAAAATGGCTAAATGGTAACATTTATGTTTACCTTAGTACAATTCAAAAAAACCTATGACACCAAGCCTGCATCTAGTGTCCTATAACACATCACTACAAATACCAGTAACCATGCACGGGATGAAGCAGAGATGATAAAATGACCGAGAAAAGTTGGTCTCATTTCTTACCAATGCCACCATTTCTGTCCTCATTTCCAGCAGCTTCCTTTCGTTTAATGAATACTGAAACAAACATGTCACAGAGGTCAGATTCTGGTTTCTTTCTCTTTCTCCTCCTCCTCTAGGGTCTTAAACACTCTGGTCTCACTACTTCCAAGAATATGTGACATTGGGAATTGCCTCCAGAATAGAGTAGCCTGCTTGTCCCTCTCCTTTAGGTCTGTTGTTTTGAGGTTTCTTATTTATATTCACTCGTTGCTCCAGTATCTGATTCCCTTTTGTCACCCTTCCCCTTTCTCTCTGCTATATTTTTTTCTCTTCTCATCTCTTCCTGTGTTGTCTCTAGGCCCCTCCCACTATTCAGCATTCTCTGGGTCCAATTTAGATGGATGCTGAGTCATACCCTTTTTGGCTTTGGCAGGAAAGAGCTGAAAAAGTGGGAAACAATTCCATTTAGTAGCTATCCCATCAGAATTACAAACAAAACTTGAGGCTTAGACAAAAGATAGGAAAGATAATAAAGTCGGGGAAAAAAGAGTTTCAAAGAATATTATTCTGTGACATGGATACTGTCTTGTGATCATAAAACAATGTAAATGCAAGAAATACACTATTTCATCACATCTAATTCAAAACAAACAAACAAACCCACCTGGGCACAGTCACAACCCAGTGTTACTAAAGGAACTAGTTCCACACAGAATTAAAATGGTGCCTTGCCTTTGGCTAGACTATAATGTCTATGCGAAGATTGGTGCAATTTTGTAGACATTGAGACCAAAATCAGACATGTCTCCTCAGTAATGGGCACTAGGATTTAGCTGAACAAATGCAAATCTATAATGTAAGAGAAAAATTAAATGTTTTTCACTAAATTGTTACAGGAGAAAATAATTAATGCTTGGAAATATCTAGAAACTTTATAGCTATAAAAATTTCCCCTGGGTCTACCATGGGTAGAATATAAAAACAGCACCATTTGTAAGTTTAAAAAAAAGAAGAAGAAAAGCCCCCAAACCCTAAACCCCAACCTTGGTCCTAGTCACAGGACCAAAGAATGCTTGCTCATCTCAGTCTTTAAATGACAGGGCTTTAGGTGAGGAGAGGACTGTGCATCAGATCACCACCAGAGGGCAGAGGGGAACTGCAATTTCTTCACACCTTCAAACTCTGGCCTTCAAGTAAGTCAATACTGACTCAGATGCAAGAGAAATGAAAAGCCCACATCCTAAAATTGCCATGATTTTTAAAAGAAGTTACATGCTAGCTGACTAATAATATGCTACTTTCCTGCACTTCAGAGTAAGTTTAGTATCACCAAGAACAACTTCTCAGCTAGGGCAGTAAATCACATAAATTCACTGGCTTTAATCCAGGCTCACATCCCATACTTTCCAACTTTCTCAGTATTTCCTCCTAGCATGATTGACAATAGGCATCTTCTTAAGTCAAGTGAATTCAGAATTTTTGTTAAGCTCCCAAACCATAAGGACAAAGGTAGCTAAGAGAGTTTTTCCTCTTCTAGATACAATACTAGTCACAGGCTAGTAGTAATCACTAAATACTTTAGTGATACTAAGTGATTTGATCTTCATGGTTGAAAAGTGTTTCAAGATTAGAAAGACAGGTTACATGAACATAGTGATTATTTGATATAACAAAGCTCAGTTTAACTCTTGAAAACCAGAAGCAGTTCCAAAGTATAGTGAAGTACTTATCTGAGTTTGAATATTAGTTTCATTTACCATTGTAGTACATTTTGGTTAAAAGCAAATAGTGAAAAACGAGAAAACAGTGAACAATTGTGAGCATTCGGTTTCTGCATGTGTATCTACTTCTGTGTTAGTGAAAAATGCTTTATAGGCTCTGTTTCACATTATGCCAAGAATAAAAAAGGCATCTGCTGAACATTATCAAATTCAAATAAAGCCCAAAGAAGATAGATGGGTTAAAATCAGAGGCAGCCCAGCACATGAAGATTAAAACACACAACGTATCGAGCCCCACATTCACGGCAGCATTTACAGCAGCCCGGGCATGGGCACAACCGAAGAGTCCACCACAGAAGAGCCCATGGTGGATGAATGAAGAAAATCTGAGACATATCCTTTTATAGTGGATACCTCTTTTTTATTCTGCCATAAAAAAGAAGGGAGTATTGCCGTTGTGACAACATGGATGAGCCTTGGAAGCATTACGTGTAGTGAAATAAATCGGACAGAGAGACAAATATTGTATGATCTCACTTATATGTAGACTCCTAAAAAAAAGCAAGAAACTCCAGGAGCTCAGATACCAAAAACAGATTGACAGTTGTCAGAGGCAAAGGGTGGAGAGTGAGCAAAAATGCATGAAGTGGGTCAAAAGATAGAAATTTGCAGTTAAAAAATAAGTTAAGTCCTAGGGATGTAATGCCCCACATGGCAACTATAGATAATAATAGTGTACTGTATATTAGAAAGTTGCTAAGAGAGTACATATTTAAAGTTCTCATCATAAGAAAAAAATTCTTAACTATGCAATATAGTGATGGATAGTAACTGAACTTATTGTCGCATTCATTCTGTAATATATACAAGCACCAAATCATTATGTTGCACACCTGAAACTAACATATGTCAATTACAACTCAATTTTTAAAAGGATGTTACTGTGAAAGCTCTGAGGGGAAGTAATTGTATTTCCACGCATCGTCTTTGGAAAAGCAAGGGCAGCAGACCTGTGCTTCCAGTGCGTGACCCACAAGTCATCACACAGGGGTACATCTGCTTCAGCTTAATTTACAGCCTACATTTTGTGAGATCTTTTTGGTAACAAATGTGCAGCACTACTTCTAATTAAAAGTTTCAATTTAACATAACTTCACCATTTAGAATTTGCATTTCAAAACAATGTAGTAAAGTCATTAACATTTCTTGTTTTAAGAAGACAATATGGAAATATTTTCAAAATCTTGAATTTTGGTATAGAATTTAATATTATTTCATATTAATAATTTAATATTATTCAAGTCAAATAATCAACTTAAGCTTTTGTAAAATCAGGACCTGTAGGGGTTTAAATTAGCATGAAGTAGATGAATATTGAGTTTAATTTCTTTATTAATGTCTAAGTGATACACAATTTAGTATCTCTGAAACAAAAAAGACTCAAACTTATTTGACCAAGACTTTAATTTTAATTATACTTTTGAAAGCATCAAATTTAAGTGTTAATCTAAAATATAATTAAAATTACGAAAAAACTGTCTAACAACCATATACAGGTATTTAACAGTACTTGTGAACTGTTTGTAAACTTAGAAACAGTTGAGCAAGCATTCCATCCAGCAAAGAATTTAATTCATATTCTATGTTAATAAAGCAACATACCAATTCTTTTACTCTGCTCTTTTCTAGACTGAAGTCTAATTTGGAATCTGTTCGGACTTTGACCACTTCATCCTAGTAGGAGGGCAAACAACAAAGAAAGAAATCCAGAGTAAGAAATCCAGACCCGCTGAGGACGTGAACCTGAGAAAGCTTCCAGCCTAAGAGCCCCTCCCAGGGAAGGGGCAGGATGGGAGCTGCCAGAGCTGGGAATGGGTGTCTGGGGAGATCCGAGACAGCCCTGTTTTGGGATTTCTTGGTTATATATACAAAGGATCCCCTTTTATGCTTAAATTAGCAGAGTTGGTCACTGTTGCTTTTAGCTTCAAGATTCCCAAGATAATATCCTTGTGGAATTTATGATTAAAGCTGGTTCTTGGACAACTTTTGAAAGCAGAGATGGACTCAAAGAAGTAAAATATTACATTCTTATTTAGATAAAGCCTTCTTCCTGACACTCATCAAAATCTCTTCTTTCACACCAATGCCCTTGCCACTTAAAAAAAACAAATCAAACTGCCCTGGCCAATGTGGCTCAGTTGGAGCATCACCCCATAAACCTGAAAGGTTGTGAGTTCAATTCCTGGTCAGTGCACATGCCTAGGTTGCTGGCTCAGTCCCCAGTTGGGGCGCATATGAGAGGCAACCGATTGATGTTTCTCTCTCATATAGATGTTTCTGTCCCTCCCTGCCCCTTGCTCAAAAAAATTTTTTTAATTAAAAAATTTTTAAAAATGAAACAACTGGTATAGTGAATATTTTAAAAATATATGTAATTCTCTAAAGACAGTCACTTCTAAGAACATATAGGGTTCCATATGGCTACTTTAAAGAATTTTTTATTTAAAAATGATTTAATTCCTGCTAGAACACAATTTTCTTAGAATTTGGTTATGGACATCAATAATTTATTCATTGGCTGTGTTCTTTTTTTTTAAAGATTTTATTTATTTATTTTTAGAGAGAGAAGGGAGGGAGAAAGAGAGAGAGAAACATCAATGTGCGGTTGCTGGGGGTCATGGCCTGCAACCCAGGCATGTACCCTGACTGGGAATCAAACCTGTGACACTTTGGTGGATTTGACACAGGAGTGGATTTGAGCTCATGCTCAATCCACTGAGCCACGCCAGCCAGGGCAAGAAAAAAGTATTTCTGACATTATACTTATTAAGCTTATGTAATAGTAAACAAGCAAATAGGAATGAGGATCTTACCATTACTTGTTGTTTTAACCGATGTAGTTCAAGTTTTACTTTCTAAAAACACATTAAATAGAACCAAGTCAAGGATATGTTTAGAAGGTTAGAAGAAAAACATAAAACTTGGTAACAAACAAATATCAGAACATGTATTTACACACAAGTTCTTCCCGCAGTCAACGCGAAGCTGACTATGTTCAGAGTACCACTCTAACTGAGTAGTCTCAGTAGGAAGAGCGGTCACATGTCATGCCAGCATGGCACAAATTTTTTTATATACACATTTGCCTTCAGAGACCTTCCTTTCTTTAATAACTCCTTTAATTTTTCTTTTAACTAAATGCCCTCACACAGTTGATTTCATGGACAATTCTGAGAGTTTCAAATTTTACCTTTTTCTAGCAAAAGAGAATCTTTGCTAGAAGGTTTCTTACAAGACTAAGACTAATATAAACAGGTAATAAGTGAACTTCCTTTACGGGACTGTAACAGGATTGAGAACACAAGGACGATGCAAAGACAGCATTTATGTAAACACTGATCCCATGCGTTGCACTTTAAGAAATTAAGGGATATTTTACAGCAGCATTTCTTCATGATAACCAAACACTAAAAACAATTCTAATATACATCACAGCAGAATAATGTGGCATGTTCATATAACACCACAGGCAATGGAAAAGCATGACCTACTGTTACAAGACACACTGTATGATCCTGTCAGTTGAAGTTCTAGAACAGGCAAAACTAGTCAGTGTGCTATAACCCAAGACAGTGGTCTCCTCTGTGGGAGTGACTAGGCGGGGGCAGGCGCAGGACTTCTGGCTGCTGGCAGTGTTCTACTTCTTGATCTGACTGGTAGTGTACACTCTGTGAAGATTCATCGAGATGCACATTTACTTGTGCACTTCTGTGTATGTATATTACACCTCAATGTCTGGATATAAAGCATTTTATAAGTGGCTGTTTAATTTTACCTCATTTTCTGCTCTGAGGGCTGAAAATTCACTCTTCTCCAAAATAATCATATCTTTTTTCACGCTAGCAATCTGAGACATTATTTGCTGAAGAGTGATCTCCTAGGACAAGAAAAACAAAACATATTACTAAGTCTAGTCTAGAAAGTACTCCTCCTATGGTTTCTACCTGGGATCACCTTAATGAGAAACTAAAAGAATGTGAACACAAGAAAAGAGGTTCAGCAAGGTCCCCCTCTATTCCAAAATGAGAAAAGGAAAAGAATAAAAATTCAAGTCCAGTATCACGCCCACTGAATCACAGCTAAAGGGGTGGCAGTCTGAGGACCAGTGGCTCAAAAGTGCACCACTATAATTCTGGCCACCTCCCCATTAACGCAGACATGGAGAGCTGAACCGTTGGTTTTTAAGTACAGTGAACTTACAAGCATAACGATTCTATAAGAGTTCACTAAGTAGCTCTGAATAAATACTTTTTATGCCACTGTAATAATTTGCCTATCAACTATGGGTAAAATTTTTATATGCTTTTCAATAGAACATTATCCAAAAATACATATTACAAATGACACCCTCCCTTTAGGCTTCAAGTTTGCAAAAGTGCCTGATGAAGTTCACCTGCTGCATCTTGGTGACCATGTCTTTGTAGATGATGTCCATGTTGGCCTCTGTGATCTTGACCAAGGCAGATACAATGATTTCTGCTTGTTGAGTAGTAAACCCTAAGCAAACACACAAAAGACAATTACATTCAGGAGATTCTAGTTGTCCAAAAAAAAAAAAAAATCCTTCACAGAAAGGGAGGAAGCACAAACTTGCACACTGAAGTGAAAGTCTGGATTCAGAAGCAGGTGACAGCCTGTGGTAGGAGGACGAGGGGACTAGTCACAAGCTATGATGTGTCTGTCCCTTTGGCACAAGTGTGCCATGTTTGAGTCCACTTCTTCATGCAAAAGGAGCAGTTGGGCTAACTGCTCTACAATGTCCTTCCTAGCTGTCCAAAATCATGTTTTCAAAGAATGTCTAATAACATAGGGGATGCCTGCCATGGGAGGCTAGATGAACAAAAGCAAGGCTCAATATTACAGATACAATTTACCACTTTCTTGGTTTAACAAAGATTCTAGATAATTTTTATTTTCTTTAATGGATGTCACTTCCTCCATTATAAAATGTATATATTAGCAAAAAATAATTTAGTAAGTAGAAAAGCTCAATTATTTTATATCCAGCACAAATCAAATTATTGACTATGGAAATAATGATTTTGTTGCTAGTTAATTTGATGTTCAAAAACCGATTAATGTTAAAATCAGTTCTTTTGGTTGTCCTCCACAATTCTCTACAGTCAGTGATGCTGCAGGCCCAGACAGGAAGAAAATGTATTCTTTGATTACTCAAGAAATGATACTGAATTGAACTGTATAAAGATTCAGTTTGGCAGTATTACTGTTTTTAACAACTTTAGATAGTAATTTATATTTCATATTGGAAATTCTAATAAAATGCTTAAAACCAAGTCCCTGGAAAGTAAATCTTTCTATTAAACACAGCCGTCTATAAGAATTTCAGAAGAATCTATGATTCTTGTAATTAATGGCACATTTGCTTGAATAAAGTTATATATAGGTAATGAGATTCAGCATGAGAGTACAATTTTTTCAAAAAAGGGCAGTTTTAAAGGTGACAAAAAAAAAAACCCCTCCAAAGACCTACTCCCTTCACTTCATTTAAAGTCCTTTAATTTTCAAAGTGTGGGTCATACACATCTAGAAAATCACTCAAAAGGCTGTCTGCCTAAAATGGTAACATGTGTAGCCCTCGGATATTGGGATTCAGAATAATTTTGCATGTTTTTCCCCTATATTCCTAATTTTTAAAAAATGTATATGTCTTTTGCAATTTTTAAAAATTTAAGAAAGGTTCATCGTTAAACATAATGAGATTTGGCAACTATGAAGAAAAATAGAGACTGGAAAGGAACTTATGCTTAAAATTAACAAACACCTGTGGAAGGTGAAAGGGGATAAGGAAACGCAGAAGCCTGCAAACCTGCTGAGTTACCAGACACAAATCATTCTTTTGTAGGAGTGCGAGAACAAAACACATTGGGGTCAGTGAAATTGTAGACATAGAGGGAGTTTCATTAATCAGCAGACATAACTGAAGCAAAAAAGGATAAAGGAGGGACAACTCCTTGAAGGGTTAAGTTATCTGACCTCACCCTAACCCAGACAACTTACATGCCCATCACTGATCCCAGCACCTTCACACCCTACACACAGTCCAGTGGGGTTCTCACAGCACTGGTCTTGAAATATGCAAACACTCATGCATATTTCAAGGTTTGAAACCAAGAAAAGTAGGAAGTATATACACCAAAACATCACATTTTAAAAATATATAATTTTTATTTGTATAAATAAATAAATACATAAATAAAATTTTAAAGGGGAAAAGGGAAAATAAACTCCACCCCTCATTAGGAGGAAGGATTGGTGGTCATTGCAGCTACCTTGCCAATGGTACACTTAACAAAATTAATGATGCTCCCTAATGTCATCAAACACCTAGTGGATGTTGATATGCCCACATTGTCTCTAATATTTCTACTTTGAATACAAACACACAGGCCCACCAAGAAGAAAAAAAATGTAGCAAGACTTCTGCTAATTTATGAAGATATTTTAGATGGCCCTCTTCTCACTTCCACTTTCTTTTTTTGGCCAATAAAAGAAATTTTTGGTGAAAAGGGCCTGCTAATTCAAGTTTGACAAGAAAAGCTTGTAAAAAATATTATACAGCATTTGACAGCTTTTCCAGAATACATTCAATAACACTATTTCATTTAATATTCAAAAGGTCCTTTGGAATTCTTAGCATGCCCATGCCACCAATGAGGAAACTGAAACTGAGGATGAAACGACTGCTGAGTCCAGGCCCCCAGCGTGGCTTGAACCCAGAGCTTCTGACCCCCACAGGGGCAGAGAATTCACTCCATCACCTTGATCTGGGCATCTTTAGCACATCTACAGAGGGTAGCTTTTCAGATATGATCATACACAACTGGATAAATAACTACACAATGAAGTAAAAACACAGATATATTTATTTCTAAGGAATAATCTACGATATATAAGATTCTGATTTTGAAATGTATCCCAGTACAGAGAATTATAACTGGTGTATTTGTCTAGATAAGATGAAATATGAGAATGTTCTCTCTATATAAAGTGTGCTTTCAACAAATGTTATATGTGTCAAAGCAATCTGTTTTTTAAAAAAGATTTTATTTTTAGAGAGAAGGAAAGGAGGGAGAAAGGGAGAGAAACACGATGTGTGGTTGTCTGTCATGGGCCCCCTACTAGGGACCGGGCCTGCAACCCAGGCATGTGCCCTGACTGGGAATCGAACCAGAGACCCTTTGCTTCACAGGCCGGCACTCAACCACTGAGCCATACCAGCCATAGCCAGAGCAATATTTTATATGAATAAACACAATAGCAATAAGAGAAAATGTTAGTCTGAATATTTTTTTAAAGAGAACACAATGATGTGATATTATCAATAATTGCTGCTCAGCAACATTTTAATATCATAAAAATTGTGAAAGCACATAAGATGCACAGTAATAAAACTATCACTTCTGTGCTTCAGACAGTAAGAACCACTCCTGAGTTTTGTTGACTTGTGGGTAGATTTTTATCTTTAACACTGTATTTCTAGAGCGATGTTAAAAGAATACACTTCACTTGGCCAAAATGTGTGAGAAAAATCTCTATTGTATTGATGAAGCAAAAATGTCCTTCAACAAAAAAGGAGAATTCAAAAATGGAGACTGACCAAAAGACTACCTGCCGACTTAAAAGTCGAAGAGAAATACAAGAAATTAGATGAAATCGTAAGAGAAGTAATAATTCACGGTACTGTTCTATGGCACTGAGTGACCAAAGAGAAGGGATTACCATTTTCTTCCAGTAAACACACTAAGGCATGGGTGTCAAAGTAGAGCTTCTTACTCCCAGAAGAGGTGAAATCTCGGTGTCTGCGCTCCAGCTGTGGGCGCCCAGCAGAGAGGCTTAGGTCTAGAATGAAAAGGACAATCATGTTCAAAACAGAACCTAAGGGTAAACCAAAGCAACCCAGCAACATGAACAAATCAGGCATACCTCAAAATCCTGATTTTTTTTTTAACAACAGCTTTATTGAGCTCAAATTCACATACTATGCAACTCACCCACTCCCTGTGTACAATTTGATTGTTTTTAGTGTATTTACAGAGTTGTGTAAGCATCCCCACAATCAACTTTAGAACACTGTCATTGTCCCCCAAAGAAACCAAACTCCCCAGGCCTCCACTCCCAGGCAACTATTGATCTACTTCCTGTCTCTGTGGATTTGCCTATTCTGGACACTGAGAAGGAATAGACTATAAGATGCGTAGTATGCTGTAACTGGCTTCTTTCAGCTAGCATGATGTTTTCAAGATTCATACTACGCTATACTACACATACATCTTGTAGTATATGTAGTATGTCATTTCTTTTTATTGCCAAATACTATTCCATTGTACAAAAATACCAATTTTACTTAACCTATTCATTAGTTAAAGGACACTGGAGATGTTTCCTTCTTGGCTATTATGAATAATGCTGCTATAAAAATTGTGTACAAGCTTTTGTGTAAATGCGTTTTCAATTCTCTTGGGTACAGTTGTAGGAGTGGAACTGCTACACCATAGGGTAACTTTATGTTTAACCTTATGAGGCTACATCAGACTGCTTTCCAAAGTGGCTGCGCCATTTGACATTCTCACTAGCAGCATACGAAGGTTCCAGTTTCTCCATATCCTCAACACTCGTTTTATCTTTTTTATTATAATCACCTTAGCAGGTGTAGAGTGGTATCTGATGTTGGTTTTGATGTGCATTTCCCTGATGGCTAATGATGTTGAGTATCTTTCCATGCACTTGTCAGACATTCGTATATCTGCTTTGGAGAGATATCTACTCATACCCTTTGCCTACATAAAAAAAAATTGGGTTATCTTTTTATTGCTGAGTTGTAAGACTTCATATATTTTAGATACAAGTTCCATAATATACCGGTAGGTATGATTTCAAATATTCTGTGAGTTGTCTTCCACTTTCTCAACAGCACCTTTTGAAGCACAAAAGTTTTTAATTATAATGAAGCTCAATTTATTTTTTTATTTTGTTCCTTGTGCTTTTGGTGTCATATCTAAAAACTTATTGGCTAATACAAGTACACAAAGGTTTATACCTATGCTTTCTTCTAATTATTTTACAGTTTTAGCTCACATTTAGATCCTTGATCCATGTGAGTTAATTTTTGGACATATGGTGAGACTGGAGTTCAACTTCATTCTTTTGAATGATGTGGATGTCCAGTTGTCCCAAAACTATTCTCTCCCTTAAATTGCCTTGTGACTCTTGTTAAAAATTAATGGACTGTAATGTAAGGGTTGATCTCTGGGTCTTCCATTCTATTCCACTGATCTACATGCCTGTTCTTAGGTCAATCCCACGTTTTCTTGACTACTGTGTGGTAAGTTTTGACATCAGGAAGTCAGTACTGCGACTCTTTTCTTTTTCTAGATTGTTTTTGGCTATTCTCAGTCCCTTTGCATTTCCATATGAATTTTAGGGTCAGTTCATCAATTTCTGACCCTAAACATTTTAACAATATTAAAGTCTTCCAACCTGTGAACATGAGATGTCTTTCCCTTTATTTAGGTCTTTATCTAATAATGTTATGTAGGTTTCAGAGTATAAATTCTATGCTATTATGTTAAATTTATCCCTAAATATTCTTTTTTATGCTACTGTAAAGGGAATTATTATTTAATTTTTCTGATTGTTCATTGCTACTGTATAGAAATAGAACTGATTTTTATGTATTTTAAAAATATATTTAGTATATTAATCTTGTATCCTGCTGAACTTGTTTATTAGCTCCAATAGTTTTTTAGTGAATTTCTTAGAATTTTCTAAGTACAAGGTCATCATCTGTAAACAGCGGTGGTTTTACTTCTTCTTTTACAATCTGAATGCTATTTCATTTTCTTGCCTAACTGCCCTGATTTGAATTTGCAGTACAGTGTTGAATGGAAGGATGAGAGCAGACACCTCTTACTCCTGACATTAGGGCAGAGGTCTCCAACTTCTGGGCCAAGGGGTGCTACTGGTGGACCTGTCAGGGACCCGTCTGCACAGCAGGAGGTGAGCTTGAATGTAATGCGCTTGACTCATCTCAAAACCATTTCCCCCACACACACTGGTTCGTGAAAAATTGTCTTCCATGAAACCAGTCCCTGGCCCCCAAAAGGCTGGGGACTGCTGTGTTAGAGGGAAAGCATACTATTGCTTCCCATTAAGTATATTAGCTGAGGGTTTTTCGCAGATGCCCTTTATCAGTCGAGGCAGTTACCTTCTAATTCCTAATTTGCTCTGTGTGTGTGTGTGTGTGTGCACGTGCACACTTTAAATCATGAAGGGGTGTTGAATTTTGTCAAATTCCTTTTCTTTGTCTTTTGAGACAACCATCTGGTTTCCTTTATTTTGTTAGTATGGTGCATAATATAAACTGATTTTCAGATGTTAAATGAACCTGGTATTCCTGGGACAAAATCCCATCTGGTCATGGTGTATAGTCATTTTTATATATTTCAAGATTTGGTTTGCTAGTATTTTCTAGAGGATTCTTGTGTCCTTATTTACAAGAGATTGACCTGTCATTTTCTTCCCTTGTGATGTCTTTGCAAAATCCTACTTTTAGGGAGATGAATTTAACAATTTGCATATTACCATTTTTATGAATTTCTATGCTCTTAGCCACAGATCCAACCCATTTTGTAAACTTATTTCAAGGTTCTCATTTGATGGAGGTAGCATAGTAATGGTTTCCTGGCTTTTATATTTCACAAACCACAATACTAGCTTTTTTAAAAAAATGGAACAATTGTAGTGTCAATTTGTAATTTAGCCAAGAAAGGACATTTAAACATAATAGCTCCTTACTATTACAGTCATACTAAAAAAAAGAGACATTTTGATAGCAAAGGGGAAAAAAGAGATGGACAACATGAAATCAAAATCTTTCATTTAAATGTAACAAACATAGTTATGTGCAAATTTTGCTACATATTTGTCCTTACTTTTCAATGATGCCAGGTGTTGCAGAAGAGTGGTAGAAGAGAAAACAGTCATCTACTAACTCAAAGTTCAAAGGTTTGCTCAGTAGGTCTCCTAAATGACCAGAAAGATACTTCAGCTTATCAACTCCTACTCTCAATCAATCCCCTATACCCTCACAGAGAAATTGCAAAGCAAAAACATGACATGGACAGGCCCCCACAGATCTGATTCTTCCCTGGAAGCCTAGAGCAGTAGTTCTCAACTTACTGGCTACGGGAAAGAATGGAGTTGCTGTAGTCACAGTAAGATTAAGAGATCCAACAGTCACTCTGTAGGACACACTGTAGACTGACAACATATAAAATGCAACAACTAATGTCTGTATGTGTGTGTTTAATGGTTAAAAAATGGCCCTTAGATTCAAAGAACCACTAGCCTATATTATAAAGTCCTTGTCAAGGCATACGAAGCCTGTTCCAATTTGGCCCACACTTATCTTTTCAGCTTTCTTTCTAGCCACTGAAGCTTTCCTGTTTCCTGAACTTTCACTCTTTGGTATTCCGTCCTTAATCTTGGCTTGCTCCCCTTTCTCAAATGGTAAATTTTAGGCATCTTCTTTACCCCTCTTCATTTAATCTGATAACTTCCTAAACACTAATTACGTTCTGGTTATGGTTATACAATTTATGGCTCTCTCTGCCAACTCCACCCAGGTCAGGGAGCCACCTTTATTGCTCCTTTATCTCAGCCCAGTACAGATAGCTCTATCATAGAACTTATTATATTATGTCCATATCTGTATCCTCTATTAGTCCATAATCCCCAAGAGGAGCCAATCTTAGTCATTTTTCATATTGTTGGTATCTAGCAGAGGGCTTGGCATACTGAAAGTGAAAAATTATTAAAAACAAAAATGCAATTGTATGATTCCTAAGATATGGATCATGAGATTGTCTAGAAAGAAAACCTGAGATCAGCTCCTTTCTCCTCTTAATACATTGTCTTCCCTTTTTACATAAATGAGTACCTCTTTTTCATTCTATTTTTTTTGAAAGGATGTGGAGAATCACACAGTGGCTCGGAAGTTCCACTCAGAAGTGGCACCTACCACTTCTAGTCACATTTCATTGGCCAAAGCAAGTCACAAAGGTCTGGAAGGAGAACCCTAAACATTCAGTGAACAGCTCAGTGTTACCCCTTTTCTTAATCACCTGTATCAGCAGACCCCACCCTGCTTTAATGCTCTTCATTGCACTACTCCTTATCACCTGTTATATTTACTTGTTTATTGTTCACCATCTCTCCCTAGAATCTAAGCTCTGCGCTGTCAGGGTATGTCTGGTTTTGTTCACTACTACAGTACTAGAGTACTACTACTCTAGTACTACAGGTACACCTGCAGCACTTAGAACACAGCTTGGCACTCAACCTGTACTCACATGGATCGATACTAACACAAACAGTTAATACCTAAACGTGCTTAACACGTGCCCAGCACTGTGCTGAATGCTGTTTATGCCATAACTCATTTGACCCTCAGCTCAATCCTACAGAAGGTATGTAGGTCTTATTATGACCCTCATTTTCCATACAAAGAAAATAAGTCTTAGAGACATTGAGACACTTGCCTAACATCACAACGTCAGTTAGTGGGCACAGCCAGCCTCTTAACCTTTGGGAGGCCCTGCTTGGCCCAGCCACTTATGATTAGGGGGCAGAGCCATAGTGTCTAGGTACTGGCAGCTGAGTGTCCACCACCTGTGGAGACAGGGCCTGGGAGCACGTTCAGAAGACAGAGTAACAATGGCAAAAATAATAAGAGTATCACTAATGACTAGGTGACAGATACTGTGCTAAGGGAGGTACACTTCATTCCATGCTCACAACAATCACAGGAGCAAGTGTTGCTCTTCACCCATAGTTTTCCCTTTTCACATAAATGACTACCTCTTCTTTCATTCTTCATCTCCAGTCCTGGGACAAAAATTCCATGAAAAGAGACCCTTCATGTCCGCTGACACAGAACAGACCTAGCTCTAGAAACACTGTGGGTGAATGAATGAATGAATGAATGCACCTTTCAAGGGGCTCTCTGTAGGTCACCCACCCATCTTAGAACTGTGCTGCACTGTGCCATGGGTTTGGAACCTTGAAAACTTTTGAGTCTAGAACTGGCTTATGAAGAGTGATGGGTTTAGTCTAGTCCCAAATTCTTTCTTTCTAGTAACAAAATAATCATTATGTGGTATTTTAAAACAAAATACCACAAACACAAAACAAAATACCATGACTCCTTTCTAGGCAGGAGCTAATTCCAATTTAGATACTGCAGATTTTTTCCCCCCAAACATTATTGGAATTTATTTTGATTACAAACTTATTTCATAGAAATACTGTCATCTGAGAAGTGGAGAAAAGGTCTGGCCACTTCCCACTTGGCCCTCCAACCCCTGCTGACAGAGGGTGAATGCCAATTTGCCTTCTGTCAAAGGGCCTGAGGATGCAGCAATACTGACATTCAGAGTACCTCTGACTCACTTTTCTTTTTTGTGACAAAAAAAGGAGACCTAAGAACCACAAATACCTACTAATAACCAGGAAGAAAATAAACTGAGCTATATTAATATAGAGTAATAGGAAATTCTCTTTTGGGGGACCTTCAATATACCAAAAGGATGTTAAAAACACACACAAAAGAAGCCCAAAATTAGCCTTGACCAGAAGAGGGGATCAAATACTGTATTTTGCTGTGTATAATGCACACTTTTTTGCCCAAATTTTTGAGAGAAAAATAAGGATGCGCATTATACATGACAAGTACTAATTCTGTACTAGTCAGAAATGTCAGAATTCTGTACATCTACAGAAATGTTTATAATTCTTTTATTTGTGCTTATGCATTAAAAGTATAACAAGCTATCAATAATGATATCTGTATGCAAAATAATACCCTGAAATATGATGGTTTTGTTTCTAAATATAAATACAAAAATTGAATTAAAATTAAAGATTTTTTCCTTTAAAGTCTAGGCAAAAAAACGTGGGTGCATATTATACATGGCAAAATAAAGTACAAGTTTCCTATTTGTACTATCCTTAAGTCCAAGTAGCCCTACTTAGAACCTTTGGCACTGAATAAACTACTAGGCTGAAGACAAAGGAACAAAACTCTCATTTGCTGATGGTTAATGGGCACACATGATTCCTTAACTGTGTCTTTCCTCATATTTATGAATCCATACACACTCGGTGAAGAATGACATCATTTGAGACTAATCTGACATCATCACCTTGTGGATACAATGTCAGAAAACTGATGAGAAAGAAACCTCTCCCCTTTGCACCAGAATCTTGAATTATAAAGAAAATAAACCACAAGTTTTCAGCTTCACAAAATATAGGACCAAAAGGCAAAGTACAGAAATAAAGTTCAAAGCCATCTCTAATTAGTAAGTACTGCAGGACACTGACAAAGTTCACTCATTACTCATTCCCCACCTTCTATATGTAAAGCTTCGATCACTGTTGGTCTACCAATCAGTTTCTCCCCTAGCCAAAGGTATTTTTAAATTTTAGATGCAGCCCACATTTACTCACCATTTCCATTGAGAAAAAAACAAAAAGCAAACAGCTATCAGAATGGTAGAGTGGTTACTGATGGAAAAGTATGCTCCCAAAGTGATATTTTTGCTACGTTTGCTAATAATTACTCAAAATGATGACCTTTTTATCAACAATTTGCTATCTAGTAAATTGAGCCTGTTTAGATTTCCTTAATCTCATGTAGGGCGGTGACTGTCCTCACCCTCTTCAAGTATTTAGTCAAAGGCCACCTTCTCAATGAAACCTATTCTGAAGATGCTATTAAAGTCATAACTGGAGGCCCACCTCACTTCCTAACCCTTACCACCTCTATTTTTTCTTATAGTATTTATTAGATTATGTACATATAACCATTATACCTGCGCATGTAAATTGTATATGTATACAAAAATTATATCTATATCTATCCATTTACACATATATGTATATCACCTCTTTTGTTGGAATTAAGCTCGAAGAAAGCAAACGTTTTGTTGACTGATAGGTCCCAAACATCTACTAATGTGCCAGGCACAGAGTAGGCGCCAGTGCTTGATGAATTAACAAATCAACTAGAGTTTAATATTAAATTGTGAAACAATCCATTCATTTCCCAAAGTTCCATTTCTTAAACTTGCCAACCTCTTGCACTCTTCACCTGAGTCGGGACAAGGTGAGCACCGGCAAAACAGCAACCTGTGCATGCACCAGCTCACAGCCCGGGCTCCTGCCACCCTCCCCAAATCCCATTCCAATTTTGCGCCAAAACCTTTATGCCGGCATTCCGAGTAATTCAGATCATCTTAGCTGGCCAAGACCAAGATACTGCGGACCAGAAGGGCAGGGCCAGACAGACTTTCGTCCCCACGCCCTAGACGAAACCTGGTGACCTCTAGTGACCGGAGCTCTGGGTCTTCCGGCCTTCCCGCCCCGCTGCCCTAGCCCCTCGAGGAGAGCCCTCTCTCCTCAGATCGCCCCATCCTACCTCTCCTCGAGGAAGCGAGGGCTAGCACCCGGGCTTGGCATAGGTGGAGGGGGCGGGCGGCACCAGCGACGCCCAGGGCGGGGCCCAGTTGGCCCCTCCGTGTGGCGCTGCAGCCGCCAGCGGCTGGGGGAGCCCAGGTTTCCGGGCGCAAGCGCTCCCAGTCTCCTAGTGGTCGCTGGGCTGCGGCGGCCAGACGTGGGGAGGGCACCAGCACCAGCAGGAGCAGTGCGGAGGCACGGGAGGCGCCGCGGGCCCCTGGGGCTCGGGGGCCCAGCGCCCCTCGACTTTCCGGGAATGCAGACAGGCAGCAGCGTGCCGGAACGCCGCGGCCGCCTAGGCTTCCGTGGCGGCCGGCGAGTAGGAAGAACAGAAGCCGCCGGCGGTCTGGTGGGTTCTTCGGCCCCTCACCCGAGACAGAGCCACAATCCATCCCCGAGGCTGTCACTGGCCCGGGCGCGCGCTTGTGGCGCTCGAGCGCGGCGCCAGTCACGCGCGGCCGGGTCCAGAACTCCCAGGCAGGAGGCCGCGCAGCAGCGTAGGCCCGCCCCTTCCAGCCCGCAGGGCGGGGCTCTAGGCGCGGGGCGGGGCAGGGGGTGGGGCTCGTCTCTGAATCTGAGAGAGAGGCAAGCCCTGCTCTGCTAGGTTAGTCGACCCAGAGGAACGGGTTGGGGCTGCCAGCGCTTCCGGAACTACAGGGTGCTGTCGCTGCCATGATTTGCATATTCATTACACTGTTGTCGTTATAGTGAAATTTATGACCCTGGCGCCCTTTAGACTTCGGTGGAAAGTCCCTTCACCACTAGGCCGCCCTCGACTTTACTATCCCCTTCTAAAGTCCCCCAGAGACTGGCGCTCAGGTGCATTTTAAGGAATTATTAACAGGGCTAATGGAAGGACCCGACATACTCAAAATATTTAAAGGCTAAACTTTCAGAGCTTTTGTTTCCAGATTAGTGCACCGTAGAAATGAGAAAGTCTCAATTTGGAAATTTAAGACGTGGGGCAGGAATATTGAATGAGATAAAATGATATGTAAAACCAGTGGTGTTCAGTTCAGTGAACATTTTGAATGCCTGTTGCACCTACCTCAGTTACTGGTCTATTGTGTGAACTCAATAGATGTTCCTTGAGTGAATGAATGACATGCATAGGCATTAGGCTAGGAGATAAAAAAGAGATCGTACTTGTCCTCCAGAAGTTTTCTTATACACCCGTAAGTGTACACATACATGAACGAAGAAGAATATAAGAGAGCTACAAAGTGCTGGTAAGATAGAAGAGACTGCATGTGGTTGTGGGAAGAGATGTAAGTGGCTATCAAATTACAAAGAATTAAAAATATTAAGGTGCAAGTAGACACTTTCATAAAAGGTTAGAAAATTTGTCCAACTGGTAGGAAAAGCATTTAGCGATATGTGTCAACATTGTATTGTGTAAATAAGTTTTGCTCAAATCTCTCAACTCTAAAAATTTAATGTAAGGGAATAATCCAAAATATTAAAAATTTATTATGTTGGAACATATGGACTTGTCATTTTTATAGATTGAAATATTGAAGATTGGTAATTTTGTGTGGATCAATGTAATATATACACAAAGATATTTATTGTATTATAATTCATGATTGTGAAAAAGTGAAAAAACTAATGCCCACATTAGAGGAATGATTAAATCAACTATGGCACAAACTGTATTTAATAATAGCCCTTTGTACAATAATTTTTTAAAGTTGAATTTGCACATAATAAAAATCTTCAATCTTACTGTACTTTGATGACTTTTATCAATTGTATATACTCATGTAATCACCACTCAAACAAGATAGAGAACATGTTCATCACCCCACAAAAGTTCCTTTGTGCTCCTTTCCAGTTTTTCAGATAATTTCCTCCCCCAAAACAACCATTTTCTGATTTTAGTCACCACAGATTAGTTTTATCTGTTTCTGAACTTCATATAAATGGTATCATACAATAAGAATGCCTTGGATTTGACTTCTTTCTGCCTCATATCTGTTGTCAATATAGTATCTGTGAGATATATCCATATTGTTGCATCAGGAATTAGTTCTTTTTATTCTTGAGTAATGTCTCATTGTGTAACTATTCCATAACTTAGTTATCCCTTCTCCTATTGATAGCATTTGGTTTCCAGTTTTTGGTTATTATGAATAAGACTGGTATGAACACTTTTCTATAGGTCTTGGTGTGGACATATATTATTTACCCCATTCTATGGTAGTATTGTGAATAATTAATAAAAATGTTGAGTATCATTGCTAATACAAAAGATCTAAGAACTTTTATTACCTTTTATTAATTCAAAGATTTTTTACCATGTGTGAAAACTCACTTTTTCTATAGTATGAAAAACTCAGTTTTATAGTTTTATAATATAATACATATAACATATATGTATTATGTAAATATTTTTATGTATAAGAAAGTATACTTATTTATATGTATAATAAACATTTATACATAAATATATAATATGTATTATATAAAGGGATCACCAATGTGTTCAGAATTAAATTTCTTTAATATAGTATATGATTTGCTTGGGCTGGAATTTGAAGCAAATCTCAAGATTGAAATTGTAGGTTAAAAATGTATATTTTAAGAAATGTTAAAAATAATTAGATACTCCTGGCATTCTGTAACTGCCTCGTTGCTAAAGAAATTGAGATTTGTACTAGGTAGTGTGTGCTGTCCTTCTCTTAAGCCTGCTTCTGTGCCTGACTATACTTCATTTATTGTATTTAGTCAGACAGTCTACTTACTGTCTATGACACTTGGAAAACTCCAGATCACTCAAATTAACAGAGTCCCCAAATAAATATAATTCCTGCAGTTGGATCATCCTCCCAAGGAACAAAATTAGATGTATTTTGATGATAGAAGCAACAAAATTTGGTGCTGGCTTTGTTGGGGTGAGTGCTGTGAGAGAAAGAAGGAAGCCAAGGTTGACTCAAAGGTTAGAAAAATGATGGAGTTGCTCCTTATCAAGATGGGGTTGATGGGGAGAGGAGCAGGTTTGGAGGAGGACAGGGATAGCAGTTTTTTGGGGGTTATGATGAGTTTGTGATGAATTCAAGTGGAGATGGTGAGCAAGCAAGTGGATTTGACTTTGGTGTTCCAGGGAAAGGTCTGGACTGCCAGCATGTCCAAGCCTGGATGAGATGGCCAGGGGAGCAAATGCAGGCAGAGAAGAGAGGAGGTCTGAGCTCTGGGGCCTGCAGCTAGCAAAGGAAACTGACAAAAAGCAGCCACTAAGGTGGCCAGAGAACCGGGAGGAAATGGTTAGGAAGTGTCCAGGAGGGAGAGATCAACTGGGTCAAAAACTCCCAGTAGGGAGTTGAAGTAGGATGAGGACTGAGGATTAACCATTGACTTTTGCAGCATGATAGTCATTAGTGAGATTGACAGGAACCCTTTTTTAATGGAAGGGCCGATGAAGGCCAGACTGGAGAGGGTTCCAAAATAGAAGGAGAAAAGATGGAGAAAAGATTGTAGTAACACTTTCCAAGGGTTCTACAGTAAAGAGCACAGAGAAATGACATGGAAACTGAAGGGGTAAGTGGGATCAAGAGAAGCTTAATTTTTTTAACATAATTACAGTATGTATGTATGTTAATGAGAATGGTCCTCTAAAGAGGAAAAAATCACAGCTACAGGTGTGAGATGGGACAAATGCTGGACTCACTCTTGAGTAGGGGAGAGGATCCCCCTGGCATACAGGAGTGGCCACCCTCTGAAGTTCATCCACAGCAAGGGGGAACAAGTGCAGACTTTGTAACTCAGGTAGGTTGGTACTTGTGGTGGGAACAGGAGGAAAGGTCTCTGATTCTTCTATTTTTCAGTGAAATGGGAAACAGGATCATTTAATTGGAAGACAGGTTTTAGAAATTTGAAAAGAGAAGTAATAAGGTGTGAAAGTTTCATTTGGTGAAAAAGAAATATCTGTGTGGTGATGCATGGGTCACCAGCCAGCAGTGATCACGGAACGCTGCGGATGGCTCGTCGAAACTCAAGAAAAAAACATGCACAGAGACAGACTTGTTTCTGTGGAGAAGTAGGGACAGAATGGCCACTCCCTCTAGTGGGGAGCGCTTGGCCACCCTCTCTCCTGGAGGGCGCCATGGCCACCCTCCCTGGTGGGGAGAGTGCCCCGTTCCCCCTCTGGAGTGGCTTTTTATTGGTTTCGTTTGCATAAGAATTCAGGTAAAAGCTCATTACTCATCGCTAGGAAGTAAGGATCAAACAATAGAAAACAAGGAGGTCTGAGGGCCTATTTTGAGTCAGGGTCAAAGAGCTGTAAGACTTTTAAGGAACAAACTACCTTCCTCCTTGGACCCTTCTCATTCAACTGAGAGCATTCTAAACAAAGAAGGTTTCACAGGAATTTATATGTTCTTTCTTAGGCCTGATCACCCGGGGAACCTGCCCTTTTCAGCACAGAGCTGCAACACCCTGTCATTGTTTCAGGCTTAGGTGGAGCAAGGGAACTAAGGCAACCAAGAGATAAGGAGATTTTCTCCCAGATGATGAGGACTCAGGCTATGTCAAAGCTGAGGAGTGAGGGTCCATCACCCCCTTTTGTTGTAGCTCTCAAAGTCCTTCTTTTGGGGGCCTCCCACGTGATCGTGTCTGTCTTAGATCGTCCCCCCCTTGGGGAATCTTACCCGTCACTGGCTAACCGACCAAGCTTTGGGGTTCAGTTATGAATGAAGCAGCAGAAGCAGCACTGCTGCCAGAGAGATAAGCTTTTGTCTCCTTGCTGGCTTACGGTCCCAAGGGTGTTCCCTTAGCCTTAGCCTAGGTGGGGGATACAGCTTCTGATACCAGGCAGGGCAATTCCCAACAGTGTGGGTTCCAGTGTACAAAGATTTGACTCATTGGATGGTCACGACTGTTGTTTGTCATTTTATAATTGAGACTGATTGCATGTACAGAAGTAATATATTTCTGAATATTGGACTGATGACCACTATGTCAAGGAGTTCCCTATGGTAGCAAGTTGATATCCCCATTTTCTCTACTTTGCTTTGCAGTAAGATGGGAAATAGAAAAGGGTCAAATCTCAAAAATTATAATTGTTTTAGTGAGAAAAGGAGTTAGGAGCTAGAGGGTTACAGAATACCAATTTTAAAAAGTTATTTTTCCTGTGGACATTTCAAGGTAAATGTATTATTTTTATTTATAAGTGCTTAGCTATCTAACTAAAATACCACTGAGCAAATCCAACACTTCATTATATCTAGTTTTGGGTTAAAAAAGGTTTTCTTTTCCTATTAATATTCTATCATTAAGGATACTTCCCTTACACATACTTTTCACCTTCTTCACTTTTATCACTCAATGTTATAAAGAAAACACAGGCTCTTTTGCTCCTCCTATTGGACAGACAGATGCATCTTCCTGCACAGAGACAGCTGCAACCCTGAGACCCGATGGTTAAGGTCAGAGTGAACGGATTTGGCTGTATTGGGTGTCTGGTCACCAGGGCTGCTTTTTACTCTGGCAAAGTTGGTATTGTTGCCATCAGTGGCCCCTTCATTGACTTCAACAACATGGTTTACATGTTCCAGTATGATTCTACTCATGGCAAGTTCAAAGGCACAGTCGAGGCTGAGAACAGGAAGCTTGTCAGCAATGGAAAGTCCAACTCCATCTTCCAGGAGCCAGATCCTGCCACCATCAAATGGGGCGATGCTGGTGCTGAGTGTGTTGTGGAGTCCACTGGTGTCTTCACAACCATAGAGAAGGCTGCGGCTCATTTGAAGGGTGGAGCCAAGAGGCTCCCTATCTATGCCCCTTCTGAGGATGCCCCCTGTGTTTGTGATGGATGTGAACCATGACAGGTATGACAGACAGCTCCATGAAGATTGTCAGCAAAGCCTCCTGCACCATCAACTACTTGGCCCCCATGGCCAAGGTCATCCATGACAACTTTGGCATCGTGGAGGGACTCATGACCACAGTCCATGCATCACTGCCACATAGAAGACCTTGGATGGTCCCTCTGGGAAGCTGTGGTGTGATGACTGAGGAGCAGCTCAGAACATTATCCCTGCTTCTACTGGCACTGCCAAGGCTGTGGACACGGTTATCCCTGAGCTGAATGGGAAGCTCACTGGTATGGCCTTCTGTGTCCCCATCCTCAATGTGTCAGTTGTGAATCTGACCTGCAGCATGGAGAAAGCTGCCAAATATGATGACATCAAGGAGGTGGTGAAGCAGATATCCGAGGGCCCCCTCAAGGACACCTTGGGCTATACCGAAGACCAGGTTGTCTCCTGCGACTTTAATAGTGACACCCATTCCTCTACCTTTGATGTCAGGGCTGTCATTGCCCCCAGTGACAACTTTGCCAAACTCATTTCCTCATATGACAATGTGTTTGGCTACAGCAGCAGGGTGGTGGACATTATGGTCCATATGGCCTCCAAGGGGTAAGAGCTCCCTGGACCACCCACCCCAACAAGGGGAAGAGAGACCCTCAGCTGCTAGGGAGCCCTTGCTCTGATGGTGTTGCTCATGACCTCCACAGTTTTCATCCTAGACCCCCTGAAGAAGGGAAGGGGGTCATGCATCATCAACAAAGTTCACTGTACTCAGCCAAAAAAAAAAAAAGGAAAAAGAAGAAGAAAACACAAATGCTTTTAAGTAAAGGACGGTATCGCTCACTTAATAGTCTTTTTTAGATTCAGAAGTACTAATTTTTTATTACAATGTTGTATAAGGAGGTGAAGAATTTTACTCAACAGAATATTCTCATGAGAGAAGAATATTATTTACCAAAGAACTTGGTGGAGAGGTTTGACCAGAAGGGAGGAGCTTCTGGGCTAAGAGAGAAACGGGAAAGAGAAGAACCAAAAGGAAAGGTGATTGGCAGTTTCCTGGGGGAACTGAGAGTGAGAAGAAAAGAGGCACAAAGCAGTTATGGAATGTGAAAGAATTAAAAAGAAGAGGAAATGGAACCTCTTCATTGGTCTTGAAACCACAAAAGTAACACCTGAAATTATTTTCAATTACTTTTGATTGTTGGACTTCTTCTTTTGAATTTGTAATTCTCCTCAAACTGGGTGGTGTATGTTCTCAAGGATATCATAGGGTTACAGCTGTAACACACACCACTACGATTCACATTTATCTCTGAATGCTGTGATAAATACAACACAAACACTTTAACATAAAGTAACTGTGTTGCCCACTCATCAGTTTTGTTTAAGTGAAGCTGTTAATTCGAGATTACTATGGTATGTAAGTAGGTAAAACATTTCACTTACCAGGGATATTAACAAAGTAGCTTAAATATGGCAATGGAAAAAATAAACTGAGGCTGCATAGATGAAGCAAAAAACACAAGTAATTAATATTTAGCTTAAAAATCACACATACTTCAAAAACAGACAAAACCAAACAATTTATTTTTTAATTATGTACACATATGGTAACATAAACAAATGCATTACACAAAATTTAGGATATTTTGTGAGGGTGTAATAGGGTAAAAGTATAAGGAATGGATATACAGAGTTTGAAAGGTGAAAGTAACATTCTATTTGCACAATTAATTTTGGTAACTTGGTATTTATTTTATCAATATCTTATATACTTATACATCATAAATTCTCTCAATTAATTGTGTTACATTTTATTACATTAACACATTCTAAAAATCTCCTTGGTGTTTTAGCATATAAAACAGTGCAACTTGTAAAATCACCTTTATTTTATAATACAATGTAAAATATATTTCTATGTTTTCAATTACTTTTGAGTTTATATTTATCTGTATCATTTGTCCTTACATTAATTACTTATATTTGGAAAGAATTGGCAATACTGTTGTAACTTTAAAGATTTCTGTCAAAAACATTTAAAAAAATATTTGTTCTATTATATAAACTATTAACATTTTACAAGCTGATAAAAATTCTACTGCTATATGTGAAACTCCAAAGACCAATTGAACTTTTCTGTTGATAGTTTGATTAAGTGTTCATGCCTGTTTCACAGCAGAGGGGAAAGCACAAGAATTGCTTGGTTGGTTAGAAAGTTATCTAGTTCTATTCTATCAATGATGAATAAAAACACAAGTATAATTATCCTGCAGTTTCCAGAAGGTACTTCCAACCATGTGTGTCTTACATATTTTGTTGCATTGTTGTATCCTAGTTTCCAAAGATATAAATAAATAAAATGAAACATTAAAAAAAAAGGAAATTTCATTTCATTTGCCAGGAAACCTCATTTAAAACTCTAATGTAGCCTTACTTGTCTTTTGGTGCCTGTAATTGTTACAGTATTGTGTTGCTCAGACTAAAGGCTATTCTTTAATATAGTGATTTATTTTTTGTTTTGAGCTGGGAAATGGTCACTTTTTTGGGTATAGATGAACTTTTCTTTATATATATTCAAACTTGTTTTTATGATAATTATGATCATTTCTATTATCAGTAGCATAATTGCCTTCTTTTAGTGGATTGTCATACAGTTAGAAAAAGAATAGGCTTTACTTTGCTTGTGTTTTTCTTCCGTTAATCAATATATGTTTGTAATAGACTCCAGAGATATTGAGCTTTTCTATTTCAGATATATAATTTAAAGAACTATATGGATCAGGACAATTGTACTAGCATAATCAATAAAATATAATTAAGAAAAGAACTATGTGGAATCTAACATAATTATTGTGCTTTGAGAATATAATCCATACGGACAAGAAGTAGTCACATAACTGCAGTTATTTGATACTGGTAAACCTGGAAACATATTTCCTTTAAAATTTGATTATGGTTTGCCCTGATAAAATGCCATTTTTGGCAGTTGCTCATCAAAAGAGCTCTCTCTGAAATAACCACTGTAGGCATCAGACATTAAGTCTGTATTAAATGAAGCATCTCATCTAATGAACTGCAGGAATTTTGGAGTTTGTGGGAAGAAGAAAGAAAAAGAACATCAGCTTTTTCCAGATGGAGGGTGTGACTGTGGCCAGAATTGGAGGCACTGCACCAGAGTCAGGGAAGGCGCCATCAGTTGGGGCAGGTTGGCTCTGGCCTGTTCCCCAGAAAGCAAGGCAAGGCCATAGTTCCCTGTGAAACTAGAAAAGATACTTTAAAACATTTTTCTTTCAGACAATTGATGTGGATCCTGGCCTGCAGGATCCGTGTATGTTGTGGCTGCTAGTGAACAAATACACAAGGACAACAGAAGTCCTATGGAGAAAAAGGGACAGCATGGCCACTTTCTGAGAGAGAGAGAGAGGGTGAGAGGGCCCTGACCCCCACCTGGACAGGCTTTTATTGCTTTTCTGGGTACATTACATGGAGGATGGTCCTCATTTACTATGCACAGGTTCACTGCAGGTGATTACTTTTTACAGATAACAAAGGAAAGAATGTTGCTAATTACTTCAAAGAGAAGGATATTACAGATCTAGGGGAAAACTGGTTGAACCAGTTACACTCCATACTTGGGAGGTTTAGCACAGACTTTAGGAGGTACAGTAAACACTTGCTGCCTCAATTCAGAGTGAGGGAGTTTTAGCAAAAACAAGTCTCATAGCAGCTTAGGTACAATGCAGGCCTGATTCCCCATGGGAAAACCTCTTCGTGGGCGTGGTCCTGTGTACCACTCACTCCCCAGTGGTTTTCCATGTGAGTGCTGAGCTACATTCCCACGCCATGTGAAATGGTTCCCTATAGACAATGAATTTGATTACACATGGAAAAATATACATTTACAAAACTGAGAAGTTATGTGATAAATTTTCACTGGAGCAAAAGTGTTAAAACTCTTAGTCTGCCTGAATTTAATACATGGTTCTATTACTTACTAGTCCTGTGACTCTGGGTAGGTTACCCTATGCTTCTATGCCTCAATTTCGTCATCTTCAAAATGGGAATGAAAACCATACTTATCTTAAGGCTGTGTTAACTAAATGAAATCGTGTAGGTAAACCACTTAGAGGTCAGAGTGAGTACCTAATAAATGCTATTATTATTTCATCATCAACACTTACATAATAAGCTCCTTTATGTTTGAAATATTTTATTATGTGGTATGAATGAAGGATCACTGATCTTGAATTGAAAATCAATGGGTTTTGATCCCACTTTTAGCATTTGTGAGATGCCTTGAGCACATTGCTTAACCTCTTCAGGCCTGAGCTTCCCCATCTATAAAATCAGATATGATGGTATCTACGTACTCTTTCAACACAAATATTGTTTGCCTCTTTTCATGACTTCTGCTAAAACTTAGAGATGCCTTAAAAAAAAACTGTCCTAGAACTGAACCTACAGTAGTAGTATGTACATACTCACTCACAAACACACATGCTCACACACACCTTATCATGGGAATTACTTTACACATTCCCAGGCTGGTGCAGAATCATTGAGCAAAATAGAAATTGTGTGAACTCTTTTTCAGGCGAGAGTGTTACCACACTGAAGAAAATAACTAGTATTTAAAAAACAAAAACAACCCCCCAAACCACCATTTTAAAAACATTAGCACCATTAAAAAAAACTGTCCTGACTGGTGTGGCTCAGCTGGCTGGGGTATTGTCTCATGGACTGAAAGGTTGCCGGTTTGATCCCTGATCAGAGTACTCACCTAGGGTGCAGTTCAGTACCTCATCAGGCAAGTGCAAGGGACAACCGATTGATGTTTCCCTCTCACATCAATGTATCTCCCTCTCCCTTTCTCCCCACTTCCTTTTTCTCTAAAAATAAGTAAATAAATAAAAAAATCTTTTAAAAAATCTAACATGATACATACAAGTATTGAAAAAAAATTAGCGTAGTATGGGTTTTTCTGAAAGTTGTAGACTAGAGAGAGGGCCAATTCTACAAAAGAAGAAAGGAGTGAAGATGGGTAGACCAGAGAAAAGGTGAGTTATCCAGGTGATAGAAGGTCAGTTCCACTGAACTGTAGGGAACAAGCAGCAGGAAACAGACAGCCTCATTCTGTAAGATGAGACCATGGGGCATGATCTGCCGCCACCAGCTCTTTTGTCCTCCTTTGGTTAAGGGTTGCCCTTGGAGTGTTAGTTGCCCTATGTGTCCAGGCCATGTTTTTAGGAAGCCAAGAGGGATCCTGAGAGTTCAGAAAAGAGCTTGAGCCAGGATGTGGGGATTAGAGGTCAATGCTTGGGTGGGCTCTGTTGGTGTGAGCCTAATCAAGCAGGAACTGTCTATTGCGGTTGTGACTAAAATCAGAGCTGAATCAAGGGGATGGGACACAGGGTATCTAAAGAGGCTGCTACTTCCCATTGATATGGGTACCTGATGTCTCAGCCTGTCTGGACACACACTTTTTCTTGAGCTCCTTTCCACCACTACATGGAGGAGTGTGGGCAATGGGACCAAGGTGGGCACTGGGGTGAAGATCAAGGATACCCGCCTGTCTGTGGTGAAAACTGATAATGAAAAAGAAACAGTTTTAACAATTTGGATGCAGTTATTTTGATGTAGGGGGTAAGGAAATGGTATAGACTTAGAGATGGGGTAAGGCTCAGGGTGGGAGTTAAGTGTCAGTGATGTTTGTTTGAAATATTCATAAGCAATAAAAATAGGGTTTCTTCATTTTGATGCGATGTTTTGACACAGTTGATAAACAGCTGGTCAAAAACTTCTTCCCCTCAGCCTCTACGTTCAAATGGCCACTCTGTTCCACAGTGTAAGCTCATCCCGTCTATTTGGATGTACAAGAATTAAAATGTAAGTGGGTTTTGGAAAGGTGATATTTATGCTAATGTCTGTACTAAAAAATGGATACTAGGAGAGACATATTTGGGTGATATATCGTTCTGGCTCTGTAACTAGGGAAGGAGGATCTAGGAAAATCAATATTTTGACACAACCATTATGACAATGATAATTTGTTGTATGCTAAAATAGTGATTCAACTTTCAACTTTTAGAATTTACCAAATGGCATGCTTAACAGATACTGCTGCCTTTCCTGGTCCCCATCCCATCCTGACTCTCCTTCATTCCTTCTCTTTTTAAAAATTCTATTTTTACTGCAGCCACTGTGGAAAACATGGAATTTCCTCAGAAAACTAAAAATGGAACTGCCTTTTGACCCAGCAATTCCACTGCTAGGATTATATCCTAAGAACCCTGAAACACCAATCTAAATGAACCTATGCACCCCAATGTTCATAGCAGCACAATTTATAATAGCCAAGTGCTGGAAGCAACCTAAATGCCCATCAGTAAATGAATGGGTCAAAAAATTATGGTACATTTATGCAATGAAATACTACACAGCAGAAAGAAAGAAGGAGCTCCTACCTTTTGAGACAGCATGGGTGGAACTGGAGAGCATTATGCTAAGCAAAATAAGCCAGACAGTGAAAGACAAATATCATACGATTTCACCTATAAGTGGAACCTTATCAACAAAACAAACAAGCAAACAAAATATAAACAGAGACATTGAAATTAAGAACGGTCTGACAGTAACCAGAGGGGAGGGGGGAGGGGGTAATGGGAAAAGGGGAGAGGGTTTTCAGGAACAACTATTAAGGACATAAGGACAAAACCAAGGAAGGGTGGAAGCAAGGGAGGGAGGTGGGGATGGCTGGGGTGGAGGGTTGTGGTGGGGGGAAAATGCAGACAACTGTACCTGAGCAACAATAACATAAATAAATAAATAAAAACATTATTTTTAAATCTATTTTCATTTATGGATTAAAAAATTACAATAAAAATACACACAATATAAAATTTACCCTCTTAACCATTTTTAAACATCTGACAGTGACATTAGGTATGATACATTCACATTGCTGTGCAACCACCACCACCGTGCCTCTGCAGAACTCCCTCCTAGCTGGAAAAACTGAGACTCTGTCGTCCATTAAACAGTAGCTCCTCATTCCTCCCACCCTTTAGCCATGGCAACCACCATTCTACTTCCTGTCTGTGTGAATTTGACTACGCTAGGTATCTCAGAGAAGTGGAATGACACTATCTATCCTTTTGTGACTGGCTTATTTCGCTCAGCATAATGTCCTTGAGGTTTATCCATGCAGCAGTGTGTATCAGGATTTCTTTTTACTTTGGGGCTAATCGGGTTCCATTACATGTAGATATCATATTTGCTTATCAATTTACCTGTTGCTGGACACCTGTGTTGCTTTTACTTTCTGGCTATTGTGAATAATGCTGCTCTGAACATGGGTATAGAAATATCTTTTTTATATTTAATTTCCTTTGGGTATATGCCCAGAAGTGGGATTGCTGGGTCTTATGGTAATTCTATTTTTAATTTTTCTGAGAGACTGCCATATCATTTTCCATAGTGGCTGTACCATTTTACATTCCTACCAACAATGGACAAAGGTTCCAATTTCTCACATCCTCACCAACACTTACTTTCCATGTTGTTGATAGTAGTCATCCTAATGGGTGTGAGGCATTTCTTCCCTTTTAATTGGTACAAGGATGTGTAGATTCCAGTAATTTGGGGTCAGTTGCCTGAGGCAGCCTCTGGGTAAAGGAAGCCAGTAGCTCTTGGCAGTGGCTAAAGAAACAGAGCACTGAGGTATTCTGAGCTGGAAAAAGCATCACCATGCAGGAGTTAATTAAGATCACAGAAAATGTTCTCATCACAGCCATTTATTGTGCTTACTAGACTCAGTCGGATAAAGAGAAAACAAATCCTATTAAGTTATGGTGCTGTTGTCACAGGTAGGCACAGGTAACCAGGTTCTTGGAGATCTCGGACAAAGAATTGAACTGAACACACAGAGAGTTTATAGCAGAAAGATAGAGAGCACATTCATTAAGTGATAGCACACTCCATGGAACATGGGATTGGGCCAACTCCAAGCAGAGATTGACCTCCAGGGCTGGAGGGATTTTATTCTTATAGGGCGGATATTTCCTGCTAGTTTTGGTGGGCTTTTATTGTGCATGTACAAGTAATTATATTACTTTAAAGCTACTGTGCATGTGGTCTTGCATGGTTTTCCTTCACTGGTCACCAGGGCAGGGGGTCACACAATGTTTATTTATTATAATGCTATTATAATGAAGCAGGGATCCTGTAGCATCTTCTGCACAGGTGCATTCATGATTCATCACGATTCAGCACTTTTCCAGAAAGTGGGAAGAACCAACCAGTCTTAGAACAGCGTCTCCATCCTATATCATGTCCTTTATCTTAGGCCTGGGGCACCTCCAGAGTTTCTTGCTTCCTGACAATCTCCTGCCTCACTGTGATATGAGCTATGAAGGGAAGCTCATATTTCTGTTTTGCTCTAGAAGTTCAGCAAGAAGCAAAAAGTAGTGAGGAGATACTTGAGAGGAACGGCTATGAGAAGTTAAAATTGCTGAGTTTCACTTTGGAGAAACATTTCTTGGAACAAGCTTACCTCTAATTCTCACGAATGCTCACCAGGCAGCCTTAAGGCAGTGAAAGAAAAATGTCCAAGGAAGCAATGGTAGCCATTGTGAGGTCTTGTGTCTCTGCCAGCTCTAGCACGTTGACTTTGACTTTCATTGTTTTCTTTGCTTCTGGTGAGGGCAATTCCAGGCACTTTTTAATCTCTCGTCTAACATTCACTCTTTGCATTAGTGGAAGTTAATTGTGCTGTAAGGGGAAGGCTTGTTTTCCCTCAAACCCTCACATTTTGTTTTACCAACAACCACTGGAAACAAGTTTATGGCACCCATTTGGAGGAGCTGGGATGGAGCTTCACACCAATATGTGAGAGTGAGAGGCCTTGAAGATAGGCAACAGAGGGATGTGATGTGTTTGCTCTGGCAACAACCTAAGGGGCACCTGTGCAGAGGAAAGACCTTGAGAGAACACAACAAGAAGGCAGCCAACTGCAGGCCAAGGAGAGAGGCCTTAGGGAAAAAAAAAAAACCTTACTGACACCTTGATCTGGGTCTTTCAGTCTCCAGAACTGTGAGGACGCCTATTTCTGCTGTTTAGTCCCCCACTCTGTGCTACTTTGTTAAGGTAGGCAGAGCAGAATAACACAGTGACTTTGTCCAGGTGAGTTGAAGGAATGGAAGAAAAACTAGTTTGTCTTCCTTTCGAAGAGGTGTGTGTGTGTGTGTGTGTGTGTGTGTGTGTAAGAGAGAGAGAGAGAGAGGTTGAGGGGGAGGAGGAATGATGGAAGTGAGAGCAGGATTTTGTTTTCTTGTGGAAAACAGAATTAATGAGCTGGTAACTATTTCTTCCTTCTGCCTTCCTCAGAAGAGGGGAGCATTCATATGTCTGTCCCATCCCATGCAAGAATAATAATTACCCTCTCTAGAAGTTGGGGCCCCCAAGGGAATTGAGGTGGGGGAGAGTCAAGCATGCTGCGTGGGTTGGGAGAGACTTGGTGACAGGTGGGGTCACATCCAAGGCAGGGCAGGGTGAGTATTGTTCCCCTATGGTTGTCACAAAGAGGTGGCCATCCTGGCGGGAATTCTGGCATTTCTTGTGAACCAGGATCTCTGCTAGATTGTTGCCAGCAAGGACACTCAGGTTGCCTCACTGTCCAGTGAGCTTACTTGCCACCCCACACTTTTATAGACTGTGGAGTAAGTGCCACTAGCAGAAGCCCATCCATGGCTTGTGAGCCAGCAGCTGCCAACCCAGGAAGGAAGATGAAACCAGGTGAGTTGCAGTGCAGGTGAGGGCAGGAGTGGGCAGCCCATGTCCCTCCCTGTTGTGGGAGAGGGGCTCCACCTCAATAGAGACCCCAAATGACACAAGGATAAAGCTAGTTTACTCGCCTGTACTGAAATTACCCGAGGTTCTGAAACGCTGTTAATTACTAACTTTCAAATTCTTCCTCTCTGGCTCTTAGGGTGCCCAGGGTGGAGAGTGGTGCAGTTCTACAAAGCAAAGTCATTATTATTACTGAGAAGGATAAAACCTTTCCATATTTGTTCTGAGTAAACTGAGAATCTTGTATCCTGAGAATCCTTCAAGAGGTGGTTCAAAGACCACTGTTGAACAGCAACTATTGTGTAACCAATACTTGTTGAGTCTGGATTCCAGGACTAACACAAGGAAAGGTGTAGCTATACTAACACCAAAAAAACTAGACCTTAAGGCAGAAAGCATTGCTAAACAGAAAAAAGGTCACTTCATCATGATAAAATTAAATTTGTTATTTCAGAAAGAAATAACACTACTTATGTGCACTTTATTACAGAGCCTTAATACACACACCAAATAAAACCATCAGGAGAAACAGAGAAATCTACCTTCTTACCAAGATATTTTAAAGCACTCTTTTTCAAATACTGAAGATCAAAAGATGATAAATCAATAAAGACATGCAAGATTTCAAAAATGCTGTGAAATAATATTATAATATAACATATTATAAACCCTGTGTCTAAAACTTGGAGAATATATATTTTTTATGAGAACACATGGAACATGTACAAAAATTGACCATGAGTGAGACCTAAAGTCCATCTTGACAAATTTCAATGATCATATTTTTTTACCACAGTAAATTAAGTTAGAAATCAATAAGAAAAACTAAAACTTCCATATATTTAAAAAATTTTAAAACACATGTCTAAATATCACATGGATCAAAGAAGAAAGCACAGTGGAAATTTTAAAATATTAGAAATGGAATGGTAATACTACACATTAAAACTCAATGGATGTTGCCCTGACTGGTGTGGCTCAGTGGATTGGATATCATTCTGAAAACCAAAAGGTTGCTGGTTCAATTCCCAGTCAGGGAACATGCCTGGGTTGCAGGCCAGGTCCTGGCTGGAGGTGTGTGAGAAGCAACTGATTAATGTTTCTTTCCTTCCTTTCTCCTCTCTCTAAAAATAAATAAATAAAATCTTTAAAAAAGATACTTAATGAGTGTAGCTAAAAAGGTATTTCACAACAGATTTTCAGTTTTAAAAAGAAAAGCTGAAAATTCAGGGAAGAAAAATTCAGGAAAGACAAATAATGAAACCAAAAACAAAGAAACAATAAAGAATATTAACAGAGTGAAAGCTGGTTTATTAAAAAGACAAATTTCTGAGAATGATAAATAAAATGAAATCTGCAATTAAACATATGGTAAAAAATTTGCAAAATATCAAAGACAACATGAAATTCTTAAAGGAGGTAGAGAGGAATCAGAGGAAACACTGATTATAAAGAACAAAACTAGACCAGTAGTAGAGGTGCCAAGAGCAAAACAGAAACCAGAATAGAAGGAACCAATATTTAAGTGCTGAAGGAAAATAATTACAGTCTAGAATTATGTACTCAGCAAAACTTCTCTGCAAGAAGAAGGTTGGCATATAGACAATTCTGATAAATAAACAGAGTTTATCACCAATAGATCTTCACTAAAGGAATTTCTAAAAGATACACTGTAAAAAGATGGAACACCAATTCAGAAGGAAGAACTGAGTTGTTTATCTGGATTCTTCTAACATTTTTTAATCACAGAACTTTAAACAACCATCTGACATATTATATATGTTTTTATCCATTTGATTTTTGTCTACCTCATTTCCTCCCCTCCTCACCACTGCTCCTGAGAATACAAGTGGCAGAAAGGTGGAGATTCCCAGGGAATAATATGTAGCAACCCTGGGGGTGACAGTGTTATTTGCATCATAAGGAGGATCTTAACCTCATAGAGAGATTTAAAGTGATAAAATAAAAAAATGTTGTTTCTAAAGCTTTTCTTATTATCTGAAGTTATTACAGGATTAGCTCCCTAACCTGCAGGCAGCGCCTGACCCACAGGGCCATGCTGCTCCTCTAGTCTGGACCACAGAAGGGTCCATAGCACAGACGGCACTACTATTTACTACTGTTAGGTAGAGGTCATGGTTCATGGTTTGGCTTGCTGTGGGAGAGACTTTTAAAGACAGAGGTTCAGGATTCTTGCTAGTTGGAGATTAATTACAATTGAGATAATGCATTTCTGATCGGGTCATTAATTTCTCTCTCCAAGTATGATTTATGCAGTGACAGGTGTTTCCTTGGCCTCCCACTTGAGTATTCATAGTAGTTAAGGAGAACAATGACAAACGGCGATTTTGAGGCTCTGAGCAGTTCATCTACTTCTGGCTAGCAACACCTTTAAATTCCTCCTTCTGGCTAAATGTGAGAGTGCATGTGTGAGCCTGTGTGTAAGTGTGTGTATATGAGCATGTGTGGGTGTGAACAGGTAGGATGTGTGTGTGAATGGGTGTGTGTGTTTGCAAGCATGCAAGAATGTATGTGTGTGTGTGTGCACGTGTGTGTGTGTGAGAGAGAGAGAGAGATTTTGGGACACCTCATGACTATTCCTACCTGGCACCACCTGGCTCCTGGTGCTCGGGTCACTGTGGAGACTGTCTCTACCTTCTCTACCCACATGATGCTACTCGGGAGGCTTTCTCCTTTGGCTAACTTCATGTGACCCTGTACTGCTGCTGCTAACCCTGTCCCTTCCCTTTTTTATAAAAAAACCCAGACATTTTTTTTTTATTGCATCTAGAGAGAGAGGAAAGGGGACAAAGAAACATCAATGTGAGAAAAACATTGATTGGTTGTCTCCCACATGTGCCCAGACCCAGGATTGGACCTGTAACCAGCGACTGGTGTGTGTGGGACCAGCCTGTTCAGGTCTGCACCTCCTCCTACCAGTCTGGATGGATGTCATTTCTTTAGTTCTGTAGTTGTCAGATTTCCATTCGACTCAGTTTCTGATGGTTCTGAGTGGTGGTCATTCTATATTTTAGTGGTAATTTTGATGTGGTTGTGCCAAGGGGCGAACCACATCTGTCTATGCCACCATCTTGACCCAGGGGGTGCTGTTTCAGATAAGATCATCTTGGAAGACTTCTCTGGCCAGGGTGCCTTTAGCTGGCACTGAATGAGCAGGAGAAAGGTCATTCCCAGGTAGAGGAAACAGCAAGAGTAAAAGACCTGAGGTTTGCACTCACTAATTATTAGTCTCCATTTTACGTTCTTTCCATTATTGAAGCAAATAAAATAACTCAATTTGCTACAAATTCATTCTCAAGATTACCACTCACTCTATAGCAATAGGCCCTTTATCTTCAGCTATTAATGTTTTGTGGAAGCAGTTCTGACTTGTATGGACCCTATTCTCTGAAGATTCTAATTTAGCATGAGGCGGGCCTAGACTTGTACCTTATTAAGAAGCTTTCCATCTAATTCCAAAGTTTGAGATGCACTGTGTTAACCATAGGACTGTGGGCCCCAATTTTTAAATGTACTGTACTCCTTATAAAATGTCTGTCTTAGAGTTTGAAGTTTGATTCTTTCCTTCACAGCTCTTCCAGCGAAATTCAGAGTTAGATGAGGACTTACTCAGTTATGAAATGAGTTAGCTGTGCTCCAAGCTGGTGGAAGAAATGTGGCTGTGCTTTTGGCACCTGTTAATTGGAGATGAATGTTAGCATTTTGGAGAAACTCCAAGTAGCAATTTGAGGAGAGAAAAGACCTAGCAAAATTATGAAACTAGTAAGTATTGTTTCCAAAAGCTGAACATCCTCTGTTCCATAATGATAGTGAGAAAAATGAAGTGTCCACAGGAAGATTTGTCAATGCTAAAAAGAAAACCTTCACAGGAGAAAAGCGGTTCCTTTACCAAGTATAAGTTTCTTCTTTTAAGCAGCTAAATTTGAAGTTACAAATGAGGGAAATATTTATATCAGTCATGAAAATATAATTTATAAAATAAACACAAAACTATTGTGTTGAGAATATTCATACATTGTTTAGTGGAAAATGTGTATTTTAGAAAAGATGTGATTATGTCACCCCAAAACAGAGGAAGAGAGCAGAGTAAGGGAGTAGAGCACTTTCCAAAAGAGGCCAAAAACAGAAGGGAGAGAAAGAAGAGGACGAGGCAGCCCTCAGGGTAAAGCAAAAGGCCTTCCTAGGGATCAGCAGGCAGGCAGCTGGGTTGGACTAGAGTGATTCTTACTAGCAGCTCCCTGAAAAATGAAGTCTGTGGCAGCAGTGAGATGGTAAAGTTAAAAGAAAGGGGCAGGTGCCCTGGCCGGTGTGGTTGGAGCATCATCCCAAAACATAAGGGTTGTGAGTTCAATTCCCAGTCAGGGCACATTCAGGACGGATATCTTGGGAGTGAGGAGTCGCAGCCCCACACCAGGCCCTCCAGCCCAGGGTTCCAGTGCCAGGAAGATAAATCCCCACAACTTCTGGCTGCAAAAACCAGCAGGGACTGGGTTGGTGGAAAAAACTGCTGAAACTCCAAGCAGTGCCTCTTAAAGGAACCACTCATGACTCATCTACATGGACTGACTCCCTCTGAGCTCCAGCACCAGAGTAGCAGCTTGAAAGGGACCAGTGGCATACAGGGAGAAACTGAAGTGTCTGGCATCAAGGTGAGCAGAGGCCATTTTCCCTTTTCTAAACCCTCCTCCCAACAGAGCCACCAAGCCACAGACCCAGAGAGCTGGTGCCATATCTGAGATTCCATCAATCTGGCTAATACTGACTGACCCACCTTGGAGATCCCAGAGATTCTCCCCTGTCCAATTAAGGGACCCACCCAAGCTGATTTTCCATGTGAATGGCTGGTCTTGGCTCATGCTGCACATCTTCCTAATTCCTCTCAAACAAGCAACAGTTGGCCTCAGTGAGCCCCAGGACCAGCACTAGCAGCAGCCAGCCTAGATTCTCAGCTTGGCTTTGCCTGGGAATCTCCAAGCCCAGCACAAGTACCAGCCATCTCAGATTGCTTTATAGCTCAGGCAGGGTGGCCCTGAGAAAACACAGGTGAGGGTGGACTTTGACATGCACAACCCAGGAAACCCCCGAGCCAGTGCACCCAATGGACAACTACAAACCCAGTGTGAGTGCTACTGCCCTATCTCTGCATAGCTGATCCTCCACAGAGGGCAGAGGTTGGTGGTAAGTGGTCACAGCCAGTCCTTAAAGCTGACTGGCCTGGAGAAATCCCTTTCATTGATCTGCCAACAGCAACCAAAGCTCAACTACAAGAGGAGGGTATACTCATACTACACAAAGGGCACACATCAAGCACCCAGTTTGGGGGATAGAAACATTGTCCAAATAAAAGAACAGATAGGAAATCCAGAAAAAGAACTAAATGAAATGGAGACAAGCAATCTATCAGATGCAGAGTTCAAAACACTGGTTATAAGGATGCTGAGGGAACTTAGTGAGCACCTCAGCAACATAAAAAAGATCTAGTCAGAAACAAAGGACACACTAATTGAAGTAAAGAACAAGTTACAGGGAAACAATAGTAGAGTGGATGAAGCTGAGAATCAAATCAATGATTTGGAATATAAGGAAACAAAAAACAACTAATCAGAACAACAAGAAGAAAAAAAAAAATCCAAAAAAAAAATAAGGATAGTATAAGCAGCCTCTGGGACAACAAAGAGGTCCAACATTTGTACCATAGGGATTCCAGAAGGAAAAGAGAAAGAGCAAGTAACTGAAATTCATTTGAAAAAATAATGAAAGAAAATTTCCCTAACTTGGTGAAGGAAATAGACATGCAAGTCTAGGAGGCACGGAGAGTCCCAAACAGGATGGTTGCAAGCAGGCCCACCCCAAGACACATCATAATTAAACTGCCAAAAGTTACAGATAAAGAGAAAATCTTAAAAGCAACAAGAGAAAAGCAGGTAGCTACCTACAAAGGAGTTCCCATGAGACTTCTAGCTGATTTCTCTAAAGAAACTTTGCAGGCTAGAAGGGATTGGCAAGAAGTATTCAAAGTGATGAAAAGCAGGGGCCTGCAGCCAAGATTGCTCAAGTGATACCCAGCAAAGGTATCACTTAGAAATGAAGAGCAGATAAAGAGCTTCCCAGACAAGAAAAATCTAAAGGAGTTCATCATCACCAAATCATTATTATATGAAATGTTAAAGGGATTTATTTAAGAAAAAGAAATCAAAACTATGGGCAGTAAAATGGCAATAAATACATATTTATCAACAATTGAATAAAAAAACAAACTAAACAAACAAGAAGAGACTGAATCATGGACGTGGAGAGTGTTTTGATTTTGCCATTTGGGAGAGGCATTTAGGGGAATGGGTGCAGAGGTGAGAAGATTAAGAAATACAAATAGGTAGTTACAGATTAGCCATGGGGATGTGAAGTACAGCACAGGAAATGGAGTAGCCAATGAATTTATGTGCATGACCCGTGAACATGAACAATGATGGGGCATTGCTGGAGGGAGTGAGGAATGGTGGGTTGAAGGGTGCAAAGGGGGAAAAATAAGCACAACTGTAATAACATAATCAATGAAATATAATTTAAAAAATTTAAAAAAGCATCTGGGGAAAAGGGAAAAATAAAATAAAATAGAAAAGCAATCACTATTTTGACTTGCACTTTCTGTTATTTCCTTCTGTTCTGTTGTCTTCATAGAACTAATTGCTGTCTGAAATTGTCTTGTTTGTAGGCTAATTGTCTGTCTCTCTTTAATAAAATGTACTTCCTCATTCCTCAAGCCTAGAAGAGTACCTGGCAAAAAACACACACTTAAAATTGAATAAATGAATAATACAAATGCTGAATTTAGCATATACACTAAACCCTAATAATCACTAATTCCCAGAGCAATTCAGTAATATAGGTGCTAGTCTCTCCATTTCACAAATGAGGAAACTTAGGCTCAGAGAAGAAGAAAAATCACTTTCCTTAATCTTACATAATAACAGTTCATGGAATTGGAATTTGAAGCCAGGTCTGCTTGCCCTCAGAGTCCATGTTTTTCTCATAGCATATATCAAGCAATAGTAGGTGTTGTGCGCGGTGAACTGAGATGTGAATTATTTCCTGGTCAACAAGGAGATTAAATCTCAGTGGGGTGTCATTTGCAATCACCTACATACATAATGGGCAAGGTTTGACTGTGGTGATGACAGTTAATGGGGGTAACACTGTGCTTTACTCCTTTCTCTGGGTAGGGTACCACCATTCACCTAGTTTTCCAAACGACTCTTCTCTTTGTTTTATCACTGGTGGTCAGTAAATCACATCATCTTCTTGAGTTCTACCTCTTCACTGTGACTCAAATTGCTGTAAGGACAGAAATTTCCTTACCAGAGGTCACCATGCTTTCTCAACTGATTTACTGCAAGAGTTCTGGGACTGGTCTTCATCACTCACCCTCTCTAATCCATTCTCCATTTTCCATCCAATCCATTCTACAGTCAATTTCCCTGCAAAACAAATTTTATCTCATTCTTTCCTAAACCCTTCAAGTAAATTCCATGTAAATTCCAAAGGCCTGGGATGGCCTGGTCACACTGTGCTCTTTCAGCTTCCCTGCTCACCACTTCATCCCCTCTTACTCTGCATTCTACCCTTCTGTTAGTTAACACACCATCAATGCTCATTTCCCTACCTTTGTCCATGCTGCTCTTCATTCCTAGAGTATTCCTTCTCCCTCTCAGTCTCATATCTTCTACTTATCCAGAAGCCCTCCATGACCACCCAAGTCTAATTAAGTGACCATATCTGTACTTTCAGGATGCACTCATTGTTCATCCTATATCATTGCCCTTACCATGTTATAATAATTACTTCTGTGTTTATAGTCTTCAAGAGGACAGGAACCATGCCTAGCATGCTCATTGTATTGTTAGTACATAGCATTATGCCTGACAGAGAGAAGGTGATTTATATTATTATTATTATTATTATTATTTTGGTGGATGATGAAGTAAATTGCTAGTTACATAAAGGAATTTATGATGATGGAAGTTAAGACAGGAATGGAAAACCTATTTGATAAATACTAGCCTGGCATTCTGTATTAGTCTGCTCAGGCTGCCATAATAAAAGACCACAGGCTGAATGACTTAAATAATAGGAATTTTTTTTGCTCACAGTTCTGGAGGCTGAAAGTCCAAGATCAAGGTGTTAGCAGATTTGGTTTGCTATGAGGAGGCATCTCTTTTTGGCTTGCAGATGGCGGCCTCTTTGCTGTGTCCTCACATGGCCCTTGCTGTGTGTGCATCTTTGGTGTTTCTTCCGTTTTTTAAGGACACCAGTCCTGTTAGACTAGGGCCCACTCACATGACCCTATTTAACACCAATTGCCTCTTTAAAGGCCCTATCTCCAAATAGAATTGTGTTCTAAGGTACTAATGTTGAGAATTTCAACAAAGAAATTTTGGGGAATAGGCTGTGCCAGTTCCAGAGTTCTTTGAAGGAGTTGCTGAGGTCCTGTCACAACTGCATTGCAAAGCAGCTTCTCCCTCTGCCCATGTCCTGCCTTTCTCATGTTTTTCCAGATGCCTCTTCTGAGAGCACTCTTCTTCATATACTGCATATTCTCATTTCTGCTTCAGCATTACTTACACTAAGTGTGATTGAAGAACTTATCTCTGAGGATAAGTACCATTTATAAAAATAGATGTGATAATATCATCAGCCTGAAAATGATATTTGTATAATACTTAATAGTTGAAAAACTGCAGAACAAAGAATATGAGATGAAGTTTCAACCACTGTGACTCATTTTATAAACTTGCTTTCTATTTCTTTGTGTTCATTTTGTAGTTATTACACTGCTAAAAATATATGGAGCCTATTTGAACTTCAAAGATTCTTTTCTAACAGGCTACTGATTTTGTTGGCTCTTTAACTGCAGATCTAGTAGCCAACATTTTCAAGACAAGAAAGATTATGTCTGATTTGTACTTGCATTGTAGATGGCAGAATAGCCCCAGATACTTAGGAAACTGTTTAATTAATTCAAAACTACATTTATCCCACCCCATGTCTTTTGAGGACTTTCCTGAAGAGTATGGGTGTAACTGGTTTAACCATTTTTGCCTTTGTATTTGCAAATATTTCTCTTCTGTGATGTGATTAGTGGCATTGGCTCCTTTGTTTTCTGTAAAAGGTAACCACCTAAAGTGAACCTGTGCACAGTAAATGAGGACCATCATGTAATGGGCAGAGAAACCCAATAAAGGCCTGTCATGGTGGGGGCTGCAGCTTTTGTTCCCCTTGAGAGAGACAAAAGCCATGCTGTCCCTTTTCCTCCAGCAGACTCGGTAGTCTGTGTGAATGTCTCATTTCATCCATAATGACATGGACAGTGCAGGCTGGTGCCTGCATCATGTAGGTAACTTGAATTTGCATCTTAGTTTAAAAAAAAATAGGAAAAAAGTAAAGTAAAGATATGATTGGCATTAAGAGATCTGGGTTCTGGCCCTGACTGGTGAAATAATTCAGTCCTTTGAAGGTTCACTTCCTTAACCTACAAAATCTTAAAGATGAGAAACCAGACAGCTTGGGACTGACTCCTAGCTCAGTCACTACTGTGATAGACTTTCTTGCCCTGATTATGTATTCATTTATTTATATGTCAATTAAAGATAATGATATCTATTTGATATGTTCCTGGCACACAATAAGTACTTCCCATTCTCTTTATTTTAGGGAAATTCTAAGTCTAAAATTCTGATTCTAGTTCAACACAGTTTATCTACAAGTGAAAAAATTAAAAATGGAGAGATTCAATAACTGGCAGAATATTTACTGGGTAATGACTGGGTTGTCCCTGGAACCCTACTTTTCTGCTGTTGGACTGTCACCCCTCCAGTAATCACTGGTTGTTCACTCGTGATTCTAAACTTAATGATTAGAATGATCTCCTTTCATGGGAATTTCATTTTTCATATTATCCATTTTTTCATTTAGCCTAATGAAAAAGTCTAATTTTAGAGCTATTGAGGGAAGAGGTTGGTAGTTTGCTCCAGAGCATGAGAAAGTTAGGATCAGTGGTAGCATTAGAACTTGATTTTCCTTAAAACGGACCTCTGGATGGAGTGAAAGACAAAATTGTGAATAAATTTATATGCCAGGACAGTCATATGAATGTTGCTATTTTTAAAACTATCAAGTGCAATGATTGCATCATTTTCCATTATAAATGTAATAAATAGTTGATTAGAAAATTTGAAAATATGAAAATGTATAAGGAAGAAAAATAAACAAGATTATTACCACTAAACAACACTATTCTTAACTCTGGTAAATTTCTTTCTAGTTTATTTTCCATTGAGAGATCTTACTGAACACATTTGAATATATAATTTTATATGTTCCCATTTCCCTTTAACTTTGTAATATAAGCATTTCATGTTATTTCACAGTCTCCTTGACACTTCATATTAAATGGCTATGTAATATTTTATTGAGGATGACAGTTTATTTAGCTATTCCCCTATTAACCTCTTGGGTTGTTTCCAACTTTATGCTTTTAAAATAGAATTGTAATAAACATCTTTATGAATAAAGGTTTTCTGTATTAAATATTACTGGATGAAAGAATACAAACATATGCAAAACTTGTGGCATTGAGTAATTCTCTGAAAAGCTATGTTCAGTTTACATATAAATTGTTATTTTAAACTTTCAGTTTATTAATTTTAAATTTATCATATTTATTTATACTTAAAATAAAATTGGAGCATTTTAAAAATTAACATGGGGATTGTAAAGATTTTACATAATGTAGAGATGAGTAAGATTGAAAATGAAATTACTCTATAACACTATTGCCTAGAGTAATTACTGCTATAGTTTGTTGTATATTCCTCCAGATTTTTAAAAAATATTTTATTGATTGTGCTGTAACAGTTGTCCCGATTTTTCCTCCTCTGCTGTCCCCACCCCACCAAGCTTATCCCCACTCCCCTCAGGCAATCCCCAACCTTTGTTCATGTCCACGGGTCGTGTGTATAAGTTCTTTGGCTGTTCCATTTCCTATGTTGTACTTTACATCTCCATGGCTATTTTGTAACTACCAATTTATACCTCATAACCCCCTCACATATTTACACATTCCCCCAAACCCACCTCCCATCTGGTAACCATCAAAATGCTTTCTATATCCATGATTCTGTCTCTGTTCTTTTTGTTTGCTTAATTTGCTTTTATATTCAATTGTTGATAGGTATGTGTTTGTTGACATTTTATTATTCATAGTTTTGATCACCTTTTTCTTTTTCTTTTTTTAACCTTATTTTTCTTAACTAAGTCCCTTTAACATTTCATATAATAATGGTTTGATGATGATGAACTCCTTTAGATTTTTCTTGTCTGGGAAGCTCTTTATCTGACCTTTGATTCTAAATGATGGCTTTGCTGGGTAGAGCAATCTTGGCTGCATGTAGGTCCCTGCCTTTCATCACTTTGAATATCTCTTGCCAATCCCTTCTAGCCTGCAAAGTTTCTTTTGAGAAATCAGCTGGAAGTCTTATGGGAACTCCCCTGTAGGTAACTAACTTCTTTTCTCTTGCTGCTTTTATGATTCTCTATTTTTAATGTTTGGCATTTTAATTATCATGTGACTTGGGGTGGGCCCCTTTGCATCCATCTTGTTTGGGACTCTCTGTACTTCCTGGACTTGCATGTCTATTTCCTTCACCAAGTTAGAGAAGTTTTCTTTCAAATTTTTTTCAAATGAATTTCCAATTTCTTGCTCTTTCTCTTTTCCTTCTGGCATACTTATGATGTGAATGTTGATTTGCTTGTAGTTTTCCCAGAGGTTTCTTACGATATCCTTATCCTTATCTTGTCTCTTCACAAGTTGCCCTGCTTGGTTATTTTTTTTTTAATGTTCCATATCATTGACTTGATTATTGGGTTCATCCACTTTAGTGTTGATTCCCTGTAAATTGTTCTTTATTTCACTTAGTGTAACCTTTATTTCTGCCTGGCTCTTTTTAAAGAACTCACTGAGTTCCTTATAACCAGTGTTTTGAATTATAGGTCTGATCAATTGCTCATCTCCATTTCATTTCATTCTTTTTCTGGAGTTTTGACCTATTCTTTCACTTGGGCCACGTTTCTTTGTCTCCTCATTTTGGCAGCCTTCCTGTGTTTGTTTCTGTGTATTAGAAAGAGCCACTATAACTCCCTGTCTTGGAAGCATGGACTGTAGGCTCCAGTGACACAGCCTTTCCTATCATCCAGACTGGGTCCCCAAGGTGTTCCCTCTGTGTGGGCTGAGTACAATCTCTTCTTTTAGTTGAGCCTTGATTGCTGTTAGCTGATCTATGGGAGTGATTTCCCCAGGCCAGTGATTTCCCCAGAACTGGCTGCAATCGTAGACCCCTAACCTCTGCCCTCTGTGGAAGATCAGCTGCTCTAGGGCAGGGTGGTGGTGTTCCAATTTGGTCTTTAGCTGTCCACTGGGTGCACAGGCTCTGGGGTTTCTCCAGTAGTACAGGTGTGGGTCATCCACCACCTGCTTTCCATCCATGGCTACCCAGAATGAGCTGCAAAGCAATCTGCAGGTGGCTGCTACTTGTGCTGGGTTTGGAAGTTCTCAGGCAGATCCAAACTATGATCCAAAGCTGGCTGCTGTAATGCTGGGCCTGGAGCTGCCTGGAGGTATGGGTCAAGGTGGTGGGCCTTAAGTTGGGTGGCATATAGCCTCAGGTAAATGCCAGGGTGGGGCAAACAGTGTAAGTCAGGTTGATGGGGTCTCAGATATTGCTGCCATCTGCCAGTTCTGTGGCTCTGTGCGGGGAGGGCTAAAAAAAAGCACAATGACCTCTGCCCACTTTTCTGTCTGGGAGAAACCTGTCCCTCAGCTTTCCTCCTGGAGCTCTGAGGTAGTGTGTCTAAGTTTGGCATGGGACCTTTGAGAGGAACTGCTTGGGAGTCTACTAGTTTTCTTTACTGACCCCAATCCTGCTGGTTTTTTACAGCCAGAAGTTATGGGAGCTTCTCTTCCTGGTATTGGTACCCTGAGCTGAGGGGCTTGGTGTGTGTCTGGGACCCCTTGTTCCTGAGACATCCCTCCCAAATTTTTATTTACCACACATGGATGTGGGATGTGCCTGTTCTGTACCTCCATGTTTTCACGTCTCCTACCAGTCTGGATTAATGTGGTTTCTTTAGTTACATAGTAGTCAGATTTCCATTCAACTTGATTCCTAATAGTTCTGAGTGATGTTTGGTCTGTAGTTTAGTTATCATTTTGATGTCGTTTTGTGAGCAGTCAAGCTGTGTTTACCTATGTCACCATCATGACTGGAAGTTCCCTTGTTGAGGTTTCAACTGGGTTTTAAAGCAAATGTATAAGTCCACCGAACTACCTTAGTGAATTCCTCATACACTTGCTTCATAAGGTATGCCATCATGGCTGTTCATGGACCCTCTCTCAGATTTTTTGATATGTATATACTGACATTTGTTGCTGTTATTGTTAGAAATAAAAACATGCATAGCATTTTGCATCTTTTTTCTGTTTATTGCAGATGTTAAATATCTTGTCACATTGGCACTGGCATACCTACTTCATTCTTTCTGATAGCTGTATGGTATGAGCATAACACAATTTCTTTACCTCATCTATTTTGATGGACATTTGGATTAATTTCAAGTTTTCTCTTACAAACAACGCTGCAATGAGACTTCTTGCATATATGGATTATTTTTTAATGAGCATTTACTGCTGCAAAAATGTGACTTTAAACATAATTGTTGGCAAGACTATTCTCAGTGAGCTGAAATGTCCAAAATGTAAACATCATTTAAATTTAGTTATTTCCATTAAAACTAGGTTAAAATCACAATGATCTTTTTCTTTTATACAGATATGAATCCTCTTGCTCCAGATGGGACATAAAGCTCCTTAAACTGAATTCATTGCATGGGGGCTCTAATGGCCCTTAACAGATGGGACAGCAATTTTGTTTGGATGGTTAGATTCTGTAATTGAGTGATTATCATGGCATCCTTCAGAGAGGAGGTGGCACATTAAGGAATGGTGGCAAAGGCAAGTAAAGAAGCTATGGACTCACTATACTTGTCTCTTTGTGTGTATTTATTTGCTAGTATCAATAAAATTAAACTAAGACCCGAGCAACATGACATAGTCTGGCTAATGGCTAACCTTCAGATTTCAGAAATCAAGCATTTGGATACCAGTTGCAATTCAAATAGTTTATTGTTAAATGGCCTTGGAAGGATCATTCCATTCTTCTGAAGGCCTTATTTTTACAAGTATGCCAGACAAGGCCTTTAGTAGGAGGGTATGGTATTAATATTCATTCATAGATATTAATTGAGCCCTATATATTAAAAACTGTTCTAAGTAATAGAGTTATAGTTATAAACAAAATAGATGAGAATCTATTTTTTCTCCCAAAGGCAATATTGTTATTTTCCTTAGTTGAAAGTGATATGATCTACTTGAATTTAGGCAACATACTATACCAAAGTTTAGCCTTTGTTCATTACACCATCTTAGTAATGCAGGTTAAACTATGGTAAATTTATTAGTCAAATCAAACTTGTCTGAGCTTATCCACTCAATGAGATACTATTCCTGCCTCATAATGTGCCTGCGTTACCAAAGTCAGCGCCCATTTTTTCAGCACACCCTACAATCCCCTCCTTCCTCCTGTCATTCCTTTTACCTATTACAATGCCTAGAATAAGCATCTAGAACAGTGCACAGTGGGTGCAAAATGAATTTTTGTTGACTAATATTCACAAATATTTATTGTTAAAACTTCAGCATTATGAATAGCTTCAGAGTATATATGGATAAATAAAATACTATTTCTGCTTTCAGAGCCCTCATACCTAGTTAGGAGAAAGGCATATCAACCAGAAATATGATGACTACTTTAAGAATTGTGTGCCCAAGTGTGTCTACCTTCATTTCCCTAGTTAAAGTTGCCAATTCCCATTTTCCTATATTATTTGCCTACCCCAGACTTTTTAATTTGCCTAAAAATGGCAGACAAGTTAAGTCCAAACAACTTTTTTGTTTCTGAATTTTGATGAATCAGAGATTACATTTCCTATTCTTTTCAAGGATGTGTTTGGAGGTAGAACTAGGTAAATGTTTTAAGACTTATATGCAAAGCTGGTATAATTTTTTCAGGACATAATTGAGCTTCTCTCATTAAAGCCAATTCTCTGTATGTGGAAATTTCTAGCTATGGAAAGTACTATTTTAAAATAATTGTGAAGATCCTAATTCCATGGTAACCACAACAAATGGACCTTCACTATTGATATAATAGGTTTTGATGAGCTTATTTTTTAAAAAATATTTTATTTATTTATTTTTTAGAGAGGGAAGGGAGGGAGATAGAGAGAGAGAGAGAAACATCAATGTGCGGTTGCTGGGGGTTATGGCCTGCAACCTAGGAATGTACCCTGGCTGGGAATCGAACCTGGGACACTTTGGTTCCCAGCCCGCGCTCAATCCATTGAGCTATGCCAGCCAGGTATGAGCTTATTTTTAGCTAGAACAATTAAAATTTTTGTTATTAAAAATCTCTTAGTCTAATTTAATCTTTGATCTCTGTGTTTTAAACTTTCAGTGAAAGGCTGTGGTGAACTACACAAATCAGAGTCAGTTTTTCAAACCATATAACATAATCCGTGAATCATTGTTCTCAGGCAGGCTTGGTGATATTTGTTTTGGGGCTGCTAGATATCCTAAATCTTCCTTCTTATGTTTATGCATTTAAGGAAAGTCAGTGACTAAGCAAAACCTTCTTTGGCCCTTTTTGTACAATTACATTTAAGTATACAGTAATGGATGTGATAAATTTTCATTCCCCGTTATGTCACTTTTAATGTCCTACCCATAGGTGGCAGCAAGTGACCACTCTGCTAACTCTTCTGGCCTCTAGTCAGTCCCTGTGAGGCCCCTGTGCTAGAAAACGCTGGTAAAAGGAAGAATGTGGAAGATGACAGAGTACATCTCTGGAGGATGCTTCAGTTGTCTGAGATGTGGCTCTTCTGGTCAGAGCAGGAGAACTTTGCTCTGTTTTGATTCTTCTAAAGTTTAAGAGAAAAACCCCAGTAGCATTGAAGGAATGGTCAAGGCCAGGCAGTGAGGGCCTGTGGCTTGGGGATTGCCAGGATTGCCTAGTCAGTTCCCTCTGCTTTTTGCTTCAACCCATTCAATTTCAGCACTATGAAATGGAAGTTCCCTCTGATGACGGAGCCTTGTGCATTTGGTCACTGTGGGTCTGGGGTCCTTCTCTCTAATTCCCCAACCACCCAGCAAATTATATTCTGGGGCAGCCCGTCTCTGAGTCCTGATGGGTACTGCTGTCCCCATGAGGTTGGAGAGTCAACCTGCATATGACTTTAGACAGAATAATTTAAAGTAACATATATGTATATATATATGCATATATATGGACACACACACAAATCTATGTGCATATATATGTGTGTGTATATATATGGCATGTAATACATCTTTCATTCTGTGCTTATTATTTGTCTAGCACTCTGACAAATGCTTTATATATAATATCTCATTTATTACTCATAACAGCTCTATAAATTAGAGATTAAGAATCTCTTTTGACCAGTGAGGAAATGGAAGTGAATTAACTTGTTCAAATTTACAAATCTGGTGTAAACTGCTTTGGCCAGTTTAAGGAAACTCCTCATAGAGATGTGGTAAGACTTTGACCTCCTCAGTCAGTACGTGCAGATTACTCAGATTACTTCCATGTGCATTAGGAAAGATACATAAGTGTTCCATACCTTGAACACAGTGGGAGAGCTTACACATATGAGAAAGACATTAAGGCTGCAGAATTTGAGTAAAACTAAATTACGGTTATTGGGACCTTTGGAACACACTGGAATAAAAGCATTTCCATAGAAAAGAAAGAGGTCTGGGTAGAAATGGAAGCTGAGAAGCCTTGTTGAACTCAATATACACCATCCTATTCTTCTAGTTTCCCTTGATTGGGATAACACTAAGAACATGGATAGTGTCCTCATCTTTTGAAGGTCAAATTGTATGAACTGAATCTTCCCAAACTCTCATGAGAACCAAGATTTGGATCTGTTCTCAGAGTATCTCTGGTAATAGTAGGTCTTCCGAAGCATCAACAAGAGGTGTTGTTAAAAATCCACAGGTTTCAAATAGCCAGTAAGGACATGCAAGGATGCTCAACATCATTAGATATTAGGGAAATGCAAACCAAATCACAATGAGATACCACTTGATACCCTTAATAATGGCTAGGATTGAAAAGTCAGGAAACAAATTTTGGTGAGGATGTACATAAATTGGAACACTTATATACTACAGGGGGAGTGAAAAATGGTACAGTTGCTTTGAAAAAACAGTATGGTGGTTTCTTGAATGATTAAACATAGAATTACCATAAGACTGAGAAATTCCACTACTAGATTTATTTTTTCTGTGAATTATATTTCATTGATTATGTTGTTACATTTGTCCTAATTTTTCCCCCTTTGCTACCTCCACCCCGCACCACCTACTCCCTCAAACATTCTTCCCACCATTGTTCATGTCCATGGGTCATGCGTTTAAGTTCTTTGATTACTCCATTTCCTATGCTGTACTTTACATCCCCATGGCTATTCTGTAACTACCTATTTGTACTTCTTAATCCCTTCACCTCTTCACCTATTGCCTCATAACCACCCCCAATCTGGCAACCATCAAAATGCTCTCTGTATCCATGATTCTGTCTCTGTTCTTCTTGTTTGCTTAGTTTGTTTTTTAGATTCAATAGTTGATAAATATGTTTTTTAGATTCAATTGTTGATAGATATTTTCTGCCATTTATTGTTCATAGTTTTGATCTTTTTCTTTTTCTTTTTTTAAATCTTCTTTTTCTTAACTAAGCCCCTTTAACATTTCATATAATAATGGTTTGGCGATGATGAACTCCCTTAGATTTTTCTTGTCTGGGAAGCTCTTTATTTGCCCTTCGATTCTAAATGATAGCTTTGCTGGGTAGAGCAATCTTGGCTGTAGGTCCCTGCTTTCATCACTTTGAATATCTCTTGCCAATCCCTTCTAGCCTGCAAAGTTTCTTTTGAGAAATCAGCTGGAAGTCTTATGGGAGCTCCCCTGTAGGTAACTAACTTCTTTTCTCTTGCTTTTTTTAAGATTCTCTCTTTATCTTTAATGTTTGGCATTTTAATTATGATGTGACTTGGAGTGGGCCTCTTTGTATCCATTTTGTTTGGGGCTCTCTGTGCTTCCTGGATTTGCATGTCTATTTCCTTCACCAAATTAGAGAAGTTTTTGTCATTATTTTTTCAAATAGATTTCCAGTTTTTTGCTCTTTCTCTTTTCCTTCTGGTATACTTATGATGCAAATGTTGGACCTCTTGTTGTTGTTGTCCCAGAGGCTGCATATACTATCCTTACTTTTTTTGGATTTTTTTTCTTCTTGTTGCTCTGATTAGTTGTTTTTTGTTTCCTTATATTCCAAATCATTGATTTGATTCTCAGCTTCATCCACTCTACTATTGTTTCCCTGTAACTTGTTCTTTATTTCAATTAGTGTGTCCTTTGTTTCTGACTGGATCTTTTTTATGTTGCTGAGGTGCTCACTAAGTTCCTTCAGCATCCTTACACCCAGTGTTTTGAACTCTGCAACTGATAGATTGCTTATCTTCATTTCATTTAGTTCTTTTTCTGGAGTTTTGATCTGTTCTTTCATTTGGGATCCATTTCTTTGTCTCCTTTTTTTGGCAGCCTTCCTGTGTTTGTTCCTATGTACTATGTAGAGCTGCTTTGACTCTCTGTCTTGGTATTGTGGCCTAATGTGGTAGGTGTCCTGTAGGGTCCAGTGGCACAGCTTCCCCTATCACTCAAGGTACTTGAAGTGTGCCCTTCGTGTAGTCTAAGTACACCCTCCTCTTGTAGTTGAGTTTTGGTTGCTGTTGGCAGATCAATGAAAGGGATTTCTCCAGGCCAGTCAGCTTTAAGGACTGGCTGTGACCACTTACCACCAACCTCTGCCCTCTGTGGAGGATCAGCTATGCAGAGATAGGGCAGTAGCACTCACACTGGGTTTGTAGTTGTCCATTGGGTGCACTGGCTCGGGGGTTTCCTGGGTTGTGCATGTCAAAGTCCACCCTCACCTGTGTTTTCTCAGGGCCACCCTGCATGAGCTGTAAAGCAATCTGAGATGGCTGGTACTTGTGCTGGGCTTGGAGATTCCCAGGCAAAGCCAAGCTGAGAATCTAGGCTGGCTGCTGCTAGTGCTGGTCCTGGGGCTCACTGAGGCCAACTGTTGCTTGTTTGAGAGGAATTAGGAAGTTGTTCAGCATGAGCCAAGACCAGCCATTCATATAGAAAAGCATTTTGGGTGGGCCCATAAGTTGGGTGGGTCAGTCTCTGGGGATCTCCAAGGAGGGCAATCAGTATTAGCCAGATTGATGGAATCTCAGATATGACACCTGCTTGCCAGCTCTGTGGGTGGAAGGTTTAGAAAAGGGACAGTGGCCTCTGCTTGCCTTGATGACAGACACTTCAGTTTCTCCCTGTATGCCACTGGTGCTTTTCATACTACCACCCTGGTGCTGGAGCTCAGAGGGAGTGAGTCTGAGTAGGTAAGTCTGTGTGTGGGTTCTCTAGGGGAAACTGCTTGGGAGTCTAGAAGTTTCTTTTTCTGACTCAATCCCCACTGGTTTTTGCAGCCAGAAGTTGTGGGTATTTATCTTCTTGGCACTGGAAACCTGGGCTGGGGGATCTGGTGTGGGGCTGGGACTCCTCACTCCTGAGATAGCCCTCCTGAATTTTTATCTACCACACCAGTGTGTCAGATAAGCCTATTTTGAGTCTACACCCTTCTTACCGGTCTGGATGGATGTGGTTTGAAACTGGAAAAGATCAGCATTTGTGCTGCTTGTCACATACCGAACCCAATAAGCAGAGACAGGGATTGAATCTTTTTTTTTTTCAAAGATTTTATTTATTTATTTTTAGAGAGAAGGGAGGGAGAAAGAGAGGGAGAGAAACATCAATGTATGGTTGCCTCTCATGTGACCCCACTGGGGACCTGGCCCACAACCCAGGCATGTGCCCTGACTGGGAATCGAACCGGTGATCCCTTGGTTCGCAGCCCACGCTCAATCCAGTGAGCTACACCAGCCAGGGCGGGATTGAATCTTTATGGGCATTTTATTCAGATGGCCGGTGATCTGAGAAGATGGCAGGTTCACACCCTAACAGACCATCTTATATTTTCTTTCCCAGCCAGCCTTTTTATAACAGAGAACAATGTGCAGTGAAAGGTTTTGAGATTCAGGAATAATTAGCTTAAAAAACTGCAGTATTCTCACCCTGGGCAGCTAGCTGTCCCCAGGTGGGTGGGTGGTATCTGTCTCTCCCTGGACCACAATGGCTTGGATGTCTCCAGCCGTGCCCCAGGCAGTGGCCTTTGGCTGTGCCCCAGGAGGTCAGCTGTCTCTGCTGGGAGTGGTGGGACTTATCTGCAGCTCCTGAAACAATAGCTTTAACATGTTCATTACCTACTAGGCTGAAAACTATTTGCCTTAAACTAAAATTTTCCCACTCTTAAGTCACCTATCAGTTTGTTTAATTCCATAGTTGTCAGACTACCATCAGCTCAACTTCTGATGGTTCTGAGTGATGGGTGTTCTATATTTTAGTGGTAATTTTTATGTGATTGTGCAAAGTGGTGAGTTATATCTGCCTACACAGCCATCTTGACCAGATGCACTCCTGCTTCCAGATTTATACCCAAAGGAAATGAAGATGTTATGTCCACATAAGCACTTGTACATGAATGTTTATAGCAGCATTGTTCTTATGGAAACAACCCAAATGTTCACTAATTGATGAATGTATATATCCAAACAATGGAATATTATTCAGCAATAACAAGGAATGAAGTACCGGTACGTGTTACAACATAGACAAACCTTGAGAACAATGCCCTGAGTAAAAGAAGCCAGTCACAAAAGACCACTTATTGTGTGATTCATTTGAATGAAATGTGCAGAATAGGCAAATCTGTAGACACTGAAAATAGGTTTGCTGGGGGGTAAGTAATGTGGGGTGTGGAGGATAACAGGGTGATAGCTAAAGAGTACGGGGTCTTTTTTGAGGGTGACAACATGTTCTAAAATTGATTATAGTGAGAGTTACAACTCTATAAATACGTGGAATTATATATTTGAAATGGGTGAATTGTATGTGTGTGAATTATATTTCAACAAAGCTGTTAAACAAAGGAAATAATTCATGGTCTGCTATAGCTACTTATGTAGAATTTATTTGCCAGGTAGTGCTCTAAGCATTTTGCATGTGTTAACTCTTAATTTTCACAACAATCTCATGAGTTGGTACTTTAATCTTCCCTTTTTTACAGTTAAGGAAACCTAACTATAGACGCAAGGCAATGAAGAATCTTGCCCGTGGTTATTCAGCTTTCAAGAGGCTGCTTTAGAATCTTGTGAGCACAACTATAGAACCTTCAAATCTCTGCTCTTAATCATAGGCCATACTGCCTGTAAGACAAAAAATCCTGGTGTACGATCACCTAGTCAAACCCTCCCACTTTATATATGAGGGGAAAGGACACACTTACGGTGGAGCTGGCATGGAAGCCCCATCCACTGCCTATCACCCCCAAACCCCCACTCTCCTTTGCCTCATATCACCTAGGTATGAAAGAGTTAGCAAGGACAAAGTCTGAGTCATTGATGTATTCAGAAGACAGATTTTTCTTGAACTTTGTTATTATTATTGTTGAATCTAGGAGAAGAGGTAGGTCAAATGCATACATGGTGGTGGTGAAGGAGAGTTAAAAAGAGGAAAATGAAAGAGCAGAAAGTAAAATTGGTTGGGGATTTGGGAATTTCTGAGAGGTAAAGTGAAATAATATGCAAGTGTGTCTATGAAATAGTGCCCATTTCATCTTTCATTATGTATTATCGAAGGTTTCAAGGGAACTAAATTTGCAGAAGGATCTTGCCTAAAGTTAGAGCCATTCTTTTTTATATGAGAAGCTATTAGGTATTCCATATTTCATTTCTCCTTCACTGTGAAATCTTTCAAGGAAGTGGGTGGATAGCAGCAGGCAATGGAGAAAGACAGGAAAGCAGAAACAAACCTTGACATTCTGTTAAAGTGAATTAAAGTCACAGAATACCAAAGAAAGACTTCTGAATCAGCATATGATGAAATTCTGCATGATTGTTCCTCCTCAAAGCTCTCTTTCAGGCATTATTCTTTTATTTACCTAAATCAGCCTTCTGTAACAGACCTCTGACAAGTATTGTGCTTCTCCTGTCTCTTTACAATATTGGCACTCACTTTGGCACAAGGTTTTCTGAGGGTTTTTTTTTAAACCAAGCTATCTTTCTATTCCCTGGCATTTTAGTCATTCTTCTAGAATTGCTCAATTGCTCTGTTCATTCCCCCTGCTGTCTCTTGAATGGTTCAATATGAAGCACAGCTCTGAAAGAGCACTGTGATATTTGGGGTCTTACCTTTGATTTGTAACCTTGAAGGTTTCCCTAGGGGGAACTTATATATCCCTGGGCAATGTTAGATTGCAGCATGATCAAAGAACATTTTGGTGAACATGTGAATGCAAGACACCAAAGCATGAGCAATCCATGCAAAAGTAAATAAAATAAATTTGAGGTGAGAAAGAACATCAAAAAAAGGAAGGATACAAGAAGCATACTGCGAAGCAGTGATGAAAGATAAATGACAGCTGTAGTCGAGCTAGCAGGAAGTAATAAAGGTTGGGGGACTCATTTTGAATAGAAGCTCATGATGAAGGGCAGATAGAGAGGAATTTTCCAACAAGTCAGGTTAAGCTTCCAGGCCCAGTAATTACGCATAAGCCACTATTTAATTTAGTGACTAACATGAAAAGAATAAATAGTGATAGCCTTTCAGATTAATTTAAGTAAACAGAAAAATGTTTCCAGTAACCATGTATAATAACATCCAGGACAATAAAACAAACAACAGCTTAAATTAGGTAGATGGTCTTGGTCTGTTAGATTCAGCTCTTCATCATCGCTTATTTTAATGATAATAATAAATTAATATTATTATTTGATTGGGTTTGGGTTAATCTACAGGCATACCTCAGAGATATTGTGGATTCAGTTCCAGACCGTGGCAAGAAAGCGAATGATGCAATAAAGCAAGTCATAATCTTTTTGGTGGCGAAGGGTTTTGTCTTCAATTTGTACAAAACGCAGTATCTGTGAAGCACAATAAAGCAAAGGGCACTAAAATGAGGTATGTCTGTGTATGGAAAGTCTTTCATTCACTCCTGTCAGGAGTGATTAACTGCCTATAATGTACCTTCTCAGCATTAACCTAGATGGAGAATATTATACAGCATTTGGCAGGTATAGTATGTTGTCTGCCCAATAACCATTTTGCCTTTTTTCTTACTCTCTGAACCCCATTTCTGTTTTCACAGTGATGTGCCCAGCTCCAGGGAATGATGTGATTGGCCTCCACCAATCATGGTTTTATTAGAGTTTCCCTTTGACAATGATTGGCCTAGCAGATGGGACCCAATTCAGTTCACTGAGACTTTTGCTGCTGAGGAATTCTGGGGGAAAATGTTCCTCTCTAGTTAAAGGGAGCAGCATGACGAGAAAAAGCTTTTATCACATCCTGTTTCTCCCTGTTTGGATGTAGTTACATGAACACATGAAGTTTATAGCCATGCCAGCCCTGTTGTGATTACAGGAAGGGATACTGCTGACTTTACTGGGAGAAGAGAGGAGAACAGAGACATAGCAAGAGCCCATCCTTGGCTGATACTATGAACTGCAGGAATTGCTTTCCTGTAGATGTCTTGTTTTGTGGGATAAAAACCTATTATTTGGACTACTTTTAGTCAATTATCTCCTTTTTTATAGTTGAAAGCATCCTACCTGATATGTGTTATTCTAGTCTGAATGTCTGTGTCCTCCCCAAACCCATAGATTGGAATGGAATGGTCCATGTGATGATATTAGGAGGTGGGGCCTTTGGGAGGTACTGAGGTCACGAGGGTGGAACTCTGATGAATGGGATCAGTGCTCTTATAAAAGAGACCCCAGAGGATCACTTCCCCTTCTGCCATGTGAACGTGTAGAAAAAGATGAACTATGAACTGGGAACTGGGCCCTCACCAAGATGAATCTGCCAGCACCTTTGTCTTGGACTTCCGGACTCCAGAACTACATGAGAAATAAACGTTTGTTCTTTAAGCGACCCAGTATCTTTTTATAGTGACCTATATCTTTTTATAGGAGCCCATATGGACTAAGACACAGGTACTTTAATAACTTAACATTTTGCTGTCATAAACATGAAAACACTCAAGATAAACATCTGGGATACATGCCATTAGTTTGTCCCAATGTCCCCCAACACTGATCTAACTTTCTGGCATTTCATTCATTGTAATCATCTGATTTTGTGCACACACATTCCAGTTTTACAAAGAAAGTTCCTGAAGAGAAAACAAAACCAAATTAAAAGTTTACTCAGACAAATTTATCCTATACAATCTTTTTGGAGTAAAAGCTGAAGAAAAAAAATGTGTCTGTAGTGGTAGGGCATTCAGGGCTATTAGGCTGGGCAAAAGTCCAAGAATGGAAAAAAACTTCCAGCAAAGGAAGCCTGCATGAGCAATTAGGAATGTAGGAAAGGGAGCTCAAATTGCAATTTCAAAGCTGTGCCAATAAGAGCACTTAGTGAAGCCTGGCTGGTGTGGCTCAGTGGATTGAGTGTGAGCCTGTAAACCAAAGGGTTGCTGGTTTGATTCCCAGTCAGGGTACACACCTGGGTTGCAGGCCAGGTTTCTGGTTGGGGGTGTGTGAGAGGGAATCACACATTGATGTTTTTTTCCCTCTTTTTCTCTCTCCCTTCCCCTCTTTCAATAAACAAATAAAATCTTTTTTTTTTTTTTTAAAAGGAGAGCCTTCAGAGCAATGGAATAAGTTAATTTCCAGGCTACATTTTGTACGTTGACACCCCTTCAGCTTACCTTCACACAAAACCCCGAACTACCAACCACCACCTTCCACACAGAACAGAAAAACAACAAATCTTTGATGTGCACTCCCATTTGACAGCTACACAAAATGCCACAGTAATGACCTCAGTGGAAGTTGCACCAGGCCTGGGAGTTCTGTATGCAACAAAATACTTAACTGATTAATTCAACAAACTGCTAACGAAGGGCAAGACACTGTGTTAGGAGGAAAGATGCCATGTTAGGGGGTTATGGGGAATTCAAAGATAAGACCCCAAACTTGGTGGTTTAGGAGTTTTTATTCCTGATGTACGGGAAAAATTCCATCTCACCACAAGGGTGAGAGATTGCTTCAAGGAAGTGTGGGCATTTGGAGTGAGCTTTGAAAGGTGGGTAATATTTGAATGTGAGGAGATTTGGAGAAAAGGGCATTGTAAGCAGAATAAACCTGTCACTAGAGAAGAACACTGTATTTTAGTTTAGTTGTAGCATGAAGACTGTGTAGTAGGCATCATAGTGGGAAAAGTAAGTTAGTGCCAGATCACAGAGAGCAAAACATTTGGGAAAGGTTGTCATTCCAGAGGCAATGGAGGGTTTCAGAGTGCGTGGGAGCAGGGCATGGCATGTCAAAGCTGTGGTTTAGCAAGATGGAGTCAGCAACAATGAGTGAAATGAGTGAGATGACTGAAAATGTAGGGGGGGACCACCTGACCAGTTAGTTAAGCAGCTACCATGGTATTTCAGGTAAAACATAGTAATGTCCTACTTAGGGTTATGAAAATGAAAGTGAGTAGGAGAACAGGTTTAAAACTTACATATAAAGGCAGAGTTGATGTAAAGTGGCAAATGCAGGGGAAAAGGTTCACCTAGGCTTTTGTCTAATGTGAATTTCTAAAAGGACAAAGTACCCTCCCAGCCTACAGCTTTTGTTTCATTAAAATTAAACAGTTCTAATCAATGTCTTTCCTGCTAAATGAGTTAACTAAAGCCCCTTGTGATCCCATGATCTCTGTCAGCCTGTGCAACAGGCAGCTTTGGAGGATTCCTGGCTCGCTGCCTTTCTCCAGCAAGCTGCCATTGATGAGGCTAACAATGGAACCGGTCTTGGCGACACTGGATATCCATCCATGGGAATCTGGACTGGGACCAACAGACCTCTTAACTTCCAATATTCTTTATTATTAATCACTTTTGGCTTTAATATTTGCTAAGCTCTTTCAAAGGCCGTCTCACAGAGAATGTCAAAGAGCATTTAAGGAAGGATGTGTGAAGTCCTAGTTACTCAGCTGCAATGATGAGGGCCCTCTGAGGCTTTAGTATTGAGAGTTACCAGTGGAGGAGAGAACCTGAGAGGGAACAGAGTCAGACTCTGTGAGGTTTGTTCATCAGGAAAGCATTTTTCCAGGGCTAGATTTTACTGTCCTAGGATTTAATTTTACTAAAGAGAATGAATTTTGCTTACACTGGTCCCACCACTATCCAATAAACACTCTGAATTCTGGCCACACAGAATTGAGCCATCAGAACTTGAGATGCTGGCTCAGTGCCTTGCACCTGCTGTTTCCTCTACCTGGAATGACCTCTCTTCTTTTGTTGCCTCAAAAGCCAGTGGGAAAATTTCCACCTTGGTAGCCTTCAGGGCCTGAAGCATGGTCTGCAGACCACTACAGAGAGCTTACCACCCATTCTGCCACTGAGTGTCACTCAGGTGTCCTCTGCAAATTGCCTTCCCTCATGGTGGGGCTGCCCCTTCCTCATCTCTGGTCTAGCCCAGAGATTGTGCATGAAAGGAAGGCAACACACAAAAACTAAAATCTTGATATATCTGTTCTAATTTTTAAAAAGTTGTGGCTTTTCCCTTTATTATGGATTAACACATCTCCTAGTCTTTGTCCAGCCCTCTGTTCATTTGGATTCCTATGTGTATTCTGAGATAGCCCTGGCTGGTCAGGAAAAGAACCCACTTGAAGGAGGTCAAAGAAAAGGAAAGACTGTAATAAGAGCATGACTATTTTATAGTAGCCAAGGGCAGAACACAAACTATAGTCACTCTCTGTGAACTAGAACCTGGAACTGGGAAAACATCCACCAGAACCTCATTCAAGAGGTATCTATTGAGGACCCACTGTACCAGGTGCTGTTCCAGGGGCTGGGGAGTCAGCATGAAGGAGACTGGCAATCTGTGCAGTCTGGGAACTTGCTTTCTAGAGGGTGGGGTGGTGGACTTGTAAACGAAAGACAATTTCAGAAGATGGTGTCTTGAGAATACTAAAAGAGAATAATGTGATAATGAAAACCTGGGTGCTATTTCAGACTGGGTGGTCAAGAAAGTTCCCTTTGAATGGAGGACATTTAAGTGGGTAGCTGAAACAGAAACAGGAGATAAATGTGGTGGGCAAGATAGGGGTAGGGAGGGAGCATTCTGAGTTAGGAAACAGAGGAGCAGGGGACTGAGACAGAAACACATTTGATGTGTTCCAAGAGCAGAAAGAAAGCTTGTGAGGCCACCCTTCCAGCCTCTTAGGGGGCCGTGGAGCCCTTGTCTCTGTTTTTCTTGTTGCTGTTGCTTATCTTCCTCCTGCCCTGAGACCAGCATGGCAGTTACCTCTGGCTGTGCATTATGACATGTCAACTATATCAGCTTCCACCACCTGGTCTCAGTTTCTTCTTTCAGAGAGGTAATCTAATTGGCCCAGTTCCTCTCCTCTACAGAATTCTCTGTCTCCCAGGACCTCTTCATTCTTTCTCCCAAATGCTTATTTAATCTTTTTCCGTCTCTCCATCTCCATTGCCACCACCCACCCTGCTCAATTCTAAACAATCTCTCACCAGATCTACTGAATTGGTGCAGTCACGGAGGTCTCCCTGTTTTCATCTTGCTCACCTCAAATCCATTCTCTATAAAAAGGAGTGATCTTCAAAAAATTGTCAGTTGGGGGATAGACTGATTTGTGGTGGTGATACATGTTAGAAGCTTTGGGGTGGACTTTTCAGGCCCTATCGATCTCCTTGTTGGGAAATTTGAAACACCCCTGGGGTAATATAAAGTGAGGTATTACTGAATGGAGACTTGGTTTTGTGGATGGTATGGAGGTAGAAACATTGAAAACCACCCCTCTAGCCCAATGTTTTGGGACTCGGCATCAGTTCGCTTTTGTTTGAGTGGCCTTGATCTTGTGCCCTGTTCTAATTACTGTGTTCTTCCTCTCCCCAAGTTTCTCTACATCTGCCCCCACCCCCTTCATTGACCACTTACCTGTACCACCATTACTAACCATTGATTAATATCATGTTGACTAGAGATATTGTTCTGCCCACTACAATTTGTTCTTCCATGGAGCTGCATCTGCATGAAATCCTCCTCCCTGGGCTCTCTGCCTAAGGCTCACTATTTAGCAAATAAAAATAGAGGATGCCCTGTTAAGTTTTAATTCTAAATAAACACAAAGAACAAGTTTTAATATCTGCAATTCCAAAATATTGTACATCCTGTGTTTTATCTGGCAACTCTACCTGCCTTTCGCCCAGAGTCCTCCTCACCCCACTGAGCAGAGCTTGTTTCAGGCCTCCACTCCTGCCCTAAATCTGCCACACCAGGCTACAGTTAACAAGCCCGCATCTGGGTATTTGCTGTGATCTGTGCCTAACTCACAAAGCAAGGTACGCTCTCAAAGTGCTGGTGAGGCGTCGGTGGACATGCTGCTGTGTGCCTTTCCTCTGACCTGTTGTCTACCTCATCCGTGAACAGTCACATCACCCTTGGCTGGCCTTTGATGGTGTGGAATTCTTCATTTATAATGTTCAAAAGACCTAGCCATAAAGAGAGCCTTTAAAATAGTTTTACTATTTTAATGAAGTGTAGAACACACAGTTTCCCTTTGATAACCTCTTCTGGTCTCTCACTCCTGTAGTGTTATGGCATTAGAGTCACACAGAACCTTTGATCAATGAGCTTTACTGAACAATTTAATTCAAACTTATGAAATCCTTTCCTGGGGATAAGGACAGTCTTCAACACCCTCATTTTATAGATGAGAAAACTAGAAACAAATGATTTCCATTCTGTTAAGAGCTCATTTTCAGTTGTGTCAGGAGTCAATAAGTAAATAACTATGAATTTAAAACAGATAATATTGGAACTAGTTCATATTCTGACACTTTTTTTTTGCTACTGAAATGAGATAAGCTCTGAGTGTGGAGAAGGTTTGATGCCAGGGAGACCTAGAAAGAGATGTAAACCTTGAATTAATGACCCAAGAAAAGGGAGTGACATCTTTACATTCACTCTCTGAATACATTTTGAACACAGCCAAATGTTAATTTATTTAAAATAAAATTTACTTAAACCAGATTAAAGAACATCAAAAGTTTACCTCAATCTGATCAATATCAAATTATACTTTTGGCTGAGATATCATGTTGGATCTCTCCAAAGGGAGCTTTTGGCAAAGAACTGTGATGTTTTTGTTTCTTTAACTCTCTGTTTCCCTGCCACTTTCCTCATTGGCAAATAATATGTATATATTTTTAAATGGACTGCATGATAAATACAAAGAGATAAAAAATGATGAACGAGACAATCCTTCTCAATCCCATCTACTTTGGCTGTGTTTTCCAGGATTCTTAAAACACACGTTTCTCTAATTAGCACAGTTTTTCTCACACTGATACTGACCGATGTGTCAGATAGCTCAGTGGTGAAATGTATGGCCATTACCAAGTATAGACGATATTTTTTTGCAATACTTGGCTAAGTAGCAACGTAATTTCAAAATTCATCTTATCTTTGTGGCATGGATTGCAGGGAAGAGTTCATTTCCTTCATTTCTGTAAGCAATCATGGAACTGTTTGGCATTGATAAGAAAGCTCGGTGTCTTTATTTCTTTATTGTTGAGGCCATTAGGGCAGTCCACAGTCTATTGTCAACCAACACAGTATACATAGCGCTCATTTGCAGTTAGGTGCAATTCTTGTCATTTGGATGGATCTTGTTTCTCTAAGAAAGTAACTATGATGAAGGAGCTGAGCATGTTAATTGAGCATCCTGAAGATTTTGAAACAAATATGATTTAAACTCTCCCATATGGCCAACAGGTTTTTTAGTCCATGGGACCAATATACCTTCTTTGAGCCAGGATATCCATTATGCTTAGGAGCAGCATACAGATAAGTACATTTTTCTCTACTTGCAGAGATATTTAGCCAATATTTGCCTTTTAGAGCAGATCTGCCTAGTGCCCTAAGGGGGATATTGGGAAGAGAGGAATTTGAGAATTCTGCATTTTCAGGTCCTATGGACTCAGCAGGGTGTTTTGTTTTTCTTTTTCAAGGCTTTGGAATAGCTGGAGCTGGGATTTTCCAATCAAAATGTAAAACTCTCCATGAAGAAAACTAATTTTAAGACATAAACAACAGAAGTATTTTTTCATGGATTCTGAATGTATTGATATCACCTCATTAAATAATATCAGACCATGACTAGAAGGCAGGGGTCGAAGGAGTTGTTGCTTAATGAGATTGTAACGAGAGAACATTGAAGTTTGCCTTTTTCTCTGCCTGTTCCAATACTCATGGCTTAATGGGATAAAATATATTTGAACTCAAGCTCTCAAATAAGATATTTCTTAGTGTGTCGTGGTTAAGAGTCTAATAATTCTTCTACTAAATAACTTTGTGACCTTGGACACAGTGTGTAATAAGTATTAGCTATTATGATTTATAATTGAGAAAAAAATAAGGGCTTAGGTAGACAAATTCCAAATTATAGAACAAGAAAATTTTTATTCAAATGCTTCAGTAGGGATAGCTTATTTATTTTACACATTAGAGGCTTGATGATAATAAACAGAATGTAAACTGTTTTAGATATTTGTTGCATTTTGTTAAACCTGGAAATTTTATTATCTATCAAAATGAAGTTATTATGAATGTAGATCTGGTGATTGGAACTCTTCATTTATTTTGCTAACTTAAAATGGATCAAAAGAGCTCTTTGATTTTGACGATTATTTTATAATCAGTTCAGGGGTAAGGAGAATTAAATTTTGATGGCTTAGTCACAGTTCCAATCAGCTTATTTAAAAGATGAAAGAATTATTATAAATATAGACTAACCTGGACTGAAGGTTAATAGAGTGTGATGGATCTGACAAAGTGGAATAATAACAGTAATAATAATAATAGCTGAAATGTATTCAGCATTGTGCATGATCAGGCATTGTAATCAGAGTTTTCCATGCATCATTGCTCTCATTGATCTCATTGCTCCCATTGCTTTCATTGATCTCATTCTCACAACTCAATGAGGCAAGCATCATTATCACCCCCATTTTACAGACGTAGAAACTGAGGACCAGATATAGTAAATAGCCACATTATCTAGTGGCTACTGAATTGGACAGTATACTTATAGAATGTATTTTTAGTAAATTCATTATTTTACATATTTCAAAAATGGTGAGAATAAGAAAGGCCATTCATACATCCATACAATAATTTTTAAATTCTAGTATCTTCATTTCCAAATTAAATAATTGCTGTCACTTAACCTGTTTAAATGATATACCCTGGCAGATAAGGTGACAAATTTTAGAAGGATGCTTTCCTTATAATCTTGCAATTTTGTCTAAGAGCTAAAATGGAGCTGAACTTAAGTTAAAACTAAATGTCCCTGGGAAAAGTGAATGTCTACAAGAATACCTACCTCACAGAATAATGCAGAACCAGGTGACTAAGGTATTCAGTAAGTGTGGACCCAATGTGGACTTTCCAGGCCTTCAGCATCAGAGGACAGGGCTGGCCAACTCAATAGCTTCTTGCTGTTCTATATTCAGTTCTCAACCAGGCAGTTGACAAACATTTGTTAAGGATCTTTGTTTCTGATTCTTCACTGAAAAATTACTAATATAGCCCTGGCCGGATGGCTCAATTGTTTGGAGCATTGTCCTGTAGACCAAAAGGTTGTGGGTTTGATCCCTGATCAGGGAGTGTACAGGAGGCAAATGATCCATGTTTCTCTCTCTCTCTCTCCTCCTCCACCCCAACCACCACTTTCTCTCTCTCTAAAATCAATAAAGGTATCTTCTGGTGAGAATTAAAAAATAATTACTAATGCATGCTCATCAAAAAGAAATGTCAAACAAATCAAGCAATACTGTATTGTTTATAATAACAGGTAATAGTTCCTTCAATTCTTACTCTAGTTCAGAGATAACCACTGTGAGCTATCAGGTATGTATTCTCTCAGACCCTGACCTATATGTCTATGTCTATGTTTCTACCCTATCTAGAAATTTTGTGTGTGGAAATGGGATTACCCCACACATATTGTTCTGCAGCCCCTCTTTTTTTATTTAAATGAAATCAGTCTCTATGTGTTTTATACATTTTATTCTTTTAATGGCTTCATAGTATTATATGGTATGAATGTGCCAAGTTTATTTAACCACATTACTGTTGATGAAAAAACAAGTTGTTTCAAATTTTTGTTATTGCAAAACTGCTGCGATGCACGTCCTTGTACATCTATCACTGCATGCTTGTGTATTTCTGCTTGAAAGATTTCTCAGAACTGAGATAGATGGGTGAAAGGCATGTACATTTAAAATTTGGCAAATACTGCCAAACTGCTTAACAGCCTGTGGGAAAGACCTTGTCTCTTGACTTCATCTGGAAGTACCAACATTTCCATTACAGGAAAGTGTCCAATCTTTCTCAGAAGCAAGCTGTTTCTATTCTCCACTCTAAAAATAATCTTATATTTTCATTAATATGTGTGGCTTCAATTGATAATGACATTGTTCTGCTTTATGGCTTTTCAGATATGTCGCGAACTCAGAAAACATCAGCTACTCCGGAGTTTTATCATAAGTTTTGGACATTCCTTTGGTGATTTATAAATGCTAGAAAATAAATTCCATGCCCCCCTGGGGTCTAAATGAAGACACTGTAGGTTTTGGATTCAGTAACTGATCTTTCAAGAAGACACAGTATGGGATGATGACTCATTCACCCCATGGTAGCTGACCTCTAGCTCTGTCCTTTAGAGGAAGCATTACCGTGGGTCTGCTAGTACTTCTCCCCCCATCTCCAAGAATTTCGTTAGGAGAGGATGCCTAGCATATGTCAAGGTTAGCCTTGCCCCTCTCTTTGCCGGAGCACCATGGCCTGCAGTCCGCAGCCCGACCTTGGCACAGAGTAAGCCAGAGCTCATGGCAGATGCTTAGCAGTCACAGCCAGTAGCTGAGCAGTGGCAAGGCGGAGATTCACAACGCAGCCCGAAAGTTGTGTTTTCGCCTGTGAGGTTACAAGTGTGTCCTGGGTTTACAGTTACAGAAATAAAGCCCTCTCCCCACTCTGTCCTACTGGAGACCTCCAGAAGACAGATGCAGGATTTGGATGGAGAGAAACCAGACCTCGCGGAGGCAAGCTTGGGGAGGGAGGGAGGGGGGAGGAGGAGGAGGAGGGGGTATGGCGTCCCTTGGCAGCTCCGCGCACGCTGCGGCAGTGGCAACCGAAGCGCCGAGTACCAGTTGCTCAACACTTTATCAGTTCGCACTGCTCTTTCTTTTTCTTCACTGAATTTCCATTTTGAGGGTGCAGCTCCACAGAGGAAAGGTGTGTTGAGGGGCTTTGGAATGTCCCGCGTGGGAAACCAAAGGGGGTGCCTCCTCGGGTGGAAGTAAGAATGGGCTCTGGGCTCCGGTCCGCTCCTGCCGGGAGAGACGACGCCTTGGTGAGGGAGACTGAGGGTGGTGTGTTTGTGTTGGCGGCGGCTTCTCGAGGGTCCTCGTCCCCTCGAGGCTGCAGAGAAGAGCGGGGATTCCGGCGGCGGCCGCCACCCGGAGGGTCCTAGACATTGGGTGTCCCGGGTCCCCACTGGGCCCGGGGCCCCCCGGCGGTTGCCATGGCGACGCAGGGTCCGCGGCTCCGCGCTGTGGAAACAAAGCGGCCCGCCCGCTCCTCGCCCGAGCTCCTCGCCGGAGCTCCTCCTCCGCGGCCGCCTCCCGCCCTCCCAGGCGCCGCCGCCGCCGCCGCCGCCGCCGGAGCGGCTCCGGGCCCGGCGGCAGCCGGGGGCCAGGTATGGCGGGCGTGCCCGGTGGCCAGGGAGGGGTCGGGCGGGCACCCGGGGGCGGGCGTCCGCCTGCCTCAGGGAGAGGGCGCCTGGCCGGCTGCACCCCGGCCCCCATGGGGCGCGTCCCCGCTGGGAGGCGGCCTCCCCTGCGCGGAGGAGTCCTCTGCCCGGCCGCCGACGCGCCGAGACCGGGGACCGCCGCAAACTTCCCGGGCATTGGCGGGCGGGCGGGAAGGCTGAATCTCCTCCGGCCACGGCGTCCGGGCCGCTGTCCTGGCGCCACTCGACGGTCGGCGCCACGCGGGGCTCGGAGCTCCGGCCGGGCGCTCGTTCGATGTGATTTTGCTTCTTAGAGGCGGTGGGTGGTACCTACCTACATTCATTCTCTCATTCTCGCTCATTCTCTCTCTCTCTCTTCCTCTCTCTCTCTCTCTCGTTATCAAGGCTTTCAGAAAAAAAGATATGGATATATTTGCCTTTGGATTTCCATGTTTCATAGTTTCCTCTCTTTGAGGATGGGATGGGGGCGTGTAAAAGGGAATATACAAGATATTTTTCACAATCTTTGGAAAGGGAGCTCATTTTCTATGCCTGTGACTGAAGCATTTCGAGGTGCTTCTGAAGTTCGTTTGGATTTTGAACATAACGACCATATCTCTGGAAAGTGTAGTTGCACCTGTAACTGAATGGGAGAGGTAGCTCGGGTTCCTCATCCAGCAATACCAGAGTCAATAGCAGGATCCGTACTTTGTAGATTAGATACTTGGCACCTATCTCATTGCTATTGTTTCTGGAATGTATTGTGTTCATGCTTTAAGGAACTGGAAAATGCCTTGCGTTTTTATACTCAAGGAAAAAATATAAAGCACCTCTGAAGGCAGGTAGATGGGCGGTATTTGCATGTGTTTATGAGTGTGATGAGGGTTACACCCGTTGCCAAGGGCATACGGGTGCTGGATGGGGAATTGCTCAAGTTATGGTACTCCCCCTCCTTTCTCAAGGGCCCCAAGCCCTGCCATCATTTCGTGACATTTAGTTGCAGAACAAAGAATGCATTAAAAATATGATTGTGAAGACTGTTTTGTGGCTACTTAGATATCATCTGTGTAATAGTGTGAAAGAAAACTATTCATTTTCAGAAATATAGCTGATCAATTCGGAAGGAAATAATATATTTGTTAGTATCATTTGTTTTAGTTGGTGAGAGATGTCACATTGATAACTGGAAAATAAGTCAACTAATTAAATTGTACATCCAATTTAGTAAAATAATTTGTAAGTTGGAATAGGTCAGTTATTGAACATTATATAGAATAAGAGAAATATCTTTGCTAAAAGGTAGCTAATGAAAAGAAACCAGTGGCACAGATCACTTTGAATTACAGTTAAGTTGATTAGAATTAAAGATATTAAAGCTACCAGAGGTGTCAGACATAAAGTGATTATCTAATATTCCTTCTCTCCCTTTCGGGATTTCAACACCTGTTAGCCTGCTGATTACTAGTTTTCTAAATCTGTTTATATTTCCTAGCAATTTTAAGCAATGTCACTTCATTAGAAGATTGTGTTGAAAACTAAAGAAGTAAGTTGCACCAATAATTTGCATGTTATTTCACAATTGGGTTTGTTTTTAACGGAGTTTCACTTGTAGAGTGATGTACAGATGCTCTGCTAACTACTCTTTGATGATGGTAATGAAATGGTCCATTGATTAAAATGAAGTAGATGTGTTTATAGAAGATAACCAGGAGAGGATATACATATTTTCTCATTTAAACATGAAAGGCAATCAGAACATTAAAGTCTAAACATATTAGATAGACATTGAATGTAGTTTCATGTTTTGTACTAAAACACATTTTGTGTTCTTTCTGAGCTACCAAGAGTGCAGCTTCAGATCTTCATAGCAAATCTAATATTCAAGTGCAGGGACTCTGGACCTGCTTTTCAGCCATACAGAACTCTCACTGTGAGTTTTAATCTGCACATATATTTGTGGCTAAAAAATGTACTTTGAAGAATGGAGGTATCCAGTGTTAATTCAGCACAGTAAGGATTTATGTTTTGCCTTTGCTGCTAGCTCACAGAAGGCCCAAGATTCAATATAGTTTGGCATTTTAAAGCAGTATTGCCTTCTGCCAAAAAATAAAATCAGTAAACGTCAGAAACAAATAGTCATGCACTATTTTGTTGTAGTGGTTTATTTACCCAAGCTCTGAAGCATGAAATGAAGCTTTTATCAGTGCAGCACAAAACAATAATTTGGCAGGTTTGTATAGGTTACTAGTGTTCTGCATAACCAGTTAATGAAAGAAAAAAAATACCATGATATCCACAGTATCTCCTTAGCAAATACACATGGAAAGTGTGCTTTATGTCCATGCTTTAGATTAGCCACCTGGTGGAAGTAGGGAACAGCACAACACATCCTTGAGTGTAAAACACCATTTGTCACTTTCACTGATTCACAATAGTATGAGACTTCTGCGTTTCTAGGGTTAAGAGTCTTAATTTTATGATCTAAAACTGGTCTCTATTTTTGGAATGGGTTAAAAAATATGGTCTATAATCGTAACAGCCATTTCTCTACCTGAAGAATTCTGTAATTTATCAAGCATGTCCAAAGATATAAATCAAACCAAGAAATGCTCTTGTTTAATTTAGGATTAACATTATACTTCTGCCATTGAAAGTCAGTTGTTTGTAACTGTATGAGCCTGCATGGGCAACATAAGGCCACTGAAGCCTTTGTTGGCTCTTTCTGGGATAACATTCTCTTGCAATTTCTAGTTGCATTGTGATAGATAATGTGATGACTGGTTGGCAATTTAGCATTCAGTACAATGTGTTACAGCATTTATAAAAACATGTTTAGGAAGGATGATAGTTTTTAATGATTTCTTCATTATCAAAACACTTAGGTTTGGATTTGTGGCTGGGGAGAATAATGTAGCCCTAAGACCTGGCTGAAAAAAAGCTATAAAATATAAGGTATTGTAAACTGACCTGCCGTACATGGGAGATATTGATCATAACTACCGTCCTGAGAAGAGGCAAGGGAGACACGAGATGGTGGGTGACAGGAAATGGTATTTTGTGACATGGATTATTGATAGTGATTGGTAGAGGTTGAAAAACTTTTGTGGGTATGTGTTTCATTTTTTGTGCTCCCATTAAAATGAAGATAAGATGACTTAAGTCATTTTGTAAACCACAGGTGCTTGGGGAAAATGCATACATTTACACTGTCTGGAACATAATTTGAGTTGTGAGTATAGTTTGAGGTTAAGGATTGATTTTCTTACGTGCCAGTTATTTGTAGCAGTTATATACTATAGTTTTGGAATCAGTCAACAAATATTTAACAAGTGTTTCCTTCTATATATTCCATATAGCTTGATGCAAGTCATATGAACTCTTATGGATGAGGAATTACTTGTTTTCCAACTATTACGATTATTCATTTTATTTTATGTATGACACCCAAATAGTCTCCTTTGGCTTAGATTTCAGCTTTTCTTTTCTTACAGAGAGAAGTTACCACTTAGTTCCTTAATGTTTTAAAAATAATTTTATATCCCTAGGGCTTTAAAAATATGATTTGATTAATTTGTTATTCAACCAGAAGAATATTGGAAACTAAGTTTTTAATGGTGTGCATTTAAAACACAGTACATATTATAAACCTTAATATCACATTGTGGACAGCTACAGATTTTGTATGGTGGATAGGGAAATTTGGCATTGATTGCTCATTGCCCTAAGTGTCTTGAACTAGATCCCTGCTTCTTTATTCTGTAATTGGTGAAAGCTAAAGGACCTGGAGATGGAGGCTTCAGTGACTTAAAAAATGGTAGTTAAAAAGGGAGGTTAATATATATTGACAGCTGGCTTGGTGGTGAAGGAGAAGAGAGGGAAAAAACTCTGATGGCTCTAATATTCTCTTCAACATGTTATGGTTCAGAATCCTGAAGCAATTATTCAAGGGCTGTTGATGTTTCCAAAGGTGGGCCACTTCTGCAACAGAGATGCTCCTTCTGATTGCTTACCCCCATCTTTTCTCCCGACTGACTAAAAAGTGACTCCTTTGAATTGTGGTGTAAGTGCACTTTGAATATTATAAACCACAAATTAGGGCATGGATATATTATGTAAACTAATTGGGCAGGTAGACCAGCTCAATAATCAAGATAGTAATGGAACTATAAAATCAGGTGATGTCTTTGCTCAACATATTTGATGTACCTGAATGAGAAATTGTTTCCATCAGTCTAAGTCATCTTCCTTCTCATGTGACCACAGTCATTCAAGGGAGACATGGCATTTTACAGTTTTATCACTGCATGATGTGTTGGGCATAGTTATAGATGCTTACTCAAACTCTTGAATTGTAAATCTACAATAAAATGTTTCCATGTGGTCTTACCTGGTATTTTCTCTTGATGTAAATGTTTTCCTCAGGCACTGTGCAGTATGATTGCAGTTCCATCTTTTCTATCATTCAGTGAAATCTTTACTAATGCTTCCAGTGGGCTGGGCACCATTCCAAGCACTTAGCAAATATTAACTTATTTAATGTTCCTATGAGGATTCGGTACTATTATGATCCCCAAATTTAAGAAGAAAGAAACTGATGTGATTGATCTCTCTCTGTTATATTAACCTAAAGGTATATAGAATATACCAGGATTCTGACTTCTTTATGCCAAGGAATGCAGCAAGGTTTGCTTTTCAATTCACTGATCTATTTTAAGTGTAGAAATAAAGGCACTAACTTTTATGGCACTTAGGCTTTTTATTTATATTGATAAAAAGAAACAAAACCTAAGGTCATAAAATAAGAAGCATTTCTTCCTAGCATACTATAATGTGTACAGTATTTTCTATACTGAGAAACCAGAACAGACTAATTTACAGAAAAGATACTTTCTGAAGATGGTTCTTTCACTCATTATTTATATTCATATACTAAAATAATGCATTTTTCTATGGCATTAGCCTTACTATATATATGTAAATGCATCTTTTAAATGTTTGTCTACTTTTTATTGCTTTACATGGTCTATTATCAATCTAGTCTCACCTTTTATTTTCTTTCCTTTAAAAACTTTTTACCATGTTTATTGACTTTAGAGAGAGAAGAAAGGAAAAAAAGAGAGGGGGGGAGGGAGGGAGAGAAACATCGATGTGAGAGAGAAACATCGATTGGCTGCCTCCCACATGTGCCCTAACAAGGGATCAAACCTGCAACCTAGGTATATGCCCTGACCAGGAATCCGACCCTTAACCTTTTGGTGTATGGGGCTGCATACGCTCTAACCAACTGAGCCACACTGGCCAGAACTCATTTTTTTTCTTAGCTAACTCTAGCCTGTCCTAAAGACACACACTCTCTTTCAAGAGAACTGTTTGTATACTTCTTTTTAAAAACAATTTAGCATGTTTTTGAAAATACATCTTTTTTTTTTGTTCTAGATCGTAAGGTTCTCAAGAACAAGAACTATGTCTTAATCATTTTCAAAGATAAAGTAGGTACAAGTATGCTTTCTTAATTGACTACTTATGTGATATAAAATATTATGTTTTAACTAGTTCCAAAGTCAGTATTGAGGGCCTTAAGAAAGTCAACATTAGTGCCATAGGAAACTGACTCAGGTTCCTTGTAGTAATACTTAAGTTATCTAAGTTTCAAAATGCATCATTAGGACACTATGAAATGAATTTGAGCTTTTAGTTACTTGAAATACATTTGAAATCAAATATCACAAATTTTGTTTTCAATTATTTGGATTCCTGATGTTGATGTCTTAAAAGTTTACATATAAAAAGCATAAAATACTATTTAGCTTAATTTTATACTAACAGTTATGAATAAGCTTTTGATAATTCTAAAGACAGCAAAAAGATGGATCTTTGAAAATCGCTTACATTTGTCTTTATAATCCTTTTAGTCCTTTACCTCCTATTAATACGTCCCTTTACATCCCCCTTACTGTCTCCACAGGAGGGTCATTAGCATTTTAATTTCAGGGGGGCCTTTCTTATTTTAGCTGTATGAAAAGTAAGTTAAATAAGAGACAGGAGTCCATAACAGCAAGCAATGAATCATAGTTCTGTAGGTTCTTTTAAATAATAAATATTGTAATGGCTACCATCTGCTGAATGCTTACTTGGTGCCAGGTACTCTATTAAGTTTGCTACACAAACTATCTTTTAATCTTCATAATTACTCATTTCCTCATCAATGAAATGGAAATAAATACTTTATCCAGGATTGCACACAGTCCATACATTTAAAAACATGATTTGTGTGGATAAATCCCACTCCAAAGCTGACTAGGATTGCTCTGTAAATCACCAGCAGACAAAGAATGCCTTCCTGAGGCAGTGGAGATACTTTCAGATTATGTCTGCTCTGGGAAGATTGGTAGTTCAGGACTGCTTGGTGGGGAAGATTCAGAATGGTAGGTGTGATCCACTTAGGCAGCGGAGATGGTCCTCAGGAGGTAACTAAGAAAAATACATTTTTGTTTACATTTATTGCTGCAGGCTCCAGGTGAGGTTTTTGGGTGGAAGGATGAGGAGAACTCTCTCTTTTTTTTTCATCCACCCCCAGGACATTTTTTTTCATTGCTTCTGGAGAGAAAGGAGGGGAAAGGAGAAACAGCCATCGAGAGGGAGGCATCAGTTGGTTGCCTCTCATATGGGCCCAGACTGGGGATCATATGCACCCAGACTGGGATGAACCCCACAGCCTTTTGAGTTCAAGACATGGGACTTTGCTCCAACCAGCTGAGCCACACTGGCCAGAGCAGGAAGGGGAGAACTCTTCCCTTCAAACATAGTTTTAGAATTAAAAACAAAATTAAATGAAATTTTTTCTCCCCTGAATTTTTTTAAGTTTTGTATTGTGCTCTAGATTTGGAGTTCACACAGAAAAGGACCATATTGATGGTATAGGATGAAAATAAATGAAATGAAAAGTAATCCAGGCTGGACTTTTCTGAGGGCCTTTGTGTCTGTAGGAGAATTCCTTATCTTAGGATGCTAGAGGTTTGGAATATTGGGCCCGGATGAAGTTAGAAGCCTTGAAAACTTCTCATCTGGGCCATTCCCCTGTACACCATAGGTTTTTCCTGTAATTCTTAGCCCAAACCTTTCTTGATAGCTAATGGGAAAAAAAGAGGACAAGAGACTTTTAGTTAAAATCTTAACAGCACGTAAAAGCTCACTTTTATGAACAACTAGTCAGTGTGAGCTCTTTTTCACTTTCAAGGGCGATATGAAAGTCAGTAAAGCACTATGGCTAAGAGCATGAATTTAGAAGCCAGACAACCTGGAGTTGAATCCTGGCTCTGCTGTCTGACCTTGCGGCATCCACTTAGTCATACTGTGACTTCATTGCATTACCTGTAAAATGGGGAGACCAATAGTCTCTGGGGTGTTGTGAGGATTAAACAGATTACTATATGTAAACTACTTAATTATGAGCTATTAAGAGTAAGTTTTGTATACAGAAAATACAACTGATATATATATATGTATACACACACACATATATATACCAGTTATATACGTATAAAGTACAGGTAAAAAAAATCTAGATTTATTTAGGCCTTTAAATTCAACTTATTATTCTGTTTATAAATCTGGTAAATGTGAGCAATCACATTCACTTTTTCTTTGATGAAACTTTGATTCAATTTTAACAGATTCAGTTCCTTTAGCTGTCAGTGTCATTTACAAACTTAGCTAAATTTAAATCCTTAAATATTTTCAATTGCACATATAAACTTGATGTATTTGTTTTTCTATTTAAACAAATTAGATGCTTATTGGACACATTTATGACCCAAATAAGTAAAACCTTTCCAAATACTTAGCTCAAGTTCTTTAGACTATATTATCACTTATGAAATTTTATTTTACATTAAAAATTTTATATCATATTTATAGACATAGGCAAATCCTCATAAACATTTCAGTCTAAATAAATCATATGTTTAAATTTATCACACATTTAAAATTGGTTTGGCCAAAAAATCTGTTTAGTTTTTCCATAAAAGAAAAACAATTTTCATTTTCACCAATAGTTGTTGATTTGGATATTTTGAATATGTCAGCTATCTCCCATGTGGTATAATGTTGATGGTTCTCAATGTCTCAATATGATCGCTGTCAACTTCAGCTGGTCTACCCGACTGTGGAGCATTATCCAGCAAGAAATCTCTAGCATGAAACTTTGCAAATAACTTTTTTTTGCAGTCTTTAATCATTTTTATTACACAAAAATAATGATAATCATAAGAAAGTTAACTTAGTTTTAAAATTTATGATTAAACAAATGTAGCTGAAGTAGAATCGAGCAATGTTAAATGAAATAAACAGATATATTTTTAATAAAAAGGAATAAAAGTAGCATAATTAAATTTAAGATTTTTTAATGTAATGTATATATGATGTTTTCTGTAAGCCTAATCCAAAAAGCAAAGGCAAAAGCAAAAATGTACAGATTTAGAAGGACTAAACATTTTAACTATGATTATAAACAACTTAAAATGTAAAAACACACATTCAAGATTCATTATCCTGGAAACTAATTTGAAAACTATAAAAATGATAAGTTTAGGCATACATGTACACAAACACAGTCTGTTCGGAAAAAGTCCAGCCTTTGTTAATATAATAAGAACTGTTTGAGCGACATTGATGTAACCTGGCAGCCAAGGAGAGTGGACTGGAATGCCCATGCATGAAACGTGATGACTTCATTGTACTGGTCATGGGGGTAGTAGATGCCATTGAGTGATGTGTACTGTGTGGCCGTTGGATTCAAGATGACTGAGCGAGTAGAGCAACAAATCTATATTAAATTTTGCATACACTTGAACATTCCTCCATGGAAACTATTCTGATGATTCAGAAGGCTGCAGCTATGGGAAGTTGGTTATTGACAGCTTCATCGCGACCACATACCCACTCATGTATCACATCTGGTGCAGAGTGTTTTGGTGAAACATCAAGTCACCCAGGTGACTCAGTTCCCTTACAACCCATTTTTGGCATCCTGTGACTTCTAGCTTTTCCCAAAACTAAAATCACCTTTGAAAGGGAAGAGACTTCAGACTGTCAATGAAATTTAGGAGAGTATGACGGGGACTGCTGATGGCAATTGGGAGAACTGTGTGAGGTCCCAAAGTGCCTGCTTTGAAGGGGACTGAGGTGTCATTATCCTATGTACAATGTTTCTTGTATCTTCTTCAATAAATGTCTCTATTTTTCGTATTACTTGTCTGGATACCTTCTGGACAGACCCTTATACTGGTAGTAAAACTGTTACACAGTATTTTATTTTATTTTATTATTTTATTGTTGTATTACAGTTGTCCCAATTTTTCCCCTTCTGCTCTCCCCACAAACTACTTTTGACACGATTGATCACTCACTGCTTCTCCATATACTGCACAAATAATTTTTTGTGTGTGTTTTGAGTTTTTACCTTTCTTGAAATAATAAAGCATAGTATGCCAAAATGTTGCATATTTTTTCCATCTTCAACATTAGAATGGCTACACAAAAATCCACCAATTTTGTTTTTTTTCAAATGCATGCTGATATGACAGCTGTCATAATACTAACAAAATTGTTTTTGAATGAAGTTAAAGACAACTAAGCACTACTAGAGCCATCTTACAGAGAAAAACCAAACGGTCTTTTTGGCCAACCCAATTGAATCATAAGTCTCATCTGCCAGTTTTTGTCAGATTCATTTAAACATTAAAAACATAATTATTCACAAACTGTTTCAATCAATATAAAACGTATTTCTAAACTTTTCTAAATAGTATTAATACGGGTCTGATTTTCTTCATTATCTCTGTACTTCTTTCTAAATCTTCTCTAGATTGGAGAGTCACTTCCCCACAGGAAGGAAGTTTATTATCTCAGGTAAGTGGCGGTACCACTTTAGGTAAGCTATTGTTATGCTATTCCACATTGACTGTTTTTCATGAAAGTATGGTTTCTTTTGACCACCTCCTGGATAATTCTTCCTGTGACGTGGATGAATAGGTTTGGCTTTCTTTTCTAGTCACTATGACAACAGGTGACTCCAAACCTTGCTTTTCAGATATTGCTGGTATTTTAATCCTAGGACAAATGCTATCCAATATGTAATTTTGTTTTGAGTAGGCATATTAAAGCAAAAAATAATTAATTTTAATAATAGATTTTATTTAACCCAATATGTCCACAATCTCACCATCATCTCAACATGTAATAAGTATAAAATTATTAACAAGATATTTTACATTCTTTTAATTTTTTTAATGAAGTCACTTATACTTAAAGAATATCTCAATTTGGATGCTAAATTTTTAGCAGTTACAATGAAATGTAGTCCTGACAAAATAGCAAAGTAGTATTTGGTGGAAAAATATTTTATGTTGCTTCAGTTTCTAAATTAAAATTAAATAAAATCAAAATTTTAGGTCCTTAGTTGCACTAGCCATAGTTCAGCACTCTAGCCAGTCATGGCTAGTGGCTCCCATACTGGACAGTGCAGACCTAGAGCCTGGGTTCAGACTTACTCCTGACTTAATTCTTTGATCGGCTTTAGGTTGTGCCCCACTACTGTTTCAGATAGCTTCTTTCACTCAGTTGGGTTCTTCATTTCTCTGGGTCACAGGAATTTTAATGACATATGATTGGCTTGACAGGCATTCTGATGTCATTTTGTTAAATTAGAATATTCCAGCTTTATCTATTTTCTGAATGGTTTCTCAGACAATTTAAAAAATTTGTTTACAACAGCAGTAGTTTTTTCAAAGGTAGCACAGTGGGGTAGGTTTGTGCCATCTCTGCTTCATCATAAGTAGTCTGCCTTTTAGATGGGAATGTTAAGATGTAAACATAATTCATGTGTGACTGGCAACCCTCCTCCTCTTCCTGCTCATTGTCCTGCTATCCTAGAAAACCATTTCTTCTCTTCTTTTCTCTCCTCAAACCGTATCCCTTCCTCCATCCTTGCCCTCTGTAGATGACCTTGCTTCTAGGAAGTTTCCACCATTGGGTCTTCGGCCTCTCCTGCTTCTCCACCCATACACACCACCACCTCCTGTGGAACCCTAAGTGATTGAGCTCTCTTTACAGCTTCCTCCTTCACTTGTGCATCATGTCCTTCCCCTCTTGCCAAACTCACGGGTAATGTGTTCTCTCTCATCAATTTTCCTCATTTTTGGATCTTTCCATCAATTTATATATAGTACTATTATAAACTATATTAATTCCAAGCTCATCTTAAAAACAACACAACACAATACTTCCTAACACATACATTTTTCTACCATTTCTACACCATTTCACTGCTCTCCTTTATAGCAAAATTTCTGGAAAGAATTGTCTACACCGCTCTTTCCTATTTCTGCCCTTTTATTCTTGAACATATACCAGTTAGGGCTTCATATCCATCACATTACTGAAAGTGCTTCAGAGTGTCCTTGCCAAATCCAGAATCAGTTCCCAGTCTTCCTCTTACTCATCCTATCGGAAACATTTGACATTGATCAGTCCCTTCTCCTTGAAAGATTTGTTCTTTCATTTGGGGTATACATTAGGTTTTGCTTAGTAATACTGCATTTCAAAGCACTGTAAAATTCAGTTCACACTTAATCTTTTGTTTGGGGTCTCCTAGGTTTACTGCTTTAGCTGATCCAGGATGGGCTGAGCTGAGTGGCCCTGCTCCAGGCTGTGGTTTGCTTTAGATCTGCTCTTAATGTATTTGTTCTGGGATTTACGCTACAGGGACTACCCGGTATGCTCTTATTGTGGCAGGAATATTGGGGTTCAAGAGTAAGTCACGCCACATAAGTACACTAATAAAAAGCCTTTTATTACATTTGCCTGCTAACATTCGTATTGGCCCCCAAAATTCACATAGCCAGGAATAACATCAGTGTGCAGGGAAGCACACTCCATCACAATGGGAAGGAAATGGGAGTGAATATTTGCTGAACAATAACCGATCATACCACATGTGGTCTCCAAGACATCTTTCTTTGTTGATTCTCTGTGCATCTCACTGGCTCTCTGCTCAGTGTTCTTGGATGGTTTCTGGAGGTCTCTCCACACATTGCAGTGCCTGCGAGTTCAGACTTTGGATTTTCTTTTTTTGTTCACTGCCATTTCCTAAGTAGCTCATCTTGTGGCTTTAATATCATTTACCTGCCAATGAGTCTCAAATTCATGTCTTCAGTAGAATTTCTTTCCTTATTAAGAAAAAAAGAAAAAAGAGAGAAAGAACTTGTGGGCATGGACAACAGGGTGGTGATTGCTAGGGGGACGAGAGGTGAGGGGGTGTAAGAGGGTAAAGGTATAATTTTGTTAACCAGTGTCACCCAAAAAATTCAATAAAAAAGAAAACAAAATTCTTAATTTCCCATCCATAAACTGCTTGGACATTTCCATTTGTATGTTTAAATAGTCATCTCAAAACTCAACATAATCCAAAAATGAGCTCATGGTTCCCTGTACCAGCACCTTCCCGACCTGCTGCTTCCATAATTTTTCCCAATTTAGTAAATGGCATGTCATTCTTTGAGGGGCCTTGCCCCATAACTTTGGACTTCTTCATAACTTGATTTTTCCCCCTTTTCCCTTCATACTTTAAATTGAGTCCACCTGCTGATTTGACTCTTACTTCAAATTTGATCCTTTCTCCCACTATAGTACAGTCTACTACCATTTCCCTTTGTTTTATTGCAGGTACCTTCCAGCTGGCCTCCAGCCTCTTCCTTTATAGGGCAGAATACAGTCTTATTTCCTAGGTAGCAGCAAGAACAATCCTTTTGAACCTGAAATCAGATCCTATGAGTTCCCTGCTCAAAAGACTCTGATGCCAAAGAAAACAAAATTACCCCCCCCCATTCCCTGGTTCCCTCCTCACTCAGTAAATGGCAGAGCCAGTTCAAGGAGCCTATATGCTCCGGCCCCCACCACATCTCCACCTTGCCACATTACACTCCAGCCTTACTGTTCTCTGAACACACCAAGACTGCTGTGGCCCTGGACTTTAACACTGCTGTCCCCTTTGGGGACTGCTCCTTCTCAAAATATTTGTGAGGTCCACTTCCTTGTTTTAGGTTTGTACTCAACTGTTATCCAAGTGGCCTTCTATACAAAGCATTCTAAAAAAATTGCTTTGTTTTTGTCTCCTGTACTCTGTCTCTCTCTTACCTGTTCTTTTCTGTATGCACTGTTACACCTGGCACAACATGTAAACAACAAAAAGTATACATCTGTTCGTTCCTCTTTCTTTTGTTGTGTAAAATCCATAAAGACAGTGGTTCTATTTTTTTGTTTTTGCTGTATATTTTAAGCTTCTAGAACAATGCAGGAATATAGAAAGTGCTTAATAAATATTTCTTGACTGAATAATTTTATATGATGCCGTTTCCAGCCCAGGATGGTCAGCATTAAGAAAACTCCAGAATATTACAGAAAACTTTATATTTCTGTAGTCAAGCCTCTGTGCTTGGTGTTGTCAAGTGGTTGTTTCTGTAGCTTATTAAATGGCCTCAGAGAACAGTGTAGAAAATGCTATTCTCTGTTCTGGTAAATGAATCAGAATTATTATTGGTAAAATCTGAGACTTCTATAATCACTGCAACATGAGCATATCAAGGCAGGAAACTTCATATTTTAACTATTTTCTCACAGTCTTAAAAAGTATAGTTCTCTTCTCAAGGCTTTGTAAAGATGGATATAAACAATTTGAAGATAATTTTTGGAGCCTTGCTAATGTTAATATGAGTTAGAATTTCTTATGTGCAATTTTAGAGCTAAGAAATAAAGGAAGACACCTGAAGCCCACTTCTCTATAAACTGAATTAGCACTTTGCTTGCAGATATTAAAGTACTGATGATAATAACACACTTTAACAAGCGTGGTGTCTCGGGGGTGGTGGGAGGGAGGTACATGAGGTATAAGGAGGATACATTGTGATGGAAGGAGACTTGATGGGGTGGTGAACACAACACAATATACAGATGATGTATTACAGAATTTTACACTTGAAACTTATATAATTTTATTACACAGTGTCACCCCAATAAATTCAGTAAATAAAATAAAAACATGGTGGTCTCCCGAGATAGAGGCAGCAAAATCAAGTAAGTCTCATAGTTATCTGATTAGCTTTTTAAATAAAGTAAAGATGTTTTCTAGGGGAGGGGTTGGGAAGTTTAGCAAAAACTTTTAATGATTTTTTAACCATTAAATGTGAACAGATTATAGAAAATACAAAATAACATCCCCACTCTCAGCCTGTGAATGAAAAAAATTCTGCTATTTGTGTATATGATGTGTATGTGTCATTTATGAACCTTTTCAGCTTGTTGTCCATGTTTCCTGAGAAGGGAACAGACTTATTGCAGGTTGTTAAATCAGCAATAAGTACTAAAAGATGGAAATGAATCCGAATTATTCACCGGTGCATGGTATGCCTTGCTGGTTCACTCTGCCCACATTGCACGGATGGTAGGAGCCCTGGCTTCCTAGTCATCAGATCTGGGGCGGAATCTTGGCTTTGCCCTTTAGCAAACCGTGCGATCTAGAACAGGCTCCCTACCTCCCCTTACAAGATTCATGTACCTCATTACGAAGTGGAATACTAACAGTACTATCATGGTGAAATAAATGTCTAGAGGGTTAAAGGATTAAATGAGGTACAAGAACACATGTATTTAGTATTTATTATCAGCTTATTATTGTTTCTTATTAACTATATAACATTTTAGCTTGGGGAGATTATAATAGGAGTGGATAGTAGAATTATAATTTTATATGCAAAGATGGTATGACCACCTTGGACATAAACTTTCTAATACTGGGAATTGATTTGTGTTGATTTAAAGGTGTTTTTGTCATTTAATTTCCTCATAAGTGATATCAGTTTCATTGGAATTAAGATGCATCTGAATTAAAGTGCGTGTTCTTGCAACTTGATACCAGTTTGTAGGTGGGAAGTAATTAGATTTAGCTCACCTCTGAGCAGAGAGCTGAGATTGAATAACTTGGAGAATGTTGGGAACAAATAAATCTGTTAGGATAAAGAAAATTCTTCCTACTGACAAATGATGGTGGTGTGAAGTTGGAAAGAGCAAGGTAGATGACTCTTTCCATTAAGTCTCTTGTATGTATAGTTCTGAAAGTGGCAGTCCTGTACTTAGCCCATGAATTTTTGGTTTTATAAAAGAACATATTCATTTACAGAATACATGTGTGCAGGTAAAAAGTGGCATGTGTGCAAGGAAGAGACCAGGAGTAGACGGACCTGAACTGTGATAATGCCGTCACCTGGTAGGGTTGTTGTGGGGATGCAGGGTGGATGGATGCGTGGAACATGCACAACGCATGTGATCAATAAAATGCACTTAATAAATGGCAGCTCTCTGCTATTTGGCATCTTTCACCTCCATCCCATGTCCTCTCATTTCTGGCTTTTCCTCTAGGAGATGAAGACTTGTACTTAAAGGTCATTTTTAATCATTTCTTTAAAAAAATAATTTTGGCATTTTACCTTTTTTTTTTCAAGGACCATGTTTATATTTAGTCACATAGTTCTTTATTACCTCTCTTCAAATGCAGAATCCTATATAATTTAAACACTGCATTGTGAGTCTCTTTAAAAAATTAATAGTGCAACATTAAAATTTCAGATGTACTTAGAATAGTATTAATAATATTTCAATGAATAGAATCAGGGTTTCTTATTAGAACAAATCTACAAATAAATTTTTATTAATTGACATGCTTTATAAAACATTTTCCATGTAACAGTTTTTTTTAGATGGAGTAATCTATTGAAATCAGGTCAGAAAAATAAGAATAGATATTATTAAATTGTGGGATTTAGGTTAAAATATAGTAGATCCTTTTTTAAAAATATTACTAATTGAATGCATTTTATCCTATTATTTATGCCTGCTTTGGTTTTGTTATGAATTAATTCTCTAGTGTTTTTGAAAGCATGTACCTTTTGTTTTGTTCAAATCTGACAAGCATATTAATTTCATTGTATAATACTTGCCTTTGTATCCTTCAAACAGCTAACAGATCTCTCCTAACATCTTCCTCAGCTATTTTTTTTTTTTGTACTCTGAGGTCATCTTATGGGTCTTCTTTTAATCACTCATTTATGCAATGCTCCCTCCTGCCCCTGGGTCTTTGAACTAGCTATTCCTTCTATGTGGATGTTCTTCCCTTCTCTCTTTACTCAGTAACTCACACTCATTTTTCAGATTTCAGTTTAGTTGTTACTTCCTTATTCCCTCATGTGCCTAACCATGTCCAACACCACTCCTCATTCAACAAATACTTATTGAGTGGCTATATTAGGCCAGGTAGAGTTCTAAGCTGAGAATGTAAACAGACAAGTTTTTCTTTCTACAGTGCTTGCATTCTAGAGAGGAGATAGTTGCGCTCATGCACGCACACACACACACAAATCCAGACAATCAAGAAAGCTAGTGGAGAGAAACAATGTGTGGATAATAAAAATAAGGCACATTTTCGATGCTACCTTAGATTAAGAAGGAAGGTAACATTTAAGCTGAGACCTGAATGAGAAGGGGAGCCCTTGATCAAGAGGAGAGCATTTCAGACAGAAGGAGTAAGTGCAAAGGTCCTGAGGCAGAGAGAAGGCAGGAGAGGGATATGAAATGAGGTTAGAGGGGAAGGAATGACCAGATTGCTCAAGGCTTTGCAATTCAGGGTAAGTGCTTGGGTTTTATTCTATGTGCAATGGGAAACCACTGGAGAACTTTTTGCAGAGGTGGGAGTTGGGAGAAATGGGAATAATTTAATTTACATTTTAGAAATATTCTTCCATGTAGAGATTAGATTGTGAGGGAGCAAGAGTGGTAGCAGGGAGAACTGTTAGGAGCCTATTGTAATAGTCCAGCTAAGAGATGTTTTTATTACAATTGTAATTTTACATTTATGTGTGTGCCTGTCTGACTGATATTGTCCTCACTGGACTGTAAGTTCCCTGAAGACAGAGACAGTGCCTTTTTTTTTTTTTCTTAATGGTATTCACGCTGCTTAGTCCAGGGCTTGGCACCATATGGACACTTAGTTACCCACCACTTCAGGGGCTAGATAAGGATTTTGAGAAACAATGAATAAGATGTAGTTCATCTATGTTGACATAACTATAAATTCAGTTGTAGTTAACTGATACAAAAGATAGATGAATAGTATCACAGCCAAAGAAATTATTATGGCTGGCAGAAAAAAATTACAAAGTTATAGTATCAAGGTCCTTATTCACTTATTCAGATCAGAATTGCAAATCTTTCATAGTTATTCTGACAGTGGAACTGCTACAGGTCACATACTAATAAGTGGAAGGTATTTTCAGGGAGAATCTGTGAGAACATTAGATAGTCCAAAAAGGATAACATGTTAGTGATAACCATGGGATGTCACTGAGACTGTTGAGATTGTTAGGGTATTTTAATCATGGTAATGGATGGGTAGAAAAATTACTCACTGTATCTTACATTGAATATGTATAAAATATGTTTTAAAACATTTAATTTTTAAAATAAGACATCTATGATTCTTTTAAGGTAAACCTTGCTTACTATAATGGGACATTTGAAATGGACCATGAGATTGATTTATATCATTCTGTTATGGAACTAGCCACTTAACAAATTTAATGTTTTCCCTTTCCCTGTCTTTGTAGAGAATGATAGAAGAGTTTGAAACCTTTAAACAATTTTACTCCAACAGTGGGACACATAATTAGGATGAGCTTAAAGCATTTAGAACTTAAAATTATATCTAGGCTAAGATTCAATTATTCTTTGTCTGCAATAAATTTAAATGGCTTGATTATTAACCTCTGGGTCATGGTTGATTGGTCTATACATGATAGATCTTTCTGCTGGAGAAAGTCAGCCAAAAAAAAAAAAAAAAGGAAATTTAGACAGCCCTTGTAAAAATCTTGCATCGTAGAAAGGAGGACATTTTTTAGGTAACTGCATTTAAGGATTCTCTTTTCTTTATTACTTTATTTATTCAGTGAGTATTGAATACCCACTGTATGCAAGGCACTGATGACCCAAAGATGAACACCCTCTTGGGGCTAACAGTGTGTAGAGACCAGTCTTATCACTAGAGTGTGACGTGAGGGCAGGTAATGATACCTGTGGAAGCAGCATGTAGGAGAGGCGTCCAAACCAGATCTGGGAGTGAGAAGTGTCTATGCTGAATGATGGATGTCCCAGGCCAGGGACAAGTATGGGATTGGTTAGAGTGATGAGAATAAGGAAAAGATCTAGGATGAGGGAACTTTGCATACTAAAAGCCTAGGAGCTATTCTAGAGATAATGTGGCTTCTTTTGGAGGGTAGGTAGACTTGGGGAGGGGATGGAGTGAGGTGGGGGAGGAGGAGGGAGTTCAAAGAGATGTGGCTGATGGGAAGACAGGACAGATGAGGGAGATAATAAAATATTTTCAGTAGGGGAGTAAATTATCAGATATGAGTTCTAGAAAATCTCTGGGTACTTTGTGTAGGTTTTAAAAAAATCACAACATTCTTTTGCCTGTTTTGTGTTGTATGTATCCTGTATAGATTTAAGGAAGCAGTATTTTTTAAGTACACTTTGTTATTAAGGTTAACATGCATACAGAGAAGAACACAAGTCATAAGTTTGTAGCTCTCTGAATTTCCTAAGCCACCTGTGTAACTACTACCCACATCAAAAAATAAAATATTGTCGTCACTCTGGAATCCATTTATTGCTTTTTTTCATGATAACCTGTGCTCAAAATGTAACCACTAGTCTGAATATATCATGATTTATTAGTTTTACCAATTTTAAAACTTTAAACAAATGAAATCATATATTATGTGTTTTTTGGGATCGCTATTTCTTTGTGATATTCATCCATGCTGCTGGGTATAGTAATAGTTCATTTTTTCTTCCCCCACATCTTGATATTTCATTGTTTATATACCACATTTTAAAAATTCACTTACAGTTCATAGACATTTGGATTATTTCCAGTTTTTCTCTATTACAAATACTGCTGCCATGAACGTTCCTTTCACATGTGCCTGCGGGCATTTCTGTTGAGTGTATACCTCGGAATGGAATGGGTTGCAGGCTATGTGTGTGATATGCCTTTGATAGTGCCACCCAGTTGCCCAAAGTGGTTGTACTAGTTTACATTCCCAACATCAGTATATGGACGTTCTAGTTGCTTCTTTTTCTAGCTCATATTTGGTATTTGTGGTCAGAGTAGTGGATGAAAAGTGGTATCTCACTGTGGTTCTTATTTATACTTTCCTAATAAAATGCTTTTGAGCACTTTTTATATGTTTTTTTTAGCCATTTGAATAGCCTCTTCTGTGAGATGGTCGTTCAAATTTTTTGCCCATTAAAAAAGGGACTGTCTTTTTCTTACTAATTTTGATGGAGTTCTTTATATTTTCCAGATACACATCCTTTGTCAGGTAAATATATTGTAGATGTCTTCTATGCCATCTTTTTAATCCTGTATTGTTGTTTCTTTGAGGAACATAAAATTTTAATTTGAGTGGATTTCATGTATAAATCTTTTAGGTTAGTGCTTTTTTTGTCTTGTTTAAGAAATTTTTGCTTGCCTCAGTGTCATGAAGATGCTCTCCTGTGCTAACAAGAAGTTTTATCTTTACCATGTACATTTAGATCTGTAATCTGGGAATTGAATTTTGTGTGTAGTGTAAGGTAGGGGTCAAGATGATTTTTATTTATGTGAATATCCTATGAACCCAGCATTATTTATTACAAAGATTATCTTTTCTACACTGAATTGCAGGGATGCCTTCTTCATAAATCAGGCAGTCCTGTGTTTGTGAATCTGTTTTTGGACTCCATATTCTGTTCCTGTCGTGCTATTTGTCTTACAAAATGCCTTATATTAGTCCTGAAATGAGGTAGTATAGGTAAGTCTTTCGATTTTGTTTTACTTCTTGATTTTCTTTTGCCTTTTTAAAAGGTGTTTGGCATTTGCTTATAAATCCTAGAATCACTCTGTCAATTGCCACAAAAAAAATCCCAAAAAACCTGGCTGAGATTTTGACTGGAATTGAATGGAATTTGTAGATCAATTTGGGTGAGTTGACATCTTTATAATATTTAGTCTTCTAATCAATGAACACAATATAGTTCTCTGTTTAATTAGGTTATCTTTAATTTCTCTAATGTTTTCAAGTTCTCTCTGTATCATTCTTGCACATCTTTTATTAGTTTGGTTTGTTTTGTTATTGCAAATTACATCTTTTAAAGTTTCACCTTCTAATTTTTTGTTGCTTGTACATATAACTGCGATAGATTTTGACATATTGACCTCAATTGCAAGGACTTTCATTTGGGTTTTCTATGTGCATAATCATTTTATGTGATAGTTTTTTTTGGCCAGTTTTTCAACCTTTCACATTTTTTTATTGCCCCACTGCACTGGTTAGGACCTTGGCTGTGATTTTGAATAGTTGTGATGATAGTGTGTGTTTGTCTTGTCCTCATTCCCAGTTGCAGGGGAACACTTCCATTACTTAAAATATGACATTTACTTACATAGAAGTGAGTTGAAACTTTTTTTCAGATTAAGAAAATTCTCTTATTTCTAATTTGATAGGCATTTTAAGCATGAACTTGCGTCAAGTTTTAGCAAATACTTTTCTGCATGTATTAGGATTATCATATGATTTGTTTCCCTTTTCCTTTGTCAAAGTGGTGATCACATTTTCAAAAATATTAAAACAATCTTTATCCCTGTCATAAACCCAACAGATGTGCTATGATTTTTGTGTTTGCTAATATTTTGTTTAAGAATTTTGTGTCTACCCTGGCTGGCATAGCTCAGTGGATTGAGCGCGGGCTGCAAACCAAAGTGTCGCAGGTTCAATTCCCAGTCAGGGTACATGCCTGGGTTGCAGGCCATGGCCCCCAGCAACCGCACATTGATGTTTCTCTCCCTCTCTCTTCTCCCTCCCTTCCCTCTCTAAAAACAAACAACAAACAAACAAACAAACAAATAAATAAAATCTTTTTTAAAAATAATTTTGTGTCTATGTTTAGGGGAGAGAGTATCTTGTATTTTTTTGTGTGTGTGTGCGTGCTTATAATGAACTTGTCTTGTTTAGGAATCAAGGATATGCTGGTCTTATAAAATCAGTTGGGAAGTGTTCCCTTTTTTGTTCAACCTAGAAGGAATTGGTATCAGTTCTTCTTTAAATGTTTGATAGGTAGTTAATCAGTGGAACCATCTGAGACTGGAGTTTTTTATATAGGAAAGTTTTAAATTTTGAATACAATTACATTAAGTATAGACCTACTCAGATTGTTCCGTTCCTTCTTGCATTGATTTTGATAGATTGTGTTTTTTCAAGGAATTTGGTTATTTTATTAAATTTTCAAATTTGCCAGTGAAAGTCGATAATACAGTCCTCTTTTTCTTTTAAAGTTTGTGGCATCTGAGTAGTGTCTCCTTTTTCATTCCTGATGTTGACAATTTGTGCTTTTATTCCCCTTGATTAGTCTTGCATAGAGTTTATCAAGTTTATTCTTTCAGTGAGACTATTTTGACTTTGTTGGTTTTTCTTTTTTTTTTTTTTGCTATTGTATGCTTATTTTCTAATTCATTAATTTCTGTTCTTGGTTTATCCTTTTCAAATGTTTTTTGCTTCAATTAACTATTCTTTTTCTAACTTTGGGGAATGATACTTATGTTCTTGAGTTTCAGTTTGCTTTTCTAATTATACAAACATAGCTCTGCTCCATGAAGCCATGGCTTTAATAGCATCTTACAAATTGAGATGTTATATCTTAATTTTTCTGCTCAAAGTATTTTAAAATGGCCATTATACCTTTTTCTTTGACCTATAGGTTATTTAAATACTTACTGCTTAATTTCCAATTATTTGGAATATTCTAATGATTATTAAATTATTTTTTAGCTTAATCCCATTGTTACCAAATAACACGTTGTGAAGATTTTAGTGTTTTGATATTTTTGAGAATTGTTTTATGGAGTGACTATGGTCATTTTTGGTAAATGATACATTACACTTGAATAGACTGTACAGTGTATTCTGTAATTACTGGTGCAGTGTTCTGTACATGTAGATTTAATAAAATTTATTAATTATATTAATCAAAGTTCCTGTCAATTTTTTTTACCTATTTATTCTGTCAGTTACTGAGAAAGGTAAACTAAATCTCTCACAGTGATGACAAATTTTTCTGTTTCTTTTTAATTTTACCAGTTTTTTCAAATATGTTTTGAAGATATATTATTAGATACATACAAATATATAATTGTTATATCTTCTTGTTGTATTGGAACCGTTTGTTATAATTAAATGCCTCTCTTTAGTAGTAGTAGTGGTTCTTGACTTACAGTCTATTTGCCTGATAATAGCATTGACAAGGCTTCCTTTGGTTAGTGTTTTCATGGTATATCTTCTTTAAAATTTTGACTTCTAGGACTTTTGAGTTGTTTCTTTTATAAGCCACATGTAGTTGGTTTTTTCCTTTTAAATTATATTTTACTGATTATGCTCTTACAATTGTCACAATGTTTTCTCCCTTTTCCCCCTTCTACCCAGCACCCCATACCCCTCAGGCAATCCCCCACCACAGTTCATGTCCATTGATTATACTTATGTGTTGTTTAGCTACTCCATTTCCTATGCTGTACTTTGCATCCCTATGGCTGTTCTGTGACTGCCAATTTGTACTTCTTAATCCCCTCCTCACCTCTTCACCCACTCCCCTTAACCACCCTCCCATCTGGCAACTATCACAGTACTCTTTATATCCACGCTTCTGTCTCTGTTCCTTCTGTTTGCTTCATTTGTTTTTTAGATTTGATTGTTGATAGATATGTATTTATTACCATCTTATTGTTCATAATTTTGATGTTTTTCTTAAATAAGTCTTTTTAACATTTCATATAGTAATGATTTGGTGATGATGAACTTTAGTTTTTAGTTTTTTCTTGTCTGGAAAGGTCTTTGTCTGCCCTTCAATTTTAAATGATAGCTTTACTGGGCAGAGCAATCTTGGCTGTAGGTCCCTGCTTTCATGACTTTGAATATTTCTTACCAATCCCTTCTAACCTGCAAAGTGTCCTTTGAGAAATCATCTGACAGTCTTATGGGAACTCCCCTGTAGGTAACTAACTATTTTTCTCTTGCTGCTTTTAAGATTCTCTCTTTGTATTTACCTTTGGCATTCTAATTAGGATGTGTCTTGGTGTGGGCCTCTGTATCCAACTTGTTTGGGACTCTCTGTGCTTCCTGGACTTGTATGTCTATTTCCTTCACCAGATTGGGGAAGTCTTCTTTCATAATTTTTTCAAATTAATTTACAATTTCTTATTCTTTCTCTTCTCCTGGCTCCCCTATGATGTGAATGTTAGTACCCTTGAAGTTGTTCCAGAGGCTCCTTACACTATCCTCATTTTTTTAGAATCCGTTTTCTTCTTATTGTTCTGATTGGTAGTTTTTGTTTCCTTATGTTCCATATCATTGCTTTGATTCTCGGCTTGATCCATTCTAGTGTTGATTCCATGTGAGTTGTTTTTTATTTCCATTAGTATATCCTTCATTTCCCCCTGGGTCTTTTTTATGCCGTTGTGGTACTCACTAAGTTTCTTGAGTATCCTTATACCCAGGGTAATGAATTGTGTATCTGATAACTTCCTCATCTCCATTTTATATAGTTCTTTTTCTGGAGTTTTGATCTGTTGTTTAATTGGGTCATGTTTCTTTTTTTGCCTTATTTTGGCAGCCTCCCTGTGTTTGTTTCTTTGTATTTGGCAGAGCTGCTATGACTCTGTCTTGATAGTGTTGCCTAATATAATAGGTGTCCTGTAGGATTCAGTGGCACAGACTCCCCTATCGCCCAAGCTGGGTACTCAAGGTGTTCCCTCTGTGTGGGCTCAATACACTCTGCTCTTGGTAGTTGAGCCTTGATTGCTTTTGGCAGGTCCATGGGAGGAATGTACCCAAGCCAGTCAGGTGCAAGGACTGGCTGTGACTACTGATACCAACCTCCACCCTCCATGGAGGATCAGCTGTGCAGGGGCCTAGTGGTGTTTGAATATGGTCTGTATCTGTCCACTCAGTGTGCAGGTTCTGGGGTTTCCTGGGGTGGTGCAGGCCAGGGTCAGCCCCAACCAACCTGTGTTCTGCCTGGGGCTATCCTGCGTGAGCTACAAAACAATATGTGGAACTAGGGAAATTCTACTTAGTGTTTATCAATAACTAAGAGACTAAACTTTTGTATAAAAGGAAGATGAACAGACCTGAATGTTAGTATATTATTGGCCTTTTGAAGACTTTCTTTGAACCAGTTAGTTCTTTATTATTTCTTACAATAAAATCAATTAAATATTAAATACACTTTATAAAAATTTAATAATGACTTTTAGTGTAGATCTTTATTTGTATTTTTAGAAAATTAAGACCAACTTTATTTGAATTTATTATTAGAAAAACAAAATATAACTTAATTCACTACTGTCAAGTTATTTTCTTAGTTTTAGTGAAATGACACAGAATGCTTTATTTTTAACTGCACTTGATCTTAGCCAAAGAATGCTTAATTTTTTGCTAGTTTCTTTAGGGTTTAGTACTTTTAATTATAACATAGAAAGTAAAAATTCTTGAAAATGGTTTTTACAAAAATTATTAAGTTAAGATTTATCAATTGTAACAAATGTACCACCTGGTGAGTTACGTTGATAATGTGGGGGACTAAGCATATGTGCGAGAGTATATGGGAAATCTTTGTACTTTCCTCTAAATTTTTTTGTGAATCTTAAAGTGCTCTAAAAAAGTTGTGTTTAGAGAAATTATTAGACCCTCAGAAGTTACATTGTCAATAACACAGGGCAAACAAGGGTATTTTCTCATGTACCAGTGTTATCCTGATATATCATTACAGAAACCTTTTAATTATTAATTCTAAATTATTAAGCTAAATATGATAGGTTCTGTTTTTCTATATACCACTGTAGTAAATAATCAATATTATGATGAACTATAAATGCCTTACCTGTATGTTTTTGAGGCAGGCAGTGATTTGAGTTTATATAAGCTCAAAAGTTGAGTCTATAGCATTTAAAATTTTTGTTGTTCAAGGTATTAAGTTTATGAATATTTATAGTACACTGAAAAATAAAAGAGGAAAATCAATGATTTTTAAAGAACATATGGAAGAAGCCTTTTTTTGGTCTTTGTTTTTTCCTGAAATTCTGATTTGGTAGATTAGTATAGATACAAAATATGCCTTAATAGAATTATAAATATTTAATTATACTAGGGGACACTAATGGCTACCTTATAGATGTTTAAATAGTGAAAGTTTTTAAATTATAAAGTACTGTATAATTTGATTCATCCAAATATAACATAACCAGTAACAGATATATAGCAAACCCTAGATAAAATTACAGAATGCTATATAATGTAAGACATTGTTAGTAGGGCCATGGAGCTCATTTCTGCTTCACAGTCCATAGAGAAATAGGACTTTTTATAGCAAATAGGTTATGCTACTGGAGAAGAGAATATTGAGATTCAGGAACTGTTTACCACCAGTGCTTATCTCACTGCCTCATGACTGCGTGTTTGTGTGTGTGCCTGTCCTGGTCATTAGATTGTGAGCTCTGTGAGGAAGGTGATAGCATCTTGCTCATTGATACGGTGCCTGGCACGTGGGAGGTATTCGGTAAGTGTTGAGTAAGGGAGTAATGTTAAAGAAAGTGTTTGCCCCAGATGCTTTAAAAAATGGTAGGTTTTACTCAGTGCTACTGCAGTGGTGGGGAGAGACTTCAGTGTAAATTGAATTCAAAGCCACCGAAACAAAAGGCCAGAGGCCTTTTAGATCCTGGGGTGTGCTAAAGGAAAGGTACTAAAGGTTGTTAGGAGTTGGTCTCTGTGGTTAGGCAGTCTGGGTTTGTTCCTTGGCACTTACCTGGAGGAGAAACAAACTTCTCATATCCTTAGGTCAGAAAGTAGTTCTGCACTTTGGAACTAGGTGCCCACTGGAACTATGCTCTTAACCTGCCAAGACCTGGGAGACAGGAGAGCTATCTTCCGGATGTTTGCATTTCAAAGAGGTGACTCCCAGGTTCTTGAGGAAACATTTCTGGTTGGTAGAAGAGTGACATCTCAAAGGGGCAAGGAAAGGATTTATAGTCGCAAGCTTTTTAGAGTACATGCTCTAAGAAAAAGGAAGGTCAGTGGCTTATAGTCAGGTTTTGGTTGTAACAAACAGTAAATTCTTTTGGAGCATCGAGCTGTCTCAGGCAGGCATTTTAGGGAACTAGGCCATCTTTCTAGGAACATGGCCTTGAGCTAATAGAAATTATGTTAGTGTTTAAGTCTCAGTGTGGGAGGAGGGTGAAATCAATTGTGCTGAAAGTTACAGTTCTTACAGGCGAAAGTCAAGGCCTAGTTGAGTAGAGGGTTCAGAGGAGCCTGATTAACGTTTCATCAAGGAGAGAGTCTGTCAATAACACAGGGCAAGCAAGGGTGTTTTGTGAATGGAAACTCCGGATGAAACCAGAAATGGGGTTAATATCAGTGATACCTAGAAGACTTTAAAGTCCAGAACTGGCTAGGGGAAAAGGAATTAATATTTGTTTAATCAGGCACATTATATCTTTTATTCTTCTAACAACCCTGTGAGGTTAGTGCTATCTTCATATTACATCAAGAGACAGAGGCTCTGACATTTTAAATAACACAATCAGGGTTATATAGTTGGTGATTGGTGGAGATGGAACTCAAACCCAGATCTTTTTTTTTTATTTCAAAGTGGCATCCTCTGATCAACAACAATTCATGTTAATATTGTTATATGTTTTCTTTTCTTAAAAGTAAATTACATTAACAACAGTTAGTGTAGATAGATTAGTTACTTATTCTGTGCCAGACCCTAAGAAGAAAATTTAACAAGGCTTTATCCACACTGAATAGTGAGAAAGTAAGAGTGTTACTAGTGCTTTGCTTTGCCAGGATGTAAATGCTCAGTTGTCATTTGAATTCCTGCTAACACCACAATGCATATGGAAAGCTGCTCCTAATCATAAATCCCTGTAAGGCTGAACAGGAAGGTCTTTAACCATTAAGTCCAGAATCTTAATTTCTCTGAAGAAAAAGCCATGACCCAGAAAGGTTAAATGATTTCCCCAAGTGATATTTCCTCGAGATCCTGGAGCCTGCTTATTAGAGAGAGCTGGGATTTGTTTAACTAAAAACAATTGTGTGCCAATCTGAGGATTTACCTTCAAATGTTGTTATCACAGTATATGTTTATTAAATGTCAAACTGCCAGTGTTGCCATTGTATATTTTTAGAAAATAGCCTTAAAAGATGAAATTGCCCATAGGTGGTGATGACAGTGACTTAACAGTGTCCCTGGTAGTCCCATCAGGTGATTTAACAGAACTCCGTTGTCAAACACTTCTGTCTCAATCTGCCAAATCTCCTTTAAGTTACTTCCACACTGTAGCTTAGGCAAAAATAAAGTGACAGCAACATGACAACAAAAAATAACAGATCTAAAGAAGTAAATACAACTTTAGAATTTTTTGATTAAGTGTGACCACTACAGTATTTTTTGATTAAGTGTGACCACTACAGTATTTTTAAAATGTCAAAGGAGTACCACTTCTTTTCCTATGTTAGAACCTATTAACTTACGCTATTTTGAGTGTTAAATAGTAAGTTGGGTTTTGTGTCCTTTATTGTTTTATCCCTATTATTGCTATGCCTGCATTTCATGTTGATAGTTTTCCTGTGCTTTTTTTCAGTAATAAAATAACCCATTAAAAATTGTAGTAAGAACACTTAATATGAGATATACTCTCTTAACAGTTTTATGTGTATAGTGCCATATTGTTGATATAGGTTCAGTGTTGTTAAGCGCATCTCTAGAACTTACTCATCTTGCTTAACTGAAACTTTCTGCCTGCTGATTAGCAACTCCTCATTCCTCCTTCACCCTCCCCCTGGCAACCACCATTCCACTCTGATTCTGTGAGTTTGACTACTTTAGATACTTCATGTAAGTGGAATTATCTTTCTGTGACTGGCTTATTTCACTTAGCATAATGTCCTCAAGGTTTATCCATATTGTTGACAGTGACAGGATTTCCTTATTTATGACTGAATAATGTTCCATTGTGTATACATGTATATACCATATTTTCTTTATTCATTTGCTGAAGGGCATTTTGTAGTTTCCATACCTTGGCTACTGTGAATAGTGCTGCAATGAACATGAGAATGCTAATATTACTTTGAGATCTGGATTTCAATTCTTTTGGATAAATACCCAGAAGTAGGATTGCTGGATCAATTGATAATTCTATTCTTAATTTTCTGAGGAACATCCAAAATGTTTTCCATAGTGCTGCAGCATTTTGCATTCCTACCAACAGTGTGCAGGGGTTGCAGTTTCTTTACATCCTTTCCAAAACTTGAAACTTTATGATTTTTTTGATAGTACATTAAAAGTAACAGATATGAAAGGATATCTTAATTGTCATTTTCAATTTCTTGATGATTAGTGATGAACATTTTTTCATATACTAGTTGGCCATCTGTATGTCTTCTTTGATGAAATTTCTATTTAATTCTTTAGCCCATTTTTAAACAGGATCATGTAGTTTCTGCTATTGAGTTGTAGTAGATTGGGGCTGTCAGAGTACGTCACAGAAGTAGAGGACCCGTGAGGGGTAGAGTAGAGGCAGGATCCAGTGTCTCGTATTCATCAAGCCACAGAATAGACAATAGGAAACCTCTGGATTATAAGATGGGGTAAGTCAGGGACTTCCAGTCAAGATGGCAGCATAGGCAGACATGGGTCACCTCTTCACACAACCACATCGAAATTACAACTAGAATATAGAACAATCATCACTCAGAACCATCAGAAATTGAGTTGAATGAAAATCTGACAACTGCAGAATTAAAGAAACCACATCCATACAATCTGGTAGGAGAGGTGCAGATGCAGAACAGGCTGGTCCCTCATTCATGTGTGGTGGATTAGAATTCGGGGGGATATCCTAGGAGTGAGGAATCCCAGCCCCACACCAGATAACCCCAGCCCAGGCTTCCAGTGCCAGAAAAATAGATCCCCACAACTTCTGGCTACAAAAACCAGCAGGGATTAAGTCAGTGAAGAAACTTCTGGAGCCCCAAGCAGATCCTCTTGAAGAACCCACACATGGACTCACCTACTCACACTAACTCCCACTGAGCTCCAGCACTGGATAAGCAGCTTGAAAGGCACCAGTAGTGTACAGGGAGAAACTGAATAGTCTGGCATCAAGGTGAACAGAGGCAATTGTTGCTTTTCTAAACCCTCCCCCCAACAGAGCTGGCAAGCTGGTACCATATATGAGATTCTATTCAACCTGTCTAAACACAGTTTGACCCCTCACCTCAGAAATCCCCAGAGGTAGGCTCTGTCCTACCCAATTTATAGGTGTACCCAAGCTGCTTTTCCATATAAATGACTGGTCTTGGCTCATGCTTCACAGCTTCCTAATTCCTCTCAAATAAGTAACAGCTGGCCTCAGTGAGCTTCAGGCCTGGCACTCTAGCAGTAGCTGGCTTGGGAATCTCCAAGCCCAGCTCAAGTAGCAGCCATCTCAGATTGCTGCTACTTGTAGCTCAGGCAGGGTGGCCCTGAGAAAACACAGATGACAGCTGACCTTGGTCTGTACCAGCTGGAAAACTGCAGGGCCAGTGCACACAGTGAACAGCTACAGACCATGTCAGAGAACCACTTCCCCTATCCTGAACAGCAGATCGTCCACAGAGGGCAAGATGTTGGTGGTCAGTGGTCACAGAGAGTCCTTGCACCTGACTGGCCTAGGTAAATCCCTCCCATTGATCTGCCAACAGCAACCAAGGGTCAACTATAAGAGGAGGGTGTACTCAGTCCACCAAAGGGCATACCCAGCTTGGATGATAGAGGAGGCTGTGCCACTGGACCCTACTGGACACTACTACTCCATTAGGCCATGCTACCAAGACAGAGTCAAAGCAGCTCTACCTAATACAAAGAAACAAATGCAGGGAGGCTGCCAACATGCAGCAACACAGAAACATGACCCAAATAAAAGAACAGAGCAAAACTCCAGAAAAAGCGCTAAGTGAAATGAAGCCAAGTAATCTATCAGATGTAGAGTTCAAAAACACTGGTTATAAGGATGCTCAGGGAACTCAGTGAGGACCTCAGCAGCATAAGACCCAGTCAGAAATGAAGGATACACTAATCAAATAACAATTTCCATGGAAACAACAGTAAAGTGGATGAAACTGAGAAAGCAATGATATGGAACATAAGGAAGCAAAAAATAACCAATCAGAACAACAGGAGGAAAAAAGAATAGAAAAATATGAGGATAATATAAGCAGTCTCTGGGCCAACTTCAAGGGGTCCAATCATAGAAGTGCCAGAAGGAGAAGAAGAAAGAGCAAGAAATTGTAAATTCATTTGAAAAATTATGAAAGAAAACTTCCCTAATTTAGTGAAGGAAATAGATGTGCAAGTCCAGCAAACAGAGAGAGTCTCAAACAAGATGGATGCAAAGAGGCCCACTCCAAGATACATTATAATTAAATGCCAAAAGTTAAAGATAAAGAGAACCTCAAAAGCAGCAAGAAAAAAACAGTTAGTTACCTACAGGGGAGTTCTCAAAGGACACTTTGCAGGCTAGAAGGATTGGCTAGAAGTATTCAAAGTGGTGAAAAAGAGGGACCTACAGCCAAAATTGTTTTAGCAGCAAAGCTATCGTTTAGGATTGAAGGGCAGATAAAGAACTTCCCAGACAAGAAAAAACTAAAAACTAAAGTTCACCAAACCATTGTTATATGAAATGTAAAAGGGGCTTATTTAAGAAAAAGATCAAAACTATGAACTATAATGTGGCAAAAAACACATATTTATCAACAATTGAACCAAAAAACAAACTAAGCAAGCAGGAAGAACAGAGGCAGAATCGTGGATACAAAGAGTATTTTTATGATTGCCAGATGGGAGGGTGGTTAAGGGGAGTGGGTAAAAAGGTGAGGAGGGGTTTAAGAAGTATAAACTGGTAGTCACAGAATAGCCATGGGGATGTAAAGTACAGTATAGGAAATGGAGTAGCTAAAGAACTTATACCCATGACCCATGACCTGATTAATGGTAAGGGGACTGCCTGAGGGAGTGGGGGTGGGTATTGGTGGTGGGAGACAAATGGGCAAAACCAGGAAAACTATAATAGCATCATCAATAAAATATAATTAAAATTTTAAAAAATAAGATGGAGGAGAGGTAGGAGGAAAAGGTAGAAAACTACTTGAACAACAACAACAACAAAACGTTAAAAAAAATAAGATGGAGTAAGTCAGAGCCACTTAGAGAATGGAGATCTATTGTGTAGGACAGAAAATGTAGAATATCAGGATAGGTGAACATGTTACAGAAAAATTTTCAGGGGTGGGAATGAGGAGCACAGGAGGGTGTAGCTCCCCCTTCTGTCCATTTCCTTGGCATCCTTCTCTTGCACCAAGTACTGTCATAGCTGAGTTACTTACTGGGCTGTACCTCCCAACTGTGCCTTCCTTGAAGATAATATTGACAGCACCTAGCGATTGTTCAATAAATATTTGGTTAATCAGTAGATGTACATGGTAGATGGGCAGGGGCAGAAACTAGACATCCATGAGCACAAAATGTTGAAAGTAAGCTTTCCAACAAAAGCTTTGCTAATGGTTTTTATTTTTGTATTTTTATTATGGAAAAACTTGAAACATCTTTAAAAGTAGAGAAGATGGTAGAATGAATTCCTTTTACTTAATCACTCAGCCTTAACAATGATCAACATATGTCTAATCTTGCTTCATTTATCTGCCCACCTCCCCTTGGATTATTTTAAACAAAACCCAGATGTTGAATTATTTCATCTTTGAATACATCAGTATGTATCTTTAAAAGAATGAAGGGACTTGCTTTAAAAAATATATAACCACAACACTATTAGCACACCAGAAAATAGTCCAATTATTCCTTATTGTCATCAAATGTCTGCTCAGTATTCATATTTCCCTGGTTGTCTTGTAAATTTTTTGTGTAGCTGATGTGTCTGAATCAGAATCCAAATAAGGACTACAGATGCATTTAGTTGATAAATCTCTTAGGCTTCTTTTAATTTAAAGGTTCACCTTTTTTTCTTTCCTTGGAACTTATTTATTGAAGAAATCAGATCCTTTGCCTGTAGAATTTCCCATTGTGAATTTTTACCAATTGTGCCCCCATGGTGTAGTTTAATTTGCTTTTCCGTCCTTTATATTTCCTAGAAACTGGTAATTAGAGCCAGAGCTTTGATCAGATTTTTCTTTTTTTTTTTTGTCAAGAAGACTTCAGAGGTGGCATGTGTACTTCCTGTTGCACGGAATGAGGGAGACACAACACCTCATCCCCCTCCTTGTCAGGTTGTTTGACCAGGAAGCACAGGTATTGTCAGCCTGTTGCCTCCATTATAAACTTCCCCATCTGCTTTTTGCTTAATGTGTTTTGGCAACCATTGATAGTTGCTACCTAGATCAGGGGTCGGCAAACTTTTTTTGTAGAGGGCCAGACAGTGAATATATTTCAGCTTTGCAGGCCAAATGGCCTCTGTCGATGTAGTGCAGGAGCAGCCTCAGGCAGTCTGTAAAAGAATGGGCATGGCTGCATTCCTGCAAAACTTCACTTAGCAGATCAGGTTTGATCTGCTGGCCATTATTGGCCAGGTCCTACCTAGTCAATTATTTCACTAGGGGATACAAAATAATATAATTCTATTACCCTTTCTTTCTTTATTAATTAAAACGCATCTATAAAGAAGAATTTTTGTCTTTTCAATTATTTGGTTACTCTAAGGAACTTTCTGTAAAGGAAAGACAGGATAAAGGCTTGAGTCTTGCCCTTTATTTCTTATCCATTTTCAGAATGAGGTGGTTTCCTACCATCTCCCAAAGATGATGTTTGTTTTTAAAGTATCATTGTGATGTTATGGGTTTTAAACATATTTGAGGTTTCAGCCTTCCTACACACACAGGGGAGACCTGTGGTTGGTGTCTGTCACCTGTTACTCTGCAGCTGTGTGGCACTGCTGAGGCATCACTAACTCCATGGCAGAAGTCTCAGTTGTAGTTATAGAATAAACCAGAGGTCTTTGTCTGCAGCTCCAAAATCCATGACGCTACAGTTTTCATTTTATTAGGTAAAAAATAATTAACATTTTTCAAATTTGGAAATTAGATTCTTTCTCACAATTTTACATATTTTTAAATCTATGTACTTAATGTACTTCTTTTGGTCATGACTAGGTTTTGTTGTTAATCAAAATTGACATTAAAATATTCATAGTGCAATATTATTTTGTTAGCCTACAACCTGAAATTTGATTAGTATCCTTTGGTTTTCATTAGTGCCGGTGGGAAAAAAAATGGGCATATCTGAAGAGCTCAAACTTAACATTATACATACCAAAATGTTTTCTTATTTATTATCCATATTTGACTTAAATCAGTTGACTATTCTAATGTTCCTCCTTGCTTCTTTTCTCTAGTATTTTAACTGTTCAAATTCATTGTTAGCATTTTCTCTCTGACGTGGCTGAACTTTCATTCTAAACCAATTCTAGTCTGTCTTCCCCTTACACATCTGTGGTTATGTGTGGTCTCCTCTGAGTGTTTTTTTATTTTTAAAATAAATTTGTTGGGGTGACATTGGTTAATAAGATCATATAGGTTTCAAGTGTACATTTCTGTGATACATGATCTGTATATTGCATTGTGTGTCTACCACCCAAAGAAAATAATCTTTTCTCACCATATTTGGCCCTCTTTACCCTTTACTACTCCCCCTTCCCTCTGGTAACCACCATACTATGAGTTTCAGTTTTATAGCCCACACGAGTGAAGTTGTATAGTTCTTAGTTTTTTCTGACTGACTTATTTTACTTGCATGATAGTCTCAATGTCCATCCATGTTGTCACAAATGGCAGTATTTCATCTTTCCTTATGGCCGTGTAGTATTCCATTGTACATATGTACCCCATCTTCTTTATACAGTCCTCTGTTGAAGGACACTTAGGTTGTTTCCATGTCTTGGCCGCTGTGAATAATGTTGCAGGGAACATAGGGGTACATATATCTTTGTGAATAAATGTTTTTAAATTTGGGGGGTAGATGCCCAGAAGAGGGATTGCTGGGTCATATGGTAACTTTATTCTTAATTTGTTGAGGAACCGCCAGACTGTTTTCCATAGTGGCTGCACCAGTTTACCCTCCCACCAGCAGTGAATGAGGGTTCCATTTTCTCTACAACCTCTCCAACACTTGTTTTTACTTGTCTTGTTGATAGTAGAAGAAAACATAGGTACTAAACTTTAGGGACTTTGGTCTTAGAGAAGGTTTTATGAATTTGACCCCAAAGGCAAGGGAAGTAAAGGCAAAAATAAATGAATGTGACTATATCAAACTAAAAAGTTTCTGCACAGCAAAAGACACTGTCAGCAAAACAGAGAGGCAACCAACTGAATGGGAGATGATATTTGCAAACAACAGCTCCAACAAGGGATTAATACCCAAAATATATGAAGAACTCATATGACTCAACACCAAACAAACAATCCAATTAAAAAATGGGCAGAGGGCCTGAACAGACACTTCTCCCCAAGAAGACATACAGATGTCCAACAGATAAATGGAAAGATGCTCAGCTTCACTATCAGGGAAATGCAAATCAAAACTACAATGAGCTATCACCTCACACCTGTTAGAATGGCTATTATCCTCTAAGTGTTTCTATCATTGACCTAGTTGGTGCTTTTGACACCTCCTTGTCACCCCTTTCTTTTCTTGGCTTTAAAGATGACTTTGACTTCTTTTTTAATCCTCTTGATGTTTAAACTTTGACTTTTTCTTTCTAACGACTGGAAATAAAATCTAAGAGAAAAGAGTACATCATGTTCTTCAAGTACCTTTTAAATGTATTCATGTCACCCAGTGAGCACCTGGTTACTGGCTGAGAAAAGATTTTGAAGTCCTGTTTAAAGCCCTTGAAAAGAGGTCTTCTATTTTTACCTTCTTGCTGCACCCTGTCCCTGCTTTGGCCCAGTACCTGCTGGCTCTCCTTTGCTTCAGACTATTCTGTGGCATTCTTTGTCTGTTTAATATATCTTGTCCCACTACAAGTTCCCTTTGTTCCCAGGCAGATATTCCAGACTAATTCTGACCATCTTCAGGGATATTGGCAGTTGAGCTTTTTTTTCTCAACCATAAAATGAGGAGGAATTTTTAAAAATAACTTAAAAGCTTCCTAAACCCACATTTTCTGGGCTGATAAGAAAGGAAACAGGGCTCTTCTGGGTTTGCCTCTAGAACATGAGAGTGTTTAGTATGTCTGTCACACAACAAAATCACTTACCCTTAATAAGTAATAAATATAAAATTATCTTTCCTAACAGTGTGCTGCTTTTCTTACACAGATACCATTTTTATCTCATTAAAAATATATTGCAGCTTTGTTCTCCTAATCTTCATGGTTGAGTATGTCAATCAATAGTGTCACATTATGTGGCTGTGTTGCAAAGAGACACATTAAGATGAGTCTGAAATGCCTATTGAGAAAAGTCATTCAGGGCAAATAAATTCAATAACATGTATCTATATTTCTGTTTCTCCTTGTCAAGCTTGGATTAGGGCATATAGTAAATGTGGTAGAATTTAGAAAGTGATTTTTTTCCTTTTTGGAAAAAAGAGAGGGAGAGAAATATCTATGTGAAAGAGAAAAAAATCGATTGGTTTCCTCTTGCATGTGCTCCAACCAGGGACCAAGCCTATACAATCCATACATATGCCCTGACCAGGAATTGAACCAGTGACCTTTCGCTTTGTGGGATCATAGTATGGCTAAACCAACTGAGCCATACCAGTCAGGACATATAAAAATAACATCTTTCTAGCTCTTACTGTAGTTATAATTTTGAGGAGGCTGTGAGTATTGAAATATAGTAATGGTGACTGTTTTTCTCAATATAAGGGAACATTCAGAGAAAATATAAAAGCCTTACATACAAAAATATACCCTCAACTTGATATCTAGACATTTACACAGAAACAATCCTATAGGGATTGTAGTCTATGAATTTTATTAATGGATATGTTTGATGAGCCTAAACCTGTGGTTAATGTGGACAAATATTTATGAATATTGGGAATTCTCAATGATGAAGAAAGAGAATTTATTCATTTGTTCAACATATATTGAGAAGTTCCTAGATGCTATGAGTTATGTATCTTTTTTAAGTATATTTTATTATGATTATGCTATTACACTTGTCCCAATTTTTTTCTCCCCTTTATCTCTTTTCCACCCTGTACCCTCCACCTTCCAACAGCATTCTCCCTACCTTAAACCTTAGTTCATGTCCATGGATCATACATATTAGTTCTTTGGCCTTTACATTCCCTATACTATTCTTAACCTCCCCCTGTATATTCTGTACCTACCACTTATACTTCTTATTCCCTTTACCTTTCCCACCCTCGTTCTCCCCATCCCCATCCCTATTGATAACTCTCCATGTGATCTCCATTTCTGTGATTCTGTTCCTGTTCTAGTAGTTTGCTTAGTTTTTGTTTTTTAGGTTCAGTTGTTTATAGTTATGAGTTTTTGGTCATTTTACCGTTCATAGTTTTGATCTTCTATTTCTTAGATAAATCCCTTTAACATTTCATAAATAAGGGTTTGGTAATGGTGAACTCCTTTAACTTTACCTTATCTGGGAAGCTCTCCATCTGCTCTTTCATTCTAAATGGAAGCTTTGCTGGATAGAGTCATCTTGGATGTAGGTCCACCTTGCATGGCTTTGAATATTTCTTTCCAGAGCCTTCTTGCCTGCAGTTTTTTTGAGAAATCAGCTGATAGTCTTATGGGAACTCCTTTGTAGGTAACTGTCTCCTTTCCTCTTGCTGCTTTTAAGATTTTCTTCTTATCTTTGATCTTGGGTTACTTAATTATGATGTGCCTTGGTGTGTTCCTCCTTGGGTGCAATTTCTTTGGGACTATCTGGGCTTCTTGGACTTCCTGGAAGTCTCTTTCCTTTGCCAGATTGGGGAAGTTCTCCTTCATTATGTTTTCAAATAAGTTTTCAATTTCTTGCTCTTACTCTTCTCTTCCTGGCACCCCTATGATTTGGATATTGGAATATGTAAAGTTTTTCTGGGGTTTCTAAGCCCCTCCTTATTTTTTTGAATTCTTGTTTCTTCATTCTGTTCTGGTTGGATACTTACTTCTTCCTTTTGTTCCAATTCATTGTTTTGAGTCCCAGTTTCCTTCCCTTCTCTGTTGGTTCCCTGTACATCTTCCTTTATTTCACTTTGCACAGCCTTCATTGCTTCCTTCATTTTTGTGACTGATCTCAATCAATTCTGTGAGCATCCTGATTACCAGTGTTTTGAACCCCGCATCAGATAGGTTCTCTATCTCCTTGTTGCTTAGTTCTTCTTCTGGAGTTTTATTCTGTTCTTTCATTTGGGCCATATTTCATCCTCTCAGCACACCTGTTAAGTTATAAGAGGCGGAGCCTTAGGTATTCACCAGGGTGGAGCAACCCTCTTTGCTGCCTTGTGGCTCAGTCTGTGGGGGAGGTGTCAGAGAGGGAATAATGCCTCTGGCTTGCTCTGCTCTTGCCCCACTTTCCCACAAACTCTCCTGTGACACTGGGAGATTCTCCCACCTTTGCAACCCCCACAGCATTTTACAGGTAGAGGTTTTGAGTCTTTAGTCTCTTGGTCAGCCAGCCTTGTGTTGCCTGCCTGGTCCTCCAGTAGCTGCCTTGCTGTGCATCTGCTTTGCCCCTCCTACCAGTCTGGATGAGTGCTTATTTAATTCCTTGGTTGTTGGAGTTCCATGAAATTTTATTTCCTGGCAGTTCTGGTTGTTTATTGTTTTTAAATTGGTTGTTATCCTTCTTTTGGTTGTGTGAGGAAGCAAAGCATTTCTGCCTATGCCTCCATCTTGGCCAGAATCCCCTATGTATCTTTTTACAGACTTTATTTTATGGTTAAAGATTTCTTGGGAAGTTTGACTGATCAGAATCAATATTTTTTATGGAAGTTATGGAGTATTATATTTATAATTCAAAAACCTACATTAAAAATGTATAGTATTCAAGAATATTTATCAAGACAAAGTACTGATTTTCACACACTAAGAAGGGCGTGGTGTGCCATCACAGACTAGTGGAGATAGGAGGACTCTTGGAGATGGTTCAGTGTATTTATTTATAGAGCAAGTAATTAATGAGTATTCACTCTGTGCTTGCTTATGATAAGTGCTTGTGCTACAGGGTAAACAAAATGTCAAGGGCTCTTGTATTCTTTTTTATTTTTAATCCTCACCTGAGGATATGTTTATTGATTTTAAAGAGAGAAGAAGAAGTAGGGGAAAGATAGAGAGAGGGAGAGAGAGAAGCATTGATGTGAGAGAGGTTGTCTCCCCAATGCACCCTGACTAGGGATCAAACCCAAAACCCATGTACGTGCACTGACAGGGAATTGAACTCACGCCTTTTGGTGTACAGGATTGTGCCCTGACCAGCTAGCCACCTGGCCAGGGCAATGTCTCTTGTATTCTTATAATGTATATTCTAGTAATAGAAATTGAGAACAAACTAATTAGTTAAACACTGCTAGTGGAAATTGGTTGAAGAAAGTAGAAAGGTGCTGTAACTGAAAATAAATGTTAAAGGATTTTAAAAGTAAAGTAATTGGGGAGAACCTGCTTGAGGATTTTATATTGAAATTGAGATCTATGAGAAGGAATGTGCTCTGTAAGGATATTTCATATCGAGCAAACAACCTAAAGCAGGAAGGAGTTTGGACTGTTTATGGAACTTAGTAAAGGCCTCTGTGATGGGAAGGTGACATGGACAGTGGTTCAAGATGGTAGTAGAAGGGTGGAAGGGGCCAGATTGTACAGTACCTTGCTGTATGGAGTTTGAATTTTAATCTCTATGTAATGGAAAACTATTAAACAATGATGTATTCTCATTTTTGTTTTTAGAAACCATTTTTGGCTGTGGGAAACAAAATATTTGGTAGTGGGGCAAGATTAGAAGCAGTAAGATAGGTTAGGAGGCAGTTTTGCAATGGACAGGGTCGAAGGCCAGATGTTGGAAGACTGGAGATGCATTTTGGAGGCAGAAATGACTGGAATTGCCAGTGGATCAGGTATGAGGAGTGGGACACAGTGTGGATGACTCCTAGGTTTTGACCTGAAAAACTGAGAGAATGGTGGTGCCTTTGTCATGACGGGGAAAACATGTTGGGTGAGGTTAGAGGTGAGAATTAAGACATGTCTTAGACTTCAGGTAAATTTGAAATTAGACTTAAGGTAAATTAGAAGAATACAAATGGTGGTATCCAGTAGGCAGTCTGGAATGCAGAGGAGAGGTGTGAGCTGCACACACAGAGCTGGGGGAGTTGTCAGGTGGTATTTAAAGCTGTTGGAGTAAATGAGAGTCCATGGGCAAGAGTGCCAACAGAGAAGGAGCAGTGGTTCCAGACTAAGGGCTAGAGCGCCCCAGCATTTAGAGATTTGATGGAAGAGGAGCTGGCAGTGAACACTGAGAAAGAGTGGTCAGGAAGAGACCTGGAAAAGTGTGACAGCACGGAAGTGATGAGAAGAGAGGGTTTCAGGAGGAAGGGTGTTGCCATTGGGTAGAAAGCCCTGGGAGGAGAAATTGGGTGAGGGCAGGAAAGGATTCTTTTACCTTCATACTCAGCTTCTGCTATTAGAAATCTCATCTGATTTACCTTTGTATCCCCAGCATCTAGCTCATAGCCTGACACATACCAGCAAAGGCCTTAAGTAAATACTTTTTGAATGATTAAATGAAAGAGATCAAAAGAGGGTTACATCAGGAGTCTATCAAGAATTAAAATCCAACTGTTGCTCTTTTAAGTGAATTTCTGTAGAAGCCAAACATGACTTTCCTATCAATTAGCAATATACTGGTAAAAATATATTGAAGGTTTGTGATTTTAGTCGTGGATTTTGGGGTATATCATGTACTTTTTGACCTCCCCCCAACCAAAAAGTGGTTATATTGGTTTGGAAGAAGAGGGAACATTGGAGCGTGTGTGAGTGTGTGTGTGTACTGTTAGTTTTATTTAGTGAAATTGGCCTCAAAATAATTAACCTACTTCCACCTAATTTTGAAATTGTAGAAAAAGTGTAAAGCACCTGTGTTAGTTTCTTTAGAAATTTTATTCTTTTTTGATACGGTTACAGTTTTATTAAGCTTTGGCCAACGGAAATTATGGAGGAAGAAATTAGTAGGAAAGAGATTCGTCTACTGAGAAAGGACTCCGTCACTTTTAATGATGTAATTTGCAGCCTGTATTTCTATTAACCCTTGATCTCCTTCCAAGTAAAGAATAAGATACCAGGAAAACAATATAAACTTACAAGACTTATATGCAGTGGTACCCCACCAAAACCAACCAACCAACCAACCAACCAACCAACCAAACAACCAGTGAGTGTTCTAGGAACCCATCTGTATCAGTGTATCAACTGGCATTGTGAAAGGCTGCATTTGGCTTCTGTGATTTTTTTTGAAGACTCTTTCAATATATTTACCCATTTCATGATAGGTAATTTGTGAATGCGCTTGCCCACACTTCTGCTGAGTGTTCAGCAGTTTTGACCAAAAAAGGTATGACCTCTATGACCCACCTTCCCTAGTCACCCAATGTTGCCCTGAGCAACATTTTTGTTGTTTGTTTCGCCCTATGAAAAAAAGTCCTCAAAGGGAAACATTTTGTCCATGTGGAAGAGGTGAAACAAAATTCAGCAGAAGCTACTAAAAGTACCAAAATCTACAAGCTCAAAACTGTTTTGAGCAGTGGATAAAACATCTCAATAGGTGTATTGCATCAAATGGAAAGTACTTTGAAGGTGACTGAGGTTTAAACATGAAAGAATAAATATACAACTTTTATACATAAATTTCAGTTTTTTGGGGGTCTCTCCTTGTGCATTAGCTGTTAGTGCTCCATAGAGGTACAATTAGCAAGAAAAAATAATAAAATTTCCATTTTAATTCATCAGGTAGTGGAGATTATGATGTTTTGCAAAATTGGTAGATTATGCTTAATTTGGTCTGGGCTCTATCTATGGACAAAAAAATCTGTACCTTTTGATACTGTGCTCAATGCATATTATAATAGTTACTACCAGTTTAGAATGCTGATGTACTTTTAAAAAATCAATGGGTATATTTTTCTAAATTTCTAATAGCATCCATATAGTGCTTGTTTATGCAATATGTATATATATAGGTACACACACACACACACACACACACCCCTGTATGATTTCATCAAATTGTTGCAACAGTCTTGTGAAGCAGGTGTTATTTTTTAGTCCAGGACACGTAATCGTCATGTCAGAGCCAGGCCCCAGCTCTGGGTCTCCTGATTCCAGCTTCTATGTGCTTCCATTTCAGACTTCCTGCAAGTGATAGCCAGGTTCCTGCCTACACATCCAGGGCCCTGGGTTGCAGATGTGGATAACTATACATAGGGTGAGGAGTACCCGCTTTTTCTCCTTCCTTGCTGGATACTCATTGGTTTGAAATGAAAACTCCTGTCAAAAGATGCATGATAACTCCTTCCTCCATATACTCATATAATAGTGGCCTCTCATCCAAATTCAGTAGCCCAGAATTCTAGATCAATAACTTGACTGTATTCTAATTAACAACTATGATTCCCCACCAAATGAAATTGCTTGGTCTTGGAGGAGTGGTAATTTAAGAGATTTAATCTTTGAGGGAAGTTTTCTTGTAGGCACTCAATGCACTGCCAAGCAACCATTAAGGGTTATTGGTGTTAAAGGTTAAATTCATTTAGAGTCAGCTGTTAGTACTTTAAAATGAGTACTTGGCAGCTGTTGAGCCTATTATTTTAGGTTTTTTTAAATTAGAGCCCTTTTTTTTTACACTAAGAAGGATTATTTTTAATGAAAAGCCATAGCAAAAACCTGAATTCTGAGATTATCACACTATACAAAATTTCAAATATTGTTAATGTTCTCTAAGGGAGAGCTATGGTAATTGGGACTAAGATCAGCATATTATTGGTGACTAGTAATTATTAACAGTAATGTAAGTTTTTCACACTCTCACTGGAAACCAACTTACAAATCTTTGGATGGAAAAATGACTTTCTTGAGGGGATATGCCACATGTATGGTTTAAGCTCAATTTGAGACTCAGCTGTCATAAAGACTAAGATTTGGAGCAGAGGATTTTGTGAACGAGAGACTCGGCATTAGAGATAGGGCAAGTGTGTGTCATTTATCAATAGCTGAGCTTAAAAACCAATGTCCTGCCTTGATTATTCACAAAGAAGAATGATGGTAGAGATGCCAGATCCTCTCATACATTTTAGGAGAGTTATTAGTCAAAGAATTTAGGACATCGTAAAAATTGATGATCAAGAAATAAAAATGTTTGGAGAGTGATGTTCCATTTTGCACTAAAAAATTAAAGATAGAAGCAAACCTTTAGAATTATCTCTAAAAACAGTAACCACAGAGAATGAAAATGGTATTCCTTAATTTGTATCCATTTTTTCTTAGAGAGCACTTTAATATATATTGTCCCATCATGTAGAGAGCTATGTTAATAATTTTTATTTTCCAGAATGGGAAGAAGACCCAGGTAATGGGAATTGAAACTTGGCAGCTGTTGCTGTTTCATAAGGGTAAAATATAACCTGTCCTTTTAATGCCAAAGTGAAATGGTTGATGGACTCTGTGAGCACTATTCAGGCTCAATGAAACCTGTGTGAGACACACTTTGAAGGAACTAAACTTACCCTGACACATCTGAAATTAAGTTGTATTGACAGTAGTGGTACACAGGATAGAGCCCTGGACAGGCAAAAAACAGGATTACAGTGGCAGTTTAGTTCTTGACCTCCCTTTGTCCTGACTTCTTATGTAATCTTGGAAAAAAATGCTTACCTTCTGTGGGCATTTACACATTTATAAAATTGGAATTATATAGAATTATATTGCCCTTCACTATTGTGAAGGTATGCAGTGTTTCTAAAAAAAATTTTTTTAAATATATTTTATTGCTCTGGCTGGTGTGGCTCAAAGGATTGAGCACCGGACTGTGAAGCAAAGGGTTGCTGGTTCCATTCCCAATCAGGGCACATGCCTGTCTTGTAGGACAGGTTCCCCAGAGCAGGGCACATGAGAGGCAACCATATAACATTTCTCTCCCTCTCTTTCTCCTCTCTAAAAATAAATAAATAAAATCTTTAAAAATATATATTTTATTGATTATGCTATTGCAGTTGTTTCAATTTTCCTCTTTGCCCCCCTCTACTTAGTAACCCCCATTACCTCTGGCAGTCCTCCCCTTAGTTCATGTCCATGTGTCATGTGTACAAATTCTTTGGCTATTCCATTTCCTATACTATTCTTAACATCCCCACCTATTCTGTACCTACCAATTTGTACTTCTTAATCCCTGCACCTTTTCCCCCATTCCTCCCAATTGATAACCCTCCAAATGATCCCCATATCCATGATTCTGCTTCCAAGCTTATTTGATTAGTTTGCTTTTAGATACAATTGTTGATAGTTGTGAATTTATTGCCATTTTAATGTTCATAGTTTTGGTCTTCTTCTTATGCTTAAATAAGTCCCTTTAACATTTCATATAATAATGGCTTGGTGATGATGAATTCCTTTAGCTTTACCTTCTTTGGGAAACACATTATCTGCCCTTCAATTCTAAATGATAGCTTTGCTGGATAGAGTAATCTACGCTGTATGTAGGTCCTTGCTTTTCATCACTTTGAATATATCTTCCTAATCACTTCTAGTCTGCAAAGTTTCCTTTGAGAAATCAGCTGACAGTCTTATGGTAACTCCCCTGTAGGTAACTATCTGCTTTTCTCTCGCTGCTTTTAAGATTCTTTTTCTATCTTTAACCTTTGCCATTTTAATATGATGTGTCTTGGCATGGTCCTCTTTGCATCCATCTTGTTTGGAACTCTCTGTGCTTCCTGGACTTATATGTCTATTTCCTTTACCAAATTAGGGAAGTTTTCCTTTATTATTTTTTCAAATAAGTTTTCAATTTCTTGGTCTTTTTCTTCTCCTTCTGGCACCCCTATGATTTGAATGTTGGACCTCTTGAAGTTGTCCCAGAGGCTCCTTAGCCTGTCCTTGTTCTTTTGGATTATTTTTTTCTTATTGCCGTTCTGATAGAATGTTTTTCTCTTCCTTGCAAATTATTGATTTGATTCTTGGCTTCCTTCCCTTCATGGTTGATTTCCTGTAAATTTTTCTTTATTTCACATAGTATAACCTTCATTTCTCCCTTTGTCTTTTTTATGCTGTTGAAGTACCCAATGAGTTCCTTGAGAGTCCTAATAACCAGTGTTTAGAATTCTGCATCTGACAGATTGCTTATCTTCATTTTGTTTAGTTCTTTTTGTTCTGTTCTCTCATTTGGACCATATTTGTCCCCTCATTCTGGTAGCCTCCCTGGGTTCATTTCTTTTTTTTTTTTTAACAATTTTTAAAGGTTTTATTTATTTATTTTTTAGAGAGGGAAGGGAGGGAGAAAGAGAGAGAGAGAAACATTAATGTGTCGTTGCTGGGGGTCATGGCCTGCAACCCAGACATGTACCCTGACTGGGAATCGAACCTGTGACACTTTGGTTCGCAGCCTGTGCTCAATCCACTGAGCTACGCCAGCCAGGGCTGGGTTCATTTCTATGTATTAGGTAGAGCAGCCTTGACTCCTTATCTTAATAGCGTAGCCTATTGTAGAAAAATGCATTGGTAAGTTGCTTAGGGTGGAGTCTTTGGTAATTGCCTTGGCGGGGCAACCCGAGTGAACCAGATGGAGTCTAAATATGGTGTTGGGCTTTGTGGCTTTGTGTGGGGGAGGGCTCAGAAAGGGAACTGTTGCTGCTGCCTGGCCTCTGGAGTTTTGTCTGGGAGAAAGCTGTCCCTAGCATTCCCCCTGATGCCAGACACTTCAGTTTCTCCCCATATGCCACGGGTGCCCTTCCAGTTGCTGCCCCAGTGCTGGAGCTCAGAAGGAATGAGTCTGCATAAGTGTTATATCTGTTGCAGGCTTTTTATGAGGCCACACCTGAGAGTCCTACAGTTTTTTCTGCCATCTCTACCCCCACTGGTTTTCACAGCCAAAATTTATGGGGACCTATCTTCCTGGCATTGGAACCCTGTGCTGGGTGGCCTGGGGTGGGGGTGGGATCCCTCACTCCTGAGGTTTCCCTCCTGATTTTTATTGACTACACATAGGTGTGGGATTGCCCATTCAACATGTCCCTGTCTCTGTGTCTGCACCACTCCTACCCATTTGGACGAATGCGATTTCTTTAGTATCCTGGTTGTTGGACTTGCATACAGCTTGATTTTCTGATGGTTCTGAGGGATAGTTGTTTTGTAGTTGAGTTGTGATTTTTGCTGTGGTTGTGTGAGGAGACAAGCTGTGTTTACCTACAACTCCATCTTGACCAGAAGTATTCCTAAAAATTTTGAACACCTTAGAGAAACTCTCTTAATTAGCAGACATTACCATAATAGAAATGATAGAAATTATATACAGAAGAATATTCTAACACAAACAAAAATCACAAGAACTGCAAGGCTAGGCAGCTTCACAGTACATAAAATCTTCTGGGTAGGAATGATAGCCATTGATAAATGAAGAAAATAATTTATTTAGACAGAGATGAACTTTAGATTAGGTTGGAAAGGGGTAGTTTAACCTGATACAGTGTTTATCTATTGTCACAAAACAAACCACCATTAAAATGTAGTGGCTTAAAACAACAGCAATTTTATTTGCTCATGCTTCTGTGGATCAGCATTTTCTTCTGGGCTGAGTAGGGGTGATTCTTCAGCTGGTCTGTCTTCAGGTCATTCATTGAAATGGCTGAAGTCACTTGGTGATTCAAGCAAGGCTGGTTGGTCTGTGATGGTCTCACTCACATGGTGTTGGTGCTGGTGTTTGTAGGGCTTTTCCCTTCTTCCCTCCATCCCTCCCTCCTCCCTTTTTCTCTCTCTCTCTGCCTCTGTCTCTTCCCTTTCTCATCTTCAGGGAAGCTAACCTAGGCTTCTTCACACAGGTTCCAGAGAGCAGGAGCACAAGCTATAAGATTCCCTGCAGTGAGGGTTCAGAACTGCCAGAAAGTCACTTCAATTTTATTTTATTAGTCAAATTACGTCACAAGGCCAGCCTTGATTTAAGGGCTGGGAAAGCAGATTCCTCCACCTATTGAAGGGATGGATGGAAAATCATATTTCAAAGGCCATATAGGACTGTGGGGAGTTATTGCAGCCATATTTACAAACAGTCTACTGTATGTGGTGTGGGAAGGGCAAAGGATATTTAGGTAAAATGGTCTGGTAATAAATTTAAAATGGAAATAAAAGAGTTATATCACAAAAGGTGGTGAAGGAGAACCAAAACAGCCTAAGACTCAAGCAGAGAGACCCAAAACAGTCTGAGCCTTACTCTGTGTGTGTGTGTGTGTGTACATATACACACATTTTGAAATAGAAACATATGAAGAATTTTTATATAATGGCTTTTTGATAAAAGTTGTAAGTGCTAATACAACTCTGTGAATTAAAATATAGGACTTGAAAAATATTATTTAGGTAAGATAGCCAAAGGAAAAGTAAATGGGTTCTTGTACTCTTTTGTATCAAGTTTATGGCACTGAACATTAGTATCTGATGAGTCCTGGGGAAGGATCAGAATGCATTAGATACTATAAAGAGTTTGACCTAGAAGTCAGGGGAGTCCTGGGAGGAAAATTAAAAATCACCCCCCCCTTTGTATCTGAATGAGTGCGTGCTTGTGTATGTGTATCCATGTCCTGTTATAGACCAGTGAGAATATGGACACTTGGGCTGAGCCCTCCCTGTCTCGGAGGCTGGGAGAGTGCTGGAGAGACTCTGGAGCAGAATGTCTTCGCTCCTGGTGCCTTGGCAGAGCCCTGGTGCCTGCCTGCTGTCGTACTGTTAGATCACAGGAGCAGAGACTGTTGTGCTCCCACCACACATAGAACTGCAGTCATGTGGGCCCTCTAATACCTGAACCCCAGTAATATAACAAAAAGATATAATGGCACTACAGCCAAAGAGAGGATAGTCCATGAGAACAGATAGAACAGACAGAGGGGCAGCTGGAGACAGATGACAACCTGACAAAAAATAGTAAGAACACATAAGGGGATTTAAATACAGCACAAAAAGACTTCCTGGAGATGACATGCATGATCTTCCAGTCAAATGTTTTAGTAAATAAATTGAAGGAGGTGGTGAACATTCTCGAGACTTGAATTAGTAGCTTTGTCAGTCAAGTGGAAGAAGCTGAAAGCACAGAACAAAAATATAAAGGGATAGAGTCTGAGAAGATAGATCTAGGAAATATGTGAATAACAGGAGAGCCAGAGGAGAAAAAGAAACAGATGGAGGAAAGGCAATAATTAAAGTAACATAAAGTTTTTCTGAGCTTAAAAATTAAGACCAGTCTATAAATTCAAATGGTTCACCAAATTCCAGGCAAAGTTTATGAAAAAATGCATCTCTGTATATATTAGAAATGATCTTAAACTCTTAAGACTTAAAAGCAAAATCTTAGAAGCTTCCAGGCGGAGAGAATAAGCTACCTACCATTAAGAAATATTAGACTTGCAGTAGATTTCTCATGTGTGACCCAAGAAGCTAGAGATGATGGAGTAAATTCTGAAGACCGTGGAGACAAACATCCAGCAGCCTGAAACTCACATGCATAGCCAAGCTGCCATTTCCTTGTCAGAAGAGAACAGATTTACTGTTATGTTAGAAACCTACATCCCTTGAATACAGAATATTCTTTTATGGATTTTTTACAAAACTGGATCATATATCGGAACACCAAGAAGACCTTAAGGAATTTAAAGGAAAAGAGATTTTTTACAGATTTGGTTTTCTGATCAGAATCCACTAATATTAAAAATAAATAACAGAAGGTAATAAAAGAGAAACTTTATTATTTGGAAATTTAAAAATATTCTTTATAACTTTTGTATCAAAAGCAGAAACAAAAATCAATTTACAGGGTATCTAGAAGTCACCAAAAGGAGCACAATTTATTCCAAAAGCTATGGGATGAGTTAAAGCTGTAGTTAGTAGAAATTTTGCAGTCTTTTGATATTTTCATTATTTAAGAATAAAGACAAAGTACACTCATTTTGAAATGAGAAAAAAGTGACAAAACAAGCTAAGATACATTAGAAAGAGAGAGTAAAGACAAAAGCTGAAGTTAATGAAACAAAAAAATATAGAAAAGATAAATACAAACAATAGCTGGTTCTGACTTCCAGCCAAGATGGAGGCATAGGTAGATACACTTTGCATCCTTGAACAATCAAAAGGTCAACAACAAATTTAAAAACAAAAAATAACAGAACTGCCAGAATATGGAACTGTATGAAGTCCGACAACCAAGGAGTTAAAGAAGAAGCAATCATTCAGATTGGTAGGAGGGGCAGAGACGGATAGCCGGCATGGAGAAGACATGCAGCAAGGAAATGGCTGGAGGACTAGGCAGTGAGGGGGTGTCTGGTGGACTGGGTGGTCCCACATTTGTGTGCAGATAAACCAGGAGGAACAACTGGGGAACAAAGTGGATTGCACACCCCACGTTTCCAGCATAGGGAAATAAAGCCTCAAAACTGCTGACTCTAAAAACCATTGGGGGTTGCGGTGGTGGGAGATACTCTCAGCCTCACAGGAGAATTAACTGGAGAGACCCATGGGGTCCTAGAACATACACAAACTCACCCACCTAGGAATCAGCACCAGAAGGGCCCAAATTGCTTATGCATAGCGGGGGAAGTGACTGAAAGCTGGCAGAGAGCTGAGCAAGTAGCATGTTCCCTCTGGGACACTTCTCCCACATACAGCACCACAAAGCAGCAACGTGGGTTGCCCACCTTGGCAAATACCTAAGTCTCTACCCCTTAATACATAATAGGCATGCTGAGACAAGAAAAAATGACCCAAATAAAAGAATAGATCAAAGCTCCAAAAATAGAACTAAATGACGAAGAGATAGCCAACCTATCAGATGCAGAGTTGAAACACTGGTAATCAGTATGCCCACACAAATGGTTGAGTATGGTGGCAAAATAGAGGAAAAAGTAAAGGCTATGAAAAGTGAAATAAAGGAAAATGTATAGGGAACCAACAGTGATGGGAAGGAAACTGGGACTCAAACCAACAATTTGGACCAGAAAGAAGAAATAAACATTCACCCAAAACAGAATGAAGAAACAAGAACTCAAACAAATGAGGAGAGGCTTAGGATGCTGTGGGAAAACTTTAAATATGCTAATATCTGAATCATAGGAGTGCCAGACGAGAAGTGTAAGAGAAAAAAAATGGAAAAGTTATTTGAAAAAAGAATGAAAGAAAACTTCCTCAATCTGGCAGAGGAAATAGACTTCCAGGAAGTCCAGGAAGCCCAGAGAGTCCCAGAGAAGTTGGACCCTGGGGAGCACACATCAAGGCACATCATAATTACATTATCCAAGATTAAAGATAAGGAGAGAATCTTAAAAGCAGCAAGAGAAAAGAAGAGAGTGACCTATAAAGGAGTGTCCATTAGGCTATCAGCTGATTTCTCATAAGAGACCTTACAGGCAAGAAGGGCTGGAAAGAAATATTCAGTCCAGAAAGGCAGAGACCTACATCCAAGATGACTCTATCCAGCAAAGCTGTTATTTAGAATGGAAGGGTAGATAAAGTGCTTCCCAGATAAGGTCAAGTTAAAGCAGTTCATCATCGCCAAACCCTTATATGAAATGTTAAAGGGGCTTATCTAAGAAAAAGATGATCAAAACTATAAACAGTAAAATGGCAACAAACTCACAACTATCAGCAATTGAACCTAAAAGAAAAAATAACCCCCAAAGCAAACTAAGCAAACAACTAGAACAGGAACAGAATCACAGAAATGGAGATCACATGGAGGGTTATCACTGGGGGAGGGGGGGGAAAATGGGGGAAAGGGAACAGGGAATAAAAAGCATAAATAGTAGGTACAAAATAAACAGGGGTAGGTTAAGAATAGTATAGAAAATGGAGAAACCAAAAAACTTATATGTACAACCCATGGACATGAACTAAGGGGTGGAGGAATGCTGGTGGGAGGAGGGGTGCAGGGCAGAGGGGAAATAAAAGGGAGAAATAAAATGGGACAACTGTAATAGCATAATCAATAAAATGTATTTAAAAAAGGCAGATGGCCAAAAATATGGCTGTTTCTTTGAAAGAATAAAGGAGAGTAAGATGTATGTGTCTGATTAGACAATTCAGAAAGAATAAAAAATTTACACAAGTAGAAATGAGGAAAAGGACATAATCAGAGATGTAGGAGTGATTCAAAGAAGATAGCAAAGTTAACTGCTTTCAACTCTATAGCAAAGAATTTGAAGAACCAGATGGCATGGATTATTTCTTTGCCCAATGTAAGTATCCAAATTTGATTCAGGAAGAAGTGGAAAATTTGTATAGATTGTAAAAGTGAATAAAAATCTACTATTTAAAAAGGCAGTGGGATCAGGCCATGGGAGTTATAGCCAAGTTTCATCTAACCTTTAAAAAACAAATAATTGTATCATTACTTCAACTGTTCCAGAAGATTATGAAACGGTACTAATTCATGTGTGAAAAAAAAACATACATTTAACTACAAAACTCAGTAGAGTACAAAACAAGTATGGAAACCAGTTTAATGTTGGCTGTAGAGGCAACAGTTCTATATAAAATATTGGCAGATAGAACCCATCGGTGTATTTGAGGCCTCAAGGATGTCCAGGTAGGATTTATTCCAAGAACACAAAAGTGAAAACCTATCAGTATGATTCCTCAAATTAAAGATAGAAAATCATATTGTCACCTCAGTAGTTGCTGAAAAAGCATTTAATAAAATGTATAGGCACTACTAGTAAAAAGTACTTAAAAAGTAAGAACAAAATGAAAGGGAAAATTGGGACAACTGTAATAGTATAATCAATTAAACAAAAGAACAAAATGAATGGAAAGAAACTACTTTTAGTATAATAGACTACTTACCAAAATCAACAGTGAGTGTCATCCTAAATAGCATAACACAATAAAATTACAGTTACTGTATTTTGCCATGTGTAAAGTCTACTTTTCTGTCCAAATTTTTGAGGGAAAAATAAGGATGCTCATTGTACATGGATAGTACCTGAAATATCTTTTATCTCTTCTTGTGTTTGGTAATTATTTGTTATATAACATTTTTTGGTACCATATATGTTCAAAAATAAATAATTAAAATTCCTTTATAATACAAAAAACAAGTATCTAATATAAATTAATAAAATTTTAATTAAAAAATTAAAACAAATTATTTTTTTCCTGAAAGTTGGAGCCAAAAACGTGGGTACGCATTATACATGGTAGAATATGGTAATAACCAGAATCAAACAGCCTTGCTATCATTATGCACATTCATTTAACAAATATATTGTCTCTACTTATATTGGGCCAGCATACTGTTCTATGTTCCGAGGAATAAAGAGTTGTGACAAAAAGGACAAAAAGTTGTTACTTGTGGGCCTTATATTCTTGTGGGAATTACTATTTAACATTTTTAAGAGTTTCTAGTGATTCAGTAAGATAAGAAAAATGAAATAGCTGGAAATAATATTGGAAAAGACAAAGTTAAACTATTTCTCTGTTCCTAATTATATGATTGTTTACCTTCCAAATCCAAGGAGCTCCCAGTAAAACCTATTAAAATGAATAAGAATTCGGTAAGTGGCTGGGTTGAAAATAAAATCACCTTCCCACCCTATAATAGCAATAGGCCCTTAGAAATGAAAAGCAGGAAATACATAATAGTGAAAAATGTAAAAATACTAAAGAATAAATTGAAAAGAAGGTCATGAAACATGGAGAAAATGAATGTCTTATTAGATTTGAACAAGTGAGACATACCATGTCCTTGGATTGGAAGTCTTAATATTGATGAATACATTTGATGCCATTCCAGTTCCAATCCCAACATTTTTTTCAATTTGATAAAATGATCTGAAAGTTTATAACAGAAGGTTAAGTTCCACTAATAGCTGAGAAATGAATTTCCCCACTGCTCCTTCCCACCCCCTGCAAAAACCACTGTGTGTAAACTCCATGAGGGGAGGGATTTTTGCACACTGTTGCATCCTTAGCACCTGCGACTGCATCTGGAATGTTGTAGACAATAGAGTTGAATGAGTTGATAAAAAAGACTACTAAGGGACAACTTACTAGGTACCAGAATATACTAAAAAGCCATGGTATTCAAATTATTATGGTCCAGGCAGATGGCTAGATAAATCAATCACTGGAATATAGTAGAAAACCTGAAATGGATCTCAGAACACATAAGATTTTAATGTGTGATGAATATTATATTTTAATCAGAAAATAATGAATTATACACTATAACAAACAGGATTGACACAAATCGTTGTTAGTCTAGAAGAAAATAGAATTAGAATCCTATCTTATGCCATATATAAAAATAAAATAAAAAATAAAGCAAGACAGTAGGAGAGATCACAATATCTGATACCAGACTGTACTACAAGGCCACTGTAATCAAAACAGCCTGTACTGGCATAAAAACAGGCACATGGACCAGTGGAACAGAACAGAGAGCCTAGAAATAAACTCAAGTCTCTACAGTCAATTAATATTCGACAAAGAGGGCAGCAACATAAAATGGAATAAAAATAGCCTCTTCCACAAATGGTGTTGGGAGAACGGGACAGCTACATGCAAAAAAATGAAACTCGAGCACCAACTTACACCATACACAGAAATAAATTCAAGGTGGATAAAAGATTTAAATATAAGCCATGACACCATTGAAGTCCTAGAGGAGAACATAGGCAGGAGAATCTTAGATGTTTCACGCAGCAACATTTTCACTGATGTGTTCCCTAAAGCAAGGGACATAAAAGAAAGAATAAACAAATGGAATCTCATCAAAATAAAAAGCTTCTGCACGGCTAAAGAAAACAGTATTAAAATAAAAAGAGAACCAAGTGTATGGGAGAACATTTGCTAATGATACTTCAGACAAGGGTTTAATCTCCAAAATATATGAAGAACTTACATGACTCCACTCTAAGAAGAAAAGCAACCCAATTAAAAAATGAGCAAAGGACTTGAGCAGACACTTCTCCAAGGAGGACATACAGAGGATCCAGAGACACATGAAAAGATGCTCAGTGTCGCTAGCTATCAGAGAGATGCAATTAAAACCACAATGAGATGCCACTTCACACCAGCCAGAATGGCCATCATAAACAAAGCAAAAAAACAAACAAACAAACAAAAAAAACCAACAAATGTTGGAGAGGCTGTGGAGAAAAGGGGACCCTAGTGCACTGTTGGTGGGATTGCAGACTGGTACAACCACTACGGAAAACAGTATGGAATTTTCTCAGAAAACTAAAAATGGATCTGCCTTTTGACCCAGCAATTCCACTGCTAGGATTATATCCTAAGAACCCTAAAATACCAAGCCAAAAGAACCTGTGCACCCCAGTGTTCATAGCAGCACAATTTACAATAGCTAAGTGTTGGAAGCAACCTAGATGCCCATCAGTAAATGAATGTATCAAAAAACTGAGGTACATTTACCCAATGGAATTTTATGCAGCAGAAAGAAAGAAGGAGCTCCTGCCCTTTGCGACAGTATAGATGGAACTGGAAAGCATTATGCTAAGTGAAATAAACCAGGTGGTGAAAAACAAATACCATATGATCTCACCTTTAACAGGAACCTAAACAACAAAACAAACAAGCAAAATACAGCCAAAGACACTGAAATAGAGAACAGGCTGACATTGACCAGAGGAGAGGGAATTTCAGGGGAAAAGGGAAAGAGTTTGCAGGAACAAGTATAAAGGACACATGGACAAAAACTAGGGGGCGTGGAAATGGGAGGGAAGTGGGGAGGACTGCGGGGGTGGGCTGGGATGGGAGTAAAAGGCACATAACTGTACTTGAACAACAATTAAAATAAAATTAAAAAATAAAGACAAATTTTGTAAGAAAATAACGTGTATAATTTTAAGAGCAGTATTAACTAAGATTAGAGACTCAGAAGCTAAACATATCACTACAAAAAGTAAAATATTTTGTATTCCAAAGGTTATTAAGCAAAGCCAATAAAAGTAAATTTTGGAGGAAGCATTTGCAATACAGAGGGCAGAATTTAGTATTTATAATGGCAAAGAGTATTTATAAATTGATTAGAAATGCCAAACAACCCAATAGAAAATAAGCAAAAAATATGAAGATGTAGTTCAGAGAAGAGCAAATCCAGAAGGCAAACAAATAAGATATTCAGACTCAAATGATGATGTGCCTGTTGCTCTTAGGGGGTTGCAGTATGCATTATAGTCTACTGGGAAGCAATCCAGCAACATATGTTAGAAGTAATATCTGATTGACCCAGGAATTCCATTCCTTGTTCTCTTCAAGAAATAAAAGCACCTGTAGGTAAGGATATGTATTACAAGGTTGTGTTCTGCAGTAATGTGTAGAGGGTAAGTGGATATAAACAAATGTTCACCAGGAGAGGAATGTTGGCTATATCACAATATATCCAAATGGTGAAATATTATGCAGTCATTTATAAAGGAACTTAGGGCTCTATCAGTTGATTTGAAAGTTTTTTATGAGCCATTATTGAATGGGAAAAGCAAGGTACAAAAAATTGGGTATGATATAGTGGTTAGAAAAAACATGGAAAAAACATGCTTATGTGTGTCTTAACAATTATGTGTACTAGGATAAACATGTACATGGAAGTATGAATGTAAGAAAATATACCAGGTAGTTAATATGGCTTCCTGGGGAAAGGGGTGGCATTCAGGATGATAAGGGTGGAGGACAGTGCCAAGGGGAAATTAAAACAAACAAAATACAACACACACACACACACAGACCATTAATAAAGAAACAACAGTATGTATGACCACTTTTGTATATACATTTGTGCGTATATGTGTGGGCACGTGCGTGTACACCCACGCATGTTCAAATGAATTTTTGAAAGTAAAGAATTCCTATTGGCTCTGGCTTGTTTTATTCCATTGTTCATCATTTCCATAGTACTACTAAGTGAGAACCTTGATCTAATAGTGCAGTAAATTCTCTAAATGGTAATTGTATCATGGCTCTTTTTTGTTGTTAAATAGCAAAACTCCAATGAAAAGAGTTGCATAAGCAAAAAAAGGAGATTTATTAGCCCACAGGAGCCTTCACACACAATTAGATCCAGAACCCCAGTTCATCTCTCATTAGGTGTCTGTCTTTTGCTGCTGTCTGCATCTCTGCCTCCTGTTTCTACTTCTCTTTTTATTTTTGGCTTTTTTTCTCTTATTTTCCCTCTGGATGGTACGGTAGTTCCTTGATACATCTTTTTTTTTCCCCCTGGTTCTGTGTTTCTCCCATGTTCCTCCAACCTCAGCTTCAAAAAGAAAAGTCCCAGGAAGGAGTTTTGACAGGCCTGGTTTGAGTCACATGCCCGCCCACCCGGACCGATCCCTGTGGGCAGGAGGTTAACTGAGTACTGCAATTAGTGGGGCCTGGATCACAAATCCACACCTTGGGAGAGAAGGGAGATACAGTATAGCAATTAGGGGATGCAGCCCAACCACAGTCATGTAATTTGAGTGAGTGGAGAACCTCCCCAAAGAAGCAGTGGTACCCTGGCCTGTGTGGTTCAGTTGGTTGAGTGATGTCGGGTACACTGAAAGGTCACAGGTTCAATTCCTGGTCAGGGTGTGTGCAAGAGGCAACTGATCAATGTTTCTCTCCCTTTCCCCCTTCTTCCCTCTCTCATTAATGTATAAGCATGTCCTCCAATGAAGAGAAAAAAAAAGCAGTGGCAGTTGGGAAGGGAGCAAGATGATGTAACGGAGAAAAAGAGATCCTAGGTAGACAAAACAACAGATGTCCACTGGAGGCACTGTACAAGCCAAGTTTGCATCTTCAACATAAAGGGAATTGAGTTGTGGAAAACGTGGATTTGAGTCAACTAGTCAGTACTGTACATTTAGGGCAGTGAAAATACTCATTTGTGCAATAGTTTATGTTGATTTATGAGAATTATGGTAGGTAATCATCCTTTTGTATATTCTTACCCCAGATGATTTATGATAGAGTTAAAGACAAGTGATTAATAAGCAATATTAGCTTCATATATTTGAATGTGACATATTTTTCTAATTAAAGACAACCTTTTGTATTTCTTTTTCCAGCTTTTTAAAAAAAGATTTTACTTATTTATTTTTAGACAGAGGGGAAAGGTGGGAGAGAGGGAGAGAAACATCAATGTGTGGTTGCCTCTTGCACTCCCCCTACTGGGGGGCTCGGCCTGCAACCCAGGCATGTGCCCTGGCTGGGAATCAAACCAGCGACCGCTTGGTTCTCAGGCCAGTGTTAGATCCACTGAGCCACACCAGCCAGGATTTTTCTGCCAGCTTTATTGAGACATACTTGACATTACGTAAGTTTAAGATAACATGATGATTTGATACACACATATATTGTAAAATAATTACCAGTATAAGGTTAGATAACATATTTATCACCTTTTGTAATTACACATATTTATTTCTAGGGCAGTTTTAGTATGTCAGACTCCATGCCCTGTACCTGTTGAGACATTCTTTTAGCAGTTGTTTTTATCGAAGAGTGCTCCATACTTGCTCATCTTAAAGATTTCGCCTATTTTAAGATTGATTTATAATAATGTTTAGATATTTAGATGATAAATAAATGACTAACATTTTGATTTTGTGAAAAATTAAGAAGCTTATACATCATAAAGGAAGAAAATAAGTTGATTAAAATATCCTTTGGCAGAATTTTAAGGGCCATCAAAATAGTTAAAGTATTTAGCACAAACTCTTTTCAACACTAGTACAGAAAAATACACTGCCTGAAGGTGAAGCACAGAGTGAACACTCATTACAAGCAGTACCCAGGTGAGACACAGAAGCTTTCAGGCCCTCTGCACACCCTCTGCACACTTGCTCTTCCCCAACACACAGTCCCCTCAAAGGTGTCTGCTGTCCTGACTCATGCCAGTCACTTCCTGGCTTTTCTGTTTAGTTTACCATCAAATTTGCATGCCTACTACAGCTTACTTTTGCCTATTTTGTGAGCTTGCTAGAAGTGAAATCATACAGTATGTGCTCTTTAAGGCCCAGCTTCTTTCACCCAACACCATCACTGTTGTCCACAGTCACAGAGTGAAGGTAGAGTGGGAACAGGCCGGAGGACAAAATAACAGCTGTGACGGATCATAACCCTATAAAGTGATAGGTTTTAGGTTATTATTGGAGTTTGTAGAGGGACCTTAGAGTCATAATGAGACAGATAAAGTATTTATTGAGAATTCTAGCAGTTGGTACCCCAGCTTCCCAAGATGGGCAATCCCCAGGCTGTTTCATGTTGTTCTGGGAAGGTGCACTTGTGCTGGCTGCATTCCCAGTGATGTGACCAGAGCTCAAGGCTGTCAGGACCTACCAGCCCTGCCCGGAAGTGACCCTCTGAGGGTCAGGGCTTGATGAAGTATTTCAGGCTGATGGCGTGGGTTTGCTGGAATTGTCTTTAGAATTAAAATAGGTGTCTTTTTAATTGTATATTTGAACATTTCATGTTTTCTTTGTGTGTTACCAAGAAGCCCTCAATGTGAATTTTTATGAGTATAACATTATGATTATATACACTATATCTTAACATATTCAAGGTCTAATAAAGCATTTCTATGAAGAAGGAAAGCATTGTTTCAGGTAATAGTTTAATATCATCTAAGCAAATTATTTATGTTCACTGAATTATAAAGTAGAAATTGTGGCAGGCCCAACATAAAACATTCCTGCTGTTCTTCTAATGGTTGGAGGCTTGGTACAGAAAGTATGAATGTGCACAGCTGACAATATAATGTATTCTCACATACATATAAGCCTTTTTAAAGTTTTTATTTTTCCCAGTTTTATTGAGATACAGTTGACATACAACACTGTACTTTTTTTTTTAGATTTTATTCATTTATTTTTTTTTTAGAGAGGGAAGGGAGGGAGAAAGAGAGAGAGAGAGACATCAATGTGCGGTTGCTGGGGGTTATGGCCTGCAACCCAGGAATGTACCCTGGCTGGAAATTGAACCTGGGACACTTTGGTTCCCAGCCCGACAACACTGTAAATTTAAGGTGGACAGTGTTAATGACTTTATTTACATATATTGTGAAATGATCACAGTAAGTTTGGTCAACATCAATCATGTCATATAGATACAAAAAAAGGAACAAACATTTTTCCTTGTGATGAGAACTTGTAGGCTTTACTCTCTTAACAACTTTCAAATATACCATACAGCAGTGTCAACTGTAGTCATCATGTTGTCCCTGGTATTTATTTATCTTATAACTGGAAGTTTGTACTTTTTGACAACCTTCATTCAATTCCCCATCTCCCCACCCCCCAGAAATCTAATCTTTAGATCTCTTTCTGTGTGATTGTTTTTTTTTTAGATTCCACATTTGAGATCAAACATGTGCCAGACGTGTTTCACTTTAGCATAATGCCTTAAAAGCCCATCCATATTGCTAAAAATGACAGGAATTCCTTTTTATGGCTGCGTAATATTCCATTGTGTGTATGTATGTGTGTCTGTGTGTATATGTCACATTTTTATCTATTATTCACCCACTGATGGACACTTAAGTTGTTTCCATGTCTTGGCTATTGTAAATAATGCTGCTATGAACCTTGGAGTACATATATCTCTTTGACATTGTGTATTCATTTCCTTTGGATAAGTACCCAGAAGTGGGATTGCTGGATCATGTGGTAGTTATACTTTTAACGTTTTGAGGAACCTCCATACTGTTTTCCACAGCAGCTGCACCAGTTTACATTCCTACCACCAGTGCACAGCAGCGCCCTTTGCTCTGTGTCCTCACCAGCATTTGTCGTCTCTTGGCTTTTTAATCATGGCCCTCCAATAGGCATGAGGTGATACCTCATTGTGGTTTTGATTTGCATTTTATGATTAGTGATGTTGAGCACCTGATTTTCATGTACCTGTTGACCATTCATATGAGAATCTTCTTTGGAGAAATGTCTATTCAGGTCCTTTGCCCATTTCAATATTGGATTATTTGTTATTTTTTTGTTTTGTTTTGTTTTTCGCTATTGAGTGGTATGAGTTTTTTATGTAGTTTGGATTATTACCCCTGATCAAGATAAATGATTTACAAATATTTTTCCCTTCCCATAAGTTATCTTTTTATTTTGCTGATCATTCCGTTGCTGTGCAGAAGCTGTTTAGTTTGATGGAGTCCCACTTTTTTTTTGGTTTTGTTGCTTGTGCTTTAGGCATCATATCCAAAAAGTCATTGCCAAGACGCATGTCAGAGAGCTTTTTCCCTGTGTTTTCTTTTAGGAGGTTTACATTTAAGTCTTTAGTTTATTTCAAGTTAACTTTTGTAAGTTGAGTGACATAAGATAGGTGTCTAATTTTATTATACAAAAGCCTTTTATTGGTGTTTATGTATTTTCTGGCTGTCTGTGTTTTTAGATGTAATTTTGCTTATTTATCCTCATTGACTAGTATTCTCTGTTGTGTATACATTGACATACTTTTTTTTCTTTTTCATACAACTTCACACACATCAGTTCTTTCGATGGCAATAGGGGCAATCAATCACTGCTGCGAATTCTGTTAACTATCCACCTCAGTAGGCCTGTAATTTAGAGGACATGAGACTGAGTGGGAAGGCAGCTTTGAAGAGAATGTAACATGTTCAGCCTGGGTGGGCCTTAGTCTCTGTGTGGCCACCAGGAGGACTGAATGAATGGGAACTGTCCAGTAAGTAGGTCACCAATGGCCTGCCCAGGACAGGGACCATTCTGTGATGGCAGCTAGGACTGGATGTGGTGATAGTGACAGAACACCTTCTTGTCCTTGACTGTCATCCTGGAGATGTTCATCCCACAGGAGAATAAGAAGCCAGCTTTGTGGGCAAGATAAAGTCACACTTTGCAATGACATAGGCACATGTATTCTGAACTGGATCAGGATCAGAAATGAAAATATTTAGGCCACACAGAAGGAAAAAGGATACAAGAATACAAGGATACAAGGATAATGCTTGTGTTTGTATACCTTTTTTGTGTTTAAGAGTGGATACATGGTAATTGGCTTATGGTAGCAATTTTGAAATACATGCATTTATATATAGTAAAACTTAAAAAAATCCTGCATTCACTTTTTGGCTGATGTCAGGTTCTATTTATTGATTAACTTCCTTTTCCCACCAAGAATGTTGCTACTGGTATCCATTATAATATACATTCTTGTATTATATGGTCAATTAAAAATTTAGTTAAAGTCATGAATAAAAAGAAAGGTAATATATATTCATTTACCAGTTATTCATGATTTTGGAAATTGTCCAAGTTTACCTACCCACTGCCTCTTCTCTGCTAAGGCAGTATGATCCATAGAAAATTTTAAATTCTAGAATAGTTGCACTCTATTTCTTGAGATTATGGCAGCCTTCTGCTGTTATTGTTTGGGGTGTGCTCTGAAATACAAATATATTTTGATATTTTTCTGATCAAAACATAATTTAAGACAAATCCACTACCAAAATCACATCTATAAAAGCAAAATAAAAAATTATTTGGATAAGTGTCGCAGGTTCGATTCCCAGTCAGGGCACATGCCTAGGTTGCAGGCCGTGGCCCCCAGCAACCGCACATTGATGTTTCTCTCTCTCTCTCTTTCTCCCTCCCTTCCCTCTCTAAAAATAAATAAATAAAATCTTTAAAAAAATTATTTGGATACTTCCCATATTGTTTCTCTCTTCCATTAGTACTAATAATTGACAACTAACTGTGCATTTGAAATCAACCTTCGATCATTTGTCCAAAGCCAGTAATAGCAACTAAAGGCCAACATTAAGGACAGTTGATAGTATGCTTTCTGCTCACAATAGAAAGAGAGTTTACATGAAATACAGTAGGCAGATGGGTAAACCTTGAGTATGTCTTCACCCATGCATGACTGGTTCTTTGTGTTTGCAGATATGACTGTGTATGTGTTATGGTGCATATACTCTTTCTTGAAAATTAGACTTGTTTATAATGCTTATGTCAGGTGTCATAGGCTTCATTCTTCCTTGAGTGAATGTATATGTAAAACTATGGTTTTTAGGACTAGCATTGAAACACAAAGTTTGAAATTGAATACCAAATGGTAGCGGCATTTATAACAGATCACTCTGGGAAGGCGAAAACAGTCTACAATAATTAATATGCTGTCATCTCTGTCATGTCAAAGTACTTTCTGAAAACACTGTTAAGCATTTATCCTTAAAACTTCTCTTGTGTGTTCCTAAGCCCTATTGAGAGTACTTAGACAACTGGTATAAACACCAGAATCCATCTGTATTGAATTGAATTTGATGACAAATGTATCTATTTCTGACATGTGTCCCATTCTATTTTCAGAGAGGCCAGAATTTGTTACAACTGTCAGAGAGAAAATCACTGTGTCTAGCTATCCTCACAGTGCCCTGGAGTGTGTTTTACACTGTTAAGACCCTTAATTCCTTCTTTACTGTCATATTTATGGGCTGAAAAGCTAAGCATGGAGATAACACTTTTCTGTCCTATGGGCAGAAATATGTGAAAAGATGAAGGGGATTTAACCTGTTAAGTTTTCTGCTTCTGATCATTGAAGCTTGGAAAATTCCATAAAGCGCTTTCCAGTAGAACTTTTTACTATATTAGAATCTCTTTTTTCCTTTGCAGACCCCCATGTGACTTTTTCAGATATGTGTTCGAGACAGAGCATTATGTGTGGAAGCTGAAAATGCCTGGAAGATTTCTTGCTTCTGTCACTGCTTTTCCTGCCTTTTCACATCCCAGCCTGATTTGGATGATGTGATATTCAGAGGGACACCTTAATCAAACTCATTCTTCAGCAAGACACGTCTGGCCAAAGATTGTGCAAATACTTCAAGATGGCTAGTCAACCACCAGAAGACGCCGTGGAGTCCCAGGTCTCCGATGAGCTCGAGTGTAAGATCTGCTATAATCGATACAATCTGAAACAGAGGAAACCCAAAGTGCTGGAGTGTTGTCACAGGGTTTGTGCCAAATGCCTCTATAAGATCATAGACTTCGGGGACTCCCCTCAAGGTGTCATCGTCTGTCCTTTCTGCAGGTTTGAGACATGCCTGCCAGACGATGAAGTTAGTAGTCTTCCTGATGACAACAACATCCTTGTGAACTTGACTTGTGGAGGCAAAGGCAAGAAGTGCCTGCCAGACAACCCCACTGAGCTGCTGTTGACCCCCAAGAGGCTGGCCTCTCTCGTCAGTCCTTCTCACACTTCCTCCAACTGTCTGGTTATAACCATCATGGAGGTGCAGAGAGAGAGCTCCCCGTCTCTGAGCTCTACTCCTGTGGTAGAATTCTACAGGCCTACAAGTTTTGACTCTGTTACCACTGTGTCACACAACTGGACTGTGTGGAACTGTACCTCCCTGCTGTTTCAGACATCCATCCGGGTGTTGGTTTGGTTGCTAGGTCTGCTCTACTTCAGCTCTTTGCCCCTAGGGATCTACTTGCTGGTTTCTAAGAAGGTCACCCTGGGGGTCGTCTTTGTTAGCCTCGTCCCTTCGAGCCTTGTTATTCTGATGGTATATGGTTTTTGCCAGTGTGTGTGTCATGAATTTCTAGACTGTATGGCACCTTCTTAATCAATATGCAAACTAAGAAATTTGACACACATTGCCATGTTTCAAGTTAGGCAATTCATTTATTTTCTTTTCTGGTCTCTATGATTAGTGTTCATGACATTAACTAAGCCATTGGCCATATGTCTGTGGTCCATTTTCCATCAAATGTTGACATAGTCGGTTTTCCTGTATTCTGGAAGTACAAATGTTCACTTCATTTAGCAAAGAAGCAAAAATATGTAAGCTAAATGAGGCTTCTCAGAGAAAGGGTAGGATTTCACTCAGCCCTGCAAGACAGACACTGAGAGGGGTTGTGTTCGACTGCAGCCAAGGTCTTTGTGGAAGGTTAGGAATGTACCGATTCCTCTTCTCATCATCACGGGTAATCTCTGATGGGGGGTGAACATGAGAGGAGAGCGTTTCCAAGACACGTCCATTTGAAAAGTGTGCACTGCCCACTGGGCTCTGCCCTTGGAGTGCCCCATCCCCTGCGGCTGTCTTCTCTTCCGTTGATGCTGCTCTCTGGGGGCTGCTGCTCCAGCTGAGGTGCTTGTTTCCTGCGCACTTGCTCCCTTGTCAAGAGGAAACTCAGCATCATTCCCTTCCGTGGTTTTAATTAAATATCTGTTTTGCCACAATACTAAAGAAAATTAAAAGCATTGAGCCATTTGCATCACAATAAACTTTATGACAGGGTGGTCACTTGTCTTTGAGACACACCCTCCCCCCGTATTTATTTTTCTCTCTCCCCTGTCTTCTCTGAAATTCTCATGGAGCAGGCATTGCTCCTGCAAATCTTCATTTGTGTCTTTAAACATTTTAGTTCCGTTTTTTCTTAAAACCACATTGTTCCATTAGTTCCACCCCTATCCTGAAAGATGTTTCATTTAAATTAGTTACTATAAGTTTATGAGGGTCTTGGTTTTCCCATTGTACTTTAAATTCTGTTGTGGACTTATTTAACTCCGCCCTACAACAATTTGGGGATAAATGTGACAGTGGAAACCCAGAAACAATGAATGAGATGTTCTGGTTCACAGCTTGACATGCTGAGAACCTCAATATTTTGCTTTACTCTACTGAGTTAACTAAAAAAATGATGGTTTAGGCATCTGTGCAAGACTGTTGGAATATACAAGGCAAAAGGATGGGCAAGAAACCCAGAAAGCTGGTGCCCTGCTTGAAAAGACCCTTTAAGGAAGTAAAATGAAGGTGGCAGAGGCCATTTTAGAATGGATTCAAGTTCTTACACAACTTTTTCAAATAAAATTATAAGCTGTTTTCATGATGTAGAGGAAGTTGAATTGTATATATTTATGAGAGGAAATTATTTACCATTTTTTAGGTTTGAGGGGATAGAATGTCCACAGAAACTAGAGAACAAAAAGCTTATTAGTCTCTAAAACCCATTACCAATGATAAACATTAAAATCTTTATTACTCTTAGAAGGGGACATTACTCAGACAACTTTAGTTTGTTTGTGATGAAACATTTGTTGTGTGATATAGTTGTGGTGGACCAGTTCCAATATCCTTATTCAAGAAAAATTGACACCTATTTCTAGAATAGTAGTTTGATTTTAATTACATAACTATTACCTTTGAGAATATATATGCCCAAGATAAGTATGACAGAAAAGTATATGTGGGATGTGGTCCAATGAATTTAAGCCTCAAGACCCAGCTAAATACACTTCTGATTTCATAAAATCTACATTAAATAGCATTGTGAATGCAATTTCCAAAAGTCTGTTTGTACTTAGAGTAAATACACAGTTAGGAAACATTTTGTGGTTTGGATTTATATATTTATAAGGTTTTTTAAAGAAATGTTCATTTTGTCTGAACAAAAATGATGTTAAATTTGATATTAGAGATATAACGTCATATAAATTAGGTATACAGTGAGACTTCTGGAAAGCTCTAGACATGGGTACTATGCATTTTGCTTATTTGTGTAATGTCTGCAGTTTTAAACTTGTATCTTTCTGTGTATTGTGATAGTCTTTTTTGTTGCTAGTAAGTTGGCTTGGTTGTAAAAAGTTTTAATGTATGACAACAAAAAACTCTTTATGCTGTTGAATGAAGAAAAGGACAATGTTTCAATGTTTTATTTACTACAATGTTTTGTTTGTCCATTAAATTGCTATTAATTTCCAAACTGGACGTCTGATTTCTCTGGCTCACAGTTGAGAGTTAATGGTTACTCTGGACCTCTGTGTTAGATAACCACAGCCTTCCAGAAGTGTTCATGTGGCCAGTGCCTTCATCACATGCATGCAGGGTTCAGAACCTTCGACAGTGCTGACCTAGTCCAACCCATCCCACTTCTAAAAGGCCTTCATACAAAAAAAAGGGGGAGGGGGAGAATTAGGGAAGGTGAAACAAAAATACTGCCATTATCTTTAAATACATTTTTCAGTTTTAATTTATTTTGATTTGCTTCCCAGATTTTGCCTAGCTGCAACCAAATGGAATTCATTTTGGTCAGAGAATCATTCACTTCATGTGGTCTGGGCAAATTTTAAAAAAATCACTTGATGTCTAAATTTGACCACTTTTAGGCAAAATAGAAATAATGTAGAATATGTAGCAGTTATATGCTGATGATAATTAGTGAATTGGTATCAGATATTAATCAAGAGTTATGGTTTCATTCACTTCCCAAATCTTTACATAAACCAGCAAAGAATCGGGTTAAGGGAAGCAGTTACCTAGCTACTCATAATGTGAGTGTGAACGCATGCTCATCGCCGAGAGGCCCTCAAATGATGAGCATTTGCCTGGTTGTACACAGATACTAGGCCTCAGAGACACCATGAGTTTGAAGAAATGTCCTAACATGTCGAGCAGGTGGACGTGGAAGTGAAGAGACCCTGTGCTGACAGGCTGGCCGAGCCCCTAGTTACAAACACACGCTCTGTGACCGCGGGGCACGGGGAGGAGTGATGGAGGTGAGCTGCGATCCCATGCACTTCTGCATTTTCTGAAACTTGTTCCTTTTGCATCCTCTTCTTGGTAAAAAACAAATACTTGCCTTGATTCTTTTAAAACAACACAGAAGCACTACATTTTATTTTAGAGCTCTCAAAACCTGAAAAAGTTTAATCAATTGCTTTTCAAGCTGGAGTCTTATATGTTTCCCACTTCTTTGCCCTTTTGATGTTCACGTCTCTTTGCTTTAAATCCTTTATGAATTCTTACAGCTCTGTGAGAAACCTGAGGTTTAGTATTGAGTCTTCCCTTACAAGTTTACTTTTATGTAAAAGAGTTTTTTTTTTAAAAAAACAAGAATTTAGATTACTAAACTTTGAAATTTGAGTAAATACCAAGTGAGTTCTGAGGGTATACAGATTCAGCTCAATTGCTTATATGTCATTTAAATCTTGGTATAATCCAAATCTAAGTAATACTCAGTGTATAGATATTTATAGTTTTAACATAAAAGTGATTTAAAGTTAGGAATAAAAAAATAAATTATGTCTTGAATATTGTGTATAATAAGTAGGGATATGTGCAAATGTATTTTTACAAGTAGTTGAACCTTGATTTCAATAAAGCATTCAATTACTTGGAGCAATTATTCTAGAAGCATTTGAGTTAATCAGGATTTGATTAGATTTGCAACATATTAACATTTCCCCTTTAAATTGAGATAGTTGGGATTTTATAAGATTAAAGAATGAGCTCTGGCTTACTAGGTCATTTTAGATCCTGGTTTGCCCAGGAAGTGTGATGCTTTAGGTAAGGAAGTTTCTATGTTCAGAAACACATGCCTCAGATAAATGATATGGCTTGAAGACTTAGACTTGGGAGTCTCTGGTGCTTCAATAGCCATTGAGATAAGGGAGTAGAGAAGTGAGGAGTGAGAGGAAGCAGAGTGCCAAGACTGAGCTCTCTCAAGCTGTAACTTTGAATGATGGGTAGAGGAGCAGGCAAAGGGACTGCGTTGGATCAGCCAGCACTGTGGAGAGTGAAGAGTGGGAACTGGAGAATGTGTGGTCCCTAGAGCCCAGAGAAAGGAGGTGGAATTAGGATGATTAGGTGAATGCAAGTAGGAGAAGATTTAAGATTAGTTTACTTAGAAAAAAGGACTTCCCACCAAGATGGAGGCGTAGGTAGATACACCGTGCATGCCTCCTCACACAACCAAAAGAACAACAATAACAAATTTAGAAACAAAAAATAACAAGAAGTGCCAGAAAAAATGGAACTGTCTAGAAGTCCGACAACCAAGGAGTTAAAGAAGAAGCATTCATCCAGACCAGTAGGAGGGGTGGAAACGGGTAGCTGGACAGAGAGGCCTTGTGGCAAGGCGGTAGCTGGAGGACCAGGGGAGACAGTGGCCTGTGGACTGGGCGGTCCTAAATTTGCATGCAGAAAAATCGGAAGGAACAACTAGGGAGCAAGACAGACTGTGCAACCCAGAGTTCCAGTGTGGGGAAATAAAGCCTTAAAACCTCTGATGGAAAAAACCTGTGGGGGTTGATACGGCAGGAGAAACTCCCAGCCTCACAGGAGAGTTTGCTGAAGAGACCCACAGGGTCCTAGAATGTACACAAACCCATCCACCCAGGAATCAGGACCAGAAGGGCCCAATTTGCTTGTGGGTAGCAGAGGAAGTGATTGAAAGCCAGCTGAAAGCTGAGCAAGTGGCATTGTTTCCTCTTGGACCCCTCCTCCACATACAGTGCCACAAAGCAGCAATGTGGGTTGTCTACCCTGGTGAAACCCACACCTAAGGCTCTGCCCCTTGCTATGCAACAGCCATGCTGAGACAAAAGAAAATATGGCCCAAACGAAAGAACAGATCAGAGCTCCAAAAATAGAACTAAGTGATGAAGAGATAGGCAACCTATCAGATGAAGAGTTCAAAACACTGGTGATCAGGATGCTCAGAGAAATGGTTGAGTATGGTCACAAAATAGAGGAAGAAGTGAAGGCTATGCAAAGTGAAGTAAAGGAAAATGTACAGGGAACCAACAGTGAAGGGAAGAAAAATGGGACTCAAATCAACGGTTCGGACCAAAAGGAAGAAATAAACATTCAACCAAAACAGAATGAGGAAACAAGAATTCAAACAAATGAGGAGAGGCTTAGGAACCTCTGGGACAACTTTAAACATTCCAACATCTGAATCATACGGGTGCCGGAAGGAGAAGAGGAAGAGCAAGAAATTGAAAACTTACTTGAAAACATAATGAAGGAGAACTTCCCCAATCTGGTAAAGGAAATAGACTTCCAGGAAGCCCAGAGAGTCTCAAAGAAATTGGACCCAAGGAAGAACACACCAACGCACATCACAATTACCTTACCAAAGATTAAAGATAAGGAGAGAATCTTAAAAGCAGAAAGAGAAAAGGAGACAGTTACCTACAAAGGAGTTCCCATCAGATTATCAGCTGATTTCTCAAAAAAAACCTTGCAGGCAAGAAGGGCCTGGAAAGAAGTTTTCTAAGTCATGAAAGGTGAGAACCTATATCCAAGATTACTCTACCCCGCAAAGCTTTCATTTAGAATGGAAGGGCAGATAAAGTGTTTCCCAGACAAGGTAAAGTTAAAGGAGTTCATCATCACCAAGCCCTTATTATATGAAATGTTACAGGGACTTTTCTAAGAAAAAGATAAAAAATATGAACAGTAAAATGACAACAAACTCACAACCATCAACACCTGAACCTAAAAAAGAACAACAAAAAATAAAAACTAAGCAAACAATGAGAACAGGAACAGAATCACAGAAATGGAGATCACATGGAGGATTATCAGCAGGGAGGGAGAGAGGGGTGAATGGGAGAAAAGTTACAGGAGATGAGCATAAATGGTAGGTACAAAATAGACGGGAGGTTAAGAATAGTATGGGAAATGGAGAAGCCAAAGAACTTATATGTACAACCCATGGACATGAACTAAGGGCTGGGGGAATGCTGGTGGGAAGAGGGGTGCAGGGCAGAGGGGAGAAAAAAATGAGACAACTGTGATAGCATAATTAATAAAATATATTTAAAAATAAAACTAATTTCAAAAAAAGCTTTCAAGATTTTTCATGAAGATTTCCAAATATACAGAAAAGTTAAGAGAATTGTATATTATCATTTCTACAGTTAGCACTGAGAGTAACAGTTAACCTTTCACTATAGTTTTTCCTCTTTCCCCTAAAAATAAGACGTTCTCTAATTTGACTGTAATATTATTACATCTAAAACAATTAAAAATACTTTCTAGCCCTGGCTGGTGCGGCTTAAATTGGTTGGAACATTTTCTTGTGCTCTGAAACGTCACTGGGAGGTCAGGGCACATACCTGGGTTGGGGGCTGGATCCCCAGATTCCAGCTGAGATGTGTATAGGAGGCAACCAATCAATGTTTCTCTCTCTCTGTGAATCCACATACATGAAATTGTCAGGGAGTCCATGTGCAAAAGAAGTTCAGACATGGGAAGGGGAGTTGAGGTATGTAAGACATCCCGAGTGAGGGGTAAGGCAATACACTTTGGGGGCTTCAAAGGTCCACTGCAGGATGATATGGAAGAAGAGACTTCAGTACATAGAAGTTTGTCCTGCCCTATAGGTCAAGTGAAGTTATCTCTGATAATCTCCTATGGGCAAGGCCTGTAATTCAAGTTCTAGTTAGTTAAGAGGTGGGAGTAGAAGCTTCACCTGAGCTAATGTTGTCTTTAGCTCAAAACAATCTGCACACCACTGAGGCATGTCCTGGGGTGACTTGTTCTGTACCACACAGTTCCTGCCTGTGAAACTTTCCCAGAAGTTTCACGTTCCAGATATTGAGTTGGTAGATTGCCCTGCAGCTCATTAAACCCTCTCCCCCTAATTTGTGCCAGTGCAGTTCCAATTTAGTTGAGCCAACCGAGAATTATCTCTTGGCTAATAGTAGTATAATAGGCTAAGTCAGATAATTCTAAGAGCTGGCTTAATGTTTCAAATTTTTTCTCAGTAGTTTAGAATAAATTTGGCTTTTATTGCTTTATAGTTGTGGATAAGGAAGCTTATCTTCTAACATGGACTTTAAATGAATGAAAATAACACTTTAGCACTGAAATATTATTTTTAATGCTAAATAACATTATTGGTCATTAAATGATCATCTGTTTTGTTACATGCTTAGCCAAAACCTCTTGCAGTCTTCCTTTCCCCCCATTTCCTTTGGTTCCTTTAATGCCATTTATGGAGGAACCTAGCGCCTCTCACGGGCCCCGTCCTCCACCCCTGCGCACACACGCCTTCCACGTGTTCCCGTGTCATCAAACACAGATCTGTGAAAGAGACCACATCCATCTTCTGCCAGTTGATAATTATGCACTTAAGTACTATTTTAAAATACTTCTGTGACCTCTCACAACTATGTGTATGGCTTCTGTAGAATAATGGAGTCAGCTGCTTATCTCAGAGGTGCTTACTCCTCTTCTGCAGGATCCACCCTTACTGAGCAACAGAGATTATCCCTAGCCCCTCGATGGACTGGTTATTGACGTTGCTTCCATTTGATGTGATTTCTCAAGATATTTCAGGAGGAACTATGTATTTTTATGGTTAAATTTATTGACATTACAAATTTTATTTCTGGTTGGAATTTTAAAAATTATATATAATTATTTCCAGACCATGATTTGACTAACTCTGATCATCAGTTGAAAGGGAGCCTAATGCACCACAATGCTCTGGGATTTCTCTGCTGCTAGAGAGGAGGGTGGAGTGAAGCGGCAGCGGGCGACAAAGAATGCTGAGTTCTGTCTGGAAGCGGGGAGGGCGGCTGCGCTGCCGATTGCCTGACCCTCTTCCTTACTGACAGTTACGTCCCAAATGGGAACCTTGTCAGATTGCTTGATAAGACACCTGAAGATGCATTATTGTAACTCATATTATTGACTACCAATAATATGAGTTAAATAATAATACATAGTATACAAATATTCTTTGACTCTTTGACATCATACCCATTTTATTGATAAAATACAAAGATAATGATGGCATTTAAAAGCAGTGTTTATTAAGGCAGTTGTTCCAAAATATGACAGAGAATATGTCCAAGTAGATAAAAAGCCCAGGAAGAGAGGACTCCTGGCTGAGTACGTGTAGGAAGCTGTGCATTCTGTCTCTTCCTCTGAGGTCCCCATGGAGTGGCAGTACCGTAAAGTGTGAACACATTCGGTTAGAGAAAGCTGTTTATCGGTTTGGCAGTTTAAGCCAATGTTTCCTCAAACTTATGTAACCGTGAAATGTTTTCTCAAAACATCTAATATTTTGTGGAGTTAGTGTTCTATGGAGACCACTTTGTGAAATATTTCACTGGAGAATTGATAAAACAGCCATAATATAGATTCTGACTACAGATGTCAATCACTGAACCAGTGCATGAATTGAAAAGACAGTGGAGAGGAACGTCCTGACGAGGCAGCAGGTCCAAGCAGACTGGCAAAATGCAGAAGGGGTAGGAACAGGTTTCCAACGTAAACATTTTGCATCCTGATCAAAGTTTATGGAATGACACATTCGAACCACACCTCTAATGCCTGCATCAGCAACAGTCTTCGCATTACACAAGGGACATGTCTAAATAAGTGGAGAGGGAGCTCCCAAGCAGAATGATTAACTACTGGTTCTTTTTTCAGCCTCTGAAAATTCCACAATTAATTTGCGAAGAATTGGAAACCAATGTTCCAAATTTTGAAAAACCAGCTGCATATTTAAAGTTTTGATCAAATGCTAGCTAGGACTGGAAAGATTTTAGAGATCACAGTGCAACTGCCTTGTTTTACAGACAGGGGCTGACACTCTGAGAAATGACCCAAGGGGTCACAGCCCAAGGGAGAGCCCAGCCCTTGGCCAGAGCCAAGTTTTAACCAAGGTCTTTGAAGCCCAAGTCTGTCTTTTACCTTATACTTCCCTGTTGCTTAGTCAGTATTAGTCAACTTATTTTATCAAATTATGGGCAAAGAAACATGCAGCTAGACGGAGGTTGTTTTCCTAGAAGCTATGTTTAGCTACAAAAATATGTAATAAAGACAGGAAATATAATCATTGGAATAGTTCAACATCCTAATTTAGTTGGAGAAGATCAAAGATTTTGAGCATTGAAAACTATCCATAAAACCAACAGTGAGAGCTTTACCACATGCGACCTTAGTGAGAATATTAATTCCAGAGTTTTTATGTGTCTTTTGTTCCCTGCATTGTCTGTTTCATCAGAGTTAATTTTATGTGTTTATTTTGGTCTTCGTGTTTCCTGGAGGACCATCCTTTAACTATCTGATCCTTAGCTGTCTTTTCAGGTTAGTGAGGAGCTAAACAAGACAGTTGGAAACCGTGCCAGGCCGGGGCCTATCAACTCGTGGGCCGCTGGGGACCGCTCTCCTGTTCTGCGGGCACAGGCTCTGTTCTCACTCTGTCTAGGCCTTTCTTTTAAGTTGATGAGTCCTCCACAGAGGAAGTCCTAGCTGCCAGTGTTGGAAGCTGAGCCAGGGAGGAAGGTGTCCGACTCCCTTTTCAATATGGAGCCTGCCATTCAATACCTTTGCTCTCAGGAGGACTTCTTACCTCCTCCCTCAGGTGCTCCTGGTGTCTCTGGGGACAGGACTTCTCTGATGCAACTTCTCTCAGTCTTCAGTGGGTCAGGGAGGAGGCAAGAGGATCTGGGAGGCTACCTTCCTGTGTGCCAACTCTCAGCCACTCTACCCGCACCTTCAGAGGTAGCTGGGCCTCTAATTCTCGAGCGTTTCCAAGGTTCTGGCATGTGAATCAGCTTGCTTCTTTTGAACATACCATCTTCTCCTCGCTGCAACTGCCATTTGTCCTGCTGGGGGCTCAGGGGAGGCTTTCAGTAAAACGTGTGCTCACAACAGTTACCAGTCGTGGTGATTCTACATGAGCTCCCGTAGGTTCCAGACATTTAGAACTTTTTCTTATAATGTGGTTGAAGTTGTATGCAACACAAGGTTAAACATGTTCAGAAAGCACATATGGTGTCATGTACTGTTCCCACTTGCAACATGGATGGACTCACTTGGAGTTTGGAATTGCGAGGGAGACAGCTGTCCATGGCAGCAATCTCACCAAGAAGGACTCTTTGTCAGCGGGTGTTAGTACCATCTCAGGACATCAGGCTGTGAAAAATGTGCAGGGCAGCCTGGTAGATTTTTTTTAAAAGCCTGCTCTTTTCTGTGTTTAATGAAGATATGAGGGAAAAATGATTGCTGGTTTAGAGATTACATTTAATAGAATTTGAATGGCCATGAGCAGAAATTATTTTCTTTTTTAACTTGTCTAGTAAATATACCACGGCCCTGAGGGTACAAAATAACTCTCTAGGACAAATGAGACATAACACTTGCAGTGATTAATGATCTCATAAACCTAAAATCCCAGAACATCAAAGCCAATATTTTCCTCCGAAAAGGTTTCTGGTGGCCAAGTTATTCATCAACATCTATTTTGCAAGATGCTGACATTGTTCTAACAGAAAATTCAGAAATAATTAAGCATTTGTCAGGCATCATTTGCTTATAATTATGCAGGTAAGTGTGAGACTAGAGCCTGTTGCCTGTAAAAGCATCCGACATCGGTACACTAGCCAATTACCGTTCAACATTGGGTCGCAAAATTGTAACATGCTGTCCATTAGGCAGTGCTAAAACTGAAGTGATGCACTCTGTTGAGCAATAAAGTTGTTTTGTGCAACTTTCTGCAAAGCTGTTTTAAGTTACATGGTGCTTATGAGTTAAGATCCCTGTGGAATCTGCTCCGGTTGCCTCCTCCCGCAGCACACACCTGTGTGTGTGCTGCAGCAAGAGTCCTGACCGGGGCTTCCTGAGCACTGCCCAGGGCCACACTTGGAGGTGGGGGGTGGGAGGCGGGGTGGGGGAAGGCAGGCAGGGACTGCCTGAAGGACATCATCTCACTCCTTCATCACAGCAAACGTATTACCCTCATCTAGCAGCTAAATTCAGGATGATACCAGGTGAGAAATACAAGTTTTCTTTTCTCAAACCCAGCTCTACTTCTTAGAAGTATTCCTTTTTAACTATTTACATTTTTTTTAATGTTCTACTACTCTACACCTCTAAGAAGAGAAGTACTTCATTCCTATGACCTCCCACTCACTCGTCTCTCCAGTTTTGTTAGTTACGCTACAGTAATCTCTCCGCTGACTATCTTTGTAATGTAAATAACACACTTTATCCCATAGGCTTATTTCTTCACGACTGGCTGCCTCTCCCTGTCCCCTAAACGTTGGTCCTTAGATCTCAGCTTTCTGTTGATCTGGGATGGAGACGCTGAGATCAGCTTAGTGCCATTCTTCCCAGCAGCATTAAATAATACTTCTTAAGCTTTTTATTTCAGAAAAGGTTTAGATTTACAGAAAATTTTTTATTACAGTAGAGATCATTTCCATATACTCCACACCTGGTTTCCCTCCTAATAATATCTAATATTAGCATGGCACACTTGTCACAACTAATGCACCAATATTGACATATTGTCAACTAAAGTTTATACTTTATTTGAATTTCCTCAGCTTTGCCCTAAATTTTTTTTTGTTTCAGGATCCCATCCAGGATACCACATTTATTTAGTTGTCACGTTGTCCTGTCTCCTTAGGTGTCTGTGGCTGAGACAGTTTCTCAGACTTCCCCTGTTTTTGATGATCTTGACAGCTTTAAGGAGACCGGCAAGTCATTTTAAGGAGTTCCTGACAGTGTAAGAGTTTGAGGATTTTGTACAACGTCCCTCAACTGGGATTAGTCTGACACCTTTCTCATGATCAGACTGGCCTTAGGGGTCATGGGAAGGAGGACCACAGAGATAAAGCGCCAGTTTCATCATGTCACATGGTGTGAACTGTCAACATGACTTACCATGGTTGACACTGGCCTTGATCACAGAGCTGAGGTGGTGTTTGTCAGATGTCTCTGCTGGAAAGCTCCCCCACCCCACCTTTCCATTTTGCCCTCTCTGGAAGGGAGCCCCTGGGGCAGCCCACATGTCTGGAGCAGGGAGTTCTGCCCCACCCCTTTTGAGGGTAGAGTATCTACCTATCTCAGTTATCTGGGGTTTTCCTCTGAGGAAGATTTGTTTCTTCTTTCTCATTTAGTTATTCGTTCCATAATTTATTTACTTCAGTATGGATTCATGGATATGTATTTTATACTTAGGGTTATAACTCAGTGCTCCTTTATTTGTTTTATTACTCACCTTGCTCTGTCTTTGGCTGCTGGGGATTCTTTTGGCTGGCTTCTGTTCCCTTTGACATACCCCTCCACGGTGGATGTTTGTTTTGGTTTGGCTTTTGAGCACGTGCCTACTTTCTGGCACTACAAGGTGTTCCAGGCTCCTCTTGCATATTTTCTGTCCCTGTTCTACAATCAGTCACTTTCCAGACGATCCTGGTTCTTCATATTGGAGGCTGCTCTCACACAACAAGCCACAGGCACTGAGAGTGCTGTTGCCCCCAGGCCCCTCAGCTGGCAGAGCAAGGACAGATATGTGGATGTACCAACGTTTGTATATATATATAACTGTTTGTATATTCAATTAAGCCTTAGTTCCAATTATTGTCTCCAACCTTAATTCATTACCACATGGGTCATTCTGGCCTCCTCTCTTTGCTTACCTATAAAGACCCACTCTTAACAGTGAGAACCCTGGCTGCCACTGTCCACCATCCATCTACTTAATTATTCAGTTCTAAACTATGTCTATATCATGTCAGAATTGTTAACCCATATCTTCATGGGATACAACTTTTATCAATTGAAGTATAGTGATTTTGTAGTTTCTTTTGCCTTTATAGACTCCATTCATTTCCTAAGTTATTGATGTGTCACCCTTTCCCCTGCCTTCTTCAGTGAGGTTGTTTCAGAGACTTATAATACAATAACATTATTTAGTCACATTTTGTATTCTATCGTGGGATCCCACAATGCCCTAAATGACTTTTTGATTTGCATACATTAAGGTTCACTCTTTGTGCAGTAAAGTTTTATGAGTTTTGACAAATACATAAGGCCATGTACGCACCATTACAGTACCATACAGAATGCTTTTGCCACCCTAAAATGTTCTCATTGCTTCACCTATTCTATCCTCACTCTGTTCCCCAAACTCTTGATAACCATCGAACTCCTTTACCATCTCTGTAGTTTTGCCTGTTCCAGATTGCCATATAATTACAATCATACAGTATGGATGATTGGTTTCAGACTGGTTTCTTTCAATCAGCAATATGCACTTAAAATTCATGCATGTCTTGATCATTTCTTTTTCTTTTAGAATAGCATACCAGGGCATGAACACAGAGGCTTGTTTTCTTATCCATTCACTGGCTGAGTAGCATGTTGGTTGCTTCCAATTGTTGGTGATTATGGGAAACAGTTGCCATAACTGCATTTCACATGTAAGTTTCTGTGTAGGCAAAGTTTTCAAATCATTTGGGTAAATATCTAGGAGTTTGATTGCTGGGACTTATGGTAAGATTATGTTTGGCTTTGTATAAAAACTGTGAAATTGTCTTCCAAAGTGGCCGTGCCATTTACATTCCCACCAATAATGAATGAGAGTTCTATTTCTCTGCATCCTCACTAACAATTGGTATAATTAGTTTTTTGGATTTTGGCCATTCCCGTAAGAGGATAGCACTATCTCATTGTTTTAAGTTGTAATTATCGAATGACAAATGATGTTGGGCATCTTGTCATATGCTTACTTGCATTTGCATATTTCCTTTGGTGAGGTGTTTGTTCATATCTTTTGCCCATTTTAAAATTAGATTGTTTGTTTTCTTATTGTTGAGTTTTAAGTGTTCTATGTATATTTTAGACACGTGCACTTTATCAGACATGCATTTTGCAAACATTTTCTCTCAGATTTGTCTTTTCATGTTATCAGTGTCTCTTTCATAGCAGAAGATTTTAATTTTAATAAAGTTCGATATATTGATTTTTTCATGGATTATGATTTTGTAGTTGTATCTAAAAGTTTATTGCCAAACCCAAGATCACCTAGATTTTCTCCTTTGTTTTATTCTAGAAGTTTTATAGTTTTGTGTTTTATGTTTAGATCCAGGATCCATGTGGAAAGTTTAGTGTCTGCCTATAGGATCTTTTCTTTTTCTTTGTTTATGGACATCCAATTATTCCAGAGCCATTTGCTGAAAACTCTCCTTGCCCCATTGAATTGCATTTGCTCCTTTGTCAAAGATCGGTAGATTATATTTGAGGTTCTCCATTTCTGGGAGAAAACATGGAGTCTTCCAACATTAGGTATGATGTTACACAGGGTATTGTAGATGTTCCTTACCAGCTCAAGGTAATTTCCCTCTTTCCTAGTTTGCCAAAAGTTTTTGTCATGAATGGGCAGGTGTTAGTTTTGTCAAATGCTTTTTCTGAATCAATTAGTATGATCACGTGATTTTTTTTCTTCAGCTGTTAATGCTGTAAATTACATTGATTGATTTTCAAATATTCAACCAGCCTGGCATACTTAGAATAAATTCCATTTGGTCTTGGTATATAATTTTTATACATTATTAAATTTGACCTACTAATATTTTGTTGAGGGTTTTGCTTCTATGTTCATGAGAGAGTTTGGTCTATACTTTTTCTTTCTTGTATTGTCTTTATCTGGTTTGGGTATTAATGCTGGCCTCAGGGAATACATTAGAAAGTATTCCCTCTGCTTCTATTTTCTGGATGGGCTGGTGGAAAATGGTATAATTTCTTCTTTAAACTTTGTAGAAGTAACGAGAAAACCATCTGAATTTGGTGCTTTCTTTTTTGGAAGGTCATTTATTATTAATTCAATTTTTTAATAGATACAGGGTTATTCAGTTTATCTATCTCCTCATGTGAATTGTGGTAGTTTTGTTGAAAGCTGGACATTTTGTATTGCACAATAGGAACTGATGTAAATAAAGCTTTAATATTAGGATATATGTTAATCTGGTTAACAATAATTAAAAGATACATATATTTATAGATAAAAATAAAATTAAAAGCTTTACAATGAAAACCTACAAAGACTTCCTATTATCAATAAAATTGAGTTCAAATTCTTTAGCTTGGCAAAGGCCTTCGCATTTTGGCTGCAGTCTAACTTTTTAGCCTTCTTTTCAAACAATAATGATGCTGTCATTTATTGGGCCCCTACTATTTATAAGTGTTTAACACAATAACATTGCAAGTTATATGTAAGTGTCTCCATTTTACAGATGTGAACTCGATACAGAGAAGTGAAGTAACTTGCCATGATCACATAGATCGTAAATGACTAGGCCAGGGCTGGATTTGAGGTCTGTCTGGTTCTGAGTCCTGTGCTTTTTCTCATTAGTCCTCAATGTTGATTCCCTTTATCAGGCCCTCCAGTTTAACTCAGTCAAATCTGTCTGTCCCTCATCTCCCAAACATACTAATATCGCTAGCTGCTTTCCTCCAGATGCCTGATCCACCTGTCTCAGAAATGGAATCATCAACCAAAGTATTTTAAATAATAAAGGCATAGTTATTTCACATATGGATAATTTGGAGGTGTGTGGTCCAGGGTTGACAGAATGGTTCTGCAGTGTCACCAATGACCCAGATTTGTTTATCCTTGTACTCTGCCATCTCCATTGTCTTGGTGATGTTTCTAGATGTAACATTGACTAGAAAGCCAACTCAGCTTTAAGACTCTTATATTCACAGGTCAGGAATCCAAGAAAGGAACAGAATGGGACAAAAGGCAAGAAATATTTTCCAGAATTTAAGTGGGTAAAACTAGACCCTAAACCAGCCCCAGATCCATCAACTGCAAAGACAACAGGATTGCTATAGGACATGGTTTATTTCCCAGAAATGCACATATTGCTGTTCAGACAAAATCAGGGATCTGGAAGCAATGAGAAAGGAAGAATGACTTTGGAGGCCATCTCTGGAGTTTGCCAGATCATCCACTCTTTAATGCCCAGATCAAGAATGGTGCCCTACCCCAATGGTCTTACCACATCAAGTGGCATGGTTCTGTCTTTCCACAGAAGTCTCACAGGTATTGCCTCTACATGTGATTAGCTTTGAATTCTCCTATTATAAGTTATTTCAAGTCTTTTCAAGACTCTATATTCTCTTTAAAGATATCTTACCAGTGTCATGTGAATAGAGGCTACGTCTTAGGCATTGCTTTCTCTCCCACACGTCCAGGATGCAGTGGACACCTGGAGTGTTTCCTTGAGGCGCACAATGTGGTCTGGTTAGCAACATCACCTGATTGGCTGTGCACTGCTTGTTTCTCATTTCTTGGATATCTGGATTCCTCATCTCTCCTCTTATTATATACGTAAAATAAGAATTTGAGAAAATAGCTTTGAAAATGATGAATACATAAAATTGATTTTTAATACATAATTCACAGAATGAGTAACAGTAGACTTTGAAACTAGAGTCCAATCTTCTGAAGTCAAAGGAAATCTCATTAATGAACAAAGTAGTTTAAAAACTGTGGCTTTGTAATAAGGCATCTTTCCCTCTTTTGCAAATAAACCTTTTTAAAAAAGCATTTTCATTCATTGTTTTGATGGTGCTATTTGACACTTTGAGATAACGATACCAGTTAAGAATATTGAGAATCCAACAGACCAAGTCATTGGCTGAAAAGCTGTGTTTTCAGTGTAAATTGCAATTGTGACTTTTCAAATTTCCAAGCATGTATTTAAATAATCTAGGCTGAGAGAGCAGCAGGTTTACAGGCAGTTTCTCAGTGTAGTCAGTGGGATGGAGAAGAGAGAAGGAAACCTGGGCACAGGGAGCGGGTGGTGTTAAGGTGCTCAGCCCACTCCCAGGATCTGAGAGCAATCTGCTCGGTGTTCATTTATTGTAAGATCACCCAGGACAGTAACTGATTCTTACTTCCATAATATAAGATACTGTACCAGGTAATTTAAACACATCATTCTTAATTAATTTGTTTAGCAATCCACCAACATAAGTGCTATAATCCTGACTGTGTCAAGGGAGAAACTGATAGTGAAATTGCCTGAGATTACAAAGCAGTGACAGACCCAAGGGTCTTCCGAGAGCTGGCAGACTCCAAAACCTGAGTTCTACTCTGCGTTTCTCCAGGGGTATCGTTTTCCGTATTGGCTGCCCATTAGAATCACATGGAAGCCTAAACACTGTTACCACCCAGGCCACATCCCAGACCAATTTAGTTAACATCTCAGGGGTTAAGGCCCGAAGACCCCACTGATTCTAACTAAAGTACACCAAACTTAAGAACCAATGTCTCAAGATGATGGCTTTTGCAAAATAGATACAGAAATGTAAGGGTATATTGATTTTAAATTTGTTAACATAAGGTGTGGGGTGGTGAATAAAACACTGCTCTGGGTTCATCTTGCCATTTGCTCATTATAAGCCTTGGAAAGTCAGTAAATGATTCAAAAGGAAATGTTTCATCATTAGAAAGTATAGAGAAGAGCATAATGATCAGCTATATCGAATCTCACTTCAAGCTGAAGTTGTGCTGTATTGGTTTCAGTTTTCCTTAGTAATTAAAATGATGCATGTGCATTAGAAAATTCCTCTGTTTCTGACCTTATTACCATCTCATTCCAATTGCGTTTGCAATTGTCATTTCTGTTCATGCTTTCATATGCTTACTATTGTATATATATATTGTCATGAACTGTATAATAATGTTTTGGTCAAAGATGGACTGCATAAACAACGATGGTCCCATAAAATTATGATAGAGTCGAAAAATTCCTATTCCCTAGTGACATTGCAGCTGTTGTAACATTGTGGCACAATGCATTACCCATATGTTTTTGTTGATGTTGCTGTACAGCATGTACAAAGTCTAGAGTAGTGCACAGTGATGTCTCAGGCCTTCACATTCAGTCACCACTCCCTCACTGACTCACCCAGAGCAACTTCTGGTTCTGTATACTCCATTCATGGTAAGCGCCCTATACAGGTGTGCCATTTCAAAAATCTTTTATACCAACCCTGGCTGGTGTAGCTCAGTGTGTTGAGTACAGGCCTGCGAACCAAAGGGTCACTGGTTCAATTCCCAGTCAGTGCACATGCTTGGGTTGTGGGCCAGGTCCCCAGTAGAGGGTGTCCAAGAGACAACCACACATTGATATTTCTCTCCCTCTGTTTCTCCTTCCCGTCCCCTCTCTCTAAAAATATATAAATAAAATCTTTTTAAAAACCTTTTATGCCATATTTTTCCTGTACATTTTCTATGTTTAGATATGTTAGATACACAAATATTTATCACTGGTTATAATTGCCTACAGTACTCAGTACAGGCACATGCTGGACAAGCTTGTAGCCTAAGTGCAGCGGCTCTGCCATTGAGCCTAGGTGTGCAGTGGGCTACCCATCTAGGTCTATATGTAAGTGCACTACATGATGTTCGCATAATGATGGACTCACATAACTACAAATTTCTCACAATGTATCCCTGTCATTAAGTGATTCATGACTGTACCATATATGTATATATCTATTAAAGTGTACATGTTTCAAACTTCACTTAGATGGAACACATACCATACAACTTTCCTCAACTTATTTTTTTTAATGTTATAATTTTTAGATTTATCCATGTTGACCCATGAGGTTATAGTATTCCATTGCATGTATCACCAATTACTAATCTGCTCTGCTGGTTATGGATATTTGAATTGTTTCTAATTATTTTCCATTAAAACAAGCCTGCCAAAAATATTTCTGATTACATATCTCCTTGTGCAAGTCTGTAGGAGTTCCTTTAGGAAATACAGTGAGAAAAATTATTATTGAGTTGAACGGTATGCATGTCCTCAGGTTTACTAGATTTGGCCAAATTGCTCTTCAGTGTAGTTTCTCTCTTTATATCCTTGACAATCTTAGATAGTACTAAATTTTACATTTTTACCAAACTGAGCAATGTAAAATGGTTTAAATTGCTTTAATGTGCATTTTCCCAGTTATTAAATGACTTCAGCACTTTTCCCATATTTTTATTGTCTTTTCATAACTTTTGTCCATTTTTCTTTTGGCTTGTTTGTCTTTTCTTTATCAATCTTTAGGCTATTTTATGCATGTTCTACACTAATCCTTTGCCAGTTATACACACTGTAAGTTCTTTTCTAGTTTGTGGCTTATATGTTTAATTTATGTTTTTTTTCTGATGAAGGGAAGACTTTACTGGACGTAGTCAAATACAATGATCTTTTCCTTTGTGGTTCACAATTTTAAACAACTTAAGGAAGTCCTGTACTCTGAGGACATGAAGATATTTATCTGTATTATTTTCTAAAAATATTTGTTTCCACATCTAAGTCCTTAACCACCTGGAGTTTAATTTTGGGTTTACTTTGTATTAATTAGAAGAGGCTAGGTTATGTTGAAGAAACATCCCCAAACCCTCCCATTTATGTCGCATTTATGCTGTTGTCTTCTGTGAGTGTGCAGCCCAGCTCACCGCAGTCCCTTAGGGGCCCAGGTTGATGAGGGCTTGTCTAGACAGGGCATCCGAGGTACTACAGCTGGGAGGAAAATGTGGCGAGTCACAGTGGCACTTAAGGCTGTGCTTGGAAGTGACATGTGTCTTCTGATTACATTCAGTGGCCAAAGTGAGTCATGTGACCATGTCTAACTTCAGAGGGGACAGGGAAGTACAGGAGGAAGAGAGAACTGGAGTATTCTGTGAATGAAATTAACTTTTTATTGCAATAATCAATTCTTCCAACCCCATTTTTGGAAGAGGATTCTATGCTTTCCTGATTGATGTGTGATGTCTCCTCTGTCATACCAAGTTCTCACATTATACAGATGTCGATGTGCACAAACTGCCTCCATCCTTGTAAGTTCCCCATATACCCTATTTTCACTTTAACTTTGACCAATTTAACTAGTCCTGGCCAATATACACAGGCCTGTAGTTAATGATTTGCTGTGCTCTGTAGCATGTACAATATAATCATGAAGAGGGCCTAACAACCAAGATGCATATCACATTGGTATGAGCATTGGTGCTAAACAGTTATCCGACGCTACTTCCTAGCAGATGAGGTTCTCTCGTGTGGATCACATGCTTTGTCTCCTTGTCTTGTCAATCATAGCACTCTTGGCCATACTATAAAACTTTGATGTAATCCCATGTAGTATAATGGAGATAACCTGTGCAGACTGCTGGTTTGTCTTTCTGGTCTCACCCAATCCCTGTAGGTAAATCACCCTATAATAAATTCTGTTGCATTCAATAAATGTGCTTGCTTTGTTTTGGGGTATTGAGGTACCTTTACAGTTCGGGGGTCACTTACCTTCTCCCCTCTACCTTCAGACCTGCCTGGATGTGAGTTTGCTTCTGACTTTCTTCTGGATGTCATTGGTCATTCTGCCATGACACCACAGTGTTTTCATCACAATAGCTTCCCACAGCTATTAATCAGAAGACCCTAACCTTGGTTATCACCTTCAAATTTGTCTCAGCTAGTCTCCACCCTTTGCTTTTCCTATGAATTTCTAAATCAGTTTGTTGTATTTTCTGAAATCCCTCCCAGGATTTTGTCTAGTGCTCTACAGCAAGCAAATACCAGTGCCAGATTATCAGCTTAGGTTTCTCTGATTCCCACATGACAGAGAAAATAGAAATGTCAGCCTGTGAACTGAGGCCAGCAAGTGGAGACAAAGTAATCACCTTGCTTTCTCCCCAAGCTCCTTCAGAGCACAGGGGCTTATTTTGGTAGCTTCTATAGCACCTCACGAGGGGCCCGCCCGGAGTAATCACCTCTCAGTGAGCATTGGTTAAACTTAACTCAATGTGAATGTTAAATTGTGGATGAAATGATAAGTCTACATGCACCCAGTGGAAAGAGGCTTGAAACATTCTTAATAGACCTAGAGGGTGAAAATACAGAATCTGCTTCCTACAATAGGATGGCTTCATCTCATCTCTGGAGATTAGAGGGAGGCCTCCAATGACAGAGGAGGGACAGAATTTCTCAGCACCCAGAGTCAGGCATTCTGGAAATGAAACCTGTTTGCTGAATCTTCCTAAAGCATTGATCTCTGATCATGAGTCAGCTAGCCCCCAGGCACCTCCTCACAGCTAGCTCCTAAGAATTAATTAGTCCATCGCTGTAGTTATTTCTCCCTGGGGCAAATGGCCAGTGTTCACACAACAGATGCTCTTTGAATCAGACTGAAAGGGAAATGGCAGCAATCTAGCTCTCCATCCATTCTGACATGTGACTGGTTGGAAAAAAGAATGCAATGGGATATATCAAAGTAGATGTTACCCATATCCCCTTGATGTCTCCAATGGCATTTTCCCATTACCAGTATTACTCTATGACTCAGCTCTGTTTCATTTGCTGCCCTTTTGTGTAGTGGGAAAGGAAGATGCTGTGCTTGGCTTGGGAATTGTGCTTTGTATGAGTCAGGCAGCCAGCCTGTTAGCGTTGGTTTGTTTTGCGGGGGGGGGGGGGGGGGGGGGGGGGGGGGGCACTGTGTTGGGCAGGAGGCTCTGCAAACATCAGAGGAGAGTGTGAAGTGTGTTCTTGCCCTTTAGTTTATATCAGTGAAGCCAGAACTCAGAGGTTGTTTATTTCCATGCAAGTACCTAGCACTTGGCTGCCTTGGCATGAATGATGGTGCCCTGGTGATGGGATAAGCTAGAGATGCACACATACTTTTTTCTTCTACCCAGCATCTTTTTATTGAATGTGAAGTGGAGCATTACATGGAAAAATAGCAAAACATAACATTTGGTCCTATCGCTAATAATTATATTACAAAAGCATGATGCCCACAAATGAGGTAACTGGAGTTATTAAATAACTGAATGCATTGTCCCAAGAACAATGGCTCCATCCCTGAACTTTCCCTTGGAAAAGTGAACATCTGTCCTCATGGGGAAGGAGATCTTTATTAAATAGGAAGTTGAATGAAATAGCTTCTAGGGTTTCTTCTGTATTAGTTTCCTGGGACTGTCGTAGCAAAGTTCCACAAACTGAGTGGCTTAAACAACAGAAAATTATTGTCATACAGTTCCGGGAGCGGGAAGTCTACGATGGAGGTGTCAACGGGGCACATGCCCTCTAACAGCACTGGGGAAGAGACCATTGGTTTCCAGGCCTCACTCGGAGCTTCTCACACTTCCTTGACTTGTGGCAGCATACCTTCAGTCTTCATTTGGCATTCTCGCTGTGTCTGTGGGTCCCTTTTCATAAGGACACCAGTTATATTGGATTAGGGCCCACCCCAGTTGAGTACAACCTCACCTTAACTAGTTACATATGCAGCAATCTGATTTCCAAATAAGGTCACATTCTTGGGTTTTAGGGACCAGTATGTCAAAATATGAATTTGGGGGGAACACAATTCAACACACAATACCTTCTAACTCTCTGATTCAAATAGTCTCAAGTAATATAAAAGTCTAATTAAAATGAATAGTCATTTACATTATTTCTTAACTGTTTTTAGGTATTGCTTCTCTAACCCTGATATTCCCCATGTTTGGTCTTAAAGAGAATACATCTCTCTTCTCACCCTGAATTCTTTTTTTTAAATATATTTTATCAATTATGCTATTATAGTTGTCCCATTTCCTCCCTTCACTCCCCTCCACCCTGCCCACCCCCTCCCACCCACATTTCCCCCCTTTAGTTCATGTCTATGTGTCATAAGTTCTTTAGCTTCTACATTTCCCATACTATTCTTGCCCTCCCCCTGTCTATTTTCTACCTGTTGTCTATGCTACTTATTCTCTATATCGTTTCCCGCTCTCTCCTCCTCCCACTCCCTTGTTGCTCACCCTCCATGTGATCTCCATTTCTGTGGTTCTGTTCCTGTTCTATTTGTTTGCTTAGTTTGCTTTTGTTTTAGGTATGGTTGTTACTAACTGTAAGTTTGATGTCTTTTTTTACTGTTCATATTTTTTATCTTCTTTTTCTTAGATAAGTCCCTTTAACATTTCATATAATAAGGGCTTGGTGATGATGAACTCCTTTAACTTGGCCTTATCTGAGAAGCACTTTATTTGCCCTTCCATTCTAAATGAAAGCTTTGCTGGACAGAGCACTCTTGGATGTAGGTCCTTGCCTTTCATGACTTGGAATACTTCTTTTCAGCCCCTTCTTGCCTGCAAGGTCTCTTTGGAGAAATCAGCTGACATTCTGATGGGAACTCCTTTGTAGGTAACTGTCCCCTTATCTCTTGCTGCTTCTAGAATTCTCTCCTTCATTTTTACCTTGGGTGATGTAATTATGATGTGCCTTGGCGTATTCCTCCTTGGGTCCAACCTCTTTGGGACTCTGAGCTTCCTGGGCTTCCTGGAAGTCTATTTCCCTTGCCAGATTGGGGAAGTTCTCCTTTATTATTTGTTCAAATAACTTTTCCACTTGTTGTTTTTCCTCTTCCCCTTCTGGTATCCCTAAAATTCAGATGTTGGAACGTTTAAAGGTGCTCTGGAGGTTTCTAAGCCTCTCCTCATTTTTTTGAATTCTTGTTTCTTCATTCTTTTCTGTTTGGTTGTTGTTTCTTCCTTCTGGTCCCTTCCATTGATTTGAAACCCAGTTTTCTTTCCATCACTATTGGTTCCCTATGCATTTTCCTTCATTTCTCTTATCATAGCCTGCATTTGTTCATCTAATTTATGACCAAAGCCAACTAATTCTGTGAGCATCCTGATCACCAGTGCTTTGAACTGTGCATCTGATAGGTTGGCAATCTCTTGTTTGCTTAAAAGTACTGGCCGAGGGGCTTTTAATTCTGTTTGAGCCATCTCTACCCCCTACCTTCGGTCTGGTTGTGCGTGTTGCGTATGAGGGGTGGAGACTTCGGTGTTCACCAGGGCCGGGCACCCCAGTCTCTGGGTTGTGATGCTGTATGTGGGGGTGTGGGTCTGAGAGGGAACAATGGTGCCTGCTCTGCTCTCTCTAGGATTTCAGTCCCCTCTGCTGCTTCCCACAAGCAGATTGGGCCCTTCTGGTGCTGGCTCCCGGGCGGGTGGGCTTATGTATTCCAGGACCCTGTGGTTCTCCCCAAGGAGCCTCCTGTGAGGCTGAGAGATTCTCCCGGCCTCGGCCCCCACAGGTGTTTTCAGTCAGTGCCTTTAGGCTTTGTTTTCCTGAGCTGGGTCCCTGGGTTGTACAATCTGTGTCGCTGCCATTTTCGCCTAGTTTATCTGTGCATGAATGTGTGGCTGTGGACAGCCAGCTGCCTTGCACGCCTCACTGGGTCTGCTTGTTGACTCCCACGCCCAGGGTCTGCCACCGGTCAGTCAGCTGCCCCTGCACTTCTGGGGTCTGCCAACTGCCGCCTGCGCCCTGTGCGCCCGTGTCTGCCAGCCACCTCTTTTTCCTGCCGAGACCCCTCGACCCCTCTCTACAGGCCTCCGACTCTGCCCCTCCTTACCAGTCTGGATGAATGGTAGTCAGACTTCCGTTCGGTTCATTTCTTTCTGTTCTGGTTGTTTTTTGTTTCTAAATTTTTGTTGTCCTGAGTTTTGGTTGCGTGAGGAGGCACAGTGTGTCTACCTATGCCTCCATCTTGGCCAGAAGTCTCACCCTGAATTCTTTTCTGAAGTCCTTTAGCTTTCCTGTGGATTTGTGTGTGCATGCGTGCGTGCGTGTGTGTGCGTGTGTGTTTAGCTCTACCAGGACTAACTGCCAACCACCTTTGCTTACCTCTAACAGGAGATTCTTAGATTTGAGAGTACTTAATGATCAGCAGTTAATTCGATTGTCTCAATAATCCCTCTGCTCTCTTTGTCTCTGTATTTGCCAGCTGGACATTCTGGCACTGTCTTTTTTCAACCTGAGGAGAGTCTCTATCACATGCACATTAATGGTCTGCCCTTTGAACCTGGAGTGTGTGTGAGTCCCCTAGCACCCAGCCCATACTCAAGATTTAAAGCAAACTCCCCAACACCAGATCGTCACATGACAACCCCTACTGAATCAGAACCCAGTGCAACCCAGAAATAAAAGCATTTAAAATGTGATGAATGATTCTGTCAGCAGGACAAAGGCAAAACAACTCATTAGGAAAAAATCTTGCCCACTGGCTTCTCTGATAATAGTGGGACTAGTCTTCTTATAGGTTGAAAGGAAAATAATCGTGAAATAAATGTACATTTTTAGTACAATTTCAGCTGTAGGGGTGAAAACAGAAAAGGAGCTGGAGTGGCTAAAGGCAGCTATATTCTAAGTGTCTTTCAGACAGCCTGTGTTTCTTTGATCCTTTATCTTTCTTTTGGTGATTAAGGCACAAGGACATAAGTTCCTGCCCCTCGAAGGCTGAGCTGTGTGTCACAGGACCTGCTGGACGCAGTTCTCTGGCAGCTGAAGGTATTCACTCAATATAGGTTGAATAACTATAGAAGAAAGATGGTTTGGGCTGTGGAGTTTTGTATGAGAAATCGTGCGGCGTGGATATTTTTCTCATTTTCTTTTCCCATTACACTTCCAATGCATATCACATGCAGGATATGCATATGATTGGGGTCATTTCTGGTCTTCGACGTAAGGGCCAGAAACGATCCCATAAACTGCTTGTGGTGGTGTCCAATTATACAGGCTCTCTTCTTGGTTATCTTGGTAAAAGATACTTGTTATTTTGTTGCTGGAAATGAATGAACTGGGGGGACAGGTATGGAAAGAGATTTGATGACTAAGCCGAGATATCTGACTTGCTAGCTCTCTTTATACATATATATATGTAATTGTGTGGTGACTGAGACCTAGACCAGAATACATACTTTGGTTTCAAATTCCAGGGTGAAGGCAAAAGTCAATGTACTTCCTCAACCCATGCAAATCTCCATAGCAACATAAATAGATGGGCCTCCCAGGTGTGAATGATGAGGAGCCATTGACCGATGCAGGAAAGACACTACTCAGCTGCCATGACTTTTCCCACCAACATGCTGTTCTTGCCCCAATGACTAAACTCCGTGGTGCACTGCTCTGAACATGAGAAAATTCCTTATTAAGCTTCTTGTTTTTATAACCTAAACAGAAGACTTCTGGCTACTTCCAAAATGAGTATAGGCAAATAGTCCAGAGCTCTCCAATGGTAAATTCTCAGGGCAGCTAACAGAAATTCTCAGATGTCTCCACTCAAGGTTATGGGCACATAGCCATGTTCCCTGCTCTACCTGATGCTTCCTTTTATTCAGCATAAAAAGAAGGAATAAAAGCATCTGCTTCCCTAAATTTCAGGGAAGCATTTCCAGTAGGAAGTTGGGTTCTTCTTTGGCACTGCTCCAATAAGGACCCATCTGTGGGATTTCAAGGCTCCTTTAACACAACATCACCATTGCTCTTTGTCCCAAATAAATGGCTCATCTCGCTGAGACTCCATAGGAGACTAATGAAAGCCCAGAGCACAGGAAGAAATCTGCATCTTAGAGATGGGATTCTTTATACCTGCTAAAGCTCTGTATTTCATTGAGATTTTACTAAAAACAAATATCCTCTTTTGCAGACAGGAAACAACCCCTTTTATAGACGATCTGACAGGAAAGTTTGCAGGTGGTTTTCAAAGAGACGCCTCGGGTGCCGGGTGCCGTCCTCCCTTTGGTAGCATACCCCTCCTTGTCACCCTGTTGGGTTTGTCCTGCTGCCAACTTGATGTCAGCAGCCTGACAGTCAAATCTGCCTTTTGTGTTCTTTCCAAAGTGAGAGTGTCCCATTGCCTACAGAAAGAGAGCTTAAGACTCACACTCTGATAACAATTTGTTAGAATTCATTTTTTCCAGTTTATTGTTTTTCTTATAATACAACAAGATTTATTGATTTATTCTTTGGGATTCTTGTACCATATTTTCTCTGTGCTGAAGTCATGCCTGGCAGGCAAATCAGGTGAAGCTGGTAACTTGGGAAGATGTTTCCAGCATGGTGTTGAGTATATGTCTTTATAGTCTACCAGCGGTGTCAAACTCATTTTCACTGGGGCCTGCATCAACCTCATGGTTACCTTCAAAGGGCCAAAAGTAATTTTAGGACCGTATAAATGTAACTACTCCTTAATTGTTACAGAGTTGAAACTACATTTGGCCCTTTGAAGGCAACCGAGAGGCTGATGTAGCCCCTGGTGAAAATGAGTTTGACGCCTCTGGTTTGGGCTGAATTCCCTTCCCTTCCACTTTCCCTTACCGTTTCCTTTCCCCCTTCCCCTTTCCCTTCCCCTTTGCCTTCCCCTTTCCTTTCCCCTTCCCCTTCCCCTTCTCCTTCCCCTTTCCCTTCCCGAATCCCCTTCCCCATTCCCCTTCCCCATTCCCTTCCCCTTTCCCTTCCCTTCCCCATTCCCCTTCCACTTCCCCTTCCCTTCCGCTTCCCTTTCCCTTTCCTTCCCTTCCCCTTTCCCTTCCCCATTCCCCTTCCCCTTTCCCTTTCCCTTCCCCTTCCCTTCCCCTTCCCCCTCCCCTTTCCCCTTCCCCTTCCCCTTCCCCTTCCCCCTCCCCTCCCCCTTCCCCTCCCCCCTCCCCTTCCCCTTCCCTCCTCCCTTCCATTCCCCTTCCCCCCTTCCCTTCCCCTTCCCTCTTTCCCTTTCCCCTTCCCCGGCAATCCCCGTTGATCCCGTCCCTTCTCTCCCTCAGCCCTTCCCTACCCTTTCCCTTCCCATCCCTTCCCTTTCCCTTCCCCGTTCCCTGCCCGTCCCTCCTTCCCTCCTTCCCGTGCCCTTCCACTTTTCCTTCCTTTCCCTTGCCCCTCCCCTTTCCTTCAACTTCCCGTTCCAGTCACCCGGGCCTTCCCTTCCCTGCACTCTTCCCTTCCCCTTCCCTTTCCTTCCCCTTCCCGTCTCCTTCCCCTTTACCCTCCCCCCCTTCCCTTCACCTTCCCCTTCCCTTCCCTTTCCTTCCTTCCCCTTCCCTTTCCCTTCCCTTCCCCATTCCCCTTTCCCTTCCCTTCCCCTTTCCCTTCCCTTTCCCTTCCCCTTCCCCTTTCCCTTCCCTTTCCCCCTTCCCTCCCCTTTTCCCTTCCCTTTCCCTTCCCCTTTCCCCTTCCCCTACCCCTTTCCTCCCTTCCCCCTTCCCTTTCCCCTTTCCTCTCCCCTCCCCCTTCCCCTCCCCTCCCTTCCCCTTCCCCTTTCTCTCCCCTTCCCTTCCCCTTTCCCCTTCCCTGTCCCCTAACCTTTCCCCTTCCCTTCCCCTTTCCCCTTCCCCTTTCCCTTCCCATTCCCTTTCCCTTCTCCATTCCCCTTCCCCTTTCCCTTCCCTTTCCCCTTCCCCTTTCCCTTCCCCATTCCCCTTCCTCTTTCCCTTCCCCTTCCCCTTTCCCCGTTCCTTCCCCCCTTTCCCTTCCCCCTTCCCCTTTCCCTTCCCCATTCCCCTTTCCCTTCCCCTTTCCCTTCCCCATTCCCCTTCCCCTTCCCCATTCCCCTCCCTTCTCCTTCCCCCCTTCCCTTCCCTTCCCTTCCCTTCCCTTCCCTTCCCTTCCCTTCCCTTCCCTTCCCTTCCCTTCCCTGAAATGAATGATGAGGATTCATATGCCTCCCTCCCTGAAGTTCCCTCCCTCCCTCAAATTATCTCCCTCCTTACTTCCCTCTCTTTCTTCCTTTATTCCAGGAATAAATGTTTTTTGGAATTCATGGCTCCTTTAAGGTGGAGGAATGAGAATCTGTATATAGAGCTGTTCTTATCTTGTACTACACCTTCATTTGAATTTTTCCAATATACAAATTTCATTTCAAGGACTGTTCTTGCTCTGTATCCTCTACACACATTTTCCAGAGCCCGTCACTGGTAACTTTTTTCACGGGCACCTTTCCAGGGTGGCTGCCTTGACCTGTCATTGACAACAGTGCACTATGACTGGTTCCTGCTGCCACCCTGAGAGAGGCTCAGTTGTGAGGGTTTTTTTTTTTTTTTATTTCTTTTTTCTGTCTTCTTTTTTAAAACCTGACAATTTTCTCCAACTCACCCGAGATTTAATTTTAACTTCATGATCCTTTCCATGTTTTGACATTTAAGAAATCAAAACGTCAGTGAGATTATCTCCTAGCAGAGTTTGATCACAAATTACACAGACTTTACCAAAACAGTGATTAGTTTTGCCTGTCTGTTTTCTGTTGAAGGGAGACATAAGCGATGGTGCGGCTCAGAGCATGTCAGCCTGGGACTGGGTGGGGAGGAGTCAGGAGGTCTGCGTTCTCCCTGGCTCTGCCACTTACTCCTGCTGCTTTCAGGTGTTTGCCTTCTCTGCCTCAGTCTTCCTGTCTGTAAAACAATCAGTAAAGGTCCCTTTCTAAGTGGATGTTTGCTCTGTGCCTCTTTTTTACTTACTAGCAAGCCATTTCTTGCATTGTCAAACATCCTTCTGAGATAATAAGTCAGATAAATTCTAGACCGTCAGTAGTAAAGTTAGGGGTGTCAACAAGTTTCTCAGCCTTAGGTCAGAGGACTTACTTTCCTGTCACCATCAGAAACAATGTTTTTTGGGTGCTATCTGCAGGTGTCCTGGGCAACCTGCCACCCCATTCTCTGTGCAGTGTGCCAGTGGGCTTCAGGAGACTCCTTCTGGGGTTGCTTTTTCTCCATTTGTGAAACAGACACATTGACTGCTATCTCCCCTCCCTCAGAAAGCTGTTATTAGGTTACCTGGACTGCCTGCCTCAAAATGCTCTGGCCTCATTAGAAATTTTTCCCCCTGTTTTCCTGTTGTTCAAATTCTTCTGGAGGGATAAAAAACAAAATTCATCCCCTTAGATATTTGTACCCGGTCCAGGCATACCTCAGATATACTGTGTTTCCAGACCTCTGCAATAAAGCGAGTACCACAATAAAGCAAACCATAATCTTTTTTCTGGTGGAGGGTCTTGCCTTCAATTTCTAAATGATGCAACATCTGTGAAGTGCAATAAAGTGAATCACAATAAAATAAGGTATACCTGGATTAATCATATAACTGCTGCCATTATCAAGATCTTTGAAGTAGTCCTCAGCCTCAAAGAGCACACAAATACGTGGTTGCATGAAACAGACCACATTGAAACCTAGAGAAATAAATGTTGGACTCAAGTCTCTTTTGTTTTTTTGTTTGTTTTTTTAAGAAGAGAAAAACCTGTCATGGGGTGCTGCCAGTGTATGTGTCCAAAACACGGAAAGTAAGTTACTTCAATGGAATTCCTGTTAAGGTCCATTACCTTTCTAGAATATGGCACCTGAATTAAGTAACATAGGAGAAAATATAGGCTAGTTTTGCGTATACCAGCCTCAGATCTTTCTGCATCTGCTGTCAGAGCTGTCTTCACTTTGACCGGCTGCTTCTGGGAGACGCAGGCCCCAGCCAGCCTCGCGCCCAGTCCCTTCTGCCACAGAGGCTGCAGGCCCCAGATGGCTCCCGCCACTGCTGCCCTTTCTGCCATCCACCTCCTCTGACCCAGTGCTTCTCGGGTTTGCTGCTTCCATGCACAGATGTCTTCAGCTATATCCAAAGCCTGTCTCTGTAAAGTTCATACACACATTTGAAATATTCAGAAAATTCAGAGACATGGGACTAGGCAAATTCATGCATTGTTATTGCTGTTTGACTTATCAAGACTGTCTATGAATGTCCTCTGAAAAACAGGGCTCTTCAGCATGAACGTTAGAGGATTCCACAAACATAGGATAGAAAAGGCATCTTATGAGAGTGGGTCTTGCCCAGTACACTGTTCCCTCTTTATTCCACGTTTATTTCCTCCTATGAGCAATCACTTTTTGAAAGTTAAAATCTCTCCACGTGCTCCTTCACAGTGTTTCACTGTTTGCAGCCTTCCACAACCGCAGTTGTTGTCAGGAACGAGCACATTCCATACTCTGCAGATCAGTGACTCTCACCAGACACTGAGGTGTCTAACAATAGGATCACATGAACTAGAACATGAAGCATCGTGATCACTGTTTGCTTAGGACCGAAGCACCCATGTTTAAAATGCCTAGATCAGCGGAAGTAAATGTCTGTAGAGATGGAAATGAATGGACAGGCCACACTAAGTGTGTGTTTTGCATTTTTTCCAGTCTTTCCCCAGGAATAGTGAATTCACTGATAAACTTATAATGTGGGTGGTTTGAATTAATACATAATTGTTGATGCAAATTAGCAAAGACAATTTTTTACCTGTGTGTAAAACTTGATAGGTTACAAAACATCTCAATGTTCCTATAAACCAAACGAGTAGACAAGAATTGATTAGGTGATGATTTTGAAGAGTGACCTGTTGTTACTCAGCCTTAGAAATTCAAGAAAATGCCCTGTATGCCTTTGTCTCTGTGGGCTCTGTGTTGCTCCAACCCTTCCAGAAGCATTTTTCTGGCGGGCTTTTCAAGTTTCTAGTTGTCTTATGGTTGCAGAGCCTGCATGCGTAAGTATACTGGGGTCAGTTCAGAATTAAATCCTGCTCGGTGTATTTCTCTTCTGATACAGGTTGCGGGAAGTCACCTAGCCACAAGCAGGACCTGCCCAACTCTCAGAATTTCCACTTGCTCATTTGATCGGGCCAAGTATTCTGCATGGTTTCCAGAGGGGGATGAGGAGGTGTTTGAAGACAGGCATGCCGTACTCTATAGGCGATTAAGGGGAGGTGGGAAAATTATCCCAGGGAGCTGTGGTAGAGCTTGGCTGGTTGATGACAAACCTGTTTTCTCTCCGTCCTGGACATTGACTAGACTACCCTTCCAACCTCCCTAGCAGTTTCAGACTTTTTAGTTAAGTCACTGAGGCTTTCGCTCATATTTATTTTAGCAGCTAGCAGTTACCTTACCTAATACAATAACCTTCAAGGTTCTATAACAATGTGATATTCTAGGATTCTAAACCAAGGTTCGGTTCTAATTCCTTGTGACTTTCTCATTATTCATGGTTGATTCTTTTAAAATATTTATTTATTTATTTATTTTAGAGAGAGAAGGGAGGGAGATAGAGAGAGAGAGAGGAGAGAGAGAGAGAGAGAGAGAGAGAAACATCACTGTGCAGTTGCTGGGGGGTTATGGCCTGGAACCCAGGCATGTACCCTGGCTGGGAATCGAACCTGGGACACTTTGGTCCCCAGCCCATGCTCAATCCACTGAGCTACGCCAGCCAGGGCTTTTTTTAAAAAAAAATATTTATTTATTTATTTATTTATTTATAGAGAGAGAAGGGAGGGAGATAGAGAGAGAATATGATTAATTCTTATGTCTTTCTCTCCTTCTGGGTTTCAACAGCATTTCCATTTCCTCCCCTTTTATTTTTATAGGGCCTCTGTTTCACTCACAGACAGGAAAATGCTAATGTGGGTTTAGCTTTCCAGCTCTCCAGCTCAACAGCAAGCGTGCTTTCTGGGCATGCATTTAGCTTGCTGTGGTTGCCACATGGGACAGGGGATAGGATAGGCTGAGTGCATGGAGCAAAGCCTGGCACAGAAACAAGAGTGCTATAGCCCCAGGATGTGGCAGTAACAGATGGCATTTGACAGAGCAGATTACAGGGCCCGAAGTGGGCATGGGGAGGAATCCACAGGATCACGGTGTTTGCTAAGAGAGTTGTCTGCAGGGAACAGCTGGGCTCTGGTTTCCACAGCACCACTGACGCTGACTTCTGTTTGCCCACACGTCCACTCACTGCGGAAGCTGGGTACGCAAGCGCTGACAGGCTCTAACATTCCTCCCGGTGTTTCCAAATGGGTCCCTAATACACTTCGCAACCTTTAAGTAATTAATAGAAGCAGAACTTTGGAGAAGGGCTTAATAAAATCTGTTTTTAATGGAAACTAATTATTGATAAACCAAGGGAATCAACTCTAATTAGCATAAACCTCTTCCTGAGAAAGTGGCTGCTAGTTTTATAATGTTTCGAAGAAAAAAATTACTTTAAAGTATATCTTTCTGAAAATTTCTGTTTTTGTTTTAAAACCTTTAAAAATCATCATCATCATCATTTTTAGAATCTGAATAAAGGTTAGAATTCTGGTTAAAGAGATTGAAACTCTTGACCAATACTCTGATTATTTTTCATAATGTACAGGGTCTCTGGCTGAAGTAAACCCTACTTAAGTGTGGTTGGTAGGGTAATAATATGGGTGCAATAATTTATAGTTTTAACTTGTACATTTCACCTAATATGCCATATGGTGGGCTTGAGTGTAATATTATGTTGCAGAATTACACGCTTATGATTTTGTAGTAAAAGAGTTTGTAATAAAAAAGGGGCATTATTTGTGCCAGGCCCTGTTTATGATAAAGTGCGAATGAGTCTGATCATCCTCTCATCTGGGTAGAGGTAGTGTGCATGTGTGTATGTGTGTGGGAGAGAGAGAGGGAGAGAGGGAGAGAGATATTTTCATCAAAGACTTTCAAATATAACCATTTTATACATAATATTTGTCAGTTACTGTTGACCCCAATGAATGTGTGATCATATTCCAATACACAAATACGAACACTGAAGTGCTTTATCTAATTTAAAACTTTGCATTGTTTGAATATATTTATTCACCTGAAGCCTTTTAATAAAGTGCTTTTTATGGAGAATTGGATTCTCCATAACCAGCACTGAAGGGGAGACAATTACCAGCTGTGGCATACAGTATCTGAGGGTTTTTATTCTCTTCTTTTACTCAACTCTTTGATGTTGCATAAGCTATTCACAAATATCGGTTGCTGTTGACATTGAAACCAAGAAATATATTTAGCACAATACACCAGAGGTTGAAAAATAAAGTTTTAATTAACCTTCAGGGAATTTTCTAAGATCATAGGTTTAAGAAAAAAAAATTAGAGGCAGGAAGTTACCTGACAAAGGTAACATGCATTTCCCTCTGACTTTTGGATGTGACCACAGGCAGAAATGATCCCTGACCCATTTAAGGCAGTAGATTATCAGAGAAAAATTTTGTTTGCATACTTTGAATGACCCAATACAATGACCCTGCCCTGCTGAAAAGAACACTAACATCCAATAAATGTGTTACTATGATTACTTTGAAATTTCAAAGCCCACCAGCCCTAGGCTAAGTTGCGAGAAGTGTGCTCTGTTCCCTCCTTCCTTTTGGCATCTCTTCCCTCAGAGAACCCTCCTCCCTGCCCCAGGACCTGGTCCCCTCCTGCCGCTTCCTCCTTTTCAAGGGTTTGAGGAGCCCAGTCCTTGCAGGTAGCCTGTCTTCTCCCACCTCCCATCACCTGGGTCCAGCTTACCCATCAGGATCCCCATCCCTTGCTCTCACTTTCCAACATCTCTATGTTCCAGACATGATGCCATGTGTTACATTTAATCCCTAAGATCATACTCTACAGTAGGCATTCATATTCCTACTGTATAACAAGGAAGCTGAGGTGGGAGAGGCCAGTGGCTCGCCCAAGCATTGCATACATGGAAGAAGCCAGTCCTTTCCATGTGTTCTCTTTTCTTAAGGGAGGTTTCCTGGATATAACAACTGCTACTCTCCTCTACTCCTCCTCGTGAATACTCCGTCACTTAGACTTAGTTGGCCACCATTCAGCGGGCTGTGTGTTCTTCCTTTGGACTACCCAGTCCCACAGCCAGTCAGCTCAGGCTCTGCATTTTCTTCCCTTCACTCTCTTCACCACCCTCTTCAATCTACTCTCTCTAACTAACACTTCCAAGACTCATTGTTCTCAAATACATCACTGTGTGGCTCTCAGGCTGGACCTGCAGGGCCAGGCCACTTGGTTGGAGATGCTGGAGTAGGGATGGGCAGCTGGACAGCCTGAAGGAGTAGGTCTCCATGATCATGCTTCTTGTGCCCTCCCCAACCTGTCTCTTTTTCTCCTCCCCTCTCCTTCACCTCTCTCTCCTCCTCACCTTCTGAGATCATCAGATGGAACAGGAATGAAGCAGCAGTAGTGTCTGTTCTCTCCTGGTCCAGCTCCCCTTCTCCTGCTTTAGCATGCATCCCCCTTACCACCACCACCACCACCTGGCCCCAACCACATCATCTAGACTCCTCTGCCTGCCTCTGTCAGTCAGGGTCCAATAGGGAAACAGAAATCACACAGTAAGTTGCACTTGGGAAGTTTAATATAAAGATTTATTGATTCTAACAAGGGAGTAACTATAAAGAGGTAAAGGAATTCTAAAGAATATTCTAAGGCTGATGAACAGCACCCATGGAAGGGCAAGCTTGGAAGGGGCCCCTCTCCTAGGCGGGAGTTCAGACAGTACTGGGGAGGCTGTGATCACAGCCTGCTGAGTGGCAGATATTCTCTGCGTGTTCACAGATGCTGGGCAGGGAGGGGACGGGCACCTGGAGTGGAGCTGCACTGAGGCTGGCCAGGGAGTGCACAGAGGGCAGTGGGTGTCAGGGCCCTGCTCTCCAGCAAGGTAGGATAAGGACTGAGGTACTCGGGGTCTGCATCAGAAGCACCATGGTCATGGTCACCATCAACAATGAGCTTGAGCACTGTGTGCTCTGGGTAGGAAGCTGGGGAGAGCCACTGGGAGAGATGCAGCCCAAGGCAGAGAGAAGACAGCAGCACACCAGAACTGGGAAGAGGAATGCCTCCTCCGTGTGGACCCACAGCTTTCTGCTGACAAAGCTTAATATTGCATTTGCTGCAAAGGAGAAATGCTTAAACCTCCCTTATCCCAGAGCAGGTGAAGAAACAGGACTTTGCGGCTGAAAGGCAAGAGGGTAATGGAGCAGCCCTGGCCTTGGACTGCTCCCCTGGTCTGGCTCACACCACTTCTCTGGTTCCGTTTCCCAGCACACCCTCTGGCCTATCAGCTGGGCTGCCTAGTTGTCTCCATGTAGGCTCTGCTGGGTGGTGAGTGAGTGTTCCTTCTCTCTTCAAATGCTACCCATTCTGTAGGCCTGGCTCAAGGCCAGGCAGGTGTCCATGACCTGCCTCCTACCTATTCTCCTATTGCAGTGCAGCCACCATCATCACATCTAATTCTGTGATTTCACAGTTGTCTCCGTAGTAAGACTGTGAGTTCTTTGGGAACAAGGACAGTTTTTCTTTCACCTCTCCTGTGGTGCCTGAAGTAATGCCTTGCCCTCATCGGCCCCCAACAGATACTCTGATGTGAGTGATTGATGACCTGCAGAGCTAGTTTGAGAAATGCTTGGAAGTCTCTTGAGAAAAATTCAGTGACTACACCTTTTTCACTTGTACCCAAGACAGTCTGAGTGATCACAAGAGATTGAGAGCCTCCTTAACATGTCGCACTACATATTTCCCTCTGGTGGTAGGAAATAGAGTTATTGCAATAGCACCAATTAGTGCATGTAACTCCCTCCCTTAATTCTGTGTGCTGGGTGAAGGAGATGTAAAAATGTCAGGCTAATGAAAATGATTTTGTCTACTCTGACCTGAGTCTCTTTGTCACTATTTAAAAACAGAGTTGCTTTTATAACAGGCTTATTTCTTGAGATGAAATACTGGAGATCATAAAGTGGAGAAAGAATGACCTGAGCGCTTTATAAGGGACAGTTTATTGGATCAATGCCACTTCGTCTTATTACCCTGGGTTTTCCCCAATGGCCTGTAAGTGATTCTTGAATCACTGTGATCTCAGCCTCAGTAGTCAGGCCCAAGATATATTAAAAGCTTTGGTCTGTGCAATGAGTCACTTGTTTATCAAGTAAGGCTCTGCTACCTGCTCTGCTGGCATTTCTAGGCAGCGTTTATAAGTTATCAATTTCCTTTTTTATCTGAATGAGGTTTTTCATTAGACTTTGCTGATTTTCTCTTTTGTATTTCCTTAGCATTAAAAAATTGGTATGTATGTGTAAATATCTCACGTCACTCTGTATTAAAATTGTTTGTTAACTCCTTGTCATTCTGGAATGTGCCATCTTTAACTATTAGCTCCAGGATCTGAACCAGTGACGTATACATAGTAAAGACTCAGTAAATATTACTTGAACAAATGGATGGTAGAATGACAAAGCAGTCATGGTTCTTCTGATGAAAAACACAATAACCCAATTTAACCTCTTTTAAACATAAAAGAAAATTTACTGGCTCATGTAGTTGGGAAGATCAAAGGGCACTGTGTCTAGCTTCAGACAGGACGGCATTTAGGGAGTCAGACTCTATCATCAGGGCTCTATCTTTCTCTCTTTGCTGTATCTTGTTTTTTCCATCACCCACATTTGCTTTATTCTTATAAAAGATCTCTCCACTTGGCATAAATGAATAAATGAATGAATGAATGAATGAAGTCAGTGAAGGCTGTAGCCCAGAGTTTCTTAATGTGGGTGCTCTTGATACTTTGGAATGGATAATTCTTTGTTGTGTGGCACTGCCCTGTGCGCTATAGGACAGTCAGCATCCCTGGCTTCCAGGTGTCAAATGCTATCAGGGCTTCCATACACTGGGATTACTAACTATGCGTTCACACTTGCAAATGTCCCTTAGGGACACAGTATAGCCTCTGGTTGAGAGCCACAATTCTAGGCTTACTTTGATCATAGAGAAAACAGCCTAATTCTCTGTCACCTAGTCTTCATATCAGTTTTTGGAAATGATTCTGATTGGCTGTGCTTGGATTGTGTTTCTACCCCTGGACCAATCATAGTATTCCATGAGTTTGAGAGTTTGGCATAGTCTGATTGGCCAATGTATTAGTTACCTATTGCTGCATAGCAAATTACTCTGAAACTTAGCACTTTAAAACATTCATTACCTCAAATAATTTCTGTGGGACAAATATCTGGAAGCTGTTACATTGGGTGGTTTGGACTCAGGGTTTCTTAGAGGTTGCAGTCAAGCTTTGACCAGGGTGGCAATCTTCTCACGGCTCACCTGGGGTTGGAGGACTCCCTTCAAAGCTTACCCATGTGGATGCTTGCATGTCTCAATTTCTCTCTGGTTGTTAGGCATCTCACCATGTGGCCTCTCTGTAGGCCTACCAGAGTGTCCCTTCTGCATGGGAGCCGGCTTCCTGCAGAGTGACTAGTCCAAGAAAGAAAGAAGAGAGGGCAGGAGAGAAGAGAATAGAAAAGTGAAGAGAACCCTATGTGGAAGCCACCTTCTTTTACAACCTAATATTGGAATGACATATTGTCAATTTTGTTGTATTCTATTGGTCACAAAGACCAGCTCTGGTACATGTTGGGCACGTGCTACCCAAGGTGTGAGCACAAGGGGGCAGGATGGTTGGGTGCCATTTTGGAAGAGGCCTCCCTCAGATCCCCAGGGTACAGACCTTTCTTGTTCCTGTGCATGGAAGGCAAGATTACTGGAATGACAGCTCTGGGAAATCAGGGGGTTGGGGGTGAGGGAAGGCTTTTCCTAAAAGGAAGTCATAAAGTTTAAACAAAAAATAAATGTATGACATGAATATCTAAATTCACTTTGTCTCCAACTCACTCAAGGTAGTGAAGGGGAAGGTCTAGTGAAAAGAATGCTATGAATTATTTCTTTCTACCTGTGGAACATCCTTTGTCCCTTGAGAATCTTTTCCAACTGTGGACTCATGTTCCTAGTCAGCATTTGTCTGTGGAAAGACATTCATAAGCAATTCAACTGCTGATTTATAAGTAGGTTTTGTAGATCTTGGGAGCAGACCAGTGTTTGAGTGTGTGTCTCATATAAATTGCTTTGACAGCTGCTTACTTTCCAAAGTTTTCCTTTTGGGGGAGGTTATGCTTTTTTAATGTTTCTGATTGCCAGCAGAAAGAAAACACCAGGTATATCCTAGTATGTTTCCACCAGAAAGAGGAAGGGTGCAGGACTGGAGCAGCCCTGGGCATAGGACACAGCTGAACCCACAAGATATGAGACAGTTATTCAAAAGCAGGTATTTTGAATATCTGTGCATTCAGATGGATTTTCTGTAATTATGTTTCCCAGAGACTATGTGGAGTAAGTAAGTGCTGTTTTCTCATTAGGGATTAATGGCATACAGAGGCAAGATGATTTTTGAGACTTCTGTCTTCAAAGTACTGCCAGTAGTGAGCGATCCTGGCACCCCTCTGCTCTCAGTAATGAGAACCACTGTTTGTCTCCCACTGCCTACCAGTACGAAGGCTGCCAGGTATCACATACCCAGCTACCTAGATAGTTGATTTAAGACTTGACTTCTTTGGACCCTTCCTCCAAAGCTCTTGGAAAGTAATAACAATGTAGAAAACAAGGGACTCAGGAGATGGATTGAAAAGAAGTGCTAGGGTTTAATCACACAAATGGAGAAACTGCATTTCCTTTACTCTCTCAACTAATAAAGACAAAGATGCTGAGTGTGAGACCACAGGTTACCCAAGTCCAGCTTCACACAAATCTTGCACGTCAAACTGGGCGCCAGTCAGCAGTGAAGATCCCATGCAGCACGAGAGATGTCTGTCTGTGACTGGGGGCGGCTGGGCAGGCCACCACGCCGAGAGCGGGATCTGTCAGGTCTGGGGTGGAGTTCCCAGGACTGGGTGTGCCATGCAGCACGGCAAAGGGGGCAGATTCACACACTGGCCTTGGCAACTGGTCTTCAAAAACGATTAGACATTTGAAAATGACATTTCCCCATATTTACTTTGTCCCTGACAATTCCCACTGCTTTAATTTTCTGGGTAGCTGAGCAGAGGAGAGGAGAGAAGGTAGAGGAAAACACCATCATGAATGAATACGCAGCACTCTCCTGCCAGTCGCAGAGCAGACTGAAAGGGAGGGAAAGAAGACGCCACACATAGTAAATTGGTTGTCTTATGTTGTGTCTCACTGGGCTTGATGTTTTTGATTTACGTTTGTAGTACCCAGAATATTGGGCAGAACATTACCTATGGCTAGCTGGAGTCGCAGGATAGGTGTCCTTCCCAAGGGCAACTGGGAGGAGTGGGGGTTAGGGCTGGGATCATCGCTGGAGACATGGATGGGGTATCACTTGCCCGTATCTGAGTCCTTTTTCCTCCCTCTACTTAGGCTGTGGCTGTTCTGCTTGACCCTGTTCCTCACCCATTCCTGGGCCCCTGAGCGGCCGGTTGGCCGGGCTCGCATAGAAAGGAGCTGATGGCTGCATTCAGGCCAGCCACGGAGGCAGATGGTTAACAACAACAACAACAACAAAAGTTAGCATCTGACTCTGGGCTTAGACAGTCCTGGGTTTGAATTCTACAAGCTGTATGAGCTTGAACAAGTTACTTAATCTTTCTGAGCTTCTGTTTTATTATGGGAACAGCGGAGATAATTATAGTTTAGGCCATGAGGCTGTAGTGAAGATCAAGTCAGAAAATGCAGAGCCTGGCATGACTCGAGAGGATCACTCTTCTGGTCTGCAGTGCGGGCCCTCCTCACAGGTGTGTCACCTTCCCAGTCCCGTACCTCCGTCTGGAGTACAGAACAGGAGAGCTGGAGGGACCTTACTGCTTACAGGGTTCCCTTCCCTCCTTGGCTCTTGGGGTCAAAACTCAGTGTTATTGTTCAATCAGTCCATGGTTTTTCCTTTGGGGGAGTTTGTAGTGGTCCACAAGGTTTATGTCAGGGAGGGGAACCTCCAACACAGGCCTTGGAATTATGAGATCCCTGCAGTTTTACTAGAAGGAGCAGGTCCTGAGGAACTACTGCATGATCTTTCTTGAGAAAGTTTGCCTCAGTAAAGCTTTATGAGGCTGCAGACAGACACTTTATCGTATCATCCGACCTGGTTTTTGTTAAACGGAGGAAGGTAGTTATTGTGAAACGCAGCCTGTGGGGTGTAAATAAAATAGTCTGTGCTTAATAAGCCTTTCATTTGTTTGCTTAATCTCCTGCTAGGTGTTTTCATTTTCTTTTTTTTTAATGGAAAATTATTTTATGTATTTTTTTTCACTGTAAGATCTAAAAAAATATTCTCGGATATTCGGTCCTCCCTAAAGCTCTGCTTCAATCACAGCAAAGTGGGGCAGGCACACTGTAGAATCCAGGCAGGATAACACAGGACCAGGGTGGAGCCCCCGCCTGGGCATCTCACTGGCTGGAGCTGCACACAGTGTGGTGGGCTTTGCCCTGCACCGCAAAACATTGGCATTCAGTGTTTGATGCACAGAACTTTATGCCAAGTGCCAGCACACTGGTGCCTGAGTCCAGTCCTGGCCCACGAAACTGGCCTGGTGGTCCCTGTGGTACTGGGGGTGCAGCTGCGGGCCAGGTGTGTCAGGTGTGTGGGAACAGAGACCAGCCACACAACACTCAGGGCAGAGCGCAGGCTGAAAGGCAAACAGGAAACAGGTCCCTGACAGCTGGAGTGAGGAGCGGTGAGCTGTGGGCTGGGAACTCACTCTTTCCTGAGTGCCAAGAGTCAACAAAAATCTCTTCAATGAGGTGTTTTGGAAAGCTCTTCAAATAAACTATTCATCATTGAACTAGGGGAAAAAACAGAGGGTGGGGAAGTGGAGAAATGGAGGAATCAGAACTACACAGTAGCCCACAGCCCATTTGTACAGCCTTCCTCTCTGAATGCTTTAGGGCGAGAGCTCACCTTCTGCCTCACCCAGAGCCCGGTGTAGCCGGGCACCAGAGCAGTGCAGAGAGAGAGCCAGGGCTGTTGGAGAGACAGTGCCACCCTGGGCCTTCAGAGGGCGCTCTTAAAGCCCAGCCTTCCAGACCCTACTCAGGTGTGGGCTCCAGCTTGGGGCCCGCCTCAGGGATGACTTTGATAATGTCATGCCTCAGCGTCTTTTGTTTGCTTGCTTTTGCAGCCAGGACAAAGCCTAGCCATTGCTTTGGCCTTTCAGCTTCTGAAACATTTTCCTTCACCTCTTCTTTCAGACTGTGTCTAAATGACATGGCGAAATGAAACTGGAGCAGTCAGATCTACCGCCCTCTCTAAGGTTTGCAAATGAATGACAGTGGCGGTGGCTTCCCTCTCCCGCCCGCATATTTAACTCAGGCATCAGTGAGCTCACCCCTCAGGACTGGTGCAGTGGCAACCTCACTCTAATAACTTCCCAGGCAGAGGCAGAAGTGACAACCAGGCCTGAACCATTAGATCACTGCCCACCCCTTCCTGGGACAGACAGCCTCTGGCAGGTTCCCACCACATCTGATGCACCCAGGGCTGATCCTGGCCCGCAGTCTGCGAGAATGTGGCCCTCCTGCCTGTCCAGCCTCTGTCCCACACCACCCCCATGCAGCCTATGTTCCAGGAAACAGACCACTCTTTCCTTAAGATTCTCTGCACCTTCCCACTTCTGTGCTTCTTTCACTGAAGGCACTGCCTTCACTGGGATGCCCTTCCCCCACCTCTACCTGTTGCAACCACAGGGGGCAGAGTGCAAATGCTATTTCCCGCTGAAGCCTTCTGTGACTTCTAGAGCCAGAAGTGATCCTGGGCTTCATCACCACTGTTGAACTGTTATCTCCTGTCTACCTCAGACAATGCTTAATCTCCTCAGCCCCCATCTCTGGTATGGGCCTTCAGCTTTCTAGACCCATTTTTTTTGTAAAGAAACTTGCTTTTTTTTTTAAGATTTTATTTATTTATTTTTAGGGAGGGAATGGAGGGAGGGAGAGAGAGAGAGAGAGAGAGAGAAACATTAATGTTTGGTTGCTGGGGGTTATGGCCTGCAACCCAGGCATGTACCCTGGCTGGGAATCGAACCTGGGACACTTTGGTTCCCAGCCTGCGCTCAATCCACTGAGCTACACCAGCCAGGGTTCTAGACCCATTTTTGCTCCACAAACATCTACTGAAGTTCTTTGAGTTTCAACTACTATATGAGGTCCTGGCGGCCTGAGAAGGAATGACAGATTAAACATGCCTTTGAGGACATAAAAAAGCCAGTGGAGGACAGGTAGGTACACACCCAATTGCAATGAATTGTGCTGAGGCACAGGAACTGGGTTCTGGGAATACACGGGGCAGGGCAGGGCCCAGAGCTGCTGATGTGTTGGTGTGCCCAAAGAACGAGTCTCTGAGTGGCTGGAAGAAGGGCCCATGCAGGGGCACGTTTGAAAAAGAAACAGGGAAACCATATTTTTGATGGTTAATTTATATGTCATTTTGGCTGGAAAACACTGTACCTAGATATTTGATCAAATATTATTCTAGATTTTTTTGGTAGAAGTTTGTTTTAGATGAGATTAACATTTAAATCAGTGGACGTGTAAAGCAGATTACCCTTCATAATGTGGGTGGCCTTCATCCAACCAGTTGAAGGTTCTAAGAGAAAAAAGACTGACCTTCCCGAGGAAGAGGGAATTCTGCCAGCAGGCTGTGCTTGGATTCCAGACACGGTGACGGTTCTTCGCTGGGTCTCCAGCCTGCAGGTTTTGAACTTGCCAGCCTCCACAATCACAAGAGCCTCTATCTTAAAATAAATCTGTCTCCTCCAGAGATAGATTTAGATAGACATAGATGATAGATTATGACATAAAGTTCTCATCTAATGTTGTCGGTAGGTTCTTGGAAACTGTGACTAACTGAAATGACATATAACAGAACCAATTTTACCACAGGTAATTGATGTAAACAAGAGTTGAGTTCCTATGGCTTATTTCTGGTCTCAAAAACATCTATGTAAAGTCTTTCTATGTAAAGACTCAAAACACTTCTAAGATTAAGCATTAAAGTAAAAGTGAGATACACATACACTTAAGAAAGATTGTCCTGACTGGGTGGCTCAGCTGGCTGGAATGTCATCCCGAACACCAGAAGGTTCTGCGTTCCATCCTGGTCAGGGCATGCTCCTGGGTTGCAGGTTCAGTCACCGATGGGTGCATGTAAGAGAGGCAACTGATCGATGTTTCTCTCTCACATCATTTTTTCTCTCCCTCCCTTTCTCTCTCTAAAAACATCAATAAAACATATCCTTGGAGAAGATTTTAAAAATGAAAGAAAGATGAATAAAAACGAATAGGATAACTATTTTCCAGCTCAGGGGTGTGAGTGCTAGAGCCTACCCCACAGTTCAGGGTGCAGGGAGGAGCCCAACTGTGGACAGGTGTAGAGGACAAACTGTTTCATGATCTGACCACTGTCTGTCTGGCCAGCTGGACCCAGGCCAGAACGGAGATTGCTTACTCCGGCCTCCCCTTAGAGACTGTCTGATCACAACCCATACTCATTATGATGTAAGTGAGCACCCTCTCCTGCCTCCCACTGCGTGCTGGCTCCTGCAACAGGCCTCTGTCCTGACAGGGTCAAGCATGTGAAGTAATTTCCCATACCTGGCAGCATTCTTGCACTAGTGCTTGTGACTGTTCCTGCCCCGCCCCTGGCCCCCATTTTTACCCTATATAATTCTTTAGTGTCTATCAAGCACTGTGGAGAATATTCACATCATCTTGCAGTTGCCCAAGACCAGCTTCTTATGTAAGTTTTCCTTAATAAACTCTGTTAGTTGCCAGACTGGAGTGGCCAGCCTCTTTCTTTGGTCCTTCCTTGCCCCGAGGTAGATTTTTAGTCTCTGGGCTTTCCCCTGGGTCTGTGTGTCACTCACACACACCCACAACACTCACATGGGCACGATTTAGACACACTAATGTGCCTAAGGGATGTGGGAGGAGCCCCACACAGACATGGGGAAATCGTGGAAACATCAGTTCTGTTTCTCTGGAAAGCCCTGGCTGATACAATATTGATCCTAGATTACAGAGGAAGTTGTGGATCCAGCTATTCTAAAGACAGTAGAAAAGCATCCAAAGTCATTAAGTAGTGGAGTGATGGGTCTGAGCTGTATTTAATAAAGGCTTCTTTATTAAAAGGAGTAGGTTCTAGCCCTGGCCCAGTTGCAGCTACTAATTTTGGGTACCCAGCCACCTCAGGGTGCCTGTCCCCTCCCTGGTAACAGTGGCGTCCTGGCCCATCAGCCATCAGTAAGGCTTTCTTGTCCCATGATCTGCAGCATTTGGAAAGCTGGTCCTTTCTTCCCATTCCCGCAGACTCGGATTGGACATTCATCATCAGAAGCTGCAGAGACTGTCCTGCTGCACCTCTCCTGCCCCTCCCATGTGGCGGAAGGGTCTACTTTGCCCTGCCTGCTCCAGGAAACAAGTTATTGCTTTCTGGAAGCTAAGTGAAGAAAGTAGCATGTGGATTGGGAGTGACCTAGGCAGAGCGGCTGTCTGGGGCTGAGCCTGGAATCACAGACACGGCCACACAGGACCTGCTGAATCCTGTGTACTCATTGATAGACATTGAAAAGTGAGTGGCCCTCCACAGGGTGAGGTGGGAAGAGCCAGCTTAAGGCTTATGAACTCCTGACTTTAGGACTGCCCTGTCTGGGCGAGTGAGGGACTGGTAAGCAGGGCCAAAAAGTGCCCAGCTCTGGGGAGTGGATCTGGACTACAAGGGCGGGCAGTGCTCCCACTTGAGGCAGGTGGATCTCACCAGAGCCCAGAAGGTCACCACATCACCATCTGGCGGATCACACCACACTGGTCATGCGGCTGAGGATGCTGGTTTTTCCTGTTGCCGTCTGATCAGGCTTGGGTGCTGGAGGAGTCCAGCAGTGGACGTGGCTGTGGGTGGCTGGAGAAGGTAAAGGCAGGGGGAATGAGGCAGGGCTGACAGTTGTCCTGGTATCCTGAAGACTTTCTTAAATTAGCAGTGGCAGAGGAAACAGGGGAGAAGAACCAGAAAGTCATCAGTCAGACTTTTCTATGCCATCTGTGACGGGAAGCAGAGAGCTGCCAAGGAAGACCATGTGCTACGGCTAATTGGTAGAACTTGAAAACAGAAGTAACATGCCACTCCACTAAGTTGAGAAGTTTTTCTTTTCTTTTTTCCTCTCCCTTCAGCCCTCCAGCCCTCCCTCCCTCTCTCCCTTCCTCCCTTCCTTCCTTCCTTCCCCCTTTCTTTATTTTCAAAACACAAAGCTGGCTCTATGGAGCTTCAGAGTAATGGTAATACTAAGAAAATACAGATGTAAAGATCTGAGAAGCATGTAAGCTCCTGAGCCAAGATTAAATGGCATCATACTTGCTGATCTAGTGTAAGGAGGTGCTAGCTGTGAGTGTAAAGAGAAGAGGGGTAGAGAGAGAAAGAGAGAAAGAGACATTGATATGAAAGAGAAACATCCATTGGTTGCCTTGAAGTACACACCCTGACCAGGGATGGATTGCACAATTGAGTATGTGCTCTGCCCAGGGATCAGACCCATGACATTTCGGTCTATGGGACAAGACTCCAAACAACTGAGAAATACTGGCCAGGGCAGAGTTTTATTTTTTAAAATCTTGCTACAAGTTGAATTCTTAATTCATAACACCATTTGAGGGGTATGGTTTTTCAGAGAAAATAATCACAATTGGGTATTGGCATGCCTCAATTTCTCACTTCTTTCTATTACTCAGGATGAGAAATAGTTTGCCCATGGGGCCTATGCTATCATGTCAAGCATCACTAGGCACCTGGTGAGCACTCTGTGTCTTGGAAAAAGTAAGGAGTTGAGCCTCAGAAGCTTTTAGCTTTATTTAGATACCTCAGAAGCCTCATAGGGGCTTGCATTTCTTAGGGGTGGAGCATTCCATTGTTCTGCAAGCGGATGAAGGACACAGGGCTCTGAGGAGCTGTGTAACTTGAACTAACTTGACAGCCAATGGTTTGGAGAACCAGCATCTCATTAGGCTTGTATGCTTGGAAAACCAGTTCTCTTTCTGCCGCATCATCTTCTTCCCACTGCCTCTTCACAATTACTAAGGGATCAATGGATCTTACAGTCAACAGATAGTAACAGAGTGACCTAAATGCTTGCTATGGGCATGAGGGTGGGTGGGGGCAGCATGGAAGTGGAGAAAATTGACCCTGATTTGCTTTAGCCAATCTCTTATGCCTCTAGCCTTGACCTCTATGTCTGCAGAAATCTCTGCCCTACGCCGGCACCCAGGTGATGTTATGCACAGGTGCAGAGAACTGGTTCAGGCACGGCATTGCCTGAACACAGCAGTGTACCTTTAAGTGCAGAGAAGCCTACACTGTTTTTTCTCTCCTGGGGCCTATAGCCTGGCAGCCCAGCCCAACGCTCCCTCCTACACCACCTCCAGCAGTGAAACTTCATCTTGCTCTTTCAATAGCACCCTTAACAGAGTGACCCACCCAAGCTTGAACTTGGAGCTTGTTACTATGGATGGGAAGGGTCATAACGTGGTCCCAGCTGCCTGGTTCTGGGTTTTTTTTTCCTACCAGCTTGACACTCAGTGGGGCATCTTCAAAAGGTCTCCTCACAGTTGGCAGGACCATGGTTGAAAAGACTACTTTGCTCTTTCTCTAGCTGAATTGATCACTTTTAAATTTCAAGCTAGTTCTCTTCCTATTGAGGTATCAAATCAGTAATTGAAATCCATTTTGGCTACATAGACTCTTGACTTTAACATTAACAAACTCTTGACTTTAAACATTAACGAAGAACACTGTTTTCTATGACACAAAGACATGAACCAATAATGTGTTTCTCCTTGTGAAATGGAGTAAATCCTAGTCTGAGAGTCAGAAGACCTAGATTTGAGTTCTAGCTGCTTGCACTTGGATGGTTCCTATAACTTGGTTACCCTCAGTTCTTCATGTGCATAATGGGGGTTCTTGGTGTAACCTCCATGCAGGGCAGCTGTGAGAATCAGAATGCGATTGTGTACATGAGAGGACTCTGCACTCTAAAAGTTTAGGCAGATGTCAGACATCGAGGGTTAAAAAATATTCTGAGTGCTTCCTCCTCCAGGATCCACAGGCTCAGAGCTGAGCTCTCACGTTGGTGGCGAGAACGCCTGGGTTGTGAACTACACAAAGCCCCAGTGTGGTCTGGAAATTTTTATACTCTCACTGCTTCACCTCCGTGAGAATCAGCAACAAGGGCCTACAAACCAAGAGAATCATGTTTCACTTCAAATGATCTAAACTTGCAGGGACGTCCAACCTTTTGGTGTCCTTGGGCCACACTGGAAAAAGAGTTGTCTTAAGGCACACATTAATTGCATTGTGACATGTAATCATAAAAAAAATCTCATGCTGTTTTAAGTAAATTTATGATTTTGTGTTGGGCCACATTCACAGCCATCTTGGGCTACATGGGGCCCATGGGCCACAGGTTGGACACCCCTGGAAGGTAGGAGAAAAACGGTTGCATCTTAACATTATTTCCTTCTTTCCTTCCTTCCTTCCTTCCTTCCTTCCTTCCTTCCTTCCTTCCTTCCTTCCTCCCTCCCTCCCTCCCTCCCTCCCTCCCTCCCTTCCTTCCTTCCTTCCTTCCTTCCCACCCTCCCTCTGTTCCTTCCTTCCTTTCTCCCTTCCCTTCTTCCTTCTCTCCAACTTTCACTGACCACCAGTTAGGTCATGTCAAAGACTCAGGATATACAATTGATTAGGTCACATCAATTCTGCTCTTTGGTCGTTTACTGTAGGGAGAGAGATAAATGAGTAAACGGAGAAGTAAAATAATACACGGGCAAGTGCTGTAAACTAATCAAGCAGCCTCCTCCCTCCTTCCCTCCCTCCCTCCCTTCCCTTCTTTCTTCTCTTTTTCCCTCCCTCCTTCTTACCCTTCCTTCTTTCCATTCCTTCATTCTTGGCATACAACAGGGTGCTCCAGGGGAGCCTAGAGTCCCTTTTCTTTATTCTTAGAAGCACTAATATAGGAAGGATCTGCTTTTTCTGAAGCTGACTATATAGTGTTTGATTTTCTCTAAAGATAGAAGACAGATTTCTTTGTTTATTGCAGAATAACACTTAAATGGACATTTTGGTTATGAAACTTGCAAATCCTAGATCATCTGCTGGAATAGAATGGTTAAGACAACAAGAATCTAAATGTTTTGCATAAATGTCTTTACTGAGGGCAGCATTGCAAATTTCAGATGACGATTTTCCTCTAACAACAACTTTTTTCTCCTTCTCTGGGATCCTCAGAAAAGACCTTCCTGGATGCCAAGTTGTTTCTTCGGGAGCTGGGCTGGGCTCTTCATCACCAGCACAGAGCAGGGTCTCATGAGGGCAGTGCCTGGCACACACTGTGAGGAAGGCTTGGCCCCTGAGCTCCAAGAACAGCCAAACCTTTTGTTATCCCTGAGCCTTCTCCAAAGCCTTGTCAATCATTGCAGTCTGTATTTAAGAGAGATCCAGGGTTCGAGCTTGGACAAAGTGGTTCTAGAAATGAGAGAAGTCCCAGGAAGCTGCTGTCTACCCCATCATACAGTGACTGGATGTGGGCTGGAGGAGCAGACAAGAGCTGGATGGAGGACAAGGCAACCTTCACAGTGAGGGCACCATCCCTTGGGGAGTAGCAGAGTACAGGGCTTGGACCAGTGTTTCCAGGGCATTGCTGAGCATGCCACTTCTATAGGATAAAGGGTTGGGGCGCCTGGGTGTCAGGCAAATACACCTAGCAGTTTTTCACCTGCTATGTGCCTAACATGCCATCCTAGAATCACTGGCTGAAATTCTTTGCTAAAGGAAACAAAGAACATCAGCCTACACTTGCTCCCCAGGGAGATGGCCAGCATCCTTTAAGAGCAGGGCAGGAGCGGACCCTGAAGTCAGCCTCACAGCTGTGGGTGAACTTGAGCTGGGCTTTCCACAAGGCACCACCCCCTGATTGTCCATTCCTCACGCACATCCTATTTTATAGTTTCCTATTTTATAGTTATGGGGGTGGGGGGCAAAAATAGGTTTACAGAGTTTATTCTTGTATTATTTATGAATTATTATATCATTTATGTAAACCTACTTTTGCCCACCCGTCTACTCTGCTTATGCTCTGATTTTCTTTTTCTCAACCAGGCTGAACCTCTCTGAAGGCATCCTTCCGTTCACGGGGTTTCCATAAATACCTGCGGAAAAACAGCTGGTGCCTAAGGTCTAGAGCTCCTTTTCCATAAAGCCTGTAGGAGGCACAACAGAACCAGAGCTTAGGAACGCAACATCATAAAGCCCGAGGATGCTGGGTCTACTTGCCCGGAATAGCCTGCACCTCACCAGGTCTAACCTCCTGAGAATCCACCTGTTCCTCAGTTTTCTAAAGACTACTAGGTCTGCACTGGGGAAGAACCTGAAAGGAAAGAAGGTAATACTCAGGAGTGCAAAAAGGGTCTCCCATTGGCAAAAACTGTCCCTTGCTGTAAAGGTCACACTAGTGGGAAAAAAACATACTGTAGTTAAGTTCACCAGCTTTGGACTCAGATGGATCTGGTTGAATCCCCAGAGACCACTCACTGGCTGTATGACCTTAAGTCACATATACATAGTTTACTCATTTAATTTTCAAATCAGCCAATGAGGGACCTGTTGTTATTTTTATTAAAAGTAAGAAAAAGGAGACTGAAAGAGGTTCTGGTGGAACCAGCGCGGCACGGTGCATGGCCACATTGGGTCTGTAATAGGTGCTGGCAGTTACTGTTGCCACTGGCGCTGACCCTACACCTCTCCAGGCATAGGTTAGAGGTTTTGCCTCTGAATCGTAATGCTGATGGTGTTGTAAAGAAGGCTTGCATTTGTAGAGCCCTTCAGAATTTACAAAGTACTTTCCATTTGTTATCCTCAGCAGAGCAGCATCTGCTTGAGGAGCTGGCCTGAGAAAGAGGCCTTGGCGACTGATTTTTCTACTTCACAGAAGAGGAGGGTTGTCTGTCCCCTTACAAACTCCCATGCTTCCATATGTGCCGCCCGACAGAGGTGTGGTCTGGTGCACAGCTCTGGGGAGATACCCCGTGTCCCTATGTGTCCTCCATCTTAATGCCTCCCACTGGTCCAGATCCGGAGATTCTGGGAGAGGCAGCGGTGTGGGGGCCCCTGTGAGCATTCGGTATGGACACAAGGAGAGGCTGGACTTAGGCCTCCCAAATGGAGGAACTTTCCCATGAGACCCAGTTCTTTATTTCTGAACCCTAAGTAGTTTATCATTTTGTTGCTGTCTTTATTGCCTTCTGCAGTGGGTTGAATGGTATTCTCCCTTCTCCCCTCACAAAAAAACTCATCAGGTACTCTTTTCAGAAACACATTAAGGATCTCAAGTTTAGATCATCCTGAATTATACAGATTGCCCCTGCATCCAAAGACAAATGTCGTTATAAGAGACAAAAGAAGAGACGGTATGGACACTCAGAGGAGAAAAGCCTATGTGAAGTCAGAGGCAGACATTGGAGGGGTGCAGCCATGAGGCAAGGAGCACATGGGGCCACCAGAAGCTGGACGAGGCAAGGAAAGATTTTATGGCCCCGCTGACCCCTTGATTTGGGACTTGCAGCCTCCAGAACTATGAGAGAATAAATGTCTGTTGTTTTAAGCCATTAAGTTTGTGGTAACTTGTTATGGTAGCCCTAAAAAACTAATACACACACACACACACACACACACACACACAGACACACACACACACCTGCCGAAAAAGAATGAAGAAATGAGGAGAAATGCTGAGGTATGGCTCTTCGTGCGTTCTTGACATTCAGATGATGAACATTCATGTGCGCGGAGAAGTACTGCTGCCACGGCCCGAGGAGCTGAGGGACAGAACAGTGGGAGGCGAGTGCTCTTTCTTTTTTTAATCCTCACCTGAGGATGTGTTTTTTTAAACATTGATTTTAGAAAGAGAGGTGGAGAGAGAGAGGGGGAGACATTGATGTGAGAGAGAAACATTGATTGGTTGCCTCCCATATGTGCCCCTCCCCCACAACACGTACATGTCCCAGCTGGGCATAGAATTAAAACTTAGGCATGTGCCCTGACCAGAAATGGAGCCTGAAACCTTCTCCTGTACAAGATAAAGTGCCAATCATCTCAGCCACCTGGCCAGGGCGCACTCTCTTCTTCTTCTGGTTTTTTTTTTTTTTTTTTTTGCTTACTCTAAAGCATCAGGGAAAGGCTGGTGGATTCATTCAGCTGCTTTAAGCAGTTGTCCCATTTGTATTCCCTCCAAATTCATCGGTTCCTCTCAGTCACAGAAGGGAGTTGCTGAGCACAGCCTGACATTTTCTAGTTCCTGGGTCTGTGCCTGGAATCAACAACCTTCACCAGGCAGGCTGAACAAATCCCCAAGATGTCAGTGTAGAATTCCTTTGACTGCCCAGATGTGGCTTTTCCTTCTCTTCCCCAAAGACAGCACAGCATGTCTCAAGGCTCCGTGTTAACAGATGAACGTTCTCTAAGCAGAATCAGAAATGTGGCTTAGGCAGAAGCCTCAGTGGCTTCAGGGGAGTTCAGACCAGGGTGGTCCTTCTTGCTCCAGATGCAAGTTTGGCAACTTATTTAAAGGTTAGTTAAGTTTATGGGGCAGCTTTGCTTACTGGCCAAAATTTAAGCTTACCTGAAGCCTGAGTGAGTGGTAATCCGCAATGTCAGAAAGCTCCCTCAGCCACATAAGGTCCACCTCCACATGACTGGGATATGTCCCAGTGTAGCTCATGGAACTAGTTCACGGAATGAGGAGACTTGGTGTGGTGGAAGCAGGATGAACTTGATGCTTCCTCACCACCCATCGCCGCTCTTCCCCAGCTCTCCCATGTGTCTGTCTGATCCCACAGCATTCCCTGTCAGTTTTAGTTCTAATGAACAGACTCCCTTTAGAGGTTTAAAAACCCTAGTTGCATGTAATCAGAGCTCGCGTGTCTCCAGGTAAAGCCCGCAGTGGGCGAGTGACGATGGGCCCTGCTTCTTCAGTATTTCCTCAGCTTCTGTCTCACACTCACCTCCCACGTCCTGGGAGGGCTCAGCCTCCGGGGTGAGAAAGAGGAAGAGAGAAGAGGCAGGAGGAGAGTCACACTGCCTGCCTCTGGGAAGGCAGGCACCCAAATGGGAGCCCTGATGTTTGTGAGTTCTTTGGAGATGTCCTTCAGGGGAACCCCCTTTGTGGGCCGTCTGTCCACTGAATGGCTCAGTGGTGCAGTGGTGCAGGTGGTGCCCCTCTGACTGGTCATCTGGATTTTCCCTCTCAGCTTTGTTTCTGAAGGTTTGCCCTTCATAGACTGTTCTTTTGCGCTCACTTTCCTGTTCTAGGCAGACCTGTGGGGAGGGTCCCTTTCAGGGCAGCTCAGGCCTCCAGATCTGCTGGTTTCATTCTGATCCACTGGAAATGCTCACTCACTCATCCAAGCTAGGAAGGCAGGCTGCTCCCAATTGCCCACTTTCTTCCTTTGCTCTCCAGAGAGGGAGCCTCTGGTCAGACTCCCATTTTCAGAATGCCATAGGCAAAGGTCAGACACCAGCCTCCGTGGGGGTCCTTCAGACACCTGGGTCACATCAAATTCTTCACGGAATTCTCTTTGAAGTCCCCTCATCTGTCTTCAGGAAGGGAGAGAGGACCTTCCTCCCTTTTTTGCTGAGGGGAAGAGAACCCAGAGCCCCTCAGACAACCAGAAGTCTTCCCCTCCATTCTTTTTTTTCATCAGTCTTGCTGCACTTGCATGTTCTTCAGGTGATAATAAGCTTTAGGTCAGAAACGTGGTTTCGGGCACACCTCAGGAAGTCCCGCATAGGTGGTGCAACTCCTTTTGTTGAACTTGGATGCACTGGACAGCGTGTTAGTCCCACTCTTGGGCCCTCAGCTGGGGGTTCACTGATTCTGCCTTTAGTGTGTTCTTGTTTCTTTAGTTTCTTCCCCCTAGTCTTCCTTGGGTTGTTCTACAGCCTCTTCTAAGCCCTCCCTGCTGGGTGCCCATGACTTCTTCAGAGCATAGATAACAAACTTCTTGTGGCATAACTGAGTTCTAGTCTTAAGACTTCCTTGAGATTTGCAAACTGGCCATGCCAGGCTTCAGCCAGATGTCAGTGTGTCTGCATTTGCTCTAGCTCCTGAAGACTCCTAGGAGAGAGGGCAGAGATGGCCTCAGATCCACAGAAAGGGAGACAAGGGCAGGAGGCCTGTGGGTGTCTCCACTTCTGTGAGGTCTCTTTCTAATGCTGGTGCCAGGGCCACCTGTGTTCCCCAAGTACATAAAAAAAACTTAGGGGCTGCTCTGTGCAGTGCTTCTCTGGTAGAACCTCCATCTAGCTATACAAGAGAACTTACTGGGGTAATACTGGTTAGGAAAATTATATAGGTTTTAAGTGTATACTTCTATAATACATCATCTGTATATTACATTGTATGTTTATTAGCCAAAGTCCAGTCTCTTTCCGTCACCAGCATATCCCTTTTAACAGGAATATTTTGACCTCAGTCCTTGCTAAACAATGACCTGGAGCTATGATGCGAAGTCTGGTCATATTCTCCCTTTAAGATGAATGGCAGCACCTTGTTCAAGTGAATCCTTTCTGCTTTGCCACACAGGAACATTACATTCAGTCTATCGAGACAGGTGGGAAGGAATGTGGGGACAGTGCGTGGGCAGGAGTCAGAGCCAGGAGAAGAAGAGGAGCCCACCCAGGGAGAAGATGGAACTTGCGTTCCTCTGGGCACCTTGAGTGGTAACGTTTGGTTGGTGTGTATGTAGTGTACGAGTGGGGTGTGGGGAGCAGGGGTGATGTGAAAGATGAGGCTAGAGGACCAAGCAAGAAACAAATTACATGAGGCCTTGTTGGTCAAGCCAATGATTCTGAATTTCATTCTGAAGGCAATGGGAAATATTGCAAGATTTTAAGCAAGGGATTGACGTGATTGACTTTGTGTTTTGAATCCCCTGATTGCAGTGTGAGCATAGGTGGGGTGGGGTGAGATTGGTTGGAAGCTGTTTTGGAAATCTAGGGAGTCATGGACTTCCTGGACTAAGGCCACACTGTGGGCTAAAAGAAGTGGGATGAGGTCCAGAAAGAGCTGGGGATCGGGGAGAATCCGCAGGTGGGGACTCTGCAGGTAGAAGGTAAGGGGCAGGAGGACCTGGCTTGTGGGGCCTTTTCCTAGGGTGGGGTACACAAGAGGGATGTATGTTGTGTGTGGGGGTACAGTTATTTGTGTGGGGTCTCCCACACGGCCCAGGGTGTTTCCGGACACTCCAAGTTCCTCAATAGCTCTGTCTAGTCTAATTCTCTGCCTCAAGCTCTTGTCCTTATTTCACTAGAGAACAGTGTGTTTGTGGAATAATTGTCAAGAATGTCTTTTCCCTGCATTCTCAGCTGGGGACCTATGTATATACACTCACCCCCAGGTGGGGCCCTTACAGTGTTGCAAAGGCAACTTCGCATCTTGGCATGTTCCTTGGGTACAGCATTGCTGTCAGCTGAGCCTTCCATGCACTTTGGAATGAAAAGTAGCTTTTAGTCTCTACATTGGGGCTTCCCACCTTGATTTAGCACTCTCATTTGGTCTGCCCACTGGGCATTTTGACACCAATCAAAGGTCTGATTGTATCAGACTAACAGAAGTTCTTGTTTAGATTTTTCCTTTCTTCTTTGTTACCTTTCCTTACTTAGCACACTTAAACTTTAAAGACTTAATAGACTGAATCACCTATGATGTTGAACCTGTTTTCTCAGGCTGGCACCCTGGGAGATCACATTGCCTAACTCCCCTTGGCAATGGGCTGGGGCCGTAAGAGTGGGTTTTGGCCAATGGAATGTGGTTAGAAGAGTTGTAAGCTGCTTCCAGGCCTGGCATGAAACCCTGTGTGCAGTGGCTCATGTTCTCTCTCCTTCTGTGACAGCTTTAAAGGCTGCATATTTAAGATGTTGGCAAAACAAGATGGAACAAACTTCAGTTCCTTTGTCACCTCTGGGAAGAAAGCCACCAATCTGCTTTGGATGTGACCTGACCCAGGAATAATCTATTCTGTATCAAGCCACTGAGTTTTTGGATGTTGTTTCTGTAAGGTTCTTTATTCTGACTAATGTGCAAATACAGCATCAGATCAAGGTTTTCTTCTAGGATCAGTAAAACCTCTCGTCTGCTGGCTTCTGTGTTGAAGCTTACCTGCCGGGGCCTCATCCTGTCAGACAGCACAGCAGCCCGGCTTTCTATGGCAAAGTGCATCAGCCTCTCCTGTAATACTCTGACAACAGGAAATATATATATTTGCTGCAGTTTTGTTCCTAAAGCTAATTCTTGAAGCATGCTCTTGCTGACAGGTACAAGCTTTGGAGAAAATCATAAGGTACTAGAACACAGGCAAGAAAAGGGAGTAGAAACAAATCTTTATGCTACTGGACAAGACTGAGTTTTAAAATAGAAAGTGCGATGATAACACTTCTTGGGTTAGGCAGCAAGCCCCTCCCCCATCTTGGTGTTTCTCTCTCTTGGGGGGAGCGACTTGTTGTTATCCCTCAAGTATTCATCCCCATCTCCCAGAGGACAGCTCAGCATATCTTTTCTTTCCAGCTGAAAGGCCAACATGCAGGCAGTGGGCACTCAAAGGTTAGGATGATTTGAGATGAAAGCAAGCTCTGGAGAAATCAAAACCATTGTGTATGTAAACAAAACACTGAAGTTTTTAATGTTTTCTTTTTCTCTATGGGAAGGATGTTAATTTTGTTTCCACTCTAAGGGTGTGATGATGTATCCTCCACAGAATGGGAGTGGAGAACTGAATCACTATGAAGGGCTCCTGAAACCACAGAGAGAAAAGAACAGTAGGGAGTATAAGATTCTTTTTTAAATCATTCAAAATAAAAATAAACTATAGAAGTTAATTTTTTCTACTAAGAGAAGTAGAAGTGGGACTTGTGGTATGGGGTGGGAGTGATGCGTGGCTGAGTAGAGACAGAAACACAAAGAAATGGAAACAGCGGTGAGTCACGCTGGTGAGAGAACCAGCTCTCTCTCTTCTACTCTCTGTACATGCACACATGCACACACAACCATGTACCTATAACTTACACTTCACAATAAAGGAACATAACCTGAAACTTTGCTAAAATGTTTTTTTTTTATTTATTTCCAGAGAGGGAAGGGAGGGAGAAAGAGAGAAAGAGAGAGAGAAACATCAATGTGTGGTTGCTAGGGGCCGTGGCCTGCAACCCAGGCATGTGCCCTGACTGGGAATCAAACCTGCGACACTTTGGTTCGCAGACTGCACTCAATCCACTGAGCTGCACCAGCCAGGACTTTGCTAAAATGTTTTATTTTCTCCGCAAGATCTGTAAACATACAGGTATTCTGCAAAGTTTCTCTCTCTCTCTCTCTCTTTTCTGGGATAAAAATTTCAGGTTAGAAACATCCAGCTACCTGTTTTTGCTGACCCTTTTATCTATAAATGAGCCACAGTACTCCTTATTTCTAGGTATAAAGTCATTGGCCTTTATTCTTCCTGTCATTTTAAAAATGTCAGGCTGGAATTGTGAATTTGAGATTTAATTTTTGCTTATAGTTGCTGACAAAACCTCTTAATTCATTTGGATTTAGGCTATTTATGACAGATACAATTTAGCTGGGAACAGAACTAATTTGTGGTTTGGAGGTTACCTATCTGCAGTTTGTTTTTGTTTTGAAATCTGACATCTTCTAGTAGAGTTTAAAGAGAGGAATTAGCTGCACTGGACTCTAATCCATCAACCAGTGGGTGATTTGAACTGAATCTCCAATGATTTTCTAGTTCTCATATTCGTAGAATCTAGGACCCTGATTGGCCTTCATCTGAGCATAGCTGCTTTGTGGGTAATCTTTGCCTTTTTGCTTTCTTTCACTTTCCTTTTTTTTTTTAAAAAAAAAAATATCAAATGTATTGGAGTGACATTGGCTAACAAGATTATATAATTTCATTATCCTTTTTAGGCAACAGTTCCCTTGCTGCCTAACTATTTGTGGTCCCAAGGATGCTGGCATGAGGACCTTCAGAGAGTGAAACCATTCCTGCGTGGAGTGTGTGTCCTTTGGTAAAGGGTTTGGGGGAGGAAGTTAAATGCGCCCTACATTTACATGACTTATGGATTCAAGCCCTAGTTTTATTAGGTCATCCTTAGATTTAAATTCTAAAGCCAATTCAGTCAAATGTCTGGTAAAAATATTTTAAAAATCAGTTACATTGGTCCCATATCATCGGTGTTAACGTAGATCCAAACTATGTTTAATGTTAGCCACAGTAACGTAGTTTGGGTTTATGTTCTCCTTACAGGTAATCAGGCCATCCTTTAATTTTTTATTTATTTATTTTTAAAATATATTGTATTGATTATGCTATTACAGTTGTCCCATTTTTTTCTCCCCTTTATCCCCCTCTTTCCTGTACCCCCCTTCCTACCAGCATTCCCCCACCTTAGTTCATGTCCATGGGCCATACATATAAGTTCTTTGGCTTCTCCATTTCCTATACTATTCTTAACCTCCCCCTGTCTATTTTGTACCTACCATTTATGCTACTTATTCCCTGTATTTTTCCCCCATTTTCCCCCACCCCTCCCTGCTGATAACCCAACATGTGATCTCCATTTCTGTGATTCTGTTCCTGTTTTAGTTGTTTACTTAGTTCTTTTTTTAAAAGACTATTTATTTATTTTTAGAGAGGAAAGGGAGGAGAAAGAGAGAGAGAAACATCAATGTGCGGTTGCTGGGGGCCATGGCCTGCAACCCAAGCATGTGCCCCGACTGGGAATCGAATCTGCGACACTTTGGTTCGCAGCCTGAGCTCAATCCACTGAGCTACGCCAGCCAGGGCTGTTTTTGATTTTTTAGATTTGGTTGTTGGTAGCTGTGAGTTTGTTGTCATTTTACTGTTTGTATTTTTTATCTTCTTTTTCTTAGATAAGTCCTTTTAACATTTCATATAAGAAAGGCTTGGTGATGAGGAACTCCTTTAACTTGACCTTATCTGGGAAGCACTTTATCTGCCCTTCTATTCTAAATGATAGCTTTGCTGGATAGAGTCAGCTTAGATATAGGTCCTTGCCTTTCATGATTTTGAATACTTCTTTTGAGTTATTTCTTGCCTGCAAGGTTTCTTTTGAGAAATAAGCTGATAGTCTTATGGGATCTTCTTTCTAGGCAACTGTCTCCTTTTCTCTTGGGGCTTTTAAGATTCTCTCCTTATCTTTAATCTTGGATAATGTAATTATGATGTGCCTTGATGTGTGCTTCCCAGGGTCCAACTTCTTTGGGACTCTCTGGGCTCCCTGGACTTTCTGGAAGTCTATTTCCTTTGTCAGATTGGGGAAGTTCTCCTTTATTATGTTTTCAAGTAAGTTTTCAATTTCTTGCTCTTCCTTTTCTCCTTCTGGCACCTGTGTGATTCAGATGTTGGAATGTTTAAAGTTGTCCTGGAGGTTCCTAAGCCTCTCCTCATTTGTTTGAGCTCTTGTTTCTTCATTCTGTTTTGATGGAATGTTTATTTCTTCCCTCTGGTCCAAACTGTTGATTTGCATCCCGGTTTCCTTCCCATCACTGTTGGTTCCCTATTCATTTTCCTTTATTTCACTTATCATAACCTTCACTTCTTCCTTTATTTTGCAACCATACTCAACCATGTCTGTGAGCATCCTGATTACCAGTGTTTTGAACTGTGCTTCTGATGAGTTGGCTATCTCTTCATCACTTAGTTGTATTTTTTCTGGAACTTTGATCTGTTCTTTCATTTGAACCATACTGTCTTGTCTCGGTGGGCCTGTTACATAGTAAGGGGCAGAGCCTTAGGTATTTGCCAGGGTGGGGCAACCCTCTTTGCTGTGTTGTGACCCTGTATGTGAGGAAGGAGTCCGAGAGGAAACAATGTCGCTTGCTCAGCTCTCAGCCAGCTTTAGTCACTTCCCTCACAACCCACAAGCAAATTGGGCCCTTCTGGTACTGATTCCTGGGTGGGTGGGTTAGTGTACATTCCAGGACCCTGTGGATCTCTCCAATGAACTTTCTTGTGAGTCTGGGAGTTTCTCCTGCTGCCTCAATCCTCAGTGGTTTTTTTAGTAAGAGGTTTTGAGGCTTGATTTCCCTATGCTGGAACCCTGGGTTGCATGGTCTGTCTTGCTCCCCAATTGATCCTCCAGGTTTATCTGCATGCACATGTGACACCACCTGCTTTGCCAACTGTTGCCTTGCCACAAGTCCTCTCTCTGCCCCTCCTACTGGCCTGGATGAACATTTCTTCTTTAACTCCTTGGTTGTCGGACTTCTACACAGTTTGATTTTACAGTAGTTCTGGTTATTTTTTGTTTTTAAATTTGATGTTGTCCTTCTTTTGGTTGTGGAAGAGGCAAAGTGTATTTACCTATGCCTCTATCTTGCCTGGAAGTCTCAAGCTGTCTCTATAGAAATCTTTGCCTTACACCATGAGGAAGCTGGGACCATGTGCCATGCTGCAGATCAACCAATGAGTGGGAATCCCTCACCACTTTGAGTTTTAACATAATGAATATGATAGGCATTACCTGGGAATTATATATACTTGGTATATTTATACCTCTAAAATATTTGAAGAAACAAGTGTTCTTATAAATAAGAACTTAATTTGTTAGATGGTTTTATTATGAAAATCATATTACAAACACATTTCCTTCATCACCACTTTTAAAAACCTAATATTCATAGTTTTTCTACTTAATATCCTATGAATTGTGTGGCAACATGGGTATAGGGTCAGGACAAATAAGAAGCCCCCTCTGCGCCCCCCTAGTTGTATGCTATAACTGGACCATGAGTATTTCTGGAGTATTTATACTCTGCAAGAATGATACTCCTGTGCTGCGTGTCTCTATGAATCATATTTTGAATTCCACACCGAATGAACTCATCAGCAGCCTTTGCCTGTGGCGTTCATGAGCTGACAGATCCGTCCTCCGGCTGGTGTTGACTTCTCCCTGTGGTGCAGGGAGATCATTAATCTTGTGTGTTCTCTTACTCTGTGGGTTTTTCTCTCTTTGCTGAGATTTTAAAACAGATTGAGCCTGTTTCCACTGCTCTTAGAGAGATTTGTCATGTGTTCTCTTTTAAACAGTTTGTGGAAAAACCAATCACTTCAGTATAGCTGTGGTCATAGGCAGTAATTCTGTTGCTGGGGTGGGAGCCTGGACTTGTCATCCTTCCTTGTGTCAAAATCAGGGGGAGGGCACTGCCAACAGAAATGTTTATTAGTAAGCATCTGAAGAGATGCCTGGGAATCGTCCCAATTAGTAATTCTTCTCTAGGTCCTGTGAAGTCACTGGTCCTGCTTCCTGAGTTGTGTTGATAAGGAGCTAAAGATGCTCACCCAGACCGACTACCAATAGCAAGTGAGACAGGAATTCCTACAGGCCCAGTTGCCTCTGAAGCTGAAACTTGCAATGAGCAGGAATCTTGGCTATGGAGAAAGGCTGTGTCTGCACAGGGGCACAGCAAAGAGGATAGAATTAGTGAAGACAGGTGTTTGGAGAGATCAATGTTTGTTGAATGAAAGAAGGGGTGTACAAAACCGGACAATAAGCTTCAGGCTTTTTAGTCAGAGTTTCCTTCTCTGGGGCTGGTTATTTCCTTCTTTCTGAAGATTTAGGAAATAATCTTCACTGTCCATTTTATGTAAAGTTTCCATTTTCTCTAGTAAAAAGGCTTTTTTTTTTTTGCTTTCATATAATTATTCACAAGTGGCAAAGACACATCATTTTTTGAAGGTTTTGTAGGTTTCTCACCCTACATTGAAATTCTTTGTGGGATTAAAAGCAAGTGGTGGTACCCTTCCTAGTGTGGCTCAGTAAATTGAGCACTGTCCTGTGAACCAAAGGGTTGCTGGTTTGATTCCCAGTCAGGGCACATGCCTGGGTTGCAGGCCAGGCCCCCATTTGGTGGTGCATGAGAGGCAACCACACATTGATATTTCTCTCCCTCTCTTTCTTCCTCCCTCCCCCTCTCTCTCAAAATAAATTAAATCTTTAAAAATAAATAAATAAAAGCAGGTGATGGCAAATCCTCACAGAAAAAGGTGGCATGTTCCTATCAGCCTTAATCCCCTATCAGAATGTATCTCTTTTATGTTCTGTTTACCCAGGGCTGGGGAAGTGGGAGGTGACCTGTGGAACGCCTGCTCTGAAAGCGCCTTTAAACTCCCGTGCGGCCTATGTTTGGTACAGGCACCAAATAAAGAGACTTCTTTAGCACACTCACAAATGTGTGCTGAGCCCTTCTCTTCTCAGTCAATCATGACACCTTATTTGGACCCTTCTAACTAAGATATTGCTATTCATTTTCTGAGTTTCAGCTTTTCCACCCCTCTTCCTCCTCCTCCTTCTTTTTAGGAGTTGATGTGAAGTTCTCTGTGATCTCTGGCTGTGAACATGGATTTTCTTGACAGCAAGCTTGGCTCTACCGTGGCTGTACTTTCATGTCACCTGAGCATACATGATGCTGGTTGCATTTGGTTCCGAGACCTTCCCGACCTGGTGCTGTCTGCTCTGGCATTGATTCTACCAGGTTCAGGCCAACCCTTTGGACCCACACAAAAGGCCCAGCTGATAATGTGATTAACAAATATTTGATTAAATCTTCGTCATTAAAAAAGAATTTGAGCCCTGGCTGGCGTAGCTCAGTGGATTGAGCACAGGCTGCGAACCAAAGTGTCGCAGGTTTGATTCCCAATCAGGGCACATGCCTGGGTTGCAGGCCATGGCCCCCAGCAACTGCACATTGATGTTTCTCTCTCTCTCTCTCGTTCTCCCTCCATTCCCTCTCTAAGAAATAAATAAATAAAATCTTTAAAAAACCCTTAAAAAAAAGAATTTGATAATACACTGGAAAGAATCCAATAACATACATGAAAGTACTTCTTTACAGTTGATTTCTATATACTTCAGATAATATTGATTGAAGGCAACAATAAAAATAAGTAGCTGCCGTATATTTGTGTTTTAATGGTAGTGGGGATTTCTACCTGGGTAAGAGGCACCCAGGCTAAGAGGAGGAGGCTGGATTTTCATCGCCACCTCTGAGCCCCTGGAGGCGGTGAGCTCTCCTTCAGCATTCACTGAGCCCCTACTGGGTGCCTGGAAGGGTTTTTAGGATGGCTAAAGAATTTGTGCTCGTAGGACATAATTTTAGTGGGAGAAGAAAATAAAAAATAAGCAAGCACATAATTAAGAAAGTATCATGTAGTCTACCACAGGGATTTTCCCTGAGCCTTTGAAGGTAAACTGATTGGACTCCTTAATCTCTGACTCCCCCTTCTAGAAGCTGTCCACCCAATGTAGCCCTCCACCTGTGGGCTCTTCTTGCCACTATGCCCAGCAAATTAGTCAGGCCACAGTTTGCAGAAGCCTTCAGATTCTGGTTGGTTATGAGAAACTACGGTGAGTGGGATGGGGAAAGAAGTGGGTGGTTTTTTCTTCCTTCTAAGCTTAGGAATGTGATTTACCTCGGGACAGATATTTTTAAGTTTTTTCGTCAGAAATCTTCATCATCCCCCTTTTTATAGTGTCTATTGTCCAAAAGTTCACCATGTTACCAATTTATTGCCTTTCAACTTCAAATTCACCCTTTAGTACCTGCTCTGCAGTAATGGCATTGATTCTAAAACCTTTTCTCCTGTGTATAGTGGGTTCAGGTTAGGTTTTGTCAGTAGGGGGCGCTGGAGGGCTCCTATTCCTTGTTCTGCTGTTGCTGCAGTTCTGCTTTTCCCAGTTCCTACTACACAGTGTGTTCGGCAGTGCATATGCACAGCATACAGATCCTTGGTGAGCTCACAGCCCTGGTCCAGGCCCTGGCTGGACCACCAGCTTGCTGTGCCCACAGCCCCACACAGACACTGACCACGCCCAGCTGTGCACAGCCCTGCCGGCCAACCCTGAAATCCTGTGTCCTGAACCCCCTCTGCATACCACCTGCCAGGTGCTCCTGCTGAGCACACTCTGCGGTGCTTGACTTATGTAGCCATGTGCTGTCCTCCAGTGTTGGGCTCTTTCAGAATGCATTTTCTGTACCATTTGACTCCTGCCATGTGGCTTTCTCCAGCTCCCTTCTGTCCTGGCAAGGCCACCAGCAGCTTCCCCTGGAGCCCAGGGGGCAGACTTCCAGCAGGGGCAGCAGTGACTTCCCTACCCCTCACCGAGGGAACCACAGCCCTGGTCTCTCCAAGGAAGTCTAAGTCTGAGTTCAGGAGGCAGGCTCTTTCTTGGGTGGTCAGCTCAGCTGACAGCCACTGCTCCCGTGTTCTTCGGAATCCTCTTCACCTCTCACTAGGCAGTTCCCCTCCCTGGCAATACCTCTTCAGGATTATATTAAACTTTCCCTCTTGAAGATACTGTGTGGCTTTTGCCTCTTCTTTGGACAATGTCCTATCTCAGGGCTTCTCAAGTTCAGCCCCAGTGACATTTGGGACAGATCATTCTTTGTTGTGTGGGCCTTTCTTGTGAATTGTAGGATTAGTAGTATCGCTGGCATCTACCCATCAGACGCCAGTAACACCCTCACAGCTGTAACATAAAAAGTGTTTCCAGACCTTGTGAAATGTCCCAAGGGAAGCGAACTCTCCCCTGGTTGAGAACCACCACCCTGTCTCAAATCGCCCCTGCCCATCTCCTCTCATCCTATTTCCATTTCATTTCTCTTCACCGCGCTCTTCACTACCGAGTGGCACATTTATTCCGCGTGTATGTTGACTGTCTGCCTTTCTGCCTAGACTGTAAGTATGTAAGCGTGTGGGCTTTGCTTTGTTTCCTACTATAACTCCAGCACCTAGAATGGCATCTGATACTTTGGCAGCTGCTCAATAAACAGGAATGAATGAGTGGGTGTGAGGAGACAAGGGTGAAGAAGGCGGGAGAAGAGTGCACGGCCCTGCTAAGAAAAGGACAAGATGTAAGGGAGTCCAAGGACCAGGATGCCGATAGCCAGGACATCCTGCATGAGGGAGGGTGGTTGGCAGTGAGGCAACTGGCAGCCCACGGGGCGTGGGGGCCAGGAGATGCCCACTGCACTGTGGCTTAGTGTTGCTGAGTTTTCTGAAATACGTCTCTCCATTTACTGTGTAATTAGGTATTTGTTTCAGGGAATCAAGGCAAATTCTGTGTCCTGCCCCCATAGCTGGCACTTGTTGAGAAAAGGACTCCAAGAGCACTCATTCAAAAGTGGGTGACCCAGATAAACACATTTATCTGCAAGGAATCTGAGTCACATCAATGCCAGTGACACCAAGCTGGGCTCAGTTCTCCAGGCCGGTTTTCGTTAAGGCTCACTTTCTCCCCAAGGAAACAGGAGGACCACAGGAGGCTGGTAGCAGAGGCGAGGTTAATTACATGGGTGTAATGAACAGCACAGAGCCCTAATGAACAGGAACCACTGGCTCATTCACAGTTATTTGTGAGGAAGAATTATGTTGCTTTTGCTCAACTGGTTCATTCACTTAAATTAAACAAGATGATAATGGGTGTGAAAATGCTTGTTCTAGCTCAGTGTTCCATCAAACTGTGGGGGCTTGACACTGTTACTGCAGGATGAAATGTCTGCTTTCTCCCAACATGTCTTTGAACAGGAGCACATCAGAATGTTTGCTGGCCACTGAAATGAGAAGGGCTCTGTGCACCATGGGGGATGTAGGTCCTTCCCTGTTTTCTAATGATTTGTTTTCAGGAAGCCAGGGTAGTCAGCTGGCCCTGCTCCTGTCTTCCAGAGGCGGGCACCACTGCGCTAGATGTGGGAACCTGCCCCGCGTTTCCTGGATACATCCTTGGTTGAATTTGAGATTTCCACAGAGCCGAGGAAGCTTCTGTCTACTGGGACTCACCCAAAATACCTTCTCAAGTGTGTAGACAACAGGATAAGGATGCTGGAAAGATCAAATGGGGTACCATTGAAACTCTCTCAGTTCTCTGCCATATAAATACATGCCTCCCAACTCACAAAGTGCTCACCTATTCCAGTGGCCTTTTATGATATTTTCCTGTTTGGTCTGAAAAATATAAGGTCTTGTGAACAAATACAGGTTAAAAATGGATGTTTTATGCTCAGAAAGGAAAAGGAAACGAATAAAATACCCTACCATTACATGAATTGCCAGTTTCTTCTGTGAAGTATGATTTTAGTAATAGGTGCACTATGGAGACGAAGAAAAGCATGACAAAGAAAATAGAAGTTCATTCGTCTTCTTCAGGGTGTCGGGCCACTCCACTGGGCCTTCATCTCCCTGGCTCTCGGCCATGACTCTCTCCAGGGGACAGTGCCCTTCATTTTCCACGGCAGTTATGTATCTCAAAAACATTGCCCCTCTAATTCCATCCAATAAGAATTAAGTAGTGATTTAACTCTGGGTTTTACAGACAGCCTGAAATCCCAGTTCTGCTGCTTACCTGCCCACTTACTGGAACTTTCAGAGCCTCTATCGTATTACCATCACATCATCACTCGGAGGTGGTGGTGGTGGTGTGTGTGAGGGGAAATAGTGTAACACTTGAATAGTAAAGCATAGAACAAAGACAGCGCTCAATAAACAGTAGGGTTTTGTTGTGTGTTTTTAACTTAATCTAGCATCTGCAGTCAGGTCAAGTTAGCAGGCACATAGACGACTCCGGGAGATGTCAGTAGGGCCAAACCGCTGGGCTGTTGCCTGGCTGCGGCAGCAGAAGGGCACATCAGCCGAGAAATGTTTATCAGACGCCAACCCCTGCTTTGCAGTAGAAGATAAATTTTGAGTTTTCCTTGTGTGTACTAATCGTTATGGGGGCATGTCGAAACATGATGAACTTTGTAAGTGATGTTTTTGTGGACCCTGAGCTTTACTGAAACCTGGTTAATGCTGACTGACTCAGATATGACTAGATACCTACTCTGAATTCTAGGATATTGCAACTCTGTGGCAGGGGTGGGCGCTACTATAGGCTGGGGGCAATAAAGAATGTAATTTGTTATATCTCTTCATCCCATTCCTCCAAATGCAGCCATTTTTTCTAGTCCCCTTTCTGTCAATGACTATGTCGGGACCTACACTGTGTCAAAATAACTGACTACTTCATGAATCCAATCCAGGTTAATTAAGTGGCGGGGAGTGGCGGGGTTGGGGGGAGTAGTCCTGCACACATTCCAAAGAAAACCTCTTGAGGCTGTGTGAAGTAACGGTATTCTTATTTTTGTGTGAGTAGCTCAATAATTCAATCTCACACAAAAAAAGTCTGGAAAAATATTTTGTTCCAAAACAACTCTGCTCTCCTACTAGACTAGACTACTGGTTCTGCACAAATTAAGAAAGAAGATACTCAACGTAGTAGAAGCATTCTTATGTCCTGGCGACAACATAATGATGAGAAACTGTATGAAGTTTTTCCTGGTTGGGGTTATTGGGTAATCAACTCACAAGGACTGGGGTTGTTTGCACAGCACTGGGGGGCGTGGTGGGGGGGATGCTTTCATCTGAGCTCAGCCCAAACTTGTGTCTTGCACTCAGCTGCCCTCTAGTGCCCACATATTATTCTTCCCACCAGCAGCTTCCTTGCGGATCAAAGAATAATGACCCATGTCCACAAATACTCATCTGGTACATTTTGTACACCTGGACCAAAATAAAGTTCTACTTGGATTTCAAATGAACACATTTTTATTATATGTCCCCTTTACTCTTTATCTCATCTCCTTACCTTGTCTAATTTCTCTTCGTATCCATCCATTTGCTTGTCTTTTGTCTGCCTTCCTGACTCAAAGGTAAACGCCATGAGATGGAGGACTTCGTGTGGCTTATGGCTGCATCCTTGGGCCTAGAAGGATGACTGGCATGTAGTAGGGTGTGTGAATGTTCTCAAATAAATGCATGAGTACCACGTACATCTTAGAACTAGGTATTGTGAGGAAAGATCAGTAAGACATGGTTCTGGCCTTCCAGAGACCTGCAGTCAGAAGGACTTGGACCGACAAGGACTATGGTTCAGGAAGAACAGTCAGCAACTAGCACTTTATAATCGAGAAGGACCCGAAGGCAGCATTCCTGCTTATCTTTAGTATTTGAGGAGCTAGCATGTGGAAAAATATTAGACGAGTTCAAGTTATTTCCAATATCAATTCATGGAAAGGGCAGGGAAAGAATTTTGGCTCAACAAAAGTCTCAGCGCTATCTGATGTACTTTTGGACTACCTTCAGCATGCTCAGGGACATTTAATCACAGCCTGAAAAACTTCTGTCAGGAGACGTTATCAACTGCAATGATTCTCAAATTTGGGATGTTTTAAAAAACTCGTTTTCCTGACACCTGTTCCAGACATATTGAATCAAAATCTCTAGGAGAAGGTCCCAGGAGTTTCCGTTTTATAATAAGCTCCCAGGGAGTCAGGTGCAGCCATGTGCAGACTGTTGTCAGGGGATTTAGGCATCAGAGGAGTACTGGGACTGAGTGATCTTAAACTTCTAACTGTAAGATTTCATGGCTCCAGAAGGTCATAGAGGTTACTTTACTCTTACTGGTGGTAAGAGCGGTTAAGTGTAGCCTAATCTAGGACGAGCACCAAAACGTAAAACCAAATCAAGAACAGCAGTATGGAGGTCTAGCAGATATTTTAAGCAAATATGGAGAGAACCCCCATACAGTCTACCATCCTTCAGAGAGTAGAAATGACTAACCTTCAAGTCCCGTGCCCAAATAACCCACCCTACAGAGTCTGTATTGTGGCCAAGCTTGTCATGGCTACTGTCTATGTATTTCATTTCCAATCTTTAGAGCATGCAGAGAAAACTGACATAATGGATGAGCCTCTTTTAGGGAGAATTATCCAATGAAAAAATGTATTTTGAACCCAAATGAGGAAGAAGGAAGGTTTCTTGCTCACCACACTCTACCCTACTCCACCCTAATCTTTGTGTCTCTTCCTGCACCTTTCTGTACACTGTTTGGTACAGAAAGGTAGGTAACTAATGTGGAGTGCAGAGAAAGAGCTAAAAGTTAATCGATCACCTTTCTCAGCTTTCAATGCAAACAACTTTTATTTAGAAACATGGACACTTACTGTACAAGTTTAATCCTGGCCTGCATTGGCCCCTCCACTAAGTGCCTGATAAATGCCAGCTATTGTGCTGGTTATTTACTGACTGCCAGGATGAGGGTGCAGACACAGAGATGAATAGCCCATGATCCCTGACCTCTAGGAGCCTGGAGTCTGGCTGTGATGTTGCAGTCACAACATACATCACTCGTGTTATATGAGAGCCCTTGCTCCTCTGCACTGATGCATGTTTCTAGTGTTGCCAATCCAGTCTGAGTAGCCATTGTGTGGATGTGGCCAGTTACCTGCCCTGCTCAGGCCACTCATTGGCATGGGTTGCTAAGTTTGTTTATTTGTTTTTAATTTGGAGAGGGAGGAAAGGCTTATGCTTGGGCCACAGGATACTGAAGAGGACAGAGGGGGATGCATGGCGCCTTTCTCCCACCTGGTCTGAGAGGCTTGATCTACAGAGACAAAGAACAACAGAGGATGAAGCAAGCTCTACAGACTTGGGCTACCCATGGAGTGTTTTCAAGGCTTGGGTGATGGAATAAGGCTGAGAGGCGAAGGAGAGCCATGTCCCTGCACTCTTCCACAGAACAAAGAAGTCCAGAGACACAAAGGGACCTGGAAGGAAGGAATTATCACAGGGGCATCTGCTGGGCAGTGGAGAGGTGCCTTCCTCAAGGGGACTTGAGGTATGAGGTCTTGAGGCAAAGACTAAGACCTGTGGGGGTGTTGCTGAGTGTCTTTACAATGGCCCTTGGGAGCCACAGAAATAACTGGGGGGTAATCTGAGGGTGAATTTAGGACTTAGATGAGTGGGTTAACAAGCTATTGGGTTGGCCAAAAGGTTTGCTCTGTTTTCTGTAAGATGGCTCTAGTAGGGCTTAGTTGTCTTTAATTTAATTTGAAACAATTTTGTTAGATTATATTATGACAGCTTTCTTATCAGCATGCATTCATAAAACAACTTATCAAAATTGGTGAATTTTTGTGTAACCATTTTAATATTGAAGTTGGAAGAAAATAAGCAACATTTTTGGCATATTATGCTTTATTATTTCAAAAAAGGTAAAAGTGCTACTGAAACTCCCCAGAAAGATTTGTGTAGTGTATGGTGAAGGTGCTGTGACTGATCAAACATGTCAAAAAGTGATTTGTGAAGTTTTGTGCTGGAGATTTCTCACTGGACGATACTCCATGGTCAGGTAGACCAATTGAAGTTGATAGTGATCAAATAGAGACATTAATTGAGAACAATCAATGTTATACTACACGGGAGATAGCTGACATACTCAAGATATCCAAATCAGATGTTGAAAGTCATTTGGACCAGATTGGTTATGTTAATCACTTTTATGTTTGGGTTCCTTATAAATTAAGTGAAAAAATCTCCTTGACTATATTTGCGCATGTGATTCTATACTTAAACATAAGGAAAATGTTCTGTTTTTAAAACAAATTGTGACAGGCAATGAAAAGTGGATACTTTACAATTATGTGGGCCAGAAGAGATTGCGGGGCAAGCAAAATGAACCAGCACCAACCACACCAAAGGCTGGTCTTCATCCAAAGAGGGTGATGTGTATATGGTGGGATTGGAAGGGAGTCCTCTATAATGAGCTCCTCCCAGAAAACCAAACGATTAATTACAACAAGTACAGCTCCAAATTAGATGAACTGAACCAGCACTCGATGAAAAACACCTGGAAATAGCCAACAGAAAATGCGCCATCTTCCACCAGGATAACGTGAGACTGCGAGCTTCCTTGATGGCCAGGCGAAGACTGTGCCAACCTGGCTGGGAGTTCTGAGTCCTCCGCTGTGTTCTCCAGACATCGCGCCTTCAAATTTCCATTTATTTTGGTTTCTACAAAATTCTCTTACTGGAAAAAATGTCAATATCCTGGAAGATTTCAAAAGGTACCTAGAATGGTTCTTTGCTCAAAAAATAAAAAGTTTTGGGAAGATGAAATTAGGAAGTTGCCTGAATGATGGCAGAAGGTAGTGGAGCAAAATGGTGAATACGTTGTTCAATAAAATTATTGGTAAAAATGAAAAAATGTCTTTTATTTTTACTTTAAAACTGAATGAACCTTTTGGCCAACCCAGTAGTATAACTGAGGTATTCTTGGTAGTTATTTTGTACTAGAGGCTGGGAAGCCACGACCACCCACGTGTGTTCTAGGAGAACAGAGGAGAGTGGGGAACCCATGCCTGTGGCCGGCCAGTGGGTGGGGACAGGGACATCTGCAGTGAGGAACTGAGTGTCCAAGGATGAGTAGGGGTTGGTTAGGCTGACGCAGGCCAGTGAGCCTTCTGCACAGAGAACATGCTCTTTTGAGCTTCTCTCTTGCACCTTCCCACCTTTCCCCAACATCCAGTGTCAGCTCAGTGCTACATTGTGCCTTCCAGGTACACAGAGGGGACAGGGTGGGCTTTGTGCTTTCTCTCCAACCAAGTCTTCCCGCAAGCATACCCCAGAAGTCCAGTGTAGACCGCTGAGCCCAAGATGCCCCACTTGGCCCTGGGTGGAGTTTGGGATTGCTCTCAAATGCTAGAACAGGAAGCAGGAAGCCTTCTCTGTCCTTTGCTATGTTCACATTATGTATTTATATATGCACATACAAGGGAGAGTGATTCATAATAAATAGCAACACAGATTTGACTTAAGGGCCCATTGTTCTTCTTCCACCTGCCTGCTGGACGTCATGGCTGGACTGCTGGCATGGAGAGTGGAGGGCAGTGGGCAGCTGGAAGCAGGAGCAGGGCAGGGTGGGGCAGACAATGAGGGGAGCTAAAATGAACTGACAGCTGTGTTTGGGGCAGAGAAACACTTGAAGGACCACCGAGCCAGGCTTGAGTTGGCTGTCCTGGGGAGTCCTCGGATGCAAGGGAGTGCCGGCGGCTGGCCACAGTGATCTCTCTGTTGCTAACGGGAGGGCGGTTGGTGATTACTTTTGACCAAATGTGTCAGGAAGCATATGGATCTAGTAGACTGTCCAGTATGAAGCATTAGGCTTTGGAACCTGAGCCCCCTTTCACTTAATTGCTTTTGCTCTTGCAGGTGGGAACCAGTTTGTTCCCTAGCAGGACTGCTGGTACACACACACTTTCTGCAGCGCTCATTTTTCCTTTGTTCTAACAACATGCAGCCTTCTTTATATACATTCTTGGGGGTGTGGCAAGCACTTGCCAAGATTAGAAGATGTTCTCTTTCCTGTCAATCCTCATCTCTCCTGGGTTTGGAGGGAACACAGTCAAGGAAGAGAGTGTAGACTATAGCGATCTGGGTCATTTCTCACACAGAACTACGCAAAAATAAACAAAAGGCAGGAAGCAAAAAGACTTCATTTTGCTAAAGCAAAACAACTGTCTCTATGCAGTTGCTCCACTGGTCAGGCAGTGAATGGCTCTGCCACACAATTAAAAAGATATAACTGTTTCCTGTTCAGCGAGCATCCTTCCTGCTGTTGCTGCACCTGTTCAGGGGACCCTGAGGGCTTCCCATCCTTGCATTCAGGATCCCGCAGATCTGAGCTATGGACTGTGCTAATCTCCCCACCTTGGGTTCATATATATTTACTTGATGTGTGGAGGAATTAGAGAGTGCCATGTCGATGTGCAGGGTGAACATCAGCTCATTAAGCTTGCCAAGCGTCGGGTGCTCTGTGAAGATTAATTATGAGCTCTGCCTTTTATGTGCTCTGTCGTTCGGCAGACATCTCTGTTACTCTGAAAGTTAATAGAGATAATTAAAGCCAACCTGTCCTCTGTTTGGAGGCCACTCCAGCAGGTGTCCTGCTCCCCACCACATAGACACACTTCTCTGAGTGATTCCAGGAAGCAGCAAAGGACAAAGAGGAAAGTGAGGATGGGACCAGGGGTGGGGACTCCGTGTGGGGAAGAGTTGTCACTCCCAGTCCCGGCCGGGGCACTGGGGATGCTCCTGCATGTGCTTCTGCCCCGAGCATCGGCAGAGCCTTGAATGTGTTTATATTAACTGGCATGATGAATTCAGTGGGAGAAATAATTCCCATAAATCCTGCTGCACTGAATTCAAATTGATTTCTTTCTGCGGTGCTACTGTTAATTAACTCAGTGCAGGCTCCAGCATACAGGGAAGTAAATAGTGTACATTTTGGGGGGGGTGGCAGGACTCGAATCATCCAAGGCCAGCTAATATCAATGATGGCATATTTGGGGCTGGCTTCTACAATGGGGTGTTATTTTGTTTTCTTTTTAGTAGAACAAGTTGTCTTGTTCACACAGGTTATTTTTTAAGTGCCCTACCAAACTGTTAAAAATGGTAGTTAGATTCCTAGGCTAGCCCACAAAGGCTTGTTTAGCCCACACAATGCCTCGCTGCAGAGGAGGTTCATTGGTCTGCTGGAAACCCCTCCCCTTTTCCTGGTCTCCTAGCAGTAGCAGGCTCTGAACCCTGAGGAGGCAGCACAGCTCATTTGTCCCTATTGTTCTGGCTCATACTCTGGATGTGAGGGAATTGAATGGATTAAATATAATTCACAAGGCTTTCATTCATTCTTCCTGGAGCATATACCTGGTGCCAGCCACAGTTCTAGGAGTTGAGGATACCAAGATGAATAAACCAGGATTCCTGCCTTGAGGGAACCACAGTTTAATGAAACAAATTGATGAGGAAAATAAGCTATTCCAATGCAGTGTGACCCTTCTGTGCTCAGGGTCTGCTCCGGCCAGAGACGCTCCCTGTGAGGGAGAAGAAATTAGAGTAGGGCGCCAGGCAGTGGTACCCAAGCAACAGTTCTTTTATGGGAGACACTAATAGATTAATAATTTTAAAAACCACGAGTCTGTGAAACATTTACATATACCCAAACTGATTTGATCCTCACAACAGCTACACAAGGCAGAATTGATTTTTATTGTCACTGATTTTATCCAGCAAACATTCATTGAATGCCCACCATGTGCTGGGCACTGCGTGAGGCTCCAAGGACAGCAGTGAACAACCTGGCTGTCCTTGCATCTTACCCTCCAGGGGGAGGCCAGGTTATCCACACTTGCGAGTTACTGGCGATCAGAGAGCTACTTGGTGAGGCAGCAGCTGGTATCGCGTCTTCTGTGCTGTTGGCTTTTCCATCTTGTATCTTGACCATTGAAGTGAGCACACAATTTTCTGACATCTCCTCCAGCATCCGCAGATAACTTTGATTGTCCTATTTACAGCCCCATCCACAACAACGAACAGGTGTTGTCACTAGATGCGTAGTAATGGCAGGTTTTCAGCAGTGCTTAACACCTGGGGAAGATTTGATTCCAGAACACTGGTTTAAGTGAGTGAATGAGGCAGGGGAAGCCATCGTGAAGGGAAGGGAATATTTCTTCGTAAACCCTAATATTGAAGCCTTGGAAGTGACTGGTTTAATCAGCTTACCATGTGCCTTATTATGGCTCATCTCTCTGTGACTATTGTTTTGTATTTTTAGCAATTATGGAAATTGTCAGGACGTTTGAAGTCATTTTTATTTTTATTTTTGGGGTTGATGCTTAGGTGAAGTTGGGATGGTGGCTTTATTTTGCCTTTATTGGAACCCATGTAAAAGTGTTCACTAATAAAAGTTCAACAACTGGCCCATCAAAAAAAGTATGTAAATATATGTTTGCACATAAATTTATTATAAGTTTTACTGTTGTAAAGGATGTGTGGAACTGTTACAGAACAGATGGGGGTCAATGATATAAAAGACCCACCTTTTTCTCCCAGGGTTCCTCCCCTGTACTAGTTTCGTTTTGCCCGCTGCCAGAGGAAAGACATCTCTCAATGCCAGAGATTGGTGAAAAGGAAAGGAATTATTTATTTAAAAGTTATACAGACTAAAGTTCTTTAGAATACCCACAAATGCACACAGTCCTTCCTTCTCCCTCTGCCCAGTCCGGGGTACCATATCTCAGGAAGGAGGTAGAAGTCTGTGATTCAGGCTCCTGACACCATCCATGTGGCAAAAGGGGAGCACTTCCAAAGCCTCGTGGTCCCCAAAAAGATGCCAAATGGCTGTCACACCTGGGTTTAAATCCCAGCGCCAATTTTCCTCTGCAGCCTCATTTCCGGCTCCTCTCACAATTGGCCACAACTGCCAGCATTCTGGGCAGGTGTGGCCCTGTGGTATGGAGCCAATCAGCTCTAAGCTCTTCTGGACTCCCTTACAAATCCCTATTTGGGGTCCCCCTCTTGGCTGTACCCTGTTATAGCACATGATTTACAAATAATTATGAAAGATAGAATACTCCTTATTGTAAATTCTATATAGTCAATTAATTGATTTTTACAAAATACTTTGATTACTTTCTGTTGGACTCTTGCAACCGTAGTCAGCCTGCGTATGGATGCAATCCAGCCATGATTTGACAAAGTCAAACTATAAATAAATGTTTGTTCCTACCCAGCTCAGCAAAGTCACTGAAAGCATTGACAAATGTGTGGAGTTTAAATGTGAATGTTGGTGAATATTTTTGTTTACTTTGAGTTAGATAAAAGGGAAAAATGAAGACATATGTAGGAACCTCATTCCTTTGTGAATATGTGACTTCTTCACTGAATTGGATTTTGGTTTCTGGACACTAGAAGAATACACCCCCAACTTTTTGTGCTATGTACAATCAGGCAGCTGCAGATATGATACACTTTTAAGTTTAACCTGCATCATGAACATTTTCTTCATCATTTTCTTCAGTCTAGATGAGCAGCAAAAAAATAAATCAAGCCTGATTTGTAGCATTTCCCAGTTTCTGTGGTGTAAATACTCCTATCATGGCTGTCAATATGATATCACTGAACACAGAGCTGTGCAGAAGCATATATTACAGAGTATTTCCATGACATAGGCACAAGAGTAGAAAATAACCTCGAGAACATGGATAATAAAAAATTGCAGTAAAATAATTAGAAAAGGATACCTTTATTTTTAGTAAAATTTAGGAGTTCTTAATAATAGCTGTATTTAAAAACTGGCTTGCTTGCCCTGGCTGGTGTAGCTCAGTGGATTGAGCACGGGCTGCGAATCAAAGAGTCGGCAGTTCAATTCCCAGTCAGGGCACATGCCTAGGGTGTGGGCCAGGTCCTCAGTAGGGGCCACGTGAGAGACAAACACACACTAATGTTTCTCTCCCTCTCTTTCTCCCTCCCTTCCCCTCTCCCTAAAAATAAATAAATAAAATCTTAAAAAATACTGGCTTGCAAAAATTCTGAAAATGTAACAGTTAACTCTCAACAGCTGGTGCAAACTGGCTCCAGCACAGCACACCATCACCCCGTTTCACTCCCATTTAGGTGGGAAAGATTAGTTTCTTATCATACAAACTGTGACACTTGGCTGTTACAGTGAAACATATAAACACGTTCTCAGTACATGCATGTTTGATACAGGATGTTGAGCAGAGTTCCCCCAAAAAACTGAGAAAAAAAAAGCCTCCACAGCCTTGGCTTGAAGGATGGAAAAGCTGAGCACAGCACAGAGACTGGGAGAGTCTGGGTATCAGTGGCAACTTGGCTAGCTTCATAGTTTTGCTGAATAGCTGAGCCTGCCATGCTCTGTTTGGAGCGAGGGAGATGGGCGTGCCTTGAACCTGTGAAGTAGTTGCTGGGGCTTGTTGCGCCTGTGCTAGATGGAGCTTGGAAGCAGTTCGCTCTGTGTCACGGGGCCACACTGGCCTGGACTAACAATGGCAGCTGGAGAAAGGCAGAAGATACTGGAGAAGGGGCAGATGCAGCCAACTGTGGGAGGAGTCAGAAATGGGGTTAGGGAGGAGGAGGCACAGGGTGAAGATTTAAACTCAAGCATAGCAGCCATTCTCTGCGTTTGGCCATGCAGGTTAAAATGGTGCAGATGGGCCCCACAGGCCTGCCATGAGGCTCTCTCCCCTTCTCTCTCTGCCATGCAGCTTGGAAGGGAGAAGTAAGCAAGCAGCTATGTAGCTTATAGTGGTGAAGGAGGCCATGCGCTCTGAACTAATAAGAGATGCTGCTGCTGTGATCGTGCCTGCTCTAGCTGATTATGGAGCTGCAGAGGACTTCCTTAAAAGATCCTGATCTGCTATTCCTGGATTTTACCTGGACTGTTAAGACTTATACCTTTCCTGAGTTTCACAGCATGTGCTGCATTATTCTGAGGATCCGGAATAACACAGCACAAGCTTCTCTGGACTATAATATGGAGGCTGATAAACACGTACCTCAGATGCTGAAGGAGACAGCTGCTGCATGAGGATGGCGACTTTAGTACCTTCTGGAGGGACTGGAGAACTGTTTGTGCAGCCAGATTAAGACCAGATACAAACATGGGAAGCTATTGGGTATGTTTGTGGCTAGTAGCCTAGTGGGGAGCATGGGAAGTGCTGGGTCTTGTGAGGAAGGAGTGCTCGGAGCTTAGGTGCTCTGAGCCCCGCTAAGGTTGGAATGTTGTAAATGAAGACCTGCTCCTTCCAGCATTAATTGTTGGGTCATTCACCAAGGCACCATGTGAATGGGCCCTGGTCTGCTCAGGAACATGTTGAATGGATAGGGACTTTTAGAAGAATATCTACTTGCTATAATCAAAGCATGCTCTTAATTTTTTTTTACAAGATCATATAACCAAATGTAGAAAAACAGCACTTGAACTAGCAGACACCATACCTACTGCAATCAGCCCCTTTCCTCCGCTGCGATGTGATTTTCAACCTTTCCACTAAAGGCACAGCTTGTATTATAAAACTTGGCCCCCACAATTTGATCTTATGTTGTTCAATTTGGAACTATAACCCAGAACAAAATGCCACCAGGCTCCTTGCGCCCCAAATATCAGATGAGCACCTGCTAATGGGCTAGCAGAGGTCTGGTCTTCAGGGACTTCTCTCACCAGCCGCCACAGGTAGTTTATGCTGGGAGGTGCTCACCTTTATCCTTGCAATTAATTAGAGATGGGGCCTCCCAAGTCTTGCTTTTGATTCACAAAAACCAAACAACTCCGCCCTCCTGTCTGCTCCCCTCTGAGGTGTTTTCCTTCTGTGAGTGATCTGTTTGTGGGTTTAGGAAAGCAGCGGCAGAAGGCAAGCCTAGAGCTGTGTGGAAGTCACTGCTTTGGGAAACCAGAAGAAGGCAGCACCCATCAGAAGAGCAGAGACACACTGCACCAGAGTGTTCCTCTGGCATTCATTCATCTTCATTTATTCTCACTCATTCTTCTAATTAATAAGTACTTAGTGCCTACCTCAAATCTGAGCTGTGTGAATTTTCAAATATGTAAAAATGTTCAGACTCTTTCTTACAGAAAAATTAAAATCATATTTAATACAATGCTTTTTAAAATTTAATTTATATAGTGAAGAAAGCTTTCATTTTAATAAGGTTTTTGCACAGGTTTGGGTGGGGGTGTAGACACAAAATGTTGCTTTAGACTCATTGCATTGGAGGCAAACTAGGTGACACTTCTTGTACTGCTGCCTGCCCTGCAGAAATGCAGGACTGAAGTGGAAGAAACCAAATGAGTGATGCAAGCCCTTTTATGAAGAGTATGCTATTCTGGAAAAAGCAACTCTGAGGTCTGGGAATCTTGCCACTTTTTATGGTGTCATTTTAATTAGAATCAATAATTTTGGAAATGTAGACTATTGTTAATAAATGCATGTTTCTACAATTATTTCTGTTAGCTTACTCAGTGGTGCAAATATTGTTTTTGTTTTTTAAAATATATTTTATTGATTATGCTATTACAGTTGTCCCGTTTTCCCCCTTCACTCCCCTCCACCCTGTACACCTCCTCCCACCCACATTCCCCACTTTAGTTCATGTCCATGTGCCATAAGTTCTTTAGCTTCTACATTTCCCATACTATTCTTGCCTTCCCCCTGTCTATTTTCTACCTATTGTTTATGCTACTTATTCTCTGTACCTTTTCCCCCTCTCTCCTCCTCCCACTCCCCTATTGCTAACCCTCCATGTGATCTCCATTTCTGTGGTTCTGTTCCTGCTCTATTTGTTTGCTTAGTTTGCTTTTGTTTTAGGTATGGTTGTTACTAACTGTAAGTTTGATGTCTTTTTTTGCTGTTCATACTTTTTATCTTCTTTTTCTTAGATAAGTCCCTTTAACATTTCATATAATAAGGGCTTGGTGATGATGAACTCCTTTAACTTGGCCTTATTGAGAAGCACTTTATTTGCCCTTCCATTCTAAATGAAAGCTTTGCTGGGCAGAACAATTTTGGATGTAAGTCCTTACCTTTCATGACTTGGAATACTTCTTTTCAGCCCCTTCTTGCCTGCAAGGTCTCTTTGGAGAAATCAGCTGACATTCTGATGGGAACTCCTTTGTAGGTAACTGTCCCCTTATCTCTTGCTGCTTCTAGAATTCTCTCCTTCATTTTTACCTTGGGTGATGTAATTATGATGTGCCTTGGCATGTTCCTCCTTGGGTCCAACCTCTTTGGGACTCTCTGAGCTTCCTGGACTTCCTGGAAGTCTATTTCCCTTGCCAGATTGAGGAAGTTCTCCTTTATTCTTTGTTCAAATAACTTTTCCACTTGTTGTTTTTCCTCTTCCCCTTCTGGTACCCCTATAATTCAGATGTTGGAATGTTTAAAGGTGTCCTGGAAGTTCCTAAGCCTCTCCTCATTTTTTTGAATTCTTGTTTCTTCATTGTTTTCTGTTTGGTTGTTCCTTTCTTCCTTCTGGTCCCTTCCATTGATTCGAAACCCAGTTTTCTTTCCATCACTATTGGTTCCCTATGCATTTTCCTTCATTTCTCTTATCATAGCCTGCATTTGTTCATCTAATTTGCAACCAAAATCAACCAATTCTGTTAGCATCCTGATCACCAGTGCTTTGAACTGTGTATCTGATAGGTTGGCAATCTCTTATTTGCTTAAAAGTACTGGCTGAGGGGCTTTTAATTCTGTTTGAGCCATCTTTTTTTTCTCCTCCCCCCCAACTTTGGTCTGGTCGCGCCTGTTGTGTATAAAGGGTGGAGCCTTAGGTGTTCACTAGGACGGGGCACCTCAGTCGCTGGGTCGTGATGTTGTATGTGGGGGTGGGGTCTGAGAGGGAACGATGGCACCTGCTCTGCTCTCTCTAGGACTTCAGTCCCCTCTGCTGCTTCCCACAAGCAGATTGGACCCTTCTGGTGCTGGCTCCCGGGTGGGTGGGCTTGTGTACTTTCCAGGACTCTGTGGTTCTCCCCAAGGGGCCTCCTGTGAGGCTGAGAGATTCTTCTGGCTTCAACTCCCACAGGTGTTTTCAATCGGTGCTTTTAGGCTTCGTTTCCCAGCACTGGGTCCCTGGGTTGTGCAGTCTGTGTCGCTCCCCGTTTTCTCCTGGTTTATCTGCGTGTGAATGTGTGGCTGTGGACAGCCAGCTGCCTTGCACGCCTCACTGGGTCTGCTTGTTGCCTCCCACGCCCAGGGTCTGCCACCTGGTCTGTCAGCTGCCCCTGTGCTTCTGGGGTCCGCCAACTGCCGCCTGAACCCTGCGTTCCCGTGTTTACCAGCCACGGCTTTTTCCTGCCCAGACCCCTCAACCCCTCTCCGTAGGCCTCCTTACTGGTCTGGATGAATGGTTGTCAGACTTTCATTCAGTTCATTTCTCTTTGTTCTGGTTGCTTTTTGTTTCTAAATTTTTGTTGTCCTTAGTTTTGGTTGTGTGAGGAGGCACAGTGCATCTACCTATGCCTCCATCTTGGCCAGAAGTTCAAAATATATTTTTTTAAATGTGAATTTGTGTTACCTGTACTAAGAAGAAATGTAGAAAAGAGCTGCAGGTAGTGCTGCACTTTGCCTCTGAATTAGAGGAAACAGCATTTCCCTGGGACCTGGAGGGGGTAGCCAAGGTCAGGCTTTTCTGCTCTAACCATTTTCCACCTCCTTTTGCACTGAGCAAGCCTCTGAGATGCTAAGGTTTGGCTCTGAGCCTGACCACGCAGAAACATAATAGAAGGAAAGCAGGCTGAGGTGGAGGTGTAGTGGGGGAGGTGTGTGGGTGGGAGGCTTCTCACCTAGAGCTGGAGAGAGCGGTGGGATGGAACAGCATCCAGAGGAGGCCTCCCTGCCTGCACCTCTTCTGCTCCACTTCCATTCCCTGGTGATCACACCTCAGGCTCACCATTGGCTTTAACCCAGACATCTCTCCCCTGAGTTCCACACATTCATGGCCAGCTTCTTACTGGACAGTTCTACCTCATGTCCTATCATACCCCCTCACCGCTGGTGTGTCTAACATGGAACCACTGAAAGTGAACACTTTGTCTCCCTGTACCTCTCCCCTAGTCTTGTTCTTCTTCCCATGCTCTTAGGAAATTATCCAGTTTCTCAAGCCTGTTGGGCCCCTCTCCTCACTATCTCCACAGTCTCTCTCTTTTGCCTTCCCCACTGCCTCTGGCTTGACTCAGCCCTCATTATCACTCACCTGAATTGCCACAATGTCCTCCTTTGCAACTGTCCTGCCCGGAGCGGAGCATTTCCAAACATCCTTGTCCCAGTGATCTCACCACAGCCCTGCTCTTGCACAAGTGACCCCTGCACCAGCAAAACCAGCATCACCTGGGAACTTATTAGCAATGCAAGCTTTCTTTTAGTGAGGGTCCAGTCTGAAGGCAAAAAGCACCATTAATTTGAATAAGGAAATTTTAATTTAACAAATGGGTGCATGGAACAATAAATTGCATGTGTCCATGCAATGGAAACTTACTAAGAAAAAAATGTGAATGAATCACAAAGGTGTTTAGACTGAGTGAAAGACCCATGACTCCAAAGGTTACATGCAGTATGATTCCATTTTTATCATTCTGGAAAAGGCAAAACCATAGGGGCAAAGTTCAGTGACTGCCAGTGGCTAGGAGGAGGGAAAGATTTGACTACAAAAGGGCAGTTTGAAAGATTTTTTTTTGAGTCCTCTATCTTGATTGTAATGAAGGGTACACTTTTCTATACATGTGTTAATGCTCATAGAACTGTACACCAAAGCATGCCACGTGGACTGTATTTAAATTAAGAAATAATAGTAAATAAATAAATTAACAATGATAGTCATGAGTTATAAAACTCTGAATAAAATTGGAAACTATGAGTTCATGCTGACATAAGTAAGCAATCAGAATATAACTTCCTCAAACACTTACTATGAAAGGAGAAAGATGGACTATATGGTGGAGAAGCCTGGCTGACCCACTTTAATGCAGTGATCAAAGTTAACACCATCAGGGATGGATGAAAAGGAACTGTTTTCTATCTGACCAGATGCAACATTAATGGCCAACTTCATGGGCATCTGATGTTTGCAGTCAGTAGCACAGGTTCCACACTCTTGGTTTATTGTTCTGCTGTTGCCATCTTGAAATTCTTAATATCTTTAAACAAGAGATTTGCATTTTTATTTTGCAACAAGCCCTGAAAATGATGTAGCTAGTCCTGAACACAACATCACTTTTGTGATATTCTTGCCAAAGACCATGATGAATCATCAGACAAACCCAAGTTGATAAGCAGGCTACAAGATTTTTGCCCATACTCTTCAAAAAGTGTTAAGGTCATGAAAGTCACTGAAAGACTGGGGAACTGTTTCATGTTGAAGAATATGAAAGACTCATGACAAATAACTGCAAGGCAAGATTCTGTATGGAGTCCTCTGCTATAAAAGATGTCATTGGGACCAGTGGTGACACTTGAATGGCATCTAAGGATGTGACAGCAGTAATGAACTAGTGTTAATTTTCTCATTCTGGGGCGGTTTTGTGGTTGTGTAGGAGAAAGCTCTTGTTGCGGGACTTTTAAATATTTAAGGGTGGTAGAGCAACCTACTCTCAAATTTCTGAAAAAGATGTTCTTTATATTCTTTTTGCCACTTATCATTAACTTTGAGATTATTTAAAAAAAAGTGATGAGGAAAGGATAGAGTTCAAGGAGAGAGAGGACCTCTCTAATAATGCGGTATTCCTCTAGAGATGTGAATGAAGTGAGGGAGCAAGCCACTGGGTATCTGGAGGAAGAGCATTCAGGGTAAAGGGAACATATGTGCAAAGGCTTTGAGGAGGGGCATGCCTGGGGAGTTTAAGAAATAAGAGGCTAGTAAGGTGGATACATAGTGACAGAATGGGAAAGTGGTAGATGATGAGGTAATTGGAAAATGAATGCGAGGTAATGGGGACCAAATCAGAGTCCTGGTAGGGATTTGGAGTTTTGTTCTCTGTGGAGGGAACACAAGGGAGACACATCTGCAGAGGAGTGGCATCACCCCAATTATGCTTTACGAGGATCATTGTAAAGCCTAATTGGTTGCTGTGTGGAGAATAAACTATAGAGAAGCAAGATTGAAATCAGTTGGGAGACTATGGGAGTAATTCATTCTCTGATGGATATCTGAGCTACAGGAACCTCCAGTAAGGTTTTGAACAGCCACTGACTGGTCCCCAAGCACAGAACACTGGGCTCATTCAGCAGGAAAGCCATCTGACTGCTCCCTCCACTCACGCCAGCTTCTGTTGGAGGCCTGCCAAGAGCTGCCCAGCACGGAGGCTGCTTGCCGGAGGGCAGGTCTGATCATAACTTGTCAGGAAGGTTGAGATGCCAGCTGGTCGCATTTTTAATCTCATTTTTCTATTATTTGGCACATATGTTAAAGTGTCCTTTTAAATTAATTATCATAGAACCAAAGACAAGTTCAGAGAGGAATATTGTAACTGTCAGATATTGTTTCCTTACCTGGGGCTGCCTGAAAACCACAAGCACTTTTGTCCTGAGCAGAAGGCCCTTGAATGAAAGGATCTTGAGATTTGATATGATCCCAACAGTGAAGAAATCTGCATGTGGACCCCTGACTTTTGGTCCCCAGAGAACCTTGGTGAAGAATGATTTCAGTCCCTTCTCTATCTGGACCCACCAGGTGAGTGATAATTTATAGTTTGATTAGTTTTGTTTGCCCCAAACTTGCCTCCAAGAGCCATAAATAATGTCCCATGAGAGAAGGACCTGGACTTAGGTCCAAGGAGCTGTGTTTATCCTGATTCGGCATCGTGTGCTCATCACGATAAACTCAGCAGCTGGGACCTTCCTCCAGGTCCTTCTCTCCTTCTTGGGGCCTCCAGTGATCTCGAGGACACAGCTAAAGACACTATGGCATTTCTTTTGTGTTTATACAATGATGTTTTAATCTATTGTGTGATTCTTCTCAAACATAAATATGCACTTGTGGTGTGATACTTAAAACACACATTTTTTAAATTCATGGACAGACTCACATCCAAAGAGCAGCATTGAAAATGTTTCTCCCCTACCTCTAATACACCTCTAATATCTATATTAAAGTGAATTTCACATGTGGCCCTAAGCCTCTGGGATAGTTAATCCCCAGTTTACAGAGCAGTGACCTGCATGATTAAAGGATGATTTGCTGTAGGACAAAGACAAAGCCAGTGACCTTGGCAATGAGGCAGCTAGTTAGAGTTGAGTAATTTCCAGGTCAGGACTCAGGATGATACTCTGTCAACCAGGGCTCTTCTCACTAATTTTGTTGGCTTGATAATGACTGAACTGGTTCTTATTCAGCTCATGATGCTTGTTCTTATACTCACTGTGTGTAGAGGTTTAGTTTCAAATTTTGTTTGAAGAGATTTATACCATTCAAAGAGTAGAGATGATAATAGAATCTTTTAAAATAATTTCTGGGATTATAACTCTGAGCAGATAAAACATTTAATTCTAAAAATGCAACAAAAAGAATTAAGCCTTAAAATAATAGCATTGCCATGAACTTAACCTTTCAAACAATTTACAAAAACACTAGGTATGCTGCAATGTTTTGGTCTGTTAGAGTCATAGTAGCCCTTTCAAGATCGTCAGCACTTCCCAGGACCACAATTTATCTTTTTGTTTTGTTTCCTAATGATAATTCACAGGTCTACTTACTTAGGACATATGTCCAATATATATATTTTCACCTTAACAGATTAAAGAAAGAAATTCAGAATAGTTGGGTCTTGAGTATGCCAGTTATGTGACTTTAGGTTCCTATACACATTGATAGTCTCATCTGTGGGTTTAATTCTCATTTTGGGTCTACTTCTTCTTCTGAGCATCTTCCTTTCTCATACACATGTTGAGGTCCTAATCCCCCACTGTCTCAGTAGATAACTGTATATGGAGATCAAGTCTTGAAAGATCTCCATATAATCTTCCTATTAATCAAATTAAAATGAAGCTTTTAGCCTTGGCTAGTGTGGCCCAGTGGATTGTGTGCCAGCCTGTGAACCAAAGATTCATTTCCCAGCCTAGGGCACATGCTTGGGTTGTGGGCCAGGTCCCCAGTAGGGCACATGTGACAAGCAACCACACACTGATGTTTCTCTCCCTCTCTTTCTCCCTCCCTTTCCATCTCTAAAAATGAAAAAATAAAATCTTAAAAGAGAAAAATTAAAATGACGTTTTTAGAGTGGGCTTTAATCCAATGTAACTGGACTGGATGAGGAAACTTGAATGCAGACACACAGAGAGAAGACCATGTGAAGACACAGGGACAAAGTGACTATCTATAAGCCAAGGAGAGAGGTCTCAGAAGAAACCAACCCTGCTAACGCCTTGATCTCAGACTTCTAACCTCCAGAACTGTGAGGAAATAAATTTCTGTTGTTTAAGCCATCTCATCTGTGGTGTCTTGTTATGGCAGCCCTAAAAAAGTAATGCATTTTCTTTTTGCTATCAGTAGCTGGATTCTGCTATAACAAATACCCAAAAATGTGGAAGTGGCTTCGGAATTGTGTAATGGGTAGAGGCTGAAAGAGTTTTGAGGCCTATGTTAGAAACACCCAGAAGGCCATGAAGAGACTATAGTATAGGTAAAAATAAGGAAGGTAAAGGAGCTTCTGGTAAAGCCTCAGATGGAAATGAGCATATTATTGGAACCCGGGAAGGTAATCCTTGCTATAAAGTGGCAGAGAACTTAGCCAAATTGTGTTCTAGACTTTTGTGGAAGGTAGAACTTGTGAGTAATAAACTTGAAGATTAAGCTGAAGAAATTTCTAAGCAAAGTGTTGGATGAAGGTCTGGCCTGGTTTCTCCTGACTGCTTATAGTGAAATGAGAGAAGAGAGAGAGAGAAATTGGAGAAGGAATTTTTCAGCACTTGAAAATTTTCAGGACTTGAAAACATGGAAACCTCTCAGCCTATCCATACATTCTGTTACTAATACACTGCTTTTTACCTTATAGTGTTTTGATGAGGACCAAATGCAATAGGGTATATTTATTGTAAGTACTTTAGAAATCATAAGCTGTTATACAAAGATGAGATGCTATGATATTATGATTGCCTCATATATTTTTATAGCTTCCTCATAGGGTCAAGAGACAGAAAAATGTCAGCATTGTTATTTTTTCACTTGGGATATTTGAGGTCTAGAGAGAAGAAATGATTTATTCAATAATGTCTTAGGGTCACAGAATCTGGATTAAGCTGGGATCTTTAAAGGCTCAGTCTAGTGCTCTTCCTAATGGAACATTCTCGCATACCAAAGACTTCTAGATATGCAGCAAATCAGATCAACAAGCATTGATTTGCAGACCTGACCAGTGTACAGTTAGAACCAGCGAGGAATACAAAATAAGCAGAAGGCACAATCTGTTTCTACATTATCCAAAAAGCCATAAAATAAAATAAACATGTCTTAGCTAACAAACTATATAATAATCATGGGATAATAATTTTTTGGCTTTCCACATAAATTAATTACTTAACCTCTAAAGGCCTCCATAACATATTGTTTTGAAAAGTCATGAACACAAATTAGTTGTAAACGCTTTTATTCTTTGTTGTTGTTAGTTTGTCAGTGCTGCATTTTTACAACATCTGTGAGAGTTGAAAGGAAAAGGTTTCAACCAGAGGCTGGCATCACAGTGTGCGTCTCCTGCCAAGTGTAAAAGCTTATAATGGGGAATATTTGTGAATTTGGTCACTGATTTAATTAAGGATGGTTCCTGACATTAAAATGGTCCCAGGAAGGGTAAAAGGGCCATTTTTTGCATCTCATTTTTACAAGTGTGAAGCAGTCTGGACACTCAAATTGTGGTGTCTGTGTACCTTCAGTACAACCCTCCCAGAAGCTCGGGGTGTGGAAAATTCCTGGGAGCAGACGACCTTTCTCTTTCAGTGCCACACTCAACCTCACAACTGCTTTCAGAGGAAAACCCCATCTGCTGGAATATATGTGTTAAAGTTCTGCCTTCCCCTTCTACACAGGTAAAAGCCTTCGCAAAATAATAATGACCTTGCTGCACACCTGAAACTAATACAAAATAACATTGAATGTAAACAGTAATTACAACATAAAATTTAAAAAAGAACCCCCACTCCCAAAAAATTAACATGAAAAAGGCCTCCATTGTGGCTCAGTTGGTGGGAGCATTTTCCCGGTACACCAAAAGGTTTTGGGTTCCATCCCTGGCGGTGCGACGGAAGGCAGCTGACCGAGGTTTCTCCCATCCATGTTTCTCTCTCTCTCAAATCAGTAAAAGAAAAAGCGCATCCTCAGGTGAGGATTAAATGATAGTAGCAATGAAGAGGAGGAGGAGGAGGGGATGAACTGGAAGGATAGGTGGGAGAGAACTGAAGGGCACTTTGAAACCCTTCTCCTGTTGGCGATTCAGCAACTGTGCAAACACTTGCAGGGTGTGTCTACGTGGGTCAGGCCTACTGGCTAATATTAATGGAAGTGCATGCCTTTTATAAGCTTCTTTGCTTTCTGATGAATCAGTTCCAAAGAAGAATATCCCCAGATATGATGCCCGTAATACAGTTCTGAGAGGTCAATGATTTAAAGCAGACCAATGGTGAATTATTTTGTGAAGCGTAGAATTTTTTTCCTACTTGAGAAATTTCCCACACGTTTTTGATTTGTAAGTTTGGACTTCCATGTATTTGATTGTCTCAAAGTGGGAGACATATACCAACATCGGTGAGCACTGAGCAAGATTCTCAAAAAGGGCAAATCTGTTCCAACCCCACACAGCCCGACGGCATTCAGACACTCCCGCGGCACAGGTCAGCGACGTGAAACCTCGGGCTGTGGCACTGCGCCTGGCTGTGCCGCCCTGACACTGACACAGCCTCAGGACTTCAGCTCAGCTCAGGAATGCTCTCCTTTTCTCGTCCTTCGCCATAAAAAAGTTTATTCTCCATTCATTCCTAAAGTAAATGACCTTACCGCAACTTCTTCAGGCTTTCATTTTCCCTTTAAAACTGCCTTCTTCCATCCAAGTGCTAACCAGGCCTGACCCTGCTTAGCTTCCGAGACCCGATCAGGTTGGGTGCGTTCAGGGCGGTATGGCCTTAGACGAGACATTCTTCTTTATCTGGCTCCACACGTGCCTACTTTCTGGAGAGGCTGTGGGGGCCGTCTCTGTGTCTGTATGTGTTTCTCTGCATCCCTTTCATTCCTCCCCTAGATGGAGGTGCCCAGATCTCCTCTGATTCCCTCAGATAAATGCAAAGACCTTTGGGCAAGACTAATTTGAACAGTAGTAGCTAACATTTATTTTACTATGTGTCAGGCAACTCATTCTCTTTACATACACTAACTAATTTAATCCTCACAAGAGCCCTATTGAGTTGGAAGTACACGTATCACACCATTTTACATGAGGACACTGACATGTACACTGTTGTAAGTAAATCCAGAGGAATGAAATAACTCTCCTCTTAAGCTCATGTGTGTGTGTGTGTAGAGAGAGACAGACAGATAGACAGACAGGCAGAGGAATAAATGAGAAGATGGTTTGGACACACCCCATCAATTCATCTTATTCCACTGCATCCTCGATATGATGTCCTCATAAGCTGTGGCATGCTTTCCTTCCTTCCTCCAACACAGTCAACCAGAAGAGAGGGGGTGGTGGGCTGAGCTGCACACAGAGCGTCAGGGTGGCCTTGGCACCCAGTAATCACGTTCGACTTTTCCTTAAGGTGCCCCTCAGCCTCCAGGCTGGAAAGAGAGCAGGATGCTTGTTAACCTCGTTCCCCACATGTCTCCATGGTACATTACCGCCACCTAGAGCTGACACACTAAAGCAGATTCTAGATAAAGCAAAACAACAAAGCAGAAAATGCAAACGGGATGCTGTCCTATAAAGCAAGCTGTTTCAGTCTGAGCGGTTTAGGGCAATGATATCATAGACTTTAAAATTTAACTCTGTTCTTCAAGGTGCTCAAATTCTATTTCTGTAAATGTGTTATCATTGAATAACATTATTAAAATTAAAAAAGTCAAATGTGATGGATCTCAAAACAAATGGGAGAGAGATGGTTTGAGAATTGAACTTTGCAATTGTATCCATCATTCGACAGATGAGGACGCTGAAGCTTCAAGGGGTAACCGATTTCCCAGGGACCGATAGCCAGGGTGCTGGCAAGCTTGAAATACAGGGTTTGTCTGGTTTTTCTTCCCAAACGAACTAATTACATCAAATCAATAAAAACAAAATGTCTTTCCAATATATGATTGGTGGCCTTTCAGCTGCTCCACCTGCCTCCCCCCAGTCCTGGGAAAGAAGGGTGGGCCAATGCGCTGATCTCCTCGGAGAACACCAATAGTGAGACCTGGTGTGTTTGCTCTTATTCCCTCGGGAGGGTTGGGTTGGGTTTATGCTGCTCGGGGCACACCCTCCCTCAGCTGCACACACTTGTCAGACGGGGGCTGAGGCCAGAGGGAGAAGTCTGTCATGGTAGAAGTGGAGGAAGGTGCTGGTCTACAACGGGGAAAACCACTAAAAAACCTCGCCAACGCCATGTCCTAAATCACCATTTCCCAGCCTGGGAGGCAGGAGGAAGCTGTTCTTGTTAAGTAGAGATGCGATCAAGACAGAGGGGCTGACGGAAAGGACGGTCTGCTTAGGCAGGGGTGTGCGATGAACCCATCCTTAGAGTAACACTTTCAAATGAGTGAAAGGGAATACATAGGATTATAAAGGAAAGTAATTATGTACAGATAAAGTTACAAATTATTTTAAAATGTATCATATGTGTGTCTCAGCTCAGGTTGCTTCAACAAAACGAAGAGGGCTAGGGGAAAGATGAATATGGGGGGGCGGGGCAGCGGTGGCCTGCATGGAAACCCTGCCCCAGGTGCTCTTCCTGTTTGCAAAACCACAGCTGTCTCTCTGAGGACGCTGGTTAAGGCTATTTAATTCGGCTAGTTACAGGGTGTTCCTCAGCTCCCCATGGTCCAGTGAATACAAGTCAATGTACTTGCTGAAATACTTTAAGGCGGATCAATACCACAGAAGTCTAAGACCAAGGTGCTGACACATTGGTTCTTGGTGGGGGCCTACTTCTTGATTTGCAGATGGCTTTTTGTGGTGTTCTCTCACGGCAGAGAGGGAGCTCTGGTGTCCATTCCTCTTCTTATAACAGCACTAATCCCGTCATGAGGGCTCCACCCTAATGACCTACCTCATCCAAACCTAATTACCTCCCAAAGGCCCTACCTACTACTGCCATCACATTAAGGGCCAAGACTTCAACAGATGAATTTTGGGGTGGCAAAAACATTCAGCCCATAACAATGTGCTTCTTTATTGGTGCATTGAACAACAAGCTCCACTGTTAGACCTAAAGCCACCATACTTGTGAAGAAGTGATGAGCAAAACACTTTGAGATATCTGCAACAATGGAATGTGATACGAAAATTCAGTGATTTCCATTGGAGATAAAGGCACAGGTATTTATCAAAAATAAGTGTGTCATTTATTTCCCACCCACATTCATAGGCTCCTACATTCTGTCCAGAACCTCTGTTTAAAAACATCTGCCTTAAAGTACTTCAGCAAGTTCATTGGCTTGTATTTACTGGATCACAGGGAACTGAGGAACACCCTGTAACTAGCCGAATTAAATAGCCTTAACCAGCGTCCTCAGAGAGACAGCTGTGGTTTTGCAAATAGGAAGAGCACCTGGGGCAGGGTTTCCATACAGGCCACCACTGCCCCCCATATTCATCTTTCCCCTAGCCCTCTCATCTTTCTAGAAAGGAGGACATGGGTCATTTGTAGGACCCTGAGTTCCTCCAGACAGTGTCCTCTCACTGTCTGGTCCTGCATGATGTGGTGACAGAGAGTATTAACAGGTAGAGTTGACCTTCTGGCCAGAAATTGTCAACCCCACCAGGAAGCTCTGCTTTATTTCATTTCCTTCTGAAAATGGAGAAAAATGACATGTAATAAGCATTGCTAGGAGAGTCACTGAGAATAGAGTCAGGAGACTGATAAGGAAGTGGAGCCTCCGTCCATCTCGTGCCTCAGTTCTCAAAGCTACTTTAACTTGTCAAACCTGGTGCTAAACTCAGCTCAATGCCCAGGCATAAACATCCTGGAGTAATAACTGCTATATGGTCACATTTGGACTTGACTTCCTTCTTGCAGCTTTCACCTCCCTCATTTGCATATTGGAACTAACCAATCCCTATTAGCCAAGCCTGCACTCCTTCATTTGCAAGGAAGAGTTACACTTTGTGGTTTTGAACTTATTAATCCTGCCTTTCTTTGTTCTCTTCAGAGAATAGTTTAGGTTGGCACCTGAATCTGCATCTCAGATTGTAATCCTTTTTGCTCAAATAAATGCTTTTTATTCTTTGTTTCGGCCTAAACTTTTTTGGGGTTGACACTTCCTGGAAATATTAGGAAATTCACAGATTTGTGTTCTTTAGGAAAACAGTTGGTGTTTCTTTTGTTTAAGGTGAAATGAATTCTTTCATGAGAAGAGTAAAAGTTAAAATTAAAAAGGAGGGAGAGGTGAAACTTGAAGATTGTCAAATCTCAATAACTCTTTCTTAATAAACTAGAGGCAAACTGTCTCGAATAATTTCAGCATCTAAACTAATTAACGATGCATCAAAATATTCTTTATCTTGCATAGGGAAAAACATTAACCAATTCTAGAAGAGATATTTTAAAGCCATTACTTTTGAGTCTGTCCTGTGATCAAATATCCAGTATCTTAAAGTATCTTAATTATACTTTCTAATCATAAAGACAATGCCCCACATTGCTTCATTTACATGGGTCCCCTCCCTCCAAATTAATAGCATTACTCGTACTTGTTCAACATCCGGGAGTGTAGGCATGTAAGGTCTCCAGGTGAGGTACACTAAGGTCCACTGTGGTCAGATGTCCACACTATGGCTTTTCTGCAAGTCTGGGGAGGACTGTACCAGGGGAGAAGGCAACCTCCTAGCTGCAGACCAGCTCAGAAAGCTGACCTCCCACTGGGTCAATTCTGCAAAACCAAGCGCAGCTGTAACTGGTGTGATGGGAGGGAAATGGGCGGATGGTGGAAGGAAGAAGGAAGGGAAGGGCAACTTATGGAATGTTTTCTGAGTCTAAGAAGTTATTTATCCCAATCATTCTTCATAAAAAGGGAAATTCTTAATATGACTCAGACACACCACTCATTTCCCTCTTTTTCTATCTGTTATCAAAAAGCCAAAGGGATTTTTGAAAGCCCATGGGCCACATCCAATAATCAAACTGGACACGTGCTTAGCTCTTCCCAACTCATGTCAACAGACAAACTGTAAAATTCTCTGAAGGAGGCAGGCGTGCAGCCTGATGCAAAGACCTCTTGGGTTTTAAGGGTCTTTATATTTTGAAATGAGAGACACTGAAATCATTGGACTGAATGAATGCAGAATAAACCAGGGGCTGTAAAGTTTTTAATAATTTAAACATTTCATTTTGGTAATTATCCTTTTCATTTCTTGTCTAAACACAAACATTGTAATGCGGGCCTAAACATAGCACACCTTTTTATGTAATTCATATTGTTCCAATGGAACATTATGTATATTTTCTTATCATAGTCTGCAGTCTTTGTAATTATCAAGTAGCTGAATATGTGGATGCATATTACCATTTTGCTTTGCAAACAAGTTGTACAAACTGACAATGTCTCCAGCAATGAAGAATGTTCTAATTTCATCATCAATTCACCAGCACAAGGTCCTGTTCTATTTATTTATAAAAAGCCTTGCTAATTTAGAGGGAGTAAAATGTTTCTTGTTTTAATTTACATCTGCTTAGTGCTGACAAGATTGTTAGTGGGTACTTCATGTTTTCCCATTACATTAGAAGGAGTTTTCTATGAATATTAACCTTTTGCTGTTCATATTTGAGCAACTAATTTTATTTTTTATTATCCATTATTTTACATGATCAAATGTGTCAGCCTTTTAGTTTATGATTTCTACTAATGTTTCAAGTCTTAGAAAAGGGTAATTTTCACAGATTTGTTCAATGTTTTATTTTCTTTCTGACTTTAAAAAGAAATTTTTACTATTTAAAAATTTAAATCCTTTAATTCTCCTGTAGTTTGTTTTGGTGACTAACAATATTTCTCAAATATTGATCATTTGCATTAGAACATGGGTATGTGTTAAAAATTCAGATTCCTGGACACCCTAGATTTACTGAGTGAAAATCTGTTGAGGTGGCCCCAGGCCCATCATGAGAGGAAACACTAAACAAATCAAGGCTGAGGGCCAGGCACAAAACCTGACCGGTACCCCTTGAGACAGCCAAGGTCACGAAAAACAGGGAAGAGTGAGAAACTCATAGATCCGAGAAGCCTAAGGAGATAAGGAGACATGATGACAAAATCAATGTGGGTCCCGGATTGGATCCTGGAACAGAATAAGGACATTGATGAAAAAACTGGTGAAGTCCAAGTAAAGTTTGAATCCAGTTAATAGTAATGCAGCAACGTTAATTTCCCTGTTCTCACAAAGTATCAGGGTAATGACATTAGGGGAACATGGGCGAGGGATACACAGGAACTCTGTGCTACTTTGCATCGTTCCTATAAATCTAAAGTTACTCCAAAAATGTTTTTTTTTAAATGTATTGGGTTTTGGCTGAAGGGACAAGGGTCTTTATTGTAATAAGCATGTCAAGTGACCCATAGCGGTAAAGGTATGGGTGCACATCGAAGTGACTAACTGATGCTTGGGTGGGTGAACGTCTTGGGGGGTGGGTGACCAGTAGGGGGGGAAAATCTATCTTTTGCTTTTCTTTTGAAAAGCTTACTTTCATAGAGTTTATTTTTGATTTCTCTATTCTGTTGCTTGGGTCTCTAATTTGGTTTTTGAGCACTGAAACTGTTCTGATGCAGAGCTTGATGGGCAGAGGCTGCAATGAACCAGCTGAGTGAGGGTTAAAAACCCACAGAAGCCAGTCTGGGGCCAGGCAGTCCCAGTCCTGCCTCCCATTCTCCTGGGCTCTTGCTCTGCCTCAGGCCTTGGAGTCCTGCCTTGGTCATTCTGATTCCTTGATTTTTTTTTCTTAGCTGAGCTTCAACCCAGGGTCCTGAGCTCAGATGCAAATGTCCAGGGTTGGAGGATCAGAGCAAGGGGAATGAATATCTGCTCTCCTTAAGCACATTTTAAGAAAAATTTTAAGATAATTGTCACAATGTTTAAACTATGGCAACACAAGCTGCAAAGAAACAAGGAAAAAGTAAGAGCATGAGACATTTAGAAAGGCAGACAAGGGTGCGGCTTTTGACCTCTTCATTTTGAGCAATTCCACTTACGTGATCCGTCCAGGCGGGGCCAGCCCAGGGAGACAAAAAGCAGGCTGAGTGCCAGGCTCTGTCGGGGGGTGAATGGGAGTGCCTGTTACTGGGGATGGGTTTCTTTTGGGGTGATAAAATGTTCTGGAACTAGATAATGTCGATGATTGCACAACTCTGTGAATATACTAAATATCCCTGAACTGTACACCTTTAAAGGGTGGATCTTATGGTGTGTGCATCATATGTAAAAAAGAGTGCTGTCTTTTAAACTGTGCTCACCAACCATGCTCCAACCGAAGGAACAGGCCCTGGCCTGGTCACAAACTCTCTCCACCCCGTGTGAGAGTGGAGCTGTGTCTCGTTCCATCTCTGTCCCCATCTAGCTGGGACCCCGACACCCACTAATGCACAACAATGAGGAGCACAGACCAGATTGGCTCTATCAGTTGTCAAATGAGTGACCTCAGGCAAATAACTTAAACTCTCTGGGCAATAAGGACGATAATATTTATTGCACAGGTTACTGAAAATATCAGTACATTCAGAATTGTGCCCGGCATGGAAAAGGTGCTATGGAAGTGTTTGCGATGATTCTCATTCACTTGACAACCAAAATACACTCAGTCTGTTCCTCTGCACGCTTGTCTGTCGTAACACAAAGGTGAACAGTGTTCAGTCCCTGCCCTGAAGGTGCTTGCCCTAGAACTAGGAGAAAAACACATCTCGCTTGCTCCAGAGGGCTGCTCTGAGGTGGGACTTGTGGCTGCCTCTGCTCTAAGGGTCTGGGGCGGGGGCACGTGGATCACCTGGCCGTTGTGTGGTAGGGTGGCCAGGGGATAACCTGGCCCTTGGTGAAAGGGAGGCATTTCAATAGAAAGTTGTGGTTTCCACCCCCTGAAAACTCCATAAGTAGTTACTTTGCATGAGATTAGAAGCCAAGGAAGCAAAACTAAGGTAGACGTTTACTTGCTGGAGAGACTGCCAGGTCTGAAGGTCCTAAAGAGGCAGGCCCGGTATCCAGGGAACAGTGCTACCAGGGGTCTCTGCGCCCAGGAGCGAGGCCAACAAGTGAGCAATCCTGTGAGGGCTCTTAGGTTGGTCTGTGCTCTGGCGGATCCCGCTGACCTGGCCTCACACACATGAGCATTCTCATGACCACAGGCCTCGTGACCAGCCTTAGTTTGCTGGAGTTGATTTCCTTGTGAAAACAAGCCTGCAGGCAAGACTAGCGGTAGAGAGTCTGACGCTAGGTTCTAGTCTCAGTCCTGTCCTTACCTTATTTTCAGGTCCTTCCCAAGCCATTCAGGGTTACAAAATAGCATCATGCTCTGGGAATTTAGTTCTTTGAGAGCCTCCCTTTTCTTTTTTAAAAAACAAGTTTGCATTGACCCAGGGATCTTTAAACTAGCCTTTCCAAAGCTCCCTGGGGGCTGGGGTAGAAGGCTTAAGAAGTAGGCAGAGCCCTAGGCACCCCACTATCTTAACCTGAGCAGCTTCTCTTTATTGGGCATACATGGAAGCTTCCTTTTGAAGAAATAATTCTAAGCTTTACTGCATGAGGAGCGCAGGAATAAGGGCCCTTCTGGTTCCAACCTGTGACTAAGAAAATGGAGGGTGACAGGGCACCTTTGTCACCATCAGACAACCCAAGCAGTTCCATTCACTCCTACTGGTCCTGTGAGTGCCTTTACACAGCGCCTCAGAGCCTGGGTCTGAGCCCAGCCACAGGGGTGGGGTGGGGTGGGGTGGGGTGCTGGCCTTGATGGTGCAGGCCAGCCCTGCCCACTGCCCAGTCCCTCAGTTTCTCCAGAAGCCACAGGGGAAAGTTTGCTGTCCCGCCACAAGTGGGGGATTTCTGTGCTGGTGCTGCTTTCAACACTTTGACATTTTAAGGCTTTATCTAAACTAATGGGAGTGGCTTTCTCAGCACTATTTCCTGCAAAGTCCTCTTTGAAGGACTGAAATCTTCAAGCTCCAATAGGCCTGAATTTGCCAGATTCGTTGCCATTGTCTTAAGCCCCTGTTTGTGGGGGTCACAATACACTGATGTATTGGACCTTTCATCCCCTGCATCTTTCCCTGAAATTTTAAACATGCTCACTAAATCAGTTCTTTCTTTTTTTTATCCTCACTTGAGGACATTTTTTTTTTATTGCTTTTTAAAGAGATGAGAGAAGAGGGGAGAGAGAGCAACATTAATGTTCGAGAGAAGCATCGATTGGTTGCCTCCCGTCTGTGCCCAGGTCAGGGGTCACACACAGCCGGGGCTGAGGACTGAACCAGCCCGCAGCCTAGGCATATGTGATGTCTGGGTGTCACTGCAGGGAGTTTGACATTGTTCGTCTGGTGTGGTACAGGGATCAGTTTGTACAGTAGAATTCCTCTCCCCTGGGGCTCTACTCTGCAGGCCAGTTTGTGAACCCTGGATGAAAAGAAACATGCTAAGAACAGTAGAACACACACACACACTCACTAGATTTAATGTCTTGAAATCTGTCTGTTCAAAAATGCCATCTGGTAATTTTATCTCTTGTTGTATAAAAGGTCATGGGGAGAATATTTGCTTCAGAGGAAAATGACTTCTGAGTCATGGGAACGATCAATTTAAAGGGGATAGCTAGAGTAAAATCTAGGCCTACTTTATTAACGAGGTTGATACACCCACTTTCCCCCACAATTCCTTCTTGCATTTTAAATCATGTAATACATTGTCACAAATGGGATCATATTTTCTTCCAGGGGCCCTGCTCTAATTGTTGGATAAGACCACAGCGGTCTTGATTAAAACCCAGGCATCACATAAATTAATCAGAGATATGAGTAGCAGTCTGTCAGAAAACCAGCTTTTATTTTTATTTATTTATTTATTTTGGTTAAAATGTCCTTAATTTATATAGTAAAACCACCACTTAAATCCAGTACATGGACATATGTGTTGTACACATGGCATACATTTGGGATACCTAAACTTCTATTAAATGAAGATGTGGTGTGCAAAAATACAGCCTCACTGTGTTATAAATTTAACCTGAAACTGAATGATGCCAGTTATGATAACTAGCTCAAAAGATTGTTCTGAAAATAAGGACTGAGTACTGTATGTGAAAGAGCTTATTGGAAGTAACAATTAACACCACTATGTTTTAAATGTTGCCTTTTTGCCAGACTGAATGGTTGGGCACTAAGCACACCTCATCTCATTTCATTCTCATGTCAGCCCTCCCCGGTGCAGGCCGCACTGCCAGGAAGAGGTGGCACCAGGCTGCACTGTAAACCCTGCTGCGTCTGACACACACACAAGTGCTGAACAAACATATACTACTGTTGTTGGACAACGTTTACATAGAATTTAGAAAGTTACTCACAGGATTATTTAAAGGAAATTTGAGTTGACGGCTTCTTTTTCACTAATGAGAGTCTTCTGGCACCAATAGGGACATTCCATCTCTCTGTTGACCTTGGAGCTGTTATGATAAGAAAACATTTTTTGTTTGATGATGAAGGTCATTATTAAAAGCAAGACCACAAATTTTAACTCTATAGAGTGATCTTTAGGATATATTAAGTGAGAAAAAAGGAAGGTTTCAGAGCAGATAAAATGCTAAACTATATATATAAGAAAGGGGGGGAAACACAAAGTCCTATTTCCTTAATTTTTTATATGATAGAATAAAACGAAGACTAATAAGAATGGAGGAGAAACACAGCTAGGAGAAGTGGGAATGGAAGCCAGACTTTCTGAATTTACCTGTTTTATTGATTCGACTATGAACTTATGTAAATGTTTTATGTAATTATAAAATAAAATCAAAATAGAAAGCAGTCCTTAAAAACTGAAAGCAAAGTGAAGCAAGGTGACCATGTATTGTGTAGATGACCGAGCCACACCAAGGGGAACTAGTCCACGTGACTTGAAAGCACAGCGATTTCATTGTGCATCCCTGGTGGGTTATGCCGTACAAGACTGAACAACTACAAATTTCAAACTGCAATAATGATGATTGCTATCAATCATATTTATTTGTTAGGTAATAAGATTGGTATGGCTCATCTGAAACATATTTGTTTATATATGTACAAATAGGTAAATATCACTATTAGAAGCTAAGATTTTCAGTTTAAAAGAGATTCAAGTATAACGTTAAACAATATAAGTAAAAACCACTAGATTTCTAACTTTTTATAGAAAATATTAGTATAAACTCATATGTTTTCTCTTAAAAAAAGTTGTTCCCACCACTGCCCATTGAAAAATCTAGAAATAACCTAGCAGTGAGCATCTCTGGCTCTCAGATATTTGTCTCTAAGTTCCACTAAAAGGAACCAATATTCTTTGAGAAATGGCTGATTTGCATCTTGAACAAAAAATGTGTAAGATGGAACTAGAAAACACTGATTTACCAGAAAGCAAGGAGACTATCAATGACTTTTGAAGTTGTGTCAAAAGAATTTGAAGCTAATTTGAAAGGGCTCTAACTGGGCAAACAGGGGAAATTTTGAGCACCAAAAGAATAGTAACTATAAAGGAAGATAACTACAATGAATAACTAGAATAACTCCTGTTATTATATATTAAGATCCATGAATTAATTATAATATTAAAAAATAGTTTTCTGTTTCTTTTATGGGGGATTCTCAGAAACCATCTCATCTTGAAAAAGACTGAATGAATGAAACATTTATTCTGTCTGGCTTGTATGAATTGTACTTCAGGATAAGCAAGTAGTTGGTATCAGGAAGTTCTTTATGGGTAATTTGAGATAATGCAGAAGAACTAAGAGAATTAAAAATTACATATTTAACCTGTAAGAAAACAATGGTTCTAAGCAATGGCCACAAATCACTGTTAAAGTCATTAATGGAAAGGCTGCTGGAGAACTTGCCATGGCTGGACCGAGCTGCCAGTCCTTGAGCCTGTCACAACATCACAAAAGGAGAGATGGACATTAAGGGCTCCTGTTGAATTTTTGCTAAAATAACCATACCTGAATCTGGTCATGGGTTTGGGTGTGCCTACTGGTTTACAAGAAATACTGGGGTGCAGAGAAACACATTAAATAGGGTCATGAGGAAGAAATCAGAAAATCCAGAAGAAACTGTGCAGTTTTAGATTCTTAAATAAATCACAAGGGGGGGAGAAACAAAAGAGGAGAGAAGGAAACAATTATGAGTTGGAATTTGTCCCCTTCAAAACCCGTATGTTGAAATCCTAATCCCCTGTACTTCAGAATGGACCTTGTTTGGAGACAGGGTCTTTATAGAGATAATTAGGTTTAAGTAAGATTGTTAGAGTGAGGTCCTAATCCAATATGACTGGTGTCCTTATGCGGGAAATTTGGAGTCAGACATGCACACAGGGAGGATGCAATGTGAAGATGAAGGCAGAGATTGGCGTGATGGTTCTACATGCTAAGATATTGCCAAAGATTGAAACCCCAGAAACTAGGAGAGAGGCATGGAACAGATTCTCCCTCACAGCCTCTGAAGAAACCAGTCCAACCCTGCTGACCCCTTGATCTTGGACTTCCAGCCTCCAGAACTGTGGGACAGTAAATTTCACCGTTTTAAGGCACTCACACGGTGATATTTTGGTATGGCACCTGTAGCATTCTAAAGCAGGAACCCACTGATTAAAGGAGCTAAAGATATGTTAACAAAAAGTACCATGTGAGTGTTATTTGGACACTGATTCAAAGAAACCAACTGTATGAAAATACTGTTGGATATTTGATTATAAGAAATTATAGGGTTTTTTAAAGGTGTAGTAATGTTATTTTAGATATGGTTTAAAAGACTCATTATTTCGAGATGTATATTGAAGTATTTATAAATAGAACAATGAAACAAGCCATCAGGAGCAAGAGAAATGAGTGGATACATGGGTAGATAAAACAAGCAGGTCAGTTGATGGCCAGCCTGAACCCAGTTGGTGGTAGCAATGTGCTGACAGACTGGCTAGGAAGCGGGAAGCCCTAACTCCAAGCATTTGCCGATTTCTGTGCTGTTCCCACCATGACTGAGCCCAGCCTACCAGTGGTTTAATAGGCAGCTTGCAAAATTTCAGACTACTTAATACTCAGGTCTTGGAAGCTGGTAGTAGGAACTGGCTCCAGCATACCACTATTCCATTCTCTCTATTTTCATACCTGGAATTGTCCATAACTAAGAAAAAAGGGAACACATTCTGGCTAACATTTCTGCTCTTCATTTTATCCTGGAGGTTGGTATTGAGAAGAGCACCTGGCCTTGGAGGTCCCAATTGAGTCTCAATTCTACAGTGTACTAGCTGTGTGACCTTAGGTAGCTCACTTAACTTTTCCAAGCCTGGCTCCTCACAGGAAAAAAATACTATCTCATAAAGTTATTTCGAGGGTTGCTTGAAGTAACAAAAAGGCTTTTAAAAATGTTAAGTATTACTATTGTGATAATTATAGTTGCTGATCACCAGACAAAAGTCTTAAAGGAAGCAAATGAGATTAAGACCTGACAGTAGACAGAGATTAGAATTTTCTACAATCCCCTAGGAGTTATAAAACCATTACTGCGTCACTGACTAGAACGTCTTAAAGGGATTTTTCAGCCTTCTTTTGAAATCACCAGTAAAGGCTTGGGCTGCCTGGCAAGGACCTTCAAGGGATTGTGGGCATATGACAGTGGCAGCAGGGAGGCTGTCCACCAGGGGCTTGAATAAACGGGTTGTGAGAGACACCAGGATGGCGCAGCCTGGATGGACACATGCTGTCCAGGGCCATGATGGTGGTGGGAAGACAGGGGTTTGGATGAATTCCTCATATAATGCAGCCGACCCCACACACCTTCTGGTGCACGTGGGTGAGAGCGAGTCAGGACGAGCAGTATGGGCAGCCCCCTGGGCAAAGAAATCACACTGCAGCCGAGTGTGGGGTGGGGACAACAAGCCATCCATTTTGCTTTGGGTGCTGGTTGTCTGCATATGAATGCCCTCTCTTTTCCTCCATTCGAAATTCATCTTCTCTGGTGGGTACCCTTGTTCCCTGGCCCTTGAGATGGCTCTGACTAGTGCTTCCTATCAGCACAGTCTGCGGGGAAGACCTGATAATGGAGGTCAGAGGATGTAGATGGACATTGATTGACACTACCAAGCAAACTTTGAAATTGACATTCTTCTTAAAGAGCCCTTAGCCCCAAAGGAAATGACCTTTTCCTTTAGAAGAAAAAACACGACTCTCAGGTCTCCAAAGTGGATGCTAGATGGAGAACTTTCTAGGTGGGGGAGCAATGAGACCTGGAGGTCTCTCTTTTCCTTCACAGTCGCTGGGCCTGCACAGAGCCATGAGCCGGAAGGGAAAGCCCTGGATGGCCCCAGCTGCCACTGGCTGCTGACCACAGGGGGCGCTCTTTGCCCTCTAATGCTCCAGCCCAGCAATTTCAACCAGTGTTCCACATGAATTTTTAAAACATGCAATACCTAACTATTTAGTCAGGGCCACTGACTTCTTCGCCCCTAGACTATCAAATAAAAAAATGACAATCAATACAACAACAGCCGTCTGGTGTGGACGAATACAAAGTATACCTATTTTTTTTTGTCAGATGGGCAAAAAATATATTTTTTTGGCGTGCTACAGAATTTTAGTAAATAGTTTGTATGTGCCATAAGGTGAAAAAGGTTGGAAATTGCTGCTCTAGCCCAAGGTGGGAGGGATGGGAGTAGATGAATCAGTCCTCACCCTTTCATGGCCCTGCAAACTGTCCCCTCATTCTAGTAAGTGGTTCCTACAGAAGGCAAAGCCTCGAGGACAGACACAAACAAAAACAAGCCCCATATATAATGGCACAGTCATAGGAGACGGGCCACGATATTTCGGCATCAAGGCCCTTTACTACCCTCTTAAACCACATCTTAGTGTGAGGGGAGCTAAGGGCTATTTGGAGGCTGTGGGTGCTTTAGCAAATGAGGTCCTATTCACTCACTTATTTGTTCAGTAAAATAAAACTTTGCACACACCTCTGTTAGTGTATTCTGACGTAGACACTGAGGATGCTGAGACAAAAAGAACAGGGCTCCAAGCTCTGAGAGGCAACAAGGCACTGTGTTTAAGCATGTGAGCCCCAGAATCAGGCTGCTGTGTGACCTTGGTCATGCTACTTCATGTCTCTGTGCATCATTTTTCTTACTGATGAATTGAGGAATTTAACAGAATCTCCCTTCTAGAGGTGTTGTGAGGAACAAATGAACAAATACATGAAAAAGTTACTTAATGTGCCTTCAGTAAATGCTTGTGCTATTATTATTACTACTGTTATTATTATCATTGACATACTAACAACAATTTTTATAGACTTCTGGGTATCAGAGTAAATTTTTAAAAATGTTCCATTTATGCAAATTATCCTTTCAAAAATCCACATACTGCTTCATGGCAGGGCCTGGCTTAAGGCCCCAGATGTGATGTCAAGGGCTATTTTCTCGGCAGCTAGGAGATGACCTAGTTCCAGACTGGGTGTTTTCCATCACACTAACCTCAACCCACAGAATGGCCACCGTGAGACACTGCTAGCCACGCTGCCCCAACAGTTTCTCTCTTGGGCTCAGCACATCCAGCACACCCTAGCTTGTCTCTCAGCTCAGCACAGGACAAGAGTATGTCCCCACTCACCTGGTGCCCATGACCTTGCCCTGGTTTCCTGACAGTGAGTCAGAGCAACTCATCCTGTCTTATCTTCTGCTCACAATAGCCACGATTTTCTTCACATCCTTGTTCCTAAAATCCCTGAAGCTCCTACCCGAGAGAATTTCAGTTGAGAAGGGGAGAAACCACACTTTATAATTGGAACCAGGCCAAACTCTGTCACGGAGGTGCAGATAAGGTTTGAACAAAGACAGAACCTCACTGCCTCGGGGAGCTGAGGAAGAGCCTCTGGATTTTACCAGAGATGAGTGGGACAGGGAGGTGGGAAGGGCTGGACCCGTCTGGAATGGAAACTATAAATATTTCCTCTTTAACATCTGCTCCTCCCTTTGTGTTCTCTGATTAATAGAAAATCTCCTCTGTGTAAATCATGTCTTCTTCATTGTGTTGGTGGAGGAGCAACACCTGCCCTAGATTACAGGTGTGGTGGAACCTACAGCCTTGAAGACTGAGTAGATGGGACTGATGGTAGTTTATTCATCACATACACTCAGAGGCTGGGTGAGGGCCCTGTGCATCATCTCGGGCCACATGGGGCTGCTCACAGACAGAGTGAACAAGCAGGGACTGTGGGAACAGGCTCCAGAGTGGCAAGAGGGCAGGGTGCCCCTGGATCCCAGGGGAGGGTGAGATTGGCTTGTTTGAATACTTCCACAGCTTCCAGAGAACTGGAGCCCTCTACTCAAAGAGATGTACCTATTCCCCTTGAAAAGGAGATTGTTGGGTAAGCTATTGGCATCTCTGGGCCACACTGGAAGAAGAAGAGTTGTCTTAGGCCACACATTAAATACATTGCCACATGTCATCATACAAAAATCTCATACTGTTTTAAATAAATTTACAATGTTGTGTTGGGCCGCATTCACAGCCATCCTGGGCTACATGTGGCCTGCGGGCCCCAGGTTGGATGCCCCTGGCTAGGGGAATTTAGTCATAGGAGTAGAGTTGGGGGGAGACTTGCATTTAGAACATTTGAGGCCCTCCTGAATTTATCAGATGTCAGTCAGCACATAATTTAAGGTTTTACATCTGTTGAAAACAAGACAACAGGTCCCTAATGGAAACAATTTTGCCAAGCCCCACATCACCAAATCCAGACTTAATTACAGTTTGGGCTCCCCCAGAAATGGAATCTTAAATCAGTTGACCAGGAACCTCCTGGTCAGCACTGGTTAGCTCATTGCCTCACAGATCACGGCAGTCCCCTAAAGGAGAGTGACCTTGTAAGAACCAACCCACTTTTTTTGCCTAGTGTTTAACTTTCTTTTTCCTCCCCTTCTGCCTATAAGTCTTCCATTTCGTACAGCTTCTCAGAACTCCTTTCGAACTGTCAGATTGGATACTGCCCAATTCCTGAAGTATTGAATAAAGCCAATAACATCTTTAAAATTTACTCAGCTGAATTTTGTTTTTTCTAACACATCACACCATCATCCACTCAGTTGCACAAACCAGAGGGTGGGTCTCATACTTGATCCCTCCTTCTTTCTCACCACCCACATCCAACCAACCATTAAATTCCATTGCTTCTACCTTTTTAAATAAATAGAATCTACTCAACTCTCACTGTCTCCACAGCCACCACCCCAGTTCCAGTCATTTCACCTTTCACAGGCATTTTTTACAAAATTATTTTTATCTATGGTTTTTTCTAGTACTTATGCAATTTAATTTTGCATCTAGATCTCATACTCATTTGGCAACTATTCTTGTGTACGGTGCAATAAATAGACCTATTTTTATTTTAAGTCTCTCTGCTACAGCTGATGGCCCCTACAGTCTTCTTCCTCACCAGAGCACCCAGCTTGGTGAGCACAGCCGAGCTGGTTTCCACCCCATTCATCATCCTGGTCTGGCACAGTCGTGCAGGGCGCACCTTGCACAAATATCTGACAGCCTCTGGTCTTATCATTAGTCCTGTGTCCCTACCATAGACAGAGAGCTCTGGAAAAGGGAGACATGACTCTATCACTGCTTATTTGCTTTGAGAAAATTCGAACTCATTGTTTTTGGTTTGAACTTCTTTACTAACAGATCCCTTCCTTCCTTCTTTGCCCTCCATTCTCTCTCCTCTTGTACATTTCACATGAGTCGACTTAAGTTAGCTCCAGCCCCTAGATCTGCACCTCCTATCTCTGGGCCTTGGCATGTGCTGGCCCCTCGGCTGGGCTGCTCTTCTCCTAATACAAACCCAACCTCCAAGTCTCAGGAGAAACCGTGCTTGGTTTGACCGCCTCCAGTGCACCCTTAGGTTAATTCTGGGGCAGTGCTTCACAGCCTTTAGTATTTGTGGCTCTCCCTACTGGCCTGAAAAACCCTCAAAGATGAGGACTGCATCTTTTCCCCACTGTAGTCTCAGTATCGGGCATGGGCATGGCACACGGGCAACACTCAGTAAACCTCTGTCATCTGAATGAGAAAGAGCATTAGCCATGATAAGCAATTGAGGCTTATGGAGTACCAGCTTTTGTGTTCTCTTAAAACAACACTCGGAGGTCGATAGTATTATCATCCTTATTTTACAGATGATGGTAATATGATAGGCCCAAGGTCTCACTGCCAGTGACTGGGAGAACCAATTTTTTTTAAGTTATTTTATTTTATTTACCTGTTTTTAGAGAGAGGAAGGGAGGGACAGAGGGCAAGAAACACCAATGTGTGGGTGACTCTCAAACTGCCCCCACCGACACTGAGGACCTGGATCCTAACCCAAGCATGTGCTCTGACTGGGAATCAAACCAGTGACCCCTCGGTCCACAGTCTGGTGCCCAATCCATTGAGCCATCCAGTTTTTAAAGCCAGGGCCTCCTAATTTCAGATACTTGGTCTTAACCAGGACTTAGTTCTGCCTCCAAGGAAAAACAGGGCTGAATTTAAAAAGGACAGGGAGGTAGAAAGTGGTGTGCTATTCAGTGTATTTCCTGCTTCAGTGTGTGCAGGAAGGGAGGACTGGCAGTGGGAAAGGCAGCCTGCGGTGTGGTTGGGTTAGATGGGAACAATGCTGCAACAAGCAGGTGCTCACATGTACCCTTGAGAGAGATCAGCGCAGAGAATGGGGCAGCCAGTCCAGGGCTGCCTCTGGAGTAGGGGTGAAATGGAGCTGTTACAGACAAAGTCCCCCCTAAGGGGGATCTGGTGTGAGAGGATTCTGGAGCATAGATTCTGGAACTTTCTAGAGAAGACTGGGGTTTACACCTTAAGGAGCTTTAGGCTTTAATTGTGAAGTTTTGAAGTCTGCCCCAGGAAAGAAGCAGTTACTTGAAGCTCATGTTTTATGAAACACAGATGTAATATTGATGCTCAAAATCACTTAAGGAGTAATTCTGTTCAGGTTTCCCAAGTGATTTATTAGACAGGTCTGGAGATTTGAAAAATGGTTTTCATTTGATTCATATTTTGGTTCTTAATCACTTTGTATGCCAAATACTTCACATTTCAATTTGGAATTTAAGAACCTACTTAAATGATCGCAAGAGCTTAATGAAAAATCAAAATAAAAATTAAAAATGGCTTAACTGTTTAGCTGCTAGGTCCCTCCCACCCCCCAGCCACTATAGAGTTAGGGAAAAACACAGAGAAATTTATAACTAACCTGTCTGCTCAGGGAGAGACCTCTATATAACTATACCCTCTCGGCATACTAACCCATCTCAAATGACACATGAGGAAAACATCTGTTCTTTGACAAATACCTACATAAGAACAATTCAAATCACAAGCCAAATCAATATCGAATGGACGTCCTGTTGCATTTTACATAGAAATAGGAGAACTAGCACTGGAGAATTCACTGCAAGTCATTAAAGATTATTTACCAAGCTTACTGCTCAGAAGGAAGATAAATTCCTTACAATGGAAAGAATGGTACATAATGGTGAGAATTAAGGGAAGAGAGAATCTGAGAGGGAAGAAACATATTTCCACAAACTCTTCCTTCTCCTCAGGGTCTCTAAGGCTTTCAAACATTTTTGGGGACTCTGTTCTTTTCCACCTCCACACAGCCCTGCTTTCCTACCTGTGCTCTTACTCCATCTCATACTACCACTGCTGCACAAATTTCGGAAAAGGTAATTTCCCCTCATTTCTTTATTGTTTAAATTTTTTTCTTACAGTGACTCTAGACAGAGGGGAAGGGAGGAAGAAAGAGAAGGAGAGAAACATTGAAGTGAGAGAGAAACATCAATCGGTTTGCCTCTCGCTCGAGTGCCCAACTGGCGACTGAACCTGCAACTCAGGTACGTGCTCTGACTGGGAATCCAACCAGTTACTCTGAGGTTCGGAGGACAATACCCAATCAACTGAGCCACACTGGCCAGGGCTCCCCTCATTTCTTTATTTTATTTTATTGAATTTATTGGGGTGACTGGTTAATAAAATTTTATAGGTTTCAGATGTACAATTCTATAATTCATCATCTGTATAGCACATTGTATGTTCACCACCTGAAGTCAAGTCTCCTTCCATCACCATCTATACCCCTTTACTCTCTTCTACCTCCCCCCATGCCCTTTCCCTCCGGTGATCACTATACTGTTGTCTGTGTCTATGAGGGTTTTTTTCTTCACTTAATCCCTTCACCTTTTTCACCCAGCCCCTAACTCCCTTCCCCTCTGACAGCTGTCAGCCTGTTCTCTGTGTGTATTAGTGTGTTTCTATTTTGTTTGTTTGTTTTATTCATTATATTCCACATATAAGTGAAATAACATTTCCCTAATTTCTTTTTATTTTTTTCATGTATATTTTATTTATTTATTTTTAGAGTGGGAAGGGAGGGAGATAGAGAGAGAGAGAAACATCAATGTGCGGTTGCTGGGGGTTATAGCCTGCAACCCAGGCATGTACCCTGGCTGGGAATCGAACCTGCGACACTTTGGTTCACAGCCCACGCTCAATCCACTGAGCTATGCCAGCCAGGGCTTTCCCTCATTTCTTAACGTTGCTTTCTTCCCTTGTTTCACCTATTCATCTTCCCTCTCTTTACTTGGATAATGCCGTAGAGTGGTCTTAGTTGGTAGCGTGTTAGAGTTTTCTGTGGTGACAAATGACACCAAATTTTAATAGTTTATAAAAATAAACCTTAATTTCTCAGTCATGGGACTGTAGGTCAGCCAGACCTCAGCTGTGTCTCACCTGAACTTGGCCAGACTCCCCTGGACTTGACTCACCTTGGATCTAAGCTACAGGTCAGGTTCAAATCTGCTCCATGGGTTTTTCATTTGGAGACCCAGGCTGGAGGATCACTGACTGACTACCTGGAGCATCCTGTTTTCACAGAGTATGGCAGGAGTACAAGACAGGAAGTAAAAAGACACAATGCCTTCTAGAATCTTTGTAGTACTAGCATGCTATGATGCATAGCACATTCCATTGGTCCAAGCATGCCATATAGCCAAGCACAAAGTCAAGGGGATGAAGAAGTATATTCCATCCTGGGCCTGGGCAAGGATCATGAATACTGACTGAAGAATAATATACTCTGTGTGAGGGAGGGTGGAGAGCAAGAATTTCTCAATCATTTTTTATAAAAAAAATCAAATAGCTGTCCAATTTTAATTATACTAGGGAGATTCTGCCCTTATTTCCACTGCTCTGGGTTATTGCCTCAACTTTTCTGGAGAAAGAAGATAAGCTTAACTGTAACTAGTCAACAGTACTCATGGTTAACACTTAAGATTTATTGTGCAACTACTACATGCACAGGCCCTTTATCTGTTTATATAGTGACTACTCATTTCAGGCTTTGCAAACAATGCAACTTTTTATGACCTTACTTAATTTCTATTTCAGTTTCTGTTTAGTATCCTCATTTCAAAGAGTTGCAGAAACCTAATCTCAGTCACTTCGGGATGGGGCTGGCAGAGCGGGGTGTGTTATCATCGCCTGTCAGCTCCGGCATACACCCACGTGTCCTCATTCCTGCCTGGCCTCCACTGATGTGTATAGCATTCAGCATCATCCACTTCATCCTGAGAGGCCCTTGGGGTCTGGCTTCTTCTCCACCTCTCCTCTGCCTTTCTTGGGAGCATGGGAAATATCCAGTTGTATTGGCACATCCCCTTTCTTCCTTGATACTCACCTTGCAGTTTCTGCCCTACTGCTTTCTACCATGCTGAGCTCAAGGGACTATGAGGTCTTGTGGAGTTTGGAGATTTAACATGTGTTCTTGGGTCTTTAAAGCTAGTTGGTCTTTCTGTTGCTGATCTTAACTTCTCTGGGTGGGCTGGGGCAGAGACAGGGCTGTCTATGGAACCACTCTGCAGTGGCCAGCTCATTACTCTTATCAGTTTCTCTCTTCCTTCAACCTATGGGGTTTCATCTAGGTTCAGTTGGGCTCACTCAGCTTCAGAGAATCTTCCCAAATGTATTGTTTAGGGTATAATTCTATGTTCTTTATAATTTTTCTTCACCTTCATCACAAGTAGAGAAGTTGATTTTGAGGTAGATGAGGTCACTTGCCACAGGTGACTAAGTTAGCAAGTGGGGAACAGAGAGTTTGTCTGATTCCAAAGCTGGTACTCCCTCCACTGGGCTAGACTAGCTCTGGGAAGAAGCAAACAAGCAAACAAACATATCTTTTTAAGCAAAAAAGAGCAAAATGGGGATCTCCTGTCATCTCAGCCCCAGTAGGAAGATTGCAATGACTTGTATGGGACCCAATCAAACAACATTTGACCGGGATCTTCTGTTGGGTGATGGGGAGATGGCCTCTGTTGTTGAGACAAAGTGGAGATAGAGCATTTTTAGCTCTTATTCCTAAGTCTGCAGAACACAGTCCCAATGGAGAGAGTCTGAGGCAAACTGTCCCTTACACTAGAACTGGATCCACCAGGGTCTGGGATAAAGGTGGGCCACACTGACCTCACCGATTGCTCGGGGTTGGGGTTGGGGTTGGAAAGCAGGCTGTAGTCTGTTTGTCAAGAGAGCAGTACTTACACATAGCATGGTTCCTCTCACTTTTAGAAAAGACCTGAAAATGTAAACTGTCATTCCACCTCTTCTGATCTCTGCCCAAGTGCTGCTTCCTCCATGTCAAGAGTTTTTCCTCTATTGCTGAGCACCGGGAAACAAACTTTTGTTACTTGTAATGAAAGCCACGTTCACACACACACACACACAGTCGACACAAATGACTTACTTGGGCGACACCTCCCATTCTCTTCAGTCTCTGTTAGAACCACATAATAGCCTTCTCTCTCACTCTTGGTTTCTCTCTCACTAGTCATGCATTGTGGAGTAGGCCCAAATGTTATTCTTGTAGGATATTACCACCAAGAAAGAGGAATAGGAAATTGTGTGTAACTGTTTACCTTTTTCAGCCTCTACACATTTTGAAAGAGGTCAGAAGTTAGGAGACTCCCTGAAGTATGACTGTTGGCCTGTTCCTTAGCTTCTCTGAACCTCATAAAATGGGAGTAATAGGAATATTGACTGGGGATCAAAAGAGGGGAGCCAAGCATATGTGGCATATCCCATTAGTGTTAATATATATATACACACACACACACACACACACACACACATATACGTTAAAAACTTGCTGGGTAAAAACATGACCATGTGTTGAAGGTGGTTCTCTCTGGGTTGTGAGGTTGTGGGAAAGTTTGAATTTCTTCTTTATATCACTTAGCTTGAGTTCTCCTCTTTTTCATGAAACTTGCTTCCAAATGGCTTTTTTGCTATGTCCAAAGTCACATTCTTTCTCAAAGGACAGATTTTCTGCCTTTAATAATATTTTTAAAATGTGCAACAGGCTTTGAAGGAAATCACACATATCAAAAGGATTTTCAGCACAGTTTTGAACACTAGCAATTCTTTGGAATAAGTGGATAAGGTGACTGATTTGAAGAAACAACATTCATTCTGTTGTATAATTTTTGGCACAGCACAAAATTTGTCCGGGAACTTTGATAGTTTTGTCCACAGATAGGAGGAAATGCTAGCTTATTCTATTATTCACATTTAAAAATAATTTCATATCTATGTACCGTGTGAATGTCGTAATTCAACCAGTCATCTGGAAAGTTCCCGTATATGAAAGCTAAATAGGTATTAAAAAAAAAACAACAGTTCATTGAATGCTGTAATATAAAGCAAGCCTTTCTGCTTACATAAGAGAAAGAGGAACTACACTGCCTTTGAAACTAAATTGTGAAAAAAATGTGATTCTGAAGAATTACCTCTGCTTTCAAATATAGAATATACAAATCAAAGATTATTGGCTCTCATACACAAAAGTGTATTTTATTAATAAAAGTGAAACATAAAGAGCTGTAAAATTGGGAGTGAATATTTACTTTTGACAGATTTTACTTCATAAGTAAATAGGTGACTTCTCTAGCTCATTTTTATTTTTATTGATATATTTTAGATGGAAAAGGGAATTTTTTGTATTTAACATCTTGTGGAATTGATCATTGAACATTACCAAAAATAAATGACAAAGCATATGAAATTAAATGTGAGTAGATCAGAAATACTTATCTGATTGACAAAAGCTCAATTATATTAGTCTTTGCAGTGGCTATTTCATAGGTATTTGGATGCCCCCTGTAGCCACTATGTGAATAAACTCAGGCCAGGCCCCGTGAATATAATGGCAATGTGTGTTTCCCACTGAAGGTGGGAAACCTCGACCTGAAAAGGATGGTGGGGGGTGGGGTGTGTGTGGTACAGAATATTTGTAATTAAGAGGGCTTTATTGCCCATACTATACTCATATAGTCCCTGTTTTCAATGACTTAATAATCTTATTGGTAAAGTTTAAAATATTCAATTATTAAATAATATGTTAGGCTGACTTTTAGAAAGTGTTATATTGCATATCAATAGGTGCCAAAATATAAGATACAAAAAAGAAGTGTTTAGAGTGGTCAAGTGGTAAGGGGCTGAAATAACCAGGGAAGTTTCCGTGAGAGGGGCGGACTTGAAGGGTATACCATGCGAGGATCGGTGGTAATCAGAGGTTAGACTTTATTTTAGTGATAATGCCATAAACAGAAAACCCTTCAAATCTCCATGGTTTACATCAATGGCATTTATTTTTCTTGCTCACAAGTCTGTGGATTGGCTGAGATGCAGCTGATCATCGCTAGACTAAGGTGGGCATGGCTCCACATTGCCAGTCTACTTTGGGCCTGCTCCCTATGTCTCATTTGAGGATGGGCACTACCTGGGGCATGGTCTGTTCATGGTGGTGGTAAAAAAACTAAAGGCCAACTCAAACCATGGAAGCACATTTAAAACCTCTGTTATACTACTTTCACTAACATTCTGTTCACAAAAGCAAGTCGTGTGGACACGCTAAGTATCAATAAGGTGAATAAATACAGTACAGGAATTCTACTGAGGGCTACTGCAAAGTTACATGGCCAAGGTCACAGATAAATTATTCTATAACTGGGACAGAGTGAAGAATGGAAAGCAGTAATTCAATCTACTACAGTCACATATTTGAAAAAATAGTGGAAAGATTGCCAACAGCACAGATAAGAACCATTCACCATAGTGGACCTAAGTGAAGAACACAGGTATGAGACCATTGTGCTTGGTGGGCCTGAAATGAAAATACTAACAGTCACACTACCTTTAAGATTTGGGAAGTTCGTAATGAGATAATGCTGACTAGTTCATCTTCCTGGATTCACCAGAGCTGAATAAGAACTTCAGTTGGAAGAAAATTTCCTTTATTTGGGAACAAAAACACTGGCAGAAGTGCCTGAAAGAGGTGGAGTATCTGTTTCTGGCTTTTCAGGGAGAGAGAGCAGTGCCTTGTCTCCTAGAGGTGAATGGACAAGATGAACCCTTCCAGTCTTTTTCAGTTCTGTTTCTGTGATGTCAGAGTTACTTCCCCTCCCGAAACCCCCAGCAGCTGCCCAGTGTCAGAACGCCACATGACAAGACCCATGACGGTCTTGGTGAGTTCTTCTTTTTGTTTCTTTGGTAGGAGGTTGACGGAGGAGGAGTGAGAACCTGGAGATCTGCTTTTGGCTTGTGATTTTGGGATGGCTAATTGATACCAAGACCCCGTGCTTGGAAGTCTGGTCACCTCCCCTGGGCAGAACCCCTGTGCTGAAGAGCAATGTGTGTTGGGAGTAACAGACGCCTGATGTGTGTGGCCAGATTCTACTTTCAAAGCCTTCATACAGATCATAGGATGCTCAGAAGTAATCTGGGTGGAACTAAAGAGTTATTGAACCTCTCTCTGCCTCAGAGTCTTCACTATGCAATGGGGACGGTGCCAGCTTCTTTACAGGATTGTCATGCAGATTAAACAAGAAAATGTGTGTAAATGTTCCAGCACAGTATCCAGCACATAGTAAGTATTTAATAAATGGTAGCTTTAAAAAAAGCCTACAATGCCCCAAACATCCTACAATGTAGAAAAAATCAGACGATTTTTTTTCTTGTAAGAATTCAGTACGTGGTTATATTGACATGGCTAGCCTCAGGCAGTGCTGCCTACTGCAGGTTGAGGCCCTTGTAAGAAGTTCCTCAGATGCTCCCAGCTAGGGAAGATGGTTTAAAAACCCTTACAAAGAAATGTTTATTGATAGGCAATATTATCTGACTGTGGACCCCACTGCAGATTGTAGTAGGTAGTTTTTGCAGGCCTCCCCTGTCCCCTTTGGTTTTCAGGTCCCCAGACACACCCTTGACCAAAATGGACCAGAACTTGCTCCAGGGCAAAGGCCGTGACTTATCCACTGTTCTGGGCTCCATAGTGTTAAGCATGATGAATTATAAGCTCTATGTACTCAGTTCATAAATGTTTGCTGAATAAATAAATACATCCAGAATCAACCTATATCCTCAGTACATATCTACCTCCCACACCAGCTCAGGTGTCTCATTGATTTTTAGATAATGGGTACAAGATAGATGAATATACCTACAGTATGGGAGATGTTCCATCTTATGAGAACTTCTTATCAGCTGAGTTTGAGAACCTGGATTTTGTGTTGAATGAGCTGTGTAATAAACAACAGGTGGCTGGCTCACCTGCCAGGGGACTCTGGTTGAAGTTTAATTAAGCTTTGGTAGATCTTTGACCAAATTTACTGGGAATTTCTATTTCCTCTGTTAAAGCATAAAACTAGATATAGGGGAACTTCTCCAGAAGTGTGTCTTTTGTGCGTTCCACATGAGAACCCACTAGGATGTCACCCTTCTTTTATTTTTATTTTTGTCATTTTTAAATCATTTTTTATTTTTCAATTACAGTTGACATACAACATTATATTAGTTTCAGGCACACACCCCAGAGATTAGACATTACATAACTTCAGTGGTCATCCTGATAAATCTAGTACCCATCTGACACCATACATAGTTACTAGAATATTATTGACTATATTCCCTATGCTGTACTCTACATCCCCTTGACTGTTCTGTAACAACCAATTTGTACTTCTTAATTTTTTTTCTCCCATGATGCAAATGTTGGTATGCTTGAAGTTGTCCCAGAAGCTCCTTATACTATCTTCATTTCTTTAAAATTCATTGTTCTTTTTGCTTTTCTGATTGGGTGTTTTTTGTTTGTTTGTTTCTTTATATTCTAAATCATTGATTTGATTCTCAGCTTCATCTACTCTGATAATTCCCTGTAAATTATTCTCCATCTTAGTTAGTGTATCCTTTGTTTTCAACTGGTTCTTTTTTATGGTTTCCATGTCCTTTTTTATGCTGTTGAAGTTCTCACTAAGTTCATGAAGCATCCCTATAACCAGTGTTCTGAACTCTGCATCTAGCAGATTGCTAGTCTTCATTTTGTTTAGCTCTTTTTCTGGAGTTTTGTTCTGTTCTTTCATGTGGGCCATGTTTATTTGTCTCCTCATTTTTGCAGCTTCCATGTATTAGGTACAGCTGCTTGGTAGAGTGGCCTAATGTAGTAGGTGTTCTGTAGGGCCCAGTGGTGCAGCCTCCCCATCACCCGAACTGTACATTCCAGGTTCGTTCCCTCATGTGGGCTGTGTATACCTCGTGTTGTAGTTGAGCCTTATTTTCTGTTGGCAGGTTAATGGGAGGGATTTACCCTCAGGCTGAACAGCCGAAAGGACTGGCTGCAACCACTGACCACTGACCTTCAACCACCCTGGAGGATCAGCTGCGTAGGCGCCTACCCCACAGAGCAGCATTTACTTCAGCAGGGCTCTGGTGCTCTCTGAGTCTGCCACTTGAGTGTGTTTCTTGTGGAGGAGGTTGGGAGGTGATGCTTTGATGTGGTCTGAAGCTGTCCACCTGTTGCACTGGCTCTGGGACTTCCCCAGGAAGAGGAGGCCAAAGTCAGCTGCTGCCTGTGTTCTGCCTAGGGCCACCCCTCATGAACTTCAAAGTCATCTTGTCTATGGCTGTTACTTGTGCTGGTCTTGGAGGTGCCCAGGCAAGGCCACACTGCCCAAGGCTGTCTACTGCTCGTGTCAGAGCTCCAGCCACTTAGTAAGAGGTATAGGGCACACTGAGTCCAGATGCTACTTGTCTGAGAGATTTTAGCGAAGTCTGAAGCACGAGCCAGGACAGACCATTCATATAAAAATGCCACTGAAAACAGCTTGGGTGGCCTGCAAGCTGGTTTGGGTGAGGTCTCAGGGAATCGCCAGGGTAGGGTGAACAGTGTGAGCCAGGTTGTTGGAGACTCAGATACGGTTCCTGCCTGCTGACTCTGTGGGGATGGAAGTGTCTCAGAAAAGGAACAGTGACCTCTTACGTCTGGGAGCAGCACTTATGAGTGGGAGAAAGCTGCCCCCCAGCTCTAGTCCTGAAGCTAGACAATTCAGTTTCTCCCTGTATGTCCTTGGTGCCTTTCAAGTTGCTTCCCCAGTGCGCAGCTCAGAGGTGGTGAGTCAGAGTAAATCCATGCGAGGGACTTTAAGAGAAAGCTGCCTGGGACTTGAGAAGCCCTTTGTCTCCTCAACCACAGTCCTCACTGGTTTTTACAGCTAGAAGTTATGGGGACTTCCCTTCCTGGCACTGGATCCCTGGGCTGGGGGGTCCTGGTCTGGGGCTGGGACCACTCACTCCTCAGGGGGGACCACTGTAGCCAAGATATCCATACCGATTTTTCTCTACCACATGTGCGCGTGAGACCAGCCCATTCTGCAGTTCTGTTCCTCCCACCAGTCTCAATGGGGTTCCTTTTTATTATTTATTTATTTACTTATTTCAATTTTCCACTTATTTTTTCTTTTATTTTTAAATGTATTTTATTGATTATACTGTTACAGTTGTCACATTTTTTTCTCCCCTTTATTACCCTCTGTCCTGTACCCTGCCCCCCACCAGCATTCCCCCACCCTTAGTTCATGTCCATGGGTTGTACATACAAGTTCTTTGGCTTTTCCATTTCCTTATGCTATTCTTAACCTCCCCCTGTCTATCTTGTATATACTATTTATGCTTCTTATTTCCTGTACCCTTTCTTCCATTCTCCCCTTCCTCCTCCCCATTGATAACCCTCCATGTGATCTCCATTTCTCTGATTCTGTTCCTGTTCTAGTTGTTTCCTTAGTTTGTTTTTGTTTTTGTTTTAGGTTTGGTTGTTGATAGTTGTGAGTTTGTAGTAATTTTACTGTTCATATTTTTTATCTTCTTTTTCTTAGATAATCCCCTTTAACATTTCATATAATTAGAGCTTGGTGATGATGAATTCCTTTAACTTGACCTTGTCTGGGAAGCACTTTATCTGCCCTTTCTTTCTAGATGATAGCTTTGCTGGATAGAGTACTCTGGGATGTTAAGTCCTTGCCTTTCATGGCTTGGAATACTTCTTTCCAGCCCCTTCTTGCCTGTAAGATTTCTTTTGAGAAATCACCTGATAGTCTTATGGGAACTCCTTTGTAGGTAACTGTCTCCTTTTCTCTTGCTGCTTTTAAGATTCTCTTCTTACATTTAATCTTGGGTAACTTAATTATGATGCACCTTGGTGCGTGCTTCCTTGGGTCCAATTTCCTTGGGACTCTGAGCTTCCTGGACTTCCTGGAAGCCTATTTCCTTTTCCAGATTAGAGAAGTTCTTCATCACGTTTTCCACTATGTTTTCAATTTCTTGCTCTTCCTCTTCTCCTTTTGGCACCCCTATGATTCAGATGTTGAAATATTTGAAGTTGTCCTGGAGGTTCTTCAGCCTTTCCTCCTTTTTTTGAATTCTTGTTTCTTCATTCTGTTCTTGTTGAATGTTTATTTCTTCCTTCTGATCCAAATCATTGATTTGAGTCCCAGTTTCCTTCTCTTCATTGTTGGTTCCCTGTATATATTTCACTTTTCATAGCTTTCATTTTTTCCATTTTGCAACCACACTCAACCATTTCTGTGAGCATCCTGATTACCAGTGTTTTGAACTCTGCATCTGATAGGTTGGCTATCTCTTCATCACTTCTATTTTTTCTGGAGCTTTGACCTGTTCTTTCATTTGGGTCATATTTTTTTGTCTCATTGTACCTGTTGCATAGTAAGGGGAAGCCCCTTAGGTATTTGACAGGGCAGGGCAACCCATGTGGCTGCATTGTGATGCTATATGTGGGGGAGGGGTCCAAGAGGGAACAATGCTGTTTGATCAGCTCTCAGCCAGCTTTTAGTCCCTTCCTCTGCTACCCACAAGCAAATTGGGCCCTTCTGGTGCTGATTCCCTGGTGGGTGGGCTTCTGTACATTCTAGGATCCAGTGGGTCTCTCCAGTGAACTCTTCTGTGAGGCTTCGAGTTTCTCCTGCCACCTCAACCCCCATAGGTTTTTTCAGCCAGGGGTTTTGAGGCCTTTCTGTGAGTCCTCTCTGCATCACCTGCCAGTCTCCACCCCTTCTACTGTCTGGGTGAATATTTCTTTTTTAACTCCTTAGTTGTTGGACTTCCATATGGTTTGATTTTCTGGTAGTTTTGGTTATTTTTTGTTTTTAAATTTGTCATTGTCTTTCTTTTGGTTGTGCAAGGAGACAAAGTGTATGTACCTATGCCTCCATCTTGCCCGGAAGTACCTCTTTTAAATCCTTAGTTGTAGAACTTCGATTGGGCCAGATTTCAGGTAGTTCTGAATGATGGCTGTTCTGTAATTCAGTTCCAATTTTGGTTGTAAGAAGTTGAGTGGTTGTGGGAGATGCAAGTACTGCATTTACCTATGCTGCCATCTTGACTGGGAGTAATCTCACCCAGCCTTTTAAAAGTTCTGTCTGGTTTTCTGTCCCTCTGCCAGCTGTACCTGTTCACACTATCAGGAAACTGGGCCTTGACCTGGATTTAAGCCATCAGTGTTGCTACTTCTGCCAAGTACCCAGAGACTGGGTTTCTTGCCTCTGAACTTGCTTCCCTCTGTCATTTATCCTGCTCCTGCCCTGACCTCCCATGCCTACCACTAGTCTACCTCCTGATCACTTGCTTTCCCCCTGTCTAGGTATTAGATATCCTAGATTTGGTATCTCAATCAACAGAACTTGAACTTAGGTCCTAATTCTCTTTTCCTCTCTTTAATCCATGAACTTTATGTAGCAATTTTCATTACAGTGGGCCTATAAACTCAGATGCCTTCCAGCAGGAAGCAGATCATGTCATGAGTGACACTAGTGGCATGGGAAGTGGGGGTGGAAAAACATGACCTCCCAGCTAACCTTTGCTTCCCCATATATATGTAGAGCCATTGATTTCTGCTATGAGATAAATAACAGTGCGAGATGCTAAGTAGCTACTGAAACTCACCCAAATGTTCAGTTGCAGTAGGTGGGTGTGGGTAATGGGGAATTGGAAGGCCTGGACAATAAGAGGCATATATGTTGCATTTTTTGGCCATTGTCCCCAAGTCTTATTTATTTATTTTCAAGAGAAAGCAAAATTGAGATTTTTATATGAAAAATCCTAATGTTTCAACACTAGTTAGCTTATTTATAAAATTCTACAAGGCCCAATTAAACAGCCTGTGCGCTGTGTTCAGGCCTGTGTGTACTGGTTGGAGGACTCTGGTTTAGGGCTGCCTCTCCTTAGTGCAAGTTATTTGTCTCCTTGGGAAGTTAGTATTATCTTTCTTTCCTTCCTTTTATATGCAGAAGCCCACACATCCACATGAGTGTGGAAAAGCCAGGATCGGAACCCACATTTTCCAGCTCCAAGCCCATGGGTTTTGCTGCCACAGTGACTGATTTCCCAGTTGCTAAGTTTTCTCAATACATATCCTGATGTGCTCACATGTGGGATAACAGACAATTCATTCTACTCTCATGAGCTACTAGACCCCCAAATTCCTTCAGGGCTAAGTGTTAGTGCTCTCCAATGAGGCTCATTCCACAGCTGGAACCTTGAGTCGCTGAGCCACGGATGGTGGCTTCAGAACATCTGTCTCCACTTGAAGCTGTATGGTGGCCCCTGATCAAATCCACTGCCTGTAAGCAGTTAGGGGCAGGTTGGCTTGCACTGTTTAAGGAGGTTCAGGGCACATTAGGCCCTGGAAGGAGAAAACTGAGCTTTCTTCCTCTTGCCTCCCCTTCTACCTTTGATGTAACCTCTTCCCCAGTTTCTCCTTCAGGTGAGCCTGGGGTGAAGTCCATCTACTGCACCGAGTCTGTATTTTTTCCTTTCTTCCTGATACAAAAGACAGCAGGCTCTTTATGCTCTTTTGTACTTTGTTTTCTCACCTAACAGTACTTCCTGGAAATCATTCCATATCAAGTCATAGAGCTCTTCCTCCTATTTTTTTTATATCTCAATATGTCATTGTGTGCATATACCACATTTTATGCAACCGGTCTCCTGTATGTAGGCATTTAAGTATTTCTAATACTTTGTAATTATAAGTATTGCTTCAGTGAATAACCTTGAGTATTTGTGTTTTTATATTGTTAGAGGTATATATTTGGTGTAATTTCCTAGGAGTGGAATTGCTGGGTAGAAGGGCAGATGCAAATGTAGTTTTGTTAGATGTTGCTGAGTTCCCCTTCACAGGGATGGTGCCATGTTTTATCCCATCAGCAATGTACATGAGTCCTGTTTCTTTAGCCTCAACAACAGAGAGTATTGTTAAACTTTTGAATTTTGTTTTTTGCCAATCTGATGAGTAAACAAAATATAAAGCCATTCAATGTGGATTTAATTTGCATTTTTATTATGAGAAAAATTGATCATATTTTCATATGTTTAAAGACCAGTTTTATACCTCTTCTGATGATTTATTTACATTATTGTTTATTTTTCAATTGGAGTTTGGTCTTTTTATTTTTAGAAGTTTAAAAAATATTAGATATTGGTTCTTTGTAATCTATGCTGCAAATATTTTTCTGTCAGTTTTCTTTTGTGTTTTGATTATGCCAAAGCTTTTTTCAAAAATTATTTGTGTCAGATTACCAATCTCCTCATTGTAGCATCTGGATTTTAGTCATATTAAAAAACTGTTTCCTAGTTAGATTATGTAGACATTTATCCATGTTTTTTTCTAGCTCTTGTGCAATTTCATTTTGCATCTAGGTCTCTAATTCATTTGGTAATTATTTTTTTCTATAGTGCAAGAAATAAATCTAATTTTATGTTTTAAAAATGGTTATCCAGTTATCCCAGTATCAGCCCCAGTGATTTTGAGATATCTTCTTTGTCATGATCTATGTTTCTATAAGTAGTTGGGCTTATTTCCTGAATTTCTATTTTATTCCATTAGTCAGCTCGTCTTTTAGGTGTTGGCATTACCCTGTTTTGATTATGGAGGCTTGATAGTGTGTATTATCAGTAATATATTGTAGGATCACACCCTTTTCATGACGAGATGATGAGTCAGGGGAGAAAGGGGAAAATTGTGTTGTCCTTGAATAGGCAAATGAGAGAAGTCTACAAGGCGCCAGAGGATAGCGATTCAGGAAGTTGGTCGACTTGTTGGTTAAAGGAAGAATTCTCTTCTAATGTTGTCTTCAGTGAAATCAGCTGAGTTTGAGAAAAAGGGAAAAGAGATGGAGCCATTTTGCAGAGGATTGCAGAGAAAGTGGGGAATGACTCAGACAACGCTGAGGGCTCCCTTGCAGTGTGTGGTCTTGAATACAAAGCAAGACTCATCAGCAGAGTTATGTGTTTTTCTCTAGTCTTATACAATGGGCTGGGTGAGCTGAGTGAGCAAGAAGTTGAGTTTAAACATCATTGATATTTAGCCAAACAAAAAAGTTGAGTTTAAACAGAACTGATATTTAGCCAAACAGAATTGACATTTAAGTAGTAGAGGAAGAATGAATGCAAGGGAGCAGAATGATGGGCCAGGGATCTAAGTTGTGTAAGGATGGAAAATGAAGACAGTGGGTGCGAGGGATGGACGTAAGGAAGATGGTAGGGTAGTGTCAATGACTAGAGATCCTGGAAGGATCTAAGAAATCCTGGAAGAGGAAGTAATGATCCTGGGTGATGATTTATGGTGTGATCTTGAGAGCGAGTAGATAAGGTGCGATAGAAGAAAAGATGTCAATTTGGATATGGAAAAACTGAAAGGCCAGAATGTAGCGTGGGTGGTCTTTGTGGTTGTGATGGTAGTGACAGAGAGACCATGAGCTAGATCCTAAAATCTAAATGAATTTGGGGCAGTGGCTGGGAGGTGGTAGATGACTGCAGTAGGAGGGGTTAGCAGGTGGCATCTCAATGACTCCTTTCCTGAGGTCTTGTATAATTGCAGCACTAGGATGTGCCATTCTCCGTCACCTCTAGAAATCTCCTCACGCCCCTCTACTTTGTTCTCCTGGTAATCTTCCAAAGTTGAATTTAGCTGTGAAGTCCAAGTCTAAGAGGCTTGCCTAAGAGATTTATCCTTAAGTTTTTTGGAGACTGACATTGTTTAAAACTCAGAGACTATATCAGAAAGCCTTGAGACAGAGTATGGAGAGGCAAGTGGGACAGGTTCTTAAGGACTGGTGTGAGTTACACCATAGGAAATATCCTGGGATTCCTTTACAGTGTAGACCAGGTGACTGTAAAGTCTACTTGTGATACAGGGACTCGGGGGTGAACTCAACCCCTCAAAATGTCAATTAGCCAAAATCCTATTAAAATCCCTGGGAGCTCTGCCTACTTGAGGAGGCACTGTACACTTAGGATAGCCTTCCCAGGCTCCAAAATCAAAGGTTTAGCTCTTCCTTCAAGGGCTCCCAAGTGTTGAAAAACACCCTCCTGCTTCAAGCTTTCTTTCCCATCCAGACTTCCTGAGAATCCCCATCTGAAGTTAGATCCTGCAAAATGAGGTGTCCCAGTCAGGTGAACTGGACCTGGGCCACTCCTTTCAGGAGACCAGTGCTGTCATGAGCCCTGGCTGAACCAGTGATCCCAGCGTGGCTTTGGCCAGGCAGCTGAAGCTGATCATTCCTGAGGCCTGTCAACAGGAAGGGTCTCAGATCTCCATGAGGGGAGATCTTCATAGGGCCATTAACTTGAGGGAGTGGGAATAATTAACAGACTTAGGATAGGGTCTGTACGTGAAGTGACAAATGGGACAAGTGAATGTAAAATCTCGGTCTTTGTTAAGAATTAAAGACCATGGTTTCTGACCAGTTGTCAGAAATAAAATTCAGATTAATTTTTTTTCAGTTGTAGCTATATGGTAATTTTGAAGCTGGTGTGGAGGTAGAAGAAAAGTACATAGTGGACTTGGGGCCACTGACTCATATTCACATGGACCTGGGAGAACAGGTAAGAACACCCATCTCTGTTCCATGTAATGTCTGAGGAGTTCCTGGCAGGCTGGCCTCCTTGTACAGATGTACCTTCTGGACCCCTGTCCCCACACTGGACTCTTTGGAATAGCAGACAGTTGACTGCACTATCATGTTTAGATCTTTAGGATAAGGTCAGTTCTATTACCTATGAGACATAATAAAGACGGTCTTTCATTTAGTAATATCACAGTATTTTGTTATCATGTAAGCTACTGTTTATGTTTTCTTGAGGGGCTCTCTTTAGCTTGTTTGCTTTCTATTATGTCAGTGACTACAGACACATTTGAATTATCTCTATTCTTTGAGTTTGATCCTTACTTGTGTTACCTAGAGGGCACATATAGAATAAATTTTTATTTTATTGTTGTTCTATTACAGTTGTCTCAGTTTTTCCTGATCGCTCTCCCCTGCCCCCGACTCCCCACTCCCACAGTCAATCTCCACACAGTTGTCCATGGGTCATTTATACTTGTTTAACTAGACCCTTCCCCTTCTTTCCCCTCTTATGCCCCACACCCCTCCTCTCTGGTCTCTGTCAGTTTTTTCTGTGCGTCCATGCCTCTGGTTCTATTTTGCTCATTTGTTTGTTTTATTGATTAGGTTCCTCTTATTGGTGAGATCATATGGTGTTTGTCTTTTGCTGCCTGGCTTACTTCACTTAGTATAATACCCTCCAGTTCCATCCATGCTGTTGTGAATGGTTGGAGTTCCTTCCTTCTTTCTGCTGCATAGAATTCCATTGTGTAAGTATACCACAGTTTTTTGACCCACTCATTTACTGATGGGCACTTGGATTGTTTCCAGCACATGGTTATTATAAATTGTGCTGCTATGAACATTGGGGTGCATAAGTTCTTTTGGATTGGTGTTTCAGGGTTCTTAGGATATAATCCCAGCAGTGGAATTGCTGGGTCAAAAGGTAGTTCCATTTTTAGTTTTCTGAGGGAATTCCATATTGTTTTCCACAGTGCCTGCACCAGTCTGCATTCCCACCAACAGTGCACTAAGATTCCCTTTTCTCTGCATCTTCACCAGCACTTGTTTGTTGATTTGTTAATGATGGCCATTCTGACCAGTGTGAGGTGATATTGCATTGTAGTTTTAATTTGCATCCCTCTGATAGCTAGTACAGGATAATTTTTATAGGGCTCTAAAGAACAGCAGGGCTACTGGGCTCCTGTCTGGTCGAACAACAGAGTGAGCATGGATTCTGAAGTCCCAGCCAGGGAAGAAGGTTTAACTGTGGACTAGAGTGTTAAAACTCTGGAACGTTCTAGACATATAATTACTATGTTTAACAGTGGCCATGTGGATTAGGTCTAGCTGGTCATCAGTTTTCTCTGGTATAAAAGTAGACATTCTAATACCACACACTGGAATTATCATAAGGATTAAACAGTGTGATGTGTATGTGTGGTGACTACCAGTCAGTAGATGTTACTTTCTTTTCTTTTTCTTGTCTTAGTGGAATGTGTTGATATATATCTTTGAAAATAAATCCCTTAAGAACCCTTACATGCTTTTGTGCACGTTGCATTTAGAGATAATGCTCTGCTTTCTCGGCTCTTCCTCCAGCAGCTGCTCCCAGGTCTGCTGGGTGGGAGAGAACTTCCTGGCCTTCCTCAAAACCATCATTTGTGCAGCATCCCGAGGGCTATGAACAGCAAGAAAATTAGGGAAAGGAAGCAACATCTGGTGCTAAACAAATACCATCATCTTGCAAATGACTTGTCTCTGGGATAATGATACTTGCATATGTAGAGTGGAGGGAAGTCAACACCAGGACCCTATACTAGAGAATAAACACCTGAAAGGCTTCCTGACAGCTTCCCTATGTCTACAGCTACATTCCACTTTGGAGAAAAGAGCAGGTGATGATGTTCATAGCTTTTAGTCACACCACACAGAAAGCCCACCTCGTGTTCTCTGTTTTTCAAAGCGGAGTTCTGCAAGCAGATAAGAACAACAGTGGGTCAGTGTGGGGCAGAGCCTGGTGGAGGGTGAATTTGTTCAGGCCCTGGGAGTGTCTCCTGCCTTGCTCCTGGCCAAGACTGCCCCTGTTGTGTTCTGCTGCTGGGGACTTGGGAATTCCTGAGATGTCCTCAGGCATCATATAATTACATATGTAAGTGACTAATGAAGAGGCTTTATGCCTTGCCTGATTATTATGGGTATTATACCCCCAAAGAAGAAAAATGTTAATGAATCATTCTGTAACACTTAAGTGACTCCAATTAAGCTGTGATGGGAATGCTCTGGGCCAAATGGTGATGGAGAATTTGTCTTTGAAGTTCACTTGTCACATCTTCTCTTAGCACGATTTCCTCCCTCAACTGGAATCAATCACCCAGCCCCATGTGAGGCATCTGGTCACCCCATGCTGATGCAGTTTATCAAGGATCATTTTTGTAAGGTCCCAGACAAGCCTGCTGCCACCAGATGTTGCATACCATGACATAAATGAGAGGTTGCACAGTGACAACCATAAACGTGTTTGGTTTGTCTTGCACCATGTTTTAAGCAAACAAAATCAATCACTTTCAGCATTTAGGAGATTTCACATAAATATTTAAATTCTCAGATTCTCTAAAAAAAAAACCCTGAAAATTTTGGCAACACTGGGTCGACACTATCACATTAGCGATATTTGGCAGGAGCTGCTTCTTTTAGAAAAGCTGTTGTCCAGTTTGCCATCGTCCCCGCTACTCCCTATTGTCCCTTCCCACATAGGTCAAAATTATTTTCTGGCAATTGGCTCTTCGTATTCACTCATGTTACCTTCCTGGCCCTGTAGATACCTGTGTTCACAGTCTCTGCTTTAGACCTTCCAAGCTTCCTCCCTCCTCTCTGCTTCTATCCAAACCTTGTCACCTTGGGTCCATCTCCACAAGCAATCCTGTTTTTAATAACAACCAAAGGAGCTCTTCTACTTGGATCAGCAAATGCACAGAAAAACATTGATGATTCTTAATAACTTGGTATTTTTATCAGTTAATTATGGCTATGACAATGCTGCTTAAAAGTGAATTCAAAACATCTTTGCAGGTATATAAAAGAAACCATTTACTTCAAGTAGTCTCCCATTTGATGAAGGTCAGCTGTTCCAGGCTGGGCTCAGCTGGAGGGGAAGTGGGGAATGGATCTGCTCCACACGTTTCTCACCTTCCTCATGGGAATTGTGGGCTAGCCTGGTCACGTTTTCATGGTGACGGAGAAGGAGCAAGAAAGTGGAATTGGCACTCCTTGATTCTGTCTAGTTCTCTTGGCCCACCAGTCACTTGACCAAACCCAGGTTGAGAGGTAGAGTACTATTCCGGCCCACAACTCAAGGGCATAGCAAAGTTTCAAGGCATGTGTATATTGAAGAGTTAATCTTACCCAAGGAGAGGTCTGGTCTTTGTCCTTGGCTACGAGGAAGCAATGGCTAAGCTCCTGGAATGTCTAGCCTGAGGAGTATCTTCGTTTTCCTGGGGGCTGGCCACTGGACAGTCTAACAACATGATTTATTATGGAGGCTCTTGGTGGAGGCAGCGATATCAATTCTCCCTCTGGTATGACTGAAGACTAATGATCAGCCATGTGACTGTAGTATGTGATTGAGCCCTAAATGAATCTCTGGACACTAGGGCTCGAGTGAGCTTCCCTGGGTGGCAATATTCATTTGTCACACAACATGGCAGGGAGGAGGTAACGTCGTCCCTAACTCCCAGGGAGAGGATGCCTGGAGGTTCACACTGGGACCCCTCCCGATTCTGCCCTATGCATCTCTTCCTTAGCTAATTGTAATCTGTATCCTTTCCCTGTAATAAAGCACAACTGTGAGTATAACAGTTGCCAGGGAGTTCTGTGAGTCCTTCTAATGAATTACTAAAATTGAAGTGGTTTTGTGACCCCCTGGACTTGAATCCCTGTCAGAGGTGAGTGCAGCTGTCTTGTGTGGGCTGTTCCCTGATGCAGACACAAGCCTGTAGTGTCTGCAGTGTTATGGATGAGACAAGATACATTCATACAGACTACTGAGTCCTGTGGAGGAAAAGGGATGGCACGGCTACTCTCTCAAGGGGAGAGTGAGCTGACCCTTGCCTTGACAGGTTTTTACTGGCTTTCAATTTGCACAGGAATACAGGTAAAGCTCATTAATCATTTTCAGGTAGTAAGGATCAAACAATAGATACTATACAAAGAACTAGGAGGGCTTATTCTGAGTCAGGGTCTGTTAGCTAAAGGGCTATAAAACTTTGGGAAACAAACTCATTTCCTGCTTGTACCCTTATCATTTAATTGAGAGCATTCTTGGCAAAGCAGGTTTCACAGGAGTGTATGTATTCTTTCTTAGGCCTGATCACCATGGGAACCCGGCCTTTCTAGCCCAAGGCTACACCACCCTCTGTCATTGTTTCAGGCTTAAGTCAGGCAGTAGATGTAAGGCAGCCAAGAGATTAGGAGACTTCTCACAGAAAGAATGAGGATTCAGGCTATGTCAAAGCCTAGGGGCGAGGATCCATCACCCCCTTTTGCTATAGCCCCCCAAGTCCTTCCCTGGGGCCTCCCCATGGTCGTGTCTGTCTTAGATTGTTCCCCCCTTGGGGAATCTTACCTGTCATTGGCTAACTGATCAAGCATTGGGGGCCAGTTATGGATGAAGTAAAAAGAGCGGAAGCTGTGCCTCTGCCAGGGAGATGAGCTTTGCCTCCTTAGTGGCTTATGGTCCAAAGGTCATTCACTCAGCCTTAGCCATGGGGGGGTTACAGCTTCTGAAACCAGGCAGGGCAGTTCCCAACATCTCCCCCTTTTTTGTTTGTAAAATCAGTTGTAGTTGTTGAGGCTGTGAAACCTACTATTTGCTGTTTTTGAATGCAATCATGAGAAAACAACTTCCATATCCATCATAAAGAACAAATAAGGATTAAGACAAGGGTGAACCCGGCGGCGGGGGGTGGGGTGCTGCCATGACCCAAACTCATAAATTCAGTCCATTAAAAAATGTTGCAAATGCAAGGGAATGATAAGAGTAACAGGTCTGGTTACACTTCAGTCCTTGGGAGAATTAGCACAGACTTCAGGAAGTTACTTTAAAGATAATGCAGCAAGCGCAAGTCACAAAGCAGCTTAGGTATAATGTAAGCCTGATTTCCCACGGGAGAACTTCTTCACAGGCGTGGTCTTGTGTGCTGCCATGCCCCCCCACCAGTTTTCCACATGGGTGCTGGGCCACATTTCCACCTCTTGTGAAATGGTTCCCTACAGTTTCCTAACTTTGCGGTTGGCCTAAACTCGCACGGCACGGAAACAAAACGTGATGAAAATGGAAGCTAATAATACAAACTGCCAAAATATCCCTTTCAAGTACACCTGTATCCATTTATTCATCTACTCAGCAAACATTTATTGAGTACCTACTATATGTCCAATGCTATAGGACCCGAGACTAAAAGAAGTAAATAAGACATAGCCTAAAATTCTAGAGGAGGACACAAAATACAAAAAAGCAAACAAATCTGTGAGATAGTGTCAGACTATGAGAAGTACTATGGAGAAAAATAAAGCAAGTCAAGTTGGTGGTAGAAGTTAGCTATTTCGTATGGGGTGGTTAAGAAAAACTCTTCTGGAAAAGTGACATTTGAATGGACTTGAATGAAGGAGAAAATTGGGGTATAATTCAGGGCAAAAAGATTCTAGAGGGATGAGCAAGATCAAAGACACAGGAGCAGCTGGTGCACAGGGCACTCCCACATGGAGTAACCATAACACACAGAATTCATCCCCTGAAAATTCCCTTCACATGGTCCTTGGGGACTGTGGCGTGCCTATGAAGAATGCAGGTGAGGGCTTCTCTCCAACATGCCTTGAGGTGAGACTGAGGCCAATTTCTTTGTTCTTTGTTTTTGTGCAGCTTGCTGAGGTTGTATGGTTTCTTTTTCACAGCCAACATGAGAATCATTTCACGTACATTTTTCTCCCTCACAGAGGATGATCTGTTTCTCTAAATGCTTCTAGTTTCTCTTTGGGGTGAAGGGCAGTGAAGAGAAGTACAGGAACAAGAGTTATTTCTATTTATTTTATTCATCGAGAGAAGAAATGAGCACATAACTGGAAAGTACAGGGTGATTACTGAGTAGCCCGAAGGGAAAAACCTAATGGGGAAATTTTATTGAAAAACAGAATTTACATAGCTATGCTCTGGGCTTCCCTCTCAGGCTTTCTGTGGTTCTCAAAGCCCCTGGGTGTGTGGGCGTGGATGCTGGGGGAAGGGGGAGTGGTGGAGGGTGCATGTGAAGATCCTACAGCTTTGAGGGGAGAGCTGTGGGGGTGGGAGACCAAGACTGTAGGCCAGTTAAGAGCTCTCCACGTAGGGCTGTTCTGGAGGCTGAGAATCAGAAGGTGCTTACCTCCAAGTTTGACTCTTGACCGGGGCTCAACAGTTCGTTGCTGCTGTGGTAGATTTGTTGTCAGAAGTAGTTAAAGTGTATTCCTTTCTCTCAAAAACCCTTCTCTGAAAATAAATACATAAATAAATAAAATCTTTTAAAAAACCCCTTTTCTGGAGAGGAGGTCCAAAAGTCTCCTTTGGAGCAAAGGGGAACCCCGCCTTCCCCTTTCGTAGGACTTCCTCATCTGTCAGGTCAGTCAACCCAAGAGAGCAGGGTAAAGAGCTGGGTGGGGGCACAGGGCAGTAACCAGGGGGTTTGCCTCCCATTGACCAGCAGCAGTCTCTAGTGAAGCTGTTCTCAGTCAAGCGCAAGCATTTTTTGCCTAGCTGTGACATGTTCAGCATTTGATATGTGTCTAAAGACAGTGTCAAAATGTGTTCACTGGCCCCTCCTGTGTGACTTTTGTTTAAAGGGCATGCCTTACTCTCATTTCCTTTTTGTCTCATCCAATCGTTGCATTCCCTGAATTCACTAATTCCTTTCCTCCTTGTTGAATTGCCTTCTACCCCTATATGCCACTCCTGTCACCCCGCCTCAGACCTTTAGGAAAGAAATGGTACAGAATCGAGAGACAAAGCAAGGTCCACTTCTTGAAATAATGTCTTCCCATGTACACTTCTTGAGAACAATCTTCCTATGCACAACTTATATGCTGCTTGGTGAATGCATAACATGCAGTGTGTCATCCATGCCCATGCCCCACATGCCCCTGTGCTGAGAGGGATAGGTGAGGAGAACTAATGTCATATCTGGTCATATTAGAAGAGCTTTCTCCTTCCCTGACCTCCAAACTCTGACCCGATTCTCAAATATCTGAGTTCCAAATGTTAAGACATAGACATGCTCTACTGGCATGCTCTCAGGAAGAACTAAAGGAACAAAGCCACAGTCCTGCCATAAATAATAACAAGAAGGCAGGGCCTGAGAGTCAGCAGAAGTGGTGCTGGTGCCAGCTAGCTTTGTTTCACACCCAAGGTTAATGAATGCCTGCCAATGGCAGTGAGAACGTATAACCACAGTGTTTTCTAATGAGTTAGGGATTTCCTTTTTTTAAATTAACAGTGCGGTACATGAAGGTGACAGCTAGTGGTTTCAGAAAGACAATAAGCACTTCATTTGTATCAATTTTTCCCTTTCCAAGGAAAATGAAGAGCCACCTCACTGTACACTATTCTCACTTGTGAAGAAAGAACCCAAGTTAGCATTTGGGGCTGCTGCTTCTCCACACTACTACCACTTCAGATACATGCTGTGAAGGTTCTTCTCTTTTTCTTTTCTTTTTCTTTTTTATATATCTTATTGATTATGCTATTACAGTTGTCCCATTTTCCCCCCTTCACTCCCCTCCATCCTGCACACCCCCTCCCACACACATTCCCCTGCTTTAGTTCAAGTCCATATGTCATACTTACAAGTTCTTTGGCTTCTACATTTCCCACACTATTCTTACCCTCCCCTGGTCTATTTTCTGCCTACCATCTATGCTATTTATTCTCTGTACCTTTTCCCTCTCTCTCCTCCTCCCACTTCCCTGTTGCTAACCCTCCATGTGATCTCCATTTCTGTGGTTCTGTTCCTGTTCTAGCTGTTTGCTTGGTTTGTTTTTGTTTTAGGTTTGGTTGTTAATAATTGTGAGTTTACTGTCATTTTACTGTACCTGTTTTTATCTTCTTTTTCTTAGATAAGTCCCTTTAACATTTCATATAATAAGGGCTTGGTGATGATGAACTCCTTTAACTTGACCTTATCTGAGAAGCACTTTATCTGCCCTTCCATTCTAAATGAAAGCTTTGCTGGACAGAGCAATCTTAGATGTAGGTCCTTGCCTTTCATGACTTGGACTACTACTTTCCAGACCCTTCTTGCCTGCAAGGTCTCTTTGGAGAAATCAGCCGACAGTCTTATGGGAACTCCTTTGTAGGTAACCCTCTCCTTTTGATTTGCTGCTTTTAAGATTCTCTCTTTATCTTTAATCTTGGGTAATGTAATTGTGATGTGCCTTGGTGTGTTCCTCCTCAGGTCCAACTTCTTTGGAACTCTCTGGGCTTCCTGGACTTCCTAGAAGTCTATTTCCTTTGCCAGATTAGGGAAGTTCTACTTTATTATTTGTTCAAATAACTTTTCCACTTGTTGCTCTTCCTCTTCTCCTTCTGGTACCCCTGTAATTTGGATGTTGGAATGTTTAAAGATGTCCTGGATGTTCCTAAACCTCTCCTCATTTTTTTGAATTCTTGTTTCTTCATTCTTTTCTGGTCCACTCTGTTGATTTGAGTCCCAATTTCCTTCCCATCACTATGGATTCCCTGTACATTTTCCTTTATTTCACTTAGTGTAGCCTTCATTTTCTTCATCTAATTTGTGACCAAATTCAATCAGTTCTGTGATCATCCTGATCACCAGTGTTTTGAACTGTGCATTTGATAGGTTGGCTAGCTCTTTGTTGTATAGTTGTATTCTTTTCTGGAGCTTTGATCTGTTCTTTCATTTGGGCCATTTTTTTGTCTCGATGTACTTGTTACACAGTAAGGGGCAGAGCCTTAGGTATTCACCCAGGGAAGGTAACCCAGTCACTGGGTTGTGACTCTGTATGTGGGGAAGGGGTCCGAGAGGGAACAATGGCGCTTGCTCTGCTCTCTGCCAGATTTCAGTTACTTCTCCTGTGTCCCATAGTCAAATTGGGCCCTTCTGGTGCTGATTCCTGTGTGTGTTGGTGGGGGGGTTGTGTACATTCTAGGACCCTGTGGGTCTCTCCAGTGAACTCTCCTGTGAGGCTGGGAGTTTCTCCCGGCACCACAACCCCCCACAGGTGTTTTTAATCAGTGATTTGAGGCTTTATTTCCCCATGCTGGGACCCTGGGTTGCACGGTCTGTCTTGCTCCCCAGTTTCGCCTAGTCTATCTGTGCACGAATGTGGGACTGCCCTGTCCTCCAGCTGCCTTGCATGCCAGGCCCTGCTCCACAATCTGCAGCCTTGCTGGGTCCTCCAGCCACTGCCTTGTGTGCCTGGGGTCTGCCAGCTGCAGCTTTGACACAAGCACTCTCAGCCCTGGCTGCCTATCTCCACCCCTCCTACCAGTGTGGGTGAATGTTTCTTCTTTAACTCCTTGGTTGTCAGACTTCCATACAGTTCTATTTTCTGTCAATTCTGGTTGTTTTTTTGTTTTCAAATTGTTGTTGTCCTTATTTTGGTTCTGTGAGGAGGCACAGTGTGTCTACCTATGCCTCCATCTTGGCCTTCAGTCTTCTCTTCTCTTCTCTTCTCTTCTCTTCTCTTCTCTTCTCTTCTCTTCTCTTCTCTTCTCTTCTCTTCTCTTCTCTTCTCTTCTCTTCTCTTCTCTTCTCTTCTCTTCTCTCCTCTCCTCTCCTCTCCTCCCCTCCCCTCCCCTCCCCTCCCCTCCCCTCCCCTCCCCTCCCCTCCCCTCTCCCCTTCCCTTCCCTTCCCTTCCCTTCCCTTCCCTTCCTTTCCCTTCCCTTCTCTCTTTTCTTTTCTTTCTTTTCTATTGTAATATGGCCAGTGAGAATGTTTGTAAGGAATGGCCTTTTAAAAATATGTTTGTCCCTCAGTTTGAGGGACTGTATAGAAGATGATGAAGAGTATGGTGTGAAAACATACTTGGATATTTCAGTAGGTTAAGAGGGAGCTGCTGTGCCCTGGCTGGTGTGGCTTAGTAGGTTGGGTGTCATACTACTAAGTAAAAGGTTGCCAGTTTGATTCCCAGCCAGGGCATATGCCTGGGTTGAGGGCCTGGGTCTCCTCCTGGGAGGTATGTGAGAGGCAGCTGATCGATGTTTGTCTCCATTTCCTTTCTTTTCCATTCCCTTCCCTCTAAATAAAACAAATAAAATCTTTTTTTTAAAAGAGGGAGTTGCTGTGATGTCACATTTTAAGGTAATTAAATAATAGACTGGATGCTTTTATTTTCAATATGGTTTTCTGTGTAATACAAAAAATACTTTTTGCAAATTCCTAGAAATAATTAATAAAGCCTAACTAATATCTACCTGTACCTGTAGGAGAGTAAGGGCAATCTGGAAGGTCAAAATAAAAGAGTTATGACCCTGCATTAGCTGACCCTCAGGCTGCTGGGAGGGGCGGAGGAGGGTGGGACTGGGGAGGAGCAGCTGTGCAGGCTTGGAAGTCCCCTGAAGAATGAAGGAGCCCTGGCTGGTGTGGCTCTATGGATTGAGCTTGGGCCCATGAACCAAAAGGTTGCCAGTTCAATTACCAGTCAGGGCACGTGCCTGGGTTGCAGGCCAAATCCCCAGTAAGGGGCGTATGAGAGGCAACCACACATTGATGTTTCTCTCCCTCTCTTTCTCCCTTCCCCTCTGTCTCAAAATAAATGAATAAAATCTTTTAAAAAAGGTTTAAAGAAATAAAAATTAAAAAGAATGAAGGAGCTTATTAGGTTCTAATGACCAGCAACCTAGGAAAATGGAAAGTTGGAACTGAGGCCTTGTACCCCATTGTAAGGACAAACCAAAAACAATTGCTTGCTCACACAGTGAGATGACAAAGGAGCCTGTTTGTCTTTAAAAAAAAGAAGCTTTTCCTTAAAACTCATAGAGGTGCCCTCACATGGATATGATTAAATTTATATAACTAAAGTGGTCTAGGACCCAACCTACCAAGAAATTAATACAAAATACTGTCACAGACTGGCAATACCGTTGGGGTACCTTGTTAAAACAAACATAAAAACTCTCTGGGAGGCCACACCCCCTAGGATTCCCCTATGTGAAGTCCCAACTAAAGATTAATTTACAATAAAAAATTAGAAAACACAGAAAACAATCCACAGAAAGCAAGAGCCAGCAAACAAAACAAAAAATCAATATTAAAACCCCAAGAATTTTAGGTAATATATTTATCATGTAGATTATAAAATAAATATTTTTAAAGTTGTAAAAGCCATAAAAGAATAAAGGACACAATGAAAGAATAAGACACCATCAAAAAAAAAAAAGAGAGACCAGGCTGAGTTAGATAAGAAATCAAACATAACTTCAGAGCTTAATAAAAATTACAATAGAAAACAAACTTCAGTGTTAAACTGAAGATGACATATCATTGAATAAATGACTAGTGACTGGAAAGAGAGGTCTGAGGACCATGCAGGGACCTGCACAGAGAAATGGAGAGAGACGGCATGGGGAGGGGGGCTGATAGACGGGGGTGTGGAATTGGAGGGTCCAACACACACCTATCAGGTGTACCAGAAGGAAACAGAAAAATGGAGGTGAGGCCGTATGTCAAGATAATCAATGAGAATTTTCCAGAAGTAATAAAAGGTACAAACCTTAGCATGTTAGTAATACTGAATTCTGTACTAGACACAACACAGTGTAGTTGAAACAACACCAAGTAGAAAGGCAAGAGCCTAGAAGCACTGCTACGTTGGAGACCCACTGCCTGCAGAGGAATGAACATCAGATTGCCTAGAATCTTGCAAAGGCAACAACAGAAGCCAGGAGATAGTGGGGTGATATATTAAAAGTCCTAAGAAAAAATAACCATCGACTCCCATTCTAATCGAACCATCATTTAAGAATATGGACAAAACAAACATCCCCAAGAAAATGAAAATGAAGCGTGTTTACCACTTACAGATCTTTGCTGAAAGAATTAATCAAGAATGTACTTCAGAAGCATTTGACCCTAAGAAGCAGTGAGATGTATGATATTAGATAGAGTTAAGCAAATATTTTAATACATAAAAAAGACTAATTGGGGAGTTGAAAAAACAAGATGGAATGAAGGTACTGGTCACAGTAGTTTGTAAGTGGGTGGGAGGTTAGCAAAGGTGCAGCATTCAGGCATTTTGGGGAGAAAGGTGGCAACGTTGCTTAACTTTAGACTATTAAATCAGTTATGTTTATTAAAAGATATGTAAAGGTAATCACTTAAGATGAGAAACTGTATGTATAATTTTTAAGCCAGTAGAGAGGACATCACTGTATATAAACAATTTGGTCAATAGTAACTAAATGCAAGAAAGGAAAAAAGAATCAGAAAAAATCAGGTTAAATATAAAGCATGAAACAAGTGACTAAAAGATTCCAATATAGCAGGACTCAGAACAATAGTAAAATAAACTCTCAACTGGAAATATTGTCAGTTGTATTGGAATTAAAAATGCAACTATAGCTTTAAAAAAGACAGAGTTAGAACTTAAGGACAAAAAAAAAACTGTTGAATAGAAAAGTGTAGAAAATACAAGCAAAATACTAGCCCCATTAAAGTGATGTGATTATAATTAGAGTAGACAAGGTTGTCTCTGAAGAAATAAAAAAGTCACTAAATAAAGACAAAAACAAACAATTTACTCAGAAGAGATTATATAACTCGAAGGCAGCTAAAACATAGCATCAAGTGAAATGAGGCAAAAAGTTGATAAAATTTCAAAGATGAACAGACAATTGCATAGTCATAGGAAGATTCTGACGCCTCTCTTTCAGTAACTGATAGTTTAGAAAGACCGAAGTTAGTGAAGATGTAGAACTGAACGATGCAACCGGCCAGCCGGGTCAAAGCAACACGTGGAGAATGCTCATTCCTTCCAGGAACACATGACACATCCACCCAGAGATCTCATTAGGCCACAAAGCAGTTCGTGTGAAACAGCAGCGAATCATAGAAACCACATTCTTGAGAATACTCAATTGCAACACAACAAAAACAACAATGAAAACCACACCATATATTTGGAATTTTTGGTGGGGGGAACCCTCTATATAATTTATGACTATGAAAGTTTCTTAACAGAGGGCCTAAGAGCAAATTATTGACACTAATAAGAGAGGCCAGTGAGATCGCTGGCTGTATAGATTTTTATTTACTGGCAATGAGCAAGTAGAAAAATATAGTTTGGATAATATATAATATCTATGAAAAGAGCAATAAAAATGTAAAGGAACTAGGAATAAATTTACTAAAAGATGTAGAAAACATTTTTGTGTAAAATTTGAAAGATTCTTGAAGATCTAAATAAATGAAAAAATACCCTATATTGATGGATTTGTAGAATCAACTTCTAAAATGCTACATTTCTGCCATTTATAAGTTGAATGTGTTCCTATTAAAATTTAAACGTGTTTTTTTGAGATTCACAAGTTGATTCAAATATGTAGAAGGTAGAGAAAAGAACAAAGAATACCAGGACAGTTTTGAAGAGGAAGATCAACCTATGAGGGCTCACTCACTCCACCACTGTAGCAAGACTCAACCACAGTTTAGATAATAATAAAATGTGGTATTAGCTCAGAGTGAGACAGAATAGAGTTTAGAAAGAGGCCCACATACATATGGAAATTTGTATATAGCAGAGATACTATTTCAAATCAGTGGGGAAATGAGAACTTTTAGCAAACTGTGTTGGAAAAATTGCTTATCCATAAGGAAAAAATAAGTTAGATTTCCTACATCAAACTATATTTAAATGGAATAAAGACTTAATATGTGACAAAGTATGACTTAAAAAGTTTTGGAAGAAAATTAACAGAATGTTTTTGTGATCCCAGGGTAGGAAAAGATTTCTTAAACACCACACCACAAGCACAAACCAGAAATAAATAAATAAATAAATAAATAAATAAATGTTAATAAATGTGACATTATAATAGTTTAAAAAACCCTTTGGACATATAGATACTATAAACAAGTGAAAAACACAAGCCTTAGATATGGAGAAGACATTTGACATGCACACAGCCAAGAAAGGGTTTGGCTCAGAATTTATAAACAGCTTCAATGTAAAAGGCCAAATGACAAGAATGTGGAATCCTCAAAAGGACACCAACAGCCTCAAAACATAAAAGAAAACATGTTCCTCCCTCCTGGTAATCGACCAGTTCTTCTTTGTTTCATTTACATGAATGAAACAAAGAGGAACTGGTCTTTCATAGTCATTACACTGGTAAAAGTGAAAAAAATATGACAAAGGGTAAAAAAACACTCCTTTGGAGGACCAGAGGCAACATCTAGTAACGCACCCAGATCTCAGGGCCAGAGGGTTTGAGCACCACCTGCCTCGCTTCACACAGCAGTGTTTATGACAATGAAAAGTTGGAAGAAAGCTTAAACATCAAGGTATGGGATCTAGCAAGGAACAGTTGTTTTATTAAACACATTGCATACAGATGTGTTTGCTTCTTTTATTTTCTATACTGATTTTTGTCTGCCTAAAAATTAGCCCTGTGAGGGTTACGGAGAAAAAGCACTTGCACAGAGCCAGTGTGACTGTCTTATCTGTGTAACTACTTTCAAGGCTAAGAGATAATTTGACTGCAGCGTCATTCTTTTCAATTGCTTGAATGGACTAAGGTGGAAGTTTGGTTAACAATTATATTGACAAGAGTGCTGGGAAACAGACACTCTCACACACTGCAGGTGTGAATATAGTGGGAGCACACCTCAGTGTGCTTTATTATTAATTTCGGCATTAACAAAATTGTAAAATCCCTCTGGCCTAGCACAATTTTCCTCTGGGTACTTATTCTGAGAAAAATGATAACCCCTATGAAACCAAAGGTTTCTTTACATAAAAGTTCATCTTAATAACTGCAGCATTGTTGGTAATACTAATAATTAAACAGACAACTTAACACTATCTACACTAGTAACACTAGGTTAATAATGTCTAATACTAATCAATTCTAACTTATGATACAACTGTAGGATGGACTATTATGCAGCCACCAAACTGATGCTGTTGAAACTCTTTAATGATGTAGAAACACTTGCAAAATATTAAGCTAAAATCAAGTAGGTTACAAAATAGTTTGTAAAACAGACCATTAAAAATAGCTATCTTTTATTAATTGAGGCAAAGAAACAAAATGTTACCAATAGTTACTTTTGGATATATACGTGATTTCTATTTTCGTCTAGATTTTTTCTTGTCTTTCCCCCAAATTCTTTTTGTGTAATTCTTATTTTAATAGGAGTCTCCTTTGTTGAAATATTGTAATTAAAACAGGCTGAATGATACTGACTAATAACCACGCCGCAAGGCTGGGAGCCAAGAACAACAGACTTGCCTGGTTCCTTGGCAAGTCTGTTGAGTTTCTGAATATCACAGAATCTACAAAGACTGAGGATCTGGGTTCGTCAGTGACGTCACCACAGACAAGCTGGGCGACTGGGGAAGCCGCTTCACTTCTCTGAATCTGATTTCAACTCCATAAAAAGGACAGAGAGCCTCGGCCGGCCTCGCTCCTGGCTTCGTTATGCGGGTCAGCGGCACGGTGTCACGCGTTGCAGAGCGGTTTGCAAAGCCCCAAGCGCCGGGCGTTACGCGGGGATTGCTGTAGCTGCTGCCGAGCCGCAGGAGCAGCGACGCCAGTTGGGGGCGCGCGGGGGCGGGAACGCGCGCAGATCGCCGGCGCTGGGGCGGGCGTGGGGGCGCCCCGGCGGTTGCTGGCTGGGGAAGGGCACGCCTGCCGCTTCCGCCACTGGTTGGGGATTCCCCCTGAGCTGGCGCCGGGGGAAGTCCCTCTGGGCGCCGGTAAAAGAGCGCCGCGCGGCACCAGCGCGCCACAGACCCTCAATCTCCCAGTCATGTCGCGCGGCCTCCAGCTCCTGCTCCTGGGCTGTGGTAGGTCCCGGGACCGCCTGTCTCCCCGGTCCTCCCCTCGACACCCCCTTTCCTCGCTTGCTCACGCCACTGTCTCTCTCCCTCTTGCAGCCTGCAGCCTGGCGGCAGCAGCGCAGGAACTAAAGGTGGCATGTTCCGAGAACGTGGACTTGCCTTGCACCGCCCCGCGGAACCCGTGGGTCCCCTACACGGTGTCCTGGACTAAGGTAAGAGCCGAGAGGCCCGCGGGCTGGGGTTAGGTCGGCTCCACTGGAGGCAGTGGAACGACCTCCCTAAGGCTGGCGACCTCCTGAGGCTGGGGATGGGGGCATCTCCCAAAGATATCTCCAGTCTTTGACACGCCTCCCTGTCCTCGTCCCAACGCTTTTGGGCATCCAGGAACGCGGCATTCTTAGATTTTGTTCCTGAGGACCTGAATCCTTTTCCTGCCCCTAAAAATGGCCCGAGATGAATGACCCACATAAGACGTTTGGGGAGGGCAGATAACTGGTTGGATCAATTCTGAAAGGCCGCCTGAGGTTGGGTCGGTAGGTCAGGGAGAAAACAGCGAGGGCAGACTTGGACATTGCACGGGAAGATTTCTGATTTCTGGTGTTTTGTGATGGTGATGCCCATCAGTTTGGGGGCACAGGGTGGACGATTGGACTAGAAGGCCTGAGAGAGAGACCGATTTAGGTTTGTTTCATAGGTGGTAGTTTTCTGTCAGTCATCCCTTTTCTGGAATACCCTTGGCCGCCTCTTTTATCCCTTGCTTCTCCATTCTCTGGCAGTTCTGAGAGGAGCATCAAGGAGGGCGTCTGTGAGGGTGGATGAGTGCTGTCCACGCGTGGAAGAACAAGCGTCATTGTCCCTTTCGTGAGAGGATTGAGTCGCACTGAGCCTTTTTTTTTTTTTTTAAAGGTTTCCTTTGAACTGGATCATTTTCAGATTCTAAGAGTGCGGTTCTGGTGGCATTGCAAAACCAAGCTGCCCCTGTTTGCTGTCACTGGCTCTTTGCTCACCTCCTTTAATGAGGTTACTGCCACAACAGCACCTCCAGTTTAAGCCAAATGACTATGATAATCCCAACCTTATTCTGCAGCTGTCACTCATAGGCCGTCTTACCTTGGAGCAAGTCCCTGTGCGTTTGTATCTCACTGCCAGAGCAGGATTCTGCTGCTGTGCATAAAAGATGCTATAAGAACCTGAATGTGTGTGTCTGGCTATTTGACAAGGCTGCGTAGGACATGTATATTGTGTGTGTGTCCTTGGAGACAGTGCCATGCAACTGCCTTTGTGCATTGTGGATGGCACTCAGAGTTTGCTCTGTTGGTTGGGAAGGTGGGTGCTGAGTGAGTTCAGACTGGCACCCAGTGAGTTGTGCACAGTGGAAATGGTGCTGCAGTCTTGGCCTTGGGGCACTGTGTTGTGTGTGAAAGTAGGTTTGTTATTCCTACTTCATTTCCACCCCATTCTCTGTGGGATCAAAGAATAGGGATCAGAGCTAATGGTAGGTAGAGATAGCCCAGGTCCTATTAACCCAACTTTACTTTCCTTGTCTCTGGGTGTCTTTCTCTGGGATCCAATAGTGGGTCCTCCTCTCATCCCTTTCTATATTGCACATTTCCAAATTGTTCTCATTGTAAAAAAAATACTATTTCAACAAAAGTAGTTGAAAACCAGTATTATTTGAGTATTCATCATCTGCTAAGCTCTGAGGTAACTATTTAAATAGTAGCTGTTTCATTCCTTCCAAAAGATCTTCCAAGAGATCAGTCCTTTTTCTTTTTTTTCCTTAGAGATGAGGAAACAGCCTTAGGGAGTGAAGTAACCTTAGCACTGTTACGTGACTGGCTAACTGATGGAGTTGGGATCTGAACCAAGCAGGCTGACTCCACAGTCTGAGTTCTTAAAGGTCTGTCTTGATGTTTGTTTTCTCCCTTAATTACTTAAGGTGGTGATTTTTAACTGGTGTGCTGCAAGAACTTTTAACACATGCAATACCTCACTATTTAGTCAGGGGCACTGACCTCTTTTCCCTTACATTGTCAGAGGAAAAAATGACAACAGCCAACACAACAATAGTCATCCACTGTGAATGAATCAAAATTATACCTACTTTTTGTCAGATCAGCAAAAAATATATTTTTGGTGTGTCGCAGAACTTTAGTAATTAGTTTATGTGTGCCATGAGATGAAGAAGTTGAAAATTGCTGACTTATGGTAAAGAAAGTGGAAATGTTCCTGGGCTAGCCAGGCAGGGTTTTCATTATCTTTAAAAAGGAGGAAAATGTGAAATCGCTATTCCTTCCAGAGAGTAATTAAAAAAAGAAAACAATGTTAATATCCCCAGGAGAGTAGTGAAAAACTACTCATGAAACAAGCAGATGAAATTTCAGACTGTAAAGTTCAAACAGTTGTCAGGTTAAATCTTCTTGCACGAGGTCACTTGGAATATACAGTAAACCATATCAATTAACTTTGGGCTTCCCCTTGGATGTCAGCTGATGATGTAACTCTGAAATGTATGTGCTTGTTTATTGAACGTGGTTCTTGCATGATTTACCCTGAAGGTGTCTCAAAACTGTGTTTTAAAAAACAACAAAACAAAAGTCTCTTGGCACTCTCTTTCTCCTATTGGTCTATGGAATAGAGGGGATCATTGAAAAACCATACCATAGTTTTTTGTTTTTGTTTTCTTTTTAGAAGTAAACTGTGATTGAGTACTGGTGGATAGGAAAGCCATGCTCTGCCAATAATAAACTAAATCAGACACCTCAAAAATAATATGCGTTTTTCCTTCAAGAACTTTTTAACAGGTCTCAGAATATTCTGTAGATAGTTGTTCTTTTCCAACCCAGTAATTATACATTTGCATTGATTGTTCTTGTACAACAAAAGCAGATAGTGTTCTGGAAATAAGGCTAGTGGTAAAATGTGCAAATACTTCGGAGGATTAAGTATCTTGTCATTCTATCCCCTGCCCCCCGCCCCCTCCCAACTTTCTTATAAAACATTTCAGTCAAGCAGAGATAGCTGTAAAGTGAGGACTTTAAACCTGGTGGTTCTGGCCAGCCTAGCTCCTGCCACCTCCTTGCACAGGCATGGGTTGCCCCGCTTGGACACGTGCAGCAGAGAGGCCCTTAGAGCATGGGATTTCCACTGTCCACCAGAGTGAATCACATTCTTGCAGGTCTTCTGCATATCACAATTATGGTTATAATGACTCACAATTAGAAAGTCCTTGTACCACTGCTGGTTCTCCAGCAGTAGAGAGCATCCTGCCACTGTCCAGTTGGCCTGATCACTTGTGATTAACAGAGGACCTCTGTAAACCATGTTCTCTTCATGTGCCTTTTACCAAGACTCAAAGCAGACGGTTTCTGGGTAGTGCCTGTAACATTAGGGTGAGTGGGGAAAGAACAGTGTCTACTTTATTCTCTCTGTTACAAAGGAACAGTGAAAGGGGGCCAGAGGGGGCTTAATATAGACATGCACAGGGAGGTCAAAGGTGGAGCCAATGGTAGGTAGAGATAGCCCAGGTCTTGTTGACTCAACTTTACTTTCCTTGTCTCTGGGTGTGTTCCTCTCTGGGATCCAACAATGGGTCCTCCTCTCATCCCTTCTTATATTGTACCTTTTAAGGTTGCGTGTGTGATTGAGAAGAAATACAAAAGTGAATACAGTACCTCCATTAAATTTAGCTTTGAAAGCTAATGTGAGTAGATTGTGGTTGTTTGGAGAGGTATTTTGAGAAAATCTGTGAATCAACTTTGGTCCAGCACTCTTCCTCCACTGGCTGACACCCTGGCACAGGTCTCTGTCTGCCAGGAGTAAGAACACCCCTTCAGGGGCTATATCTGTGCTCCGTACCGAGCGTCATTTGTCCATGCTCTCTTTAATGAAGCTGCATGGGTTTGGAAGGAGAGGATGATGTTGGGTGGAGTGTTTGGGCTTGGTTGATGTTTGCTGCTACTACCGATGAGTGCTTCTTAGTCAGGAACGTGCAGTACCATCTTTTCTCATGCCAGGAGCTCTGACAGCCTATCTTGATGCATAACGAAAGAGGATATATAGTTCATTTCTGGGTGACATTGTGGGGGACAGACATGCGTCACAAGACAAGTGCTCTTTTTAGATGATTTCCAAAGGAAGGGAGAAAGGGGAAGTAAAACTCTGGTTTCAGACAATTGACCCAACTTGAAATTTATAGTATTTAGAAGAACCTTAGCTGTGGAAGATCCTGGGATGTCCCATGGACTATGGGATCTGTGGGAGAGTGGGTTAATGGCTTGCATAAGGCTACTTCACCACACGGAAGTTTCTTATTCTTCATTATGAAACTGTCTGCCATGGACATTGCTAACCTCCTCTTCAGTGGAGTTATGTTTTTTGTCTCCACCATCTTGTGTAATAATGAGCCACACAGCAAGGAGGCACTGAGGAGAGCAGAGTGTTTTGGGAAGGGCTGAAGTTGATGAATAGCCCAGGCAGATGTAATTGGTGCAGCCAAGGACCCCAAAGGACCCATGAAGGAGCCAATGCATGCCACTCACTGTACTGCCTTGATTTTAGAATGCCATCTGCTGTAAGAGAGATTTCAGAACAAGTCTTTAGGAGAAAAAGGAAACACTTGTACATTAAATATAGTAGCACTAAAACATTGAAAGGTGAAAACAATGTGTGTATTGCCATCAAAGAAAAATCATACTTTCCCCATTGGCACCTGTACTACTTGATCTGGTTGAACCACTTTTATGCGTTCCACATGAGTTCGAATTCTGAAAGACATAAAGTTGGTTTTCAGGTGTCTGTCATATTTATACTTCCATTATTTAGTAAATACTTCTAAGTTCCAAATATGCACTAAGTCCTGGGCCTGGAAATGGCCATCTGAAGATCAGCATGGACCTTTTGCCAGAGGACCATCTGGAGCAAAGGCATGGACGTAGGAATCCGCAAGCATTTTGGGGAATCGATAGACAACCTGTGGTTCAGAGCAGGGGGATTATACAGCAGAGGCTGAGAGATAATGTTAAAAAGTAGGCTGGGAACAGACTATAAAGAACCTTGAACACCAAACTTTAAGGCCTTGAACTTTATCCTTTCGACAGCAAGGAGCCATTTAAAGTTTTTAAGGAAAGAGGATGACATAGTGAAAAATGCCGTATTTCTTGTGAAGGACAGAATATGATTCATCCTGAAAGATGAATCTCAGAGGATGGCTTTATTCTTTCACTATGGTAACACTTCCAGCAGGTTAACCCAGTAAGATTGAACACACGCATGGGATATCTTTCCTTCCCTCTTGGTCACCGGTCCTGTCCACGTGCTTCCGTGGAGGAGTGGGCAAGGCAGAATGTGGCTGCCTCAGGGGGGCAATAGAAGAAGTCTACGCCAGACCAAGAATAGTGGATTCACTGAGAATTTTGGATACTGATGTCCGACTCATGTCGGAACGGAGCAAAGTTGCTGAAGTCTTTTAGCTTGAAGAGGCTGGAGAGGAAGAAGGCAGCTGAGACTTAAATAGAAAAAACAAACCTAAGCACTTGTTTTCCATGAATAAAAGGGGGAACCTGAATCACATGAGGACTGGATTCTCTTTGTTCTGTACTTGGTTTTGTCACTACACAAAGAAGAAGTGAAAAGAAAGTCTCCATGATGTAAGGGAAGGTTTGATGTAGGGAAGAACCAAGAAAAGATTTGCTTACCTAAAAATAAGCATTGCTCCACTTAAAACTGTTTCCAGGATCCCTCTTGGTTACTCCTGCTGTGACGCCACATTCTCTACCACCAGTGGTCCTTAGCTCAAACCAGACCTAGACTAAAGTACTTCCCTAAGATTCTTTTACACCTGTAAGCATATTTTTGATTTCTGTTTTTACACTGGAGATACTTGGGTAAAATTCCTGTGTGTCACGTGGTGCTGATACAGGCATAAGAGCATAAGGCTTGTTAGTATTACTTGTAGTTTTCTGGGCATCAGCTAGCCTACTCTCGTTCTTGTACCAGTTCTGCAGGAGAGGATCGATTCCAGAAGAGCTGGTGGTTGTCTGGGATTATGGGTCCAGCTGGGAAAATTTATGGGAAAATAAGGATGCTAGTTGTCATAAATAATTTATATTTACCTTGGACCAGACTCACTGGGACAGTTCTGGAGAGCAGAGGTCCCAAATCAAACCAGGCCCTGGTGTCCCATTCCTTGAGGAGTGGGAGACATGCGAGTCCAAGGCAAAAAGCAGGATGGGCCTGGAGGCTGGAGCCCTGTGGGATAGCCCCCATGTGCCACATTTATTTATGCCATGGTGCAAGGTATCCCTATCAGTTAGGATGCTTTCATTTGTGAAAGATTACAATTCGATCAAAACTAGCTTAAAGAAAAGGGAATATATTGGTTTCTAGAATTGAAATAAATTTAAAAATCAAAGTTTTGGTTTACGTTTCAGTTATAGGTGGTATTGTGGACTGAATGGTGTCCCACAAAAAGATATGTCTCAGTCCTAATCCCTGGTGTGTGTGAATGGGACCTTATTTGGAAGTAGGGTTTTTTCCAGATGTAATCAAGTTAAAGTGAGGTCATACTCGATTAGGCTGGGTCCTAGTCCAGTGACTGGTGCCCTTAAAAGAAGAGCAAACAGAGACAGAGACACAGACACACAGGGAGAACACCATGCAAGACGAAGGCAGAGACTGGAGTGATTTGTCCACAAACCGAGGAATGCCCAGAATTTCCAGCAAACCAGAAGCCAGGAGCAAGGCACGCCACAGATTCTCACTGAGAGCCGTCAGACACAGCAGGGCCCTGCCAACACCTTGATTTTTGACTTTTGGCCTCCAAAACTGCAAAAGAATCAACTTCTGGTGTTTTAACCTACTCAGTGTGTGGTGCTTGGTGATGGCAACTCTAGGAAACAAACACAGCCCCATTCAGAGGTTTGTGAGTGTCCTCAGGGGCTTTATGTCTTTCAGACTCTCCACTCTTCCTTCCTTCATGTTGGCTTTATTCTCAGCCTCCACATGGCAGTTAGACAGGAGCTGATAACCTCAGACACTTGTATATCTTCCCAGGATCAAGTGCAAAGCAAAAGATTTTGCTTTTCTTTTAATATTTCAGTGAATGTCTCATTATACTTAAGTGGCTTTCATTGGGTCATGTGTCCTTCACAACCAGTTTATCTGGTCACAGGTGTCAGGCTTGAGGGAGGTGTGCCTCCTCTAGAGCCAGACGTAGTGCCCTGTGAAGGGCATGACCTGGGTTTGCAAGGGTGCGCCTCCCAGGCCCAACAGGACCCACAAGATGGAAGAAGGATGGTTGGCATGAACAATGAGTGGTCTGACGTTACCTTCAAAGGGTTTTTGACACATTATGATGGTGCTTTAGAAAATTCAGAGGGTTTTGCATATTTTAGAAACATTGTGAGTAGGAAAGTAATTTCTTCCTAGAGCAGAGATTGAGCCTTTCAGGAAACTTTGCCAGAGAGGAGACTGGAAGTATCAACAATAAGGAGTCAGTGAATGAAGTGGATGGAGTGGAGAGCTACCCGAGATAATTCCTATTACCAACATTATCAATTATAAAGCACTTTTATGTGCTTTCCAGCTTAATTCTTAAAATAACCGCATGAGATAAGGAAGGTAGTTTCAGATGAGGAAATGAGACTCAGAGGAAAAGGGATTTACCAAAGTTGACCGGAAAAGCTGGGGCATGACGTCAGGCCTTCTGATTCCAAGGCCAGTGCATTTGTATTGATAACTTTCTCATTGTACTGAAACTTCACTCATTTATTTAGCAAATACCTTTTGAGTATTTCCTATGTGCTGGGACATGTTTCAAATGCTGAGTGAAACCTCGGCTATGAAAAGAAAAGGGAGTAGTAACATTTTTAGGACTTTCTGTGTGACTGACACCATGCTACATGTCCACCTCCATCAGCACAGGTATCTTGACCCCAACGAGGTGAGACAGACTTACCACCGAACCCCCATCTCTGTGGAGCAGACGAGTCCCGAGTGCTGTTCGGTCAGTTGGTGGTCAGTTGGCGAGAGCAGAACTCGCCACGCTGGGGTGGGGGTTTGGTTCCAGGTCCAGCGTCTGTGTTCATAATGATGTTGCCTCTGCCACGTTCATGGCTTTGTGAACAGCCATAAATCCAACCCTGTCTGTTGGATCCAGTAAATTTCAAAGTGGAAAATCATTTCTCCAATAAAACTAGACTTAGAAAAAAATGATGTTAACGTGCATACATTCTACCCTCATTAGGACATCAGCCTCCAAGCCAAACTGTTTTGCACGTTATAAAGAGCTATTTTTATGATGGATGGTGATTATATTGGCACTTTAATTGAGTTAGAAACCAAGGTACGTGAATGTTAGTGGTTGAGAAATGCAATAAAAAAAAGCTGTTCAATGTTATTGGAATGTATCAGAACTCAATATCACCTTTAAATACTACAAGCATATATCTTTAAAAATGTTTAATCAAATTTTTGAATTAAATATTTATGTGCATATGTATGTATACACACATTGCCCCTCAAAAAAATCTTTTCTAGTAGTTAGTTTCCTATCACTTTCTTAACAGATCTCATTTATATTGTAATTGATCTAGATTTCAGGTTTATGATCAAAATTCTTTCTTTGTCATAGAACTGGAAGTGTAGCCTTCTTATAGTCAAATATAGTATTACAGGAGATTAGCATGTAGTTGGATAAAATGATGTAAACTTAGAAAAACACTTTATACAGTAGAGTTTTGACTAAAATATTCATTCATTTTCAGCCATATTTAACTATTTATTTGATTTCTTTTATTCTAGTTCAAATTTGTCCATCATTTAAAAAAATCTTAATCCATGTGCCTTTAAACTTAGTGCTTGCATTTCATTGGTTTAGCATTCAGAAAATTAAAGAGAATTTATTTTATTTAGGGCTGTGATTTCCTTAAGGTCAAACTGCAATTTTGGAGAAAGAATATAGTATTTAAATTATCCAGTCAAACTCATTGCCTTGAGATGAGCCAGAAGTCCATAGGTTTTCTGAAAATGAGATGTCCTATATGTTATTTTTTTTCCAGTCCAATCAAAAAAGTAGAATGGTCAGCATGAGAGTTAATGCAGGGAGTGTGGATTTTTAAGACATAATTGGGATGAGTGTTTTGAGGAGTTAATTTGCCCAAATCATGTTGTGGTTTAGCACACGACAACATCGGCGCTATGAAGTATGCACGAACCATTCCTGTCAATTATACTGGGCTGTGAATGGATCCGAGGGTTCCTTTGTTATAAATTACTATTTCCTATAATGCTTTTGCAGAGAGGCAGTGAAATGCTTTTAGATTTTGAATGTTAAAGAGCTGTTATTGCCAGTTAATTTTGAGCCAGCTCAAATGTTTATAAGAACTCATAAAAACAGAGCAAAATTGAGGATGGCCCATTTACTGTTACTCTGCCTTCCTCCTCCTGAACTTCCCCTTCGGTTCTCAGACACTGCTGCCACCGCCATGGGGAACTTTTCCACGCAGCCTCGTGGTGCTGCTAGTGCCCACTCTCGTTTTCAGCATGAGCCATTAACATAAAAACTACCACTATTTTTGTGACTAGGCAGATCCCAGATTCCCCAGGTGGTCACATGAGAAGGTGGTGATGCAAGAAATGTCCAAAGCTGTAGAGAATTTTTATGAGGTTATTTGAGCCAAACTGACAATTGCTAGGGAGTAAGATCTCAACGGGTCGAGAAAGTGCTCTGGAGAATGGCAGTTTTGCAGCTTATTTTATATATTATAATCAAAGTAAGAAGGGTTATATGAAATCCATTGGTGGTATATTAGGGGGGTGAGAGACAGCAAAGTGGGGGAATATCTGGGATTGGATAAAAAGACAATATGGGAAAATACATACTTCTTTGGCTTGTAGCCCGGGCTCAGTCCACTGAGCTACGCCAGTCAGGGGTCGAAAATACAGACTTCGTTTACATTGCTGGGCACAGGAGAGTTAACAAGGAACACTTACAGCACATTGAGATGGTATGAAGGGAACCAGATAACAAGGAATGAAGGATTCTGTTGTCTCCAGCTCTGGTGCAATGGGTTGTGCCCTGAGGGTCTGACAAAGAAGATTGCTCTGACATTTCAAAGGCCTGTTATCTTAGATGCAAAAAAGGCAATACTAGATGGGCTCACTTAGGTAAAGACTGACCTTTGTCAAGGAAGCTACCGGCCTAGGATGTGACTACCCACCATGACCCGCTTTTTGCTGGCTTTTCGTTAGGAATTTTTTTGTTCAGACCATCCTGTGTGGTTGCTTTTGAGTTTGTGAGGCCGCCGTGCAGGCCTCCCCTGAGCTTGTCAGGTTTAGTACTTGGCCCCTTTTTTAGCTACAAAAGTTGATCTTAACAAAGAGACAGAGAATAGGCATTGTCTGTCCTCACAGCTTGAAGCTAGAGGGAGGGTTATGAAATATTTCCAGGCACATTGTGTGGATGTACAGGTTCCTTTTGCTGGAGTGAGTTATCAGGCAAAGAGAGTTGTTTGTTACTGTGGCCGGAGTTCTAGGGGAAGCCTGTAGTTTGTCTTGTTGTCTGGGTCCTTCAGGAAGACCCTGGAAGGGACCATTGGAAGATGGCCCCATGAGAGTGAGATACTTTGCCGTGATCCCCCTGATGGCTGGAGTGGCTCAGGACATCAAAATTCTGCAGGTTGCCTTGGGGTCTTGTGTTCTGTCTTTCCCTGGCTTCTTTCTGTTCTCATCACCTCACCCTGCCTTTGTTTTACTATTTCAAAATAACTTAGAGGCCTGCTGGAAGTTTTGCTGGAGGCTCATGGAAATCTGACCAGTTTTTTTGTCGTTACTGCTGGTGTTCAAAATGAATCCTTTTCTGCATATAGGCAGAAGGCCATTGCCAGCCAGTTCCATGATCAGTTGGGCATACTTGGGAGGCTCCCAGCAGCCAGCATAATAATATGGTCCTCTTAATGTAAATAACCGCAGCAGTTTGTGTTTCCACCAGCTCTAGAGGGGTTGGAAGGTTTGATCTTGACTTTCAGATGGGTCTTTCTGAGCTGAGGGAGGGAGGCACTGGATGGGAGAGGAGGCCCCCAGGAGAAAACCAGAGGCAGGTCAACACAAAGCGATTGTTGCAGCGAGTTTCCATCTCTTCAGATGCAGAGATTTCTAGCAAAACAGAGTTCCAGTGAGGTCTGTTAGAAAGAGATCTGAGTTGAATGCATCTGGAGGTTTAAGTTTGAAGAGACATCACCATGGAGATTGGAGAGACTAGGCTGAGTTGATTAGTTCAAACTGCAAGTGGGGAGTGGGGAGTCTCGGAACAGGTGGCCCTGGATGGTCCCGGGCACCTGGCCCATCTGAAGCTCTGGTAGGAGGAAGCACCTCTGCAGGCAGCGAGGTGGGGACAGGTGTGAGCACACGATGAGGCTTTAGTTTGTGGTTTAATTAGTCTTGAAAAGCGAAAAATTGAGCTATATTGTATGTGTTCTAGAATCTGTTGGATGCCTTAATTTTTTCTAAGGTCCCTTTGCCACACCTCCTTCTTTTCCCCTTTAATTTTGAACACCTAAAGGCCTCAGTCTGTAAATCCTCGATTATTTAGGAAGGAACCTTCCAACACAAGGAGAACTGTCAAGAAATGGGATTTATGTTCATAGACTCAACCTGAGAAAAGTCATTAGTCTTAGCAGCTCCTTGCTAGGAGTGAATGGAGCAGGGCTCCTTGCAGGAGCGATAAATCTGCCACCAGATGTCTCTGTAGCCCACTCCACAGGAATGCTAACTGTACCTGAAGGCTGTGGAAGCTGGAATCTGAGCTTTCTGGTGACCTCCTAGCGTTCCCTTACTTAATAAATTAGACAGAAGCCAACCACTGAGGGTGTGTGTGTGTGTGTGTGTTTGTGATTTTCTCTCCTGAGCTCTTGCTGCCTCACTGGGTGTTTCCTTGACCCCTCGTGATTTATTTCCCTGATCCTCTTTTGAGAAGGAGAGGAATTGCAAGTGCCCCCAGAATAGGAGATGAGATGTTGGCAGGTGCTGGCACAGACTGTGGCAGTGAAGCCTGCTCATGCTGTCTTACCCTAAGGTGGCTCTCTGGTGCTGTTACAGGGAAGAACTGCCACTGGACCCCAGATTCCCTGCTGCTGCTCATGGGCTAGGGGCTGCCCATGAGCACCAAAACAGTGATTGACTTTACTGTTTGTTTAAATCCACTTTAGAAGCTTTACAACATTTCATTGGAAGATGGATGGGCAAATTAATTAAGCAAATTAAAGACATATGTGGGGGGAAAGAGAGTTGATGGTGAGTGCAGTATGTGCCTAATCTTTGAAGTGGAAGATGATGAAAAGACCCCAGCAATTAATTGCAAAGATAGTTCGGGGAAAAAAAAACCAGTCAGATTAGTTTGGCTAAATTTGGCATCTACCCCAGTCAAGCTGGTCTGTTCTGGGCCTAGTGATTTAAGCTGTAACTGCCCTGGGTATGGCCACCAAACAATCTGGCACCAAGTCCCTGCATGGCACTGCTGTCCCGTGTTCCTAATTTAGGAGAGGAGTAAGTGTGGTTCCTCCTGCAACATCACGGAAGACCACACAGCTACACACCCTGTGGGGGACGAGGTGGCTTCTCATGGGAGGCACTGCCCTTCCGTGTCTCTGCTTTCCGTTGAGTTATCTGGCAATGATCTTAACAGATTTAGAAATGTTTCCAAATAAAAGGCTAGGATACGGAAATAAGAAGCAGTCAATGAGTGAGTTGGTAGCTGAAGAAAACGAGAGAACATTCAATACAGAACAGCCAGCAACAACATTTGATTCAGAGTGACTCACTGGCTTCATCAGATCACCTCCAAGACATCGCTGGCGTCAGCGGCAACACCCTCTTTTGTGTTGGGTAGGGGATGGGAAAGGAAGGATCATAAAATGCAGTCCCGATCTAATCCCAAAACAGATAGAGCCTTAAAGAATTGCCAGAGATTCTCTCCTCCTCCCTCCAAGGTCACACATCCACACGACATCTTGTTTTGAAAAACAAGGTGGGGATGGGTTTTGTGAAAATACGAGGTGGCACCTTGGCGTGGCGGCTCAGTGCTTGCAGGCCTGTCAGTGGAGCACAATTCAATAGAATTCTTCTTTTTAACAGCTTACAGAAGGTGGGGAAGAAATGATAGAGGTGCCCCAGGAAGACCTGCAGACCTATCACCAGACGGAGCAGAAGGGCCCCCTTGAGGCCCCCAGCCAAGGGCCGTATTCCCTGAAGATCCGAAATGCCACCAGCTGCAGCTCGGGGACATACAGATGCACTCTGGAGGGGCCAGGAGGGCAGAGAAACCAAAGTGGCACAGTGACCTTGAGAGTGACAGGTGAGGTGACCTTTGCTTGCTTCTTGCAGAATGCGTGTGCACTTTCCGTACGTCCTAAAATTGCCCCTCGGTCAGAGCCTAAGTTGGAAGCTTTGGATCATGTCTGTGGCTCACAGCTAAATTCTACTGCAGGAATGTCCTGACATTTTTTGCTTTAAATAAGCACACATCTACCCAGCCTAACTGGGGTAGGTGACAGATGCGGTCAGACCATTCACCTGGCTGTTGTTTAGTACTGTAAGAAGAGTCCTTTGGAGCAAAAAGAAAGTGTGTAAGTCTAATTTTTGGAAGATGGGGAAATTGTGTGGTCCCCTACACTAGGTAACTAATAATCTTTTCCTTTGGGGCCTTATAACCTGGCCTAAGGTAGCTGCTTCATATTTCCACCTTGATAACATGAGAACAGCACTTTGCTCCCACTTGATGGTGGTGGACTTGCCCAGTACCTCAGCTCAGGCCAAAGAAAGAGTACAGCAAAAGGATGTTCGGTGACAGCATACCATTTAGCTCCAGGGATTGATTGTCAAGGCAAGGGTTGTCTCTTTGGATTTTTTTCATAACTTCTTTATGTAGCTTAAAAATGCCTTGCATTCAAGTTTTGCCCAATTCTTATTAGTGGCTAAGGCTTGAAATGATAAACATGTTATCATAAAGCCCCAGATTTTTAAATTTTTTTATTTTATTTAGTTTTTTGGGTTTTTTTTTAGAGAGAGGGAAGGGAGGGAGAAAGAAAGGGAGAGAAACATTGATCATTTGCCTTCTGTACATGCCCCAGTCTGGGACTGAACCTGCAACCTAGGCATGTGCCCCTAACATGAATCGAACCAGTAACCTTTCAGTTTGCAGGGTGACAAGATGATGCTCAAACAGCTGAGCTGCACTAGCTGAGGCCCCTGATGTTTTAGAATAGCTGTTTTTCCTGTTGGGTACTTGAAGGGAGTCCGATTTAAGATCATACTCTGATGCTCCCAAGGATACGATCACTGTTCATTGGTCAGAGTTTGGATTTGGTTCACTGTTGCACACACATGCACATGCACCCCCCCACCCCCATAATGCTTCTCAGCCCTTTACTCAGTTTTGTTTGCCTCTGTAGAACCTGACCGTGTCAGGTCACGCTGCATTCTCTGCTTTGTCTTCTGCCATGTCCTGGTGCACAGTGGGCTACCACGAATATTATTACATGAATGAGAAATGAGAGCGACTTGGCAGGAAGAGCAGAGATAAAAGAGAAACCTGATTTCCTTTCCTTTCCTCTTCAAAGGCCTGCAAGTTGCCCAGCTCAGTGGCCAGACTCTAGAGTCTCGTAGACCACAGATATTAGCTGTGTTGTTCTTTAGCATGTGATCTCGGGCAAATCTCTGTTCAATTCTAAGCCTCAGTTCGCTCATCTCTAAAATGGGGATGATAACTTCTACAGCATAGGCTCGGAACAAAGGTTAAATGAGACTTTGCACTACAGTGCCTGGGGTAGACTGAGTGCTCAGTAAACGTCAGGAACCATTAGGACAATGGCTCTCAACCTTGAAGTCTCAGATTCCTGTGAGTATCCATCCCTAGACTATTGCACTAAGTTTTAAATCCAGTCTCAGGGGCCGACAGTTTTCTTGAGGCCCATCCGTGGTCCCTGGGTAGAACCCTGACCATCTGCACTCCGCTTGCTCCTGCCTGGCCTTTAGGTCGGCTCCCCAGGCAACCTTGCGTCTCCAAACAGCCCATCCACCAGGTGTCGTGCCTGAGTGGGGAGACCGGTCTCTACCACGTCCCCTCCTGGGCTGAACGCCTCACCCGCCCTCCGGGAGCGGGAGCGCTGCCACCACAGCCTGTAACGGCCCCTTGGGCAGCTGCTCCGTAGGCCGCCCTTGCCATCGGCCTTGGTGGAGGAGCTGTAATGATCCTGCAAAAGTGATAGCTGGGTGGCTCCCCTGCCTCGTTTCCCAGCCCCGAACTCCTCCCAATGTCAGGACACCTGGCAGTCTGCACAAGGCCAGTGAATTTAGATTATGTTCAGATCAGCAAACGGTGGTTTCTCTGCCATTTAGTCAAAATAAAAGCCAGGAAACACTGCACGTTTGAAATGGAAGCAGATGGGCAGCAGGACAAGTCTGGGCCAGATTCCTGTTCCTCCCACCTGCCTTCATCCCTCAGTCTGTCTGAGCCTCAGCTCCTTCCTCTGTGAAATGGGGAACCTCAGACCTCCTCAGGGAGCTCAGTGAGATGCTGTACGCTGGTCCCCTTGCACACAGCTGGAGGCAGGGTGGGAGTGTGCGCTGGCTTCTGCCACCACTGTCACTGCTGCTGTTGCTGCTGTTCTTCCGATGGCACAGATGTGAGGGCAGGGATGGCCAACAGGGACTTAAAAAGCAGGAACAAAGGATCTTTGCTTTTTAGTCTGGTAGAACAGAAAAGTCCTGTTAAATAGCTTCATGTTTCACTTATTTCTTTTAAGGATGCCATAAGGAGCGCAAAGAAGAGACTTTTCAGAAGTACAGAGCTGAGATTGTACTGCTGTTGGCTTTGGTGGTTTTTTACATAACACTCATCGTTTTCACTTGTGTAAGTATTTTCTTAAAAGACTGGTTATTGTTACAAGATCACGTGGGGAACCAATTCGAATGTTTTGTAGATAGTGTGAATCATTTAACAACAGGGAGAGAGCGTCTCTGTGCCCTGGGCTTATTGAGGCCCCAGACTGTGAGACTCTTAACAGGAAGTGCCCTGCTCGTTTCTTGTCCCGTGGCTCTGCACAGAGCGCGGAGATGGCTCACGAAGTCAGATACGTGACGGCAGTTTGAGAAACGCCAAAGGATCCCGCCAAGGCACCAGAGGGCCTGGTCGTTACAGTGGCAGAGAATGAAACACCACCCGCCCGCCCTCGGGACAGAGTCAGGGTTCTTGTGGGCAAGTGAGCAGCAGTGCCAGATCAGTGTCCTTCACCTGCCCTCGAGCTGCCTCCTCTTTCGGGTTCTCTCCTTGTATTTTGTTACTTCCACCCACTTCTTGAGAAGTAACCCCGAGAAGCCAGAGCAGTGGGGAGCACAGAGAGCATCCTGTGCTAGAGGGTGGCTGGCCAGTGTGTAGGCGTCATCGACATGGCTTTGAGCTATTGGCAGCAGCCTCCAGCTTAAAGACCCCGAGCCCCTGTCCGCCTAGCTGCTCACCTGTGTTGCCGGAGTTGTAGGGGCGCAGGGTCAGCTCTGGGCCTGAACCACCGGGAAGAGATCTTTCCCATATGTCTCGATACCAGCAGGAAGGGCTGGCTGCTTACGGATGGGGACAGATCTCACCCCAGAGCTGTGCCAGGGCTTCTTTCTTTTTTTTATCCCTGGTTGAGTCCCTTTATTCACTTATTATCTGCCTCCCTGGCCATGTGCTCATCACTCTGGTTGCTATTATAGCCATTAGTTAATTAAAAGACTCCTTGAGCACCTACTGTGTACAAGGCACTAAACTAAGCACTACAGGGGATATAAAGAGGTGTAGGATATAGTTCTTCCTCTCAAGGAGCTTGTAATTTGGTCCTTAGAGTTATTTGCACATAAGATAATTAGACTTACTAGACAGCAAATTTAAAGAGTAAAAGACTTTAGTTTCTTGCTGCAAATGCCTATTTCTATGGGCACTGATTTTTCCATGCAGATGATTAACAGCTGGGGCTTCAAATGACCCCCATCCGTGATCGGTGAGTGTCCTGGCCAGAGTTTACAGGTAGCAGTGAAATAGTCCAAGTCCACTGTGGAGTGAGTGAGGTGGCCATTAGAGGCCATAGTGGGGCTCCCAGAATGGAGTTTAAATTGAGGTGACAACTGATGCCTTTTTCCAGTTGTTCAGTTCTCATTTATCTCTCTTATTTTTCAGAAGTTTGCACGACAGACTGTTTTTCCAGAGTTTTCTAAACCTGGCATGGAACGAGTTTTTCTCCCAGTCGTCTCCTCAAGCAAGCCTGTGGAGCTGGTGACTCTTCCCAAGACAGAGCTGGTGTGAGCAGGATTTCTGCAGGTCGTTTCCCCTACAGTCGAAGGCTCAGTGGTGTGCCTTCACGTCACACAGGACACAGGAAGCGTGTGCCCTTACCGAAGACGGCAGCCTTCCTGTGAAGTCCCCCACCTGACTGAAACATCTGAAGGGGATCCCACTGTACTCTTTGTGACCAGGGTGTCGAAAACCATCACGTGGCCGCACAGCATGGGGCTGTGCTGCGGGGTGCTCTCCAGTGCTGCTCCTTCACTGCCACCTGCTCAGCGTTCTGCTCAGCTGTCTGGTCAACTTCTTTGACATTTTTTTCAGTCATATGAAAGCTATGGTGAGATGCAGTTGGAAAAGGGTCTTGGGAAGTACGAATCTCCAGAGCTGGCCCTGTGACAGACTCCTCAGGACAGCTGCACATCTGGGAAACATCTCTTTGAATTTTCTGTGTTTTCTTGGACTAGCCCAGATGCTTTATGTCTGGGAGAAATGGACAGGCCACGCTGGGAGACAGTGGGAAATATTTGGCAAATAATTTTCTGCTGTGAAGGCTCTGCTATTACTAAGGAGTATTATGTGTGCGAAGCAATAACAGGTCAGTGACCTGTTCCTCAACAGGGCCTTTTCATCTGGGAAAGGCATCTACAAAGAAGCAATAAAGAAGAATGCTACTTTTATTTTTATATCTCCATATATGCTTTTCAAAGAAGGACTTGTGTTTTTTCTCCTTTGGAAACTGTATCCGCAGTCAGATACTGTTACTGACTGATGAGAAGCACAATCCTGGCGAGTGAGAGGCACCAGGGAGGGTGACCGTGGGACGGGATCTGCTTCCTGACCCGGGGAAGTCAGGGGCAGCCATGCCGTGGGGCGCGAGCCCCAGCGGCCCCACTGCCTGTATGACCGTGGGCCAGGTCCTGTGGTTTCTGCTCTCTCGGTTGTAAGCCAGAAGGCCGTTGTATGAGTTGACTGAAATAATGTGTGTGAAGATGCCCTGAAAAAGTATAAAGCACTATACAAATTGGAAGCTTTGTTGAGTCATTATCCTTACTATTGCAGTACTGTTCTGGGCAGGGGAGAATGAGTGTCACTTTTTATGTTTTGCATCGTTCCAAACAAAAAAATCTGCAAAGGAGACTTTCCTTTGGGGACCTGAAGGGCTGGTCCAGTGGCCCGTTTCCGAAGCACCAGCCAAAAGCACTCCACGAGCCACTGTAACTGGGGAGAAGGGAATTCACTGAAGTTACATTGCTATTTTGGCAGCTGTGTTTTTCTTATCAGATTTGGCCCCTTCCCTCCGTGTTTTCCAAAGAGATTATGTCCCTTTAGTAGTGTGTGCATTGCCCACACTGTTAGAGAGTAAAAGGGGTGCCGAGTTGATTTAGGGTTTTTGCCTCTGTGTCTCAGCTTTCGTGTTATTAAGTATATCCATGTGACTAGGGAACATTTTTCTTTTTATATTTAAAACTATTTCTAAGGCTTTGGCATGTGTGATAGGAAGTCTGTAAACTGGTTAGAGAACCCAAACCCCAGGTGGAATTCTAGAAATGAAAGGTTGGCTGAGTCCTTCCTCTGAGGGGGAGGACAGTCATGCCAGGCAGACTGCTGTTACATGGCACCCTCTTCCTCCCAGAGGTGCCCCAAATCCAGCCTGGCGTTGCATTGCCCCCAGGTAGTACATGATCAACTTGACCATGTGCATGATGCAGGTAGGAAGAATGGAGAGAAGGAGGGTGTCTACTTCAGAAGGACATGCAAGTCCAGGGCTCTGTACCTGGGATTCAAGGGGTTTCACTCAAGAGTCTCAGACAGGTCCACTACCCCCAAATGGTCAGAACAACTAGTGTGAGTGATTATAGTAGTTATAAAAGCATCATAGGTGAGTCCACTTTGGAAAATGGCTCTTTAGAAAGATGAATGTCCATAGAATGTTTGTAAAAGTTACAGACTCCCTTTCATTGGACTCTGTTCACCAAAAGTGCTGGAAGGCTTGCAGAGGGTGCCATACTGCCTTCAGAGGACTCATCTAAATGCTTCGCAGCCATTAGAATCATGCACCTGAAAAACTAGGGAGAGGGAAGCCCTTCAACCGTTCAGACTGACTGAGGCTGAAAACTTGCTGGGAGTTTGAGATTGGGTGGACTCAACATTTTATTCCTAATATTTGGTATAAAAATATCTGTGTGCTTGCATGTGTACGTGAGAGAGAGAGGGGGAGAGATGAGGAAGGCCAGCTTTATCAAGGAGAGAATGTTTTCCACTTCAATTAAGGCCTATGAGGTATTTCATAGGAAGGTAAATGAAACCATATTTAATTTTTTGTCTCCACTGGCAGAGAAATCTTTGTCCTTAGAACTACAGTTATAATAACTTAACCTTGTCATGTTTTAAGACATAAATACATGAACGTCAGCTGCACATTCTTCCAAAAGAAGGCCTGTGGTTTCTTTTCATAGTAACCCTGAACTGGGTCCACCGTAGAAAACACTGAGCTGCACTCACGGAACCTAGCAGGGCCTGACTATGTGCTGGTTCGCAGATGAGATGTGACAGCAGCCTGTGGATGCAGAGAAGCGCATGAGGCTCATGTGTGACCCCCGGCACAGCCGAGCTGGGAACCTCAGGGTAATTCTGTCTGACTCCCCAGCTCCTTCCTCATCAGCAACTTTATTTGGCTGCATTACCTCACTATTGTTCAGTTCTCCATCTTTCCCATGTAAAAATAGCCCAAGGCCCACAAATCTTAGGATGGAATCTGTTTGCTTAGTTCAACAACAGTTATTCCTCATAATTTTGTCACTGTTCATTTGCAGAGCCAGGTTTTCTCTAAGTGGTTGGTAAGATACAATCAATCAGTTCTTTGGTCAGAGTCTATTGTTACTATTTATTGTCTTCTTGAGACTAGATATGTTTGTTCTCGAATTTTCACCTTTGAAATTCTACCACCTGCCTTTTTGGAGCACATGTGTTGAGTGGGTAAAATGAAACATAAATATATTTGCTGAACATATACTCAGAAGGGAATACTGTTGCAGGCACTTTACGTAGCACTCAAAACACACACACACACACACACACACACACACACACACCATCATTCCTGTCAAGGAGCTGACAATCTAGTGGAAAGACAAAGAGGACCAGAGCCATCTGTCCAGCTACTTGTTTTACTTAGCATTAGGGAAGTACACAAAAATGGAACAAACACACAAAAAGCCACTGTGGGTCCAAATTCACATGGGGGCACTTAGAAGCCTTTAAAGAACTGGATCCCTGGATCCATTTGAACTTGGACTTGAAAGATCAGCAGGATTTTGAATGGTAGTAACGGGAAAGGGCCGTGGGAATGGCTGGGGCCGCCTCTGAGGCAAAAAGGTAGCAAGCATGTGTGAACAGAGAATTACATGAGAATTTTGTAGACACAGGGCACCCACAGTCCAGGCCAAGTAGGAAGGAGGCAATAAGGGAAGACAGACAAGTTTTAGAGAATTTGCACAGTGGGGCAGTGTTGAAGGGTTCTGGGTTAAGGAGCCATATAATTAGATTCATTTCTAGGACAATAACCAGAAAAACAAAGTGCAAGATGAAACGAAAAGGCCACAGGAAATGGGAAGCAGGGGACCGTCTAGGAGGCAGATGGACGCCTGGGGCAGCACATCGACAGCGGAGAAGGGGAGACTGGAAACGACCTGGCCCCCGCACAATGTCTTTCCAATCCTTCGTCCTCGGTTTCCTTATGATCTGAGCTGCTGTGCATATATCTTATTTTTTTACTTAGGTTTTCTTTCCTTTTTTAAAAATAACAGAATGGAAAGAAAAACTATTCCTTCTGCCTTGACCTCTACATAACAGGCAGGACTTAATCATCCGACACGGCAGAAGTCCCCGGTGTCAGAGCCACAGAGAAGACACCGGCTCCTCAGTCACAGGTGGCCCCGGGTGAGAGCCGGTTTCACCATCTGTTTCCACTCCTGCCTCAACTGTCCTGTCCCAGCAGAATACTACTGGGTTCCGCTCTGCGATTTGATACCCGATCACTGATTGGTTGATTTGGGAAACATGGAGTGCATCACCCTAGCTCTTTAGGTTTGTTTTTCTGTGTTTACAGTCATATAGCTAACATTTGCTTCTTTTGTTGGTTCTGTGCCTATGTACTTTTGTTCAAATGATTACATGCTACATAATTGCTCCTTAGCGATTTTTAAAAATGAAATCTTCCAGCAGTTGGCTGACAAACAGACCCTGCTAACAAAACATTAAGATAAATCAAAAGATACTTTCAAGGGGGCCTAATGGGTTGTGTGTGGGTAACGTGAGATGGGTATGAATCTGTTGTAGAGGAAAGAAAAATGGTGCCATCTAACGTTAGTTGCCCCAGCGACAGAAGTTAGGCATGTGCCCCATCCTCTCCTTCAAAGAGAAGCCATCTCACCTGCAGATGTATCTTTTCTCTTTTCACTTCATTCCATTCTCCACGTGGATTCCCAGGCAAGCACACAGGTAACCAAGAACTATCAGGAAAACACCATCTAGGTGGGGTGTGTTTGTTTCCATGGCTCCTGAGAAGTTAGGATGAAGGGGGGTGGCGAAATTTGGGCACTGAAAGCAAATCTATTCTCCTTTCGATGCATAACACGTACAGAATCCCTCAGGGCAAGGGAGACAGACCTCACTTAGTGGTTCATTTAGATTCTCCATGAGGAGGAGATATTATATTATTCTTTATTATAAGGGGCCATTTCTTCAAATTGGCCATTTCCACCCCCCCAACTCTTTTTCCAAAGTAGCCTGTTTACAATCTATTCTTATAGATTACAGTACTTAGTAGACAAGTGGAGAGAAATTCAGACATTGAAATGCTTCAAGACATCCCGCCGAGTTGGAATGCTTTTTTCAAAGGGAAAGAAATCTGCCAATGTGCATGTACATGCCTAGGTCCCCACAAGAGCCAGCTGGACAGCCCCTAAGCGGCTCCCATTCAGGAACAACAAAAGCCATGTCGGAAGCCAAGGGACAGGAGGCTGGGAACTAATAATAATTTTGCACTTACACAGCAGTTTTCGTCCAAAGACCTCAGAGTGCTTTATAAACATTAATTAAATTGCCCCACAGCTCTGTGAGATGTCTGTGTATCACTATTTCCAGTTTGCAGGGGGTGGAGGGAGGAGAAATGTATGCATGGCTGAAGTTGGAACCAGGCCATGCTGCAATGCCTGTGGATTGTGCACTCAGAAAAAGCAGCGGGACCTTTTTCCCTGTGATCCAAGGCTGTGATCATGTTCCTGCTGGGCCAAGGGGAGACGGTCTGGTGATAGAGTTGTCCAGGACAACTCCCCAGCAGGACCCCTCTTAAGCATAAAGGGAATAGAAGACCACCTGCACCAGGCTGGAAGGGTGCTGGCACTATCTTTCCCATCAGCGCGTCACCACGGGCCAGATCCATCATTACAGACTCATTCCTTTAGTGGGACTTGTGAGGGCAAACAGGTCTCACCTGAGGTGCTGGCTCTGTGTGCTTGGAAGCATAGCCAGGACAGCTCGGAAGCATGACCAGGACAGCTGTGAGGGGAAGGGTCCTGATGTCTGGTCCGCTTCATAGAAAAATCCCACGATTGGTCATTAATGTCTGCCCTGCATGTGAGGAAAGATGGTTTGAATTGAATTGTGTCCTCCAAAAAGACACATTGAAATCTGAACACCCAGTGCCTGTGATCTTAGTTACAAATAGGTTCTCTGGAGATGCAATCAAGTTAAGATGGGGTCATAGTGAGTTAGAGTGGGTCCTAAATCCAATGGCTGGCTCCTTGAGAAGAAAGGAGGAATTTGCACACAGACACACAGAGAAGAGAAGGCCACATGAAGATGGAGGCAGACATTGGGGTCCTGCGTCTACAAGCCAAGGGATGACTGGAAACTAGGAAGGGCAACAAAAGAGTCTTTGAAGGGAGTGCAACCCTGCTCACACCTTGATCCTATATAACTGAGTCTACCACTGAGCTGTGGTTTGAGAAGTTGCTTTCTTTTCTACTTTGCCTCAGGTTTGTCCTGTTCTCAAGATTCTCCTTTCCGTCTTGTCTAGGGAGTGGACCTGCCACAGGCAATGGCGCTGCTGCTCCTCCTCCTGTGCTTTCTGACGCTGGGCCCTCATCCAGGGAACTGGAGTAGGGGGGCCACCGGAGGCAGGTCCAGCTGTCACGGGAATCCTTTCCCACAGGCTGGGGGACCAAGCAGTGCAAAGGAAGGAGGTAGAGTTGCTCTTATCAGACTGGGCCAAAGAAGAAGTCAGCGACTTTACCTTCTATGACAGTGATTTCTGAATCTCAGTTAAATGGTAACTCTACCTAAATAGAAGCAATCTTAGCCAAATGGCTCCCCATCTTTTCAAAGGAGTTCTGGGTTTAGCATCTTCTTTCCCCAGGCTCTATATAACTAAGAGCATAAATAAAAGCCTTGATAAAAATAAAAGTGTCTTTAATGTTGAGTTCCACTACCAAATATGGCTGGTTCCCAAACGCAGGCCGGATGCCTTGTGGGTCCTGAGTGACTCACCACGGATTGCCCCAGGCCAACCAACCTTCCTGCTTTCCCCTTAGGAAGGCTGTACTGCTGTCACTCTGCCACCTGGTGGACTGATTCAGCAACTGCATCATGCATGCCCACTGCTTAGGTCTCCTGAGGCTGTACTTGAAATTTGTTGCTATTTCTGTAGAAGCTGCTGGGCCCTGAGAAGTTGGAAGGGCCTCTCTTACCTATAAAAGCTTCCTAAATAAAAGACGAACTTCTTAACATTTCTTTCAGTTCTTGGAATCAAGGCATATTCCACCACCACAGTGCTGCATTTGGAAACATCTTGTTCCTCTACCATCAGTCAAGACACACAGTAGGGCCCAGGCACTTGCCAAAGACTCTGTGACCAAGCTTTAACTGGGATCCTCAGAGCCCTCTGCTGGACTGGGCCCCACCTTGGGCTTTCTCTTGAGCAAGAATTCTTCTGAGTCAGTTTAGGGAGAATTCCCCACCCTTGGTATCTGACCACCTTTTATATATTATCACCCTGGCCTGCCTTCAGCAAGAATTCTGTGGAGTCTGTCTAGAAGAATCCCTCTCACTCCTGGTATCTCTGTTAGTGACTGCCATCCACTGAGCCGCACCTGCTCCTGCTCTGTAGTTGGCCTGCATCGGTCCACTTATACTTGCATTTTCTCAAATAATACCTTTCCCCTCCTTCCTGTGATTTTGTTAGTAACACTTTTATTTCTGGGGCTTACTTTATTGTAAGCATATGGTGGATAGTACATATAACATACAAAATGTGTGTTCATCAATTATATTATCAGTAAGGTTTCTGGTCAACAGTAGGCTATTAGGAGTTAAGTTTGGGGGATTCAAAAGCCATATGTGGATTTTCGACTGCATAGGACTCGGCACCCCTAACCCCTGCATTGTTCATGGGTCAGGCACGTAACCCCGCTGCCCTTGTTGGAGTCCGAGTCAAGCCCAGTCTCTCACCCACCGCAAACCCCTTTGCAGTGGCCCTCGTTGAATAAATGTACCTTACCGTCTAGTCTTTAACAAGTCTCATGAATAATTTTCTCTTTACCACACTTCAGCTGTCCCTGTGCCTGGCCCTGCCCACACAGGGCCTCACAGGTTGGAATCTTTGAGACTCATAATCCCGGAAGGCCCTTACCCATTAGATTTAAAGTCTCTCAATAATCTCTCCCCTGAGGCATATTGAGGTTGGCAGCCATATATTTTAAATTTGGGAGAACATTCGTAATTTTAAATCATCTTTCTTAATGCTAGCAAGTGAGTCATGAATTTTTTGAAAAAATAAAAGAAAACATTTCTATATTTTCTGCTCAGGTATACCAGAACTCCTATATCACCCGTGGGTGATGTTCACATGCCCTCCCCTCGGACACCTCATCCCGCCTTTCCTAGAGGCTGTGAGGCCAAGCGCCCAGGGTCTGCATCTCCTTCGTGACGCTCCCCACAGTTTAGCTAAGAGTCACGACTGGCTGATGGGGATGCCGCTGTCTAGGCCCGCTTTCGTGGTTTCCCAGGCCCTGGGGACTAGCGAGGAGGGAGCTCTGGAGGAGAGGGGAGGAAGCGAAGCACCTTTGTTCTCTGCTCTCCTCACTGCCTCCCTGCCTAACATCATGCTGGCAGGGAACACGATGTGCTAATCTGCCTGTTTTTTCCTCATGAAAGTCCAATCTCATTGTCCCCAGTGCTAATGCTTGGTAAAGAGAGGGCCGGACCAAACCTTGACCACAGTAATGGGAAGCAAAAGTGGCCTGGGGATTCTGGACACATAAAAGGACCAGTTAAGAGATGGTGTGAAAGAGGACTTGCGGGCAGTTCTTCGTGGGGAACGTGAGCTGGAGTAGACACAGGAGGAGCACAGGCTTTGTGCCAGGCACTTCACGTCCCTTACTCTGTCCTTACTTTATAGATTAGGTAACGGAGCCTCAGGGAGGTTAAGTAATGTCCCAGCTCTTGTAGCTCATGAGTAGAGCCAGGATTCAGTCTTAGTTCTGCAAATCTCTTTGACTTCCATGCCCCGGCTCTTTCCACGAGACCCTATTCCTCCTGTGGGGGGAAATGTGTGTGCTCCTGCGAACAGCTATGTAGTCCCCACCCGCCTTCCACAGAAGTCTGGCTGTCTCTGGTTTACTGCCCGTCTGTGGCTCAGACCTTGCTACCATTCATGTGGTTTCCAATAAAATATTCTTAATAACCTCTGAGGTGACAGAAACAGCACCATTCTGCTGACATCTGGAAGGGCTCAGGGCTGTTGTGACCACGGTGCAGACTCCAGGCTCAGCCCTTATAGCCCCTGTAGACCACAGATGGTCTGCATCAGAGAGCTGGGCAGAGAAGGGTGTGAGCAAAAAGGCAACCAGGCCTGCAGGATCCTGAGAGACTGAGCGCTGAGTTACGTCCAGTTGGTAAGGCCGATCTGTGCAGCACGTCCTTGGGGAGTAGTGACTGATCTGGCTAGTGACCTTGACAGAATTACAGCAATCCTACTTCCAGTTGGTTGAGCCAGTCTCTCCCAATTTCTCTAGAGTGTGAGGTGCAAACATAAGTCTGTGGATCCACGTTGCACATGCCCGTGTCTGCCTCTTCCCCTTCTCTGTTTAATGTATTTATCCTGTGGCTTGTACAGCCGACACCTTTCTCTTCCGTGGCCAGAGTGAGAGTCCCCAGGCTTCCCCCCTCTCTTCGCTGGATGTGCAGCGAAGCAGTGCGGACAAGGATCTTGTTCCAAGCCCATCGAACAGTGCTAGCATTTAGTGTGACCTTCTGCACCAGTAATTCCATCCTTTGGGGATTGAAATTGATTTTCCTTTTTCCGTGTGTGAGCACAGCCCGAGGGTAGAGTTCTGTTACAAACGCTGATCTCAGGTGTGTATTTAGAGGGGAACAGCAGCACTCTTGAAAAGATAAATGAGTAAAGTTGTTTTAAGAATGCCCTCTATAACCTCTACAAATGAGTGGGAGGTGTGCTTCCACTTCCAAGGAGTAGCCTTTACTTTCTCCATGCCGTTGGTGTTGTGTGTGAAAGAGTGAGTGTGTGAGGTGGGATGGGGATTGTGGTGTCTGAAGCTGTGAGAGGATGTGTCAGACTGCCAGGTTCTTGCCCAAATAACTGGATGGCTGGGAGGAGAGCTAGGCAAGTAAGGCACTTACCTTTGACAACGAGCTTTAAGGAGGTGAGTCCAAAAAGTGAGTACTCGAGATAACATGTTGAATGACATATATTTTGATGCAAAAAATCAACAATGAGCAAAATATCAAAATTTTAATCCCCACCCAAGGATATTTTTATTGATTTTAGAGAGAGGAATGGAGAGAGACACACACACAGTGGGGGGGGGGGTGGAGAGAGAGATCAGTGTGAGAAATATCGATCGGTTACCTCCCACATGCGCCCCAACCAGGGATAGAACCCACAGTCCAGGCATGTGCTCTGACTGGTAATTGAACCCCTGACGTTTTGGTGTATGGGACAATGCTCCAACCAACTGAGCAATGCAGCCAGGGCAAAAATATCAAAATTTTAAATAAACAATTGACATGACATCTGGAAGTGCTGGGGTTTTTTTTTTGTTGTTTGTTTGTTTTTTGCCTCAGATTCCAGTATGTTTTGGTGTTTCATTGCTTTATAAACTTTTGATACTTTGTTTATGATAGATGTTTACATTAATTTTACTTTTAAAATATTGCATAAAATATTATTTATTTAGATTCCTGCGTTTTCTGGTGTCGCCTTAGGCCTTACAGGTGAATCCCCACTCTTGGCCCCACCCCCGGTCAGGCACGGCCTGAGTCAGGGATCGGGCTGGCTTTGAGAAAGGCTGACGAGTCCAGCTGACATTTATTTTCAGCCTCCAAACTGGAAAATAAATTGTTGAACTATTTCTTTAGGTGACAACTGTTTAAGACAGAATGGCATTCAGATTTTGTCATTCTCTTGGTCATAGCTAACATCATCTTGAGTGTCACACAGGCACAAAGTTGAGTTGAATAGTGTCATTTCTTTTTTTTTTTAAGATTTATTTATTTATTTATTTTTATAGAGGGAAGGGAGGGAGAGAGAGAGAGAGAGAGGGAGAGAAACATCAATGTGCGGTTGCTGGGGGTTATGGCCTGCAACCCAGGAATGTAACCTGGCTGGGAATCGAACCTGGGACACTTTGGTTCCCAGCCCGTGCTCAATCCACTGAGCTACGCCAGCCAGGGCTGAATAGTGTCATTTCTTGAGGATAGTATCAATTCTGTCTATTCTATGGGTGGTTCAAAAACAGTCCAGTCCCTGGGAAGATACCATGAGGGTCTTGGTAGATGCTCAAGGTGAATGACGATGCCCAGTCCTTGCTGACAGTGTTTGTAGAGGAGCCTCAACCTCCTCTCCTAAGCTGCTCAGCTCATTGCTCGTGCTCAGCTGTGAGCCCAGAAGCACTTCTTACACACATGACATTGCCACTTGCGGCAACTGGCTGTGCAGGCGTCATCTCAGTAGCTGCCCTGTAAGGGTATGGCCTGATGACTTCTGTTGCTCCCGAAAGAGATAGCAATTTTATAATTGTAAAATTGACTTCTGTGATCCAGCTCCACTACCCACTGGAGTGTTTCCTGGCAAAGCCACCTAACCCAAAATTAAATGACATTTCTTGGCAAGACATAGGCAAGTGGTTGAAAATATCTCAGCAACTACTTTGCTCCACTTATAATATTCCTTTACATCCAATTTCCCAAGTATTTCATGGGCTTATTAACTAGCAAGGTTAAACGGTGATATAGAGAGCTTGGGGTCCGGCTGTTTAAAATAAGAGGTGAGCCCTGGCTGGCGTAGCTCAGTGGATTGAGCATGGGCTGCGAACCAAAGTGTCGCAGGTTCAATTCCCAGCCAGTGTACATGCCTGGGTTGCAGGTCCTGACCCCCAGCAACCACACATTGATGTTTCTCTCTCTCTCTCTCTCCCTCTTCCCTCTCTGAAAATAAATAAATAAAATCTTTAAAATAAAATAAAATTAAATAAGAGGTGAGACGTCTGGCCAAGATGGAGACATAGGTAGATATACTGTGCCTCCTTGCACAACCAAAAGAAGGGCAATAACAAATTTAAAAACAAAAAATAACCAGAACTGCCAGAAAACTGAACTGTATGGAAGTCCGACAACCAAGGAGTTAAAGAACAAACATTCATTCAGACCAGTAGGAGGGATGGAGCTGGGCGGCTGCAGTGGAGAGGATGTGACACAAGGCAGCGGCTGGCAGACCTGGAGGTCCTGCATTTGCATGTGGATAACCAGGAAGAACAACTGGGGAGCGAGACAGACCGTGCAACCCAGTGTTCCAGCATGGGGAAATAAAGCTTCAAAACTTCTGACTGTAAAAACCTCTGGGGGTTGAGGTGGTATGAGGAACTCTCAGCTCACAGGAGAGCTCATTGGAGAGACTCACAGGGTCTTAGAATGTACACAAAAGCACTCACCATGGAATCAGCCCCAGAAGGGCCCAATTTATTTGTGGGTAGTAGGGGAAGTGACTGAAAGCTAGCAGAGAGCTGTGCAAGCAGCATTGTCATCCCCCAACATGCAGCACCACAACTCAGCAGATACCTAAGGTTCTGCCCCTCACAACATAACAGCTGCGTTAAGACAAAAAGATATGGCCCAAATGAAAGAACCAACCAAAGCTCCAAAATAGAACTAAACAATGAAGAGACAGCCAACCTATCAGATGCAGAGTTCAAAACACTGGTAATCAGGATGCTCACAGAAATGGTTGAGTATGGTCAAAAAATGGAGGAAAAAGTGAAGACTATGCAAAGTGAAATAAAGGAAAATGTACAGGAAACCAACAGTGGTGGGAAGGCAACTAGGACTGAAATCAACTATTTGGAGCAGAAGGAAGAAATAAACATTTAACCAGAACAGAATGAAGAAAAAAGAATTCAAAAAAATGAGGAGAGGCTTAAGAACCTTTGGGACAACTTTAAACATTCCAACCTCTGAATCATAGGGATGCCAGAAAGAGAAGAGGAAGAGCAATAAATTGAAAACTTATTTGAAAACATAATGAAGGAGAACTTCCCTAATCTGGCAAAGGAAAGAGACTTCCAGAAAGCCCAGAGAATCTTAAAGAAATTGGACCCAAAAAGGAACACACCAAGGCACATCACAATTACATTACCCAAGATTGAAGATAAGGAGAGAATCTTAAAAGCAGCAAGAGGAAAGGAGACAGTTACCCACAAAGGAGTTCCCGTAAGACTATCAGGTGATTTCTCAAAAGAAATCTTGCAGGCAAGAAGGAACTGGAAAGAAGTATTCAAAATCATGATAGGCAAGGACCTACATCCAAGATGACTCTACCCAGCAAAGCGATCATTTAGAATGGAAGGGCAGATAAAGTGCTTCCCAGATAAGGTCAAGTTAAAGGAGTTCATCATCACCAAGCTATTATTATATGAAATGTTAAAGGGGCTCATCTAAGAAAAAGAAGAAGATCAAAAATATGAACAGTGAAATGACTCAAAGTTCATAACTATCAACAACTGAACCTAAAAGAAAAGAAAAGAAAACAACGACAAAAAACCTAAGCAAACAACTAGATTAGGAACAGAATCAGAGAAATGGAGATCACATGGAGGGTTATCAGTAGGGAGGGGAAGGGGCTGAATGGGAGAAAAGGTACAGGGAATAGAAAGCATAATTGGTAGGCACAAAATAGACAGGGGGAGGTTAAGAATAGTATAAGAAATGTAGAAGCCAAAGAACTTATATGTAGAACCCATGGACATAAACTAAGAGGGGGAAATTTGGGTGGGAGGGAGGGTGCAGGGCAGAGGGGAGTAAAGGGGGGGAAAAGGGACAACTGTAATAGCATAATCAATAACATATATATTTTAAAAAAGAGGTTAGTGAGAGGCTGCCTCACTCTGGTTTTCAGTTTCAACTTTTCCGGGTATTTTCCCATCTCAGACCTGCTCTTCCTTCTCCAGTGTGCTCTCTTTCAAGGGTTGGCATTATCACCTATACCCACCAAAAGTTCCTGATTTTACCTCCTTAATTATTTAGATTCCTTCCTGCTGCCAGAGTTGTCTTGTTAGAATGCTGATGTGATCATGTCATCGTACTTTTTATTTTATTTTTTAAAAAGATTTATTTAATCTTTTTTTGGAGAGAGGGGAAGGGAGGAGGAAGGAGGGAGGAGAAACATCAATGTGTGAGAAAAACATCCATCGATTGCCTCTCACAGGCCCCCAGCTGGGAACCTGGCCTGCATGTGCCTTGACCGGGAATTGAACTGGCAAACTTTTTGTCTATGGGAGGATGTCCAACCCACTGAGACACACCGGTCAGGGCTGCTGTACTGTTTACAGCCCTCTGCAATCCCTTCTAGCCTAGAAGGTGAGGCTAAGGTCCCTATTTTGGCTCTATCCATGTCACTGCACTCAAGGCTCACTGCTCTCTCCCAGGCCACTTGCAGCACTGTCTCAGCCCCTGGGCCTTTGCACACATCCTTCCTCTGTCACACTCCAGCGTCCTCTGGGAGGGTGGCTGCATGGCTGCCAGCCTTCTTGAAGCTGAATAGCCAAAGAGGCCAGGCGGCAATGGGGGCTCAACATTCATGTGGACTTCAACTCACTGCCCTGATGTCAGCAGTGTGGCACTCCCCTGCCCCACAACATACCTTGTGGTCTCAGTTCTGGAGCCTCTTAAGTTCATTTTACCCCCCAAATAAAACTCCTTTTTCTCCTGGTAGGTAGAGATGGGAACCCACTACCGGGCTGGACAAGCCGATGAAGCAGCGGGAGCTCCTGATAACTTCCAATCAATTCTCCTCCTTTCAGTCTCCTGCCTCCCTCCCACCTTCAGTGACTCTGGGGTCTCTAATTTCTGAATCTTTCCAGAGTTCTAGAGAGCAGGTCATTACTTATCACTGGCATCCCTTTCAGGAGGCCCTGAAGATACAGCTTTCCCGGGCTTGCTAACATCCTTGGACTGACTGCATTTTACTTATCTGTAAAATGATAAAAATTTCACATCATTTTCAATTCCAGTTAAGGGGTTGAATGAGCTAATAATTCCTCAGGCGACGGCTAAGCCATGATTGGTCAAGGGGCCTGGGGCCACAGAAGAGTTGTGTAACATTTCCCTTTATTCTGCAGCTGACTGCGGCCAGAGGGAAATCACGCATGATGGCTCGGGGATAAACCAGCACATCATCATGTATCTGTTTTTAGGTTAAAGTGAAAGGTTGATGGTGTGTATGAAGCATGTATAAATCTCATTTTTGGAACTTTCCATTTTAGTAGACTTTTTTGATTAATCGGCTGACAATGACAATGTGCATTGATCATGTGTTGGATGAGAGAGTTAGTGAAAGGAAACGCCCAGGGATTCGTGCTGGGGAAAAGCTGAAGGACCTACCGAGACAGGCGTGAGTGAGGTCACCCTCTGGCTGTGGGAATAGCCACATTACCTCTGTCCCCTCTGTGACTTAGTGGGTGATGGCACTGGGTTCAGGGGCAGATGTTCCTGGACCAATTAAACAGTTCAGAGCCCTTAAAAAAGACCAAGTTTTCATTACGCTTTCCAAGAGTGGGCCATAATTTTTATTTAAGTACACACAAACCACAGAAGTCTGAAATCCATTACAACTGAACGTATGTAACTGTTGTTTGGCGTACGGGAGATCACCCTGAATTGCTACTTAGGGAGCCATGTGCGGTCACTGCTGGCACCAGCTGGTCACCAGGGCAGTGCTTTCCTGGCAAGCGTGGACAGGATCGCAGGGCTGCGATTACTTTGGAAAGGGGAATGAGCAGATGTGCCCTGAGCCTGACCCGGTGGCTGCCCAGGGACTCATTTGCACGTTCTGTGGGGCTCGGATACCCTAAGGCATGTAGTTGCCTTTGGTTAATTGTTATTACCACAGGTAAGAAGAACTCAGGGTGCAATTGCCAAGTCTTTTGCTAGAGCCAAAAATGGAAAAATCTTTCAAATAGAAAATGAAGTTTGGTTTGGCACTGTAATAGACCATTAGTCTGAAAATGTGCACTTGGCCTGCCTGGAAGTTTTGAGGAAAGGAGCAGGAACTATGCAGGGTTTATGCTGTCTCTCCAGTGCGGCCGGCCTTCTGTCCCACGGGCCCCACAGAGCCCGAGTCTGGCCGGATCTCCGCTGCAGGCCCCGGGCTCCTGCCGTGTCCTTGCTGTCAGGGGAAAGGTTGGTCCACCCCAGAGTTTCATTTACCTGGCACAAACATCTGGCTCTGCTGGGTGTTACACCTGGTCTTTTCAAGTCTCACTGCTTCCCATGGCGATGCCAGCTCCATCTCACTGCCCCACCCCTACATGCCTGGGGCTTGCTTCCACCCCCTGCCCCCCTGCACAGCACACACAGGGCAGTGCAGAGCGGATGCTGCTGTGATTTCTCCTCGGTCTGAGCCCCTTCCTCACACGCCTGTGACCCTGGAGGATCTTGTTTGGATCACACATATGCAGTCCACCCAGTTCCCAATGCGGTTAAATGTCACCCCAGTGGAAACAAACGGACTGATCTTCGGACAGTCACAGCTGGGTGTGAAAACAAAGCTGATGCTCCTGATGATGTGTGGGTTCCACAGGTCTATGTGACAAACTTGTCTGGTAAGCCACACCATCAGGGCCACAAACCCCATCATTTCCAAACTGTAACCAAAACTTATGTGCCTCTCGGAGTGACTCAAGTGAGGGCTGGGGCTGGTGTCAAAGTGGAGACAAAATCCTTCGGTGCTGAGTTGACTCTGTACGTGAGCGAGGCTGAGGGGAGCCAAGAGGGTGGAGGGTGAGGTGTTAAGGTCTTGCGGATAGAGCAGATGGGGTCTGACAACTTGAGTCATGAAAAAGGAAGAATTCCTAGGAGACAAAAAAGCTTATTCTGAAACTGATTTCTGAGACTTTGTGTTAGCTTAGCTCACAGAAGAACTGAAAAAGATGGACTGGAACTGAACACATCGCTAGGGTGTGATGGGTAGAGTCTGCCCCTGACCGTGCTAGTCACTCACTTCAGGCTTGACTCTGTGTCTCAGTTTTCTTGGTTGTTGGCGTCATGAAAACTAAAAAATCAACCCTCATGCTTGCTCACTGGAATTTTTAGGAGTCTGTTTCAAAATGTGGATTGAGGCATAATTGCATGATCACCAAGACCAGAGCCATATCCTGGATTTGATGAGCTCTACAAGACAGCTGAAAGGTGACAGAACTTGGCCAGGTGTGGGAGGAAGGGGATCATTTTTCATGGACCCCAATAGGGCATGGATGAGCAATATCAGAGAAGATGCATTAGGAAGGGATTCAAATCAAAGCCCAGCAGGCCATCCCAAGGGGCAGAGCATGTTGTGTGTACTATACCCTTCCAAATGCAGCCCCAGAAACCCAGTGAATATACAACACCAAGAGTGAACTGTGGCGTTTAGTGATACTGACACATCAGTGCAGGTTCACTAATTGTAACAAATGTATCTCTGCAGAGGGTGGTGTTCGTCATGGGGAAGGCTGCACATGTGTGAACAGGGAATGTATGGGAAATCTCTGTGTCTTTCTTCAATTTCACTGCAAACCTAAAACTGTTCTAAAAAAGTAAAATCTTAATGAAAATTAAAAAATATATATATGGTCCCAGCAAGTGGATGCTATGTGCAGACACTGTCTGACCAGTGAAGAGTGCACCATCAGATTTGGATCTGGGCATAGGCCTTTATTAATGCATGTTCTTTGTTTTTGTCTTTGTTTTTTGGCAATTGTCTTATATTGGTAGTTCAGATCGGTTAGAGATTATTTGAGGCTATATACGATGTTCTAATTGTATGTTCAATTTTAATAATTTCAAATATAACATTTTATACTCAGTCCCACCAAATTTCATCATCTTTGATTTGGATTATTACTCCAGATTCCCAAGATCTTTTTGAGACTGAGGTCTACTTTCTAATATGTTGTATGTTTTCTTTAGCTTTCTGATAAGTGCAAACATATTTGATATGCTTTTATTGACAAAACAATTGAAAAGATAAAGTGAGGAACAATTTCTGCAGAATTCTATTAGAAATTTCCTTCCAGCTTAATATCAATCTATTAATCCAATCTCTTTGCATAATTTCAATCAGCCAGCTATTGATCATTCAAGCCAATAAGCCCAGTACAGAATCTACTCCTCCTTAATGGCTAAAGGCCATGCTGCCTAGTCCGAGTCCTATTCTGTCTACCCCACAGCCCTTCCGAGGGGACTCTGTCACCTAATGTGGGTCGTCTTGCTTTCTATCCTGCCATCATTGCCCTTGCTAGTTAATCCTGACTCAAGAACAGCAATCCTACTGACCACCTTTGGCCATGCCCCAAAAAACAGAAAAGCAACAAAAACTAGGCCAATCATATTCTCTTATTTTGAGATCTAAACTAACAAAAATGAAAGGAACTTTATAGGTTGCAATAGATCTGTAAGTAAAAGGATCTCATGAGGTTGCGCTGGGGCTGAGGAGAGCCAAAGCTTGCCTCCCTCTAGGGAGAGCGGATGATGAAGTCTGAAAGCTTCTTTTGTATCTTAGATCACTCTGAGAACATGTGAAAGCTACAGACTCTCTCCCCAGAGAAATGTACAAAATGAATATATATAACATTTTGCTTGCAGTTTCAGAATGTTTATAAACCTTCTGTATCCTGAAGTAGTTAATTTTAGAAAAGAGGTGATAAATATGGTTGGTACTAAGACCGTGAAGAGGATGTGCAGAAAGAAATAGGAGTGAAATGAGACAAAGACCCCTGAGACCTGCCTCATTGTCTGAAGTCTGTAGGTCTGACTCCTGCCCTCCTGACCTTTCTAATAAGCCCCACTCTTACTGAGAAAAATTGAGTGAGTTTCTGTTCCTGCAACTGAAGGTGCTTGGCTTAAATAATCAGGTCATCATCCACCGAGTCATGCAAGCCGTAAACCCTAGAGTCGCATCTTTGACTTCAGGCACCACTTTCTAAGGGCTTCATGCTTGATCCATTGCCCTTCTTTCTGTGCTGACATTCCAGGGGCAAGCCCACCTCTTCTCTAGCGCTTATTTGTCTATAACCTAGTGATTTCTATGTCTCTTACCCAAACTGTAGATTAGGTATCCAACTACCTGCTCTCTACCTGGTTTTCCTGTAAGTACTGCCAATGCAAGAATATTGCATCTTCAAACTGAATTTATAATTTCCATACCACCAAAAAAAACACAACAACCCAGAAAGCAAAATTTAAAAACCAACATGCAACTTTGGCCTTTTCTAAACATGACTCCCCCCCCCCCCCCCCGCCCCCAGCCAACAATATCCATCCTAAGAAGCCTGGGAAGCATCTCTGACACCCATCTCTCACCTGACCTCAACTGAATCACTCACTGTGTCTTGCTGATTCTGATGAGTTTTCAATCCTGTCTGGTTTTTTCCTCCGGCTGCTACGATCCTTATTCTGTCATCCTCATCCATCACCTGTATGAGGTTTGTTGTAAAATAAAACCAATCTATCTCCCTGTCTCTAGTCTTGACCACTCCAATCTGTCCTCTAGTTGTAGCCACATGTTCAATCTAAGGCATTTTCACTTAAAATATTTTGGTGTTTCCACATAATCTACGAGATAAAGTCCTACAAATCTACAAGATAATGACCTACAAGACAGAGGGGCCTCCACAATGTCTCCTGCTTATTGCCTTATAGCCCCATCTCTGCCCCTCCCTGCCCATCACTTCATGCTCCAGCCAACTGACCTTCTTACACTTCCCACCCAGACCACCCAACTTCCCGTCCTGCCTTCTGCTGGGGATGCTTTTCTCAAGCTGGAGGGTTTCATAGGCTCCTCTTCAGCTAAATGCCCTTTTGGGGTCTGGAAAAATACTGTGTATATATACAAAATTACTGATGTTTTCATAATGAAATCCAGAAGAATCAAGAAAGATTGTACATCACATACCACATGGTCAAACATCATAAAATTCTATTTAAGGTTATTCAACATATTGCCTCTATCTGATGTTGACTATCTAAAGTCTTCATTGTCCCTCTTTGGAGGATCTGTTCAAGGCTCCTTTCTGCCCCAGTGACATTTACCTCTCCAGCTACACTCACTTCAGCCTTTGCCTCCTATTATATTTCTACACATCCACCCTAGTTTCCTCTTTTCTTTTGAATGAAGGTGACCATCATTCTCATTTAGATCTTCCAACTAGTATCCTTTGGTCTAGCACTCCATCAATGAATCAACATTTTTCTAAGGCTTTGTAACCCAGAAGGCAGGTTTGGCTGCCTGAGGCAAGGAGAGCCAAACTTTCAAGACAGGAGTTTGTGAAAAAGGAGAGAGGTTCATTCAGGTGCCCCGACCTGAGAGAAAGGTGGACTCTGGTCTCAAAGACCATCTTCCCTTCCTGCTCAAGCCCATGGTTCTCATAGAGATAAGGAGGGGATGGATTTTGTTTTCTATCTAACTATCTTGCTAGCTTTGGGCATACTGGGGACTCGTCCTTTCATCTTTCTAGCATTTGACAGACTCAGTATAAGAACCTCACCCTGCGCCACCTTGGCCAGTGGGGGAGACACGCCCCATGCTCCTTGTCTGAGTTATCAGGGTCAGTGGGGCGAGGGGGCTGCAGAACCCACTGTCAGGAAGCCTGGAAATCCCCCAGCCCTCAGCCCACCTCCCCATGCTATGCTGGACACGGTGCCTGCACAACTGCAGAGCCGTTGGAGTACCCAGGGCACCCCTGGATCCCGCTGGCTCAGGTCCTCTGTGCAGCCCCGCGAGCCCACTGCTCTGAAGTGACTGGGTGAGCCTGGGCTCTGACCTTCGTTGGAAGGCACGGTGAAGCTGAAATATGTGAATTTTAACTCATATGTAAATTTTAAAATAACACATTTCTTTTTCTGGTTACAAGAATAACTTCTGCTCTCAAGGAAATGTTAAGTTACAAAGAAATGAAGAGGGCTATAAGAGCAGCACACTGCTAACTACCTCAGATGTAACATACTTTCCCCCCTCTCTCTTGGGTTTGGCTAGGATTCCCACCAGAAAGTAGGAAGAATCTCTCCTAGTACTTCTTAGAAGGCCTAACTTGCACAAAATTCTGGAAGAAGTTGAATTTTTCTTTTTTAATAAAAACAAACTGTTGTAACTTGGAAACCCATAGACACCCACTCTCTTTAAAAATGGTGGTTTTATTTAATATTTGAGTAGGGTGTTCATTCACATGATTCAGGATTCTAGGGAAAAAGAAAGCTTAGTGTGATTTTTAAATCTGTCTGCAAATTCTTTGCCCCCCCCCACATTAAAATAGAGTCTAATTCTTCTTCCTTGTATATAAACTGGCCTTCGTGAGTCAATACCATGGGTATCCATCCAGAGATTTTTACGCACTTAAAAAATGTATGTCTTTCCCCTCTTTTCACACATTGTGTTATACTTTGATTGTTTTCTTCCTGTATTTTTTTTAACCTATCAGTACATATTGGAGATGGGTCATTCTTTTTTATAGCTGAATAATATTGCCTTGTCTGGATCCCTTTTCAGTGGACATTTATGACGCTTCCAGTCTTTTGCTTTTACAATGTTGCAGCAAATAATCTTGTGTGTACATCACTTTGCATATTTGTGGGTATGACTGTAGGAGAAAGGCCTTGAAATGGAATTGCTGGGTCAAAGGGCAGGCGCATTTGTAATTTTAATAAACATTGTCACATTGACCTCCACAGCCCTCCAATTTACCCCCTGCGAGTGATAAATGTGTTCCCTGTACTTCAAGCCTCACCAACCCAGCACATTATTGGACTTTTGGATCTTTGCCAACTTAAGTAGTAAGAAAATAGTGTCTCAGTGCAGTTTTAATTTGTATTTTTTTATTAAGTGATTTTGAACACATGAGTGTTTCATATTTTTAAGAGCTTTTTAATATTTACTTTTCTATGAACTGTTTATATCTTTTGTCCATTTTTTAAATAGTTGATGGTCTTTTAAAAATTAATTGGAACATACATATTGGGGAAGTTAAGCCTTTGTTGGTGATGGAAGAAGTAAATATTTTCCTGATTTTGTTGCTTGTCATTTTGACTTTATTTATAGTATTTCTTTTAGGAAGAACTTTATTTTAATTTCCTAGAATAGAATCATCTTTCCTTTGATGGCTTCTGATTCTTATGTCAGTTGGATAAGTCTTTCCTGTCTAAAGTTACTACATAATTCTCTTATGCTTTCTTTTGCTATATTGGGGTCTTATAAGTTTTTACATTTGGAATTTATCCAGGTATGAAGTTTGGATCCAACTTTATGTTTGTAAGATGGTTTCTATGTTGATCCAACACCAATGATGAAATAATCCGCTTTCTCTTTACTCATTTAAGATGTCACTTAGAGTAAAAAATATTTCTAGGCTCTCTATTTTGTTTCATTGTGTGTTCTGAAGCAATATCACACTTTTTAGTTTTAGAATATTTTTTAATATCTGGTATAAGTATTCACCATCATTTTTCTTTTTATTCATAGTTTTGCAGGTAAATCTTATTTGTCCACATGGAATTTGGAATCACTGTGTCTGTATTTTTGTAGTGCGTGTCTGTAGGAAGTGTCTGCAGTATCTTTAAACCTTTGATGATAAGGTCACTTTTTTCAAGACTCTTACCTTTTTCACCCTCAGTCTTAAATGGTTCTCATCTTTTGGTCAGAAGCAATGCTAAGGGACAGGACTTCCACTACTTTCTGAAAATAAAATTACTAGCAAGATAAGTCAAAGAAACCATGCATTTAGTGTACTCAGTCTTTAGCACATGTCTGGAGAACTTAAATCCATCACTAGCAGTGGGCAGATCTTAGAAAAGCATTGGTGATGCCCTCTATCTGCCAAGGCAGTCAGAGCATGTGCTCAGGGTCTCCACTCACACACTCTCCACTGGTTTTCTTCCCTTTCATATGCAAGGATTTCCGTACTCATTTATTCATCAGCTATTTGAAGGGAACCCATTATGTGCCAGGCACTGTTCTAGATAAGGGTAATGCAGTAATGTACAAAAAAGATTTTTAAAAATCTCTGCTCTTGTGGCTTTTGTTCTCTAGAAAGCTGATGGGACTCATGAGACTCAAGATGGTGAAGGAGTGAATGGAAGCTCTGCTAACCTCCTCTCAGGACCAATCTGGAATTACAAATGAATTGTAGATGTATCATCCTGAATAACCAACTGAACACTAGCTGGATAGAAGCCTTATAACCATGGACAGACAGAAGAAACCACTTCACCACAATGTGACTGGTAGAGAGTACAGAGGAGAAGCAAGAGGGCTGGCTGGGCTCCCATGGGGAACAGCTGAAGTTCTAGAGGGATATTTCAGTGGCTGGGGGGTTGCCTCTGAGAAGTATGGGGTCTAAACCCCAATATGGGCTCCCTAGCCTATAGTAGCAGAGGCATAAAAGGAACCCAGATAACATCCAGCAATGAAAAGCATCAGGGTTTCTATCTTCCAGGGAGAGATGGCTGTAGATACAGAGAGCATCTTAAAGGGACAAGGCACAAAATTTTGCTTGCAGCCACTTACCCTGGGCTCTGGCAGAGGGAAGGCAGAGTGGATTTGAGATCCATGAGGCAAGTCTGGGGCTGGTGGCTCTGGAAAGAGAACTGAAGAAACAGCTTCCAGGATCTCTGTATTGAGAGTCTTTCCCCATACTGCAGAGGCCATCTTGCTTGGGTAGAGCAATCCACTCCAACAGGACACAGCCTGGGGGGAAGCAAGAGCCCCACCCACAGGAATCACTCTGCCCAACCCTGTGGAGCTTAAGCCTGCCTGCTGAGTACAGCTTGAGGTTATATTAATGATTAAATTGAACAAATAAGTCAGATTTCTGGGAGCTCTGAGACTTTAGCTGACCCTCCCCAGGCCTGGTGTTGGTAAAAGCTGGTATTGGTGCACAGCCTGGTTCTTTCTGTGCACAAATAGGCCCAGCAAAGGGAGCCACATGCTATGGATTGTTGATAGTTGCAAATGGGTTGTGAAGGGCCAGTCACAAGCAGCATCTGACAAAGGTCTGTACCAGAGTCTTTGCAGATCTACCTAATACATAGAAACAAATACAAAGAAGCAGCCAAAATAAGAAGACAAAGAAACAGACCCTAAATGAAAGAACAAGAGAATTCTTCAGAAGAACAACTAGATGAAACAGAGGCCAGCAATTTATCAGATAGTTTAGAGTAATGATTATAAGGGTTACTCAACAGCAGGAAAAAAGATATAGAAACCATAAAAAAGGAGCAGTCAGAAATAAAGAATGCAATATCTGAAATAAATAATGCACTAGAAGGAATAAACAATGGGTTAGATGAAGCAAAGGATCGAATCAGTGATTTGGAAGACAAGGTAGAATAAAACACCCATGCAGAGCAGCAAAATGAATAAGGAATGTTAAAAATGAGGAGAGCTCAAGTAGCATTTTGGACAACATGAAGCATAACAACATCTGCATCATGGGAATACCAAAAAGAGAAGAGAGTGAGCAAGGGATTGAGAACTTATTTGAAGAAATAATGACTGAAACTTCCCTAATCTGGTGAGGGAGAAAGATACACAAGTCCAGGAAGCTCAGAGAGTCCCAAACAAGTTGGACCTAAAGAGACCTACACTGAGACACATCATAGTTAAAGTAGAAAAGCTTAAAGACAATGCGAGAATCCTAAAAGGTACAAGAGAAAAAGCAGGTAGTTACATACAAGGGAGCATCTATTAGACTGTCATCTGATTTTTTAACAGAATCATTTCAGGCCAGAAGGGAGTGGCATGAAATATTTAAGGTGATGAAAAGTAAGGACCTACAACCAAAGCTACTTTACCCAGCAAAGCTATTACAATCAAGGGAGAAATAAGGATCTTTTCAGACAAGGAAAAGCTGAAGGAGTTTCTTAACACCAAACCAGTATTGCAATAAATGTTAAAGGGCTTGCTTTCAGAAGAAGAAGAAGAAAAAGAAAAAGAAAAAAGCAAAGGAAAAGAGTTTAACAATAAAATGGCACTATATCTATCAATACTCACCTTAAAGGCAAATGGCTTAAATGCTCCAACCAAAACACATAGAATAGCTGAATGGATAAGAAAAGAAGACCTGCACATATATTGCCTCCAAGAGAACCACTTCAGATGGAAAGATACATACAGACCAAAAGTAAAGGGATGGAAAAAGATATCTAGTGCAAATGGAAAGGAACAAAGAGCTGGGGTAGCAATACTTATATCTGACATAACAGACTTTAAAACCAAGGCTATGGTAAAAGACAAAGAAAGACTACATAGTGGTGAAAGGAACAATCCAAAAAGAGGACATAACCCTAGTAAATATTTATATACCCAATATAGAGGCACCTAAATATGTGAAGCAAATATTGATGGATACAAAGAGATAGATCAACAGAAATACAGTCATAGTTGGGGATTTTAACACCCCATTGACTTCAATGGATAGATCTTCCAGACAGAAAATCAGCTAGAAAGCAGCAGCCTTAAATGACACACTCGATCAAATGGATTTAATTGGTATCTCCAGAACATTTCACCCCAAAGTAGCAGGCTATACATGCTTTTCAAGTGCACATGGAACATTTTCTAGGATAGACCACATGCTAGGACACAAAACAAGTCTTGGTAAATTTAAGAATATTGAAATCCTATCAGGCATCTTCTCTGACCACAATGCTATGAAATTAGAAATCAATCACAAGAAGAACACTGAAAAACACAAAAAGATATGGAAGCTAAATAACGTGTTATTAAACAATGAACAGATCAACAACAAGATCAAGGAAGAAATCAAAAGATACCTTGGTACAAATGAAATTGATGACACAGCAACCCAAAATCTGTGGAGCACTGGGAAAGCAATCTTAAGAGGGAAAACGTAGCATTACAGGCCTATCTCAAAACAAAACAAAACAAAACAAAAACAAAAACAAACAAGAAAAATCTTAAACTTTACTAGCTTTACACTTAAAGAATTTGAAAAAGAACAACAAACAAAGCCCAGAGTAGAAAAAAGAAAATAATAAAGATCAGAGTGGAAATAAAATAGAATCTAAAAAAAGATAAAAAAGATGAATGAATCAAAGAGCTGGTTCTTTGAAAAGATAAACAAGATTGACAGACCTTTAACCACACTCATCAAGGAAAAAAGAGAAAAGACCCAAATAAATAAAATCAGAATTGAAAGAGGAGAAATACCAACTGACACCAAAGAAATACAAAGGATTGTAAGAAAATATTCTAAACAACTATATGCCAACAAACTGGACAAACTGGATGGAATGGATAAATTCCTAGAAACATACAATCTTCCAAAACTAAATCAAGAAGAATCAGAGAATCTGAATAGACAGATTACACATAGTGAACCTGAAAGAGTAACCAAAAAACTCTCAACAAATAAAAACCCCGGGCCAGATGGCTTCACTGTGAATTTTATCAAACATTTTGAGAATAACTAATACCTTGCCTTCTCAGACTGTTTCAAAAAATTCAAGAGGAAGGAAGGCTTCCAAACTCATTTTATGAGGCCAGCATTATCCTAATTCCAAAATCAGATAAACACACTACAAAAAAAGAAAATTATGGGCCAATATCCCTGATGAACCTAGACGCTAAAATCCTCATCAAAATATTAGCAAACTGAGTACAGCTATTCATTAAAAAGATCATACATTGTGTTTAAGTGGAATTTATTCTGGGAATGCAAAGTTGGCACAACATTCTCAAATCAATAAATGTGATTTGCCACATTAACAAAACAAAGGATAAAAAGCACATGATCATGCTAATAGATGCAGAAAAAGCATTTGATAAAATCCAGCATCCATTTATGATAAAAACTCTCAGCAAATATGGAATAGAGAAAATATGCCTCTATTGACAATGAAAAACATGATAAAGGCCATATATGACAAACCCACTGTCAGCATCACACTCAATGGGCAAAAACTACAAGTGTTCCCCTTCAGATCAAAAACAAGGCAGGGATGTCCACTTTTACCTCTCTTACCCAACATAGCACTGAAAATCCTAGCCATAGCAATCAGGCAAGACGAAGAAATAAAAGGCATCCAAATTGGCAAGGAAGAAGTAAAATTGTCTTTATTAGGAGGTGACATAATACTATACGTAGGGAACCCCAAATATTCCACCAAGAAAATACTACAATTAATAAATGAATTCAGTAAAGTAGCAGGAAACAAAATTAATATCCAGAATCAGTTGCATTTTTATGTACCAATAAAGAGCTAACATAAGGGAAAATTAAGAAAACAACCCCATTCACAATTGCTTCAAAAGAATAAAATTAGGAATAAACCAAAGCAGGATGTAAAAGACTTGTCCTCAGACACTGAAGAAAGAAATTGAAGAAGATACAAATAAGTGGAAGCATATACCATCTTCATGGATAGGAAGAATCAACATCACTAAAATACCCACACTACCCGAAGCAATCCATAGATTCAATGCAATTCCTATCAGAGTCCAATGAAGTACTTCACAGAACTAGAACAAATATTTAAAAAATTTATATAGAACCATGGAAGGACCCACATAGCAACAGCGAACCTGAGAAAGAAGAACGAAGTTGGAGGAATCACACTACCTAATATCAAACTGTACTACAAGGTCATAGTAATCAAAACAGCCTGGTACTGGCATAAAAACAGACACAGAGATCAAAGGACTGTATACAGAGCCCAGAAGTTAACCCATACCTTTATAGTCAATTAATATTTGACAGAGGAAGCAAGCACATACAATGGGCTAAAGATAATTTATTCAATAAATGGTGTTGGGAAAATTGGAAAGATATGTGCAGAAAAGTAAAACTAGACCACCTTCTTATCATGCACAAGAATAACTTCCAAATGGATCAAAGACTTAAATGTTAGATCCCAAACCATAAAAATCCTAGAAGAAAACATAGGCAGCAAAATCTTGGACAGCACTTGTAGAAATTTTTTATTGGATATACCTCTCCTGGCGAGGGAAACAAAAGAAAAAATAAATGGGACTACATCAAACTAAAAGTTTTTGCACAGAAAGGAAATCATCAACAAAATAAAAAGACAATCCACAGAGTGGAAGAACATATTCCCCAATATATCTGAGAAAGGATTAATATCCAAAATTTATAAAGTACTTACAAAATTAAACACCAAAAATCAAATAATGAAATTAAAAAATGGGCAAAGGACTTGAATAGACACTTCTCCAAAGAGGACATAGAGATGGCAAATAGACATATGAAAAGCTGCTCAATGTCACTAATCCTCAGAGAAATGCAAATTAAAACCACAATGAGATATCATATCACACCTGTCAGGATGTATATTACCAATAAATCAACAAACAACAGTGTTGATGAGGATGGGGAGAAAGGGGAACCCTTTTGCACTGTTGGCGGGAATGCAGATTGGTGCAGCCACTGTGGAAAGCAGTATGGAGATACCTCAAAAAGTTAAAAATAGATCTGCTTTTTGATCCAACAATCCCACTTCTGGGAATATATCTGAAGGAACCCAAAACATTAATTTGAAAAAAATATAAGCACCCCTATGTTCATTTCAGCATTGTTTACAATCGCCAAGATAGGGAAGCAGCCCAAAGGCCCATCAGTAGATGAGTGGATACGACAACTATGGGACATTTACACAATGGAATTCTACTTCTCCATAAAAAAGGAGAAAATTTTATCCTTTCCAACAGTACGGAGGTACCTGGAGGACATTATACTAAGTGAAGTAAGGCAGTCAGAAAAAGACAATACTGTATGATTTCTCTCATATGTGGAATCTAATGAACAAATGGAACTAAGAAGGAAAATGGGGACAGACTCATAGATGGAGAGCAGATGGCAGCTAAGGTTGGGGGAGGTTAGGGGGAGGAGGGATTGAGCAAAAAGGAGAAAGGACTCTTGGACATGGACAACAGTGTGGTGATTGGGAGGGGAGGAAGGGGGTGTAATGGGACTAAATGATAATGGAAAAAAATACAGTAACGTTTTCTTAAAAAAGTAGATAGCTAATGGTCTTTCCCTCCCTCCCTCTCCCTCCCTCCCCTCTTTCTCTCACTCTAAAACTTCTCCTCTAGTGCCAAGTCCAGTCAAGAGCTTCTGACTAATGTTGTAGACATCTGTTCCTGGTTACTCACTACCTGACCTCTTCTTTGGAGAGTGGCACTCTGGCTTTCTTTCTCTTTTTTTTTTAAAAAAAATCCTCACCTGAGGATACATCTACTGATTGATTTGAAAGAGAGGAAAGTGAGGGGAAGGTGGGAGAGAGACATACCAATTGGGTGCCTCCAACACCCCACCCCCACTGGGGATTGAACCCCACACTTTTTGTGCAAGGGAAGACTACAGCTGAGCGACTGGGCCATGGCAACACTCTGGCTTTCTTTTGGGGGAAACATTCTTCCCACTTCTGGCCCAAATGTCTGAACTAACATCAGCATTTCATACACCTTCCCTTTGTGATTGGTTCAGGGACAATGTAACATATTAAATCAAAAGAATAAGAGCCCAGTACTGTTTCTGAAACAACTGAGGAATGGGAGTTGTTTACATTGAGTTTGCTAATAGCAGGTAAACAGTACTTTCCTTGGCTATTTTAATCATCCTTCAAGTGTGGAAAGCTTTTAAACAAGGAGAACACAGAAGACAGAAAAAGCAAAATATTTTACTGGCATTGTTTGAGCTCCTTGATCCACCCACACTTAAAACTAGATCTGCCCTTAAACTTTTTAGTTCATTAGCCGCCAATTCTCAGTTGAGCCCATGAGACCACATTTATTTTCTATTCTTAGACTTCAACTTCATTACTCATGCTCTGAGAACTTGCGTATGAACTGTGAAGCTATAAACATTGTTTTAAACCTTTTCTCCATTGTTCTTTCCTGAGAGTGACTAGCTACCTTGCTACTGTTGGTTCAGTTTCTGTTTTTGCCCTGACACTGAAGCTGAGCCAGGATTGGGGAAGAGCGGCCTGGAAGGACTCCGACTGAGTGTGGGCGCTTCCAGGGCTAAAGTGGGCAAAGGGCCTTTACAAAATGATCTGAGTTGCCATGTTGAAGGAAGAGCACAAAACAGTAGCCAAGAAACCATGGCATGGTTGGGAGCTGGAAGCTGGCTGATCAGTGGGTGAAAGCACAAGAGCCAGCCAGAGGGAGAAATGAACAGGCACGGCAAAAAATGAGGCAGTCAAGGCCTGACGTAGGGCATCAGCGAATGCCACCGATAGGTCTTGGGACTTAGGTCTGTGAATTCTGACTGACCAGTAGGTGTTCTGTAATGGAGTGAACACATGAAAGGGGCCAGCTGGGTTAGGCACTGACATAGTACCTGCTGAGTTTCTCTTTATTTTATACTCGAATACCACTTAAAGTTGTCTTGAACATAATCAAGTCTCATAAGGCATGTGAGTCCAATATTTACAAAATAAACTCTATATTTTCTCAAGAGCCTCTCATTTTAGTATAGCACACAATGGTTCAGAAGACTAAAGTGAATTCTTTTTTTTTGCATTCTGATTTTTTAAAAGATTTTATTTATTTATTTTTAGAGAGGGAAGGTAGGGAGAAAGAGAGAGAGAGAGAGACATCAATGTGCAGTTGCTGGGGGCCGTGGCTTGCAACCCAGGCATGTGCTCTGACTGGGAATCGAACCTGCGATGCTTTGGTTCTCAGCCCGCGCTCAATCCACTGAGCTACACCAGCCAGGGCTAAAGTGAATTCTTGAAAAAGTCCAATATTACTCAACTGGATAATACTCATCAGGAGGGCAGTTGGAATTCCACTGGGGTGTTTTTTGGTTGTCACTGTAACTGGGGGTTGTTAACTGGCATTTGGTGGGCAGCAAGCAGGCCTGCACTACTGGCTCACAAAGCAAAATATTGTCCCTCTCAAAATGAAAACAGTGCTGAATCCCAAATGAAAACCTCTGAAGGTACTCAAGACAACTAACTTCTACTACCTATTTCCTAAGGGCTCCTTTACTTTCAAGGTCATGAATTTCAATGGAAGAAGACCTAAAAACACTACCTCTTCCCCAAACTCAAGTTTGCTTCTCATGTGGATCTATTTACACTTAAATCAGATAAGCTGGGTAGCTCTCGGGAAGCCTGGGGAATCCTGAAAAGGTGCCCATAATGGTCTTTACTTTCTAATTGGCCATGCAAAGCATGCCCTCAGCTGCCTGCAGACCCTCAGAGTGGAAATACCAGCCACCATGAAGACTCTCTTCCTTCCAGGGACAATGCAAAGCTCATGGACTAAGAAATCTTTATGCTGCCTCCTTTGAAGCTCCAAATTTGACTTCTATGCAAAGAGGCTGTTTCTGATATATATAGTGGATTAAACCTTTTCCATCCCTTCATTTAGTTGTTCATTTCTTCAGTCACATGGTTGGAGTTAAGTAGTAAGTTCCAGACACCATGCTGGGGGCTGAGTGCATTTCTTCCTTGTGTCATGTGTTTTATTCATTAGCTTCTTGACATTCCTTTTGATTCTATCATTTTAGCATTATTTTCCCTCCTGATGTTTTCTGCAATCATTTTGGTCATTAGATCTAAGAACTATATTCTTTTTAGTCAGCAAAAATTTAGGAGACTGTTTCCAAATCCGCTATTTTATTCCTGGAAAGAAAGTTTATTTATAGTGTATCCAATCCACAAGAAGGCAGATATGTGTGTGCCTATATGTCCTAAGACAGCTCAGTCCTCAAGACTGAGGACACGGAGCTGAACCATACCTTTCAGTGGATTCCTTGACCTATAAACTGCTGTGGAATTGGGACTGTTTCCATACTTGTTCATTAGGTCATCTCTGGTCTGGAGGAATTACTAGAAGCATCTGTGTATCTTTCTCACACATAATCACAGCTCCTCTGATAAGTATATGTTTTTCCTTGACATGCAAATTTTACATTTCATTGTTATTTACTTAAAAAAATCCTTTATCCTGTGAATGGCCATGCCATCTAGTATTCTCCCCAGTTCTCTGAGCTTCTGTTATGAGGACTATGTCTGTCCATTCTCCAAGGCATCTGACCCTAGGATTTCTAAGTTTCTTTAATTGCCAAATTGATTAAAAATCTTCTCATCAAAGTGGATGAACAATTATTGTTGGAAGAAATTTTAATTTATCCCGTTGTCCAGCTTTTGTCTCCAGTCCTGAGCCATATGCTTCACATGTTCACACCTTATGTTCTGCAAACGGGTTCGGGAGCGAGTCGGGCTGTTGGCTTTTATGAATGGCAGAGTTCATGTAATTCTACAATGGAAATCCAGCAAGAAGTAGTCACCCTGTTCAGAAACATGAAATGGAACAACAAGGGCACTAGAGTGTGTATTTGTTTATCTTAAAAATAATCTAGTTCATCCCAAACATGTAGCCCTTATTAGTGAAGATAGTTATTAAAGTCATTGGCTGAGGTTTGACCGGCTTCAACCTAACCTCCAGTATGCTCATAAAAATTGGGCTCTGCTCAGAAAGAAAAGAATTTTGGCTGCTTCAAAGAGAATACCCAATGCTCCTGCTCCATTCTTAGGAGCAGCCTTCTGATGAAGACTCCCCAACCCAGACTACAACCAGTGCTCTTGGCTCTCGCTTAACATGTCTACATGAGGAAAGAAGTGACTTCCTTAAGACAAATGTAAAACATCAGCCCAGGGTATGTGGGAGGAATCTGTCTCTCAAGGTGTCAGTTGGGAAGAGTGGATGGAGACATGAAGGAGAAGAGCAAGAATTACATGCAGGTGGCAAGAACGAAGAGCAAAGACTGTTGGGCGAGGGAGGAAAGGAAAGTGACATAAAGCTTGTAAAAAGAGAAGTGGAAAACCTTAGAGAGAAGAGAGAAAACTGCTGAAACTGTGACACTTTAAGAAAATAAGGCAAAAAAGCCCCCAAAAGCAAACTGAAATACTAAACAGTGAAAAAGAACAGAAATGAGTCTTTTCTGTCCCCCTGAAGTGTGAATCTGTGCTACAAGTAATTGTGTAGTTGATAGGTATAAGCTGATTCTAAGGAATGTTACTATTTATTTATTTATCACTTATATTTTCTCAAACACCTGAATTTTCAAAATTGTCTTCTGGTGTGGGTGTGAATACCCTGAGATTCATAAAACAAGGTGGAGACATTCTAGTTTTTGACTCGTTTTGGCAGCTTTGAAAGTTTCTAACTTGAGGCCCTGAAATGAATGAACCAGGAAAGTGAGGTCAATGTCATGTGCAACGAGGGTGAGAATGAAAGCAGCCAGCACTCCCTGCAATAATACAGTTTGTTTTTAGGTTTGTTGCTGGTGTTTCTTACACATATTAATTGACTTGTGCGTAATAGACCCATGATATCTCAAAATAGTTTTTGGATTTGAAATATCTATCTGTGGATCTATGCACAAAACCAAACATAGTTTCAATGGTTGCTATTAAATCTGGGCCCCTGAACAAACAGTGGACACTTTCTTCCTCTGGACAACCCAGTAGGAGAGTTGAGTTTGAGTTGAGTGTCTGCTACTTGCAGGGAACTCATCTTCACTTGTGTCATGGACTGAATTGTGTTCCTTTCCAAATTCATTTGTCAAAGCTCTAACCCCCAAGGTAGCTTATTTGAAAATAGGGCCGTTCAGGAGGAGAATAAGGTTAAATGAGGTCATAAGGATGGTTTCCTGATCCAATAGGACTTGTGTCCTTATGAGAAGAGAAAGAGACACCAGAGATACTGTGCACTGAGAAAAGACCATGTGAAGATGCTGGGAGAAGGTGACCCTGTAGCCAAGGAGGGAGACCTCAGGAGAAACCAATTCTGCCAGCACATTGACCTTTGACTTCCATCTTTCAGAACTGTGAGAAAACAAATCCTTGCTGTTTGAGCCCCCCAGTTGGTGGTGTTTCATTATGGCAGCCGTAGCTGACTACTCAACTGATAGACCCACCTTTATGGTTTTCTGCCGTCATTGTAACCATGAGGGCTGGAGTTTCATCTGAGGCTATGACATTAGAGTTTCAGCATATGAATATGTGGAAACATATGACACGGGAAAGAAACCAGAGCCTGACTTCTAGCTAAGTCCTGACACACGGTAATGCTTAATAAATGCTTACAGACTGAATGGAGAAGAAGCCAGGAGGAATAACTTTTCATAAATGGTGACTGAAGCTTTGAAGGAAAAAACCACATGCCTTGACCTAAGAAATAATAGAGATTCAGCTGGAAAAAGAAGCATTGAGGGCAAGACCAGGGAGGCCACAGCAAAGAAGGATCCGGAGTAGAGAGAGGCTCCCTAAGGGAGGAGCAGAGGGGTCTGAGAAATAATGACAGAAGTTGGCAGGAAACTTTAGAGATGGTTTCCTCTGGGTGGATGAGCTAGTTAGCACCCAGAAAAAGAAGAAGGAGGCTTGAGGACAAAGAATTCAGGTGGCTGGTTTATGCAGACTCCAAAGACAAAAATCATTGTCATTGTGGAATGAAAGACTTGGTGGGAGGAGAGTTGCCTGTGGCCTGGGAAGCCGGGATTACACCCACCTTAGCCAGCACCAAAGCTGCAGCTTGATCTACACAAGACTCCACTACAAACTGCCGTTCTCTGCTCCTCTTGTGACCTCCTATTTTCCATGCTCATTCTTGGCAGTGATGCTAATAGACAGCTAGAAAGTGAGCCAAAGGCATCAAGTGAAACACAGAGAGTAGACAGTCCAGAGTAGGCAAGACACTGATGAAAATGCTTCACTCCGTGGCATCTGAGCCAATCTTGCCCTGGATCAGGGTGGATGGGGAGGGGAAGCATGGGCATCTCAGGTAGAGAGAGGCTTTAGTCAGGGTCACCAGAGCTGTTTTCTTTCCTCATTCTTTCTGTGGTCCACCCTAAGTCACTTCACGTAAGATGCCACTCCAGGAGTTCACACTTCATTTTTTACATAAAATGTAACCTATCTTTATCCTTTGAGGAATTCTCCACAATGCTTTCCTACTCTTTTGTCTACTATCCTTGCTCGAATTCCAGTTTTTTTCTTTTTTCAGGATCCTGATTGCCCCAGCCATTCTGTGTGACTGCCTCTACTGCCACATGTGCCGCAGGGACGGTCTGCGCTGCTCGGCCCCCTGAGGAAGTTCCTGGGTGGACAGCCATCGGTTGCCTCCTCCGTGCCGGGAGGTACTCCTGCTCTGAAGACACTGTCCACCACCAGCTCCCTTGGCTGGCTTCGTGAACACCGACTGCAGCAGCATAGACATGTCATGTGCCTCACTCATCTCGTGCCCTTCCAGGTTGGCTTTTGATGCTCTGTGTATTTGGCCCTTTATCTATGGAAGTCTCGCATGCCCTTGACCTTGTCATTCCATGACCGAAAGCCATGTCTTGGCATTCCAGAATATTTTGTGACTCTAATGACCTAGTACAAGTGGGAATGTCTAATCCCAGCATTATGAGGAAAGATGAAAGAGCGTAATTTCCTCAAATATGGATTTGTAAGAAATAAAAGCCCTGTTAACACAAGAAGTACACTTTCAAATGGAGAAAGCAGAGAGCCTGAGAAGGCTTATCGGAACCACAGAATTTGCTATAGTTTTTTTAAGATCTGAAATAATAACTTTAAAGAAAAGTAAAAGTTGCCACACCAGGGGGAAAAGTCTATGTATATAGCAGTTTTAAAATATGCATTTGTTCACACACACCAGTATGAAACCTCTTGGGTTCTTCTTCCTACAATTGCTTTCTATTTTACACTAACGCAACAGCTGTAAATGGCTTTGGTAAATCACGCTAGTACATTTCCATTAACATTAGCAAAATTTATGTCAACTGCACTGACAACAACTGTCAGCCTTGAAAGACCCTAATCTTCTCCTGTACAGAGAACACACATCTGTGTCACACCCACAGTTTCTCATACATCTTGGTAGCATTTGTCTGTCTCCTTTCCATTTTGTACTCTGGACTCGGAAGGCTCCTTGCTCATCAATCAGTTTTAGTGTCAGTGGGGTGTACTCTGACTCAGTCCAGGCTCCCCCTATTATTCCCTCCTCTGGCAGGGCTGCCGTTTTATAGCAGTGAATGAGGCTTTCCTTGCAGAGCAGCTACATTTGTGTGTTGTAAAGGCAGAAGATAAATTGGTTTTGAAACTGCACCATACTGCATACCTTCAGGGTAGGGTCCATTATTTCATAAACAGAATTTTTTCTATTGAAACATATACCAGAGTTTATAATTCCCACCTACCAGGAATCATTACCTCTGGTTTACAGTTTTTCTGGAAAGTCATGCGATATGGACTGACCTCAAGCTCACTGCCTCTTCTGTAGACAGACTCTCCATTTGGTTCAACTGGGAACTCTACTAGGGCTCCTTTCATGGTTTGTGGTGAAGAGCCGAAGATTCCTATTTCTGATATATCATGGACTGATGCTTTTATAAAAAACAAAATCAGGCACTTGAATGTCATGGCAATGTCAAATCACACATGAAAGTTTCTAAGTGCTTGCTCTCACCTTCAATACTTATTGCAGGTGGGTGACAGTTCATGGACCACCCAGATCTGCGGACCACACTGTGGGATGCATTTGCTCTTGGCTTATTGGTCACACTGTTCTAACACTTATCCTGTAGAAACAGCCATGTGATGCAGAGTGTGCTGCCTTTCCTCTGTTTCCTAGAACAGGAGAAGTTTAGACCTATGGGGAGGGAAATCTTTTTAACTACTTTTAAAGGAACAGGTGCTGAAAGCGTCTGTCTGAGTCGGAGCTCTGAGCCACCATGATCCTTCGATAGATCCTTCGATAGAACACTGTGCATGACGCACAGTGTTCAGGGGGGAAAGAAGACAAACTAACCTGCAGGAGGACGGGAGCGGGGAGAAAGGGAGAGAGAGAGAGAGAGAGAGAGAGAGAGAGAGAGAGAGAGAGGGCAGTTGCCTCCTGTGCACACCCCAACTAGGGATGACTCCCACAACATTTTGGTGTATGGGGACAATGCTCCAACTAACTGTCCAACTAACTGAGCCACCCAGCTAGGGTGGGAAAAAAGTCATTTTTAAAAAGTTTGTTCATTCATTCATTTGTTCATCAACAAATATTTAAGTATCCATTCTGATGTCTGGGTTCTCAACATACAACAACAAATGAAACAGATAAAGGTGCTGCTCTCATGGAGCTTACATAGATAGCCCAAAGGTTGTATTCTGGAAAGCAAAAAATGGTGGGGATGGGGATTTTAAAAGCCTGAATTTTCTTCAGAAAAATCTCCTATATGGCTATCTGGAGGATAAATATGACAGAATGATAGAATTTAAATTCACTCATTTAAAAAAATGAAAATATTGGTTGATAATGGAGATCAGGAAAGTACAGAAAACTAATCCTCTTAATTACAAGTCTGTGTGTATTAGGAAAAAAGAACTTAAGGAGATTCATTAATTTAATAAAAAATTACACATAAAAAAAGGAAATCAAGGACAGAAGCAGAGGAGTCACTCAATCACCACGTAATGTAAGGTGGTCTGGGACCACAGAGAAGCATAGACAGGCCTGATGAAGTCTCCTTTAGGTTTCTGTATTGGAGACATTCACAATTCCAAAGTGTCTTTTGAAGCTAATTGGTCAGATGCATTTTAAAAATCATTATAAGATCATATGTTATTCTAGAATAAAATAACTGGGTATAAAGAGAAACCCTTGGGCTTCCAAGTTACCCATCCAAGAGTTTAAGTTTAGATGTAACTGATTAGCAGAGAAGGGAAGAATGTCAAAGGACTCCCATCTGTAATCCATAAGAAATTCTCCAAATTTGCCCAGGAAATGCAATGGGACAATCTCCTTCCATAGCTGGCAAGATAGTGGGGAAAATAACAAAGGGAGAAACAGAACACTTGAAGAACCACAGCCTTAGGGAGAAGGATGTTAAAATTCATTAGGGTTTATAGCTCTAACTGTCTTCTTCAAGAGTCAAAGAGGATCCTCAAGCACCTGATGAACACAGACTTACCCCAGCCATTCTCTTTTTGAGACTGAGGGGTGAACTCTTTGTTATGCCTAGATCTTACAGGTAAGCTGAATGTAAATCCCATGACAGCAGAATTTTGTCATGACTTGACAAAAGACTATATCTTCAGCACCTGCAACAGAGCCTGACATGCATGAGGTACTCCATATCTATTTGTTGAATGAATTAAAGAGGACTAGGGAGCATCAGGACATAATTTAGACAGGAAAGAGATGTCCAGCAGGGTCAGTGAGAATAAGAGACAGATGCCGGTCCAGGGAGGGCAGGTAGGGTAGGAGACAGGAGGAAGGTGCCATGGATGTGAGCTGGCTGGACTCAGAGTCCCAGAGGATAAAGAGTCAGCAAGGCTTTCAGCCCTGTGACGTTAGCACACACATCTTTAGCCTTCTGCCATTGGACCATGTCTGCAGGTGTGAGCAGTTCTGGGCTTACAGGGGTAAACCTCCTTGGAGAAGGTTGTATATTTGCCAGTGAGGTCTGTCTCTGCAGGAGCCAGGGCCAAAAATGTTTGCTTTTTCTTACACCCATGGAACTAGTAATCCTTAAGGAGGAAGGACTGAAATACAGCATAAAAATAAAACACAAAAATATGGCCACAAAACCAAACCAGACCATAGATGAAGCCAGTTTATCAAAATGTATCATTGAGGGAATGCAACGGGTACCCGTTGTATCTCAGGAAGGGCCATGAAGTGGCAACTTTATGTTTTCTATTATGCATCCCAAGATGACACCCTAAGACAAATAATACTGGTTTGGGGAGACCACTAAAACAACCTAGGTTATAGATGAGTAGTTTTTCCAGACTGCAGGTGCTAACCCTTGCAGAGGAAACAAACATAGTGCAGGATGAATAAAATGATGGTAACGCCAACCCTCAGTCAACAATGAAAGAGAAGCCCTACTGTGGGCAGAGTCGTGTCCTGAATCTATGAAAACTGAACAATGGTTTATCTCTTGTCTTCTATCCCTTATTTACATTGCTTCATTTTATTCTTACAATAATCTTAATAGTAGGTATTATTATACTCTTGTCAGACATGAGAAAACCAGCTAGACAGTGACACAGCTGGGATTAAAACCCAGGCTTGCCTCACACGAAACCCACTGCTTTTTCCACCCTACTACACTCTCATCTCTAATCACACAGTTGAAAGCCAAAGTCAAAGCCAAAGAGAGAGTCCTGGAGGCAACCAAAGAGAAAAAACTTGTCATGTACAAGGATCTTTGATAAGATTTATAACTACATTCTCATTAGAAACCATGAAAGCCAGAAGGAAGTGGAATGACATATGTGGAGTGTAGAGAAAAACAACTTGTTAATTTAGAAATATATCTATTTTTAAAATGATAAAGAAATTAAGACATTGTCAAATAAACAAAATGTGAAAGAGTTTGTTTCTCCTATATGGAGGGCACTACGTGTGCCCTACAATAAATGCTAGAGAGAGATCTTCAGGCTGAAATGAAAGGACACTAGACAGTTATTTAAATCCACGTGAAGAAATAAGAACATCAGTAAAAATAACAAAATAGGTAATTATAAAAGATAGTACTAATGTGTCTTTGTTTGCAACTTTTCTTTTTTAGAAATCTGATTCAGATGATAACTACATAAACATAAGTTGGTGGGGACATAATGTGTGAAGATGCGACACATGACACTAACAACACAGAGTGAGGGTGTAGAGTGGCACAGTGGCCAAGTTCTAGTGCACTGTTAAAATTAAGTTGGTGTTAATCTGAACAACATTGTTATAAAGGAAGATGTTGATTGTAACCACCTAGCAACTACTATAAAATACGATCAGGGACCAAATAACGATGAGGATATGTTCTGAGAAACGCATCATCAGGTGATTTTGTCATTGTGAGAACATCATTGAACACTTCCACACACCTATATGGGGTACCCTGCTGTTGTAATTCTATGTGCTATACTTGTATATGACTGGCAGTGCAGCAGGTTTGCTTACACCAGTGCCACCACCAACATGTGAGCAATGCATTGCACTTGATGTTACAGTGGCTACTCCATCAATAGGTGATGGAAAATTTTCAGCTCCATTGCAATTTTTATAGTACTACTTTCATATGTGGACCACCGTTGACTGACACATGATGCGGCATGTGAGCAGAGGGAGTGTTTAGGCCTTCTGGCCTCAGCTGGGGATTGAATTACCCCAAGGGGTTATTGACGGGCAATCCGAGCAGTCCAGGTGTGGGCCAGGGCCAGGAGTGGTTCTACCTGTGCCACACGGCACAGCAGGGCACAGTGCTCGGGGCCCACAGCACATTTCAGGGGTCTGCAAAATTGTTTAATTTTAGTCTATCTTAAAATCAGAATTTTAAAATAAATGTAATAATGATGGACATATAATGAATCAAGCTTGGATTATATTTGTCTTTATAACAACAAAATCATAAAACATAATTTAAATAACTGTTTCTTGGCGGAACGGTTCTGAGGAAGCGAAGTGCCCAGGGCCCACTGACGTCATGCTGTGTCTAGGCCGTGAGAGCACAGGCACAGTGGCTCGGGGGAGTTCAAGAGACATTTAGAAAATACAAACCGACAAGGCTGCTGACTGGCTATGGTGGTTGGATATGGGGCCACGCAGCTGGGTGAATGGTGGCGCTGACTGCCAAGACGGGGAGCAGGGAGAGGAGATTGCATTGGGTGAGTGATGTTGAGTTCAGGTTTAATCTGAGTGATCTGTGGGACCTGGAAAGTACAAAGGGACCATCTATCTGTAAACCATGCCGGTGTCAGAATAACAAAATTTCCTTTCTTTGGTTTCTGCAACTGGGACAAAAAAATTATTTTACTCAATGGAAGCCTCTTTTGAAATGGAATTCATATGCTGAAGTTTTACCTATCTTATTTTTATTATTGTCATTTGAGGTCTAGGAACTGCTTGGAGAGATTTGAAGAAGTGTGATTCCGCTGCCGAAATGCATAAGCTCTATCACTGCTGATTACATTTTGCAAGATGCAGAAAACTCATGGTGATTTAAAAATAAAAAAAAGATAAACAGAAACAGTTGTCCACCCAGACCCTCTTTGCACATCTAGGCAGATACATGAATGCTGAAGCATAAACAACAAATTATACTAAACGAGCCATGCAATGTACACTCCACGGGAAACACGTGAGCAAATGAAATTCAACAGCTGCCAAATGTACTCATTGATCAGACTAGAAGGACACGAATGTCTTTTTGAAGCTCTCCAAAAGAATTTACAACTGAAGTGTTAGAAATAGGGAGATAACACACCTTTGATGGTAACCTTAGAAACACCTAAAATATCTGTTTACACCTTCAGTTCAGGTTTCACAAAAATCTTTGTTTCCTAAGGTTCATCTGATAAGATGAAGCATTTTGTACATTAGACAGAAATTGATAGATTTTGCTCACATAAAAAACGCTCATATTAAAAAAAGATAAGATATCCAATTTAATCTTTTTGTAATAATTGAAATCTGACCCAATACTCACTAAAAGAGCAGTTGAAGTGGATCTTCCTCTGAGAAATGCATGTCATCGTTTTCATAATCTCTTCCTCCTGAAACACCAGCAAAAGTGGGTATTTTGTAAAATTAACTCTATGCTAAGAACCTTTTATGTTTAAACTTCTTCCTGGCAATTATTAGGTTTCAGGATCAACCAGAGCCATAAAATCTCTCCACATTGTGGTCTAACCGTTTCTTTTCTTCCTTTTGACTCTGATGCCTGGGGTAATGGTCAGGCCAAAAACAATTAAGCAGAATGTAGGTCGGTTCACCAGGTGATAAATTTACCCATCCCTTTGGGTCTTCACTCTGAAGTTTCTGAGGCAGGTGCTATTTTAAGCAGAGATGAAAGAAAAGAATCTTCAAAGATATGACTGCACAGTGCATAATGCTTACGGAGCACGGGACAGAAAGGCCGGCAGGAAGGGGTCCTTGGCTTCAAGAGAAGCCTGCTGTCCTAGAGGCAGCCAGGAAACTGAGAGGCTGCATCTGGCAACACATTTCTTTTGAAAAGAGGGAGGAGAAAACGGGACTGGGAGGGTTCAGCTGTTTTGTGGAGAGCACTGGTCTGGGAGTCAAAGGTTGGATTCTAGGCCCTGTCAGATCACCAAGCAGCTGTGTGTGTGCATCAAGCCTCAGTTGCCTCTTCTGCAAATGAGGGTGGTAGTTGATCTTTCAAGTCCATCTCCTGGGCTTGCATGTAACTCCTCATGGCCTAAGGATCTGCTGTTAATTAATCTACTCCTGTCTATTAAGTGCTTTTCAGTTTGATCATCTTGTCTTCTTTTCCAGTGTGGCAAGCACAATAATGCCCCCTCTTCCCCACCCTCTGACACGTCCATATGCTAATCCCTAGAACCCATGAATATGTTTCCTTATGTAGCCAAAAGACTTTGCAGATGTGATTAAGTTAAGGATACTGACTTGGGGAGATTACCCAGTGTAATCTTGAGGGTCCTTATAAAAGGAAGCCATAAGTGTCAGGGTTAGAGAGAGAAATTTGCAGATGCAGTCCTGCTGGCTCTGGATGTAGAGAAAGGCATCCATGACCCATAGAATACAAGTGGGTTCTGAAAGGTAGAAAAGGCAAGAAAACAGATTTGGCAGAGCTTCCTTGTCAGAAGGCAAGCTCTGCCGACCCAGTTTAGACTACTGACTTACTGAAGTATAAAATAATAAATTTACCCTCAATATGTTATTTTAAGCCACTGAGTTTGTGGTAATTTGCTACAACAGCACTTGGAAACTGCTGACTGCCTGTATCTTCCCTCTGGTTGTGTGGTTGGTTAAGTAGCTCTGTAGCAGCTCAGTCAGAGTTGGTCCATCACTAAGGAAAGAGTTTTCATTTACAGGAGAGGCCGAAACCACTGCAGAGCATGAGCACCGGGCAGTGGAGGAGAGGAAGCCTTTCAGACAGCACTCAGCCAGGGAAGAAACCTTTTTATTCACGCAAAACCATGGAAGTCTATGCGTAGAACAAGCAGCAGAACTTCAGTGTGGGGTTTGCAACTGGAGGTTCACCCAGAGGAGGCAGCTCCATCTTCAGATGGAAGCTTGCTTAGATTTGTACGGTGCCAATTAGACACAGACAGCAAGAGTGATGGAAATGCAAACTTGTCCTGGCTACAGCAGGAGACATTGACTTTAAGAGATGAATTTCAGAGACCGAAAACAAAGACCAATTCAGTCTGTCAGATTGACAAAGTTTCTAAAAATTACCCGTTGACTGGTAACACTCCTGGGTAACAGAGAGCAAGGCTGAGGTGTGTCTATGTTCATCTGAGTTGGTTTGAGACACCCAGAGCAGAGACTCAAGGGAAACTAGCCAGGGTGTGTTCAGGCCTATATGATATAACGTAATGCATTGAACGATTCCACAGCTGTGTCCTTCTGTTGTGGCTGTCAAAGGGGCATTTAATGGTGCCATATGGGAATTGTCATTGCTATGGCATTCACAGATCTTCCCAAGAGAGGGCCCCTACAGTTCCAGCTCTCACAAGGAAGCCTTCACACCCACTGTGTCCTGCATTGCCACAGTATCCTGAAGAACACACCCAGAGGCAGAAGACCAACCCATGGGGTCAGATTTCCCAGGCAGGGAGCTGTCAGATATTGAAGGTGACACTTGGCGATGCACAATGGAAGGAAGCAGATTCCTGGAGAAATCAATTGATGTTGAGTCAACGCTGAAGTGCTTGGTAAAGGGGCTGAAGTGAAGATTAGGCTTATTTGGATGAGACTTGAGATGTTCCAGGCAGGTGACTTTACCTGAGACAAAGATCACATATGACACTGGATTATTCACATCTCTAAGATGACCAGAGGAAGAACATCAGACTCTATTCTAAATTGCTTAGATTCCATACTATATACATTCACATAGCAAATTTCATTTTTCTTACCATTTGCATCTTTGTTAATTGAGCCCTATTATTGGCTTCCTGAATACTGAGTAAATACCCTTGTGGTATTGTGGATGCTGCTGACCCTCAGATTCAGAATCTTATGCTCCAAGTGTATGTGCAGCCTTCTCAGGGAGGCGGCATCACATAGTAATGAAGCACAAAAGCTTGGACACCTGCATTGTTTCTGCCACTTGGTAGCTCTGCGGTGTTAGGCAGTTAGTTTGCCTCTCTAGGTTTTAGTTCCCTCATTCTTAAAATGAAGGTTAAAATAGTACCTCCCTCAAGGATGCTTATGAAGAAAAAAGCAGTTAGTGCAGACAAAATGCTAAGCAAAGTGAGTGCCCAGCACGAAATCAGCATTCGATGTACTCCCATTATTATTAATAATTAGTCTTGACATGGGTTATTCTGCCTGTGAGTGCCATGCATAATAAGCAGGTAGCCAGAAGAAGTTGTGAGTTCCAAATCATGTCCAAGAACAGCTGCTTTGTGGAAGAGTTTAGTGTAATAACAAGGCTCCAACTATTGAACACTCAGGAATTCCTGAGCACCTGTTCTTCTGCTTTTGTGTCTGGGCAGCTTCTAGCAAGTTCTCTGGCAAGAGTTGCTCCATTTTGTAATAGAGGATTAAGCTACCTTCCCAACCTCTGTAGGGCCAGAGCATGCCCTGGGGGCTATGTGTTGATGAAGTATGGAAAATCCAGGACAGGAGAGAAATATTTCTTCTTTTTTTTCTCACAGCAGGTGCCTTCCAAATGCAAAAGAAACTGCATGCCCTCCCTTAGTCCCTGCTGATGTATCATCAGTCCTGGGGAGTCCGGAGAGTGTTCACCTCACGAGGCAAATGCTGCTACTGCACACAGCCACAGGACAGGGCTTGCTCTAGGCTCAGGGGCAGGGTCCAGCTCCCCATGGGACAGAACACTCAGGTTTCCATTTCCAGTCTTGTGCCGCATAGGACCCGACCCAGTCTCACAGAAGTGGCACTGAGTCTCCCTTCCCTGGCCCTCCTGGCTGGGAGCCCTCCCCATCAGGTGGGGTCTGCAGCAGGGGCTGGCTCTGCTCCCTCGAGAAGACTTTGTTTCTTCCTTGACCAGCCAGCTGAAGGATGATGCCTTTCGTCTACTGGAAAGCCATAGAGTTTGGCCAAGGCTTGGGAGCTTTGAATGTTTGATCTTTTAAAAAATCTTTCATCATTTTATTTTTAAAATTTTATTTTAATTGTTGTTGCTGTACAATTTTCTATCTTTTACTCCCATCTCAACCCACCCACCCAGCCCTCCCCCCCTCCCTCCCATTTCCACCCACCCCTAGTTTTTGTCCATGTGTCCTGTATACTCATTCCTGTAAACCCTTCCCTCTCTCCCCTGAAATTCCCTCTCCTCTCCCCTCTGTTTGAACATTTGGTTTTTATCTCTGCGGGACTAATGTGCTGGACTGGTCCAGTTGACCCAGTGGGGTGCTGGCTGCCCCCAGTGCCTTCCCCCTCATTCTCCCCTCCCTTTGCCATAGTCAGAATTACTCATCTCATTTCAATAACTCCTTAGAACGCACCCAGCAGATTCATAATTCTTACCTGTTTAGTCTGCACAAAAATCTTGTGACATGAGAAAGGGAAACATTATTGATCATCTATCACATCTCACATTCATGCTAGGTATATATACACAAAAATAGGAATGACTGGTATTTATTGAGTGTGTACCATATGCTAAGCACTGTTTTAAATGCTATACAAGACTTTTTTTTTACTAATTCCTCACAACAGCCCTACAAAACAACATAAATATCATTACTCCCTTTTATAGATGAAAAAAGTGAGGTCTTTAGAAGTTGACTTATTCATCCAAAATCACCCAGCTAGTAGGTGTCCAAGTTCATTTTAAACCTGTCTGACAGCAAAGCTCTTGCTCTTCATTCTTTGGATAATTATCAAAGGATAATTCATCCTTTGCAAGATTTCAAAGAAATCTCATCACAAAATTGCAACATAGGAATAATTACTCACATTTTACAGATGAAAGTATAAGTCTTTTTTTAAAAGAATTTATTTATTTATTTTTAGAGAGGGAAGGGAGGGAGAGAGAGAGAGAGAAACATCAATGTGCAGTTGCTGGGGGTCATGGCCTGCAACCCAGGCATGTGCCCTGACTGGGAATTGAACCTGTGACACTGGTTCACAGCCCATGCTCAATCCGCTGAGCTACGCCAGCCAGGGCGAAAGTATAAGTCTTAAGGAGGATAATGAAATTTTCCAAGGCTATGTATCTGTGGTCACTGAGAATATGGGTGAATCTAACCCAAGACCTCCATTCTCTCTTGTAGGGAGTGCATGTATTTTGGCCTCCTTCAGCACCCTCTGAGACTATGGGTCTTAGAGACATGTACCCCTTTTCCTCAAATTTGGATCCAAGCAATGGGAAAGTGGTGGTGCAGTGACTTCTAGAAGAGACCATGAGCCAGGAATTATTTAGATCTCAGATCTGTGTATCGTGAATCTGGGGCAGACACAGGGGTCACCCACTTTCAACCTCCTTTTGCTGTCAGTACCCTAGCAGCTGGAGAAATGAAATGTCTGTACTTTGTTTCCCAGCTTCTCGTTATTTAGAGGTGGTCATGTGATGCAGTTTGAGCCAATAAAATAAGCTAAATTCTGTCTGTTGGGGGTTTCTAGGAAAGCTTCTATGAGAGAAACTGATGTAACTGGCACCACTACTTTCTTATTCTTTCTGTATGCAATACCTGGAGTATCAGCAGCCATGTTGTGACTATGAGGTTGTAAACCAGCATTCCAGAAATGGCAAAGAAGAAAGGTAAAAAGAACATGGTTGATCAGCTACACCAGCTTTGACTGCTTGTCTCCAGACTTACCTGTGTAAGACAAAATTCCCTCATCCCCCACTTTTTTAAGCCATTATTTATTGGAGTTTCTGTTACTTTGTTAATGATACAAGTCCAAACACCTAGATTAGTTCCAGAAACCTTGTATCCTGGTGTCTGTTGGGGTGGGCTTAGTTTCACACAATTTCTCCTCATCCCCTTCGCACTTTCTCCTGTTCACAGCTTTACACTCAGATTAACTCACCTCTTCTTCATTCCTCAGGGTCTCCTGTTAAATTTGGATATTCTGTCTCCTGCTAATAGCATGGAAGCAGGCAGGGAGGGCAGCCTCAACCTTACATTTTAATCTCTGATCAGGGAAGCTCAGAAAAAACTTTTAAGTTGAAGATTTAAATTGAGCATTCTGCTTTCATGCAGCAATGTAAGAAAGCCTACATTCCATATTTGGGGTAGTATAGATTTCACTGGAATTAGAGGGGACTTTGCCCAAATGCCATACATTTGTCTGTTCAATATGTACCAAGCTGGCTGCTGAGATGGATGATCTATGGTTCATTCCCCCAGCCAAGAGTACCAAAACCTCCTGCTCTTTGCTAATTTGGTGGCGTGATTACCTCGATCAGTTTAAAAAGGCATCGTGTTTCTTGAATTATATTCTTAGTCTATTTGAAACAGATTACTACTGCAAGTTATTCTATTTGAATTAAATTTAGTTTCTCATTTTCAGTGAGGGGGCCAGGATCTCATTAGGAAAATTTAAGTAAAATAGTGTAATACAAAGAATTTTTGTACTAAACACACACTCATGCACTCACACTGGTATATGCACACACACTCCCTCGGTGCATGGATACAGAGGGGAATGGTAATTTAGACTAGTGTAAGTGTGAACGGGATACACAAAGCACGTTTAGGTGATATTCGATGACAGGCTTTGGAAGAGGCATTGTGAGGCATTAGGAGAAACAGAGTGGGGGGACAGGAACCTGGGGTTGATTTCTGATTCTGCCGACCCAACTGGGTGGCAGTGGCAGACCCTTGAATCTTTCCGGACCCCAAGTTCCTATCTGAAACACTGGAGATTAAACAGGATGTTCTTCAGGTCTTTGTAGCTCTGAAACTCTGTGACTTCAAGTGCCCTGCAAGAGCTACAACTGTCCACAGATTTTAAAGAGACAGTAGCAAGAGCACTGGCTTTCCACGTAGTGAAAAGTAGCTTCTTATATCCACGCCAGTTACAAAACTATATTCAGAATGTAATACAGACATAATTTCAAATATTATATGAAGAAATACAAGAGACTTTGTTTATAACTTTGTGGGTAGGAGAGGCCACCAGTGAGATAGCCCAACTACACAAGTCAACATACACAAATTTAACAATATCAAAGTTAAAACTTTTTTCTTGTAAGACACAACCTTTAGACTAGAGGACTATATTTGCATATGTAAAGCAGACAACAGATTGGTATCTAGAATATGTAGGTTGTTGACATCTACAAATCAATTTCTGTTGCAGGGCTCACTTCATTGATCTTTCTCTCAGAGATCACAACTTTTCATGGCTTAGTTCCCATGTCTGAGAGCAGCTGTAACAAATTCTAGCAATCCTGGAAGCTGAAGTCTTCTCAAGTTCATGAAACCTCAGTTTCCTCAAGTGTAGAAAAGTGGTTCAAATGCATATCAATTCACAGAAGAGGAAATGAAAATAGACAGTAAGCTTATAAAAAATGCTCCAATCATTCTCAGTTAGGGACATTGAGATCAAAACTAGAAGATCAGATATAACGTGGTGAATTTAAAAGCAAGTGGTGAATGAACACCAGGCATTTTGTATAGTTGTACAGCTGTTTTGGAGTATAATTTGTTAGTATCTACAAATTAAAACCTTGCCTATGCTTTTTTTTTCCTTGTTTTTTTTCTCTATGGCCTCAAGTGCACAGATTTGGATTACTCATCATCTTGGTTTATGACTCACTTTCAATATTGGTTCTGTGTATGTCTTCATTCACTCATTCATTGATTCATGTTTACTGAGTAAGTGTGCTGAACTCTGAGTCAGTGTAAAACTAGGACCTTGACAATGGCTTTTATTATGTTAGCATCCCTAGTATAGTATATTTCTCTTCTGCTAACCTAGAAAAGGACAGCTATAATCTTGTGTTTCTAATTTTGTTCTTTTAATGTTTATATAGTTTTATCTCATCTATGAGAATTTCTAAAATGTTTAAGTTTTAGTGTTTTTAAAAATTAATATAAAAAGGTACAAAGCCAGATAAAAAAAAGAAGAGAATAGAAGAAAAAAATGCCTTTTTCAGGGAAGTATTAACTTATAACCAAGACCAGGTTAGGCCCATAGAAAATCCAGTTTCATGGCAATATATTTATAGAATTGTTTTCATTCTAAAATTGTTTCTCAAATATTTTAAGAAGCCACTGTGGGAGTCTTTTAAATTAGTGGAAAGGAAAAGAACTCATGCCCCAGTGAAATTTTATTAATTGGGAATTACTGTTGAGAATTTGGAAGAGCTTATGTGAGATTTACAATGGAAGGAAATTTTGAAACACTCACATGAGGTTTCCATTAGAAAGTTTGAAAAGGCTTGAAAAGACACGTTAAGAGTAATTCTGAAAGAAGAGGGAAAGAAAGAGAGAGAAAAGGTAATTACAAGATACAGAGGTTTTTTATATGGCGGGCGATAGAACAGGCTGGCTATTACCCTGGCAGGGAGAGAGAAGCCCATTGATGGTAATTGGGGAAATGAGTGCTCAGGATGGCAGTTCTTCCCCTCTTCCATTCTTCTACAGAATAAAGTGCCTTATTGAATGGGTTCCATGAGAATCTGTAAAATTTCTTGGAAGAGTGATGATTCAAGAGGTTTTGTGACTACAACACAGTTATTTAAATCATTTCCTGAGGAAAGAGGTTTGTAGGAAGATTTTTAAAAAATGAATGCCAGTTTAGCTACAAGTGAGGAAAGTGATCAGGACTTACATCGGTGTTACCAGCGGCACTGTGTTTTTTGTGGCTTTAAGGGTAATGTCACATCTCGGCAGATGAAACGGAGTTTCATCTTGAGGAAACTAGGAACCACCCCTTAACAGGTTGAATACCACCGTATAATCCTAGGAATGTTGCAAGGATACAATGTTGCGTGTCAGAGCTTCCAGAAGGAAACACATGCATGCACGCATGCACAAGGGAAATCAAGCTAAGTGATCTACATTTCCCTTGCTAGTGGATTTATATTTATTTGAAGGGAGACAAGCTTGTGTTACCAATGGTTTATCTGTAAACGCTTTTAAGTTTAACAACTTTGTGCTTTGGCGGCCTACATCTGAAGGTACCGAGAACTCCTGTGATAGTGAAGAGCAGAAAGTCCTTCTAGTACGGAGCTTAGTACAGTGAGTACAGTCAGCCCTCTGTTTCCATGGACTCACCCAACCGCAGAGAGAAAATATTTGGGAAAAAAGTTACGGTAACATTTTTGCTCGTATGTAGTTAGGCCAGTGATGATTGAGTCTGTACTAAACATGTACAGACCTTTTTTTCTTGTTCTTATTTCCTAAATAATACAGTATAACAACTACAGACATAGCCTTTACATTGTATTAGGGATTATTACTAATCTAGAGATGATTCAAAGAACTGCGTATGGGAGGATGCAACTAGTACACGACTTTCTGGAAGGAACTGAAGCAGCCTCAGATTTTGGTATAGGAAGAGGTGTTCCTGGAGCAGATCCCTCACAGAGACTGAGGGGCAACGGTGTACAGCCTGCATAGGATGGGCCAAACAGTTTTGGAAAGAGTAAAATTAATGATTGCTGGATTATATTTACCCGATTTCTTAAATATGTCAAATATATCACTGTGATTTCACAAGATCACTGTGTGAAGTCATAGTGTTTCCATTCTGGGTACAGAAAGTGGATTATCATCTATTTTTTTTTTACAATATTGCTTAAATTAGGGGCATTTGTAGTTTGGCTTAGCTTTTTTTTTAAGATTTTATTTATTTATTTTTAGAGAGGGAAGGGGGGGAGAGAGAGAGAGAGAGAGGTAGAGAAACATCAATGTGTGATTGCTGGGGGCCATGGCCTGCAACCCAGGCATGTGCCCTGACTGGGAATTGAACCTGCGATGCCTGGTTCGCAGCCTGAGCTCAATCGACTGAGCTACGCCAGCCAGGGCATGTAGTTTGGCTTAGCTTTTTAACAGTATAATCCTAATTTCCTTTTATCAAGAAAACATCAATATGCATGTTCAGCCTTTCTTTTAGTATTATGTGCACATTGCCAGAATCTTTTAGTATTAAGTATATATGTTGATAGTTTTCCTTCTTACATCAGCCTTCCTTTGCCTAATTCTTTCAGTGATATATTTGTGCCTGTGCTTGGGAGTGTGACATCATGCCGGTTTGGAGAGTGATGAATTGGGTGTCACTTTGAAGCAGTCACAATGTATCATGTTCACAGCTTGCATTAAGTGGCCAGTTAATTAAATAACCTCTGTCTTTTACTGCAAAAAAATCTTGAGCTTTATTAAGTTAGAAAATTTACAACCAATAGCATAATCAATAAAACATTAACAAACATGTCACCCCCGACAAACCTTTTGTATTGATTTTCACATTCTTACAAAGGCTGCCTGTAGCCTGAAATAAAAATACCACTACTATCATTGATGTAAAAACATTAGCCAAATATACCATTCCACAGTAGAGCTGTGAAACTTTTGTAGTTACTTTTGGTTCTAATTATTTGAAAGTCTCTATTTACAGCTGCTTTTGAAATGGCTTCAGTGTGAATGAGTTTAACTCCGGCAGAGCCCACCAGGGAAAGATAGAACTAACAGCCAGATGTCATTTGGACGGGCACTCATAGATGACTACAGATTGAAGGGAGAACTGAAGCAGTTTTTTCCTCATCCAAATAACTTCAGTTTTGGCCTTGTCTGATTTTTTCAGAAGCCTATAATTATTTTCAGCCTGAAGTAACCAAATGACAGCTTCACCTCCCTGTGTGTGCATGCAGAGATGACCATTTTATGGGCTAAGTGTTAGGGAGCTGGGTTTGAAGAGGTACTGAAATGGGTGTCTGAGCAGGTTTGCTTCTCCTGCACGGCGCCAGAGCCAGCCAGTGAGAACCACAAATGCATTCCCGAATACGCGCAAAGAAAAGTTTGCAGCATTCTACAAACAGGGAATTCGTAGCTTGGACTTACAATTCTGAAATTGGAATCTGCCTGGGACGATTTAGGAAAGGATTCTGTCTGCGATTCTCCTATACCATTATTCAAATGCATGGGGTGCCTGGTGGAGGTTATGCTGACTTCCTTGGAAGGAGGAGGACCCACAGGTGGGGGAGGCAGCTGGTTGGTGGTTGGACACCCCACACGTACACTCAAGAAACTGCTTTGGTAGGATCCTCTCCTCAGTCCTGCCTCTGCAAGTGCATCACAGGGCAGATGGAGGAAAGGCTGCATCTTCCCAGCAGTTTAGTTTCCCATTTTTGGGGAAGGGGAGGGACATATATTTGAAGAATGCACATAACTTGTCTGGTGAAACTTACTCCTTGAATTCTAAAGTTTGAGCCTCCTGAAGTCACAACCACATTCATTCATTCACCCATTCATTCATTCAACAAAATATGCTGTGCTCCTACCACAAGCCAACTGCTATCTGAGGACTTAAAATGGTTACAAGAAACTATTGTTATTTCAGCTTTTTGAAGCCACGGTGGCTATTTGGTGGTGTTGACAATATTCTGCTTGAGCGAGTTTAAAGAACCAGTGCTAGAAGGTCACCCGCAGGTCTGGTTGACCAGTCCAGGACATGCGGCCACTTCTTCTCAAAAGCTCCTTCCTTGTGCTCTTTGGAGCATCCCCTTCTAATAGGCTGCCCTGCAAGACAAACCATCTTATGCCTGAGGTGAGTAGTCTCTCCTTTACCCTTTGGGGAATAGTTATTTGTTAGATGAATGTAAGATCACTGCTGGGAGAAAGAAACAATAAATGGAATTTTGTACGTTGAAAAGCCTCTGTGGGCTCACTTTACTTAATCTTTAATCTATAGAGAATTCCTGTTAGGATTTCTGCTGCTTTCCTCAAACTCTCTTCCCATTTACAGTAGTAATCACAGAGAACAGAAATGCCAAGCCCTTTATTAACAATGATTTTGAGAGGGCAAATTTTAGTAAAATTAATAATTCACTTGAGTTGGAAATTGGAAAGGAAGAGGCTTCTTCCCAAGCAAGAACCTTTAGAGAAAATTCTGGAACAGAAGCTTTCCAGAGAGCTGACATGAGACAAAAACTATACTTGTTATGTTTCATGTGTTATTTAAAGTTGAATTCTATATGCTGTAGAGGGTTGAGTGGTGGCCTAAGATAGCTCCATATCTTAACCTCCAGTGCTTTTTTGGAAAGATGGTCTTTGCAGATGTCGTTAAGTTACGGATCTTGAGATGGAATCATCCTGGATTACCCAGGGATGCCCTAAATCAATGACAGGTTTCTGTATAAGAGACAGAAGACACAGGGAGAGGAGAGAAGCCACTGGAGACAGAGGCAGCTATTGGAGTGATGCAGCCGCAAGCCAGAGAGCACCTGGAGCCGTGAGAAGCTGGACGAGGCGAGGATATATTTTCCTCCCAGGGTGTCCAGCCTTTTGGCATCTCTGGGCCACACTGGAAAAAGAAGAGTTGTCTTGGACCACACATTAAATATACAAACACTAATGAAAACTTATGAACTAAAAAAAGGTTTTAAGTAAAGGTTTTGTGTTGGGCTGCATTCATAGCCATCTTGGGCTGCATGGGGCCCATGGGCTGCAAGTTGGACACCCGTGCGAGACACTTTAGACAGAAGAAGACTCTGCTGACTCTTTGATTATGGACGTGTGGTGTCTAGAATTGTGAATCAATTTCTTTTGTTTTAAATCACCAAGTTTGTGGTAATTTGTTTCAGCAGCCCTGGTAAAATAATACATATGCTAATGCACTCCTCAGAACTACCCTAGAATTAGGTACTATTATTATCATAACACACCTCATAGATAAGGAATGTGAGACACAAGGACAATGCATTACCTGGGCCAGATTTCCGTGCGCATAAGTGGTGGCACTGAGATTAGAACCCAGGTTGACTGGGTTTACAGTCCATGTGCAGTATCAGTGCATCAGGTTCCCCTAAGCTACTGGACCAAACACCTGCCTTTTGGAGGCTCCTCCAGCTTTTCCCACCAATCTGTATTTTTAATTATAAGTTCAGAAAACATGGACGACTCAGAAAAAAGAAAATGCTGAAAGTGTCTATCGCCCCATTTCCCAGGCGGAACTATTGTTTACGTGCCATTTACCTTCTCCCAAACCACACAGCCACACAAATGGTACTTCAAAGCAGGGTCTTTTAGCATTTATCATGATTCCCAGATTTCCTAGTAAAATTTCAAAGCAATACATAGGATTACCATACCAACTGTTTATTTTACCAACTAAGGCCACTGAAATAGCAGCAAAGTAGCCAATTAAACCCCATAAAAGCAGGGTTATAATCTCAGAACACAGAAGAGTGAAACTTCACTGTTGACCATAGCCGTTTGTAGTCCAGGGCAGGACTTGTCAAGTGATCGTGTGCATTCAGAGCATTCAGAGCTCCTGTCAAAATGCAGATGTTCATTCAATAGGTCTGGGTGGGGCCTGAGATTCAGGGTTTTAACACATTCCCAGATGATGGTTGGTCCAGGGACTGTCTTTTGACCTATGGGTTGCACACCTCTAGACAGAGGTATACTTTTCTGCAGTCTGATTTTTTTCTTCATTTCAGGAACCGATTGACAACATTTTCACATATCAAAAAGCAATGCTACAAAACCACTTTTAATGGCTGTGTTTATACCTCGTCATTTGAAAGCACCCTGATTTGGGTATCCAATCCCTTATTGTTAATGATCCATGTTGTTTTTTCCTCTTTCTTCTTCCTCTTTCTCCTGCTGTCTTCTATTATAAATGGAGCACTGATGAACATTCTTGTACCTATGTATCTGTGTACTTGCTTGATCAGTTCTTTAGAAAATATTCTAGAAATAAAATGATTGGTTCAAAGGAAAATCACACTTGATAGATACATTTTTAAGGCATTTTGCATGTTTTCTTTTTATCCTACATAAACCCTGGAGGTCAAAAATTGGTCTTCAAACATGGGTGTTGATATTGCCTCTTCTAAGAAGCCTTTCCTGACACTAAAGTCAGGGGGAGATGCCTCCCGCTTGCCTGCCCAGCACCCTTGTTTTCTCCATCCCAGCAATCACTGCACACACTTGTGATTGCCTTGGACTATAAAGGAGCACTGAGCTTCCTGAGGCATGTGTCTGAGTCTGTCCGTGGTTCTCAAAATGTATGTTAAATGAATGAGTGAAAAAGAATCCTAACAGCCTTTATAGCTCCATGGTTGCTGCACAACTAAGCATCTCGCCTAAAATGACTCAGTCATGCAAAAAAATAGAGAGAGAATATCTAATAACTCTTTTTAATCCTCATCCAAGGATATGTTTATTGATTTTAGAGAGAGGTAAAGGGGGGAGAGAGACAGAGAGAGAAACACTTATTGGTTGCCTCTTGTATATGTCCTGACTAGAGATGGAACCTGCAACCTAGGTAGTGCCCTAACCAAAAATTGAACCTGCAACCTTATGTTGTATGGAATGACACTCCTACCAACTGAGCCACCCAGCCAGGGCAAGGTGAGTATATTTTTGATGGTTCTTCACCAGGGATGACAAATACATGACACAAACATCGTGACCCACCCACTCCTTGCCCCCTCCCACTGCAGCTCTGCCATGCTGTGTCACTATACTTTTGGTCACTGTACTCTTCCTAAACCTTCTCCAGTTCCCAGGACCTAACATTCAGGGATGCTGGGTTGCACCACTCCAGCAGGACTCCATGTGAATATATCCCCCACCCCGGGAAGTAATAAAATACAGCATTGTCACATTGTGGAGAGGACACGGGATGTACATGCTAAAAACTGTTGAATGAACCCAGATATGACCTCTGAATCCTTCTCAACATACCACTTCAAACAGCCACTACACAGTGATCGGGTTTGGAATGCAAGGCGAAGCTATTTGCTATGCCTGCATCTGAGAAACACAGTAAGAGGCTGCCAACACAGAACATATTTAATCATCTTTGCACAAGTGTGTGGTGGGTACATGCATAATGTGTATGAAAATACAGTTTGCTTAGAACATGCAATTCTCTCTTCTCCCTCCCAACCAATCCCTCCGTAAATATACAGTTTCATGAAAACCACACCTGCGACTGCTTACTGGAATGGGAAGGGGTCCAACGTGTGTTCTCAAATTTATAACACTTGCCCATGAATTTCTAAACCATGGTTCCTGTCATACACTACGGTGCCTGGCAGAAAGGAACAAAATATTTATACGCGGGCCTAACAATGTTTTCATTAGCTCTTACAACCTGAGTCTGATTGCATCCACATTCATGGACATTGCCCTGTTCTCTCTCTCTCTGCCCGGTTCTCTTCTCCCCGTCACTGCCCACTGCCCCATCTCCTTAGTCCGAGAGAAGAATGAGACGTCATCCGCACTACAGTAGACTTGGGCAAAATCCATCACTTGTTAATCTTCCCACGAAAATCAATTGGGAAAGTAGTCCAGGAGAGGGAGGGAGAATTTGCACATTTTGTTTTTGTCTTCCAGGGTCCGTCAGTGTCTCTCAGCTTCATGACAGGAGAGGAGAGGCACTGGTTTACTTGCCATGGAACATTTGGAAGAAATGTGGGAATCCTGGTGTAAAGACCATTTCACAACAGACATCTTTTCAATCCAGTTCCCCATTTCTGTTTTCTGGAAAATAGCATTCATTTAGAAATGTTCCTTTTCTAATCAACCACACAGAAAACCATCTTACCTTCTCATGTATCCTTCCCTGTGCAGACCCCTCAGAACCTTTGGGTTTAGTTGGAAAGGTTCTAAAATAATGACATTCCGTTATTTCCAGGAACTTATATTGAGTTTACAGTTTTAATGGCATGATTGTCTATCTTGAGTCTGTGGCCTCTTTTGCTGAAGAATGAAGGTAAACTTTTTATTTTCATTTTAAAACATCTAGGGATATATTTTTAAAAGATTTTATTTATTTACCTTTAGAGAGAGGGGAAGGGAGGGAGAAAGAATGGGAAAGAAACATCAGTGTGTGAGAGATACAGTGATCAGTTGCCTCTCACATTCTCCGAACTGGGGACCTGGCCCGAAACCCAGGCCTGTACCCTGACTGGGAATCGAACCAGCAACCCTTTGGTTTACAGGCCTGCACTCCACTCACTGAGCCACACCAGCCAGGGCATGAGGTAAGCTGTTTAACTTGGCCAAAAAGAAAACAATAGCAGAAAAGAGAAGGGAAAAAAATATTTGGCATAAATAAACTGCAGTTTGGTTCGGTTAGGACCAAGGCACTGGGTTATTAAAAGAGCCTCAACTAGATAAAATTTGGCCCTAAGTTTTGTGATGAAGTTAAGACTATCCTATGGGAAATGCAAAACACCCTTCATTGGAAAATTTGAAAACAAATTGAAAGTCTTTAAACACTATTGGAATTGACAGGATTTCTGCTGGTGAAAGACCGATGAAAGCAAGAGCTTCAAGTTTCCTATCAGTTCACACAACCGTTGGAGGCAGTCGACAATATGAATTAAATTAATCAAAGTGGGGGAAAAGCTAATGACCCACTTGGGAACAAAAATAGCTCCTTAATGAAAGAAATGGAGTTAAGAAATTTATAGAATATTGGCTGATGTGCCCTTTGGAAATTATAAATTTGCAAAATTCCCTTATGTAATTATTAGTTGGAGTCAAATTATCAGCAAATCTGACCCTGGGGATGTGATAGGAAGGAGCAGGTTAGAAGACCCAAACTCTTGCTCACTCTTTGAAGGTGGAGTGGCTCTTGCTGCCCGAAAGCAGTGTGAGCTGGAGGCTGGGTAGAGTCTGAGTCAACGCTGGGTTGATTTTTCTCAGTTTTTGTTAAAGCTCATTGAGTGCTGGTTTCCTCTCTGTCTAGTTTTCCGACATTGGGCTCTTAAGAGCAGTAATCCTCCAGTCAGACTTTCTCAGAAGGTTTATGCTCAAGTAAGACATGAATTTCCCAAGACAATTTGGTAGGCAGCTGGTCTGGGTAGATGTCTTGCTTTAACAATGCATGTAAATGGAGCTGGGAGTATTGCAGCACCAGGTGCAGGGAGAGGATGCAGGCAGGCCCGCTTCACATACGCACAGTACTGGGAAACTGTCTTCAACGGGGGTAACAGGCAGCTGAGCGTGGCTCTCTCATTATACTCCTCCAATGACCTTATCACCAACTGTTTGAGGATTGGGGAGTGCTGGGAGGGGCGCGTGCAGTCTTTGCAAACTGAACCCTTCCCTGTCTTGTCTCTCCAGTGTCCAGGCAGCACAACAGGCTCTCAAAACTGGATGCTGTTCAAAGTGGGACGGAGCACAGGTCCTGCTGAGCACAGCCCCCACTTCACCATTTGTGAGCAGAGAGTCCTGGATCCAATACTTAAATTTGCAAAGCTTTAATTTTTTTGTTCCATGGGATGGAATTTTAACAGCTATCTCATAAGGCTGGTTTGAAGACTACACAACACAAATAGGTAAAATGCTTATCGCAGTCTCTCAATGAATGTTCATAATTTTCACCATCTTAAGTGAATGATTAATAATAGTTCTTAAGCAATAATTGTTTCAGTGCCACCTAAAAATGAGTCTGTACTATGTGCTTGTCCCTGTCTTGTGTGTTTAGAGAGAGGTACTATAACTCCTTATTTGATAAATGAAGACAAGGACTTTAGAGGCACAATAACAGGGACTATGGCTCAAAAGAGAAACCACACATCTGGGTTGCCAAGGAGGGCCGAGAGAAGACCCTGGCTGTGGAGCTCTGTCTTCGACAGGATCCAGCCTCTCTTCTCATCTCAGCCAGCCAGCCACCACAGACCTCAGGACTGCAGAGTGGGAATCCAGTGAACTGCCTGAAGCTCGTGCTAACCAAGAATTTATGGAAGATTTTATTGCTATTTCCAACTGAGAACTTTTCTTCAATCATTTATGAAAAACATAAAAGCCAGTGGGAATCAAATAGGATAAAACAAGGTTGGAACCACTCTTCCAGATGCTGCACACAGCTGTTTTTTGCTTAAGCAATGGGGGCAGGAGAGGAGGATATTCATTGGCTACTTGGGTCAGAGACAGCACACTGGAAAATCTCTCCTACATAATTCATCTGGTCCCAAATAGAATGTGAGGTCAAATTTCAGGCCCTCAACCTTCTTGACAGTCTTCTTCTTTTTATCTCATGGGACTGCTATGAAAAATAGAAAGGAATCTATTCCATAAAGGAAAAAAAATCTTTCTCTGGGGTGGTGGGTATCGCAATTCTAGAAACGAAATGGAATGCACCGAAGGCTGTCTTATGTGCCAAAACGCAGATGGCTCTTCCCTCCGACTCCGTTTCGAAGAGCTAGTGGAGCCTTAGTCCTGGGAACAAAGGGAAAAGTGGAAACAATCCTGATCTTAAACTTCATGATTCATGTGTAGGCGGAAAGATTTTTTTTTAAATTGATGACCATCCTTTGAACTTCTATTGCCCCTGTCACCCAAAGGGCTTGAGGGGGGTTGAGAAGATGCAGCCAGCCAGGCTGCCCTCTGTCTTGGTGACTATATAGATAGAAGCTTCTCTGGGGACTCAGTACTGAGAAGGCCTCTGTCCATCCCACATGGGCTGTCTCTGAGAGTCCAGAAGGGCATGACTCTCACTGTCAGCAATAGAACTTTCTTACGCTTTCTGTGGTCCATGAGTAACTGCAGACAGGACCACATGTGGGCATTGATATCAGGTTGGCACAATCACATGTTCAGTGTTCTTGTTTCCTGGTCCTAACACAGGTCCTAGCCTGCTCTTCCTTTGGGGATAAACCCTGGAATGGTCCAGAGAGAGCTGAGGCCCTGCCTGAAGGTGGTGTGGTGGTGGTGAGGGGTGAGAAGGTGTAAGTAGCAGGTGCTTCTCCTGAAAGAAAGCTGTATTGGCTGATTCTGGGGACCCAGCCTCCTGAAAGCAAAGGAAAAGCCTGGGCTTGTACAACAACTGTCATCATGCCAAAGGGTCTAGAAGAGAGGCCAATGAGACAGAAGGATGATTATTTAAAAGATGCAAGTATTTGTTTTTAAAGTGGGATAGGGAAGGGTGGAATTTAAAAAGCCCTTGAGTCTGCTCATGGGAAAGAGTTTAGGATGTAATGCGGAACATAAAGGAGGTTTTTGGGGGAGGACCAGAGACAATTAGAGCCTCACTCTTGTTCTTTTTGGGAATTCTTGTGAGCAATGGAAAAAGAGACGCTGGAGAAGAAAGAGCTGGAGTGAGAGAAGTCTGAGATAGAAAGGTAAAGGAGTCATGTGATTAGTAGAGTGGTTCCCAAACTTCAGCATGATGAAAATGAATCTGCATTCATTAAGGAAGGTGACTATTAAGTGCATTTTCCCAGGGCTTGTTGAGGATACAATGCAATAGGTCCAGGAATCTGCATTTTCAAATGCCCCTCTTGTGATCATGATGTGGGTCCTCTGCAGACCACACCTTTAGAACCACTAGATTAGAGTGGCATTGGCTTAGGAAACAAAGGTGGAGAACCAAAAATCTCAGGAAAATTCCCACCAGGCACCCAGAATGACTGAGGGCAGATGTCGCAAGAGCAGCAGCTGCCAAGGTAGCAGGTCTGTGTCTTGCAGGACCAGGTTGCAGTGCTCACAAGGATCTGCAGGGTCCCAGTGTGGACACGAGGACAGTGTGGAATGCATGGGAGGCTGGCGTGGAATGCGTGAGAAAGTTGCTCTGGAACTCCTGGCTCTACCAGTGTGCAGATCATTTAATGGTTTGCAAATGATTTAAAATCCCCCCACCAGAGTTCCCAGGGTAACTCCTCTCCATTCCCACCACAGAGGAACTGTGCTGTCCAACTGCTAACAGGCAGGGAGCCCACTGTACTGGGTGCTCGGGCCAGACCCTTGCTGGAAGTGACTCTGGAGTAATTACTGCTTAAGAACTAACTAATTATTCATTATAATCCTAACAACAATTAAGGTCATGTGGAATTCTTTCCATGGGCTGCCTTTTGCCTGCAGAGCTCATTTCTCAAATACCTCATTAGTCTTTTAATAGTCCTTTTTTCCTACATATTTTTCTTCCAAAATCAGTTTTATGTAAAAAAGAATTATGGTGAGAAATGGATTTATTTTCGCCAAGAGGTGGCAATACTCAAGTTTCCCTCCTCCCTTCCCCCACATCTCACCCCTGTGAACTGCTTATTTCTCTTTTTCTACTTAAATATTCAAATCTATTATTATACTGAGATTTGGCTTCTTTATTCTGGTAAAAGTAGCTAAATAAAGACACATATTTAGAAACATTACACTCATAACATTATACATTTAAGTGCCAGAATAAACTGTAAGTTAAAATTGAATTCCTGATTTTTACCATGGATAAAGTTCAGAAATACTATCAAAGTTTAAAAAAAAGTCCAGGAAAAAATGAAACCTTGTGATACAATGGATTGTACTAATGATTTTACAATTTAACAGTTTAACCCTTACACAAACAAAACTGCCTGAATGGAAGGAAGTTTCTTAAAAAGAAGAAAGGGGAAACTATGATAAGCACCCTTAAAACATAGCTGCTCATCACACTGCACCTTATCCTGATGTCTCATTTAGCCTTTTCTAATGTCATGGAGCATGAGCTTAAGCCACTGTGCAGCCCCCAACTGCTGCACTTAAATTGCTTCTGGAAGCCCAGAGCCCTCCTGGCTGCTGCAGATTTAGCTCCAGCCTGGGGAGTAGGTGGGGAGAAGGCATTTGCATCAAAAAACACTGGTTGTCTATTCCCATTAGAACAAACACTTTGTGTTTTAGTGCAAATTGTTTTAAAAGGGCAGATAACTTATGGATGCAGGAAGGGTAATCCACAAAGATGTATGCAATTTTGTTCAGTTGGATGTCCTCAGGGCGAAAACATCAAGGATAACAAGTGTGCTAAATACAAACAGACACAATCATAAAATATGACACCCATGATTAAAACAACCCATTTCAACAGTCCTCTACCCTTTGGAGAGAAGCTGCCCTGTTAATATCAAGACCTCCTCATTTCCTAGGTTCAGAAGCAGGTTAAAACAACTATATCTTTTCTGTCCTGACTGTATTCTTAAAAGGTTGTGAAATTCTGGGGCTTTAATCAGACTAGCCTAGAAAAAGAGCTAGTCAGTGAGGGGATTAGCTGAAGGGTTGGGAGCTCAGGCTTTGGAGCAGACGGATCAGGTTTTGAATCCCAGGTCTGATAGTTAACATACTATCTTCTCTGAAGCCCAGGGGGCTTCATGTACAATTGGGAAATTGAGTTGTTGAGGGGATTAAACACAACACAGCAAAACCAGAAACCCAGAGGTAAAGAGCTCAGTGGCATAGTGGCCTGGCATAGAAAAAAAAAAGTGTATTTTGTGTTTTTCTGCCCTTAGTGCCTGTTTACAGAAAAGATTTGAGAGTGGAAAATCACTAGTACATGATGGGAAAAGATTTTTATGGTTTCAGAAAAAACTGCACCAAGATAGGGGTAATTACAGATAGTAAGAGGAAAATGGACTCACATAACAGTGTAAGTCTGCGGATGGCACAATTGTTCACTGCTAAGGTGGAGGTACAACTACTTTATTTCTCTGAGAATAACAGTTAGCAGCTATCAGGCACTTACTTGGTGCCAGGTGCCATTCTAAATGTTTTCAATGCATTGTTTCATTTATTCTTCACAACATCTTCATTAATAAGAACTAACATTATTCCCAATACACAGGTCAGGAAACACAGAAACAGAGAAGTTAAGTAATTTGTCTAAGGTCATGCAGCTTGTAAGTAGAGGAACCAGAATTTAAATTCAAGCACTTTTACAGTCTGTCCTCTCAGCCACTGTGCTGTGTGCTTTGTGTACTTACTTTATACCCCTCACAGCTTCATGCACGCGCAGTGCTCTGCACCTAGTGGGCACTGAATACTTATTCAATGACTATTTAAAGGATCAGCATTTTCCTTTAAAATGGGGCAGAATGAAAAGCGCTGACTTGTTTCTATTGGATTTTATAAAAATAGTCCAGGAAACAACCTAGCCAGAGGATAGATGGCCTCCTATCAAAGACCAGTGGGCTAACACCATGCATGCAGCCTTCCAGGCAGTGAACAAGTGACCACACACTTAATTCTTCAATTCAGACCCAGATAAAATTAGCAGACAATGAACGCTGATGAAAAATCACCCTCAACACAGTACCTACAGAATGGCCTAGAAGGTTAAGATCCATGTAAAATTATCATAGTTGACACCCTGTAAAATGATCATGGTTTTGTGGAAAGACCACAGGGTTTGAGTCTGACTAGACCTAAATCAGATATCTAATGGCAACTCTTAAAAGCTATGTGACCTTGGGTACATTATTTAGTCTCTCTGAGCCTTGTTAGCCCAATTTGAAAAGGGAGGTGCTAATAAAAATAGCACTTGCTCCCAGCTTTATCACAGGAGATAAAAATATATGAAGCTGTTGTGTTAGCAGTAAAATAATGGAGAAATATGCATTATTAAGGTAACACTAACTACTGTAACAGAACCCCCCCCCCCCCATATCTGTGGTGTAATGCCATAGACACTTTTTTCCCAAAATGGGACTTGTTAATCTTAAGGTAACTCCATCCTTTGTGAAGATTTAGAGACCCAAACTCTGTCTCGTGGCTCCTTTGTTCCCACAGGTTTGCTGCGGAAGGGGAAAGAGTGTGGAGGAGCTCCTGTGGGAATTTTCTATAGACCGAGAAGTGGCTCAATTCATGGCCATACCTAAGTGTAAGGGATGCAGGGAAATTTAGTCTTGCAATGTGTCCAGGAACGAAAGGAAACAGTTCTGTGATTGACTTGCATTTCCAGCCTCCATCTTTTTGCAGATTAAGTGAATTAAAGCATAAGGGAGGGCTTTGTTAATCATAAAAAATGATAGGAACATTATCATAGCTGATTGTTTATGTAGATGTCTAAACACAGGAAAATTTCAAATAATGGAAATTTAAAGTTCTCATTCAATTTATTTGTCTTTTAATTTTTTTAAATCTTTACCAGAGGACATTTTTTCTTTCCATTGTTTGTGGAGAGAGAGGAAAGAAGAGAGAGAAACATACATGCAAGAGAGTAGAATCAATCGGTTGCCTCCCACACACATCTGTACAAGGGATCACATGTGTCTGGATCAGGGGTCCCATGCATCCATGTCTGGACCAGAAGCAAACCCTCAACCTAGGTATTGTATGTGCCCAGACTGGGAATCAAACCTGCAACCTTTTAGTTACAGGATGATGCTCCAACCAAATGAGCCACACCAACCAAGGCTGGGTTTTTGTTGTTGTTGTTTTTGTTTTAAATACCAATACCAAGAACAGAATGGTTTGCTGAGGCACATGGTGTGTGGTGACGGTCCCACCAGAATCAACATGAGTAACCTCAAGCTGCTTCGTGTGGGTAGTAATGGGCAGATTAAAAAGGACTCTACTAGAGGCCATTTAATCTTGCACAAAGCTCACAAATCTCAAAGAACAATGCTGCACATCGCCTACTGTGAAGCAGACTCATCAGATAAAGAGGTCGAGAGAAATTTGAAAAGAAAAGCATAGCTGGGTTCAACCAATGGTACAGATAGTTCTTTGCAAAAAAGCTGTTGCCTCCTTTCCTTTCTGTCTATGAATACCATAACGACACCTTCTGAGGATAAGTGAATTTGCCATTCCTCCATGTGCACCCAATAAGGGTTTACCAGTGGAGAAAAATGTCATATATTTTAAATTATAACATGATTTTTTGCTTGCTTAGGACATTTTTAAGGAAGTGAGTATGCATCAAATATACCGATTTTCCAGAAAAGAACTAAAAAAATGACACATTCATTTTATTTCCATCACTAAATATTTTGGGTTTTCTTTTTGACATGTTATTTTTGTTTTAAGGTAAGCCCAGATGTGTATTCAATGGACACAGAATGATGACAGATTTGTAATACATTCTCTGGTGGCTTCAAATGGCACATGTGCATTACATGCAGTGTTTTCTAAGGCATATCCTTTTTAATGCCTTTATTTTTTACCATTTTTTAATTTCTCAGATTATGTGCTATTCTTTACTTGAGAAAACACCTTTTTTCAGTCATTGTACTCGTTGGAGCCAACAGATAAATTCTATGACTACTTGATCTAATATTAATGTAGTACATCATCTTGTCACTCTGCTTCACTGCATTATTTTTTTTAACCTCATATATTTGTGTTTATTGCTAGTCTGCACCTACTTGAATATAAGCTCTATGAGGACAGGAATTTTGGATGTCTTTGTTCCCTGTGCTTGGTCCCTAGAATAGTGCCTAGAACCTAGTAGATGTCAATAACATCGGCTAAATGTATGCATACATGAAAATTAGGCTGGACATTCTGGATCAATGATCTTTCGCTGTGTATGTATTTTTTTATCTTAACATAAGGGATTTTTGTGTTTTAAGAAAACAGAGGTATTCCCTGGAAAATCTACACATAGGATATTCGTAATTTTAGGTAGTGAGAGGAAAATAAAATTTTATAACCACCTAAGTTTGTGGACCAGAGTAATACAACAATTGTTCATAACCAAAGCTGATGTACATCTGCTTCGTTTATCTAAGAACAGCAGTTAACCGCCATCGCATATACTTGGTACCAGGTGCCATTCTAAGCACTTTATCTGTGTTATTTCATTTAATTCTCAGAACATCTTCATGAGGTGGTGTCTCAGAAAATATCTTGGCCCTGCCCAGGCACTGGCATTTATGTTAGTACAAATGTCCCCTCACAATGTCCCCACCTGGCATAGATGTGCAGTTACTCTCTGGTTTCTCTCCCCAGGCTCAGCCAATTGAAGAACCACACTGTCTTTCCACATAGCTTGGATAGAATAACATGGGAAATGGGAGGGAAAAATGTATACAGGGACAAGTTAACTAACCAGCTTCTGAGGAGTAAATAGTTCTCACAGGAAAAGGGCACTGTGATCTTGGGTAGGGAGTGGGGAAAGTTGGGAGACAAATTTAAGAAACATTTAGAGCTTTTCGGTTATTTAAAGCTTTTCTTTTTGTTATCATTGGCTAATAGATAAATACATACACACATAAACTATAAAACACGGTAAAAATACTTTCCATTTTTTAAAAGATTTACTGACCATTCTTCTTAGAGAGAGAACTGAGTCCGGAAATGCCTGTTTGGTGTAGGGGAGACTCTTTAGAAATGGATAGAAGATGAGGATTAGGGAGAAGAGTTTACTGTGCTGAGGAGAAAAGCTGAGTAAAGAGGGGAGAGCAGGAAAACCCAGTGAGACAGTGGGACCTAGGGTGGTGAGGGCCAGGAAGGCCCCATGGTAGTTGTGCTAGAGAGTGTTCAAGATGGTCCCCAACAATCCCTGCTTCCTGGTGTTCACACCCAGTATCCACACCCTGCAACCATCTCCCACACTGTGCCACAGTTGGTCTGTGTGACTAAATAGAATATGGCAGGAGCGATGATACATCACCTCCAAGGCTAGATTGTAAAAGACTATGGCTTGGCCCTGGCTGGAGAGCTCAGCTGGTTAGAGTGTCATCCCAGTAGGCCAGGGTTCCATCCCCAGTCAGGACACATATAAAAAGCAACCAATCAATGCATAAATAAGTGGAACAACAAATTGATGTTTCTCTCTTTCTCTTTCTCTCTCCCTCCCCTCTCTAAAGTCAATTAAAAAATTTAAAAAACAACAACAACCGTGTCTTCTGTCTTGGACTTTGGTCTCTCTCTCTCTCTTTCCATCTCCCCCTCCCCTCACCCACCCCAGGAGAAGTCGATTGTCACTCTGTGAAAAGTCAGGGAGAAGCCTGTGTGTGGAATAGCAACACAGAGTGGATGCCAAGGCCCGATGGTGGGTGGCTGGTGGGCACTCGGGTTTTAATGTAAATCCCTACTTTTCCAGGCCCTAAGAACCAGAGAAGGAGGATCATGAGCATTAACTGTAGGAGAGACAAGAACAAGCATTGCATGTGAACTATCCACACACAGACTCGCTGGAACACCCTGTCCTTCTTACTAAAGTTTCCCCTTTCCCTGTATCTGAGATCTGGGGGGCTCCTATGTTCCCTTTGAATGGGATCATTTTGGGGGGCCAGCCTCTTTGGTTGTGGCTACTTTCCCTGTTGCTGCTATGTTGCAACTCAGCAGAGATGCATTTCCAAGGGTGAGGCTTCTTTCAGAGGCCAGGCTGCTGTTGGTGCATGTGTTGGCTCACTGCTCCTATCATCACAAATGGGGACATGGGAGCCCTGTCAGCAGCCTTTATTGCCACTGGGATGGGAGGTGGGTCTCTTCTCACAGAGGTAGCATTTTTTATTGAACTCCTTGTACTTGCTGCTTTAATTTTTAAAAACTATCCTTTTTTCTTGATGAAAGTATTCTTGGCTGAATCAGGGGACAATAAATGGGTCTACTCAGTGTCATACCCCAGAGAATCCCAGTGCACCAATCTTCAACGTGTGCTTAAGATGGAAGCAGGAACAGCTCCTTCCAGCTGGAAGCTCTCCAGGGAATTTCCTGGGAGTTAGGCAGCAGCCTTTGCCCCTTCCTGTTTTTTATGGACTTGTTTCCAGGGTCCCTGGCTCAGCTTCCACTTCCACGTGCTCTTTACCATTTCGCCCAGCAGACCCAGTGTTCTCATACTGCAAGGAATCCCTGCTTTTGTTCTTGAGAGCTGGACAAAGACCGAATTTTGGAGCTGGAAGGAATCTTAGAAAGATATCTAATTTTGCTCCCTTGCTTTCCACAAAACTAGAGAGGTGAAGTAATTTGTCTGTAGGTTCACATCTATTTAGGGGCAGAGCTGGAATCAATTTTCAGTCTCCTAGCATCTAAGTCAGAGTTCTTTTCACTGGAATGTTCACTCATTCCTCCAGAGGGATTCCCCAAATAGTAATTATCACCTCAGGGAACTGAGAGTGGTGTTCTATAATACATATGTGGTCAGCAAAATATGGGGCAGTTTTTAAGTAACTAAAAATAAATCAGAAGTACATCTTTATCTACAAAATTGAATTTATTGGAGGAACTATAATTTATATCCACCCTACAGATTCAAGATTAATCTAATATAAACAAGTAATGGTGAATTAACTCTTCTACTTTATTCTTGAGAATATGTATAATTGCTTTCTCTTCCTTGAAAATGAGTAAGATTTTTTATTGTTTCTGACAGCTTCAGGATTTTCAAGACAAAATGTGCAGTTTCTTGAGGTTGATGTTCCATTCAATCCACTAAACACATGTTAATCATTTGTGTAGTTTAAAAACATTACACTTATCTCTCTTATATTTCTGGGATAACTGGACTCCCGGAGAGATGCTGAGGGGAAGGACAGAGCCCTGGTGGGCCCTAGGAGACAGTGAGATTTCCAAGAACAGGAACTGCGTGTAACCCATCTCTGGATCATGACTGTCCCTCCCTATTTAACTTGCTGCTTTTTGTTTTAAACATTGTGAAAACCAACCATGACTCAAGGTCTGTGGAAATTCTGTTTGCATTAGCAGGGTCATTTCATTACAGGGACACTATGTCTCTGGTCACTTGACATGCGGTGTTTCGTGGGGCACACGGACACACTGCAGGTGTGCACGAAGGAGCAATGACCCCCAGGGTGGGGAACCAGAAACCAACCTGGGCTTCCCCATCCCCTGTCTGGATACCCCAGCTTCCTGAGAAAGAAGGTTCTATTGCTATTCCTTATCTATCCATGGCACTGTGATAATTGGGCACTGATTGGAAGATGTAGAAGCCAGGCTTGGTTTATGTCAGGGGTGTCAAACTCATTTGCACCAGGGGCCACATCAGCCTCGAGGTTGCCTTCAAAGGGCTGAATGTAATTTTGGGACTGTATAAATGTAACTACTCCTTCACAGTTAAGCAAGAGTTTGGCGCTGCCACTGGGTAGAAACAAGGTGCCGGGCTGGATAAAACAAGATTCGTCCTGAGGGCCTTGTGTTTGCCACTTGTGGTTTAATGGATGTGTGAGAGGAAGTAACAGGAAGGCCTTGGTCTGGCATCACTGAATTCCCCTTGTCACACCTGCCTGGGTGTTTTGCAGGGCAGCTGTGTCCTCCTGGATGCTCACTGGTAGGGCATGGTTACCAGCCAAAAGTCTAACCTCTTAACTTATCAGTCTTCACAGGCGTGGGCATGCTGTCCGTGAAGAGTACCCCTCTCTCCCTCCAGGTAGATGGTCCTGCCCTCTTCTGTTTCAGCAACCACTTACGTGCCACTCTCTAAGGATTAGAGAGTGGGAACCAATGCAGCAGTGATCTCTGTGAGCAGCTCCAAGGATGTCAAAGTGAAAATTTGATATAAGGAAACGATTAAGTTGCTTTTCTTTCTGGATACACTCTAAGGCAGTTCATTAATGTGAAATGGGTGAGTACGGCTTGGGAGCTGGGGGAAACTAGGTTGAAATATCCAGTCTGCCACTCACTGTGTGTGTGTGACCTTGGACAAGTTTCAAAACATCTCTAAGCCCAGTTTTCTTATCTGAAAAGAGGGGAAAATAACAATACATACATCACGGGGCTGTTACAATGAAAAACTGATAAAGAATGCAAAGTGCTTGACTCAGTGAACACCACCTATTATCATGGTTGAGCTTTGTGATTCGGAATATGACCCACTTTAGCTCTCTCATTTTTCAGATAAACAATCTTGAGGCTCAGAGATGTGAGTGTTATGTTCTGATCGCCACACAGTCACAGATAATGGTAGTTAAGGTTAGCTCTTTGACCCCCTGAAATGCCTTTCAATGCCTTTCTACATCATGCTTTGAGTCAAATTTGAACTGTGCCTCCAAAAAATAATGTGTATTTTTAAAAATATTTCTGATGAATGAAAGTGAATATAATCTTGTTCTATTTGTTGCCTAGAACTTTGGATGGTATGCTTTATAACATCAGGTCATGTGCAAATATGTGTTTAATAAATAATTGTTGACTGAAGAAAGCTAAAGTTAGAGTTGATGGTTCCATAAAAGTTAATATTAAAGACAATGCATTGTTTCCCCAAAAGACACAGTTAAGGATAGCAAGTCTTGAAGACTGACATTTTAACTTATTTTTACCCTATTTGCTATTCCAAGAACAACAAGGAAACTCTTTTTAAAGAAGTCAGTATAGTGAAAGTCAGACTGTACCAACTTGTTTGAACTGTGGGACTGACGTGGAAGATCTGCCTGCCGATAGGACGGTGGGGTCAGAGGTCACAGAGAAGGTGGATCATGTGCATCAGCTGGATACCATATTGTTTACTGCTTGGAATAAAATCCCCTCTGCTCCTGCTCTGAAGCACAGCTTCATACCAATTACTTAGGTACAAAGTTTACTTCCGATTTCAGCCTTAACAGACAAGTGCTGAGCCCATCAAGTTTTATTGCAGTCAATACATCTCCCTTCCAGGAGCAACTGGTCACAACCATTTCCAACACAAAGCTGCTTGGGCCACCCTTTCTTCTTTTTATAGTCTGTTTCCAGACACTCAGTGACCCATAAAGTTAACTTATAACCAACTCACAGCCATGACCAGAGCTGTTGTTCTTGTGTCTACCCCTCAAGTCTCCTGGCTCTCCAGGCAGGGCCTGTCGCCTTTTCCCAAGACGCGCGCACTTGGAGGCAATGAATCACGCTGTTGGCCCCAGGTGGGGTCATAGCTTTCAGTCCATCCCCAGGACCCGGGTCCTTAACCCAAACTGCTTCTTCAAATATTCTCCAAACTCTGGGATTTCTGGTTTGCCCTCATGAATGCCCATACTGTGTTTAATGCCTAGCAGAACCCTTATTAATGGAGATGTGGCTCCTGCCTGGTGAGTCGGGGTCAAGGCACACTGAGGGCTGCAGCCACCTGTGCACACAAAACAAAGATTCAGTTGACATTTCTAGCTTCATGTCCTGGTGGTGTCATTTTCAATCTAATTAATTGTCTTCTTCACCTCCCCTTCCTCTCTGACTAGGGTGAGTATATATATGATAGTGTGATGGCGTAACTTGGCCTGTAGGCAGAAGGAAATTTGAGAGTTACTTAATTTAAAGAAACTAATTCTGGTGTGGGGTTCATAAATGACTACATGCCTATGATTACTAAGTCATTTGACCTCCTAATTCAAAGGTTTGGATACATTAGTAAAGTTCCTTGATTACATCAACATTGTGAATAGTTAAAAGCAGAACCAGGTTTAGAACTCATATCTTCTCATTCCCAGTCAGATGTTTTTCTCATTACCCAATACTATGCTCCATCAAAATCTAATTTCGTTTTGTGGCAGAAAGATTGACTTCACAAATAGGAAGAGAGTAATGAAATGTGTTTTGGTTTCAGTAAACCTGGTAACTATTTCCCACAATATATTAATAAATGAAAAAATAAAACAGGAGTTAAATCTCGCCAGAGAAATACACAATGTTAGAAAATTCTGATTTACAGAATTTTTGGACTAGAAGGTGCTTTATGAAATAATCATCCAGCACAGTGAGTTTCACATGTTGCTCAGTGGAACTCTAGGGGCGCAAAGGTGCCTCATGGACCTTCTATAAATAGGGGAAGAGAGTATGCAGGACTCAGAGCCTTCTGCCTCAGGGCCACAGGAGCAAGCCGGTCTTCATCTGTTTTATATATTGGGGTTTTATGTTAGATTTTATGCTAAAAGATGAATCCACTTCTAAAGAAAGTTGGTGAAACTCAAATCTAGTTCAGCCCTGGCTGGGCTGCTCAGCTGGCTGGAGCATCGTTCCGATAAGCCAAGGTTATGGCTGTGGGACACACACAGGAATTAGCCACTGGGTGCATGGATGGGTGGAACAACAAATCAGTGTTTCTCTCTCTAAGAAAAAAATTAATAAAATCTAGTTCAAGCCCTTAATATACAGGTGAGAAAATCGTGCCCTTAAATTATTACCTTGTGTGGTTGCAAAGCAAGAACCATCCCATTCTAGGGATGAGGGAACCAAGATTCAATTCTTAAGAGATTTGTAGAAAGTTATGGATTTCATCAAGTGACAGAGCCAGGGCTGGTATCAGGTATATGTTTTTTATTCCTAGCCTGTGACTTCTCATCTCATATTATTTAATAATATTAAAAATGTGGGTGATCTTGTTGCTCCACAATCAAATTAAGTCCCAAAAGGAATGAAGAACCAAACGGGGGAGGAGGAGGGAGCAGAAAAAGAGAAAGCAACAATCAACAAATGTGGGGTGGGTGACTTACTCCTGGAATATGGAAACAGGTTGATCCTTTCTCCCTTCCTTTCCTCATGAGTCCTTTTCATTATGCAAGTTACTTGCTGCAAAGCTATATCCCCAGTACCTAAACAAAGGTCCGGCACCTAGTTAGAGCTCAATAAATATTTGTTGAATCCTCATGACATCTTCAAAACCCTTTTCTGGTCAAGAACTAGAGTATGATATGTTTAAAGATCAATATATGTCAAATTAGCATAAGCATAACTATTGAGTATAGTAGCTTTATTTCCGCACATAGTAAGTGTGCACAAGGCCTGTTCACAGAATGAACCCAAGAACTCAATTGGCAGTACTGAAATAAAGGAAGAGAACATGATGCAGAGTGGCTCACATACTCGAAGCTGCCCTGCCCTGGCAAATCCCCATGGTGCCTGGTGCAAGGCAAAGTTCCCAGTGGCAGCTGGCACCAACTGACCTCTGTCCCTGACAGAGAAAGTGCACAACCTACCCATAAACTACTGGGCTGATGTTCAATTGCCTTCTGGGGTAGCCTGACCCTGAATGAGCTCTAACAGAAACAAATAAAACCTGGGATCAGAAAGTTTTTATTATATCTTACTCAGAGTGGTTAGCATTTGTTGTAGACTATCAAAGAGTACTGTATGACATCTTTCCCTAGGGAACTTTGAGAATAGGATGGCCAGACGCTGCAGGTAGAAATATTCTTGTCTCACCTTACAATGGTATCAGAGCTTATGGTCTTTCAAAGAGCCTTGAGGCAGGGCAATGTATTAGGTGCCCTTCTGAGGCCATCTGCTATTTGTATTCGTTTCAGAGAAAACGGATACACAAGGTGAACTCCCCAAAACAAAAGAAGTAAAAGAGCATTGCAGGACAATGACACACACGTACCCCATTAATGGGATAAAATGTGTGACCATGAGATCAAAGAATGAGAATCTAATGGAAACCATGCTTGCCTCTTGGTCCTGGTTTTACCCATGTCCTGGGACATACCTCTGACATCGTGTTGTGGGCTGGTTTATGTCAACATGGTAGGATTACCATAGAAGTCATTAGTACTTTTGGATGTGGCTTTCCATTTACATAATTAAAACCAACTACTAAGCTGAAGTTTTCCTCTGACCCAATTCCTGACGTTCTTCTTTGGCCTCTTGGGGCCAATGTCTTGGATCTGCGAGGGGCTAAGGATGGTTCTGTCTTCATACCTGCACGAACCAGAAAATGCTATGAACTTCACTATTCTTTTTGTTTTAAGCCCTTTATTGGATCCGGGAGGCAGTCCCCAGGCTCCGGCACAGCAACAAGTGGCTGGTGCAGGGAGAGAAATCGGCCAGGGCTCCCGGCAGGGATCCCTGCCTGCTCTTCCTCCGCTTCCCACCCCGCCGCCCCTAGGGTTACTACTGCTTTGGAGTGTGGGAGTGGGAAACTCCTATTTTAAAGCGCTCAGCTATTTTTCACTTCTTGCTCGTCCACTCTGCCGCATGGGTTTCCAAGCTAAGAGGCAATCTCACACTCCCATTCCCGGCCCTACTCAGCCAGGGCAACAGAATAGCTGCACTCCCCGCCGCCGTGGTGCACACGCACAACTTGATTCGCACTCCCATTGGCTGCTGCCTGTTGCTAACCCACGTGATCGTCGCCGGGGCGCCCCGCCCCCGAACCCCGCCCCCGCGGGCTCAGGCTCCGCAGTGCGTTCCTACGAGACTCTTGGCCCTCCGCCGCCAGCCCTGCCAGACTGCGCCGCTGACGCCCACAAGGTGGCAGTCCCGCGCTGTTTGTGTCCTGGCCGGGGTCTGCGACAGTGGCGCAGGGAGTTCGTTGCTAGCAAGGACCTCCTGCAAAAGTTTTAATGAATGCAAACACTGCCGGGCCTCGGGCTCTCCCGGACCTCGGGTCTGCAGCCCTCCGATTTCGGGGTTCCTGTGGGCGATTTACACTTCATTGCCTCGATGCCATCTCCCGTTGTCTCCAACTCAGAATCAGGATTTGGGGCATGTGGTTGAAGTAGGTCTGTGGAAGTTTTCGGGAGTGTTTTGTTTGTTTTGCTTTAGAGACCTGATGCTGAGAATTGATTCTTAAAGAGACACTCGAACAATCCGACTGCAATTCCTTGTGTATTTCCTTGAGAGCCTTCCTTACTAGAGAAGCAATCCACAGCCTCCCTTTCGTGGTAAAAGATCTAAACCCGCAGCATTTCAGAAGTCTCTTCCTGCACTGTGTCCTGGGGTTCTCCTTGGCTAAAGGAGAGGAAGACACGACACAGGGAGCCTCCTGCTCTGCAGCTGTCCCGGGATGCCCTTAATTACAGGCACACGGAGAGATAAGCTTCTCTGACCTCGTATGACCCCGCTGCAGGCGCCAGGCGTTCTCATTTGGTGTGTCAGCCATGGCAGGGTCCACTTTTCTCTCGCTCACTGGAATATTTTTCCTTCTGTCACTTTTCTCCTTGACTTGTGGCTGGACCTATGTCCCTTAACTGCTGTCTAACCCCTCTCCAATCCCTCACTTCCAGGCTGTATGATTAGAGGCTAGGGACCCAGGAGAGGCCAGCAGTGATTTTTTTTTTTTTTTTTTGAGAGAGGTGTCCATATGTTGTGCTTTTTCATCTACTTCGAGGTAAGTGAGGATGGCTCCAGAGAACCACCTGGTGTTTCCTGGAGTTCGGGGTTCACTTATGTGACCTGAGAGCAGAGAGCTGTTTGTAGTGGCCAGAGAAGGAGGTAGCTGGGAACAGCCTGTAATTCCAAGAGCTGGCACGGTAAACATGCACTAACTAGTCTTCCTGTTGGCAAAGTGGATCTACTTCCCCTGGTAGGGGCAGGGCAAGGCAAACAGCACAATGTCCCACTGAAGAAAATCAAGTGCTTGCCCTGGAAGGGGACCTCCGGCAGTGAGGAAGGGGTACAGAAAAAACCCACAGGGAAGTACCCCACAAAGAAAAGTGCCAGCACTTGTACATTTGTTACCAACCCCCAATCACAGTTGAGCCCTCCTTGAAGAGCTTTGTTTGTCCTTTGGGTCCTGAGCGACCTGTACCACAAGCCAATGACTGGAGAATACTGAAGATCAAAAAAGGAACCAACACTGGTCATGTCCTCCCTACTGCAAGTTCATAAACCTCAGCCGGCTTCCAGTTGTCACTGGACATACTGAGATGGTAAAGTTTTACTGAGGCATACTGAGATGGTAAAGTTTTAATTTTGACTAGAATAAGCTTTTCAATATCTGAAAAGTGAGGCAATTCACGAATTCCTGAGATGGACCAGGTAAGCTGGTCAAAGAAATTTCATTCAAAGGTAGGAATTAATAACACTGATAGCAGCAAATATTTGTACTTTGTGTTTACCATGCATCAGCTCATTTAGTCTTCATAACAGTTTTGAGAAATAAATAGTCTTATTATTCCTATTTTATAGATGAAGAGGCTGAGACCCACTGATGTTAAGTAAATAGTGCAAGGTCCATAGCTAGTAAATGGAAAAATAAGAGTGTGGAGGAGCTCCTGTGGGAATTTTCTATAGACCAAGAAGTGGCAACCGGGATTGGAATCCAGACTTCGGAGTCCAGGTGTGGAACTAAAGTGCTTCCGTATCTGTGAATCTTTTTTCCTATTCTCAATCAAACTTTACCCAACTCCAAGGCCCAGGTCTAATTGTTCTGTCTAAGAACGTTCCTTGGTTCTGCCAGCTGAAAGAGCCTGCCTTGCTCTGTTTTCAGGGGTGTGGGCCTGGCTGCAGAGTGGCCATTGCCTTAGGCAGTGGAAGCATCTTAGGAGGAATCAGCTTCTGAACCTGTGGCAACTGCTCTTTTGAAGGTGGACATGATGTTTATAACCATTCGGAAGTCATTTGGAGTACAGAGAAAAAGCCAGTGATCAAGCTAAAAGGAACTATTTTTTGGTAAAAGGAAATAGGGTACACTCAAACTGAATGAGACTGGTTTTTCTTCAGTGATTTAAAAACTGCATCTAAATGTAAGCCCAAAGGAGAACCACCCCCCCTCCCCCAAAAGGTGAGTCATGGCCACCTTACTAGAAAGCATGTATTTTAAGAAACCTTGGCAGGTTAAAACCCATTTGGAAGTACATGTTCTTTTTAAAAATACATGTATTTTCTAATCATGCTCATCACTTTATATTTAACTCTCATTTGTATTCTTTTGCTACAACTAGATTATGAAATGGGAGGAAAAAGACTGTATCTTTTACTTCTTTTATATTTCCTTTCTCATGAAGCATGTAACTTAGTGACTTGCACATAGTAAATATAAAATAGATATGTTAAATTGACAAAGAGCCTTGTATGTTGGGGAAACTTTCTACCTGAGAAAAATTAAGTGGGGACTCAGGGCTGTGCAAATGAGTCTGGGTGCAAGGCTGCAGAAAAGGCACACGTGTAGAATAACATGAGAAATACTTGGCCTATTTGAAAAGAGTGTCTCACAGGAACAGAGTTTATCTAGTGGAATCATGGGAGATATAATTAGAAAGGGATGTTTTATGGGCAGATTTAATCTTTATCTTCTAGGCCAGTTGTTCTAATTTTTTTATCATTAGAGAATTTTCTCTGCGCTTCCCTAAGTAGGACCCCTAAACAGAAACACAATATGTAGAGCAGATAAAAGTAAAAGGTCTCTGGCTAAAGTCTTGGGAGAGGGGGCTGGGGACTGGCTCCCTCAACACGATCCCTCAGACACATACCCCAGGCACCTTGGGGAATCCTCGGGCACCTCCAAAGCAATTTGAACCACTAGTATAGGCCCTGGGGAGCCCTCGAATGGCGTGTTCCTTTTGTATCTTTATGTAAGTGTAGTCCCCAGCTTCCTGACAGTTCCCGATCTGCTCTTCACAACTTCGAATCTCCCCTCTTTCCCAGGAGTGTTGTGAGACCACTGTCCTGTGGCATACCCTACCTAACAGCCATGCCCTTTTCTCTCTTGCTAATGGGGCCCAACTTTAGTATGTGCAGCCATGCACCCAGTGACACCATTGAATCATGATTGCTCGAAGGCAGAGATTGGTCAAATCCAGCTGCTGACTCTTGGTAGATAAAATTTTATTGGAACAAAGACACTCATTTGTTTACCTCTTGTCTGCAGCTGCTTTTGTGCAACAATAGCAGAATTGAATAGTTGTGGCATTGAGCCTCTGGCTGGGAAAGACTAAACAATTTACTATCTGTCCCTTAACAAAAAAAGTTTTTAGGCAACTGTGGTACTCCCATTCTTCTATGCCAGGATTAGGGGTAGACATAATAACTTTTGACCAGAAGAAGTCAAAAGAAATGTAAGGTAACATTTTCTGGAAGCATCTAAAAATATTTTTCTTCTTGATAAGAGAGAGAAACTCAAGGAGAAAATTCTTTTTGTCCTCTTCCCTTCTATCACATGAGGATATGATGTCTGGAGCTGTGGCAGCCATATTGTTATCATGAGGAATAGTCAATGAGCCTGATTTCTTGATGGCATCCTTAAGTCACCACACCTACTTTGCACCATCTACCTTCATAATTCTTGCTGAGCAAACAATCAAAATCCCTAGGGTTTAAACAAGTCTTCAGTGGGTTTTTGTCATTTGCCACTTTATGTAGAATAAGTTAGGGTATTTTGCTTAAAGTCTAGCAACAAAAGGCAGAAGGTTCTTGTGGAAGTTGTGCAATGGAGTGAAGTATAGCATATCTAATGGATACTGATAATGATGACTAATAATTATTGAAAGCTTATAGCATGCCAGTCACTATACCAAGTACTTTACGTTCATTTTATCATTATCACAAAATCCTACAGAGACACTTTTGTTATGACCTCCATTTTCCAGATAAGGAAAGTGAGGTTTAGAGAAATTTAATGCTTATTTCAATGTCACACAATTAAGGGTAGAGTTCAAATTTATACCCAGGTCTGCTGACTTCAAAAGCCAATATCTTAACCATGACTTTACGCTACCATCTCTTCTGACAGACCTGAGTTCAAATTCCAGCTCGTCCACTTAGCAAGCAAGTTCCTTAACTTTCTTGAGCTTCAAATTTTCTCTAATATTCTGAAGATAATACAATACCTTTCTCAAAAACAAAGAGTTTCTGCCCCGTGCCTGAGACATGGTGGGTCACTGTTTTCCTTACATGCTTGTTTCTTTAGGGGTGAATGGATGGCAGTAAATGAGCCAGAGGAGGAACCAAGGGATAGAAAAGATAGTGGCCAAGGAAGTGAAAATAGACTCAAGTGAGCAGAGAAAGACACAGCAATTCCTGAAACATTAGAGGAGGTCTGGAGCAGGGTCAACAAGGGAGAGCTAGATACAGTGAGAACCAGGACATTCACTCCCGGCTACAGGAGAGTTTGAACAAGAACTTGTCGGCCTTGTGGTCAGCTGTGGCCTGAGAGTGCTTTCTAGTCTGCTGCCCTGTCTCAAGGTTCTTTGAATAATTCTAAAGAACCAAACAAAAGGAAATTCCTTGAGTTGTTATTATTCCCCTTCCTGTAAAACTGAGTCATTGTGCAGAAGCAAGCGCTGTTCGAGGTGTTGGTCATTGGTCCCTTGGCCATTACTTAGCACACTGGTGTTTTCCTTGCTGTGGTGAGGCCATTTGCCCACGATGAATGGAAATCTGAGGACTCTGAGGAAGGATCAGAGATTACCTTTGTGGGTATCAGCTTTATTTTAGTGATTTCCTCTCTGAGCTTTACTATACAATTTTTAATGGAAAAGAATAATCAGGACCAGTCCACTTAAAGAGCTTATGGAAAATATATATGAAATTTAGAGTTTAAAAAACAGATTTAACTGTTAGGACTATTCTTTAAAAGAGAACAAAGGAAAGCCAGGAAAACAACCCCAATGGCTTATTATGTAATATCCAGATGTTTAGCATCAACCAGGCCAGATGATGGGGTGACATTTTCACTCTTCATCTGGTTGCTGTGGCCTCACTCTAGATGCAGTGAAAGAGAGAGAGTTGTGTAAGAAGCTTGCTGGAGTGGCCTCATCCTTTCTGTCGATGTGCCCTTCAAGAGACCCGTGAAGGTTCAGCTGCATCTGTAAGTTTGGATGTGGCTGATTCTTAATGAACACAGTCCTTAGACCCAGCATGGGCTTGAGAAGCTTCTGGGAATCATCAAATATTGGTTTCAGGTAGACAAAGCAGTGGGTGGAAGAAATGTTTCCTTCTCATTCAGATGTTTTAGGCTCGAATAGACCTAGAATTGTCGCATCGTAAACATAGTAATCTAACATAATATTAAAATATGCCTTGGGGCTTGTTACGAGTGACAGCTGCTCTTCAGAGTGATAGATAGATGCCCACATTTCAACTTGCTTTGTTTGTCAGCGTGTACGTTTGTTCCTGCCAGAAATGCCAGCGCAGGGCAGCAAGCACATTCTGCTAGAATACGAAAACCAAGACCTGATTAGTGGAAGCGTTTGTTGAAAAAGCATTTTCACTGCACACTAATCTCTACATATCCTGTGGGGAAATCCTTTCAATCCCATACCTGATAAATAAATCTGGCAAGTGAATAAACACTCTGTAAGTCTCTTACTGATATATAATTCCACCTGTTATGTGAGTTCTGCCGGCCTCGGAGCTCAGGCAGCATTGTGTACCTTTCAGACTGACCTGGAACAAAGCCTGCCGAGAAAAAGAAACGTGTGCCGCAACCCTGCCTGGCACTGAGCACTTGACTGCAACCTTTCATAGGAACCAAGGGGGTGTTCAGGGCTAATGTTGACGTCCTGGATTATGGTTGTTATTATTTGGCACTTTTGTTGAACTTGAATACTCCACTAGGCATTGTATAATGCTGCAGATCAGAAACATTATGCTCTTTTTCCTCTGGTTTTCCACTCAGGGCAAGGGTAGGGGTCCTGCTGCTGCTACAAAATCCTTTTTAAAAGTTAGAATGGAGTCTCAGTGCAAACACTTGTTCTTCTTTAAAGCCCGTGCAGTCTCCACTGTTCTGCAGGAGTCTTGTAATGCTGCTCCACTGCAGTTCAGACATCCTGCATTATAGTGATTATCTTGTGGGTTCCTGAGGGCACAGGTTATGCCTGGCACATCCATTATAAATTAGCCACTCATTAGTAATTAATGAATGAATGAACTTCAGTCCTTTGTAAGTTTCTGTGCATCTGTGTGTGAGGTATTGCTAGAGAACAATAGTTAGGTTCTGTTAAATTAGGGATTTATTTCAAAATGAATTAGGAAAATTCTCTTAAGTCTTTCGTATGACCCTCAAAGATGGCAAAGGGTCTGCTGGCTGCATGTAGTAACAGGGCAAACTGCGCCAGTACAAACTACGCCACCCGAGGCATGTCTTGTGTATCTGAAAAAGCACTGTGCAAAGGAAACCCCCTAGATGTCCCATCAGCTCACTGGACATATACATGCACACATCAAAAATACCTTTACAAACCTCAGCGGATTCAGGTTCACTGAGTGATGTATACAAGTAGTCATGTATGCATACAGTTGAAACAAGTTTCAAGATGATAATGGTAAAAGAATCAGATTGATTGACTGATGTCTTATAGACAAAAGAACTCCCATTGGTTTTCCATTGCTGCATAATGAATTACCCCCAAACTTAATGATTTAATACAGCGATTATTTATTATCTCAGTTTCTGAGGGTCAGGAATCTGGGTGTGGCTTCTGGAGGTGGTCTGGGTCTCATGAGGCTGCAGTCAGAATGTCGACGGGGGCTGCGTTCATCTGAAGGTTTGACTGGGGCTAGAAGATCTGCTTTCAGGATCATGCAACTCACATGGCCATTGGCAGGACACCTTGGTTCCTCAGGACATGGGCCTCTCCATAGGCTGCTTGAGTGTCCTCATGATGTGGTGTTACTTCCCCCTAGTGGGTGATTCAAGAGAAGGAGCAAGGAGGATACCACAGTACCTTTTATGATTTGGTCTCTAGAGTTGCCCACCATCCCTTCTCCTTTATTCTGTTCATTAGAAGTGAGTCTTTAAGTCCAGCCAATATTTGAAGGGAGGAGAAGGCTTCACCTATTGAAGGGAAGAACATCAGAAATTTCATGAACATATTTTAAATACACCACAGAGCTGTTGCTTCCAAGGATGTTTTAAGCACCAGCTGGCCTTTCCTGATGTGCACGTTGAATGTGTAAATCCCGCCTGCTCTGCACTCTGTAAGGAGTCTGCACAGAGTTACCCAATATGAGAAAGAAGTCATCTGAAAATCAGGACCTGTGGCTCAGAGTATTTGACCTTATAGCTTCCACTTCGAAACCAGTTTTGTTTCCTCTGCCTGCAACTTGGAAAGGCTGCTCACTGACATCCATCTGCAACCCCTCTAAAGAAGAATGACAGTAATGTTCACTAGTAGCCATGCTAAGTGTTCCAAAAATACAAATTCGTTAAATTCTCACAACGACCCCATGAGCCAGATGTTTTTATCATCATCCCTATTTTACAGATGGGGACACAGAAGGCTGAAGTCATCTGCCCCAGGTCACCTAGTCAGTATATAGTAGCACAGGGATCTGCACGCAGGAAGCCTGCTTTCTCCACTGTGTTAAAGTGCCTCTGCCTTCAGGTGAACTGACTTTCTCCATCCAGAACTCCTAAAGTCAAGTTTATATGTATATTGTGTAGCTTCTGCTTTAAGTCAGAATATTTCAAAAACACTCTGCAGAGTAGGACAGGACTGAAATCTGGCATTTATCACCATCATCACCCCTGCGCTCTGGTTTGGACCTTCCACTGCCACCCCTCATTCTGGGTTCAGGAAACTGTCCTCTATCCTGTCTCTTCAAGCCTGGGGCTGTTGACGGTTTCCTGCCTGTGGCAGGCAGAATAATGGCCCCTCTCAGATGTCAGTCCTAATCCCTGGAACCTGTAAATACGGCAAAAGAACTTTGTAGGTGTGATTAAGTTAAAGGTCTTGAGAAGGATAGATTATCCTGGATTACCCAGATGTGCCCGATATGTACAAGTATCCGTATAAGTAAGAGTCAGAGTTGAAAGGGATTTGAGGGATTTGACACTGCTGGCTTTGAAGCTGCAGGAAGGGGCCTTGAGCTAAGGAAAGTGGGCAGCTTCTAGCAGTGGGAAACGGCAAGGAAACAGATTCTCCTGAGAGGCTCCAGGAGTGGAGTCCTGCTGGCACCTTGATTTTAGCTCAGCGAGAATCATTTTGTACTTCTGACCTCCAGAACTATGAGATAACAAATCTGTGTAATTTTCAGGAAGAAAACAAAACTCTTCAAAGATGATGAGAATTCACTCTGCTATTTTTGTATGATACAATAACAGACGAAGAAACCACATCTTACTAGAGATTATATAATTATATACATTTAATACATGCTTAAGTTCCAACCATACAAGCCCTGCCTTCAAGAAACTAAGAAATTCATTGGGAAGGAAATATGTGTACACCCATAAGACAAACAAAAAAAACACAACAACTTTATTTAAGGGCAAATGTGTGCAGCACTGATAACAAGCACTGGGAAAGTGTGCAGCCAGGTTGTAGAATGGCTGGAGCAGCTGAGCATCTTCTGAACTCAGCTGTTATCTTCTTACAATGTCAAAGGGCCATGTAAGAAGCAATAAAATCATCTTGCTGACAGGCAGTCCCCAGACACACGATGTTCTAGAAGGTGTAAAACAATCTTCTCCTATCCCCACTGGTCACCCTTTAATTGATTTCCAGCAGCCTCCAACGAGTTCCCACTCTTACTTTTCTGTGCCATCCTGCCAGCACCCAGGATGGTCCAGAGGTGGGGACCCATGTTCCAAGTTCCAAGTGTGTGAATCCAGAGATTCACAGACTGACTTCTTCCCCAGGGACCTCCCATGCATTCAACTTTGTTTCTCTAGGCTTCAGAGATGAGCATCCACAAGATAAGGAAGCTTTCTGTTTTTCATTACAGTTACTTCTCACAGCCTAACTTTTACTCACCAGGGTGAAAAGGGGCGAGTACAGTAAAGAGGACAGACAACCAAGCACTCATCTGTGCCAAGCCACCTTCAGGGTCCGATGGAATCTGATGAAGGGCTAGGGTGTGAGCCGGTGGGATAACAATTAAGAGCATCTCGGTTAGGAAGGAAGTACCCCAGAGCCCAGACTGTAGGAACGGACATGTGGTATAGGAGGAGCAACAGATGGATAGACTTACTTGGGGTAGGTAGAGGGTCCTCTAGGGAAGGTGGAAAAGATTGCAGGAGGCAAACGTGATGAAATTCTGATGTGCTGGGAATACTGAAGTGATGAGCACACCCTTGGGGACCCATTCAAGAAAGTGACTGAATTACTTTAGTTTCCCTTTTCAGCCCAGGTTTGGACACTACTCAGGTGTGGCTAAAGAGATGGAAGGTGGTCCCTGGAGGGGTCCCCAGAACCACATGTGGGAAATTCCCAGTCTCCCCTTCCCCCCATGCCTCTCCCTATAGAGTTTGGAGTGCTACCCTGGAAACTCTGCTCCAGAAATCCTACGGGTTATTGCCAGGCCTCAGAAATAGTGAACATACTGACTAGGCAGCATCACATCACGGTGCACACAGGGATGTTCCAGGGTGGGCTACTGGACTATTTGTCACATTTTCCAGGAGGCTGCCGGGAGCCCCACACCTGTTGTGATTTTTGCAGCTGATCACACAGGTGTCGGACCATGTTAGGGATGACCTCAGGTCTGGCCGTCATCTTGCACTCCTGTGAAAAAATGTTTGCCTGGTTTTCTAATATTTATAGCTGAATTCTATGCTCCCTGCTATGTGGATACCAAATATAAACTATTTCAACCCTAGTCTGTATGTTTAGAGACTAAGCCATGAGTGCCTTTTTCCACCTGAGTCCGTGGGGTCTATTCAGAGGGGCTGGTTCTCATTTTGTTCCTCGGAATAGAGTGTGACATTTCTTTGGTTCCCAAGCACTGGCGTGGAGAAGATGGTCTGACTTGGTGGCAGCATCTCATCCAGAATTTCTCTCACTTTTGTAAGTGGAAAGGGGAATATTTACATGTGCTATAAATAGACTGGGTCCTTACTAAAAGTTAGAGTGGAATTTAGTATAAGAAGTTTCCTTCTTGGACTCCAGCCAATGAGCTTTAGTGGATTGCCCGAAGGATCTCGTTGTAGAACTGAGCCACTTATCGATTATTACCATGGGCTGGGCTCCACTGATAGAATGTGGCTGCAGTGAGAACCATTGTTCCATGGTTTCTAAACCAAGAAATGAGAAAAGAACTTGGAGAAATTGTCCCAGTCTGTACTGCAATAAGAGGGAGAGGCTGCTAGATAGAATTGGGTTTATTGGGCAAACTGGTTACTGCTTTTAGCTCTATTTAAAGGGTGGATTTTGGCTCCCCTGCTTTCTAGTCTTCCACACAGACCAGAAAGGTCAGGTGACTGAGATTTGAACCCAGCGCCACTCCCTCCCAACTGTGAGACCCAGGCAGAAGTTATTTAATATCTCTGAGCCTTCATTTGCTGACCTGGAAAATGATAACAACAACAATAACAATTATATCTATCTCACAGGCAACTTTAAATTAAAATTAAATTTTAAAATAAAACCATAGAATTCATGTGAATTTTTCAGTATCTGACACTAAATAAGCAATCAAAATGCTATATTTTGTTATTAGTAAGAGTAGTAGTAATATATTTGTATTGTTTGTAATGAATTATAAGATTCAGAGTACATAAAATAGAGGTAATGCTGATGATAGCAAAATTTTAAAAAATGTAAAACATCCCAATTTTTGGATAATAATTGGGAATGAAGTGTTTGCTTAGTCCTTTGTGGACATCAGCCCTGTACTGAGCTCTAACAAGCTTTGTTGCCAGCCCACAGGAGAAACCCCCCCACCTGCTCTGGCGGGCACGTGCAGGTGTGTGTGTTCACATGCGTGCTGCCGCACGCAGCATACGACTGCAGAACGCAGAGGGAAGTCTTATGGGCTGTGGAATGAGGATGTCACGGGAGAAAAAGCTTCCTCTTTAGTGCTTTCCGATGGAACACAGCCCACAGAAGGACCTCTTTCCGCACTCTCAAGCCATGTGAAGATGGGGCTGACGGTCTTTCAACAACACTCTTTTCTTCTTTTAGATTGCTTTAAGCAAGGTGCCCAGGCATCTGGAAAATTAAATGAGAGAATAAAATAATTTATTCTCTTTCTCCCTTGGAATGAGGCATCCCTACAGAAATAAAGTGAACCAAGTTACTTACAGTAGGATCTGTGAAGGTTTTAGGGAACAAAGAGTGACAGCAATCCTGTGTATGGCTTAAAATAGCTGCACTTCAGGGTAGACCTGAAGTGCAAGGGAAATTACACTGGTGATCGTCCCAGCCACTTAAAGGAAGTTACCCTCCACTCAGCATCTGAAATGACTTGCCTTCTGATTGCAAATCTCTCACCTTGGCTACGTAGACAGTATTAAACAACAATGTGTAGGAAAATTGAATTGGAAAAGGACAGAAAAGTTGGAAAACAACAAGGTGTATTATTAACTTTGGAGTTTGCACCTTTGGTTTGCAAGGTGATTCTCAATAGCACCCTTCAAAGGGCGAGCTTGCAGGCATCTGCAGGCGCTGGAGCCCAGGGAAGCTGGAGCAGGGCTGGAGAGGTGTGCCTCCTCACACTCCGACACTCCGGAGCAGGGGCTTGGACTGTGTCCTAGAGCACGTGCTTCATGTTGCTCTTTCTCAGGAGCTCCAGTGGTTCAGGAAGGGTCTTTTATACTTTGGAAAATAAAACAGGTAAAGAATGAGGATGGTTCTAGGAGGAAGAAACAGTAATCATAATCCGTAACACAGGAAATATTTTGGTGTGTTCAGGAAATCGATGGAGAGCAGTATGCATGGAGAAGACAGAGCAGAGGGGGAGGGAGGCAGGCAGTGGGTAAGAGAGCCAGGCAAGGGCTGTTCCCTGCCAATCAGCTCAGATTTTTATTGCAAGTGCATTGGTAAACCACGGAGGACCTTTATACTGGGGAATCACAAGTGACAGGACATACGCTTACATTTAGGAAGATCTCTAAGTAACTTTGGGACACTCCCTGAAATGATAAACTCTCAATAGTCCTCATCAGTATTCAATCCAGGATCTGGGAGGCTGGCTGGGATAATAGGCACCAGCCCATTCCCCAACATCTCTGCTGGAGGGTGCAGCACTTCAGAAGCCTCTCTTCAGCACCTTCTGTGCCAACAGGTCTCTATTAAAAATTGAGCTAACAGTCTTCAGGAGACAGGGAAATATTCTGTATCCCTAGCTCCAGGTTGAGGTATTGAAGGGGAAGGTCACAGATGAAGTTTCACCCTGGAGATCATTTGAATTAGAAAATCCCAAAAGTGTAACTAAGCTGGAGAGAACATAGAGACCGGTTGGGACTAAAAAGTCTTCAAAATGCCATTGAAGTTTTTTCCAGGTCCTTCAATGTCAGTCCAAATCTGGCTACCCTGATGTGTAAGAAAACAACAGACCCTACTCTAAGGCTGCACCTATTTGAAGCAAAAAAAAAAAAAAGGAAAATATGGGTATATACCTTTGTTGGCTTAGGTTTTAGTTGCACTGCAGTAACCAACAGCCCCCAACTTTCAATGTCTTAGCACAGAAGCAAGGTCTTTTTCTCCCTCAGGCCACAGTTTGCAGGCCACCTGGACACTGCACTGTGTTATTTTTGCTCCAGAACTTAGGCTGAAGGAGCAGCCCCATCTGGGTCATGCCAGCCTCATGGCAGAGGCAGACAGGGAGAGGCCATGTGTTAGCTTTCAAAGCTTCTGGCAAGAGGTGGCACTGGCCCCTTTTCCTCCCATTTCATTGGCTACAGCAAGTCAGACGGTCAAGCCCCGTGTGCGCAGGGAGGGAAGTGTAATTGTTCTGCGGAGACCAGGCTGCAGGGAGGGGCACTGGATATTATAAACAGAGAGTACAATGTAGCAATGACATTTGGGCTTTCTTCAGTTTTTACCAACTTTAAAGTGGAAATTCAGTCACAATCTTACTTTATAAAGCTAAAAACTTTCAAATACTGTAATTCAGAATATGTTTCAATCTCTGAATATTGTCATCACAAACATTCCTTTTCAAGGATAACTTCTGAAAGTCGGATATGAACAGTTCAGAAATGACTAAACCCAATTTCACAAAAAGAACAGAACATTTAATAAAGCAGATTTCTCAATGCCTAGTTTGGTTTTATGCCAATCTCTCAAAAATTTGAGACTGACTGTTAGGAGAACTTTCATGCAGAAAAAAAGAGAAAAGAATCCTGTATTTCTTTCTTCAAGTTAGAGTGAATGAAATGAAAATAATATATTGGTAACATAATTCTAGTCAGCATTATGTTTCATTTAAGAAAGTCCAGATTATATGGTTAGCTACAGAATATGAAACTTTATTTTCACCAAGGGGAAAAACCCCAGTTTATTTATGTGAGTCAAGGAAAATATATGCCAAACATCAAATACACATTGCACAGTTAAGTATTCCTGAGTTGCTGCTTAGGTGAGAATCATGCGTCATCACAGTGGCCCACGTTCACCTCTTTGTTTCTATCCCATTTCCCCCCAACCCCGCCCCAGAGTCTGTTCTCCACACAGCAGCCAGTGTGGGCATTCTAAGACTTAGAGTGTATCATGTCCTTCTCAGAAGCCGCACAGAACCCTCTAAGGAGACCCAGAGCTTTTTCTGTGGTGCTTTCCACTTGCCTTTCTGCCCTCCTCCCCACTACTCACCTCCCCCCTAATTTCACTGCGGCCACATTGGCCTTCTGGCTCTTCCTCTAACCTGCCAAGCCTCTGCTGTCTCGGGGCCTTTGCACTGGCTGCTCCCTTGTCTAGGAACACTCTGATTCCAGAAACCCACATTGCTAATTCTTTTGCTTTGTCTAAGGGGCCTTCCCTGACCTTATTTAAAACAGCACCTACATTGTCCCTGCCCCTTTTTACCCTGTTTTATTTTTTTTCTTTGCATGTATCACTACCTGACATCATATGCATGGCATCTTTATCTCCTTTCACTAGATTGTCATTGCCAAGAGAGCAGGCATTTCATTTCATTCACTCTGTTACCCCTGGTGCTAAGCACAGTGAATGGCACATAGTGGATGCATAGTAAAATTTGTTGGATGAATTAAAGGAACTATTGCTATATTCCTCATTTTATCAGATCTCTGCAAGTATTTAATGTGTCAATGGCACAGAAACTAATAAAAATATATGTCCCTGCCTAGAAGATTCACTACATAAAAATGTTTTTAAGAAAACCTACCCATTAAGTATTTTTAGAAAGAGACAGAACACACAGGCCTATCATTTTCCCTCTTTCTGTTAATTTTCCTCTGCAAAGTCTCTGTGTTCACGTACCCGGAAGCATGACATGAGATCTCACGACATGAGAATTCTGAATAATGGGTTGGACGAAACGTGAAAGGGTGGTCAGATACGTTTCCACATGCACGATTAACTGTCCTTTGTAAATTGAATGTAGTGGTTATAGTTAAAACAACGACTAGGAGAGTAAAAAGAATAGCAAATAGAGGGGTGATGGGGGAAACTACAGATGAGTTATGCAAAAGCAAACCCGGGGCCAAAACAGGCCGGTGAGACGACTGCTGGTACGACAGTGTGGAAGTAGGAAACAAACCCCCGGGCCACGCCCAGACTCCTCATGACTCCGCCCACATCCTAATGTAGCCCATGCCAGCAAGCCCTGGATTGGGGCAGATTTCCCATGGCCTCAAAAAATCGTGTCCCAAGTACCCCCTCTTCGGTTTCCGTAAAGACAACTGCAGCCACGCTTCTCCCTTCACTGTCGCCCAGTGGTACACTGCCACTGCACACAGATTTGTTCCACCTGCAGATGTCTTCCACACGAGGAGCTGGCGAGTGACAGCACGAGGTGAGGGCTGTGGTCCAGCTTCCCACCCTAACTCGGAGCTGCTGCAGGATGTGGGTCACATTGTGAGTTGCATTCTGTCCACCTTGGCCCCTGTGATGATACATGATGAGTCCTTACACACGCTAATTTACAGAATAGCAGAATGGAAAGGACGAGTTGGATTTTCTTTGGAGATTTGATGAGCCCCTTACAATGATGATCAGTTATTCAGATGCTTTAATGATTGAGAGTGGAGGTGGCTGTGATTAGTAAAGTACCACCCCACATGGGAGGCCTTGCCCGGGGTGGGGAGTGGATTCTTGCAATGCTGCCGTGAGGAGAAGATCCCAGGTCCAGTGGGCCTTTGTGGCCTTCCTTGCGGCCTTCCTTGCCAAGTTAGAGCACGTGGTGCCTGCAGGGTTTATTCTCGGCTGGCAGGGCCTGGAATTGGCTGGCCAAGGCTGTATCACACCATGAAGCACATGCTTCTCCTCCAGCTGTGAGCTGATAACAGCATCTTCCTCCCGGGCCCCCCAGCTGAGATCACATAGCTTTGGGTGTCTGGGCCCTGGTGATGGACTTCAAGTCCCCCATTGCCCTCCCCTTTTTCAGAAAGCGCAGGGGCTGGGTGCTTGTCCTAAAAGTGAGAGAAAGGAAATTCATGCACGCAAAATGCATAATCTGGTGCCTAATGGACGCCATCTCACTTAGCCTTGGAACGACCTTGCCCAATGAGTATTATCACCCTCACCTTAGAGATGCAGAAGTCATCACTCAGAGAACTGTCCCCATCCACCAGCCCTCCTCCATCCTCCCTTCCACACCTACTCTATCTCAAACCCAGGCACGGGGGCACCAACACAGAAGCCCTGACTCTGTTCCGGGGCGGGGCGACCAGCAGCAGCATCATGCTATTATGGAACTCCTTCCACTGAGGGCACTCTTATTTTAAAGCCCTAAGGGTAAATTACTTTAGAATTTCTAAAGGCTCCATATATAAATCCCCAGAGCAGATTCCCAAAGTGAGAGTGCACCCCAAGTCTGCAGCCTCATTCTCGAGAAGTAGGGGAGGGTTCTAGCATCTGAAGCCATCACCACTCAGCTGGCTGAGCCCAAGCTTTTGCCGCTGTGGTCATTTATTTATTTTGTAATGTATTTCCACTTTGCCTCACACCAAAAGGACTTACATCTTTCTGCTGCCTGTTTTTGGAGGCTTTTACACTTGTGAGCTTTCTTGGGAAAGTGGTGTGCTCGGGAGTGAGTCCTGTAACCAGGGGCCACCTGTCTGGTCCAGGAAGACCCTCCCTGGACAGGAGATGGGAGGAGGCAGGACTCTGCTTTGCTTCTCTGCCTCCTTGTGCTATGAACTGGGGCAAAGCACTTCTGCCTTTCTCTGCACCTACATTTATAAAATGGTCACAATGACCTCTTTCCTTCTAATGTGAGTGCCAGTATTATTGGCTTGGTATTCATCGAGAAGAATTTCTCTGAGACTCCCATGCTGACATCCTAGCAGTGTTTCAAGAGCCAGCCCTGCCAGCCGTTTGTTCCCATGGATGAAACCCTGTAATCCCTCTGTTATTAGACACTCTCTAGTCCACAGGAAGAAGGAGGAAGGAACACTTCAGGGAAAACCAGGAATCCAGTAACTGCTCACAAAAAGGAGGTGGGAGTCTTTTGCTTCTCAGTGTTCCCTTTCCTGTCTTACAACTGGGGACTTCAGCCCCCGATGCTGTGGGAAAATAATCAAGAGCATGCATATCAGCTGCAAGGGGAGTGGGAGCTTCCCACAGGATAAACTCCTGTGGAGTGAGAAGCACTCCAGCGGCAGGTCAAGCTTGCTGGACTAACTCCCTGGCCCAGGTGGAGATAGCGGGGTGCTCAATCGCTTGCTCGCTCTTTTTCTCTCCCTCTGCCACACCTTCTTTCCAGCAAAAACCTTTGTCTGTAGAACTTTCCATCTCTGCCACTCTGCCACCATTTTTTCCTACCTCAGTTCTTGCTTCTTGCCTAGTTGCCAGAGGAACCAGCAGAAAAAAAGGAAATTTAGAGACCAAAAACACATCTCATATGCTTTAGGGGAAGAGAGGCCAGTATTTGTATACAATGGAACCTAGAGCTGGGCACTTCTGGGCATGTCAGGGCAAAGCAGCAACCCCTTTTTCTAGCAGCACAGGGGCATCCTTGGCAGGCAACCCAGGGAGGTAGAAGAGATTCCCGTCAAAAATCAGAAAACACAGGTTCTTTGAATATGGGCTTCATCTTGAGCCAACTATGTGACTCTGGGCGAGTCACTCAACCTATCCAGACCCCAGGGTTCTCGGTTGTAAACAGTGAGATAAGAATATCAATGTCATAGGATTTTTGTGCGTATTTATTCATTGACTCAGCAAATATGTCTTGAGTGCTTGCATGCTAGGCACTGTGGTAGGTATTGGGCTCATCAGGCCTTGCTTTCAATCAATATGTTTCCAGTTTGGGGCAGGAATGAACAGGAAATAGCAAAAACAATAATGTGTGATGAGTACAGTATGCTACAATAGAAGTGAGGAGAGAGAGAGGAGTCGCAGGAGTGGCATGCCGTTCCCTCCCGGGTGGTCAGGGAAGAGTGCCTGGAGGAGGCCACAGCTAATGTAAGAACTGACCTATGGACGAAGCTGGCAGGGAGATGGGTGCATAAACTGGAGAGGGCATTACTGATTGATTCAGAATGGCTGGAATTGGGGGAGAGAGGAAGAGTAGTAAAGGTAAGGGACACAGCGGTAGTGGAGTGATGGGTGCATGCCTGGAGATTTAGGCAGGTACACCATGCCGGGATGGTGATAAGAGATTCAGACAGCATTCTGGAGCAACGCGGAGCCTTTGAATACTTTTAAGTGAAGGGAAGACAAAATCAGATTTATATTACAGAAAAGCCCCTTAAGCTGCAGTGTGGAAATTGAATTAGAAAGTATTTGGCGGCTATTTCCCATTTTTCCTTCCAGACTCACTTGCTACCCTTCTGTGCCCCGGTAGGCTGATATATTTTGTAATGCATCAACAGGCTGCTCTGTTCTCTTGTTTCTGGATAGAGTCAGCCCATAGAAGGCAGGAGCAGGAGATGGGAGTGAGGAGGAAAACCAGGAGTCTGAGATGTTATAGAAACTAAGGAAAGAGAGGTTGAGGAAGTAGGAAAGTACAAGCGGTGACTGCAGATACGAATGTGGAAAAGTGCCATTAGATTCAAGAACAAAGACATGGCTGATCTTGGTGGACCTTGGCAAAGCCATTTCAACAGAGTCCCTGGAGACCAAAGGCAAGGTTCACATGAGAGTGAATTGGTATCTGAGGGGGATTGGCATATGGTGGTTTGCAGTTTTCTGTAGAGTAAGGGCTGAGGTCTGATGAGATGGGGGGACGTGAGGATAACCACAAGGAGAGGCCTTCACAGAGTGTATGCATGTCTTTCTTTTCCTGCTTTCTGGCAGGAGCAACAAGCCCCTTAGCTTCTGGGGTCTGTTTTCTAGGTGAGGAGAGCTGGGGTCACAGAAGTGAGATAAAAAACTGTAGAAGCAGAGCATCCTTGTGGCAGTCCCAGCACCTGCACCCGCCGGCCCAGCACGGCTTCCCTGTTTGATTGAACTCTGAGAGCTCAGGTTTCCCTTCTTCAGAGGATGGTTCTTCCAAGTGTATGAATGATGCTGTGGCCAGGGCAATCGAAGGCCTCTCTCCTCCCAGAGGCCTTTTCCTTTACTGAAGCCATTCCAAGAGAAATGAAAACGCGGAGTTTCAATTCCATAAATATTGATTGAGTGTTTGGTGTAGGTACTTCTCAGAACTGTACAAAAAGTGGTCTGGTGTGCAGGACCCATGTCTGTCATTTTTTCAGGTTGTAGTAAAATGTACACACCATAAAGTTTACCATCTTCACTATTTTTAAGTGTACAGTTAAGTTATATTAAGTTTATTCATGTTATTGTGTGTCCAGTCTCATACATTTTCATTTTGCAAAATGGGAGGTCAGTGCCTATTAAACAGTAAGCCCCCATTTCCCCTTCCCTTCAGCCTTTGGCAGCCACCATTCTCGTTTCTATTTCTGTGAACCCGACTCTTCTACATACCTCCTGTAAGCGGAATTTTACAGTATTTGTCCTGTTGTGACTGGCTTAACTCACTCAACATAATGTCCTCGAGGTTCATCCATGTTTCGGCATGTGTCAGAATCTCCTTTCTTTTTAAAGCTGAACAATATTCCATTGTACAGACATACCACAGTTTGCTTATCCATTCACCTAGCAATGGGCCCATGGGTTGCTTGCCTGTTTGGCTGCTGTGAATAATGCTATTATAAACATGAGGGCACAGATATCTTTTGGAGTCCCTGTTTTCAGTTAGTTGGGATATATATCCAGAAATCAAATATCCTAGGATTTTTGAACTTAAAACCATACTTAATTTTATCTTACTATAAGTTTAAACCTCAGTGATTAATGGAGTTGTTTTTTTTTTTTTTTTAGCAAGGGAGACTATTTTGTCTGTACAGAAACCCAGAATAGGTAGGGCAGGAGGGGCTGGCATACAGTTTTGGACATAAAGGTGCCCTCAGTGAGTGTGGGCCATGTTGCCAGAAGGGCATCTTCATGCAGCCAGTGCAGACCTGATGCATGCAGGGTGGCATCTCATGCTGTGGGTGTGAAGGTGAAGTGTACTGGTAGTTGAGCAAGCAGCTGAGGGATGCCGTGTAGAGGTCTGAGAAGTGCACGAGGTGCTCTGAGAAGTAGGTGGGGTTGTGGAAGGTGTTCGACACTCCCAAACTGAGTGTTGAACAGGGTCTTGGTAGTGAACCTGCCTCATATCCTGCTGTCTTTTCACCCAGGCAGCCAGCACCTACAGATCTGCATCACGCATCTGCACATCCATCTGCATGCACCCCAGCAGGACTGGAAGCACCTGCTGCCCTTTCACTGAGTATATGCTGAGAATGCAGATGTCATGCTCCAGCTTGGGGATACTGGCACCTGTGCACCAGCCCTGCCAAAGCCTGAGATCCTCCAGGTCCCTGTAGAAGTGATATCTGAAGTAGAGCACCTTGGGGCTGTGTCATTCTGTCAGGCACAGAAAGGCAAACAGGTTTCCTGGTCAGTAGATCTTGCCCTTTCCAGGTAGTGATACAGTCCCATTGTCCCGAGCCCTTCTCATCAAGTTTTCTGAAAGGCTTGTGTGGGTCAGTGAAAAAGGGAGGTTCATTCTCCTGGACGATGACCACTGCAGAGAGTTGGCATCAGCCAGGAACCACCACCATGTGTGAATTCCTTTGCCGGCAGAGCTGAAAGGACTGTTGGTGCTAAGGAAGAGGTGTTTCCACTGGCCACCTAGTGGCTCAGGAAGTAAATGTCTTGCTCTGTCCCAGATGTACTTCTCCACATCCCATTCGATTCACTGGCACATGAAGCCTTTCATGTGCATGTCTTGAATGGTGCCTGTCACATCCTTTAGAGGCCCAGGGAGTGGTCCACTTCATGGGAGATCAAGGCCATCTCTGGGAGTGAGATCTCCATGACCTGCTTGATGGAGGGACTCTGGCCTAGAAGTCTCTTATCTGGTACAGTGGGATGTGCTGGGTGTCCCCATATAGGTAGAGCCCTTCCTCAAGTGTTGGGCATAGGCTGGAGGCCCCTGGCAGCCATCCCCAGTTGCACATGATGGAAGGTGTCAATCTTTACCAGAAAGCTCTTCTGAACTGAATGTCTTGGTGGAAGCCACAGATGACAAATTTGAGGTTGTGTTCATACTTCCCAATCTGGTGGTCCTCTATCAGGACGTCACACGTGGCACCGAGGCTCTCTGGGTACAGTGTAGACTTCAGCATTGTGTGGGTTGATGTTGGTGGTGTAGGTGGACCCTGGGGTCAGGAGACTGCAGATCTCTGGGGACATGAGGACATGTACCAGTCTCTGAAGGTCCTGGTAAAGAGCACACAGGGGCAAACTGAGTTTAGGGCTCATCTGCCAGATCAGTAGGCACCAGAATCCAAGGTCCACAGCCAGAGCAGGAGGATGAAGATCCGGTGGCTCGCTGCCTGCAGTGGCTTGGCCACATCAGCCAGCATCTAGTGGCTGCCTGCAGCTCCACACCCTCCATGCTTGGTGCCCACCGCCTGAGCAGCCCTCGGCAGTCAGCCAGTCTGCCACTCTCTGACAGCAAGTCTTTAAATTACGTTTTTAACTTATGGTATATGTTATTCCTTTTCCTTATTGTATTACCTGGGATCTCTGAAACCTATAAGAGGCTATCATAAGAGAACTCTGGAATACTGGAATATTCCTTTGGAATACGTTTGTATTCATCTGGATATTTATTTCCTTATCCATCGCCCGAACTGGTGATAGCCATAGGGAACTATTGCCTTTGTGACTCTTATCTCATTAGCATAATGTCAAGCTTCATCCATGTTGTAGCATGTGTCAGAATTCCTTTCCTTTTTAAGGTTGCACGTCTCCCACTTTACCTTGTAGTGTGTTTCTCAGTTCCAAAAACCTTTCATACCCATTTTCCCCTTTCACCCTCATTTTCTGCATGTTGCATCCAGGAAGTGGCTGTTACCTCCAGGCTGTAGCTGAGGAAACAAGCCCGCAGCCTCAGGACCACCCAGAGAGCAGAGTCCTAGGACCGGAATATAGGTCTCTGGTCCCCTGTGTGTTCCCCGGCGCACGGCTCTACATGCAGAGCCCTGCATGACTGTGTAGACCACGCTCCATACTCCACACAGCAGGCTCCCACATGAGGCAAAGGGGCAGGAGACCTCTGAGAAGGAGAGAATGAGTCAGTGACACGTTAGTGACGGGACCGAAGTGGGAGAAAGGCCAGCGGTGGCAGGGGGCCTGCCAACAAGCTCACTCTGGTCGCAGTCCATGCAGTAGGGCTCCTCTTCCTGGGGCAGCTCACTTTTTTCTGGGACATAGGGATTTTGCCAGGCCAGTCCCAGCAGCTGGGTAACACAGCTCTGTAGGAGCAGCCAGCTTTAACAAGGAGAATCCTGAAAGTTAATAGTCAGTGACTGGGCACACTGCCTCACATGCTGTCAGGTGTGGGCACACTGCCTCACGTGCTGTCAGTGGTATTAGAAGGTCCCTGAATCAACTGGTTGAGCTACCATGGAAGGATTCTATTTGGTGCATTACCTTTGAAGCTGGTGTAATCACCTGTCTTAGCATTCATGTCCAGGCCGACAGTCCTGAGTAAGAATAAACTTTCTGTTTTGGAGAATGTACTCATTGTGAGTGCTAGCTGCTTTCTGGATGCTCCAGGGAATCGAACTTCCAAGCAGTGAAGCTCCTGTCTCTGAAACAGCTGAGTACACCAAACGGCCAACATTTCAGTGATCCTCTCTCAGACCAGGGCCTGGCCAATGGGGGAAGTAAGCCAGGGATCACTGCTCCCGGATTCCTACCTAGAAATGGCTTCCTGCATGCCCAGCTCAGACTTTTCATCCGCAGACTGTTCTGGAACAGGTGCTTTTTGTCCTGGTTAGGGGGTGGGTTATCCCACATAATCATATATTCTGGTTAAAGGTGAGCTATTAGATATCATTCATGGAGTACAATTTTTCAACTGAATAAAATGCTGCCAAATACTCAGAATAATACATTACAAGGAACATAATCCAATGTATCTTTTAAAATACTAAAGGCACTTTTATTTCCTTAGGAGCATTATTATGAACCCTGTGCTCCAAAGAATTAGTAAAACATGCAAATGCTAGTTAATAGGATGCTGGATAAGCAGCTTTTTAATGAATTTCTCATGTCTTGATTCTGTCATGTATTAATTTTCTTAAAAGGCACTGAGTATGTTTGAAGCTGATTATGATTCAATAAGCTAACAGAAGAAAGTGACCTTAGCACTAACTTAAACTCCACATCCAACACAGAATTGCCCTCTCTAAACTTTTTGATAATTTTGTTCCTGCCTTTTCTCAAAAATGTCTGGTATCAAGGGGCTCACAGCTCCATTCCATTTATGAGTTAACGTTTGGAAAATCCCTCTTAATTCTCACCTCTGAAGCCATAGAGAATAAAGTCCATCCTTCCATTCCCCAGCTCTCCAGATAATTAGAACATTAATATACCCCTGTCCCCAGTTTCCTTTCAGGTTCAAAGATTGGCTCTGAAAGCCTTGGGTAAGTAGATTAAACTCTCTGTGCTTCAGTTTCCTTACCTGCAAAAGGGAGATACAGTGTTCTGAGGATTAAATAAGCTATTGTATATAAGGTGCTTGAAACAGAGCTTGGAATGTGAAAACAGCCATATAAGTTATGGCCATTATCATGATCACAACTTAAAAGTGCATCTTATCTTTAAAAGGAGTCATATCAGCCCTGACTTGTGTGACTCAGTGGGTTGGGCATCATCCTGAAGAGCAAAAAGTCGCCAATTTGATTCCCGATCAGGGCACATGCCTGCGTTGCAGGGCTGGTCCCCTGTTGGGACATGTGCGACAGGCAGCTGATTGATGTTTCTCTCCCTCTCTTTCTCCCTCCTTTTCCATCTCTTTAAGTAAATAAAATCATTAAGATGAGTCACACCAAAGTTTGGCCCATATTGGAGCTGTGGACACCAACATGCCACTTCCCACAACCCTCTGATGGTCTTTGCCTGGAGAGTTCTGACTATTTATCTTTTTGTACCTCAAACTACCAGCAGCAGAGCAACTTGCAAGTGGTAGGTGCTTTTAGAATTTCTGGTTTAGGATGACATCTATCTTTCCTGCTTGAAACCGGCTTTCTTACATTCTGATTAGTTTAACTGCATACTTTCTCTCCAGACTGGGCTTGAGGACTGCCTCCTTTGAGGACAGCTTGGATCCTTCCCGGTGGCACCCAGCGCGCTGCACTGTAGCCCCTCCGAGCGAGTGCCAGAGCCCTGCGCTGCAGCCGGGGGTCAGGCAGGATCCTGGCTCCCTGGAGCCTTTCGGGCCCTCAGCACAGGGATGTGCTAATTGACTTTCCTGTATTCATTGGGTCCAGGAACATTTAGAGTAACACTCATTTTCTTCATGCTGTTGCCCACTGCCACTGGCAAGAAATTATTCCTTTATCAGAAACACTCAGCATAGAGTGGGTACTTAAAAATATTTCTGGAATGAATGCTATGCTTAACCCTAGGTGAGTATCCCTACTTGTGACAAAAAGAAAAAAAAATGTGGCAAAATGAAGAAAAATAATGTTGTTAAAGCTGAAAACTATTTCCAAATGATTATTATTACTTCTGAAATTAGCAAAATTACTTTTCCAAGGTCACTTTTTTTTTCTGTATCCCAAATGACATTTCTCTGAGGAAAAATCAGAATTAATTCTAAATACCTTTCTTTATTTTTCTATCTTATTAGAGTTTATAGATTCAATTATTTAGAAAAATAAAATTCTGTACAAACTTGTACTTTATTTTTAACAAAACGAGATTGCTCCAGTGCATAGGCCCTGAAGAGACTCCCACTGCTCCCACATGCTGCCTGCAGGCCAGTTCTGTCACTTAGGGAAGCACTGAGTTATTTCTTCCCATGGCCACACCGCCCTCCAGTTCCCCACTCCAACTGCTCCACATAAGTATTTTAACCTAGTTTTACATGCAATGGGAAAAATAAGAAAAGCATCCCAGACAAAGTCAAAAGCAATCGATTGGGAGAAAAGCTGCAGGGTGTACCTATGACAAAATGTTAGTATCAGTTAAGTTAGTAAGACAAAGACAAAAACTGCCATATAGAAATGGGCAAGAAAATAGGAACAGGAAATTCACAGAAGAAGAAATACAAGTCTTCAATACATGTTAAAAAGCTGCTCCACATTGCCATCAATCAAAGAAGTGAAAAAATAAAATGTAATGAGATATTCTTTGTTTATCATATTGACAAGATTGAAAAGAATGAAAATAACCATGAACTGGTATTCACATGGAGTTGGGGAATGGAACTCTCAAGAAGTTGCAAGGAATATAAATAAGTATAAGCCTCATGGAGCAGTTTTGCAATGTTCATGGAGATCTTTAAAATGTTGATACTGATAATGATACAATTCACTTTAGAAATGCATTCCTAAGGAATAAAACTGACAATTGTGCAATGATGTATGTAGGACAACCATTGTGGTATTGTTTATAACAACACAAAAGAAACCGGCAGCTACATAAAGCTCCATCACTGAAATATCAGATAAGTGATGGATTACCCATGAAACAGACTACTATGCAGCCACGAAAAGGAAGGAGGTGGAGGTGTGTGTTCATAATATACATTTAAGAGAAGAAGCACATTATAGAAAATTACATGGCATGATGCATGCTTATTTTATAAGAAACATAGAAAAATAGCTAACAGCAGTTAAGAACACATCTTCTGGTTTATACACATCTGTACTTCTTGATACTTTAACAAGTATATCTTAGACATATTTTATAATAGAAAAATATATCTACTTGTATTTTGAAAAACAGTACTGGGGACCTGTTGCATGTTTCTTGCATATATGCATATGTGTATATGTGTGTGTGTCATTTGGAAATTAAGTTAATGTCAGTGAGGCAGAAAACTAACACAACAGAAATTCCTTCCCAAAGACATGGAAGTGCGGGTTGGGAGGGAGTGGAGGTGACAATCACTGGCAACAAGGAGGTGAGGAACCACAGCTGGAGTCAAGTGTCAGACAGTTTATACACAAAGCACTGGTACCTACATCCTGCTGTACGCTGGGGAATGGCTGGGCGCTGGGCAGATCATCTCCAAATACTTTGCGTTTCAAAAGCTTCAGGGGAGGGGGAGCCTGGTCGCTATGAACCCGCCTAACCTTTATTCTTGTGGGAGTACCTGTCATGTGGCTGAATCTTAATGAAAACAATATCTGGGCTTTCACACAAGTAATTCAGAAAACAGTGACAGGATTTTTATTCCCTCAAACGTCCCTGACCAGTCAGTCTTCCTCACCCCCACGCCAACCATCAGATCGGCATCTTTAATTTCCTTTGGGCCGTCTCTTGGGCATCCCACAGCGATCTACAACATAACAAAAGTTTATCAAATTCTTCTCTGAACAAAGGGTCCTTCCCCATTTATCTCTTATTACATCTTCTAACCCTCCCTGTTTCGGTTGCCATTGCAGTGGCCGCTAGCCACATGTGGCTCCTAAATGCTTACAATGTGGCCAGTCTGTACTGAGCACGGTGCAAATGGAAGTATGCAGGGGATTTGGAATACTTAATACAAAAACAAAGTAGTAAAACATTAACTTTAAATTATGATATTTTGGACATATTGGGTTAAATAAAAATGTTAAAATAGTAATGCTACTTATCTAGTTCTCTTTGCTTTTTAAAATACAGCTCCTGGAAAATCTCTAATTGTCAATGTGGATATATCGCACGTCAGTTGTACGAAGGCTACTCCATATCGCAACTATGGGGTTGTCCTTTATTTTCTTGCACTTGGGTTTCATATGGAATCTGTTGAGCAGCCCTGACACCTGCTCTCTTGGCCTTTTATCTTCCTTCTTCTTCTCCTGAGTCCCTGGTCCAGACAAGCCCTCCCCTCTGTCATGGCACTGCCTGCACCCGCCTGCCCCCAGCTCCTCTCTATTCCAGGCTCTTACTTGGCTGCCAGCAATCCAACTCAATCACCTGAGTAACTGAGCTCTAACCTCATTAAAACCCCCTTGAGATGAAAAAGAAAACAAATAACAAAATAAACTTTGTGAATAACTGCACTGTAGAAGGAGAGCTTCAACATGCTAGAAACGAAATAAGCAGCCACTTAGTTTTATGGGCTGCCCTTAACCAAGCATGCCTCTGGCCCCAAATGAAATGCTCCTTGAGAGAGGAGAAGCCCTTTTCAAGCACCAGAGAAGGAAATGGAGTCTCTGACCTTCTAAACCACAAGCAGATATCCAAATTCTCTTTCCAGTTTGGTTTCGGTTCAGTCTTCAAGACAGTCTTCAAGGGCCAGGCTTCCTTAAGAGCACACACGCATTCTGCTGCCAGCCTCTGGGCTTTGGGGATCAGGAATTGACAAGACAAAAAAAATTCCAGAAAATCCCATCTCTTCCCTGCTCAATGAAAAACCAAAGGCAGGAAGGTCGGACTGAAAATGCCCATTCAATAGATCAGATATTCAGAACGACTAGGAATGACCAAAGGTGAGGATTAATCAATCCCTACCCTCTTCATCCACTTCTGCCTGTCCTGTGGGCATGGCCAGTGCTGCGAGGGTGCCGACCTGAAGCAGACGCACTGGCCTGGTGGAGACTGTAGACATCTCGGGGTCAAAGCACCTCCTCTCCAGCCACCAAAGCTTCTCTTCTTCTGCAGGACTGGCCTTCCACCTCAGTAAAGGCTGAAAGTCACTCAGCACCTGTGCAAGGACATGTGGCCTCCTAACTTACACAGATTCACCAGCTTCTGGCTAAATCTCTGACCGACGGCCGCTTCAGAAAGAAAGGCAAGTCTCTTTAACTACCAGGAGCTATTCTCTTGGGTCCACAATGGATGACTATAGAATAACAAGATTGTTTCCACAGGTTATTAACTCACACTGATCTCACTCTCATTTTCAAAATGGTGCCTCATAAACGTGTCCTTCTGGGTGGTCACACACGCCAGACTTGGGGAGTGAGGCTGACACCACCCATGACGGATCTTCCTTCCAACAATGAACACCGCATGCAGGAAGCACCAAGCAGAACTCTAGAAAAGAATGTCAATGGATTCCCTTTGCTGCATCCCCCAAATGAACTTATCTTACACTCACACACACATTGCCAGGAATGTTCCATGTTCTCACAGATGTGAAGTTAGGCAGATGTGCAGATGTGGGTCCTCTTCGGGCGGGGGGTGGGGAGTGTTCTGAGGGGGAAGGAGGCCCAATGCCTGCCTTGGTGTTGCCAGCAGGTTCATAGGAACCTTTTTTCTCAAGCCCCAGCTGGCAGAGCCAGTCCCTCTCTCTGGAGGGTGGGCTCTGTGAGTCACTGCCTCTCTGCCTGCAGCAAGAAGAAAGAAGAAAGCATCACAAGAAGCCCCAATAACTGCCCCAATTTGCTGTGAGCACGGGGTGAGGTTTGCAGCTGCTGCCATCTCAAGCAGTCTCAAGTCTGTACAACATTTGGCCCCTGACAAAAAAGAATTCATCCTCTGTGAGGAGTCCCTCATGAGATTGGTTTGAAACCCGCAGGAAGATTTGATATATTTCAGAAGACATTGGGTTTGTGCTGATGCATCTATCTGACTACAGTGCCTGGCAGATTTAGATTGTCCTAGAACATAGACCTAGAGACCATAGCTGATTAAGAGTAAAGAACTGATGCTTCTTCCTAAGCCACCTCTGTGACAGTACTGTGGCGGCATTTCACAGACATGACTTCATACATTCATGACAACAGCCTCAACACACAGTCTCATTCCCATTTGACAGATGAGGGAACTATGGCCCAGAGAAACTGTTAGTCAGAAGAAACTAAGTTATACTATCACACCAATCTCAAAACCTCAACAAATTTTCCCCAGCCTGCAGGCCTGGGTGGTTCTCCGGGGCAGTTGTTCTTCCTGTGGTAGCTCAGAGACCCAAGATGCTTTGCTAGTGTTGCACCTGTCGTCTCAGCACTAGGCTTCTAAATGTGCCCCAGCAGGGGAAGTAAGGGATGGAGAATCTCACTGGGGACTGCCACTGCCCTAGGCCAGGAAGTGGCATATGTTACTTCCAGTCAGATGGGCCGGCTTAAATGCTGGGGGCTGGGAAGTGCCACCTTTCGAGATGCCAGGAAAAAAGAAGAGAACCAGATGTTGGTGAACGCTGTAATGTTGGCCAGGGAGAGGCTAAGTCATGGTCACTGTCCCTGTTCCATCTCTTGTTTGTGCCCCATTCTGCCTGTCTCTATGCCTCTTCTCTCTCTTGTGTACTGGCTCCCTTGAATTTTGTGGTCCATATGTTGAAAACTGGGATCCCCATGGTGCTCAATGTTAATGGTGTAATTCAGCCATCAGGAGCATCTGATCTCTCTCCCTTCCAAACTTCCCAGGGAGAGCACAAGTTAGCCCAGTTTGGGATACTTGTCCTCTCATAATAAATCAACCATGGCAGGGAGAAAGGCCACTTTATAGGGATAGGCAGTTCCTGCCTCAACCTTGTGGGTAGAAAGTGGTTAAAGGAGGCTGGCCTAGCAGAGTGTCATTAGAGTTTTTAAGAGATAGAATGAGGATTCTGATTCAGATCTGTCTGAAGCCAAAGCCCTTTTAGATGTACTACTCACACAGACTCCTTAATATTTTAAAAGTCAAATAGGAGAAATAGTTCTTGCATATAAAAAGACACAGACACTGCAGAAAACTGTGTGTCTTCAGACTTACTACAGCATGCACAAATTAGTCTGATACTAAGGAATATGGTAATATGGTCATCATATTTTACTGGACTCAAAATGTGGTGCAACCATCCCAAAGCTATATATAATAAAGATTATTTCTTTTCTCCTCAAGGGTCTAACATCCAGATCAGTAGCTCTCCAATATAGTAGCCCTGGACATATAGTTATTTAGCTGTAAGTTTACTAAAACAATAGTTTCCAAGGTGAAAATTGCTGAAGACAATCTTAGGTTAGGGTATATCTGAGAGCTTTTGATATGGAAATGTGTCTTGTGAATTTCCAGGAGGATGTAATAACATACCACAGTTCCTAAGCTTATTTGACCTCAGCTCCCTTTAGTCTGGCAGGGTTTTCTCTCTGGACACAAAATTCAGCCCTAAACTACTAAGTCTGTTTTTCATGGGTGACTTCTCTTGAAGACAATTTCAAAGGAATGCTTGGTTCAGAATATTTTGGGATTTGAAAGTATCACTGTAATAAGAATGTTCCCATGTAGACCATGAGAAGCAAGTCTAATCTGAGCATATGTTCTGTTGTTGTCATCACCAAAAGTTACTTTCTAGATAATTGGTGTGTTTAATTGACAAAAAAAAGCTTATAAGTAAAGAAAACAAGGGGATGAAAAAATGGATATGAAATGTGAAGCCACAGAGAGAAAAAAACTCTCTTAATCTGAATTAGGTTTGACTTCAATCATTTAAATCAGTGATTTTCAATGGGTGCCACAAGAATTTTTAAAACATGCAATACCTGACTAGTTGGGGGAACTGACCTCTTTTCCCTTAGATTGTCAATAAGAAAATGACAACTAACATAATAATAGCTATCCAGTGTGGATGCCCTGTCTTGGACCATAAATATATAGGTCATATACAAAATTGTATTTTATTGGTCCCATCAGGTAATGATGGTTGTGTCTGATTGGTGAATTTTTGGTACCCAAAATCTTTATATACAAGTATGTATAGGCACCTGATTTTTTTAAGTCACTTTGGAGCAAAAAGGATAGGTAATTACTATTGTTATATTTATAAATCAATGAAAATTATACTTATTTTTATCAAATCAGCAAAAGTATATATTTCTGGGTGTGCTTCAGAATTTTAGTAATTAGTTTATGTGTGCCCTGAGGTGAAAAAGGTTGAAAATCACTGATTTAAATGATCATGAATAATGATATGATGGATGACTCCTATTGAAATTGAGTACAACTGTGAATAAAATGGTATAAGAAGTTTCCAGTAATCTTTGGTATTTTGGGTTATATCCAATTTTTGGATATTTGGGGGAATGAGGTAATTATTTTTCCTAGCCAAATCTAGTGTGGCAAGGATGGCACTTTCTTTCCAAACTGGCCCCCACTGCATGTGGTTTGGCCCGGTGGGTCCACAGGCAACTTGGTACTTGGCTGCCCCATGGCATGGCTCAGTACTTCCTTCCCTTCCTGTCTTTCCTGCCTGCATGGCTTTTGGTACAGTGGGAGGGCTTGTGATACCACTGCATTTCTTGTTCAAGTTGTGAATTGAGTCTGATAACCAAGCCAAATTTTGGGGCCTTAGGCTATCTGTGACACAAGACATGGGGTAGGTGAACAAAAGTTCACAGTAACTATTTTTAGTACCAGTGAAATATGTAATTCTAGAATTATTTGACTCAAAATCAGAAACACTCACATAATGAATAGTATTTGAACAAAAACAGAAGCTACCATACAAAAATACAGCTATCAGGAAATTCCAGATTTCATTCATATCAGAGGAATCCAGCTTCATGTTGCATTGGAGTCACAAAATTGCCTACACGACAACATGTATTAGGGTACACTAAGTACTTGGCAGGTTTAAACACACATTTAAAAAGATAATTAAATGAAGAGAAAGCCTTTGACAAAATTTAATAACCATTTATAGACAAAAACTCTTAGCAAAGTAAGACAAGAATTTCTTAAATCTGAAAATGGGCAAAGAGAAAAATAAAAAACCTGCATACAGCTAACATCATATTTAGTGAAAAACTACTGAGTGATTCTGTTTAAGATAAGAAACAGGAAAGAAATCTGCTTTCATCACTTTTATTCAACATGATACTAGAGGTCTTGGCCACTGTAATAAGGCAAAAAAGAGAAACAAAGGTATAAAGATTGAAAAGGGAGAAAAAAATGCCATTAAATACAAATGACAAAATTGTATTCATAGAAAATCTAAGAAATCTATGAAAACCAGTTAGAAATAACAAGTAAGTTTATCAAATTTTTAGGATGCAGGTCAATATATAAAAAATCAATGTTATTTTTATATACTAATAGCAAACAATTTTTAAAAATAAAATTAAAACTTTACTTATAACTGCATCAACACACAAAATACTTAGGAATAAACACAAAATGACAAAATAATGCTAATGGCTATTTAAGAAGATTTAAATTAAAGGAGAGATATACCATTTTCAGGAACTTTTTTCCTTACTCAAGACTCAGTGTTGTAAGATACCAGTTCTCTAGAAATAGATGCATTCCCAATGCATTAAAATCCAAGAAGACCTTTTTTTTGTAGCAATTGACAAACTGGTTCTAAAATTCCTATGTAAATGCAAATGACCTAAAATAGCCAAAACAACTTTGAAAAGAAGAACACCATCTAACTTCAAGATCTATTTTAAAGCTATAGTATTAGGATATTGGTATTATGATAGATAAAATAAATCAGTGGAATTGAGTGGAGTACAGAAATAGACGCACAATATATTTGATCAGTCAAATTTTTATAAAAGTGCCAAGTAAATTGAATAGAGGAAGGAGAGTTTTTTCAACAAAAGGTAATGATACAATTGGATAGCTTATGCAAAATAAAAAATTAACTTTGATCTATACTTTATATCATAGACAAAAATCAACTCACAAGAGATCATACACCTAAATAAAACTCCTAAAACTATTAAACTTTTAGGACAAAAATCAATGAAGTCTTTGCAAATTTAGTTTAGAAAAATATTTTTTTAGTTACAACAACCAAAACCCAACTCATGAAAGAAAAAAATGACAAATTGAACTTCATAAAAATTAAGGACTTCCACTTTTAGAAAAATACTGCTGAATGAAAGGAGAAGCCATTTAGAGAAAACATTTACAAATGACTCATCTGAGGAAAGACTTTTATCCAGGATATATAAAGAACTCTCAAAACTCAATCATAAAATAACTAACAACCTAGTAACAAATGCACAAAAGGTTTGAATAGATATTTCACCAAAAAAGATATAGAGATAGCAAACAAGTGCGTAAGAAAATGTTCCTTATTAGTCATTTAAGAAACACATAGTAAAACCACAATGAGACACCATTTCACTACAATGACTAACATTAAAATCTGACAACATCCAACGTAGGCAAGCACGTCGAGCAACTGAAACTCCTGTTGTAAAATCACTTTGAGAAACTCTTTGACAGTGTCATTTAACTTAAACACATGCCTTCTCAGTAAGGCAGCATTCCACTGCTAGCTATTAATGCAAGCAAAATGAAAGCATATGCCCATAAAAAGGCCTGTGCATGACCTGATATATGCCGGCTTTATTCACAATAGCCAAAAATTGGATATAACCAAAGTATTCCTCAACAAGAGACAGTGTAAACAAAGTGAGGTGCACTTGTCCAGGGGAATACTACTCAACAGCAGGAAAGATGAACAACAAATGATACCTGAAACAACAGAGATGACTCTCAGAAACATGCTGAGCCTAAGGAGCAAGGCAGAAAAGGGCACACACTGTATGACTCCAATTATATAACATCCTATAACAAACAAACTCATCTCTGGTGATAGAATTCAGAACAGTGGCGCCTATGGGACAGGAAAAAGCAAATTTCTGGGGTGATGCAAATATGCCGTATCTTCATTAGGTAGTGTTGTACAGGTGTATACTTTTGCCCAAACTCACAGAGTTGTACACTTAGAATCTGCACCTTTCACTATGTATAAAATGTACCCGAAAGAATAGTTGTTGACTCTAAACATTTACTTTTTAACTCTTGCTTAAATACTTCCTGCTGTATTTTTGTTGTAGCTGTTGATGGTTTGGGCTTGAAAAAGAACTCTTAAGAACAAGCACTAGGTTGTATGTAGAATTGTGCATCCTGTTTTGCAGAAGAGTTACTTGGGTAAATCAATCTTGTAATTATGGACATATGTCATTACGCATGGGGGAGCAAAGTGACTTGTAAGTACAGTGCCATCAAAGCAAATGACAGAGCCAGTCAGAGTTAAGGCTTTGGGACCAGGCAGATTCACCTCTGAACCCTGGCCCCAGAATTCCCTAACCATTTGACTTTGGGTAAATTACTGAGCTTCTTGTCCCCTTAGTTCTCACCTGTAGGCAAGAGGCATAATGTCTACCTCCCAGCCATTAGGAGAGCAGACAAGCAAATGCATACTGACTGTGGGCACAGTGTCTGTTAAAAATATTAGAAATAAAATGGGGACTGCTTTTAGTATTGATACATAGTGCTGTAAAGAATTAGAGAATTTTATTCAGAAATTCGTCCAAAAGTTCCCAGAAAGATTTTCTCAGATGTTTTTCCCACTAGAAGAATAAGTCAGTTTGTGGTGAAGGAAAAGAATGTGGTCTCCTGGATTCACATCTCTCCCTTTCACAAGATTCTTTTCACCTCCTGCTCCCGTCTTTGTCTTTCAGTTTCACCTCTGACTTTACCTCCCCACGAGGGGAGGGGTTCTCAGACTCAGATTTCACACAACTGAGATGCAACACTTTATTCATTTTACATATCGTTGAGATCTGGGTTACTTCAAGATAGCTTAAGACCTTAAATGGAAAAGCATGGAACCTTAGCATCCATTCACAGCGCAAGTGAACTATGCCCGTCTCATGTGGTTTTGGGTGTCAGAGACTCTGCCAATCTGATGATACTCAAGATGCACAAACACAACCAATCAAATAGGTTCCTACAAAGGAGATAAGCTTTGAGAATGGCCCAAGTTGTATCCTGAGCTACACAGTGTCCTCTTCTAACCTTGGTCCCCAATACAAGAGTTGGACAGCATCTTGTTTAATTATCACCTTTCACAGCTAAGGGATGACATTGCAAAAGCTGCTCACCTTTTCACGTCTTAGATCTGGGAATGGAGCTCAAGTTGCCCAGAACTCACAATTCTCCCACATTGCCAAGACCAGAGTCCAGCTGCCAGAGATTTTTTTTTTTACTTTGGTTCCAGTTCAGGCCCAATAGGGGCATTCCTGGTATAGCGAATGTGCCTCTTACCTTTCAGGCTTCTTTGACAGTCTGGAGCTCGGTGCTCTCCCTTCCCTGAATGACCACAGCACGTGCTCTCTATTCCTCTCATTAACACATGGCCAGACCCGGGGAGTGCTTAAGTGGTCCGAAGTCAAGCAGACTTAAATTCAAGTCCTGCCTTACTTACCACAGGACTTAGGGTCAGTTCCAATTTCTCAATCTCTGTTTCTATAAAGTTGGTCTAATAACAAACAGCACTTACCTGTTTCCCTAAGGATTAAATGAGATAACATATGTAAAATGCTTACCAAAGGGCCTGAGACTTAATTCACTTCAGCAATTATTCTTATTGTGATTGCTGATTACAATAATTTTTTTTGTATTGTTCTCCAATTGTTGTCTCTAAGTAAAAACTTGAGCTCAAATTAGACTGCAGTTTTTGTGAGAGTAAAGATAGTTTGCATATTCTTTTTATGTATCCCACCATCCCTAGGGAGGTGCTGGGGGTTGGGCACAATATCAGTAACTGCCGAATATGTGATTATAGTTGAGTTGATAGGCTTCTTGACATGATATGAATTGCTATGCCCCTCAGTATATAATTTACATAATGAACAGGTGATCTGATCTAATTATTCTTACATTGTAATGCTCTTTCCCCCAATTTTACTTTGGAGACACATTTTCTTTATCTGTAGATAAAATACTTGTATGTATGACTGGTTCATGTTACACATATTTTCTTTAAAAAATGTGTTTCTTTTTGGTAAGCCCAGGTTAAACCCTGTTGGGATATGAGGTGCTCTGCTCCTTTCTGAAAGAGGACAAGGGATCAAGGCATTATTTAGCAGGTTACAAAGATTTTTTTTACCCTCCTACTCATTCGGTTACAGTGTATTTGTTACAGTAAAAAAAGATGGCTATCTCCCCTGGAGGGAACACAGAGAATAGGGTGACACGAAGATAGCAGGCTAGCTGGACCACTGCAAGAAGTGTCCTTAGGTGACCCAGGCTTTTTCCTGAGAAAACAAAAATGTCCTCACTGCTGAAAACAGTGGAAGGTGACATGTCATATTAGGTTATGAAATGACTTCAGCAGGTGCCTCAAGAGAGTCCCCTGACCTTGGTGATGGCGTGTCCTCTCCAGAGCTTCCTGTGAACCTTCCTGTTCAGGGACAAAGAGAAAGGCTCCTTTCAGCAAAGGTCAAGGTGGACCAGTGTTCTCGGCCTCGGCTTCCTGCTCCACACCTGTCAGGACTAGAACAAAGCCAATGACCCCATAGCCTTTAAAACTAACTAGTGTGGCTTATTTCTCTGGGGAGAGATGCTTGCAACTGTTTTTACATGCTTTTCACATCCTTTTGAAAGAGGATGGCATGAGGAAGAGGGGACCAGGAGCCTCATTTCGACTTTAAGAGTTCCTTCCTTCTTTGTGGTCCCTCCACACCAAGTCCCCGGGAGATGCAAGAGACCAGGACTGAGAATCCCAAGCTACACACAAAATACTGAACAATCTCCAGAATCCATTTTCTTCTGTTCAAATGGCTCTTGTTATTGTCATTCTCCAGGATTTAAATTGTTACTTTTCTTTAGGGTGGCTTGTGATAGGTATGAAGTTAAATCAAAATTTGAGATGTAAAAAAAAAGAATTTAAATTTTAAAATTTGTTTTGCACTTGGTAGCAATTTAATTTTCATTTTGAGCCCCCATTCAGCCAAAACTTAACACACAGACAAGTCCTGTTTCTTCAAGGCTACATCCACTCTCCAGGAGGCACATGGCCCTGACATGTAGAGGGTGGAGGAGCCAAAGGGTCATCCTAGCCTGGGTGTTCTCACGTCTGGCCTCTGGGATACCCCTCTTCCTCATTTGGGTCTCTGCTGTAACCTCCCTCCCACCCTCCCTCCTTCCCTCCCTCCCTCTTCCTATCTCCTGCATCACTCTTGGGAGCACAGAAAACATATCACTGGTCCCAATCCACACTGAGGGAGGGCTCTGAGAGCTGCCTCAAACCCACCCACCTAAACGTACTTCACAGACATTTCTTCCACTCCTCACCTTCCCAGACATGGCAGAATCAGATGGAGGGAAAGGTGGACTACTGGTTTGGCTTGCCCTAGGCCGAGGGGCACAATGCTCTCTGCAGCTCAAGGGTTTCTGTATCTCTTGCTCCTCACTCTCCTAGTTGGGAGGGCAGAACTTAGGACCCAGGAGCATCTCAGCATTCTTTCCCTCCCTTCCAACTTTCCCTTCCTCTCTCCTCTAGCCCACAGAATCTTTATCTAGTCCTAGGGTGGGAAAACCTTGCTTTTATACATTTTAATGCCCCAAGTCTCCCATATTGTATTGAATTTTTTCCCTCTTCTGTGGTCTGGTGAAGTACTGTCCTTAGACCTGAATAAATGGAACCCCTGACCCAGGAGTCCTCAGGGGACCCTGTGCCTTGAAATGTCTTCTTCAAACCTTTCTGAATTTTCCCTGAAAGATATGTGGGACCCATCCCCATTGTCTCCTTTGAAGCACTGTTGACCCTTTATTCTACGTGGGAGTCCCAGGCCTTGTACCTATAAGATCATTCAAAGCTCTTGATGCTGGGCTCAGGTTCTAGAATGGTAGCTTAGTGAGAAAATCACTTGCACTGGATGAAGCTGTATTCCTTTGTTAGGATTATATGAGATTGGACTATGGACATGCTGATTTTGAGTGGATCAATGTGTTTATATGAAGAGTTCCCCACCCCCAGCAAAAAAAATTTGCTGGCACTTCACATACCCTAGGAGTGACTTTGTTTTTGCATTTCTTCCTTTCACTCAGGCAATAAGCATAAAATATCAGGCTAATTCTAGGATAAAAGAAAGAGACACAGGGGTAGAAGAAAACACAGGGGAAGCACATCAGTAAACCTACTCGAATATGATGTTGCCATTCTCATGAAAAGTAGCATAGCATGTAGTCCGTCCAGAGAGTCAGAAGATGAGTTCTATTTTTAGTTCTAGGCCTGACTCTATCACTAACTAGCTATGTAATCTTCACTCCTTTGGGCCTGTTTTTTTTTTTTTAACTAGATGATGGATGGATAGGTGCATGGGTAGATGGATGGGTGGATGGATGGATGGATGGATGGATGAATGGATGAATGGGTGGGTGGGTTGATGAATGGCTGGATGGATGGGTAGGTGAGGCAGTTTTCCAGACACTCGGGAGAGGGAGGAAGGAGAGCTATTGGCTCCCAGGTGTTCTAGTCCTATTTATTGGATGAGTGCTGCGAATTTACCATTTCCATGGCCATATTCCCTGCCCCCACCTCTTTGCCTGCTGCTTTGTTTCAAGAGCAGCTTAGTGATGATGTAGGTGAAAAGATCATTCACTCTATGGGTTAGAAATCCATAATTTTTCTTCTACAACATTTGTTATACCCTGGGTGATCTTTAGGAAATTCAGGAACTTTTAAAGTGTAAACTTCCTTACCAGCAAAATGGAGTTGGTGATACCTGTCTTGGCTGTCTTACATGGTTTTGTGGGCATCAAATATAATAACGGCCTTGGACACTGCAGCCAGGAACTGCATATAAGGTCGTGTTTTGTGAGGTATTCTTATTCCCCTTTACAGCTGCCTGTGGGCTCATTTAGGACTTACAAAAAGCATTGTTCCAAGGGATTTCATAGCTCCTGAAAGAAACAGAGTAAAAGAGATCACATGGTAAGGCTGTGTTACCTGTTTTGCTCACCACATGTCAGGGAAAAGGACTTTTTTTTCGTTCTCTTATTTTTGTTGTTAAAGCACTGAAGTCAGGAGGTGTGTGGTTATTGCAGGGAGAGTAAAAAACAGGGGTTTGTCTTTTTGTTCTTTAATTTAATTTTTCGAAGGGTTTATCTTTTTCAATGTGGGTAGGTTTCCACCTGAACTAAATGAGTCTGTGGAACATTTCCAGCAATATGCCGAGCCAACATTTAAGCATTTGTGGACAAATCACGTTATCCATGGAGATGTGAGAGTGCCAAGAGGTGAAGGATGAAGTTGTCCTCCTGTTAAATATCCATAATGCGTGTGTAGGAGAAATGCCACACCGTATCCCTCTACCCCGAGCCAGTCACTCTTGGTCACTTCTTAAATAATTCTTATTTTATAATATCATAAAATCTTAGGCTGTGAAGAAAGCTTTCAGTGATCTAATCTGGCTTTCCCCTTAGTTCGGTGGATTTCAAAACGTGTCCTTGGACCAGCAGTGTCAGAGTGTTGTCTGGAAACGTGTTAGAAATTCAAGTCCTGGATCCTGCCTCAGACTTACTGAATTCCAGACTCAGGGGATGGGACCCAGCAATCTGTAAGCAAGCCCTGCAGGTGGTTCTTACAGACCTGACATTGGAGAGCCAGGCTGTAATCCATTACTTCCCTAAATAGCATACCTGAAGGGTATTATTTGTGGCTTCTACTTAAATATTTCTTGTGACAGGGAGCTCAGTACTTCAGGAAGCATCTGGGTAGAAGTCCCAACAACTAGATATTTTCTCATTATAATGAGATGAATCTGATTTCTTGTCACCACCACCCCCACTCCCACTGGCCTTGGCTCTATCCTCTGAATACAATTTAGACTTATAGCTGACGAGAGATCACTGGCAACTGGGCTAATTATTCACATAGTAGGAGTTGGGTAATAGTGAATAATACAAGGGTAAACTGGGAGGGCGGCCAGTGCGTCACATTTTCCTTTCAACCAAATAAAACAGCAAGATTAAGGGCTGTCCCTGGCATGTGAGATTATGATAAATATCAGTATTAATAACAATAGTGACAGTAATAATTACCCACAGCTAGATTTGGATGCAGGTCAAGAAACCATCCAAATCAAATTACATGTAAGAAAAATATGTGTGTTTAGTGCTGGGAACATTTTCAAAGAAGAAGAAAAATTGGCGCTGTGAAATGCATTTCACCTTCTAGTGGGGATAAGTGCCCTTTCCATTACAAGGAAATTGTGAGGAAAAGGGATCCCCCGGAAGGGTGGAGGTACTTTATGGCGAGGCCCCAGCCCAGGCTGGTGGGCAGAATGAGCCTTTTCCCGTTCACCCCTCCACCAGGGATGCCCCACGTGGAATACACTGGTTGGGCCAGATCTTGTTACAGATGATCTTTTCTGGTTGCTATTGGCGAAAGAAGAGACAGAGAACGTGTAATACGCGGGATCCTCCACCAGGGGCGCGGGCTGGTGGCAGCACCTTGCCTGGAGGGAGAGGCCACTCCGACTCAGCCTGGCCTTCCTTTCCCTCAGCCGTGGTCCCTTCTCACTCCAATCTCTCTCGAGCGTCTGAGGACTGAAAGCGCTGCCACCTCTCAGCATTGCCAGAGCACTCTCACAAATGACTCTTCCTCCCCCCATTTTGAGCCTGGAGAGTGTTTACTTCCTGTCAAACCCCAGGGACCTGCTGATTTTTCCCATTACTGCAAATTGCTGCTCTTGGGTGCTTTGCATTTGTTATTAAGATGCAATCAGGGTTTCAAAACTGATTAACCGCCACACCCCTCAGCCCCCAACCCTCACACCTGACTGGGAGGCAGCAGCAGTGCAAAGCAGAATTCTCTGGCTGCTCTCTCTGGGGCTCTTCATTTTGTCAAAGGTGAGTGGGTACTATGGGCAGCTGGTGGGGGCTGGGGTAGCACCAGGAAGGAGCAAAGAGGCCCTGGCTTCTTCTGCGTGCATCCTGGGCATGCTGAGAGCAACTTGGTGTCTCAAGTTCTCGGGAATTGTGGTGGGTGTCGGGCCCTGTGACAGGCCGCTGGAATGAATGATGCCGGCCGGTGGCTGCGACAGCCTGCCCAAAGAGGCAGACGCCGGACTCAGCGGGCCCTCTGGACTAACAGGCGCAGAGCTTCTCTGAAGGCAGAGTGGCAGGATGATGAGCACGCTGGTGACAGCCTGCCCAGCATCATGTGTCAGTAGGAGCTCTCAAAACAACTCCAAGCACTGCCACTGAGACAACCCCCAAGTCCCCTCCCCATTTGAGGATTCCTTCTCCTCTCCCCACCCCCTTGTCAAAGCTGCTCAGCCCCTTCCTCCGTTCTCTCCGAGCTCACAGCCAACAAATAGCATACAAATGCATGGCCACACGCTTCCAGTGCCTTCTGAGTATACAACTGGCTTTCTTAAGGACATCTGTGACCCTTTCTTCACTCTCCCTTTCAGTTTTTATGTTTAAGTGTCTCCATTTTCATTAAACAAGTGTCTGGGCCCTTGCCCTCCCTGAAGCTTCATTGTGGAATGAGACAAAGAAAAGCCCGGGAAGATCACGGCTGCAGAAATGTTACTGAATCACCGAGAAGAAAAAGGGTGAGCACGTTGTTGGAGAAGCCCAGCCCGGCAGTGGCCCACATTCAAGCAAAGCTTCAAAACTGGATCTGGCTGAGCCGAGCTACTGTTCGCCGGGAGCTGCTCACACAAGCCGGATCTATGTAAGGGACCTTGCAGCCCATGGGACGCAGGACCTGTGTCACCTGATTTTCATTAGATCTACTGAACGTATTTTTGAAAGAAAACTTGAAAATAGGCAGGCAATCCTGGGTTCAAACCCTACCTGTACTATTTCCTGTCTCAGTTATCTGCACCTGTTCATCTCACTTTAAAACAGAGATAAAATCTATTTCATTGGATTGTTTTGAGGCAAACACAAAGGAATATATACAAAGTACGTGCGATTTACTCTTTTTATTTCCTTTTGTTTGGGGCAGGGGGATAGTTAAGACTGTTTTTTTTCTTTAAATCAAATTATTTTTGGCACTCTCTAAAGACCAAGATGAAACATTCCTGAAGACCAGAAAGGATTATGGCCTCCTAATCTTCACATGGAGAAAAAAGCTCAGTTATTTAACTCCAGAGTTGCATTATCTTATCTTCCGTGCAAATTATATTACTTTTTCCTGGCATGCTACTCAGCCCAAAGCTGAGAAAAGCAAAGCCCTGACCTAGGACTCTCTCTGGCTGTTCAGGGAGCCTTCTTGGAAACAACTGTAAAAGTGGGTTGTAAGGTCAATGAAAGAGTGTAATGGTCACTGGCCTTGGCATAAGGAACCAGCTCCAAATGTATTTAAGAAGAAAGACAGAGGATGGGAATTGAGTGAGGCTGAGAGAAACTTTGTGGAAGAACTTTTCAGGCGTGTACATGGTAAACAGGCGACACATGTGCCAGCAGGCTTTGTTCCTGGGGGGGGGGCTAGAGCCCCTGGATCTTTTTCAAGTGTGGAGTGTGGGGTGTAGGAAAAAGGCCTAATGATCATGGAATTGAAGTCCCAAGTTATAATTAACCCTATGAAGAGAGGAGAAAGAGAATGAAATGGAAGCAAAATTGGAAAAGATAATAGCCAAGAATTTCCCTAAGCTGAAAAAAAGATATAAAGGCACAGATTCTAGAAGTTTAGTAAACCCCATAGGATAAATACAAAGCAAATGAATCTAGGTATATCATGGCCAGATATCTTACTGCTGAGAAAATCTTAAAAGCAGACAATTAAAAAAAAGACATTACTTACATGACTTTCAAAGGAGTAAATTAAGACTACAGTTCACCCGAACAACAGGCCCCCAAATCTGACCTATTAACACATAAAGAAGCTTCACCCAACAAGTGCAGAATGTGCATTCTTTACTAGTGCACAGGAAACACTTCCCAAAATTGATTATATGCTGGGCCATAAAGCAGGTTTCAGCAAATTTTAAAGCATTGAAATCATAGTCTTTGACAAGAGTGGAATTAAGTTAGAAATCAATAGCAGAAATGAATCAGATGATGGTAAAATATGGCCTATTAACTTGTATGTTTACAGGAAGCATATAACCTTAAAAGCATATTTTAGAAAAGAAAAAAAAGGCTGAAAAAGAATGATTTAAGTATTTATATGAAGAAGTTAGGAGAGTAAAACACAAGTAGACCCTAATACAATAGAGATAAGGATTTAATGAAAAGTTGTTTTTTGAAGAATAAGAAAGTTAATAAATCCCTAGGAAGATGAAAGACTTCATATTTGTGTGTGCATGAGTGAGTGTGTATGTGAGAATACAGATTTACAAATTACCAACATCAGTAATGAAAAAATGGATATTATTAAAGTTTCATCTTATATTAAAAAGGATATGAACAACTTTATGCCAATGCATTTGATAATTTATAAAATTTTTCTTATCAAAATGAATACAGAGAGACATAGGAATTCCAAATAGTCCAATAACTATTAAAATTGGATCCATTATTAAAAATCTTTCCCTCAAGACAACTCCAGGCCCAGATGACTTCACCAATGAATTTTTCCAAACTTTAATAAATCAAACTGATTATACACAATTCTTTCAGAGAATAAAAAAAAATCAAAAGACATTTTAAAAGACTTGTTTTATGAAGTCAGATATAGTTTAAAATAATGCAAGGAAATCACAAGGCAGATAAACTATTCATGAATCTCTTTCAGGAATATAGATATAAAATTTTTTATCAAAATGTTCACCAGTCAAATCAAGTGATGTATAAAAGGAACAAATCACAACCAATTTGGGTTAATTCCAGACATGTAGAAATAATTTAATAACTGAAGGCTAGAAAAATTAATGTATCACATTAATAAAATAAAGAAGAAATAGAAATTGAATATAGAATAATATAGAATATATAGAATAATCCAAATAGAATACAGAAGTCGTGGCCATTTAAACAGATGCAGAAAAAGTGTTTGATAAAATTTAATGTGCATTCCTGATAAGATCCAAACTTAACCAAATAAAAATTGAAGGCATTTTCTTAACTCGATAAAGGACATCTGCAAAAAAATCTACTGCAAACATCATGATTATAATGATAAGGTGCTGAAAATCATCCCTTGAGATTACAAATGAGAAAAGATACCTGAATTTCATACAGTGTTGTACTAGAATTTGAAACAAGAAAAAAGAAGTAAAAGCCATGAGAGTTCAAAAAGAAGTGATAATACTATTGGTATTTGTAGATGATATGATTGTACATTTAGAAAAAGACTAAAGAATTTATAGGAAATCTATTAGAATCATTAATTCAGCAATGCCACTGAGTACAGTGCTAGTGTACAGTAATCAATTGTGTTCCTATATATTAGCAACAATTACAAAGGAAATAAAATCCATACCACTTACAATAACATCCCAAAACATCAGACATCTAGAATTAATATAATGAAAACTGTGCAAGAAAACAGTATGAGAAAAATTAAAGGTCTCAATAAAGAAGGAATAAACTGTATTCATGGATCAGAAGTTTCAATATTATAAAGAAGCCAAGTGATCTAAATTTTCAGGATATTTAGGATACTTAGGATGTTTTGTTTGTTTTCTTCTTGGGGAAAATGATAGATTTTAAATTCATACAAAAATGCAAAGGATAATAGCCAAGTACTTATTGAAAACAACACTAAAATTAGAGGGTTTATAATATTAAGAGATAATATTCCTAGAGCAATTAAGAGAGCATTGTATTCACCTAAAGTAGAAATATTAAGCAAGGTAGCAGAAAAAGTATTAAAAACAAACATTCATATAAAGTTACTTGAATTATGACAAAGTTAGCACACCAGTGCATTGAATAAAAGATGTTTCTGGCCCTGTCCAGCATGACTCGGTTGGTTTGATTCCTGGTCAGGGCACATACCTGGGCTGTCGGTTCGAGCCCTGGTCAGGGTTCAGGCAAGAAGGGAACTAGTTGATGTTTCTCTCTCACATTGATCTCTCTCTCTCTCTCTCTCTCTCTCTCTCTCTCTCTCTCTCTCTCTACCAGCCCCTCTCTCAGAAAGCAATGAAAAAATATTCTTGGGTGAGGATTAAAAAAAAAGATTTTTTGTCACAATAGTCTGAGTCAATTAGATATCTATGTGGGGGAAAAAAGAATATTGATTTCCATGTTACACAATATTTAAAAAATTAGTTCCATGATCTAAATGTGAAAGATAAAATAATTCAACTTTAGATGAAAAAAATAGGGGTATGTACTATGACCTGAAGGTAAGCAATTATTTCTCAAATAGGACAAAAAATAATAAGCATAAAATAAAGAACTGATACATTTAACTACATAAAAAACACTAAGAGACTGAAAATCAGCCCACAAAATGGGAAAAGATATTGGCAATGTATTTATCTGATAAAAATCTTCTATCCAGTGTAGATAAAGAAATTTTATTAATTGATATGGAAAAGATAGAGAGTCCAACAGAGATAAGTGGGCAAAAGTCCTGAACAGGGACTTCAAAAAGAACATACCCAAATGACTAACATACACATGTAAAAGTCTTAAATCTCATCTTTAGGGAAACGCACATTTAAACCATAATGTGACCTTACTACATACCTACCATAATGGCTAAAATTAAAAAGACTGACAATAGTAAGTGTTGAAGAGGTTGTGGTACAATCAAAATTCTCATTTCCTATATTGTAGTGTCATACAGCATTAAGTGGTGCAACACCTTGAAAACCATGTCAGTACCTACTGAAAGCTACATGTCAATACCTATGAAAAGCTGAACCTATACATACTACATGACCCAGCGATTCCACTACCAGTGTTTGCCAAGCAGCTCTCTCTCAAGTTTAGTCTTCCAGTTCTGCTCCCTTGTACGTGGACATCCAGTGCTTCTGAGGGCACAGGAGATCAGTGCCTCATTGTGGCCATTCTCTGTTCAGGGCACCGTGTCCTGGAACTTGGAAAGCTGCAAGCCCTCCGGCTGACCAAACAGTGCTGCATTCCTTACCATCCTAACCGGGCCTGAGCCAAGGTGAGTTTCTTACAGACTTGGGGAGCGGGGGGCTGCCCCCTGGTATGTGCTGTACTTTTTAACTGAGGCTCCAAAGAGGTTCTGCTTGTGTCCCAGTCTCACAAAACCCCTTGGCTTTTAAAATACTCCTTCCTCTGGCCCTGCCTCCAAGACCAAGGCCACAGACCCCATTCTGTCTTTCCCATCTGTCTTTCCCCCTAGGTATGGGTCTTCATCTTCCTTTAAGTGCAAACAGATGCCTGCAGGCTACTGGTGACCCTGGTTGTCAGACACTCAGGTTCTAGGTCTGCTTTAGGCCCACTGGGACCCCTGCTACATGGTGCGCCTGTTGGGAATGCTCTGGGATGCCAATAACCGAAATCCCACCCAACAGCACATTAAATCCATAGGCATGTGGTTTTCCTTTAAGAAATCTAGAGGTAGGTGGAGGCTATTGTTGGTTCAGCTGCTCAGCTGAGTCTTCACAGAGCCAGGTGCTTTTATTTCTGTTCACTCTGAAATCCTTACTTGTTAGGTTTTTGTCCGTGTCCTTGAATCACAAAGGCTACTGAAGCTCAACATGTCACAACCACGTTCAAGGCAGAAACAAGGGGAAGAGATAGTATAGCTCACTCTTTTTTCTTATCTGGATGTTTTTAGCAGGAGAGAAAGTCTTCTATACCACAACCCTCATCCTCAGCAAACCTTCTTCTTCCTCCTTGGCCAAAACCGAGTCACACTGGCACCCCTAGACACAAAGGACCCTGGAAAGTGAATGTTTGGTAATTCAGAGTAGCTTTTGCATAGCCAACCAACAGTGCCAACAGGTAGGCATACAGAATGACAAAAATAAATGATGTTTAACTCACCTACACACTCTGAATACCCAAGAGTTGGATTTACCTGTTCACCTTGTCTTTCTTTGGCAACAGATATATACTTAACTAATCTTCCCCATGCAGCCTTTGAAATTACTTGCTTGATTTTTCTGTGTTTGCAATCAAAATGAGGTTTTCCTTTGGTAAATATAATGATTTCCTAATAAAAGTGCCAAATTATTTCATTGAGTGGTGACTTCAGTCTCTCCTCCCTGCTACTTGTTTGAACATCAGAGTTAATTCCCCCAATGTCATTCTAGACAGTTTGATGGACGAAAGGAAGGAGAAGCCTCTGCTCAATCAAGTATCTAATTAATGCAGGTGCAGTATGCAAATTGCTGACTTTCTAAAAATTCAAATAAGATCAAACATGCTTACAGCTGCTTGTACAGTGTCTATTCCCTTTTTCTACATCGCTTAACATTTTCCCAAACACTACCTCTTATGTGTTGTAGAATGCTCTCTCTTCAAGACTGTTTCTTTTTTCCTTCTTTGCCCACATTGCTTTCCTCTGCCTTCAGTGCTCCTCTGCCACTCTTTGCTGACTGTCTTATGTGGGCGAGGCACACACCCAGCACAGAAAATGACAGGTTGCTGAATGTTTACGCTAATATTTAATCTAATCACAATATGTCCTGATCTTGTCATGGCACCTCCTTGTAAATAAGAGACATTTATATACGTGGTGTTTTTACAACCTAGTTGTTTCAGCATTGCTGGGTATGTCCAATTCTCTTTCATGATGCCTTTTGAACAAATATTGTGTGCCAGGAATTCTGGATTATTCTTCCCAATGTAATCTAAGGAGTTAAACTGACAAGTTGCTTCTGTTTTTTGTATCTACCTATATTTCCTGTGTACAGATATGCAGAGAGAATTGAAAATTGTTGCTATTTAATGATTCCTTCAGCCAAAACATTCTGTGACCCTGCATGCAGCTCTCAGTATGTCCAAGGTGTAACGTAGCAAAAAGCTAAAGGCTTATGGGAAAACCAAGAGAGAAGAGATTGCTTGGAAAATGCAGGATGTGCTAATTAAGAGAAGAAAGGCAAAGGAAGAACCTGCACATGGGGTTTTAGGACACAGAGAGGAAAGAAAATGTGACTTTTAAGGTCAGACTCTGAGAGATGGTTAGCCCAACAGGTGAGTCGGGTGGCCATTGAATTTGAGGTCCAAAACCAAGGTTTTTGGCTGCAGCCTAACACCATTTTCTGCACTGAAGTCACCAAACCTGAGCTCAAGTCTGGAAGGCAGAGAGCAAAGGAAACAGCCATAAGGGACCCCGTTACAGATGTTGCAAGGCTGGTGTGGAGGGACCCTGCTAGTACTTGCAGTTTCTTCAAAATTTTCGTTTTCACAGATCCAGTTTAATTGGAACCTTAAATTTTTTGGTTTTGCAAATGTATTTTTTGTTTGCATTTAAAAATGGCTTTGTTGACATATAATTCACATACCACATAATTCATTCATATAAAGTTTAGAATGCAGTGGTTTTTGACATGTTACATTATTTCTCCATTTAAATTGTGGTAAAATATATCTAACATATAATTTGCCACTGTACTATTCTTTAAATTCTCATCTGAGGAATTTTTCATTGCTTTGAGAGAGGCAATTGGGGGGGGTGGAGAGAGAGAGAATTGATTTGTTGCCTCTCACTCTCATAGGCTTCCTGACTGGGGATCAAACCCGCAACCTAAATATGTTCCCTGACTAGGAATCAAACCCACAACCTTTCGGTGCACAGGACAACACCCCAACTAACCGAGCCACCTAGCCAGGGCCATTTTTAAGTGTATAATTCAATGGCATGGGTTATATTCACAATGCTATGGAACTGTCACCACAACCTATTTCTAAAAGTTTATCACCAATAGTATGTTTTCATCACTTTAAAAAAATGCCTTCTTCGTGTGGGCAAACTGAGAAGAGATGATCCTTCCTCTGGGCTGTCAAAACCCAGGCCTGAGTATATTTGGTGGTGAATAGAGTGTGGCGGGAACTGAGCCCCTACTGACCCCTCAGCCCAGCACCACATGCACCACACACGCCTACAACATTTACAGCAGCTCTATGGATACTGCCACCTCAGCATGAGTGCCCAGACAAGAGCCAGGGCTTGTCCTCTGAGGGGAGAGGCAGCTGAGGGGAGGAGAAGAAGCACAGGCATCTGCTTGCTTGCTCATTGCTATGCACTGATCCTGAGGCAGGCCTCGGGCTGTGTGCATGCCTGTGCCTCATGAACAGGACTGCTTCCTGCTTTAACTTCCCACCCAGAGGACTGAGTGACTCAGCCTGCCTCCAAGAGTCCCTGATTCTCCTAACGCTAGTGGGGACTTGGGGATCTGTGTAGCTGTACAGAGTGGATGAGACTAAAGAAAGTGGTGCTCGTGGAGACAAAAAGAGGATGAGGAAGGCCAGGCTCTCAGGTGACAAATCTGTTCCTACTTCCTCAAATCAGTTTCTTGGGCAACCATAACAAGTTACCCAGGGCCCTGCTTGTCTGAAGGCTCTAAGGGAAAATCCTTCCTCACCTTTGCTAGCTTCTGGTGGTTCCCATGTTCCTTGTCATTTGATCTGGGGGCCATTTTGTTTGTTGACACTTGGGATAATCCAGAATGATCTCCTCCTGAGATCCTTAATTTAACTAAATCTGCAAAGACCCCTTTTCCAAATAAGGTCACAATTACAGCTTCTGGGGATTAGGAAAGAGACACATGTCCCCCCTGGGGGGTTACCATTCAGCCCACTACCCCCCCTCTGCCCTTGGCTGACAGCAGTGGAGAAGAAGCTCTTTGATCCACCACGGCGGAGGCTCAGTGCCATGTCACCTCTGTATATTGTAACAGTGGTGGCAGAACCACGGCCCAAAGCTGGTGTCAAACAGGCCATTCTTGAGTGATGCAACAATTTCCATTTCAGGTCTACATCACATGACACAACCTAATGATAGGTAACGGACTTCTTATTGGGTGTGTGCCCACACACCAGGACACCTGATGTTCTGGTTAGCCATGGACTAATGGTGTTGTGTAAACTGACTCATCTCCTCAGGTGGGAGCTAGGGATGGCCTGAACTTGAGCAGAGTTCATGGCTCCTTGAGCTACTTCTCTCTAATCACTAACAGGCGAGACACCAGTGGGGGAAATGCTCTTTTTAAACAGATGTTCCTTTTCCTCAGAGCTGAGGTAGAAATAGACCCTTAAGTCAGGTGCCTGGGGTGAAGGCAGGGCCTGCCAGCTGCCTTCTGAGGCTTCCAGAGGTGTTTTCTGCCCTCCCCTCCCTTCCTTTACTTCACTGAGGCAGGAACTGAGGCTGAGCCTGCTTTGGAGCTCAGAGCTTGAAGAATTCCAGGGCTGGAAAAGGGGTGGGGAGAAGAATTCTTGTTTTTTCTTCCAAGATGTTTTCTGTGAAGAGAATTTGATGACTTCTTCCCCTTAATTCCCACCTAGCTTTTTCCCTTTTCTAAGGATTCACTTCTAGATAAGCACTATCCAAATAAAAAAGAATTGCAGCCCTGGCCTCATACACTAGGGCTGTAGGTTTGAACCCTGGTCAGGACACTTACAAGAGTCAACCAAGGAATGCATAATTAAGTGGAACAACAAATCCACATCTCTCTCTATCTCTCTCTCTTCCTTTCTATTAATAAATAAAAAATTAAGAAAAAGAATCACAGAGTATGGCTGAAGGGTTTACTATAGGTGCTTGGTGGTTGAACCTTAGATGGATATATGGTTGACCCTTGAACAACATGGGTTTGAACTACACAGGTCCACTTACACATAGATGTTTTTCAATAAATATGTGCAGTACTGTATTTTCTCTTCCTTTTGATTTTAAACATAACATTTCCTTGTCTTTAGCTTACTTTATTGTAAGAATACAGTATATAATACATAAACATACAAAATATGTATTAATCGATTGTTTCTTACTGGTAAGGCTTCTGGTCAACATAGGTTGTTAGTAGTTACATTTTTGGAGAGTCAAAAGTTATACATGGGTTTTTCATTCTGCAGGGGAGTTGGTGCCCTAACCCCACATGGTTCAAGGATAAACCGTGTCATATATATTAAGCTTGGGGAAGATGAAAAGGTAAGGAAAAAAGCAAGGCAGTCATAGACTCTGCATACACATGTAAACTATATGAAACATTTCAAGACTTCACTGATGGGCAGCATCACTGGGAGAATCCCCTGGGAGAGGTTTCCATTTTGGGGGGAGCCATCCTCCACAGGAGGAACAAGTTTCCCATGTGGGGGACATCTAAGCAAAGACCAGATTCTGGAAGGCAAGACTAAAAGGGTGAATAAGCAGTAAACCATTTACAAAAAGAATGACAAGACTAATCGGGAGCCTTAGACCATGGTCCACAGGGAAGTTGGCACAGGTGAAAGGGTGGGGCTGTCTAGCAGACAGCATCCAGGCTCTGCAGCTCTAGTCTGGTCTGTGGGTGAATGCTGGCAGAACCTGGGAGAGCAGAGTGATGCCTTTGCAGTGAATGGAAGTCTGTGGAATTAACTATTTCCATCCTTGCTTCTAAATGGCTTGGTAGGATTCAATGTGTACTTAATACATTTAACATAGATATGAAGGTCTCTCTGGCAGAAATCCCTGCCTCAAATGGCTTTCATAAAATGTGTGAGTAAGATGCAGGATAAGACAAGAAAACCAACGTTAATTGAGAACCAAGAATGTGTCAGGCACTGTGTCAGGGGTGTGTGTGTATGTGTGTGTACACATACCATCTCATGTCATCCTTGTAGCGAGTCTATGAAGTAGTTATTGTTACTCATGAGGAAAGTGAGGATCAGAGTTCCAGCGATTTGCCCAAGGCCGTACAAAGTCATGGGCCTCCATTCAAACCTGGGTCAGCTTCACTCTAGGCCCATTCATTCCATAAACATTTTCTGCACGCCAACTCTAAGCCTGTTGCTGGTTTTCTTCCCCACAGAGTAGGAAGCTGACCTGCCTTCTTGGGTGTTCTTTCCTTTCCCTATATTCCTGTGGCTGCGTGTGACTGAGCTGGTTTTTCCCCAGACTACACACTTGGGAAGATTCCACTGTGACTCATGTCGACTCCACTTTCTTTGGAGCCTGTCACTGCTTGTGGCTTTGCCTCTTGCCCCTCCAGCAGGCAGCATGTTGCTTTTGATTAAGGCAGCCACTCCTTTGGGGATAGCCCAAGGCAGAGCGGTATGTGCTGATGTCCCAACGTGAACAGAACTCAATGGTGAGGTTTTGGAGTGTGATTTCTCAGCATGTTCTGTCCACACGCAAATGAGCTTCACAAGGGCTGCCTGGAGATCTGAATCACTCCCATCCTCTGTGTCTTTCCTGTCAGGAGAAGGTAGACTAGAATTTCTTAAGTGTTAAGCAAATACATTTGTTTTACTTTTTTAAATCCTCACCCGAGGATATGTTTATTGGTCTTAGAGATAGAGGAAGGGGGAGAGACAAAAAGAGAGAAAGAAAGAGAGAGACATTGGTATGAGAGAGAAACATTGATAGGTTGCCTCCCATATGTGCCCTGACCAGGGATTGAACCTGCGACTTTTTGGTGTGTGGGGACAGTGCTTTAACCAACCAAGCCACCCAGCCAGGATTAAGAAAATGTATTTGAATGTCAAAGGTGCCCACCTCCTCACCATGCAGTCAGGCTCCTCACTGCCCTCCTTGCTTGGCAAATTTGGAACAAGTTCTTTTTGGAACAGCCTAGTGATAACATTACCAACCATCCATTTCTGAGACTGGGAAATGGCATTAGGTCACAGAGTGACAAAATAGATACAATAATTAGAGGAAGGCAGATACAGAGCAAGAGGAGGGGCTAGTAACCAAAATTCTACATGGTAGCTATGGGCCTTCTAACATGTCATGCACTAAACTGGCTGAAAAGCTTCACTTCCTTTCCACTGCATACTAGCATGTTTAGGGTTAAAGGCACACTGTCTCATCACAAGGGGTGTTAAATTATAGGTCAAATCTCTGAGTTGTTCTAGGCAACCTCAATCTTGTAATTAAAGCATTAAGCTGGATTTTTGGTTCTTAAAATTTTTTTTTGCCTGCTTAGTAGGTGATAAGAATCATTAAAATCTTTGACAGAACCATCTCCCATTCAGCCAGCAGTGATAAAAAATGTCAGAGTCTGGAGACCAGAGAATCTGGCCACTAATTAGGTGCTGGGAATGTGGTCACTGCTCCCCACCTGAGCTTGAATATCTTGGGCACAGTGGTGACAACACTTTCTTCTCAGGGAGGTGACATCAGGCCTAGCATGGCCCACTGGACTCTAACCTTGAGGACAGTGCTCCCTTGTTCTTGCTGCCGTCCTACCCCCAACACGATAGGGGCTGTCCAGTGAGTGAGCTTGTCCAGTGGTTCCTTCTTGACCTGCCACCCGTCCTCACTCTAGTCATTCTTCACACCCTATCTACAGAATCCAGACTGGAATTTGTTTGGATCTGTCCGATCTCTGTCACTTCTCCATGTGTTGTGTAAATAGCTGTTTCCAAAGAACAATTTACCTTCACATAAAGCCACGCTATGTGATTAAAAAGTCAGGAACCAAAATGAAAAGGGGAAGAAAGTTGAAAGACTCCAAGGGTGAGAAGAGAAAGTGAGGGAGAATGAAAGAGCGAGACTGAGCCCCACCTTAAAAGGGATTAGAACACCTGCAGCTTTATTGAAGCCGGCCAAATACCTCTTGTGCTTCTGAATGGTAAATGGGATAGAACAATGAGCTGGAATTTACAGTGCCTTTGAAAAGCAACTTCTCAGTCAGCAAGCACTCAGAATGTGGTACTATTGCTTTTAGCCCAGAGCCTGTTCTGGCCCACATGGCCCCATGACAGCTGATAGAAGACAATGAACCCTACACAACCGTGACCTCTAGCTCTATTCTGTGGGCATTCTGTGTGTTTAAGAAGGTCATGAATATTTCTAGAAGGAAGATGAACACTGGGTATATATTTTATGAATTATATGTTAGTAGGGTATACATTTCATGACCCGATTTAGCCATTATGGCCATATGTATTTGTAGGTCTCAATCAAATTTCTCAGAGAGATAAATGAGACATTTATGACTATACCATTGCTGAGCCTTTACTTTAGCACTAAGTGCTCTTTTAACTAATTTTAGTATCTTTCTGATTTTATTCTTGGTATCTTTCTAATTTTATTAGAAGGAAATAGTGCTGCCTTCTAATCTCTGATCTCCATCACAACTTCCCTCCCCATGATAAATGAATTCCCCTCTCCTGTCTTCTATTCTTTTCTTGGTTCAGTTCAACCTCCTTGATTCTTCCAGATTTGCCTTTCTTCCCCCAAATCCAATCACATCACTTCCATTTCATAACCTCCACTGGTGGCACTTTACACAAGAGAAAACTGAGAAGTATTTAGCCAGCCAGATGAAGCGATATGAAGTGAGTGGAGCCCATGCTGGGGACAGGGCTGAAAGGCTGGCCCGGCCACTGCTTCAGACCTTATTGATGGGTCACTTTATGATTCATTCAGACAGCAAATTTTATTAAGCACCTGTTATGTGCAGACAGTGGTCTAGGCATTGAAGATGCTGTGCTGAACTCAAAACCCACCCTGGCCCTTCTGGAACATATTTTGCTGTGGATCAGTATCAGGGTCCTCCTGGGTAAGTCTGACCATCTCCAAGGAACCCGAGCCAGAATCTCTGAGAGGATGGGCCCATGTGGTGTCAGGGACAGAGGTGAAGAAGGCTCCTGCTGCTGAAACATGGGTGCCTCCTTGCTTGTTGAGGTTGGTTTCAGGGGCTGTCAGAGAGGAAGTGTGAAGAATAGGGCACCAGAAGATGCCAAGGGTGTTTCTAGAAATCTCTGGATGCCTAAGCTCCCATGCTGGATAGCTTGACAGATGGTCTGGCCCTGCTTTTACCTCAGAGCATTAAACTTACCTGTGTCAGGGTTGGGTCAAAGGTGTTCCTATGGCAACCACTTGAGGACCAACCCAAACAGCTTTAAATGTAGGCCCTCTGCCCAGGTATTACCAGCTCATCTCCTCATTAGAAGGCTGCATTGCCTTAGACATTCCCATAATGATTGACTTCAAGATCTCACCCTCAGTAGGCAACTTGTCACTTTTGAGGGAACTTTGTGCCACCTTTGGGTCTGTGATCCCAGTTCTTTCAGCTGTGTGGCCTCAGCAGCCAAGGATGCTCTCAGGCTTCAGAAACTCAAAATCTCCAGACTTGGGCTCCGTACTCATCTCAGCAGCAGCCAGCCTGGAAAGGCTGGCAAGTCTGGGGTGAAGCCCAGGAGTGTCTCCTGCTTGCTTGCGGCATGTGGTAGTGAAACTGTAGAGACAGACAAAGTTGAGTGTGAGCTCTGGGGAGGGTGGGTGATGAGGGAATATTGTCTGACCCCTGTATACTCCCCATTATGATGCAGGCATTCCAGGGGTCCAGGGACCTAAAGGTCTGCAACCCACTGTGGGTTCTTGACTTCATGCAGCACAGAATTCAAACATGAGCCAGCGTGGAATTCAAAGTGAAAGAGAGGTTGGTAGTGAGACAGTGAGACAGAGAGTGGCTACTCCACAGGCAGAGCAGCCCCTCCCCAGTGGGACTTACTTCTTTTATTGAGGCTCCTTTAATGGAGGTGTGGGGCCTTCAATAAGTGGCAAGAATATTTAGGATTTCCCCTGGAAAGGGTAGAGACTTGTCAGAAGAGCCTCATTAGCCATTTTGTGTCCTTATATAGTTTTTTTTTTTTAATTTTTTATTCCAACAGTGGTTTGGGGTGTGTTGTTTAGTATGCTAATGTATTACATTGAGTGTATTATGAGGTTACGGGTTTCTGCAAGGTGCAATTAGTTGCCATGTTGGACCAAGCTGGTCTCCTGCTGGTTCTAAGCCATAAGTTTGTTGGGGGTTGGTCTTACTTTTCCTGAACAGTCCTCGAAGCCCTTACCTCACATACCCTATCTCAGTAAGAAGGTTGTGACAGTGTGGCTGAGTTAGGGAGCTGTCATAGGATCCCAGTCTGGACTGGAAGGGCCCTGTGGGCATCAGTATAAAGTCAGGGTACCTGCCAGGGAGAAGTTTCTCAGGGAGGCACAAGTCAGAGGCTGGGCTGGTCATAGTGTCTCATCACCAGTTAGGAGGGTATCTTGGTGCAGGCCTCTCTGGATGCAGATGCTGAGGCAACACATCAGGTGCAAACAATTTATTTAGGAGGTGATGCTTGGGAACACGGCTGGAGGAACTGGAAGGGAGACAGAAAAGAAGAAAGCCAATGGGGGGCTTTATCATACCTTTTGCCTCTGTGAACAACTGGAGCTCTTTAGACCATGCCTCAGATTGACTCCAGCTAAAGGGTGAGGAAGCTGGGCATGTATAACAACTCCCTGCTCACCAATGATTGACGGGTGCTTTGTGGAACACTGATCATCAGGCTCTTGGCTTTCCCTGAACATAGCCTGGAGGGTCTGCAGAGCCAGAAAGCAGAGTCACAGGTCTGCAGTAAGCAGCCTTCAGATATAGAGGAGAATGCAGAGGGGACATGGGCGGAGCACCAGAGGTTTCTCAGAAAAGTTATAGAACCCAAACATGGGGCTGCTGACCAAGCCAGGCCAGATTGGAAGCTCAGGGAGGGTGTGAGTAGAAAGTGGAACGTGGAAGAATTTCAAGTGGAGAGAAGACAAGTACTCACCTTTTTAGTGGGACACTGAGCCTCTGCTATGGCTGAGGAAGATGTGTCACCTGCCCAGGTAATGTGCCTAGTCACTCCAGTCTGAAGGGGATGAGCAAGACTATTGCTTTTCCTCCCTGCTACAGACTGAATTGTGTCTCCCAAAATTCACATGTTGAAGCACTAACCCTGCAATGTGACTGGTTTGGAGACAGGGCCTGTGAGGAGGTAGTGAAGGTTAAGTGAAGTTATAAGGGTAGAACCCTGGTCTGATAGAACTGGAGTCCTTATGCTAAAAGGAAGAGAACCCAGAGAGCTCTCTCCCTCTGTGCACACAGAAAAAAGGCCGTGTGAAGACATCATGAGAAGGCAGCCCTCTATTAGCCAAGGAGAGAGCTCTCAGCAGAAGCTGAATTTGGTAGCACCCTGATGATGGACTCCTAGACTATGGTACAATGAGAAATAACATCTATTGTTTAAGCCCCACGGTCTGTGGTGTTTGTAATGGCAGCCCAAGCAGACCAGCACGTTCTTTCACTCTTTCTAAGCACTCCCAGGAATATCTGGGGTATTGAATAGGTCCGATTATTCACAGTTATGAGATAAACTTTGTTTAACAGGAAATGCTGCAGCACATGGCTTGTACCTCAGATGTTAAGTCTACAACTTACTAGAGACATTTTGAGGTTCTGCATGGCCCAAATCTGCAGTCCCCATTCTGCATATCTGCAGCCACCGGTGAAGTCAGAGGCAAGATCCAGGAGTGGTCCCAAGGCTCTGGGTTCCTGAATCTTCCTCCATCTCTTCCCCCTTTTCCTATCCCCTCCTTTTTCTCCTCTCCTGCTCTTCTCCCTCCTCCTCCTCCTCTTCTTCTTTCCCTTCTGCTTCCGTCTTCAAACTGGTTTCCATCTCTAAAATGGTAATTTGCTAAAAAAAATAAATGCAATGACAGCTACAAAAACATGTTTATTTAAAAAATAAACAAGTGGGGGTACAGTTTATTTTGATTTGTCTTAGGCTCTCAGTGCATGAGCCAGTGCTTTTTTTCAGATCTGTCCCTTCCACTTCATGTAACTTGGAACATATATGCTTAATTCACTCTCCTAAATAGGGCTCTCTGTGAATAAAGAGGGGGTCAGACTATAAAAACAGTTCAGTTTTTAAGGCAGCTAAGTGGACAGTTGGGCTTTTTTGAACTTAACATCTTTTAAAAATGGTACTACATTTTATTTTTACTGGGTGACTGAAAACATCAGGCCCAGGAGGTGGGGCCTTTCACATTTGTAATTTCTGGGCATGGTCTATCAAATATTCTCCTTCAGCTGATCCACACATTTCTCTCCACTCCCATGCTGTCCTTCTAGTCTAAGCCACTGTCATCTCCCACGTGGGCCACTGTCACAGCTTCCCTGCTCACTTGTTTCCCTTCAGCCCACTCTAAGCAGAGGGGCCAGGGCAACCCGGTAGAATAAGCAAGATCCAGCCCTCCCTCTGCTCAAAGCCCTCCAGGGGCTTCATATCTTACAGAGGCTGCGGGTTGAGCTGCCCTCACCCAGCCTCTGCCTCCTCTCCTACACATATTCCACACACTCACTCACACCTGTCCTGGTGGCCTGATTCCTTTGTTAAGTATCTCAGGGTCTATGCATTCACTGTTTGGTCTCTCTCTAGAATGTTCTTCCCCAGCTATCTACATGGTTCACTCTCTCACCTCCTCAGGTCCTTGCTGACATGTTCCCTTCTCACTGAAGCTTTCCCCAATTTCCCTGTTCAAATGTGTACCCCAGCTCCTGCTCCCAGTGGTCCTTATGCTGTTTTCTTTCCCTCCACAGCACTTCTAATATACTACATGCTTTTCCTACTCATTTTGTCTGTCTCTAGAGACAGACAAATATGCTGAATGTGGCCTATTGAGGGCAAGCATTTGTCTGAGTTCTACCTGCCACATGCCTGTACAGTGCCAGGAACTGTAGTTGGTGCCCCAAAATAGGAGTCAAGGCCTCCATAAGACCCTCAGGGTGGTGGTCATGAGAAGAGCACCTGCTGGGTTTCCCTTGAACCAGCAGTGGAACCTAGAAACTCCACAGAGGTGGTCTCTTTCACTTGCACAGTGTGTTTCAAAGACTTGTATTAGTTACCAAGCATTTACAAAGTTGGTGACCTCACATAAAATCCAGATAGCTGGCATCACTTGAAAAACTTGGGGAGATCAGATGTGTCACCCTCCCCATGACAGCAATGAGTGAAGCTCAGCAGTAGCCACCCAGGGAGCTCTCTGATGGGACACCCTCCCCTGCTTCTCTCATTTGTGCAGCCTCTGGTCCATGGGGAGGCAGGAGGAGAGGGGAGCGTGGGGCGGGGGGAGTGGGGGCGTGCACCAGCCCAGGTCCCAGATGTTGCTTTACCAATAAGGGAAAAGTGTCTCTGGCCTTTAGCTGCCCAGCTTCCCATTGGCTGCTGCTCCTGGTCCCTCTGATCTTCCAGCTGCAGAGCCCCTTGTCACATCCTAGCTCCTTAGCAACGGTAGCCTGAAAGATAGGTGGTCAAGAGTGGATGGAAGATGCTACAGCTTAAAAGAGAAAGAAACACATATCTATTGGTAAAGTGCACATGATTCTCTACACACATGTTAAAAGTGGAAAGCAGCCATAAAGCACCCTTTTTGCTAAATTGGGCAAACCTATAGTGTCACTGGCTAAGTACACCTGAGCACATCTTACATGTGCCAACCAGGGTGCTCACTGAACAGAGAACTAATTATAGAAGAACAGAAAAAGGACAAGAAGGCATAAGCTTTCAACATCTAAGGAGTTACTGTGATTAATAAGCAACAGGGAAAATAATATAACTATTCCTCACCCTGTATTCATTATTTCCTTTTTATTATGCCTTTCTCTCACTCCTGCCTCACTGCACATAGCTTTGCCCTTGGAAGAGCTGAGGCAGAAGTACTGAATCAATAGTTCCTGTTAGTAGATTTAGAAATAACAGAAGACTTGTCAATTAGTTCTATTGTCTGTAAATATTTATCTTTTACCTGTTATGCCCACAACATTAAAAAATACAGAAATAGCCTTTTAACACATACAAATTACTCTGTCCCTTACCTTTAAGTTTCTTCAGAATTTAAAAAGCACACATCCCTCCCATTACACATGCTAAATAATTGATTTAGAACTTAAACCTGGAGAAACAAAAACCTCAAATTATGAGTAACACAAATTTCTGCAACTGATTTCTTCTCTCAGGTTATTCATTGTAACACTGGAGAAAGAATTAATTAGACTTACATACATAATGACATACCCATTTGAAAAAATTTAATAATGTGTTGAGCTACTTGAAACTTTGGTTTTGTCCTGCAAAGAAGTTACTGTTTCACGCTGCTCAGCATATTTATCTCCTAGAGTAGATGCTGAAAGTACATTTCCAGATTGTTTGGCCACTGTTTATTTGAAGGTGAGAGGAGAGAGACCTCAGCCAGTCAACAAGTCTGCTGAGCATCTATTATGTCACAACCATTGGGCCAGGCTGTCTCAGTCAGTTTGGGCTGCTATAATGAATTACCACAGACGAGGTGTGTAAACAATAAATATTTGTTTCTCAGTCTGAGAAGTCTGAGACAGGGGTGCCAGATGATTTGGTTCATGGTGAGAACCCTCTTCCTGGTTATGATCTCACATGGCCTTTCCTTGGTGAGTGCAGGCAGAAAAATGGGGAGAGGTCTCCTGCCTGATCCTCTTTTTTCTTTTTTTAAGGACACTAATCCCATCACGAGGTCCCCATGCTCAGGACCTCATCTAATCCCAATTACCTCCCAAAGACCCCACCTCCAAATGCCGTCACAATGGGGTGAGGGACTCAATAAGTGAATTTTGTGGGGAAACAAACGCTCAGTGTGCAGCATAGGCCACGGGGAAGCAAAGATAAATGAGGCAATGAGACCCTCGGGGACTCACAGTTCATACAGAGTTAAACAGATGAATAAAAATAGCCCTTAGAAAACAAAAAAGAGTCATGAAAAATGCCCTGGAAAATTGTGGAGGGGGTGGCACCTCTTGATGAGCAAAGGGGGAGAGAGACATGTCACATTCAGGAAATGGTGTCCATCTGACAGCAGCAGTAGTGGCCGCTGCTCCCTTGACCCCTTCACTGATGCTGTTGGAGAGGCCTGTTCCCGCTTTTGCTGTCACACCCGTCTCGCTGACCAGTCTTCTTGGTTCCCCAGAGACGAGGAAGGAGGGTACATTGTGGTGCCTGACCCAGTGGGGCAGCCAAGTTCATTCCTCCAAGTTACAGTCCAGCATGTCTACAGAGGGTGCCCTCTCTGGCCACCCCCAGGACACCGGCAGTCCTCCGAGTGCTCCTGATGGAGGAATGCCGAGGTAAAAGTGACACTTCCAGATCCGCTGGGTGGAAGCCGTAACTCTGCACGGACAAGCCCCAGGGTTCTGGCACTGGTCTGGCCCAGTTCGAGGCTTATATCGGGGGTCCCATCTAAAGAGATAAATGAATGACTGAATTTGGGAGTGTGGAAGGCAGGAATGCTTCATTTCAAGTCATGAAATGGAAGTGGTGTCTTTATGTGAAGTGCCAGAGATGAATGGCAGAAATAGCCCCTGAAAATCTGTCTTGCTGCAAACTTGAACTAATAGAATAAGGCAAGGGTGATTACTCACATTTGTCTCTTCTTACATCTGGTGGTGCCAGGGTATAGCTAACCACCCACTTCCCCCCACTCCTCCAGGAAACCTTGAAATCCTCTAACAAACGGGAAGCCTGCTGGCACTTCCTGGTGTCCAGAAGTTGCCTAGGGCTTGAATGTAAATTAGGTCCAGCCATCATCCTCTATTGTGGAACCGTCTCATTTCTGCTGAATTTGGGATCACCTCAAACCCTAAGGGCTAAAGACCCTTACCAATCTAATATACCTTGTGGCTAGCAATGCTTCCAGAAGGAGCTTCTCTTAAAGGAGTTTTGTCAGTGACAATGGCCCTTTAAGCAAGTCACTGAATTCCAGTTTCCACATCTGCAGCAGGAGGGGATAGAATAAGATAGTCTCTAAGGTCCCCACCAAGTAAGGAGAAGAATAAGTAGCATCGACTCAGACTCCTCCTACATACATCAGATCCTGTAGAAAGTAAATTGAAAGGAAATGGGAAGGAGAGACAGCACGTATTGAATTTCTCATTAGCCCCACTGCCTGGTTCTCATTAGTGAGCCTTCTGGGTTATGGGCACAAGGGCCAGGACTTATTTTCATGGCTGACTAGCACATGTGAAATGTAGGCTATTTTTAATCCATATTATATGAGCTCCACACTGTACTATCTTATAAAGTAATGGGCAGTACTCAAGGAAAAGCCCACCAGAATGACGGGCTAATCCTTGAGGGGGAAAATATTGCTGTTCTGCATAAGCTTTTGCTCTCTGCTTAATTAATCTCTAAAACTTTCAGGCCTTAATGAGAATAATTAGAGTTGACAATACCGAGCTTAATGCGCAACTACAGACAACGAGAATCGTGTTCAGTTTATAAGCTTCCCAGAGCTTGCTGAAAGATAGGCTAATGTTATTTACAGCAGCCCCAGTCAGAGGCGGGACAAAGGCTCAGTCTTGAAATGTGCCTAGAGCTCCCTGAGGACAATTTCTCCGAGGAGCAGGGGACTGGAGCCCCCCTTTGTGGATTTCACTCCTAACAAACCGTGGTCTAGACAGGACCTGGCTAGAAATTCCCTTATTACCACCCCAGCCAGACTGCATTTATCATCACCTTGAATGTAATGCTCGAGCAAAACCTCCAGGCCTCTCCTGTTCAAATAATGGATCGCGGGAGCCAGAGCACCGAGGAGCACTTACTGCGCTCCAGTCAGTGTCGGCCAGCTTCTGGAAATACCTCATTTTCCAGAAAAGCATTCATTTGTCAACAAAGGGATAATGCTAAAACCTTAAAGACAAATTGGACAGAAGGCAAGAAGAGGTGGCCGCTTTGGCTCAGTGCAGTGTCTGATTTGTTAGCCTCGTGCCACCGTCGGTCTTCTCCAAGAAAAGGTTTAAATCTCCTTTGCAGCAGTCTGGGTTCACCCTCCCCAGATGGAGAGGCCAGAAACATTCCTCTGGTGCTGCAGGGTGACGGAATGTATTTGTGTGTCCTGTGGGAGCTTCTCACAGAGCGGTGGAACAGCCAGGCAGGCTCGCGGTCTTGCTGTGGTGAAGCTGCTGGAACTAGGCACACGGACTTGGTGAGGTGACATCTGGGTCCCTAGGAGCGAGGATGGATGTCTGCACATTCAGTCGGTGGTAATTAAAGCAGGAGGCATGAAAGCGGTGAGCGAAGCTTCCTAAACTATCCTCCAGGTTTACAGCACGAGTAATAATGTCCACTTGGAGATAGTTCTTTCTCTGAATCAGAAAACAACACGTAAGCAAAATGACTGCCCAGTGCTTCTTCGTTTTAAAAGATTTTAGAATTCTTGCAGATCTAAGGAGATTAAAGCAAAAGGGTGCGGCATGTTATTAGAAAGCCAACATGTGACCCTTTGAAAACAAAAATCAATACACACACACACACACACACACCAGTACAAGGACAGGAACTTTGTCCCTGTGAATGGAACTAGCCCTGAAACTTTGTTTTTAATTTTCAATCAAGGATGTAAAATAGACTTCAAAGGGCATTTAAGTTGACAGTTTTATTTTCTCCTTGAGGAAGAGGAAAGATGAATACGCGTAAAGCCAGATCATTCTCAAAATAATTGCAGCCCTGACATATCTAAATGAGTTTGTAAAAGAAAATACAGTGGCAATTGATCTTATTAATTAGAGATGTACCAGGATTGTAATATCCACTTATCCATAGGCTGCCTGCAGCTACAAAAATAAAATGAAATGAAATAAAATAAAACCACTTTCTCTTGGGGAACACAATCTCTTTCCCTCCCTGCCTTAGAAAATCAGTTGGAATCCCCCCCCCCCCACCATTATCTTTTCCACAGTGGGAAACAGCTTTTGGAGAACAGTTTGCATTGGTTCCCTTTCTGCCAGAGAGCCCGGGGTTACACTGGGTTAGCGATGCCATGCGCTGAGCCGCAGCTTGTCACGACTGATTGAACGTGTAATCTGACAAACAAACAACAGTGTGCTGCAGGAAAATGGGAGGGTGCTTTTTCAGCTCGTGTGTGTCATTTAGTTACCTGTGAAGGGCGGCCGTGGGAGCCCACGGCAGGTGGGCCAACTGTATCGATCGCTCATTCTGTCTGCACACCCCCAGAATCCTATTTCTACTAATAATCACTTAGCATATGGAATAGAGCAGCCTGGTGATAAAATGCTGAGTAAAAATTACCTTGGAGTGTGGCCCAGCCTGGAACTATTGGAAGTGAAGCTTCAGGTTGGCCAGATTTAAAGTTTATATGAACTTTCACTGTTTTATTATAGAAGACAGAGAATAGGAAAGAGAAAGGGGGGAAAAGAGGAAAGAGAGGAGGAAGGGAAGAGAAGGACAAATAATGAATTAATTGGCCCTGGTCAGTGTGACTCAGCTGGTTGGAGTGTCATCTAACTGAAAGTTTGTGGGTTCATTTCTGGTCAGAGCACATACCAGGGCACAGCCCCTAGGTTAGGGGTTCGGCCCCTCATCGAGGTGCGTGTGATCCCAGATTCCAGAGCATGTGATCCCCGGTCTGGTGCATGTGATCCTTGGTCCTGGCACATTTGGGAGGCAGCCAACTGATGCTTCTCTCTCATATCTATGTTTCTCTCTCTCCCTTCCTCTCATAAAAGCAATGAAAAAGAATGTCCTCGGATGAGAATGAAAAAAAAAGAATAATGGATTAACTGTTTAATGGATCAACAGGAAGGAGCATCTGATGCTACTGCAGTGATGTCAGTGTGTGCGTGTTGCGGGGACAGATGTGGGCAGGGGGACCGGCATGGAAAGGCAGGCACCACTACACCTACAGTTGCGAGGTGAGTGGGAACGCAAGCCCAGTGTTCAGTAGGTCTCCAGGGAGGGCATGCTAGCAGGGACCTGAATCTTCCTACTAAGGAAAAGCATTCTCTGATTTGTGCTAAAGTGCAGTGGGGGCCAGAGGTAGTCTAGTAGGGAGAAGACAAACAAAGTAAGGAAACAGGTTTGAAACTAAAGAAGACCCACATCGCCCTTCATCTTCCAACCTGTCTAAAACAGAAGAGCTCACGGCTCCAGACATACTGGAATCATCCACGCAGAGTAAAATAAGCCAATTACTAACTTGAAGGTACAAACCTTTCAGAACAGTCATAGTACAATGGCTGTGAATTGACTTTATTGGAATAACAAGATTCAAATTATTGTAAAGTTATGAATAATTTAAAGGAAGGCCTGACAGCTCCCATTGGGTGTAAGGACACCGCAGTCCTTCTCGTGTTGCTCTTCCAGCCCAGAAGCGGGGGCTTCAGTGAGGCGTGATGAACGCCTGAGGCCTCATCTTGTCCCCGGGTGTAAGGACTGTTCCCACCCCCAAATTAACTTGAGTGGCTGCAGATGCAAGAGATGCTGTGCGGGTGCCAGGGAAGGCCCTGGTAAAACACAGGCCTGGAGAGCAAGGCTCTGGCTCCTCCTGGAGTGGTCGGCAGGCCCCAGTCAAAGAAAGAAAAAGCATGTTCCCAACAGACCACAGCCCTGAGTCTCTTAAAATGGAAATGAACAGTTTAAAAAAGACCTTTCTCAAGGGAGAAATATGTAGTAAATCAGAGCTTTTGAAAGACAACTGGGGCCTGTGCTGGTTTTTGAATAACTTGCCATTTAATAAATGTTCTATTTTTTGACCCTTTAGGGAAATATACAACCCCATCTGAAACTTACAGGCCAAAATAATTTAACTGTTTAAAAAAATCTCAGTTTTCTAAGGTTTATGATAAAGACAAATAATCCGGAAGCTTTCATTTTACAGCTTCGTGATGAGGCCAGGTCCCTTAACAAGAGAGAAATGGTTCTCTGTGCATACCAATTCATCTTGGCCAGTTTTTGGCAAGTCAGGTCTAGCACCCGCAGTCTCAGAATCCACGAAGAGAAGCCAGTGCTTAAAATGTTGAAGAACTATTTTGAGGTGTCCTTTGTAAGACCTTGATGATAGTGTAAAGTACCAATATACTCATTGCATACCATCTCTTCTAAAATGTATGTGTGTGCGCACATAGAGAATTTGAAGCCAGGGACTACAGTATTTCATTCATCCCCAGTGCTGGTGAGGGAAAAAAGTACTCAATATATGTTAGAATTCAGTTTTTTAATGTTTTCTTCATCTTTCCTAATCCCTGTAATCTTGGGTACATAGTCTGTCCACAACATATTGTTTTTTGTAAAGATTTTATTTATTTATTTTTAGAGAAAGGAAAAGGGAGGGAGAAAGAGGGAGAGAAATGTTGATGTGGTAGAGATACATGGGTCAGTTGTCTCTCACATGCCCCCAACTGGGGACTCAGCCCACAAACAGGCGTGTGCCCTGACTGGGAATCAAACCTGTGACACTTCAGTTTGCAGGCAGGCACTCAATCCATTGAGCCACACCAGCCAGGGCATGTCCACAATACATTCTTGTACACAGTGTTGTCATATCTTACCTGTCCTTGACCATCTCTGGACTGGGCATTACTGACCTGGAAAATAAGCATTCCTCTATCCAGAGCATTGAATAATTTTTAAAAGTCATGCAGCCTCCTTTTACCCTCCTTTGGAAGACAGAGTTTTATTTTCGTGAGTCAGTGCAGCAACTGCTGCAAGGAGACACCTTTTATTCACTCACGTCACTACATCACAACTTTTTGCTGAGTCTTGAGAGCAACCGTTTCCACAGCATCCAGCTGGCATTCCCACTGAACCAATTCTGATTCCTGGGCTGAGAGAGTTCGGGATCTGAGGAGTGACTCAAAGACCACATGGAGTTCAGTTTTGCATGTTTTCTTTGAGTACAGGCCAGCAAAGACCGTGGCCTCACATAATTTTTCTGCTGGGTGTGGAATGGTGCCATAGAAAGATGATTCATGAGAAGAAAATTGTCAAGTTTCTGCCTGAAACTGAATGGAAAAAACTTGGTTGAAAAAATCCCAGTCATGCACACAAAAGACACATAGAACCAAATTTATATCTTTAGCTTTGGGAACCTACATTCATTATTTCTCTTACTTGACTTGAAAATGGGTAACAATCTCACCACAAAGCTCTTGTTGGGTTATAAATAAGATTTTCGATTAGCATTAGTCTGAGCCGTGATAGTAGCTAATATTTACTTTGTGGTCCTTAGTTCATAAAGTGCTTTTCTTACATATTTTAACTTCATATTAGCCCTTCATGTAAGTATTTTTCCCTCGCCACTATTAATGGATGAGAAAATTAAATCTTCATGAGAGGCCGCATGGACAATACCGGTATGAGCAATTTAGCCCAAGCCCTCTGCTTCCTGGGGCCTGTGTTTAAGCAACAAGGTGACTTGCTGCAATCCCACACCAGTTCACCAGCACCACTGGGTGTCTACAATTCAGTTCAATTCTGGCACTACCCCGAATTTACATCAGATCCCACAAGGTCAAGGGCAAGTTTCCCAGGGAGACTGCCCTTCCTTCAAACACCAGTCCCAGGTGGGGTCCCAGACTACCCATATTTCTGTTCAACATGGCTACAAATATGGGGTTCCCCGCACCCCCTCTGGTTTGAGAAGTCACTAGAATGACTCACAGGACTCAGGAAAGTGCTGTACTCCCAGTGACCATTTATTGTAGAAGAGACACATGAAGGTCTAGATGAACAACACGTGGGGCAGGGCTCGGGACATGGAGGCTGATGCAGAGTCCAGGCCTCTGCCCATGGGATCCAGGCCTGTCCCCTCCCAGCCCATGGATGTGTTCACAGATCAGGAAGCTCTCTGAGACTCCTTGTTTCATGTATTTTTTTTTAAAATCAAGGTTTCATCATGTAGGTATACTTGATTAAGTCATTGGTTATATGACTGAACTCAATCTCCAGTCCCTCTTCCTTCCCCAGAGGTGAGAGGGTGGGGCTGCAATCCCAACCCTCTAATCAAGTGGTTAGTCTTTCTGGCCATCCGCCCTCCATCCACAACCTGAAGCTGTCCGGGGGTCCTACCATGAGTCATCTCATTAGCATAAACTTAGGTGTGGTGGGAATGTGTTGGTTATGAATACCAAAAGAACTTGGATCACTCAGGCCCTTCCAAGGGCTTTTGAAGCTCTGTGCCAGAAACTGGGGATAAAGAACAGTTATGTTTTTATTATATCACGGTGGTCTATAAGTAGGTAGATTTCAGTAAGGCTACTCAACACCTTCCCTCACCTCTGAAGGTGCAAGCTGCCCCCAACCTTAAGAGGTGAATCTATTCCCCTCCCTTGAACATGGGCTGACCCTGTGACATGCTATGACTAACAGATTTCAAAGAAAGTGACATTCTACAACTTCTGAGAGCCTTAAGACAATTGATAACTAATACTTTTTGTCCTTGGAACATTCACTTTGAAAGTCATAGCCATGCTGTTAGTAAGCTCAGGTGAGTTCTCTGTGTGAACAGAGGCTATACTGAGAGAGACTTTGGGGGTTCAGAGGTGATCTTGGATGTTCCTGCTCCTGCCAGTCTCCTGGCTAAATGCAGCCATGTCAGGTGCCCCAGCTACATTGGGTAGAGAGGAAAGACCTTCCAGATTAGCCAAGTCAACTTAGAACATTGTGAAAAACCATACATTTTTGTAGTTATAAGCCACTGCATTTTGTGCAGTTTGTTACACAGCAGCGTGTAACTGAAACATGGACCCATTGAGATCCTTTTTGATAGTTCAGTATTTTGGCAACGAAACCTCACAAAACATCCTTCCCAGAAGCATCTCAGTTATGCAGAATTCTGTTATGTCGAGAAGAATGTTAAGGTGAGGTCAACGTAAAAAAAATGAGAGAATCATGTCCTATATTTAAAAGTTATAATATTGAGCCTGATTAACTTTGATCATGTTTTCTCCAGGGCTTCTTTTATCTGTCTTCCTGTCACTGCCTTCCATGCACTTTTCTGTATCCTTCCAGGTTGTTCTTCTGGCAAGCCTAAGATGAGGACAGCTATAAATGAATGAAACTTCTTCCTAAATATCCATGTAAAGAGTTACTTATCCAAGTAGGTTTTGTTACTCATTATTAGCACCATTTTCAGTGCCTACATTTTGTAGAATCTGTAACCAAAGACCCACCAAAGTAGCAGTGATATTTGAAAAGAAAAAAAAAAATATATACACACACACGTACACGTGCAAAATTTTCTAACAAGTTCCAGAGGAGAGAACTCAGTTGGCAGGGCATATTTGCTCTATGAAGTCATTCAGGGAGCCAGGTCCTTCCATTATGCTGCTGGGCCGTCTCCTGGGGCATGGGTCAAGGCTGGATTCCTGTGGTTCCTGAAGGATGGTAAAGTCATGTAGGAGTTTGTGTGCAATATTTTAAACCATGGTCTGGAAATGGCCCCCAGCAATGACCCCCAGCAATTGCGTTCTCCACCAGGATCTTTGGGTAGCCATGTGTCCAGGGGCCATTTTATCACTGTGGAAGCCACATACCTGGCTTCTACATTTCTACAGGAGAAGGAAGAATGGGTTTTGGTAAATACTTAGAAATGTGTGCCACAGATGTCTTGCAGTATTTGAAGACAATCTAAAAAATAATTGGCATCAAAAAGAATTGAACAATAGCAGCATCACTGTAATAATTAGATTGACTACTACAAGACTAATGCTTTTAAGGGACTATAATCCATTTTTGTTTGTATAAAGCCTAAAATATTTGTTTTAAAAGCTTATTAGATTAGTTCTACTCATACCTAATATCCTGCCCTTTTCACTACCTCTACCTTCTCCTGAGAGCCAAGAGTGGCAACAACGCAACAGCTCCTGGTCCCACGAAGCTGTGGGATAATTGCTGCTCAGCAGCTCTCCTTCTGCCTGCGAGTTACTTCAAAATGACTTCTCAGATACATATGCACAGCCATTGCCTCATTTTCTTGACTCCTAACAGCCCTTTCCCACCCTTGAGTTTTCACTGGTATTAACTTGTGAGGGAAAGTATGCACCTCATCTCCTTATTTTGTGTCACTTATGAGTTGCCACATATCAAGTGGGCATATTTGATTCAGTAGCATACATTTAAATGTTTAAAATGTGAGGAGTGTTCAGGAGATGCCATTTCACTTAGCAGTCAGTGCTAACATCATTTTTGAAATGCTCCCCATTTCCGTGATGTAGCCAAAGCTTTATTTATAATCAGATCTGCATTTTATGATGTAGTTTTGAGCCAGCCAAACTCATCTAACTGCAAGCTCATTTAATGCAAAGTATATTTAAATGTGGCTGCTTTGAAATGGACCACCCTGTTTAAATGATCCTCTGGATGTAATTAGGAAAAGCTTGAGTTCCAATGATAAGGGGAAAAAAGGCGAACTAAATGATCTCCCTCTCCCTGGGTGATTGCTGATCATGCACCAATAAAATCGCTTATCAAGAAATGATTTATTTTTAATGCAACTTTCTCACAAACAGTTTAACAGGACGCAGTTTAGGAATGACACACCACATTCAAACATATGTCCAAAGTGAACAAGTCCTTGTTTCTGGCTTCCAGCGTTCCTTGTCCCTTCAGACAAGAGAAAGACAAGAGAGAGAGAGAGAGAGAGAGAGAGAGAGAGAGAGAGAGAGAGAGAATAGAGTTATAAGACAGTCTACACTCTAATTTTGACTTATATTCAGAAGCATCTTGTTATCTCATGAGTGAACTAAGATTCTGTCTATTAACTCTACTTCTGTCCCAGCCGCAATGACTGATGGTAATGCGATTTGGGAGCTATTCACATAAAAGTTGCCATCCAAACAAGATCTGGTAGTATTAGCATGCTTGTCAAATATCTCATCTCAGATACAACGAACAACCTTACAGAGCTGCCACTTCCAAAGTCCTGGTGGGTCCAAGCTTGATGCCAGCCATTAAAAATAAAAGCCTGTTAAACTTTCAGGACATGCTTGTGCATTTTTGGGAGCCGCCAAGTTTTGAAGAGTTGAGCCAGTTCAGTGGTGATATCACCAGACCAGCATCGCCTAGGCAATGAAAGTAGTTGCCATGGAAACCCCAGTGCTGTGCCCATCAACAGCTTTACAATTTTGACAGTTCAGAAAGTGACTATTTAGGAATTTCAATTAGAGTAGAAATATACATATTTAGGTGAACAAAATGCTTAGAAAGTCTATAGGAAAATAATTTAGATTTTTTAAATTAGTAGGCAGATCCCCTAAATATATTCTTCAGTGGAAATGATTTTGGGGAATAATGTAAAGAAGAAATGTGTTAAAGTTCTTTCATCCCCTTTTCTTCCTTGGAAAGGAAATAGGCACCAAGAATAAGTTGTGGAAAATGATCAGTGGATTTTTAAAAGAGAGCAGCAACAATATACCATGCTTGTTAAGTGAGAAATTATGTATATCATTTAGAAAAATTTTTAAATTGTTTTTATCTGTAACATCTTATATTTGCACAGTTCTGGCAGGGTATTCTTTTCACAACTCTGCTGTATGAATTAGAAATCTTATTTCCTGTTTGTGTGAAGAGGAACTGAGGCTCCTGAGGATGGGAGGTGGGCTCCCGGCAGGGAAATGCGTGAGATTCCAAGTCAGGATCAAACCTCAATCACACTGGGCTCCGTGTTCTCTGTAACTCATGGAGGACAGCTGCCCAAGTGATGACAGTGACGTCAACACGTCCTTCCAACAGAAGGTCAGGTCCTACCACAAAATGAAACAAAACAAAACATAAAGCCATTTAAGGACAACACTCTAACCTAAAATAGAACTCAAATCTACAACAAAAGAAAACATTGCTGTTACTAGAGATACCCAATGTTAATAACACTAATCTGCACTGGTTAATACTACCATTAATACTAATAACAAACCAACTACTAAAACCAGCTACGCTCGTTACTCTTGGTTAGTGTCCCCCTTCAGATCCATGTTGTTCCGTGGCCCCAGGGCCTGAGCACGGGGACCGCATCTCCGGAACATGCCCTCCAATTTTCCTGGGCTTGGGAGAGGGAAACACAGGCTGCAGGCCAGACTTTCTCAGAGAGGAAGGTCCGTGTGTTCGTTTCCTCAGTCCCTGCCTCCCGCCTCCAGCAGCTCCAGTGTCGGACTGTTGGTATCCTTGGTTACTTCTCCCTCTGTCACCGACTCACGAAACCTGCGGTCACCTCTGTAAAGGGTACCGGTTTTCAATAACTCTTCAGTCAAACTTTTTGTACCATCTGTGTCCTGACCAGATCTGACTGTTAAAATAGCAAACATTTATATAAATGCTTGCTGTATCTTTGCCACTAGTCTCGGTTTTATAGACATTAACTCTAATCTTTGCAATAACCCTATGAAGTAGGTGCTATTACTATACCCATTTTACAGATGAAAGATTACGCAGAAACTCCTGAAATACTTTTCATGTCTATTCTTTCCTTTATCCTTGTGAATCCCCTCTGGGTTGGGGGTGGGAACTATGATACAAGAGAGAAAAATTGAGAGAGAACTCCAGGACTCAGCTACTCAAGGACACTTCTGCCTCATTGCCCAGTGGATTTTCTCTCTTCACCTTTTCTGTCACTTACCTCTAATTTTTTGCCAATGGGAGGTGTAGGATTTAACAATATGGTTTTAATTACACATCTAGCTTTCTGCCAGCAGCTCTCACGTGGAGAACAGGAGAGTAAAGATTTATTGCTTCTGATGGCAGAGAGAAGAAGGGCCTCGTGGCCCCTTTTGGAGTTGCGTGTGGAGTACAGTACGTGTGAGGGGTGCTCAGTCCTGGTCTGGTGATGTTGGGTGCCCTGTGATGTTTTTATTTTTCTTTCTTTCTTTCTTTCTTTCTTTCTTTCTTTCTTTCTTTCTTTCTTTCTTTCTTTCTTTCTTTCTTTCTTTTCTTTCTTTCTTTTTGGAGAGGGAATGGAGGGAGATAGAGAGAGAGAGAGAGAGAAACATCAGTGTGTGGTTGCTGGGGGTTATGGCCTGCAACCCAGGAATGTACCCTGGCTGGGAATCGAACCTGCGATGCTTTGGTTCACAGCCTGCGCTCAATCCACTGAGCTACGCCAGCCAGGGCGCCCTGTGATGTTTTTAATCGGGAGGTGGAACCACTCCGGGGTGAGGAGAGTGGGGAAAGGGACTGGGAGGTTCCACATGAAAACCTGTGAAAAGGTTTTAGAAATTCCCACACCCAAAACAAGGACTGTCCCCACCAGCCCACCCATTGCATCTTCTTGCCCCACCTCCACCTCATGCTTCCTCTGCCTGAACTTCAGGCTGCCCATTGCCCTTTTGGGAAATTTCCTTCTGTTTCTTTCTCAGGGTTTTCTTGTTGTTCATTTTAATTAGATGTCACCTTTTGGGAGGAGTGAAGGAGACAGAGAAACACACTCATAAGTTGTGACTTGCCCTGGGTCCATTGCCCTCTGTGGATGGTCCTGGACACTTTAATTAGTAATAACAGGGACACACCTCACAACAACTAAGAGTCAGCTACTATCCTGGGCATTGAAATAGAGAACTGAAACAAACCAACCAAAAGACACAAGTCCTAACCAGGAAAGATCATGAAGGCAAACAGGCATCTCATGCACTATTGTTCTCCCAGAGCCTGTCCAGAACCTGTCACATAGATGGTGCTTAATAGATATTTAGTAAATCAATGAGTGAGTAAATTAATACATCTTTTATTCCCAGATAAATGCACACCTGCAGACAGATACAATGACTGACAAGGTATTAAAGAAGAAAGGCTTGAGACAGGGGTCTACAGCCTATGGCGGTGGAGTTCTCCTGATGGTCCAGGAAAGGCTGAAGCTGGCCCTGGACTTCCTTCTACACCTGCAACACTGCCTGAGGCTCAAAAGTGGGGAGCTCATAGGTCTGGCCTGGGGCTTGTAAAGGTGGGAAATGCTCATTTACCACACTGTATTCCTCTCTCCAGATGGCCTGGAGCTACCAGCCTGGTCAAGGACTCCTCTGCCCATTTCCAGAATCAAGGGTGTGGTATGAAAGGGGGCTAGTTCATCTCTGAAGCTGGACGGCAGGGGGCACGCAGCAGCTTTGAACAGTAGTCATCCAGCCACCAGGCTGGGTCCCAGGTCAGTCCACAACTTGTGGCTGCGAGCTCAGCCTTCTTCCTCTGTTAACAGTCTCCTTTCTCCAGTGAAGAGGTCACATTTAGCAACCTTGTTTCATGGCCAAAAACACCCTGGGCACACTTATTGGTTTTAGAGAGAGGGGAAGAGGAGAAACATTGATTGTTTGCCTTCCATCTGCACCCCAACCGGGAATGAACCGCAACCCAGGCATGTGCCCTGACTGGGAATCGAATCCATGACCTTTATGTCTATGGAACAATACTCCAACCATCTGAGGCACACCAGCCATGACTGCCTCATTTGTTTTAAAGATGGTACAGAAAGCAAGAGACTGAGTCTCCCTCAGGCCCTGCCTTGCATCGTGCTGACTTCAGCAGAACACTGTCCACCGATCAGGCCTCACCCAGGGCTGACTGAGGCCCCGGAGGTCTCAGAGCCTTGGAGTGGACACAGACCATGGCCCTGACTTTAAAGCTCAAGCCAGTGTGAAGGGCTGGAGGATCTCTTGCTTCATGGGGAGGGGTTATGTTGACCCAGGGAAGTCCTGTCAAGGGAATGGAATAGATCAATCCTGCTTTATTTTTCTTTCTTCAGCAAAGAGATTGGCATCTAGAGCTTCCCCTTGGTATAGGAGATGTAGTAGAAAAATATATTTTACTCAGAAAAACATAGCATTTGTTTTGCAATCCATGCTGACCCTAGACCTCAAAACTGCTCTCGCCTCTGTCGTCAGACTCCGCGGTCCTAACATCTGTGCTCCCATGCGTGTTTCTCTGTTAAGCTGAGGTGTGAAGAAATGATCAATTAATCTTTACTTTTAAGAGATTTTGAGGTTTTTCACCTTAAACAGTTATAAGACTTTTGGTTAAAAAAAGTTTGACATTTGCTGCTTTGAAACAAATTGCTTACATTATTTAAAATATCTATTTAAAATGTAAACAACTGTTTACAATTAAATAATGCATCGAGTTGTAGCCCCACAGTACCTTCACATTCTGGTTCATGGTCACACCACAGCTCCCATGAGGTAGTTCAGCAAAGGTACCAACTCTATCACTTCGATGTGGAGACCAGTCACAGGCCCAGGGCCACCAGCCTCTCTCGGGGTGAAGGGAACACAATTTGAACCGGAGCCTGCCTGACTCTGAAGTGCGTGCTCTTCCATTGAACTGCTGCATTGAAATGTTAGTTTCCTTTAGGAACATCTGGTAAACTTCATTCTTTATTTAGTGTCATTATATTTCCATTCAACCAGCATTCTTTCCACCACTGCCAAGCAGCAGGCCCTGTTTTAGGTCAGGGCATATGGAGATGAGTGGCTCCCAGTCTACTCACGAAAACAGGCAGTCAAAGGAGTATTTAGCAATACGTCTTCTTCATTCTTCATCCAATTTAGCTTTGCTGAGAACCTTCAAAACCCATATTAGAAACATGCATGGGAAAACCCACAACACCCACACAAAGTGTTGCCCTGTGGGGGAAGGTGAGGTTAAGTAAATTTATACGAAGCAGAAAAGCAAAAAGAATTTCCTGGACCTTGTCTAATTAGCTTCATCATGGGTTACGGTCCACCTTTAGATGAGAGGCAGCAATGATGCCTCCTCTCTGAGGAGGAACTCGGACGTCGGTAAAATCATTACGGGGCTGTTCTGGAATCTCTGGAGTGGTTCGTGTGAGAAGGATGAGCAGGCGCTCAGCGCCCTTTCTCCTTGGTGCTTCAAGGATTTCAGCCAGATTGATTCCAGAGTCTTCCAGCTTTCTGCAGCCTCGAATTTAGTCCTTGAGTAGGACCAGCTGTAGGGCTGAATTATGTTTTAACTTTATATATTAGAAAATTTAAAATATGTACATAAGTACAGAGAATAATTACCCAATGTATTCATCATCCTCCCCCCAGTTTCAATATTGTTCCTATTTCATTTGCCCTCTCCCTCCACTTTAGCGTTTTTGTTTGTTTGTGGAAGATATCTTTTCACTTCTAAATACTTGCAGGAGTTAACATTGTACGCAGCAGTTAGACACAGGGACAGGGGTCTAATCTGGTTTGTGCTCGGTTCCCTGAGTCCTTGGTCTGGTTCCGTCTGAGCTTTAGGGGTCCTTGCTTCTAGAGAATGTTCCCACAGACCTCACTCACTCAGTTGAATGCATCTGTCAATCGGGCTGTTGGTTTTCACAGTTCCTTCTTGAGTGTTCTTATTATGTTTGCTTTGAGGATCTAGTTTGTGTGCCTCCACCTATGAACAAATCTGAATAGCTTGATGTTCTTTGAGGGAAAAGCAAAAGGAGCCAGTCAACATTTTGAACGAACACACACAAAGTAGTCAGATGTGGGTAACTGAAGACCATGGAGCAAAGGTGAGCACCATTTGCAAACAGAGGGAATGTCCTATACACCGAGATAAACGGATGCTGTTCCTTGTGCAGCATATCCTGGGTTGCCTACCAACCATTGTTAGTGTGGAATCAGAGGTTTTTAGCACAAGAAAGGACTTTGGAGACTGACCCAACATCTTCACCAGAGGATGCTATGAAGATCCAGCGATCCAGAGATATAAGTTAGCTTAAGAAAATTACTTAATCACAAAGCTTGCTCTCTGATGCCAAAACCTGAGTAGCTAACCACGCTGCACACTGCCTCCAAATGCTGATGACAACATGAAGAGATGAAGAGTGACCTTTCTGAGAGTTTGGCAGAGGGTGAGCCTTGCTCTAAGTTTCTTTAACGGTTGAAGTTTTCTTCAAGGAAAGTATTTCCTTCATTTGTAACCAATAAATAGCAGGTTGGTACCACACACATCCTAGATCATAGCACAGAACTGCCTGTAAAATGGGGAAATTACTGCTTTCAAGGAAAAGACCCTCCCAGTGGCAGGTGTGATGGGCCCAGGAGGAAGTTGGAAGGTCAGGGAGGAAGGCAGGCCTTGCAAGTCACAACTCCTTCCCCACTGGAGAAAAGAAATTCCAAGCAAGTGTCTACAGATGGTAGGTAGGGTGCAGCATCTATAAAGAAGAATGTATAAAAAGTTCACAGATGTGGGAATGCCCCCAGTCCTAAGAAATCACCTGTGCAAGTTCCACAGCCCTGACTTGCTTCTTGTGCCTCCAAGTTTGTGCCATGCCCTTTTAGTCACAGGAACCAGAGGTGGCATCCAGACTCAGCTTTCATTTGGTCATAAAAGTGTGACAATACCTGGACATCCCCTAGAGCAGGTGCTATTGATGCAAGAGTGCCAGCCACCCTAAACCCCTCCACGCTTGGGGCACTGGCTGCCACCGTGTGAGAAAGGAGAAAAATAGCTCTCTATAATATGGATTGTTGAACATTATGGGCTACCTCAGAATGAGTTAAATTCTGTTCTGTGACTGACCATAATTCACTACTGCGGCTTCTCTCCCAGACAGATATTTTTGAAATTACTAGAAAGGCAGAGATAGGCCCAGCCTGGAACCTGTCATGGAGTTCCTTCCTGAATAGCTCAGGTCCCAAAGGGGCAAGGTGCAGTTTGTGACCTGTTCCAGGGACTACTCTTTACCCTGAAAATGAAGCCTCAAATATTCCCAGCTTGCCATCTCCAGGATAATTAAAAGCAGCGAGTAAATCACATCCTGAAAAACAGCCCTGAGTGCTTAAGTACATGTCAGTCAGTGAGACTGGCAACTACACAGAGTGGAGGGGACCTGGGGTTTGCATTACACACACACCCCATGAGATCATTAGGACTACTTCAAGTCCAGGGCTTGCAGGGCAGCCACAGCCCCTCCCTGTTGTCCAAGTAAATGCAATCAGATTCAACTGGGAGCAAATTAGGGAGGCAAAATAAAGCATGCTTAACTGAAAACCAGCGAGAAACTCTACTGTCTGCTATTAGAAAAAATTAGAGACCATTTAGCAACATGAGACCATTTTGTGTTGGAAATAAAAAGGCCCTGAATGGAGAGGACCCAGCCAGAGCTGAGGTCCAGCATCCAGGTGAGATCAAATGTGGATCAAGGGCCTGGCCCTGGACTAAGCTGGGTTCACATAAGTCCTTATTAGCTGATGAGTGGAGACTGCCCGGCGAACCAGATGTGTGAAAATTGGCTAAGCACCAACTTTCCAAATCCATGACATGTTTTCTCAGTAGACTTACTTGTATAATTTCCCATGTAAGAGGAAAAATAGCATTGGCAGCATTTTCCAAAAGACTGGCACTGTGTCAATTTCAGCCCTTCAAAACTTAGCATTCTGACGGGGCATCCGTAGCTGCAGTTGCGGCCAGCCTTTAAAAATAAAAATATATATATATATACACATGTATTTTTTCTTCCCTATTTCTTTTTAGCCTCATAGTCACACCTCATATATTAAGATCCTAATTTGTTTAACATCAAGGTGCTGAGCATAAAGGCACCACTAAACACTGATGGATGGGGTAGCTACTGGGGAGCAATAAATGGGGGTGGAAGGCTGTGCAAAGAGAGAAAGTACACAGATGATTTTCATTTCCTAATAGGCATTCTGCCTGGAAACCTGTATAAAGACCTGAAATATGTATTGCTCTAAGGACTGTGAATGTTTAAAATGTCATCTTAAATTAGTAAGTGTCTTTAAATCTTCACTCTTCTGTCACGTTTTAGTAATGTTTATTACACACCATAAATCTTATTCCAATTCACATAAATTGAGCCCTTAGTCACAAGGGAGACAAGTGCTTCTCACTGATCTAAAATTCTGGAGCGGTGGATGACATCAAATATTATGACTGAAAAAAGGAACTCGGGAGGAAACTGGTTTAGGGAGAAGGGACAACAACTTTTGACCTCCACTGGTGAGAAAGAATTTTAATATCTCTAAAACTGTGCTCAGTGTTTTTAGAGGTTCAAATAAATGGTCATGTTCTTAACAAAATTTGAAGTAAGTCATTTACCTGCATTTCAGATTGATTTCATGAAGTATGGTGATAGTGAAAAAAATAAGTTGAGCAGTTACAAAAATTTCTTAAAATGGTACCACCAAAAGAAGCACATGATAGAGCTCCAGGGTTATCAGCAGCATGATTTTGGTGAACGCAAGGACAGGGGGTGGAGTGGGAAACAGAATCTGGGTAGAAGGCTCGGAGCAGCTGTCCCCTGAGCTCTGGGTTTCGGAGACCAGTGAGCCCTTCTGTAAGTTTCAGGGCTCGGCATATGTTTGGCAGCTTTTTATTTTTCCAAATAAGGACATTTAAAAAATGTCATTAACTATTATTCATGTACTCTAAACAGTAGAGCTCTCTACTCAGAGTTTTAAAAATTCAGTAAGTTTAGCTTTAGGGAAAACTTACCTCGTGGTCCTTTATTTCCTCATTTTATGATAAAATGTTCTTGGCCATGGAATGCAAACAACCACTTTGGAATTGCTTTGAGTTTCAGGGCGACCTACATCCAGTGAGATCGATGTTTCAGGAAGATCTCGCCCACCCTGCGCCTTGGTCACAGGAGCTCTGCCCCGAGGCATCAGTCTGCTGGTGGCTCGGTCCCGGATCAGAAGGGTGTGCAGTTTGAATACCGAGGTGTTGGTAACGGTGACCCATCAGCTTCTGTTCCGCCGGGGAGGTCACAGATGGCCGGGTGGGGAGGAGGGCTGGCTAGGTGCTCTGCACTAAGCCAGGTCCTCCCTGACTGCTGGCAAGTCCTTCTGCTTTCAAGTTTTAGCACAAGAGACACTGCTCCTATAAGTCAGTCCTGACAAGCACCCTTACCCCTAGATAGAAGGGAACGATTGTTGGCAAACTTGGCAGAACAATGCAGAAAACATTTTAAAAATGCAACTTTGGGTCCTGGCTCTAGAAATTCCAATTCAGTGACTCTGGGATGTATACTGGAAGCTGGACTTTTAAAAACCTAAGACTGCCAGATTGATTCTGAAGCCTGGGCTGCAGACCACAGTGGAGAGCGCATTCTCTCCTGTGCCCCCCTACCCCAGGACAGACTTGGTACCATATCCCTATAAAAAGCAAGGCACAGACTACATTGCTTTTCTCCCTTGGCAACTGTCCTGCCCCTGCACAGCACCAATGCATACACACACGCCGTAAATTGTGAGAACTTTAGGCAGGGAAATGACTTACTCATGTTAGCTTCCACAATAGTTAATGTAAATGCCTGGTACTTCACGGGGACTAGCTAAATCAGTCTCTATGCAATGTGTGTAAGTCAATGGGTCATTTTGAACTCTACATTTCTGCATTTCTCTGTTGGCATGGATAAGCAGTGAGCGAAAGTACTAGAAAGTTTGGACTCACAAAGAACAGAAGTAGGGAGCTAGGAGGCCGTGATGCCGTGGAAAGAACTGGGCCTGAGTATGGGTCGCATCAGTAGGACTAGGAAATGATAAACCACACACTTTAACTTCCTTAGCTCTAAAATTCAATATAGGAGAACATAATTTTCTTTCGAAAATTAGAAACTGGCTTACATGTTCCTTAATACTTAGGTCAAGGAATTATACTATTTTAAAGAAAACACAATTCCAACCTAAAGGGCTGGCCCCTGGACTAACTTTTTGTGATTACTCTTTTAAAATGATCTTTGGTTTTTTTTCCCCTCTGCTTTCCCACTGACACGATCCACTTCCTCACTGATGACACGGTTAACAGAAAAATTCTACACAAGACTTTACTTGACTTATTAAAAATTTTCCATTAAAATATATATGTTGTGACTTATATCTTGTCACAAAATGAGCTGACAATCTGAAAAAACAAAAAGACAACAACAAAACACCACTAAAAATTTTAAAAGCAACAGTGCTCATCATTTTTAAAAGATGAGAAATTGTAAGACTCCACTCACATTCAGCGTACATGCAGGCTGTAATCTGAACGTTGCCTTCACTGAGTGGAATATTTTCAGTGTAAACTGAAGTTAATATAGATTGGTGTCAACTACCACCTGTCAAATGATGCTAGAAATTCATGTCACCATGAGAAATGGACCACAAGAAATAAATAACCTCCAAAGTGGTAGTCTGCAAATATTGACACACAGGGCCAGGATTCTACATAAGTGACAGAGAACGCGGAACAGATATAAACATCAGGGCTTGCACATTTATGTATCCTGGATGATCTGCTTTTCATAAATCTGCTTAGCACTAATGACTAGAATGCATTTTTAATAAATTAATTTTGAATAGATAGTGCTCTGGAGGGAAGTTGGGACTTGCCTTCATGTTATTAATAGTTAAAATGGAAGCATCAATTTAGGACCACATCTGCCACTGTTGTCACAGAGAGTCCAACCAACATGATCCCACGGCAGATGACCCTGATCACACACAGTCCTTTAAACCCTTCAGTGGGGTTTCACAGACATTATCATTTTGACAAAGGACCCATCGTGTTTAGAATATCTGTTTTGGCTGTTTATCCTACAGTCACGACAAAAGCGGTGTGATCCACATGCCTCCTTTGTGTGTTCCCGCTGCGGAGCTGCAAGGCAGCTGAGTGGGGCGCGGGCGAAGCTCTGTCTGTGACGACAGGGTGGAGAAGGTTTTAACTAGGACATAGAGGATCGGGCCGATGTGCCTGCTTTATCCGATTGACCTAAAAAGAACACAGTCTGCATGGGTCCCTGTAGGTTAATCCCTGAGATCCCAAACGCTCAAACGTAATGTGTACAGGAACATCAACCCTTTTCTAGGTCACCAACGCCTTGGATCGGGTGATGCCAGTGCGAGCAGCCGTGAAAGACTTTGTTGGATGGGGCAGTTGCTCCCTGCCTCTTTTCCTGCACGCAAGACCTGACTGGGTCTCCTGAGACCTAATTCTCTGTGGTCAAAGGAGTGCAAACTGCCAGAGGGCAAGGCTATTTCTGCTGTGTTGATGCTGGGTTGTGCAGCACCTGTTGCAGGGTGACACTTAGTAGGCACCTGGTACGTTTGTGTCAAGGAATGGTTGAATGAATGGAGTCTGTGGTTTCTGAACAAGCAAAATAGCTTCATGCTGTTTTATTAGTCAATGTCATAGTCAGTCTGTCCTCTTCTTTGCAGTGACCTATCTTCTCAGACAACTTGGACTGGTGTGATAATTACCATTTGCCTTACATAAATAGGAGATAATTGTTTTCCTTACATTCACCAATCTCTTAGGGATATCCAGGGAACATCTTCTGCATAAACATGTTGGCCTCATAATAGCACCATCAGCCTTGTACTGAAAATTAATGACTATTTCATAAAATATTGAGACCTAAGACGGGCACTTAAAACAAGATTATCCTTTTCTTTTCCCTTAAAACCACTCCCTATTAGATAACTGCCAGACCTCAGTAATGTTGTGAAATAAACCCGCAAACACGCTGAGATCAGAGTGACACGGCGTGTGCGGCTCTCGCGCTGGCGGCTGGCGGCTGGTTGGTTGTTGCACCCATTAGCATGAGTTAATGAGTAAGCATTCCCTTCACTGTCACATTCCTCTCCTGTTATTAGCCCAAACCTGAACTTTAGCTTAATTGCAGAAGCCAGCCCGCCCCTGGCAGATGAGGGCATGGTCTTCATTGTTGTGATTGCATTCAAAGTGCTAATTGGGGGGACCGTGACAGATAACACGCTCCAGCATGGCAAAGAGCAGTGGGTGGGGTGCTGGGAATGCGATTCCGAGATGAAAAACTGCGTCTTCAAAAGCCCCGAGGATTTGATTTTCCTCACACTTGCTCGGCTGGGCACACTAAACCAAATTTCCAAGCCCAAGAGGATTGTACATATCTAGCTTCTCACATTTGACTTTAGTCCCTCACCAAGTTTTCTGAATTTGGAATCGCTCATTTGTCTGACTCTGCATAAACTCGCCTCTCCCTGCCAGCCTCCTTGCATTCCCTACATCTCTCCCAAAGCTTCTATTTGTCTCTCCAGAGATTTTGCTTTGTTTTGCACTGAACCAGCTGGAGAATCAGAAATATTTGAAAAGAAAAAGACATAGGTTTTTATACCTGCAACACTGGCTTTTGATTTTTAAATTGTGTTAAAATATCTTTTGTATTTGCAGGGTGTTTTGGCTTTGGAATACTTAAAATCCACTCACCTTTCTGTATTTAATTTACATGGCTCTAGTACTAACTGGATATAATTTCTTCATGCTCTCATCTCTGTATCTTAAAAATGGATATAATCATACCCTATGTCCACCTGCTGCCTGTATCAATTCGGATTTTTTGGCTGCAACTAAGAGTGAACAGCCCAACTACGTTAAGCATAAAAGAGATTCTTGGCTTGTATACTTGACAAGTCCTGGGAAAGGGTTGGTTTCAGACACATGGTAATTCAGAAGCTTAAAAGTCACAAGCACTTGTTTCTCTCCTACTCTAGGTTTAGCTGTGCTCTCCTCAGAGCTGCTTCCTTCTTTTCTGGGATCTCTCTGGGGGATTCAGGGGTTGTTAGTGGATCAGACTGTGTAGCTCCACAGGGCCTCCCTCTGAGCCTTGTGTCCAATGGAGGGGAGAGAAAGTGTGATTCCTGGACTTGAGTCTCACTGACCTTGACTGGCCAGACTTGGGTTATGTCCTTACCCTGAACAAATCACTGTGGACTGCATGCAGGTGGAATATGCTGATCGGATGATCCTAGATCACATGCTTCCCTCCTGGACAGAGCCTAAGATGGTCTTCTTTATGAGAACAATGAAATGAGAGTGTTGCGGGGGGTTCCCCAAATAAAATTGGGGCACTTTTGCTTCAAGATGGGGGAGTGGATATTGGGTGGCATAAACAACCAATGTCCGCTAAACTGCCACAGGAAAAGGAGCAATAGTTGAGATAAGTACAGTATTTTGAGTCTTTTGAATTAAAAAGCTGCATGAATTTACAAGATGCAGCAAAAAATTCTTTTTTTCAACCTTGACATGGAGCAATAGGAGTAGCATGTCATCTGAACTAAGTGTTATTTGGCATTTGTGTGAGTGCGAGTGTTGTGACTCAATTGATATAATGTGACAAAACTAAGTTCAAACTGAGAATATGTTCCTGCCAGATTGAAGTTTTTCTTTGCAACTTTGTATTTTCAAGCTTGGGTTCTTGTGAGAAACGAGATTGTTGTAATAAATTGATCAACATTGCCTTGTCCTCCTCTGTTGTTCTTGCCTACTCTGGACTTTGGGAAGAAGTCAGTTAGAGAAGTTCTTTAGCCAGGATCATAATGAGTGATGGGAGCATTTACATGATTGCTAATGGCTGAGTTTACACGATGCCTCAAAGCATCAGTGGGGATGTTTGGCAGCAGCACATTATGACTGTGATTATCACTATAAATTAAGTTTATGTTGATATAATTAGCAGTTAAAAGCTAAAGTAATATTTATCCTGATACAAGTTCTATCGAAGCCATATTAGTGCAAACAGACTGTGAATGTTGATACGGTGGGAATAATGTGATCTCGCAAGGCTTATTTTTCCGGAAGTGAGATACCCTATTGGGATACAGTTGGCCAGATAGCTTTGCAGGTTCAGAGTCTGTAACTTAGCCAGGCAGCCCTCACTGAGGGTGCACATGGTCCTCCTTGGCAGCTCTAGCCTCGAACCACCCACTCTGCAAAGAGAGAGGAAAAGCTGGGACGGAAGGTAATGTCCAGGTAGGCAGGTCAGCAAGGGTGAGGACAGGGTCTTGCCATTGTGGATCACTTGTCACAGGGGCCACCAGGTAGGAGAATGAGTTGCTTCTTTACAAGAACGTGGTTTTCCTTGAGAAATTCTGACTGGAGCCAAGAACCATGGACACGTACCCTTCCTTCTCTGCCTTGGGCTGGGCAGGGAAGCAGATGAAGGGTGTGCAGTGTCAGGATGACCACCCCCGCTCCAGCGTGGGCCAGATCCTGCTGCCTCCAGGTCCACAGGTGTCTAAGGAAGTCTAAGCTGCTCTGGTCTCGTCTCCACACACAACGTGTTTTACTCATGCTCCCCTAAGCCATAAGACTGTCCACGCATTGATGGGCTTTTCTGTGCTTTAGGGATAAGGGACCAGGGTAGAGTAGGATAATTGACTTTCAAGAAGCTTCTCTGCTAGTAAGAACCAGACCAGAGGCCAGCTGCCTTTGAGGCCACTTTGCTCCTGAAATATTCATCCAGTCAGCAACTGTTTAGTCATTCAGCACATATTATTGAGGACCCACCATCCACCAGGAACTTTTCTGGGAGCTTTATACTCAGTGACCTGAGCAGGCAAAGACCCCTGTCCTGTGGAAGCCCGTGTTCCAGGTCTGTCTGTGGGACGTGTGTGCCCCAGTGAGGGACCCTGGCATGCCCGTCACATGCTTGCTCAGAGCCCTTGTCCACAGGTGTGCTGCGATCAGCGCATTCTCTAGAGGTGTTCCCAGTGGTCTTATATCTCTTTGCCTGCAAAAATTGGAGGTGCTGGTTACTTAGCACTTTGAATACAAAAAGGAAGGCAGTCAGGTGGCTTCTGCAAGTTGAGGGAAATAGGGAATGGTGGTGTCAACTGGTCTTCAGTCTTTTCTTAAGTCAAGAGAAGTTGTTTACTGTGACTGATGAAAAGAGAAGGAAGATGTCTGGCATCCCAAACCCAGAATCCAGTCTTGGTTTAGGTTCCTGAGAGAAGCTACATTTCCTGAGGACGCACTAAGACCTGTTATAATAGGCAGATGTATAGATAACCTCATTTCATCCTCATGGAGGCCCAAATGCAGTGGACACTGTACCTAATTTTATAAATCCTCATCCAAGGATGAATTTTTATTGATTTGGCGGGGAGGGAGACAGACAGACAGAGAGACAGAGAAACAGAGAGACAGACAGAGAGAGAGCAGTTGCTTCCCACAGGTGCCCTGACCAGGGATCAAGCCTGCAACCAACCCTCTGGAGTACAGGCTGATGCTCTGACCAACCGAGTGCTCTGGCCAGGTCACTCTGCATCTAATTTTGAGATGAGGAAACTGAGGAGCAGCTGGTTAAGGTGTCCACACAGATTCTACTCGCTGAGGTGGGAGTCAGACCCTGGCCTGTCTTACCCCACGGCCAGGCTGCCTTCTGACCCTCCTCGCCTGGGCAGGAGGCACACAGAGGAAATGTGGTGAGCAGCACCCTGCTCCCCCTACCCCCATCATGCTCTCTTTGGATGCAGTGCCCCTGAAAAGGACACCGGTGACTAGACGTGCAACGGGAAGCAAGGAGAGACTGGAGAGGCGAAACCTGTAGGAAGGGAATTTCCCCTTTTGCTTTAGAAAAACTGTGTGGGTGCTAGCGGTCTCTAACACGATATGAAAAAGCCCCCTTCCCTCCCCCAAGACAGAGGAAGTTCAAAAGAACTGTTGCAGGTGTTCAAGAATAACTAAGAAAAGGAACTGGGGGAGGTGTGGACATCTCATGTTTTGAGGTTTATCCAAGCCAGCAGCATCTGAGGGCGGGGTTCAGTGTTAGGGACCCTGGGTGCTGAGGCTTGGCAGGTTCTATGCTCCCTCTCCAGGGACTCTGGGTGACCCCTGAGGGGTGGGAGGCATTGGGAGGGAATATTTCTTGGGCTCTAAGGAGCTTGGAAGGAGTGGGGGACTTTCAGGCACCGTTGGAACACTGCCTAGGCAATATCTGTTGATGTCATTTTCTCCTAATTACACGTCTTTTAAAAACAAGAGCATCTGTGAGAAGCATGGAGGGTGGCTGTCCATTGTGGGCAGCGATGGGGGCTCAAGCTGAGTGAAGCATGACACCCCCTTTATGTCCCTCTGTTTGCCGAGAGTAACAAGTGTGTTTCCTACGTGAAGACTGGAATTTGCTGGAAGACTGTGGTAAGCCCCAGCTGCAGAGACAGACCATCAGCCAATGCTAACTCCCTTCTGGACTGGGCTCACCTGGTCCTCCCAAACACTGAGGCAAACTTGGCCTCCCCCTTTCCCTTTGTCAAAAGCACACCTACCCTCAGAAGCATCCTGGACTGAGACAGGAGCGCCAGGCACCAGGCCCTGCTGTGCCACCTACAGGCTGTGTGAGGTGGGCTGCGGACAGGTCACCTGGCACTTCTAGGTCCGGTGGGCTCTCTGTAAAGTCTGTTCTGCTCAGTTCTAAAGGCTGTTGTGTTAAATGACACACGCCCTTGTGCCGACACAGGTGCACACTCACGTACACCAATACATACACACACACACACACATTTCCTTTTAGTGCCCAAGAAAATGGACAAACTTATTTTCAAGTGAAAATGAAGGCTCATATCATCCTTTCCTTCAGGTCTGCCCAGGCTGCCCTTTCTTTGGGCACCTCTGCAGCAGTGAGAGGGGCCCAAAGCCTGGCCAGGGCCTGCCACCTGGGGAGTGTGGTGTTCCCGCACCTGGGTCGAAGCCCTGCTCCACCCCGGGCAGTGGTGTGTCTCCAGTGAAGCCCCTCAGTCTCTGAGGGCTTTGGGTCCTTCTCAGTGAAAGTGGGATTGGGGGTGGGGTAGTGGTCCCTGGCTCACCAGGCTTTGGCAGGGTTGGTTGTGTTAGTACATGTGATGCTCCTGAGTGGGGCCTGGCACCTACAGGGAGAAAAAGCTGTGTGTTAGCTGTTATTACCTCACCAAGCCATCTCTGGGTAAGCCTCTGGCTTCATTTCTGCTGGGCTTTCTTCCCATCTTATCTCAGCTCTTGGTCCTGCCAGCTTAGGCTAAGAAGTTGTATGAACAACAATCTTTGGAAATTCCTAGCAGAAGTCTCCTTTTCAGCTCTGCAGTAGTCAAGTCACATTTTCAGTTTCGAAAACAAACAAAAGTGGCCAGTCCAAACCTCCCCACTAAAATCACTTGGAAACACAGACATTAAAAGTTGTTCTCTGGTGTTGAAGGTGATGCACGGTTTGGGTCTGAGCCCTCCTCCCTGGTAATAATCACAGAAGAGGAAGGGGCCGTGGCTGGCAGGAGCTTCTGAGGGAGAAGTTTGTGCTAATGGTGGTCTTCCTCTGAGGGCACTCCCTTGTCACAGAGCTGGGGGTATTCGCCCACGCCAGAACCCCCCATCTGCTGCAATTTGCCTTTCTGATAATCAGTTGGTCAATTCATAAGGCCTGAGTCACAAAGACAGCGTGGCTTCGGTGCTTGGGAAGCACCGAAATCTAACATTTCTGGGTTAGATTTGTATTCCTTGACTGTCATTTGTTATTGTTTCTAGAAAGAAATGTGTATTGATTGTCAAGTCTTCCTTAGATAGTATTTTCTGTAAGCTTACAAATAAATAAGGTTTGAGCCTAGCCTTACATTACAGACACGAACACACACACACACACACACAATAAACTCCCTCCACTGCCAACAAATTGTTTACTTGCTCAGTTTCTGTGTTCCAGCAAAATGGACAAATTATAAATTCTTCCAGAAAGGGTATTTAGAATGGAAATGCTGAGGGCCCTTTGACTGTGACATGCCGCCAGGCACCGCTTTGATGGGGGAGATAAGGTGCCTGGGGGCTTGGATGCTGCGTCAGGATGACTGGACTGGAAGGGCTGCTGAGCTCAGATGCTGCGCCCGGGCCAGGTGTCACATTAATGCTGTAATCAGCAGCACGAGCCATGTGTCCTGGGCTCGTCAGAAACAACATGCTGTAAAACCTGTTTTCAAGGCACTGACATTGCCATGGTGTTTATGGGGTGTGCTCGGACTGATTTCCTGCCTCCCCAGGTGGGTTCTTAGTCTTTGTTTGGCTGTGGGGCGCACTGTTGATATAGCTGCTTAGAGTCAGAGTGTTAGAGATGGGAGAGGCCATATAATTTCTAAGTCTGACGACAAGCTGTGGGGTCCAGGGGAACAAGGTGGCAGCTTGATTTCTCTGACTCTTGCCCCCTCACTCACACAGGATCACTGACAAAGCCTTACCCAGGGACCCTGTCTGTCAGCTATTCCTCAGCTAGCCGTTTTCTTCCTCTCCAGTCACTCCCCCTTGGTGACAGTCTCTGTCCCCAGAGGTGCCTGAGGATTGCCCTGCACTGTCCCATGCTCCCTGGAAAACGCCCACGTCGCCTGATGCTCCCAGCGGTCTGTGGCTTGGGATGCCAGCGTGGAATCTCTCCCCCTCTTCCCTCACCTGTCACTTGGGAACATGGATCACAGGGTGGGCATGTATTCTGTGCTTCTTCCCAAGGACAGCTCCCTCTGCTTAACTCATGGCTGTGAGTTAACGGACACAGCTATCGACGGGACTACCTAATTGCCAAGGCTGTGTGGGGCGGGCCCGCAGCAGCCATCTAGCACACTGACTGTCGTCTCAGTCCCTTGGGCACCTGCTAACTTCCTTCCCCCTCTTTAGTTCAAAATGAAACCTATGCAAGTGAGGTTCTGCAAATCGAATCAATTTGGATGTGTCCACCAGTAATCAGACACATCACACTCTCTGCTCAGGTTAAAAATAACATTCCTGCAAATGCCAGTAGAAGTCCAAGGTCCAGAGGTTGAAATGTAGTCTTAGTTGTCAGGAACATCTTTCTTTTTAAAATTTTCTTGCACTGGTTTTAATAGCTCTCTCACCAAGGCCCTGGTGGCCTGGAGAACAGGGATGAGAATTAGATAGCTGTGCCACCTGCTGAGTTGGGTCTCTCCTCCTTGGATCTTCCAACTTTGAGAGAGAAATGCTGCTTGCTCCTCTGTTCAGATGGGTCTCAGGGGTCAGCCCACACAGGAACCATCTCCTCAGTGTCCCAACTCCTCAACTACTCCCTGCATGCAGAGGAGGGGGCACATGACATCTTCAAAGTCTCTGAGGATCTGCTATTGATTCTTGCCACGTTCTGATCAACCCATAAAGAGGAAAATGTCATAGCTGATGATGAAGAATAGAGATCATCCCAGAAGCCACTTGCTTTGAGTCAGGAGTACTGATGCTGGAGGGACATAGAATGTGGGTTGCACTGAACTAGGGGATGGAACTGGGGAAGAGGCAGATAGCTCTGGCTTCACCCCCCAGCAGCACTGCCCATGAGGAGCACAGTCTTTGGCAGCTCACTTCTCTGAGTATCAGTTTCATTGCCTGTAAAATGGAGACCATCCCTGTGCTCCAAGGACATCCTAGAAATCAGCAGTGAGGTAGATGACACACGCCTGCACAGCCCTGTTCACAACAGCATTGTTTGCAACAGTCAAAGGCAGAAGTAACGCAAATGCCCACTGATAGATGAGTGGATAAACACGTGTGCTGCATCCATTGTTCAGTCTTAAAAAGGAAGGTCATTCTCACACACACTACACCACAAATGGATTTTGAGGATATTATGCTGAACAAAATAAGCCAGATACTAAAGGACAAACACTATATAATTCCACTCGTATGAGGTCTCTAGATTAGTCAAATGGATACACACGGAAAGTATAATTGTGGTTGCAGAGAAGACAAGGGAGTGGAGAGGTACTGTTTATTGGTACAGAATTTTAGTTTGGGAAGATGAAAATTCTGGAGATGGAGAGTGGTGATGGTGCACAGCAATATGAACATACCTAATGCCAATGAACTGTACATTTAAAATGGTACATTTTATTTCTGTATAGTCTACCACAATAAAAAAAAATGTAGGTGACACAGTAGCATAGTGCCCAGCACATGGGCACATGTTCAGCAAACGGTTGCTAATTCCACCACCTTTAAGAGAGCAGATGCTGGTCTCTGGCTCCACTGCAACCCAGCTGGGACAGTTCACATCCCACTCTGTGTTGCATTTGCTCTGTTTGTAACAGACACTGACGTATTTCCCTTCTTTCTTCTGTGAGATCCAAAGAAATTTGTTAGACATATAGCAGATATTCAGGATATGATTAATACAATAGTAATAATAACAGTAATGAAGCTAAGATAAATTAAGAGCTTTCTCAATTTGCCCTTTGGAAAGAGAATTTCCCATCCCTCTCCTACCGGCCCCAGGCTGGATATCTCAGTTCTATCCAGATGAGATGCAGAAAGTAATGCCTGAGCAGTTGTGAGGACAACTTCTTCAGTTTTGGCTCGAAATCTATGGCCACTCCTCTGCCCACAGGGCCCTTTTTCTCACAGAAAGTCCCCCCAACAAGAAAACAGATTTTCTTCTGTCCTAAAAAATGTAGCCCCAGCCTGATCCCCCTGAACTGGTTGCTAAGAAAGCAAGTGCGTCTGATGCTAACAGAGCCCCAATTCATTGCTTCCAGAGCCTGTAGCGTTTTATTCTCACTCTGCAAGCATAATCAGGGGAGCGATTCTGAGCCTTGTTAATCAGAAAGGGCCCTTTAAAAATGTCATGCTGTCAATATAAAACTTTGCTAAATTGCATTATAAATGCCAGATTCAGTCAACTAACACATTTAACACCATTTCTTAAGTACAGTTTAGATTTTATCCATGCCAGGGAGAATGAGAAAAATACCTCGGGAGAGCCAAAGCCCGTGGATTCATTGTGCTAAGCTCACTGACTCCAGAGAGGAATTATAAATATTTTATTCCAAATCCAGCCACACTTTTACCACTGTTATCAATAAGGTGTCCAGTGCCCCCCCCCCCTTTTTGTTGGCTTTAGAATTGGATGATTTTCGTAGCTAGGAAGTTTAGAACAGGTGAGTGTCTTAGACCTGCTTTGCATCCAGCAGAGAATTCCTATACTGTTGCTTCATACCAGAGAGGAAAGATTTTTGTGAGCCCAGGGCTAAACATTGTGTTCTTACCGAGAAAGAGAGAGAGAGAGAGAGAGAGAGAGAGGGAACCTCGATGTCTGTGAAGTCCATGATCACCCTCCACCCTTAGTTTTAGGGAGGCTTCATTGTCAGAACTAACTCCTGCTTTTTCCTCCCCTCCCACCAAAGAGAGCTGTTTGACTAATTTGATGGTGTCTTTTTCCTGTGACCCTGTTAAGAATTAGGCTGGTTTACCTGGAAACTTTGAGGTCTAAGTTTGACTAAACAGGGCCAGAGAGACCATGCCAAGGACATGAAAATGGTTATCAAACATTATAATTTCTTTTTTTAATTTTTATTTACTGATTTTAGAGAGAGGAAAGGAGGGAGGAAAGAGGGAGAGAGACAGACAGACAGACAGTCAGACAGACAGACAGACAAACAGTCAGACGGACAGACAGACATCAATTTATTGTTCCACTTATTTATGCATTGGTTGATTCTTGCATGTGCCCTGACTGGGGGATCCAACCTGAAACCTTGGTGTATTGGGGTGATGCTCTAACCAACTGAGCTATCCAGCTAGGGCAAACATAATTTCTGATTTAAAAAACACTTATCTCAGAATAGCTAAATGACTTTTTTCCATGGAACATGGAAAATCTAAACTGTACTTATAAGCATAAGCTTATACCAAGGTAAACGGTTCTAGTAAGTACATATATGGCAGGATAATACTTCCATATATTAACCATTTTCTCCCCTATTCCTATGCCTCTTCTTGCTTTACCTGTTTTTTTTCTTCCTTTCAAGCTAGACTGTTCCACACTCATTATCTCAAGAAGCAATGACATCAGAAAAACTTGAAGTATTTTCCATGCCTCTGAATTTCAAGTACTGTGTTCAGAAAACAAATGCCAAGACTCTGTATGCATTATAACATAGCTAGAATTTACTTGAGACTTTCTATGTGCCAGGAACTATTGAAAGCATGTTTTTATCTCATTTAATTTTTATTAAAACCCAGCAAGATGGGTACTATTATCATCCTTACTTTACAGATGAGAAGACGGATGTGCAGAGAGATGGAGTAGTTGGCCCCAAATGGCAGCTCTGGTGCTGAATGTTTGTCCACCCACTCCAAATTCACAGGCTGGAATCCAACCCCCAGGGTGATGGCATTAAGAGGAGGGGCCTGTGGAGGTGATTAGATGGTGAGAGTAGAACCCTCATGAATAAGGTCAGTGTCCTTATAAAATATACTCAGTAGAGATCACTCACTCCTCCTGCCATGTGAGGTTACAGCAAAAAGATGACCAGCTCAGAAACAGGCCCTCAGCAGAGACTGACATCTACAGGCACTGTGACCTTGGACTTCTCAGCCCCCACAACTGTGAGAGATAAGTATCTATTGTTTATGAGCCACCCAGTCTGTGTTGCTACAGCAGCCCCAATGGACTGGACATCTGGTGACTGGCTGACTCATTAACCCGGGAGTATGTCTCCAGAGCTCACGTTCCTGACTCTGCATCAGTCTGTTGTTCCTGGGCAGGAAGTCCCCCGGGGAACACATGCAATGTGACCACCCGTGAAAGAAAGAGACTCCAACAGTATCAAGTAGGTGAGGAAGCTGGGCTGTGTGGCAGTCTCAGTGAAGGCCTCGGCTGACCACAGGAAGAGCTCTCGAGGCTGAATGGCTCCTCAACATTGTTCCAAGCTAGAGCAAGGCATTTGGATCTTTACACTCCTTCATCAACCAGTCATTGGATGAGGGCCACCATGAGAAGGGGCATGCCTTTGGGTTGAGGAGAAAATCACCACGAGGGCTCCCAGCTGAGTGCTACCTGCTCACAGCACTCCCTGTAGCTGGGGTAAGTCCTTCAGCCCTGAGGGGGTCTGGGTGGCACACCACAGTGCCCACTCCATAAAGGAAGACCCCAAGGGGGACTGTGATGGATAGCCTTGGCCTGATCCCACAAGGGAGCTCTGAGCATAAATTATGTTTCAGAGTTGGTGCCAACTTGAAATAAGAGAGCTGAGCTTTTATACAATACCTCTTCCCCCATCAGTCTTTGACTAAATATCACCCTGGGAGTGGGGGAGGGGGCACGTTGGATATAAACTCCTAGACATTTCAGGCTCTACCTGTGCATGAGTGAAGACAACAGCTCCAACAGCCCCAGGGTGGGGTTCAGAAGAGAGTAGCTTGCAGGACATTCAATGCAAATGCACACAGAGCCAGGAGATGGGCCCAAAGGGGCAGGGGCAGGGTCCCTGTGACCTGGCCTGGGCACCCACATATCCACTACATCTTCCACATCTGAAAGAATTCCTGAAGCCGAAGGTAAGCATGAGACAGAAGGGAGATGGGGCTACTCAGAAAGGACCCTGCATCTGCTGAGAGAGCTGGGAGGGAGTCTTGGGCAAGCCTGGGGATGGGAAGAGGAGCCTGTGCCCCCCTTCTCAGGGAAGCTTGACAAGGAAGGTGGACTCCAGGGGAGAGAGGGCCATGGAGGGTGTCTAGACAGGGTGGTCTGCAGCCTCTCAGAGTGGGAGCACTCAAAGGACCCCATGGACCTGGGAGGGGCAGGGAGGCCACTGGAGTTTTCAAATTCTTGGTGTTGCAGGAGCAGCAGAACAAGCCTGTAAATGGGAGAAGAGAGAACAATGGAGTAATAGGGGAGGGTACAGCCATCGTGTGAATGGACACTGGGGGCCAGGCCAGTCAGTGGGCCTCTCTTGTGGATGCCACCATGAATACAGAGCAGTGGGGATCCATACCCTGCCTGACATCCTGGTAGGAGAACACTCTCATCCTGGAATTTACATGCAACCCTGGGAGAAATGGGGAGCCCTGAAATGACCAAGAATATGTTCCAAGTACTTGGACAGAAGAGACTCAGAACACAAATAAAGTTAAAGAAAATGAAAGTCACATTTCTTATGTACCTGCATTTATGGGCTGAGTTTGTTGCTGCCACATATGGTAACTATGAGCAAAATCTTTTAGATGCCTCTGGATATGGATGCTTTGGACGACAGGTGCTTGTCATGCTTGTTTTAGCTCAGCATCGCTACCGTTCTGTTGAAGTTTCTTTTCCTTACAGAACAAGGAAAGGTACTGTGATGCACCATGCAAGAACTCACCCACCTGACTGAAGGATGGAAGATTACTCACGTTAAACATAGGCTCCCATGGGAGGGAATATACTTCATGACAGCACTGAGATTATATGTCTGCTGTTTTGACATCATTACCCAATCGCCCAGCCCAGAGCCGCATGGACACACACACACACTCCCACAGTGCCAAGCTGGCACATATCTTTTCTTCAGATATTTTTTGTTCTTTCAGTTCACTGTAGCATGAAGGAAGGAAGAAAAGACATAATAGCCTAAGAAGTGGTGTGTGTGTGCTTGTGTGCGCACGCGCCAGCTCACCCCTTTTTGTGCCTGGGGTCTTCGAGCTACAGTTTCCCGCTTGGAGCTTTTCTTGTCTGTCTCAAAGCCCCCTTCACAAGTTTAACACTGATGGGGGAACAATGAGAAGCAAGCTGCCTCTTGGAAATGAACAGAGAGAAGTGACTGACTTTGGGCTGCTCTGGTGGGGTAAATGGACTATAAAATGAAATTTTAAATTAAATAGGTGCTTTATGTGCAACACAATATTGATTTTGTTTCCACAGGTGGAGGCTGAAGCATTGTATGCATCCATTTGTGTGTGTGCGTGCACGTACCTGTGTGTGTGTGCCAGACAATTTGGGAAGAATACAGGGCGAGTTTTAATTTAACTTCGCTGCCCAGAAAAGACATAATGATTAATATCTTAGGTTTCCAGCTCCCCTCGGCTTGGAATAATGACTCTCCCCTTCTAACCTGTATGCTTTCATGGCCCTCATCAACCCCCTTCAAAAGAGTCTTGCACTCCCCAGGCTGGTGACTGCAACACCATCAGCTGTACCCTCTGCTGCTTCACCCTCGAGCTCTCATCTGACAGTGGTGTGACCAGACAGGCTGCTGCTGACACACAGAGACAGAAAGCTCTTGGTGCCCGTACAGCACACTACCACCAGTAGCCCTTCTGACTCTCCAGAAAATACAAATAAGATGTCCAGGTCACATGCAGGGACCCCCAGCACTTCTTCCTCCAAAGCGCTGTTAGGAAGATACCTTCAGTAAGGTAAGAAAGGGGAGATGGAAGGCCAGAGCGGGCCCTGAGCAAAGCTGGGAGATGAGGGAAGTCTGTCTTCACTGTCCTCAGTATCACCACCTGGGAACATGTGTGTACTCCTTTTAAACCCTTTAAGAAAATCTTGCATAGCCCCAAATCCAGGGCCTAATATTTTCTAGAATCTTCCTTCGAGCAGAAGAGTGATCAGATTACTCATTTACCCTAAGAATTTAATGCATTTGAAGTTCAAAGAAAAAGCCCTTGAAACATATTTTTACATTGTTGATGGGGATGGAGAGAAGAGGTATTCTCTTTTGCATTGCCTGTGGGGGAGAATTTGGCACATTCAAGTCTTAATCGACACAACCCTTGAGTCATTCCTGTTCTAGTACTTTATCTTTATGAAATAATTAAGAATATGCACAAAAGTGTACATACTTAGATTTATTACAGTACAATTTATAATGACCACAAACTGAAAAGCGGCCCATCTTTTTAAAGAGTGCACTAAAATTCTATAGCAGAGAGAAGACAAGACGAGCCAGCCTTCAGAAAGGAGGAGGGTTGGTGATGGAAAGATAAACATGTTTCATGAGGCTGAGGTTAGAAACACAATTGGGCAGCCTGCCTTTGACATTTGTGGCTTGGAGCAAAAGGACAAATAAAGATCCACATTCCAGATGTTCACATATTCAGAAGTTATACACTATGCCAACAAACAGTTGAACATAATGTTCTGATATCCTACCTTGACAAGTATACCTTGAAAACAATCTGCAGTGCTAGACTTCACAGAGTTTTTTTGCCAGGGAATGCAGCACAGAGAGAGCCACATTCTCATTCCGGGTCCCTTGGTCCCCAGGTCCTGACCCACCCTTTTTCTCTTTTCACCCCCTAGTGTGCCCTGCATTTTGAGGAACCTTACTTACACTTCACATGTGTGAACTCACCAGCCCACCCATTCAAGTTCATCCGCACACCCTGGAAATAAGCACTCTAGGCTATTCTTTTGGATCCTGAGGTTAATTACACCAACACAGTGAAAAACCTTTGAGAGAATAGAACCAGGAAGGGGTTCACACAGGCCATCAAGTGCACTTGGGCCATTTGCGCTGGGAATTTAGGGGTTCTGGTTACCTGAAGTGTTGTGTAGAAGGGGAGAGTATGGGTTTCAGATAGGCACATCCCTTCACCTCTCTGGGAAGGTCTTGGATGGAAATGAGGTATAGCAGGGATCCCAAGACAGGGGCTCCAAAACAAGGGTATCAAGACAGGCTCCCCCTTGCCTGAGTCAAAGACTGATAACGCAACTGGACCCTGGGAAGGGACTTGCATTAGTTTCCTGTGGCTGCGGGAACATATTACCATAAACTGCATGGCCTAACACAATAGAGATTTTTCTTTCACACTTCTGGAAACCAGAGTCTGAAATCAAGGTGTCAGTAGGGCCATCACACTCCCCCTGTAGTCTCCGAAGGTGGATCCATGCTTGCCTTTTCAACTTGTGGTGGCCCCAAGGTGTCCCTTGGCTTATGGCAACATAAACCCAGTCTTTACCTGTGTCTTTGCATGGACCTCTCTCCAGTCTCTGTGCCTCTCTTCTTTTTATAAGGACATAAATCACTGGATTTAGGGCCACCTTAAATCCAGAATAATTTTATCTTGAGATCATTAAGTAAGAACCTCTGCAAGGACCCTATTGTAAGGCTGTATCTGGAGGTTCTAGATGAATATGAATTTGGGCAGGGGAGACACTAGTCAACCCACCACAGAATTAAAACCTGAAAATAAAAATTAGAGAAACCAAGAAGTTACTTTTTTTCCATGTCTTGTCCCTGCTTCACTCATCTGTGTCTTAGCTGTTTGTTTTGCTTCCCCTTGCAGTGGGGATACATGGCTACCCTACAGCTACCAAAAAACTGAGCATGACCCCACAAACAACTGGGAGTCTATAGGCCTGATTCCAACTTCCTGGGAGAGAGAATTTTCTTGGCCAAACTTGGATCATGGGTCCACTCCCGACTGGTACATCTGGGCTAGAGGAGTACAGTCAAAGCTATACCATAGTTTTGGAGCAAAGGCAATTAATTCTCTGGGTTGGCTTGTAGACTGAAGAGACACCCCAAATGGTGTCTAATTCATTGAGAATTGGTTAAATTATGGTAAAGCCATATGAAGGAAGACCATGCAACTATTAAAAATTGTTTTAGAACAAATGCTAATGGCAAGGTAAAGTGCTGTTAATTCAGTAAGAAAAGCAGGTTATAAAAGCAATATGTGTGTCATATTGTACTCATGTTGTTAATAAACATATACAGACACTCAGAGAGACATATACATGTAGAGTTAAGGATAGAAGAATGTACATCAAAATATTAAAATTACTATCACTACATGATTGATTATGTGTAGATTTTTTTCTTAGTTTTTTTTCCCCAAGAATTTACTTTAAAATTGTTTAACATTGTATTCAGTATGCTCTAAGGAGAATTTCTAATATGAAATAATGACTTGTAATTTAGACACAAGTGAAGGAAAATTGGGGGTAATAAGCCTAGGGCACATCTATTGGGTATTTACCTAATAAACAGAAAAAGATTTCTCAGTGTTTGGACTTTCACTGGCACCATCTGTATCCAAACTCTGTATCCAAAGTGGGCCATATTCTTCCATGTGGACCAGAGAGGCAGGGAAAGTCAGTCTGAAGAGAAGAGAGACAAAGTGAAGTCAATGTCAAAGCAGAGACAGAGACGACAAACACAGAGGCTCTGCACAGCTCTTCAGTCTGATTTAAACTGTCTCCAAGATCTGTTGACTTTTCTGTTCTGTGGTTCATTCTGATGCTTCTTTATATTTCTTGTGTTTAAACTAGAGTTGATTTCTGTTGCTTGCAAATGAAAAGTTTTGACCAATATAGGATTCTGCACAGTTCCTCCGAATGATAACTCACAAACAATCATGAACAGGTGCATCTCAGGAGAGTTCAGTAAGTAAAATCTTTACAACTGAGACTCAACCTTCTGGGTAAAACTGTGTCCTTGGATGCCTCAGCAGCAAGCTAATGAATAAGGAAAAAGTTATAATAAAAGTCAGAGGTTTATGAGAAAGAATAGATGAGCAGGAGGCATATCAAAATGAAAGCCAGGGGAGGGGGAGATAATGAGGGCCATTCAAAGATGGAGTTGTAGAATCTAGGATGTCACAGAAGTTACTTTTAAGGCTCCTCACTCCTTACCTTTGGTCATCTTCAATTCATGGTTCCATGAATAGTCAGCTTGACTTTATAAAGGTCAAATGAGCTCCCAAATTAGTTTTTTATTAACTTGACCTTCATAGACATCAAGTTGACCAACACACCATGCAACCCCTACGTGTCTAAGTTAGTTCCATTGGTGCCAGTGACCATATGAAGGCCCAGAATATTGGATCTCTGAGAGAAATGTTATTTCTTAGTACCACCTACAATGAGTAACTGCAGACTGGGCAGTTCTATGTGATCCCAAGTTGATTTTCTTTATTGACCACGATCCAAACCAATATCTCACAAGTCCCATTTCCCAGTATTCTGTAAGAAAATGTATTCTAGGGTTCATTGAAAAAGACGCCACATTTGTATGGCCTCTTAGATCCTAATGTACTATTGTCACTGTTTAAAAAATTTCACATTAATAGATTACTGTTCATTGAATAAAATAAGAATCCATGAGTCCACACTGATAAAACTTTAAAATTTTTAAAAACTGGACAGAAAGGAAAGTGGAATGCCATCTAATGAATGCAAAGGGAATGATAAAATTAGGAAATTATAATTGGCAAACATCATAATTACAATTGATTCAGACAAGAAACATCAATGGATGCTAAAACCAGTACATGAGAGCTTCATGACAAAGAGGATTTTGAATTAATTGTAAAGTGTCTCCCCATGAAGTCATTATTAATTACAAAGAGGAAAACAGTAACTCGATAGTGGAGAAGCCCAGCAGACTGAACTTTAACCAAGTGATCAAAGTTAGGCTCACCACTAATCGAGCAAATTGATAGCATGTGCCTTCTGATATAGTATATAAGGGGTGGAGGGAGGCATGTCCCTTCTGTGGCATTCCTGACCAAAGTGCATAATCTGAATCTAATCATGGGAAACATGAGACAAATCCAAATTCAGGGGCATTCTACAACAACATCAAGGTCATGAAAGACAAAGAAAGACTAGGACTATTTCAGTTTAAAAGGGACCAAAAAGACAACTAAATGCAGAACATGATCCTTGACTGAACACTGAACCAGAAAAAAAAATTTCATTTTGTTATAAATGACACTATTAGGACAATTAAATAAATTTGGACAAGTTTTCCAATTATATAATACTATCCAAATGATTTTGAGGCAAAGGGACATGATCCCTGCAACTTAAACAGTTATAAAAATTATATATTTTATTATATATCATATTAAAATTATATATAAATGTATTCACATCTATCTATCCTCTATCCTCTATTTATATCATCTACCTATTGTCTATCTATCCATCCAGAGAGAATGACAAAACAAATGTGGAAAGGCTAATTACTAACATTTTGGGAATCTGGGTGAAGTGTTTATGGAAATTTTTTGGTCTATTACAACTTTTCTGTAAGCCTGAAATTATTTAAAAATAAAAAAAAACAAAAACAAAAACATACAAGTCCCTAGGACTAAGCAGTAGTAGCTTGTTTTTCCAAGAGTTGATAAAATGTCATTTTGTTCCAACAAAGTGTCAGCTTCAACTTCATCATGGTGATTACTTAGTTCATTTCCCAAGTCCCACTGTTACTCTCCCAGCTGCTGGGTGTTTGTCAGCGTTGGCTTTGTCCCAGGCTGGGGACACACCGGGAGGCCTTCTATGTCTATGTGGACAGTTGTGATTTGCATGGGGTTGGGAGCTTCTGCAGTGCTGGCTCAGGAAGCTGTCTACAGATCTTCTCAGCACCGTGGCTATGAGAGGGCTGCCCCTCCCAAGGGCTGCTGGGTAGGAAGAGGAACCTGCTCCCTTCCAAGAGGACCTGAACATAATGCTGAGGGAAGGAGATGAAATGGAAGCGAGGGGAGCATCCTAGCCTTCTGTCAACCTTCAGAAATGTTTTTGAAAGTGTTTTTTCCCTAATCAATCCTATCAGATATGTCTTCTTCTGGGTTTCCTAGCACTTTAGAAGAATTAGTCCCTCCCTATTACAGTTTAAAACATCCCTTGCCCTTACACACCCATGCACAAATACATACATGTGCACTTGTGAGCACACACAGTTACCAAAAAGTTCTCCCCACACAAATCTTCCCTGGGGGCCCATCTTAGTCCCACATTACAAGTACACAGATTTTTCAGCTTTATTGTGGTTTCCCTGAGGAATCATGACACTCCCAGCAAATCTTCCACCTCCAGAAGAAAGAAGGAAACTGAACATCCATGGTTCATTGTGACACCTGGGTACAGCTGTCAGCCAGGGACACTTGGCAGAGCTCCAGGTGTGAGCCGGGAAATGCTGGTTTTCCAGGAAATGATTAGGGCCAGGTATAAGATATCTGTGTCTAGTTCTGTTAGATACATTATAAACCTTTGGGACATATGTGCCAATAGTAAATGTCCTTCACAGTTAGTTGTCTTTCCTTAGAGTTTTCAATAGGGAATTCATTGAGAGTTGAAAAATACATATATTGAAGTCCCTGAAGAGAAATAAGTGAAACATGTTAGCCATAATGCCAGACTGTGTGGTCATCATGCTGCTGTTTTACCCAGTTTGATATGTGTAGGATGCAGAGAGGTCAGGAGCTGGCCCTCAGACACTCACTGATGGGAACTCAGAGGTGCCCTCTACAAGTCTTGCCTGGACAAGATTTAGCTTGAGATGGAGTTGGCAAGGGCTAACTCCTAGAGTTGGTAGAGAGATAATCATGTCTGAGTACTGGCTAAGTCATGAGGCAAAAAACCTGCTGGTTAATGGTTGCTGGGTCTTCCATAACAGACACATGGGACTCACAAACATGAGGCACCAGCCAGGGGAGAGGGAGAAGGCAGACAGGAGGGGGCAAGAGATGTCACAGGTAATTTGTGAGGGCAGTTGTTCTAAACGCACCTTTCGAGAAAATGCTTTTCCTTGAAATGCTGAGCTCACTGAGGGCTGTGAGTGATTAATGACAGGGTCTTCTGCTTGAAGGATGTTGGGGGATAGTGATGAGCACCCCACTGGGAGGAAACCAACCATAGTGCACTTGGTTGGAGAAATGCTGTTTTAGGTAGCCAGGGGGAAAGTTGAGATTGAGCAACAGGGTGGGACTGGCAACTGCTTCTAGCTGCGTGACTTATTGCAACAGTGGGGTATTGGTGACTGCTTCAAGCTATGTGACTTACTGCAACTAGTTCTGAGGAAGTTATCCAAATCTTTTCTTAATTTGCATCTGTGTGGGTTTGCATCCTGGCCATTCATCATATAAAGGCAGTTTGTTTCAAAGCCAGACTAAGCAAAATTCCTGGGGTACGCACCTCTGCCACTTGACATCATAAAATCCTATATTGCTGCCAACTTAGTTGAAGTTTCACTATAAAACCTTGTTTTAAAATGACTGGGAAATCATCTCAGGGCAAGACTGGAAGACTGCTGGTGCAGTTAGTCAGATTTGGTTCCAAAGTTTGGGTCCAGAGGTCTTCTGATAAGTAACTTAGTCATACCCAAATGGAGGTCAAGCGTTTACCCAAACTGCAAAATCTCCAAACCTCAAAGTAAGTTCTGTAACTTAAAAATAATGTTTCACAATGTTTAAACAATTTGGTATATGTTTTCTCATCTTGACCTCACAAGAATTTTTTAATAAATAAATGTGTGTTATTTTTCAAAAAATATTTTTGAGTGTTCCATAGGATTATATGGGTGAACAGACAAATAATGGCCTCCATGCTCAGAAATTTAGCCTGTCCTGGAAAAAGATGGTAATTATAAATCTACTTACTTCCAAGGTTAAACAGCAATCTTTCTTTAGTTTTACCAAGGAGAAAAATGAGGCTTACTCAGGGTTGGGAATAATTCTTCATGCCCAGAACGAGAGCAATGAGCTATTGCCTTTTTTAATTTTGTCACCCTATTTCTTAGGGCAGATAGCTTCAGTCTGATTATTTTATTAGATAACACTTTTTTTTGTCACAAAAATGTAAGTTCAGAGGAGAAATTACTGTATAAAAATAAAAAATATTATAGGAATTTATTTATTAAATCTAGACAATTTCCTCCACCTGCTCTATTATTTTTGACCCATTTTTGCTGTACTGATAAATTCTGATAAAATAAGAGTTCTTGTTTCCACTACACAGAATTTCAGTAGCACTAAAACTTGGAGAAGGCATGACTATGACTGAGTGTAGTTTCTCAAAACTGTCCTTCTCTATAACATGTCTATTGCCAAAATATCCATATAAAGAAGATTTACAAGTGTAGACTATTTTACTCCTTTCTGTCTGCTCCGTATCTGGCACACAGTGGTAAAGAAATGTTAAATAAATAAATGATTGTTATCAATATTATTTTAAAGAAAGAAAGCCCTAAGTTTTCTTTCTTTCTTCAGAGAGAGCATGATCTTAAATGATATAAAATGCCCTGATTATTCATTTGCACCTACACAACCTATAAAAGCCAATGCCAAGGTGAAATAGTCTTAATTCTTATATATAAAAATTTCAATTAACTAAGCTAATTAGGAGGGCTGATTCTCAAATAATTCCCAATATTAATAGTACCAGAAATGTTATAATAGGATGTCTCAAAAGATCTTTCCCGAAAGAAATGGTTTAGTTGAGAGTGAGTCAAATTGTATATACACATATTTGGAATCATCTTGAAGCATGTTTCAAAGTGCCCATTGACTGTGTGTGTTTTACATATGTTTCATTTTTATGCAAAACACATAGCCAATATTTTCTATAATGACATAATTACAATTTCAAACTTTTTTTTGTTCTACTGGAGGGATATTAAGGCCTGAGTGAAAAGGCAGCAGTCAAACAATTAGGAGAGAGGAAGGTGCAGAGTTCCAAATAGGAATTGGACCAGATAACTTGGCAGAAGGTAACTGAGTATGTTTTGTGGACTTCCAAGGAGTTCCGTGCTTCCAAATTGTTGCATATAGTTGTGTAATGAATGCTTGAGCATGTACTTGGAGCTCTAAATTAGCACCATTTGGCTTTGGTCCACCCTAATGGCATGGATCTTAGCTCATGCTATGTGGTTGACTCACTTGAAAATACAGAAAAGGAATGGAATCAAGTCCCATGCATACAGTGATTGGCCAGAACCTGTAGCTTAAGATTGTATGGTTGGTGACACTACTGGATGCCTTTTCTATGTGAATGGTTGCTTAACACATTTGATGAAGTTGAAGCATCATGCTGTGAGTTCCTTCTAAATCTAAGAATTAGTTCTACCACCAGAAGGGAATGCTTGAAGAAAGGTGAGCCAGAGTCATTACTGACAAAAGTGACAGGCTGTATTTTGCAGAATAATCTTGTTTTCTTCTTTTATTTATTGCCCAATAAACTGAATATTCATGGGAAAGAAATCTTAGGCACCCTAATATTTCTTTGGAATGTAGTTTCCTACATATGGTAGCATATAGTATCTGCATGAAGGATTGTAGACAGAAATACTTTACTGTGATCTTCGTTACAAATATGAGAAAACAAAAGGACAGAGAGCTTAAATAACTTGTTCAAGGTATACACATTAGTTAGAGGTCAAAGCTAAACCCAGGACTCAAGATTTCCATTATTCTATATGTGATATTATAAACACATGCAGATGTTCCAAATCATATTCCTCTCTCTCTCTCTGAAGCTCATTCTTGACTTAAGTATCATGTTCTTCTGGAACTAATTACAAATTTACAGTTTAGACACCAGCCAAGCCCAAAAATTATTGCTTCAGGCACTATTAGGGTAGATATAGGCAGAGATCTTCTGACTATACTCTGCCAAGGTCCTCAGGGACCACAACTGGATATGTGCTCCACTGAATATGTGCACATATGTGTGCATGTGTGGCTCATGGACACATGTGGGGTATATTTTGAGAGAAGGCACGGCAACTTCTCCTCCAACTTTGAGAAGATTACTTCCATCTTTACCTACTTACATAGTGGGCTTCTGGTACGTCTTTGTTTGTAAAACAACAAAATACCTGTGGGGTCAGAGATTCCTGTTACACAGATACCTTTTCCTGAATCCCAGAAGAAAATATTCTGTTTTAATTGTAAATTATTCTTTATGGCATAGAGCCTGTATCACTGACCCCACATTAGGCTTTCTAGTCCACAGGCTCCATTTGTTATATAGTGACTGGCTTTTATTTGTTGCCTCACTTGCAGGTATGTTTAATGATCAATGTAGCTAACAGACATTGTATGCACAGATTCATTCTGTTGTTCATGAATTCCTGAAAGTCAAAACTTTACAATAGAGTAATATGTTGATGCAGAGAGTTTACCAGTTTAGGCCACAAACGTTGACACTTCAAAATGACACATCAGATAAAAACCATATAAAAACCATTGATAATGAATAAGTAGACTGGACCATGCCAATGCCCAGTCTGCAGACCTGGGCATCTGTGGGCATCCCCACCCACCACTTCACACCCCAACACACTTCTGCCCTGACAGCAAATCCTGACTTGGTAGAAGAGAAATTGTGGAAAGTGTTAGAATTTAAATTGCAAATTCAGATAAAAATGACTCAGTGATGCTAGCTCCTTCTTAAGTAAATACTATACCTGAAGGTATCTGAAAATTATCTCTCTTTCATAAGCATGTAGTTTTGATGGGCCTGCCTTGAGATAAACTACTATGGAGAAATCATACATATAGATGATTTTCTATAACAATATAGACTAATTAGCTCTTTCTCAGGAGTTCATTTTGAGATCAGAGAGACCATGAGATTAGTGGAATCTGAAGTGGGAGAGGAAATGTTACTGAGGAGAGATAAACCAAATGGCGTGGTGATATTCAAGAGAGATGCTGAAGACAAACTGAACTAATGTCATAAATTTAAAAAGAGGCACAAAAAGCTAAAACTTGGAATCTGAAGCTGTTTTGTTCCTGTCTTGTTCACTTGCAAATACTGCAATAAAAAGATAGAGCACATACCATAGACTTCTTAACAATAAAGTTTGTGTCTTACTAATTTCTGCATGTATTGTGCCTAATATAAAACCTAGTACATATAATCACTCCTTAAATGTTTATCGATTTTCAGTAAATAAATGAATATTTATGCATGTTTCTCTATCAGAGAAAATGATATCCTATTTTTTAGGTTGACACAGTCCATGGTATTTCATATAAAATTAGATGTTGTTTTTATCTACCATGCACAGAGCTAACCATCCTGAACAAAAAAATTGGCTTTCTCAATTCTGATGCTCTTAGACAGAAATTGAGATAAATATTTAACCATCTTTCCCTATGCACTTGTGGATCTGTGTGAGGTCCTTGAGACGGCTAATTGAACACTGAATGTATATGTTACACTGTTCATCTCTCAGTACAGAGGAGGTTACACTTGGTGCAAAAAAATATTCTTCTTCTTCACCATTAACATGAAGCTAAACAAAAATCTGCAAGAGTATTTTGAGGCAACAGGTTTATAAAGAACTTTGACATACATGTATGAATTTTATGATGAGCCTTTGACATTTGTACAATTGTGCACTCATAAAGCTGCATGAGAAATTCTTTAAACAGCTACAACCACACATACATTTTGCTATTTTTCTGAAGAAGAAGGAAAGTATAGTATTTTCTAATCTGTGAAGTTTCCATTTACAGAAAGGGCTAAGTCAGGGAAGAAAAAGTCAGCCATAGAAAGGCATTATATTAGCCAAATGAACCAAATCAGAAAAGGAGAACACTATTTGCAATTTAACCAGCCAAGTTAAACACGACACGATTAGAGCCAGTCTTTGGGGACCAAGTCAGTAGTAATTGCACCTTGTTTAACTTAGCCAATTAAAGGCCAAACTCCTTTCTAAATGGGCAATTTTCAAAGCAATCACACCTTTGCACTCAGAATTTTTTCAGCTTGCCATTTTTAATTTAGGTATTTGCTACTTAACTGATGAATGTGTACATGGACCCATACCTAAATATTTGCACATAATACAAAATTAATATGCATTTGTATTTGGTAGAATAATTGGCTTCTTATTATAATAGTCCTTTTAAACAGCTCAGGGTCATATGTGTTTTTACATGTCCAATAACTTCCAACATCTGAAGAAAGTATTTAAGTTTTAAAATATATTGCCTAAGGGAAGATTCCTAGAAAAACAACTATTATAACTTGGAAAAAATAACCTAAGCAACTAGGGTTTTAATACATAGAAAAGGTAGAGAAGAAAATTGATGTTGTTTTCTACCAACTATAAGTGCATCTTGATTTTACTTTGCCACCATGAGTCAGTTAATGTTTATGGAATGCCCATTCTGTTCAGTGAACTGCTCTTGACTAGGTCATTGCAACCAAAGCCCCAGAAATTATCTGTCTTTAGAAGCATGTACTCTAAGAAGTAAGCAGGAGAGGACCCACATTGTGTGTAGCATAAGTACGAAGGAGTTGTATCCTAACTTGCTACAGTGGGATACAATTATATACATTCATGTGAAGACCAGATTCAGAAAAGGGAAAAGCAAAACAGCTGGGTGAGGGGGATTGGCATAACTCTATGAATGGAGTCTGATGGAGCTAGTCAAAAAGATTTTCTGGGGAAGTCCAGCAGAGCAAGCCCTGGAAAGAGGGTAGAAGTCCTTAAAACTAAAGGAAATAACTGAAAGTTAACTTTGTTAAAAAAAAACAAAACAAAACAAGTGCTCTAAACTAAGAGAAATGCATCTTTCCAATGCCTATGGGAATTAAGGACAGATACGTTTTACATATAGTGTGAATTCACACACAAAGGCTAGAGAAGACATTAATTTTCAAGATTTAAGGACATTTTATGCCTTGCAGAATAAGCAGTTGCTCAAGAATCTCAATACCATGTTGTATGCATTATGGTAATTTTTTACAATCAGCTTTTTTCCCACACATGTTTCATTACTCATGGAGATGAAAACCTTAACATTGTCACACATTTTGATCAACAGACAAACTTGATCACAAAGGGAGGCCATCTGAGTGCAGGGTAAAGTTCTGGCAGAAGTAAAATGAATACTCCTAACCTGAGGGAGTGTGCTGGGGCTTGGCGGGGTGAGCTGGGAGAAACACTGGATCCATGTCCTCTAGAAAAAAGGACTGAAGCCTCTCTTTCCTTCCCTTGCTTTCCTTGGACTGGGTGTGGGGTGTGGGGTAGAGAGAATTTCACCCTTAAAAGGAGGTGTTACCATCATTGGTCACATTTCATGATATTTCATTGGCCAACATGCTGGTGGGTGTATGAATGGAAATGTCGAATGTTAAAAGATGGACTTGTCTCTGGACTACTCTGAAATAATCCCTCTTACTGTGAGTTTAAATATTCTTTTTTCTTCTATGGAACAGAGCCCTGGCTGACCTAGGGCAGCTTTGTTTAAGTGGTGGCCAGGGTTCTCACTTATTTTCTGGATCTCTGGAAGTTAGGATTGGCTTTTCTTTTCTTTGGAGAGATATAGTCTGAAAGCTTAGGCTTAGGGAAAGAAATGGACATCACACGGAAGGTTTTCAGTGGGGAAGGGGAGTGGGAGAGTATGGGGGAAAAGGTTCAGGGAAGAAGAAGCATAATTGGTAAGCATAAAATAGTCGAAGATAGGTCAAAATGGTATAGGAAACAGAGAACTCAAAGAATTTATATATACAACCCATGGACATGAACCAAGGGGGAGAATACTGGAGGGTTGGAGGGTGCAGGGTGCAGAGGGGATAAAGGGGGAAAATTTGGAAAACTGTAATAGTATAATCAATAAAATATACCTAAAAATAAAAATAAAACTGCTAATAAAGTGATATAAAAAACAAAGTGAAATATAGGAAAATGTATAGGGGACCAACAGTGAAGGGAAGGAAACTGGGATTCAAATCAAAGGCATGGAGAAGGAAGAAATAAGCATTCAACTGGAACAAAATGAAGAAACAAGAATTCAAAAAAAAATGAGGAGAGGCTTAGGAACCTCTGGGATAACTTTGAATGTTCCAACCTCTGAATCATAGGGATGCCAGAAGGAGAAGAGGAACAGCAAGAGATTGAAAACTTATTTGAAAACATAATGAAGGAGAACTTCCCCAGTCTGGCAAAGGAAAGAGACTTCCAGAAAGTCCAGGAAGCTCAGAGAATCCCAAGAAGTTGGACTCAAGGAAGCACACACCAAGGCACATCACAAGTCTATTACCCAAGATTAAAGATAAGGTGAGAATCTTAAAAGCAGCAAGAGAAAAGGAGACAGTTACCTACAATGAGGTTCCCGTAAGACTATCAGGTGATTTCTCAAAAGAAATCTTGCAGGCAAGAAGGGACTAGAAAGAAGTATTCCAAGTCATGAAAGGCAAGGACTTACATCCAAGATGACTCTATCCTGCAAAGCTAATATTTATAATGCAAGGGCAGATAAAGTGTTTCCCAGATAAGGTCAAGTTAAAGGAGTTTATCATCACCAAGCCCTTATTATATGAAATGTTAAAGGGGCTTATCTAAGAAAAAGAAGATAAAAAATATGAACAGTAAAATGACAACAAACTCACAACTATCAACAACTGAACCTAAAAACAAAAACAAAAACTAAGGAAAAGAGTCAGAGAAATGGAGATCACATGGAGAGTTATAAGTGGGGAGGTGGAGGAAGGAGAATGGGGGAAAAGGTACAGGGAATAAGAAGCATAAATGGTAGGTACAAAATAGACAGGGGAAGGTTAAGAACAGTATGGGAAATGGAGAAGCCAAAGAACTTATATGTACGACCCATGAACATAAACTAAGGGGGGGGGGAATGCTGGCAGAAGGGGGGTGCAGGGCAGAGGGGATTAAAGGGGAGGAAAAAATGGGACAACTGTAATAGCATAATCAGTAAAATATATTTTTAAAAAGAACAGAGGTGGGACTTGTAAGAGCACTGTATTAGAGAAGAAGCTAGGTGATTTCTAACATTTTTTCAAATCCTAAAGGACTCTGCTTCTTTAAAATAATAGGGAATGCAAACAATTGTGTTGTTTAAAAAAAGAAAAAAGAATGAATTAAGATTCAATGTTCAAAAATATAAGTAATGCCTATAAATCAGTAAGAAAAAACATAGAACTCAAAAGAATGTGGGACACAATGTATACATGTACAATTTATTTAAAAGAAAAAGATTTCCAACCTTTCTAGGAATCAGGGAAACATAAATTAAACTGGTAAGAAGTTTTTATATCCAACACTGGTCAAAATTTAGGTAGTTTGATCATATCAAGTTTTGGCGAGATTATGAAGAAATGAAGTGGGTACTCTTGCATACTCCTGATGAGATTGTAACAGGGTCTATAACCTCTTAGGAAGACAGTAATAGCCTGTTTCTATTAAAATTTAAACTACATATTCCCTATGACCCAGCAGTGATTGAGATAGTAGATTATGTATATCTCAGGGATATGCAAGATTCATTGAATATCAAGAAAAATATGATAACTTCTATTTCTATTTAATTTTACACCATCCTTTTAAATTTCCTCTTGAGCTCTGTTTTGTCGAGGGTGCTGTAGAGTGCCACCTATACGCTCTTTCAGGGCAGAGGCACTGGTTCCCTGGTGGGCAGGAAGGACTACTAAAAGCCTGAAGGCTGAAGTTGCTAGGGAATTGCTCTCAGCCTGTGGGGGCTGCCTCATTCATCTTGGGTAGCCTGTATACAGTGACTGGCCAATGCAGACACAGAAAACCTCCCCCCCCTTGCCTTAAGGACCATCTGAGCCCTCTTGGGCCACTGCATTGCAGTCCACTCTCTCTGGGCCCCATCCTGCATTACCTGGTAAAATTCCTGCATACTAATCACACAGCCTCAGTGTCTGTTTCCTGGGGAACTAACCTATGGAAGTTTTATAATGCACACATTAGCACAGAAGCACATACAGATAATTTTAAAATATTTAAATGCACATATATTTTTGCACGTGCCCCAAAGTGTTTTTTACTGATAGGTTGCATGGTAAGTTTAGAGATAAATGCCTATAATGAGGTGAGTTGTGTCCCCCACAAATGTAGGGGGGCACAACTCAGAATGTAACCTTAGTCCCTCAGAAGGTAACCTTGTTTGGAAATAGGGTTATTGTAGATGTGGTTAATTAAGATGAGGTGATGCTGGAGTAGTGTAGCCTCTAATCCAATATGACTGGTGTCCTTATAAAATGGAAATTTAGTCACAGAAACACACGCACAGGGAGAATACCATGTCCACATTGACTTTGTGCTACCACAGCCAAGGAGCCTTGATCTTGGACTCTAGCCTCTAGGACTGTGAGACAAGAAGGTTGTCCTGTTTAAGCCCCTCACCTGAGCAAATGAACACAATGCCTGAGAGAAACAGTCACAAATACGTATTCTTTGCAAATTCATAATAGCAAAACAAAACCAATAAACAATTTAACATCCATCATCAGCAGGGGGTTATACGGGAACTCAGTACTACCTGTTCAGTTTTTCTGTAAAACCTAAAACATAAAGTCAATTAATGTAAAAATTTCATCTAGGGCACTTGAGTTAATAAAATGTAGATTCCTAAGGTCTGTCTCCAGAGCTTCTAATTCAGTAGGTCTGGGGTAAAGCCCAGTAATTTTCATGCTTGCTAAGCATCCTGAGGTGATTCTAATGCGTTGGGATCCCACAGGCTGGAATAAAAATCAGGTGTATGGTTTAACACCTGATTTACATCTGAAACCAATACAAAATAATATTCAAAGTAAACAGTAATAGAAAAGGGGGGAAAAGGAAACAAAGACATTTATAAATTTTTAAAAATCCAACCATACCCATTTGGTTAGCAAAGCTGATTCCTGAAGTCTCTCCGCAGTTTTGGGTGAGGAGAAAGGAAGGGGGAGAGGTGATGGGAGTGTATTTCCACTGGGATGGCTGATCCAGGGGCGTGCAACTTCCTGTCATGAGGCTGGGCTCCCGGGAGCTGGCCCGCAGGGCCTGACACCTGATGGCCAGGTCTGTGGCCATAAGGAGCAGTGTCTCCCCCTTCTCATCACCATGATTTGGCATATGATTGGCTCTCCAGCTTTTGACTGTATTTTGAGAATTGTGTTATAAATAATTTATCCCCCAAATTATGTTGAGTTTTTTTCACTTAAAAAGTTTATGTGCAACTTGTAAATATGGCATATTTAAGCCTCTTCCTCTCCCCACTTATTTTAATTGTAAAATAAGACACCTTTAGACAATCTTTAAAACTGAAGAACTCAATTATAAGAGCAGACTTTTAGATATGCTTCAAAACATACTAGATTGAAGACTAAGATTTCGACCATGCCTGATATCAGCATTACTTTTCTTGTTTCCAAGTTAGGTTAATGCTATCTGAAGTTCACCACCAGCCTCCAGAAAGGCTCAGCCAGATTTGGGGTCTTGATGGCCATACTGTGGCATCATTACCAACATCATCCTACATAAGGCTTTGGAAACCCTGGCCTTATTTTAGAAGAGTATATTGAATACCTAAGATCTTAGCCTTTGAAGTACTCACAATAGAAGAGAGGAGAAAAGAAAATTCATCATCTGTAGTCTCATTTATTCCTTAAAATTGAAGGAAGCTGGTAAAGAAGAAAGTAAGCCCAAAAACTAAGGGATGATGAAGCCAATGACAATATTGAGGTAAAGAGATCATTATGATACAGAACACAACTGTAGCCTATGTAAACTTTCAAAGGCCTCGGCAGGGGGGAAGGAAAGAAAAGGAAGAAGAAAAGGAAGAGAAAGGCAAAAGAGTGGTAAAGGAACTGGGGTGGGAAGGGTTAAAAGTGGACAGGGAGAGACCCCAGGGAAGGAAGCAGTCATTAGCACTCTTGAGCACTGCAAGTCAGTTGCATGGAAAGTAATTTTCACACATTTCTCATTTAATCTATGCAACAGGTTTGAAATGAGAACACTGAAGTGCTAAGCTTCCTAGTCCTTTGAAGGGGCTAAACCAGATTGACACCCAGATGGGCTCCATACTTGAGGCCACAGCCTGACCCACTACAGGCGGTCCCCTGCTGAAAGGCAAAGAGGGGTGCAGCTCTGCCCTCTTCACCAGAGGCCTGGGAGGCACCTGTGGGCAGGAGGACTTCGCACTCCACATGGTCCATTACATCCAGGTACTATGGAGCCTATGCAGGGACACTGCCTGGGCTTGCATTGTCCCAAGGTTTTTCACTTAGTAGCAAGGCCTCTTCTAGTTTACAAAGTGACTTTATGCCAACTGGAAAAAGGCACCCTCTCTGGGTGGACCACTTAGGAAAAGATGTCCCTTCGTTGGCGTCTGTGACCTGACCCAGGCAGAGCACAGGTTTTTGGGGTGACCCTTACTGTTCTCTGGTTTTTCTGCAGAAACTGCACAGGCATCTGTGGGGCTGGTAGAGCTCTGAATGAGCAAGAGGGAGAGAATGAAGTGGAGAGGCAGGGCCAGGCGTCCATCTGGGTGGAAGGGCAGCTCATATTTGCTCCACAGTGTAGAGTAAACTGTGGCAGACAACAGCTCTCCTCTTTTAATATCAGGCATTGAATTATTCAAAAGTACTTTGATTGGGAAGCTGGTCTTCCCCACTCCTATTAATCAAATGGCTAAAGCATAAATTGGCTTTCAAAAGGTAGTTAGAATGCATTTTATCCTTTAAAAAGGAAGAAGAAAAGATAAAGTGCCAACCACAAATCTTCACAATGGAATACCCAAGAAAGATAGACAGTAATGATAAATAGCAGAATCTTTGTATTGATAATATGCCTGTCTGTGAGTGGTTCAATGCCTCTTTCTGTATTTTTAACTGTACTCATTGTGCCTCTTAACCTGCCTTTGAGATAGGGTGGGCAGGTATTGTAATTACCATTATTATAAGAACTGACAGAAAAACAAAATGCCTGTACAAGCTCACATAACACATAAGCATCTGAGAGAAATTAGAAGTCAGCCTCCTGATGTCCATTCTCCACAAGCTCATGTATCTGGAAAATGACCAAAATGGCAGGCCCAAAGCCAAGATTTAAGATCCACATGTTTACAAGACTCTTGGATGAGCGTGCTGAGCAGCTAAAGTGAATACTGCTCCATTTATTATTAATAAACATCGCTGCACCCACATTCTGGAAGCTCATCTACAACAGACTTCACTGCCTGTCCTGTCACATGGGACTGACTGGCTTCCAGTGGAACCTCAGAGCCTCCAGAACTGGCATACCATAAATGCCCGAGTGACCCATTAGGCATTTGCCCATTAATAATTACTATTGCACTAGGACTTTACTGTTTATGGGGAACTGTGCTAAGCATTTGGCGTAGTTTACCTGACAAAACTCTTACCACAGCCTTGTGAGGAAAACATCGCTGTCCCTACTGAACACAGATGCCAAAGGACCCAACAAATTCTGTGCAGCTCATTGAAGGGCAAAGCTGGGACTCGATTCCAAAACTGCCACTAGACTCCAAAGAAAGGGGTCTGAACTTATAGCACTATGCTATGCTCCCTCTGACCAAAGTATGTCCCTAAAATTTAAACACCAGTTCTTTCCCACATCCTTGCAAATAGTAACAAATGCTGCAATCTATGAAAAAAAATCAATTGTATTAGTTAGGGTCCTCCAGAGAAACACAACAGATAGGTAATATAGATATGTAAGAGGGCATTCATTTTAGGGATTGGCTTGCGTAGTTATGGAGGCGGAGAAATCCCACAGTGTCATCTACAAGCTGGAGACCCAGGAAAGCAGCACGTAATTGGTCTGAGTCCAAAGGCCTGAGAGCCAGGGGAGCCAATGTTGTTACATCTGAGTCCAAAACACCCCAGGACTAAAGGCACTGATGTCCAAGGGCAGGAGCAGACAATTGTCCCAGCTCAGCAAAGAGCAAATTTGCCCTTTCTTCAGATTTTGTTCTGTTTGGGCTTTCAACCAGTTGGTGGATGACCACACATATTAGTAAGGGTGATGTTCTCCCCTAAGTCTACCAGTTCAAATGCTGATCTCTTCCTGAGACATCCTCAGAGACACAGCCAGAAATAATGTTTCCCCTGCTACCTGGGTATCCCTTAGCCTAGGCAAGTTGACACAAAATTAACCATCACATAATTTTAACTTCCAACCAACACTTTCAATGAAATATACTAGACTAAACTGGACTAGACTAGGTAATATTAGAGTGCATCCCAGGCAATAAAGGCAGTTAGTGTTTTGCGAAACAGTTATTGTGTGGGTGTGTGTATGTGCACACATGTGCACACACTACTTGATGGTGATATAAGGCCTATTTTTTATGGGTCACAGCAGAAAAGCCTAAGAAGCACCAATTTAGGGGCCACTCCTTGCTGTCACTCAGCTTGCTTGAGCCTCCTTTGTTCCACTTCAAAAAGACATCCTGCTTCTTGGGATACACCAGTGTGGTGTTGGTGGTATGTTTACCAAAGATTGACAGCAAAAACTAGAAATCTTCCTTTCAACTCTATATGCCTCCCAGGCTTTAGTTTATTTCCTTTTTAAAAAAATTCTGTGTGGGCCTCATGTTATAGGAGCTGGTTATAGGGTCTGTGTGATCCAAAGTTCATCAGGCAAACCTGGAGTCCACAAGTGACCCTGTGGGGACAAGATGGAGCTGGAGAGGCTAAATAATTAATAATTCATTAATATAGTCTTGGAACAGGTTTGGAATTTTCAAGAGTATGAGGAGAACTTTTAAACTTTAAAATAAGGCTATATGGACACTAGCTTTGCTGAGTGAATTTATTTCTGAGCTAAGCCAGCTGAGCACATGAAACCCACTGTGGATATAATTCAGAGGTGCCTAGTGTATGCTTTGTCTCCCACTGGAGTCAAGGTCAGTGTCACATGGGAACCATTTGGTCCCTGGGCTGCAGTAGAGAAAGGAGAAGCAGAAGCCCCCATTGGGTATAGGAGATTGAGTCCAGAGACACACACGTCTGTAAGAGAACACTTCTATCCCTCAGTCCCATTTTCAGAGTCCCAGTGGTGGCAGCAAGGAAAGAAATGTGAATGGACTGATATCGAGCAGGGGCTGGGGTGGGGGCACAGCTAGGCTCAGTGCAATGCTTTCTCTCCCGCTCTGTCTTCGTCAGCTCAGCTGCTGTAACAAAATACCACAGACTGCGTGGCTGAAACAATGGACATTTCTTTTCTCGTAGTTCTGGAGGCTGAAAGTCTGAGATCAGGGTGCCAGCACAGTCAGGAGTTAGTGAGAGCCTTCTTCCTGGCTTGCTGATGGCTGTTTTCTCCCTGGGTGCTCACATGGTGGAGAGAGAGTGAACCAGCTCTCTGGTGTCTCTTTTATTATTTATTTATTTATTTATTTATTCATTTGTTTCTTTGTTTATTTATTTATTCACCCAAGGACACTTTTTCATTGCTTCTAGAGAGAGAGTGGAAGGGGAAAAGAGAAACATCAATGCAAGAAAAGAGCATTGATCATTTACTTCCTGCACACTCCCGGACGAGATCAAACCCACAGCCCTGCAACCCACATCTGTGCCCTGACAAGGAATTGAACTCGAAAACTTTTGGTTAAGGGATGATGATGGTCCCACCAACTGAGCCACACTGGCCAAGGCTCTGGTGCCTCTTCTTATACAGACACTAATCCTACTGGATCAGGGACCTTCACTTATGACTTCATTTAACCTTCATTACTTCTATAAAGGCCAAATCTCCATGCACAGTCACATCAGTGTTAGACCAGTATTAGGGCTGCAGCATACAAATTTGAGGAAACATAATTCAGTCCATAATTCAGTACCCCAATTTTAGCACACACCCTAACACTACACTGACCTTCATTCACACCTGCCAAGAATCACAGGAGCCCTGCCAGCTGAAAGCAGGTGGTGTTACCTGGGTGGAGAAAGTATTTACAGAAGTCAGAACCTGCCCCATTTGCAGGGATGGAGGCTCAGCCTGGTGCTAAGGAAAAGGACCTGACCCTGGTGTGGATTTCCCATCACTTTTCCACCCTGCAGCTGTCCTTTTGTTTTCTCCGTGACAAAGATGGAAAATTAAAATTAAAACCTCACCGTTGTACATTACACAGGCCTACAAAGGGTGTGATTATAGGTTTTTTTCAGTCTATAACTCATGCATTTCATGAACACTTGAATTTTTAACCAATGTGAATAACTTTGTAATTAAAAAATAACACTTTATAAAAAACAGCATAAAACACTTTACAAAAACACACATAGTAATAGCACAAGCAACTCACTGAGTATGTACGGGGTGATGAAAGCTCTTGGCTCACATCCTATAAAGTGCCGTGAAACGGTGGGGGCTGGAGAAAGGGGTGCCTCCAGGGGGCCCTTCACCAGTCCACTGCATGATTTCAGGGGGAAGAGTGAAAAGCTGTTTCTCCACAAAGAAAGAAAGTTGGAGAAACAAGTTAGCTATGTTTTAAAGGTAATGATAAGCCCATCTGGACTTCTGACTGGAGGTGTACTCGGACAGGAGCCACCCTGGAAACTTCTAGCACCTTCATGATTCCCAGGAACTCCCGTCACCTGATTAGGTTGGGGGCTGGGTTCTCATGATGCAGTCCCATTCCCCATGCCCTTTCCCACCGTACTCAGTGTGACTGGAATCTGTGACCACTCTCAGCTGTGTCCTGAGTTCAAATAAAGCATCCTGTCAGTTGGCAAAGCCATCCATAGCACCGGGGTGGAAACAGCAGCTCTGGAATGATGAAAGGGCTTTATTAGAGCCTTAAGTGTGGGCAATGGGAGGACGCTGAGCCTCGGCTTTATTAAACCATAGCTCTTCCCTGCTGCCACCTTGTTATTGCCAGGGCGACTGTGAGTCTGAATGAGGAGCACCCGGGGCTTGAGGGGAGAGCTTTAAAAAGGAAAGATGAATCCGAATACAAGAGGGGGTACCTCTGCTTATTGATGCACAGAAAATCTTAGGCCCATTAGTCATACAAAGAGCAAACATTATAGAGAAACTCAAGGACCCACGCTCTGGGATGGCTGGGGAACTGGGCCATGCTCAGCTGCAGCCAGCACTTGAGCCCCATTTCTGGAAACAGGGCTCCCTTGTGCATTTTGAGAAGTAACAGAGCCCTGGCTTTGAGGGCTCTCATTCCCACAGGAGTTTCCAGTGCTTCTCTGCCAAGAGCTGTGGATCTTTCCAACAGGATGCCACTGGCAACCCAGGCAGCCTCATGGTTCCTAGGATGTTCTCCTACAGAAAAACCCAGGCTTTGCTGCTGTGAATTCCCCATATAGCACCAGAGGCAAGGACCTACCCAGAGTGCAAACCCCAGGAGGAAAAGAGCTCTGTAGTTCCTGAGAAGGGTCCAGAAGGTCTTGCTGACTGTCCTGGGCTTTCTCTCTCCCCAGTGCTCCATTAGCTCCTTCCTCTGGTCAGTGGTCCCTGAGGAGTCTGTGCAACTATGAACCATCCAGTTGTGTCTCGCCTCAGCCACACAATGCAGCCCTACACCAGGGCCATCAATGGGCCACCTCACCCTTTCCAGCCCCACCTCAAAGAACTTTGTCTCTAGGCAGCATCACTGATGACAACACAGGGCTTGCTCAGGGGTTAGCTTGAGTCTAGAAGCTTATGGTCCAGGTGGCCTTGCATTCCTGCATTGCTACTGAGAAAGCCAAGTAAGGCCTGAGCATGTGCAATACAAAATGAAGAGTGGCAATCACTGAGCTCTTTCATGTGCACTCATTTCCTATGGCTGCTGCAGCAAACCATCATAAGATGGATGGCTTAAAGAAACAGAAATGTATTGTCTCATGGTGAGGGAGGCCAGAAGTCCCAATCAGTGTCAGTGGGGTCCCACTCCATCTGAATGCTCTGGGGGAGAATCCTTCCTTGCGTCTTCCAGCTTCTGGTGGCTCCAGGCATTCCTTGACTTGTGGGTGCACCACTCCAATCTTTTTCTCCATCTTCACACTACTTTCTTTGTGTGTCTTTGCCTTTTTTTGTCAGTCTCAAATCACCCTCTGCCTTTCTCTAGCATGGACACTTGTCTTTGGGTTTAGAGCTCACAGGAGAATCCAGGGTCATTTCATCTCAAGATCCTTAACTTTACTGCATCAGCAAAGACCCTTTTCACCAATCAGGTCATACAGATTCCAGTGGACATACTATTTGGGGGAGCTATCATTCAATCCACTATACTACAGCTGCCCCATGTTACTGAGAATAAAAATTAAGTCCTAGAAAATGGAGGAGGCCCAGTACTGTGATGACAATGTGAATTTGGGGTTGGTCAGAACTGGGATTAAATTCTAGCTTCACTAGTTATTAATTCTGTGACATTTGCTATAATTTTGTGGTCTCACAGACACGCAAGCACCACTGGCTTTCAGAGCAAGGTATTTTTTTTAAGATTTTATTTATTTATTTTTTTAGAGAGGGAAGGGAGAGAGAAAGAGAGAGAGAGAGAAACAGCAATGTGCGGTTGCTGGGGGCCATGGCCTGCAACCTAGGCATGTGCCCTGACTGGGAATCGAACCTGCGATGCCTGGTTTGCAGCCCACACTCAATCCACTGAGCTACACCAGCCAGGGCCAGAGCAAGGTATTTTGAGGGGTCCTGTCCCTCACATGGAAATCTTAAAAATTGGGGCACTAGATGTTGGGTCCACATCCTTGTAACTCAGAGAAACTAGGAGTTGTAAGTCACCCCCTGCTTGTATGCTGTGCCAGGGATGGGTTTTAGGGTAAGCCTTTCTTACCCATTTCAGTGTGGGCATTTTCTCTTTCACCCAACGTATAGGAGTCACTTCACTAGTTTCTAGAGTTCTTTCAGAGGGAGTTGACCTGGTGTGTCTATGGGAAGAGGTGAGTTTGGAGTCTCCTGTGCCTCCATCTTGGACCAGAACCTTGCTTCGCACTTGCTAAGGTGCAAATGAGCCTGGGTCTGTGAGAGTGCTGTGTAAAGCATAAACTGCCAAGTGGAGGAGGCAACACAAAAGCCCCATGGTTTCTCAGGCCAGGCATGTGGTACTCCCAGCCCTGGTTTGCATCTTTCCTGAGCATGTTCATTGGAGTGATGCACTTTTGTCAGCTCACAGCTGTACTATACGAGTCTAACCTGTTCTGACCTGCCATCACCGGGCTTTCTCACTGTCACAAACTGCTCTCTCCACTTTGTTTTTAAATTGCTTGATCAACTCCAAGTTCTCAAACAGGGAAGCAATTCAAGCAGTTGTGGTAAATGACTGCTTGGGGGCTTGGGAATGATGGGTTGTGGTGGGGCTGGTGGCTCAGGCGTGACCCTGGTCACACTGGAAGAGGATACTGAGCTGACTGGAAGTTTGCCCCAGTGGACCTGCCCTCTGAGCAGGGCCCCAGGTTGTGGGCTTTTCCCTGAGCCTCTCCTGACCTAAGTCCCTAGTAGAGACATGTATCGGTCAGTGCCTTGGGGAAGGGCCTCTCCTAGACCAAGACTGGACCGTGACTGTCCCCCAGGACAGGTCCTGGGACCCATGGCCTTGTCTTAGCTCCCCTGATAGTGGTGACCATAGTGCACATTTGGAGACTGGGTCAGGTGAAGCACTCAAACCTGCCAATGCAGTCATGATGAATGGAAGAGGAGAAAGTGAAAGAAAGTGAAGTATGTCTGAGACCAGAAGCTGGGAGGAAAGGGGTACTTCATACTAAGCCTAAGGACAAATGTACAGGATTTGATCTGATGTGGTGATGCATCCAATTTGTTGGAATATGATGTCATTAAGACACTGCTACTTCTATGCACACCATTTTTTTAAAACCAACAGGAAAATTATTGCCACAATCTCATCTTCTCTTCTTGTCTCAGTTACTATTTCTTATGCTATAGTCTATGCCAGGTGTGATACCAAGCAATTAATAAATTTTATCATGTTAAGCCTTCATAAAACCATGTGGAATTGACACTATTATCCCATTTTACAGTAGAGAAAACCCAAATTCAGAAAGGCTGATTATTCTGGGTCATGTGGTCACTGGGGACTAAGGCCAAGATTAAAAACCATTCTTCCTGGCTGATGAACCCCTAATTTTTCTTGTTCCCCCTATATTGTTCCCCCTTCTTTACTCCCTTTTCTTTCTAATCAGCAACAGTTCATAGTCATCGTCATTGTGTTTCTTAAACCAATAAGATATGAAAGTGCACACTCAAGTGTTAATCCAATAAAGATTTGCTGAACTCTTATATGTGCCAGGTACCATACTAGCCCAAAGACATGGTGAACCATGCAGAAAACTACACAGAGGGAAAGTCCACCTTGCAGGGAATGTCTCCCCCATTGTACCCCACTGCCTCTCCTGAACAAGAGCAGGCCCAGAAGATTTCGACCTGAAACTCCTTTCCTATGCCATCAAGATCATGTGGATCTCAGGAAAATATCTAATATTGTTGTGAATAAAATGGAGATGTCACCACTGGACAGTGGCAGAAAACCTGTGTTGTGCCACAAGCATTACCACGTAAGTAAGCTGTGGACTGCCTGGGCCTCAGTTTCCCCATATGTCCAACCAGAGGGTTCACCATGTGGTCACTAGGCCCTTCTCAGCTCTACCATTTCACCAATTTAACTGAGTTCTCACTTTCATTCCCTTCTCTAGACAAATGAATCCTGAGGCCCATTTTGAAAACTTGAGGTATTGACTTGTTTTTCTTATTCTATATCCGAAGTTCTCTTGGTGATATATGACTTAATCAGTTGGTTTTGTTTCTGCACCTCTGATTCATTTGTCATGTGCAGGCGCTTTACCTTTATCATTGTTAGTAATGTTCAGTTCTGCAGGAGACATGCGCACATCCAAACTTTAGAGGTATGCATAATTATGAGCTATATGTTTCTCTTGAAAAGCAACAAGCAAAATTGAAAATTGACTCTTTCTTTCAAGTAGTAGAATTGCTTACATTATTATAAAGAAAATTAAAAAAGGAAGCAACATATTTTTGTTTGGTAAATCTGTACTTTTATAGAATCAGATATAACATGAAATATAACAAGGTTTAAAAACCTACTCAAGTGGGTATAATTCATTTAGGGTGAGGGCCAGGCACAATTTTTTTTTTCTTAGGGACTTCAGAAAGGCACTTTTCTGTCCTGGTGATCTGCTGATTACAAAATACTGTATTCATTTTGTGCCAGGTATATAAGTTATACTATTTCTAATTCTTCAAATTTCTTCAAGAACAGCTATTACTGTGCCCATTTTATGGATGGGAACATGAAGTTCAGGGAAGGTATGTCAAAGCCCAGTTCACTCTAAATCTAAATGATTGCACTTTCTCCATTACATGTACTGCCTTGAAGTGGGGAAAATAGAAAAATAGCCATGTGATTTAAAACATGCCCAGGGGCAAGCAAGGAAAAAGTTGTTTCCATAAAACTATTTCCTCCATAGAACATGGAGGAACAGTGCACTGATTCCAGCTCATGTAGAGAAACCTTTGTGTGAATTAGATAAAGATAGCCCTCTCATACAAGGTGCAGCTTAACATGAGAATGGCTTGTTGTGTGCAGCGGGGCTCCCATCTCACCCCTAACATAGAGGACACTCTTAAGGCTAGCCCATGGATGGAAAAGGGAAGTACAAATAAGATATGGCTTCAGGTGACCAGGGGATCTGAAATATTGGAATGGCTGGTGACCAGAAGAAGACTACATTATTTATTTTATAATCTTCAAATATTTATACTTCTCACTCTCTCTTTTCCTTTTTAAAAATTACATTTTATTGATTATGCTATTATAATTGCCCCAATTTTTCCCCTTTTGCCCCCCTCCAACCAGCACCCCCTACTCCCTCAGGCCATCCCCATACCATTGTTCATGTCCATGCGTCATGCGTATAAGTTCTTTAGCCGCTCCATTTCCTATGCTGTACTTTTACATCCCCATGGCCATTCTGTAACTACCAATTTATTCCCCTCACCTTTTCACCTATTCCCCTCTTACTCTCCTCACCATTTCACCCATTTCCCTACCCCTCTCCCATCTGGCAATCATCAAAATACTCTCTGTATCCATGATTCTATCTCTGTTCTTATTTGTTTAGTTTCCTTTTTAGATTCAGTTGTTGATAGATATGTGTTTATTGCCATTTTATTGTATATAGTTTTGATCCTTCTTTTTCTTAAAGAAGTCCCTTTAACATTTCATATAATAATGGTTTGGTGATGATGAACTCCTTCAGCTTTTTCTTGTCTGGGAAACTCTTTATCTGCCCTTCGATTCTAGACAATAGCTTTACTGGCTATCTTGACTGTAGGTCCCCACTTTTCATGACTTTGAATATTTCTTGCCAATCCCTTCTAGCCTGCAAAGTTTCTTTTGAGAAATCAGCTGACAATCTTAGAGGAGTTCACCTATAGGTAATTAACTGCTTTTTTCTTGTTGCTTATGAGATTCTCTGTTTATCTTTAACCATTAGCATTTTCATCATGATGTGTCTTGGCATGGGCCTGTCTGCATCTGTCTGGTTTGGGACTCTGTGCTTCCTGGACTTGCATGTCTATTTCTTTCACCAAATTAGGGAAGTTTTCTTTCATTATTTTTTCAAATAGATTTCCAATTTTTTGCTCTTCCTATTCTCCTTCTGGCACTCCTATGATGTGAATATTGGAACCCTTAAAGTTGTCCCAGAGGCTGCTTACACTATCTTCATTTTTTTGGATTTGTTTTTATTCTTATTGTTCCAATTTATTTTTTCTATACTCTGGTTTCTCTTCAAATCATATAAATCTTTTGCCTTTTACCAATTTGTTATTTTTTCTTCCTTATGTTCCAAATAATTGATTTGATTCTCAGCTTCATCCACTCTACTGTTGTTTCCATGTAAATTGTTATTTTATTTTTAAAATATATTTTATTGATTATGTTATTACAGTTGTCCCATTTTCACCCCTTTATTCCCCTTTGCCCTGCAACCCCCCCCTCCATTAGCATTCCCTCCTTAGTTCATGTTCATGGGTTGTACATATAAGTTCTTTGGCTTCTCTATTTCTTATACTATTCTTAACCTCCCTCTGTCTATTTTGTACCGACCATTTATACTTCTCATTCCCTGCATCTTTTCCCCCATTCTTCCCCCTCCTCCTCCCTGCTAATAACCCTCCATGTGATCTCTATTTCTGTGATTCTGTTTCTGTTCTAATTGTTTGCTTAGTTTGTTTTTGTTTTAGTTTTTAGGTTCAGTTGTTGATAGTTGTGAGTTTGTTGTCATCTTACTGTTCATATTTTTGTTCATCTTCTTTTTCTTAGATAAGTCCCTTTAATATTTCATATAATAAGGGATTGGTGATGACGAACTCCTTTAACTTGACCTTATCTGGGAAGCACTTTATCTGCCCTTGCATTCTTAATGATAGCTCTGCTGCATAGAGTAATCATGGATGTAGGTCCTTGACTTTCATAACTTTGAATACTTTTTTCCAGCCCCTTCTTGCCTGTAAGGTTTCTTTTGAGAAATCAGCTGATAGTCTTATAGGAACTCCTTTGTAGGTAACTGTCTCCTTTTCTCTTGCTGCTTTGCACACACCAAGGCACATCATAATTACATTACCCAAGACTAAAGAAAAGGAGAGAATTGTTCTTTATTTTAATTAGTGTATCCTTTGTTTCTCACTAGATCTTTTTTATGCTGTTGAGGTCCTCACTAAGTTCCTTGGGCTTGCTTATAACCAGTGTTTTGTGTGTTTTTTTAAGATTTTATTTATTTATTTTTAGAGAGAGGAAGGAGAAAGAAAGGGAAAGAAACATCAATGTGTGGTTGCCTCTCATGTGCCCCAAACTGGAGACCTGACCCACAACCTAGGCATGTGCCGTGACTGGGAATTGAACTGGCGACCCTTTGATTCACAGGCCTGTTCTCAATCTACTGAGCTACACCAGCCAGGGTATAACCATTTTTTTTTAATTTTTGCATCTGATAGGTTGCTTATCTCCATTTTATTTATTTTTCTGGAGTTCTGATCTGTTTTTTTATTTGGCCATGTTTCTTTGTCTCCTCATTTTGGTAGCCTCTCCATGTTTGTTTCCATGTATTACATAGAGCTACTATGCCTCCCTGTCTTGGCAGCATGGCCTAATGTAATAGGTGTCTTATAGTGTCCAGTGGCACAGCCTCCCCTATTACCCAAGTTATGTACTCAAGGTGTGTCCTTTGTGTGGGCTGAGTACACCCTCCTCTTGTAGTTGAGCCTTGATTGCTGTTCACAGGTCAATGGGAGGGATTTGCCCAGACCAGTCAACTGCAAGGACTGGCTGTGGCCATTGACCACCACCCTCCACCCTCCATGGAGGATCAGTTGTACAGAGACAGGGTGGCAGTGCTCTGATGTGATCTGCATCTATCTACTGGGTGCAGAGGCTCTAGGGTTTCCCAGGTGATGCAGGCAAAGGTCAGCCCCCACCTGTGTTTTACCTGGGGCCACCGTGCCTGAGATACAAAGAAATCAGACATAGCTGCTACTTGTGCTGGGCTTAGAGATTCCCAGGCAAGGCCATGCTGGGAATCTAGGCTGGCTGCTGCTAGTACTGGGCTGGGGCTGCTTAGCAAGAGGTACAGGAACTGGGAGCTCACTGAGCTTGGCTGTTGCTTGTTTGAGAAGATTTAGGAAGTTGTGAAGCATGAGTGAAGACCAACTATTTATATAGAAAAGCAGCTTGGGTGGGTCTGTAAGTTGGGTGGGATAGAGTCTCTGGGAATCTCCAGGGTGGAACACACAGTGTTTGACAGATTAATGGGGTCTCAGATACAGCACCAGCCTTCCAGCTCTGTGGCTCTGTAGGGGACGGTTCATAAAAGGGACAATGGCCTCTCCCTACCTTTCTGTCTGGGAGAGAGCTGTGCCCCAGCTCCCATCTTGATGCCAGACACTTCAGTTTCTCTCTGTATGCCACTGGTGCCTTTCAAGCTGCTACCCTAGTGCTGGAGCTCAGAGGGAGTAAGTCTGAATAAGTCCATGTGTGGATTAAGGGGAACTGCTTAGGACTCCAGAAGTTACTTCTACTGATTCAGTCCCTGATGGTTTTTGCAGCCAGAAGTCATGGAGACTGATCTTCCTGGCACTGGAACCCTGGGCTGGGGGTCCTCACTCCTAAGATACCACTCCCAAATTTTTATTTACTATACATGGATGTGGGATTAGCTCATTCTGCGTCTCTACTCCTCCTACCATTCTGGGTGGATACGCTTTCTTCAATTCTGTAGTTGTCAGACTTCCATTCATCTTGATTTCTTATGGTTCTGACTGATGGTTGTTCTATAGCATAGTTGTGATTTTGATGTGGTTGTGTGAGGAGGCGAGCCGTGCTCGCTTTCTTGACCAGAAGACCTTTTTTTTTGCAAATATTTAGTGGGCAGAGGGAAATGCTCTTTCGGTTGAAGAGGTTTAGCTTGATTTCTGGATACCAAGTTCAGTCAGAGAGACTGCCAGCACTTCCCAGAGCTGGTCTGGCTGTAAACCAGGGAAGAATAATGCATCCTTCTTATTGTTACTAAGTTGTCCTAAGAAAGTCAGTTAGTCTGATCTCAGGCGTATTCACTTCTGATAACTTGGCTGCCAGTCTGACAACTTGTGCCCTTCACTGTCTGCTGCCTCTCAGATTTTCCATGTCCTCCACTTTCTTGGCCTCTTCCAAGTCTGCTTAAACTATGATTTTAAGCAGGTTTAAAATCTGTGAGGTTTGGGGATTGGTAATAATAGTAAACAGTAGTAGCAGTAACAATAATAAAAAGATAAAGCTGAAGAAGAAAAAAACTGAAGAAGAAGACAAAATCATGTGGACTGAGATAACATAGCTCTGTTACAAACGAGGAGGAGGAAGGAAGAGGGTAGTGCTAAGGAGGAGGAAGAGATGGTATTTGCACAAATAGAAGGGGGCAACTTGGAGCTTCAAGAGGCTGACCAGAAAACCCTAACACAGAATGTTTTATTTGGTAATCTTAATGATTCAATCAAGGTGCTTAACATTTGTAAAGAGTCTATATTTCTCATGCACTATTGCATTTACTAGCAAGAAAAGCCTTCTCAGATGTGTGTTAGCAGATACCCATTTTAGATATAAGCAAATTAAGGTTAGAGAGTTTAAATACCCTAAAGTTGGCTGATGACACCTCTTTTACCACTTGTAGATATTTAGCACGTCTGGGCAGGGCCCAGCCCCAAATTTGACACTAATAGGTGTTTCATAAGTGTGTTTTAGGAATAGGTGAATCAAGTTATATATTGGAAAAATATATGAAGCATATTGCAAATCTGGGGGAAATGTGTGTGTATGTGTACATTTCCCCCAGAAGAGGTGGGGGAGGTGAGAGCCATGGAATCCACAGGGGAAATTAGCTCATCTGTCCAGCTGCACAGAGTGCCCCCTATAAATAAGACAGAAAATTGTTGGCTACTTTAGGCATCAAGTTGGAATATGTGGAAAAGCTTATCAAAGCCACTCAGTGAGAGCTGTGGCTGAGGTGGAGGCGTAGTTCTGTCCATTGTTAGAAAAATCCCAACAAGCAGTTTGGAGGGTGCTGGTTGATTTATTCCTTCTAGTGAAACGTTTTTGCCTCCTTTTGTGGTTTAAGATTGTTAGAAAAATGAACTGGGCGGGAGCAATGGTGAGTGGAGCAGAGATGTACAAGTCCTCTTCTGCTATCCTGCAGCTCTCCTTACCATTGTGGATTGAGACTCATTTAAAAATTAATGTAATTTTTTAAATGTTGCAGCATGTGGAGTATTGGTGCCATCCCCCTTCCCTCACTTCTCTCTCTCCCTCTTCCCCACCTCATATGTTCTTCTTATTCCAATTTACTTGAGATTATAGGGAGCCATTTCAGCTGAAGCTGGAGCTGTTTCATGTGGATGTACCTCTCAGGTGCTGTAGGATGCTCCCAAAATGGGTATTAATCTGCCCACAGCACCATCTGCCATGACTTAGGCTTAATTAGGAGATGGGCATTAAAGAGGGAGCTGAGGCATGGGAGGAGAGGATGAGAAGAGCAGCAGAGGGAAATGCTCCCTGGACGAGCTCCAGAGAGCAGGCCTCTCCCCTCAAGAAGGATTCCAGCTGATGCTCAGGTGAGAGCACAATTCCAGGTCAAAGGGGAGAAGAAGTCTGGACCTGGGTGAATGGGACAGTGCAGCGGCTCTGAGGAACACTGGGTCAGGCCAGATATTGGTGGCAGGGATGGGGTGAGCCTTTCATTCTCAGGAGGGCTCTGAGATGAACAAATTAAATGGGAATAAAATAAGTATCAAGGTGTGAATTTTAACTCCTAGGTAACTCTCCAGAAACTCCTCAATAGTTAGGGGAAAATGAACAGAGAACCAGATCCTTCAAGCCCCCTCACTCTACCCCGTGGCCCTTTCTACTGCCTTCAGAAAATCAAGCAAAGTGGGTTTGCCAGAAAATTCAGCTAAATTACTCAGGCCCATTTAATTTTTGCACAGTTGAAAATTTTTTAAATTTGCTTTGTATTCACAGATGCTACAAGCCAAGAGGAAGTTCAGCCTGGTAAAAAGGCCTGATTATTCCATCCTTGGTGCATCTGCTGTAAATTGGGTGCTGGAGAGATGCTGTGACCATTCTCAGCCACTGTCACCTTTCTTTCAGTAGAAGGTTTACCTATGAAAGTGCTCAGCTCGCTCTTTAGGGACAACCAGGCTGTAGGAGAACAGAAATCATGCGTGTTGTCTTTATCATACACACAGCATTTATGTGTGAGAGCCATGCCATATCCTCAGCACGTGTGCGTCCTAATGACTGGGCTGTGCTTGTGTTTGTGAAGACCTGGTTACATGGCAGGCACTCAGCGACCAGTAAACAAAAACCTGAAGATTTCTAAAGCAATCGTGAAGCTTCTGACACAATATATAAGGGTAGGGGGCGGGGGGGGCGGCGAAAGTAGGTTTACAGTTGTAAATGCCTGAAACAGTTTGTTCTTATGTTATTTGTTAATTATTATATTATTTCCCATAACAACTATAAATGTACTTTTGCTCACCTCTCTATATACAGATATATAAATAAAATACATATATATATTAAGTGTATATATACATATGCACTTAATTTCTCTCACTGCTTTGAACATTTTTGATGCCACTTTTCTGAGGGCTGATTTTTAATACAAGTGTAACATTACAACAACTTGTCTCGTGATTTGCTATGCAGTGAACTTTCCTTAATTGAGCCTAGCATTTTGGAATGTATATTAATTAAAATACAGTGATTTTATTGGGTAAGAAGTTTGAATGAAGGGGTGATTTAGAAATCTGTACTTTTATGAGATTTGCACATATAAGTGTTTTTATAAATTGTAATCTTGGATTCATTTAACTAATTTTGCTTATTAGTACCCCATTCATTTCTGCATTTATAGCAAAAAAAGATATACTGTAATGTAATTGTCAGTATTTTTAAAACAAATCGTAGAGTTAGAATGTTTTTCAAAAATCATTTCAACTGAGACTCACAGTCTCCTATCCTTCAAAATAATAAGCTTTTACTCTATTTAATTCTGGCTTCTCAGCGGCTATCTTTAGTCATGCAAGAAATAGGTTAGTGAAAGCTTGGGAAGGCAATGTATCTGTTCAAAGTGACAAAGCTGAACTTATGTGTTTCTAGATGGTTTGGTGGATGCCATTACTAGGGACAACTTTGCTTTCGAACCCAATATGGCCGAGAGAAACTGTCACCTTTTCTATTGACTACACAGTTGCCACCTTTGTTCCCTCCCTGACCTGGTTATTATTTTTCCAATGGCAACCAAAGAAATGTGGGATTGTTACCTTCCGTTTCCCGCTGCTCAGGAGTCTGGGCACATTTTTATGAGGCTTTGTCTAAGGGAGTTATGGGTGGTAAAGGGAAGCTTCTCCCCCCTCCTCCTCCGAAAAACTTGACTGGAGGCCCCGCTGGGTCTGGATTAGTTGTCTTTGCCCTTAGCACATGTAGGAGTAACATGCAAAGAACAGAAGTTTTTGAGTCTACAAAGCTTAAGTTTGGATCCCAGTGCTAATATTTATAGCAATGTAACCTTAGGCAAGTTTCTGAACATTTCTCAGTCTATTTCCGAAAACAAAGGGGAAAATAAAACTTAGTGGGTAGTAGTGGGAGGATTGGAGATAGTATGCATTAACACATGTAGTACCAGAACAGCAAGTGCTCAAGAATAGTTATTTTTATAACACTTCCCACACAGTTCTGTGATCACTTCGACCTCTCTCTCATCGCCTCAGGATAGTGAGCTTTTTTAAAGGATGTTTCTCTACCCCCAGACCTTGGAATAAAAACTGTTACAGAGTGAACATTACATAAATGTTTTTTGGATGAATGAATCGGTGAATCAATGGGAATGACCAGATCCATCCTTAAATAGCCTGGCTTAGTTTTACATCCCTCAGCAAGCATATTTCTTGGGACCGGATATTAGAGACCATTCTAAACAATGATGAAATCAAAAAAGGAAAGGAACAAGTTAAAAAAAATTGAGTTTGATATTTTGGTCCTTAAAATGTAGTATGCCCACCAATGATGATGAAACTTATTACATGTAAGAATAAAGGTAACTGGCTACACCACAGGCCACAGCACGCCCATGTTGAGCATTAAAATGATCTGTGCAAAATGAAAAACTAAAGCACCACAAGCTTTCTCTCCTTCAACCCCCAAGCATTTCTTAGTTATAGGTGGGACAGTCACTATTTTCTTTCTAGTACAATTCATGGAAACATTTAAATCCTATAGAAAGTTGCAAAATAAACAATTGTTGATTTTTCACGGGGTGGGAGTGGAGAGAAAAACCTAAAGCTTTCATAGATTTTCAGCTGCAGCCCCTCTGGGACCCTCTAAATGCTTCATAGATACAGCTGGTGGAATATTGCGAGGTACATCTTCCATTTACACTCACTTTCGAGGCTCTGCTCTGGCCCCTTGAGAATCAATATACACAAGATAACAGAATTGCTTACCTTTTGTGCTGATCTAAGCATTTTTTCCCTACAAAAGTGGGAATAAACCTGGGAAAGAAAGTGAAAACTAGACCACTCTGAAAGTAATGGGAGGAAAATTTCATTTCCAGACTTTAGAAAATGTACTAAGTATTCTTCTTTTACTAACTTCTATGGTACCTTGATGTGGTGTTCTGGCTGGCCCCAGAGCCACAGACTGTAGCTTATCACAAGCATCCTCCATCCTGGTTCTGTGACCTTCTTAAAACAGAGCTAACCCTCCAGGCAAAGACTTCTAACAGAAGTCCCATTAGAACTATCAGCACTGTCCCCAGAGCCACCACTACCATAAAAAAAGGCTTTCGTCACTATGCTGTGTCCTATCATGGCAAAGGGACATATATTAGGTATGGAGAATTTTCATCTGTGAATACATTTCATGAGGTAAAACTTCCTTTCTCCATCCACAGGTGGAGAAAGAAGGAAGAAAATTTCCCTTGAATGCAGGTCTGAAGGCTAATGATGTTACCTAATTCTCTGTGTGAAATTAGTAATGCAGTATTGTGTTAAGATGGGTCAGGGGAAGAAGCAAAGGAAAGGGTGGTGGGCATCTTAAGTTGCAGCTTTAATTCTCCCCCTTCTAGTTTCTCTCAGAGATGAAGAGATTGGCAGCAACTGCAGAGGAAAAAGTCAATTCCTTAATTTTGCTTGGGTTTTTCTCCTCCTGCTCTTCAGAACACTAATACGATTGAGCTCCAGAACATACACAGATGAATGATATGTGATTTCTTCTACCTGAAGTGAGAAGTGAAGGTAAAAGGCAGGGGGCCAAGAAAGAAGGCTTTGGGGTGAAAGAGCGTGTTACGTTTCCTTTCTCTTCCTGGGCAAGTCACTTCACCTCTAGGACCCAGGATCCTCTTCATAAAAATAGCAATAATTATATAACCTTCTCTGTTATAATCCTTAATATATAATCCTCAATAATTATATAATTATAGGGGAGGACAAATCTCTTTTTCCTTTTAAGTTCAAAGTCCCTTCCTAGTCTTTTAGGTTCTCAACTGGGACCCCTGTAAAAAAAAATTAACAAGAGGAAGGCATATACGTTCACTTAATATAAGTTGTACAAGGCACGTGAGCCTTCATGAGGAAATGAAGATCCAAATACACGGTTAACCCAGGTGTTTTTATGCTAGGTTTGAAGAAGAGTATATGGTCATGGGTAAGTGTCATAGGACAGAGGTTATGATGAGGTCAGTGCAGTGAACTGGTCGGGAGCCTACAAAGTGCAACACCTGTGTGTTCAGATTCCTTTCTGTGACTCTTCCTCTTTGAAGATAAGAATGCTCCTCTGCTCCACGTATGGGGAAGGCACCACTCCATCCAATAAGACCCGATGAGGGTCTTATTGGTGCTGGTGGAAATGAGGTCCTTTCACAGAGTTGTGACAAAACCATTTCTGGGGACTCACACATAAAAGATGGTTGAGATGTACTGGTAAGATTTATTGGAATAGAAATGGAAGGCTGGGCCCAGATTCCTGATGTCTCATTTCCATCCATCCGATTGTGGAAAAAGTCCAGCCTTGTCTTCATCAGGCCCAGTGTCCATAAATTCTGTGCCATGCCAAAGCTTAGTCCAGTTCAGCCTCTGCCTGTCTCTGTCCAGCTAGTGTAGCAGTCTCTGTTCCCAGTGGTGCTCTGGCTGGCGCTGCATTGCGGTACCCAGGCTTATGCTTGGAGCCACACCTAGAGCTCATGCTTGGAGCCTGTGTGTCTGCCAGACAGCATGACTGCAACAGAGAAAGAACATGCAAGTGCATGAGTGAACAGGTGTTACAAGGCCAGAGAGTGAGTGAGAGCGTGACAGTGAGTGAGAGCTCACTTTTATTAGGCTAATTATATTACATTGGACTTGGGAAGGACCAGGCATTCTTTCAAACTAACCAATCAACTTCCCAATTCTTTTTGGGCTGGTGTTGTGCCCTTCCCCTAACCAATTCATTTCCTAGACCTTCTGGGGTTCTGCGTCCCTTATCCAATCTGATCCTCTTTCCAGGCCAGACAGATAGGCCTTTGTGGTTGCCATGTTGGCTTCTACGAGGCATATACCCTTTATACTTTATTCCTCCCCCCCCCACCCCACCACCATAGTCTGGGCGAGTGGAACAATTGTACCTTGGGGAGATTGGAAAGCTCACCCTTCCTCCCTACACAGGGGAAAGAGGGGTGTTAATCCCCTTGGTGGGTCAATGTTGCAATTTTCTGGGGATCCTATGACTGTAACAACTTCCTAGTGAAGTAGGCTTAGTGTCTGATTCAGCTCCCTAGTCGATTAGGCTTAATGATGTCCAATTCCTTCTATGCCCTCCTTTATTAATATCTAGCTACCTATGCTAACATTATAACCTTCTTCAGGGAAGATTAGAAAGTTTTTCCTGAGCCTGCCATTTCTCAAATTCCTTCAACCTCAAGTGTTCAGTATGCCAAGGTGCCATATTTTAGGGCAGCATATCCTGAACCTCATCACATTTGTTGTCAGGATTAAACAAGATGAGAAGTGGTGGACTTTGTTTTGTTTTGTGACTCCCCTGTGGGAATCCTTCATTGTGTGAGTTTTGATGAGAAGGCTGGATTCAACATTCCATCCTTTGGGTTCTCCTGTCTGGGGTAGAGCTGCAAAATCACTTCTGGTGGTCCAAAATCTGATGGTGGTAAAACTGAGGGTCTTTATGACTTTGATTAAATTTAGCTTTAAATCTTAGCTCTAGAAATAATATAATATAATATAATATAATATAATATAATATAATATAATATAATATAATTAATATAATATAATATAATATTATACACACACACACACATACACACACACCCTTCAGAGGCCTAGCCTTCCCCACAGATAATTAGTAACCCCAGAGGCAGCAGAAGACAGTAGCCAGGACCTGACCTCTGGCAGGCTCAAGACATCTCCTGAGTCCTAAGGTGGAATGAACCCCTGGCTACTTTCCCATAAGACAGGACAGAGGGATGCCGGAAAGGAGCTCAGAGATGTTGTCAAGACCTGAAGAAACGATGTGTTACCCTTACCTTACCTCCCACCAATCTGCTCCCAACACGACCCTGAACCCCTAACTCATGGTGTCTTGTAATTTTTCCCTCTATAGCCTGTAACCTACACAACATCAGGGAGTTGGGTTTTTACCAGTGTAAGCTCCCACCTCCAAATTGGCCAATTCAATATTAAATGACTTTTTTCTTTCTATACTACAAACTCCTATTTGTGCATGTCTCTGGGCCAGTGCACTTCGCAGGTGGACTCAAGGGAAACTGTTGGAGTTCTGATAGCAGTGGTGAAGCTGGGAATGGATCTTAACCAGAGTGATCCTGTGACAAGATCCAAACTGTGTCCTCACTGTCCAGCCTTCTTGGTTTCTGCCCATTTTCAGGGCTCATTTTCTAGTCTTCAGTTCAGTGAACTTCTGATACTATTCTGGTTCAGTCAGAGTTAATAATTTAGTGTCTTTTGCTTGAATCCAGGAACCTGACCATTACAACATGTAAAGTGCATAATACTACCAGAGCACATAGTAAGATGCTCATTAAAGCATTCAATACATGATGCATGTTACTAGCCTTGGTGTTCCAGGGTTCATATTTGATGCTTCATATCAATTCAAATGTTCATGATGTGTCATATTTTGCTGAAATACAAATTTAAATTGCTTTTGGAAGAATACACATAAGATTATTTCTTGTTTGATTTTTTTTACTAGAAACATGTATTATTCAGTCATCATCAAAATAATAAATATAATTCCAGTAAAAAAGAAACATGGCTTTGATTTGAATTTTACATACTAGGAGGCAATAAAGCTTTGGTGATTTAAAGATCTTGAATCAACTGGCTTGCCTAGGTTGTGAGAGAAAAATATATTCTGCAATTCTATTTTTGAATGGTACTTCACAGATGGGCAGGATCTTCTGGTGGAACTGACCAACTCTAAAGAGACTTTAATGGTTAAAGAAAGAAAGTCTAAGAAAAGTTTAATATTTTGAGTTAAGGCCTGGGTTATAATCTACATTCAACTAATAATCTACAGGGACCAAAATCCTGCTGCCCTGAAGCTGCTTTTTTGGATATTGATTTTAAGCTGTTTATTAGGAAACAAAAGACTTGAGAGAACATTGGGCCCTCCTCCTGTTTCCTGCCAAAAGATTCAGACAGAGAAGCATGTTTCAGAGAGGATATCTTAGGGTGCTACCTTAGCCTAATTTGAACCAAATATGGTAAACAAGAGGGCTTCAGGCAGGTGCCTGTTAGCATCCTGTTGTTTCTGAGTCACCTAGCAAGGATTTTACTGCTGTGTGTAATCCCTGTTCTTCCTCGGCTACCTGTAAATTACCCATTCTCACTTCTGAAGATCCCTTTTCACCTGCTCCCTTTCTCCTTTGTCCAGAAATGTCTTCTACACCACTTAATGTTGCCTCACTCTTTGGAATTTTCACAGCATGATCACGTCTTGGCAAATTCCCAATGCACATGTATTAAACTTTGATTTTCTCCTGCTAGTCTCTCTGTTAATTTGTTTGTTGGCCCAGTAGGCAGAACTTAGAAGATGGGGAAAGTAGTAATATCTTTTTAGGACCCACACTACTAATACAGCCACTTGGTCCACTCAAAAGCTTGAGTATGCATGTACCAACACCAGAGCATTTTATCAGTCAGCAAAGTCCTTGCTACTCAAATGTTGGTGCCTGGACCAGCACCATCAGCATCACCATGGAGCTTGTTAGAAACATACAGAATCTCAGGCCCCACCCCACACCTACTGAATGATAGTCTGCATCACCCACCCCATCATGATTCATAAGTGTATCAGAATTTGAGAAGCACTGATAAATAACTTGGTCATTAGCATCTGGAAGACACATCAAAGCTGGCTTCTCCAAATCAGATTGGAATAAAATTTATAAACTCAATTTCAAGTATCAGTGATTTAGTTTGGGCTGGTTAACCTACATGAGTATTATACTCTTTAAAGAAGCAACAACTCAAGGAGATTTCTCTTATCACCTGTAAAATTACTGTATTTTTCCCTTTTAATATTTGAGGTGTTAAGGGGAACAGACACTTCTTTTCTGCTTTATCTGCTTCTAGCTTGAAATAAGAATTTAAAGGGAAACAGAACATAATCTTAAATTGTCCACATCACTGAGAAGTGATTTCATCTTTGGTGTAGGACTAGGTCAGCTTGAATCTTGCTAAAGCCATTTGTTCAGGATGAGAGTTTCCTCTACCAGAAATAGATAAGTGTAATCAGCAGAATGGATTAGATCCTGGGGAAGCCATTATCATGGAGTGTCAGTGAGTAAAATTAACATGTATTTTTAATAAGTCTGTAATTACTTATGCTACAATAGACCATATGGTCTATTCACTTTTCATGGACTTGAACACTTAGCCCCAAAATGCCACTTAGTTTTACACACACACATACACACACACACACACACACACACACACCCTTCTCCTCAAAGAACACAAAGGAATAGCATTTAGAGCTCCAAGACACTTAGGGAGTGAAAATTCTAACTACTATCAAAGTCAGGAATTTTACACTTGTGTCTGGTAATTGCAGTGACACATTTTTTTACCTTATCTCAGATCTCTTTTTCTCCCATTTGTTGGCTCAATAGCCTGAGCTGAGTTTTCAGCTTAAGTGTTAATTTCCTTGTTTTTGTGAATTTTTGTGTCAGACCTGGCATTGTTATTTAAATGGTTCATCTCATTGGTGTTTTTGTATTGGAATTCCATTAAATTGAAAAATAGAACCTCTGCTGCTTTCAAGGAGAAAATGCCTTCATTTTCCCATTTCTGGACTGTAAGTATTTTAGTAAGGCCTTTTGATGATATTCTCATGAACATACTGTTAGAGACATGCATTCATTTTATGACTTCATTTGGGTCTTTTAAAACTGCCTACTAAGCAATGCTCTTGAAAAGAATTTTTTTTCTTCTCTAAAAGTCTGCTAGAAGTCTCATCTTGCTATGGTTGTCTTAGAGGGGTTCCACATAAAATTGCTATCCTGCAACATATTCTGAGGAATAGAATAATAAATGCCAGATTAAGGGGACAGATCAGTCAGTTTAAGATGACTGTGTATTTTTTAAACTCATTAACTGGATTTTTAAAAGTCAATCTGATCACTATGGAAAATTTCACCTTTTAAATAAGCAAGAGATAGAGCTTTGATAAATGGGAAACAGATCATAGCCTGCACATCACAATCCTTGACTTGGAAATTTAGGGAAATTATCTGCAATTTAGAAAGGCCAGTTCTAAAGAAGGCCGGGCAGAGAAGGCCTTCATTCACCTTTCTTAACTTTTTTAACCCTATGTTTTCAGCAGTCAAGAGAGGAAATTCAGACCGTGGACAAAAAGGACTACAAACTAAACCTGACGGGTGCAGAGGAGGCCTGCATGGCAGCCTTACAAACTCAGAGACTGAAAGCAACCACATAGGATGGTCTAAAATTAAAACTTCCTAACTTAAAGCAGTTTATGGCAGATAGTCATATCTTAGTCTAAAATCTTCCCTGACAAAAGTTAGTCTTTACCTTATTTGAGTTTGTCTTTTGTCTTTTTGCATCTTTGATAGTATACCTTTGGAACGTCACCTTCCTTTTTCCAGATCTCTTGGGCACAACCACTGCACCAGAGCAGAGACCACACATCGTCTCATTATTATTGTTATCATATTAATTGTTGACTGTTAACTATCCTACATATGTAAAAGGAGTATATGTCTATCATCTTACCTTTTTATCTAATCCCAGTTTCCATCCTTTACCTCCCTAATCTGTCACCAATGGACTTCATGTAACCCCCTTATGTCTCCTCTTTTGATTGTAATGTATAAAATAAGGTGCAAAGCTGCCATTTTCCAGAGCATTTTCTCAATCCATTAAGGCTTTGCTTCCTAGAAATTGTCATCAGTTTGGCACAAAAAAATTAAAAACAATTCTTACAGATTTGGATGTTTCTTACATTGACAAGGCTGAGGTCTCAAACTTTCCTGTCATAATTTCTTCCTTTTCATGGAATTGTACAATCATGGGGTAGAAAAAGGTGCTAAAGATACCTATGTCCCCTGCCTGATGAGCCTCTGGGGGCTCCAACTCCTGCTTTTCATCTCTTCGTCACCAGCACCTGGGCAAGTGCAGGACTTGTGCCTATTCCCCGTGGAAGATCTGGAGAGTCAAAGGTACACCCTTGCTATAGAGTCCTCACCCTTGGGACCACCTTTCTATAACTGAACTTGTAACTAGATATCTGACCTTTCCTTCATACGCAGTGGGAGGGGCTTTGACAAACTTCTCAGATAATGGGACACATAACCTCTGCAACTTGGAACTTGTGGACTATTTATGCCACATTCATCATTGGAAAAGCTTTAGTGACCTACAGTCACCAGAAGAGGGGCTATGTCATTGTGCTCAAGGCTCCTTGCATCCTAGAGACCTGAGATGCACCCAGTTTGATAATATTGGCCTGGGATTATTTTGGAAAGCATCCTGAGAGCATTTAATCAAGAAGAGCAAACAATGAAAGTGCCCACAACTTCCTGTCAAGATGGCAGCATAGGGTAAGCACAGTTCACCTTCTTGCACAACCACATCAAAATTACAACTAAAATTGAATAACCATCACTCAGAACCATCAGAAATCAAGTTGAATGGAAGTGTGATCTATCCAGACTGGTAGGAAAGGCAGAGACATGGAAGACGCTGGTCCCTCAATCACACATATTAGATAAAAATTCAGGAGGTATATCTCAGGAGCAGAGCCCCAGCCCTACACCAGGCCCCCCAGCCCAGTGTTCTGTTGCCAGGAAGATCAGTCCCCATAACTTCTAGCTACAAAAACCAGTGAGATTCAGTCAGTTGAAGAAACTTCTGGAGTCCTAAGCAATACCTTTTAACCCATACACAGACTTATTCACTCACTCCCTCTGAGCTCCAGCACTAGGTTAGCGGTTTGAAAGGCCCCAGTGGCACGCAGGGAGGAACTGAAGTGTCTGGCATCAAAACAGGAGCAGGTGGATAGTTTTCTTTCTGACAGAAAGGTGGGCAGAGGCCATTGTCTCCTCTGAACCCTCCCACCACAGAGCTGTCAGGCTAGTGCCATATCTGAGATGCCATCAACCTGACTAAAACAGTTTGCCCCACCCTGGAGATCCCTGGAGACTTCACCCCACCCAAATACAGGCCCACCCAAACTGGTAACTGTGACTTTTCCATATGAATGGCTGGCCTTGGCTCATGTTTCACAACTTCCTAAATCCTTTCAAACAAGCAACTGATGTGGACACTGGCCCACAGTATCGGAGGCGTAATGGATGAGATATGAGACAAATTCACACAGACTACCGAGTCCTGTGGAGGAAAAAGGACAGCACGACTACCCTCTGAAGGGGAGGGTGCCTCAGAGTGGCCTGGCCACTCTCTCTAGGGGATGGCATGCTAATCCTCACCTTCACTGGTTTTTTATTGACTTTTAATTTGCACAGGAATACAGGTAAAGTTCATTAATCATTGTCAGGCAGTAAGGATCAAACAATAGATAGCATATAAAGAACTATGGGGGCTTATTCTGAGTCAGGGTCAGATAGATAAAGGGCCATAAAACTTCGGGAAACAAACTCATTTTCTGCTCAGACCCTTATCATTTAATTAAGAGCATTCTTAACAAAGTAGGTTTCACAGGAGTTTATGTATTCTTTCTCAGGCCTGATTACCCAAAAAACCTGCCCTTTCCAGCACAGGGCTGCATTGCCCTCTGTAATTGTTTCAGGATTAAGTCAGGCAAAGGAGGCAAGATAGCCAAGAAATTAGGAGACTTCTTGCAGGCAGAATGAGGACTCAGTCTTTGTCAAAGCTGAGGGGGCAAGGGTCCATCACCCCCTTCCTCTATAGCCCCCCAAGTCATTCCCTGGGACCCCCATGTGATCATGCCTGTCTTAGATTGTTCCCCGCTTGGGGAATCTTACCTGTCATTGGCTAACTGATCAAGCACTGGGGGCCAGTTACGGAAAAATAACTAAACAAAATGGATATAAGCAACCTATCAGATGCAGAGTTCAAAACAACTGCTTATAAGGATACTCAAGGAATATAGTGAGGACCTCAACAGCATAAAAAAGATCCAATCAGAAACAAAGGATATACTAATTAAAATAAAGAATATTTACAGGGAAACAACGGTAGAGTGGATGAAAGCAAGAATCAAATCAATGATTTGGAACATAAGGAAAAAAAACCAACCAATCAGAATAAGAAGAAAATGAAGATAGTGTAAGCAGCCTTTGGGACAACTTCAAGGGTTCCAACATTCACATCATAAGAGTACCAGAAGGAGAAGAGAAAGAGCAAAAAATTGAAAATCTATCTGAAAAAATAATGAAAGAAGATTTCCTAATTTGGTGAAGGAAATAGACATGCCAGTCCAGGAAGCACAGAGAGTCCCAAACAAGATGGATGCAAAGGGGCCCCCACCAAGACACATCAGAATTAAAATGCCGAAGTTTAAAGATAAAGAGAGAATCTTAAATGCAGCCAGAGAAAAACAGTTAATCACTTACAGGGAAATTCCCATAAGACTGTCAGCTGATTTCTCAAAAGAAACTTTGCAAGTTAGAAGGGATTGGCAAGAAATTCAAAGTCATGGAAAGCAGGGACCTACAGCCAAGAGTGCTCTACTCTACAAAGCTATTATTTAGAATTGAAGGGCAGATAAAGATCTTCCCAGGCAAGAAAAAAACTAGAGGAGTTCGTCATCACCAAGTATTATTAAATGAAATGTTAAAGGGACTTATTTAAGAAAAAGATCAAAGCTATAAACAATAAAATAACAATAAACACATATCTATCAATAATTGAATCTAAAAAAGAAACAAACAAGAACAGAGACAGAATCATGGATCTAGAGAGTGTTTTGATGGTTGCCAGATAGGAAGGGTTGTGGGGAATGGGTGAAGAGGTGAGGGGATTAAGAAGTACACATAGGTAGTTACAGAATAGCCATGGGGATATAAAGTACAGCACAGGAAATGGAGTAGCCAAAGAACTTATAGGCATGACCTGTGGACATGAACAATGGTGGGAGAATTGCCTTAGGGAATGAGGGGTGCAGGGTAGAGGCAGGCAGAGGGAGAAAAATTGGGACAGCTGTGATAGCATAATCAATTAAGTATAATTTTTTAAAAAGTGCCCACAAGAGAAAGTGAACTTGAAATATCTGTACAGTCCTGAGGTAATAATTGTATGGCAGTAACAGTCTATGAAGGATGTTACTGTCTTCCTTTCCTTTTCTTTCTAAAAAGGTTTAGAATCTGTAACCAGTAGATGGGAGAAGGTTGATCAAAAGGTAAAAAGCCAACCATACCATCTTCTCAGAGAAAAGCAGTACAGTTGGTGGAAAAGGAAATGTTGTATCTTTATGGAGTTCAGGACATATTACCTGGATATGGCACCTGGATACACATTAAACTGAAGGAATTTGAGGAAATGGCAGAGGCAAGAAGGTTACCGTGACCCTTCTCCTAACTTTCTTCCCTGAAACAAGTAATAAAATCCTCATGTGAGAGGTGCCCTCCCCAATCTCAAAGGAGAGGATCAGCCTTGTCTCCAGGTATACAGGGACAGTGAAAAAATCTGGATGCACAGACCTTGCCAAGTGTCCCCCAGCTCCACTGCACTGACCTCGCATGCTCTGTCCACTTTTTACCAAACCTACCTAAAACATGCAGGTTTAACTGTTTCTTTGGGTCTTCATTCCCTCATGAAGTCTCTGTATCATGTAAAACTTATATTAAATAAATTTGCACACTTTTGTCCTGCTAATCTGTCTTTGTCAGATCAATTTCATACCCAGTCAGGGACCTATTATGGGGTGGATGAAAACTTTTTTCTCCCCTATGATCTTCCCATGAATCCTGAAGTGGCTTGGTGTACTGGGCTGCACACTATTAATTACTAAATTATTTGAGACATGATTGAGACTTAAAAGGACTATGTGACTTTTCTATTGCCTAAGAGTGAACATAGCACCATAGGGTATGAACTATCTGGGTTTTATTCCCAGGTAAGGGAAAGAGTCCCCGCTGGGCAGTTTAAAAGAAAAGGTGGGTGTCAAAAATATTACACCCCGTGAGAACTATGTGATGGGCAGGCTGGTGTCATTCTCTATTTTCCACTAAACAGAAACCCTGGGGCTGAGAGCAGATATTCATTGATTCCTTTAACAAATAGTTGTGCACACTTGGCATTTTGATAGCACCGAAGAGTAAATGGTCGGCAAACCCCACGCTTTGCCCTCAAGAAGCTCAGGGTCTACAGGGAAATAAAGGCAAGTAAATAGAAAATGAAAGTGACTTTTCAGTGCAGCAAGTGCTACCAAAGATCCCCCAGAAGCCCCTGACCTCAGTCAGAGGACACAGGACAGCCTTCCACAGGAATTTAAACTTAATTCGAGACCTGAGGGACCAGGAGGTATTAGCTGGCAGAAAGAGCAAGAGAAGGAGTAGAGCAGAGGGAGGAGAGTCCCGTTCCAGGCAGAAATGATGGCAGAGAAGGAAGCCCACCGATAGACGAGTAGGAGCAGGGAAATTGGCTTTGCATATTGCTTGGAGTATGGAATTCAGTGAGAAAGAGCCAGAAATTAGAATTGAGACAAGGGCAGGGTCACACCCTGAAGAACTTCATATTCATTTTGGGTTTTAATCTTAGGTCAGTGTTGATATTTAGCAAGGGAGGAATCAGACCTGCACTTTTGAGCAATTTCTCCAAAACAGAATAATAAGAATATTAGATTCCTTAATCATATTGTCTAAAATGCACATTTAAAATTTTTCTAGTTCTGTATGTGTTTTACACCTGCACTTAATATAATAGCAATAGTATGTGCATATATACTTTATCAATATATACATATTGAGAGCGCAGGGATGATTGCTTTAGGAAGGTCACTCAGCTGCAGCATGTAACAGCATGGAATGTGGACTGGCAAGCAGCTAAGGTGGAGGCAAGGAGGCTAGTTAGGAAACCGTTGTGAGGACTGAAGTAGAAATGATGGAGGCATGAACCAGAACAATGGCATTGAGGCTAGAAAGTGGCTAACTATGAAGCAGGCTGTTACTGTCCTTTCATGCTTGCATGCAGAAGACCTTTCTATCAAACACCTCCAGCAGCCATGAGCTAGTTAATGGATAGAAAGAGCACTATGTTTCAGAAGATCCAGACTTCCAATCCTGATTTCCTCACTGAGTAAGTGATTTGGGCAAATCATTTCCTTTCTGAGCCTTTGTTTCCTTAACCATAAAAATGGAGCTGTTGAAACATGGCCCAACTACCTCCTGAAGTGATTGTGTTCACCAACTGGAATAACCAAAATGGGCTGATTTTAAAAACTGAATCACTAGATAAATGGCAGATGTTATTCCATGATAGATTACACAAGTGCTATATTTCTGTATGTGTTATCAGGCTCCACCTCTAATTCTAACAAGGAAGCTAACTCCTCTGATATTAGCAAAAGACAGAATCATATATTGATATAGTAATAAGTGTGTCAGGAGACCTAATTATGCCCTTTCCTTCCCGGGGAGAGCTGAGACTCAGTTTTCTTGCCTGTAAATGGGAAACGATGACATCTATATAGTCTACCTCTTCATGTAACCCCTCAGAAGGGAGACACGAACACCCAGTGAGCTGGGGGTCAAGAACTAGACTTCTGGTCTCCTTCCCACAACTTCCCTATGTGACCTTTAACAAATCACTTTCCTTATCTACAAAGTGTGAATGAGGCTGGGATAGATGATTTGTAAGGCTGTTTTAGTTATAAAATATTATTATTCTATTAAAGGTAAACAATGAGATGAAATATGAAGCACTTTTTGTAATGATTATACATTTATTTTTCTCCGTTTTGCCTGGTTGGGAGGGGAAGAAGGGGACAAATAGGTTGAGGGGGGATAAAAAGTTTACCACTAGAATTATCTGCACATTAACCAAGCCATGGATAATGGAGGAAGCTGTGAAGATTTTCTCAATATGCAGAGACACCAGGCAATCAGTGACAATAAAATTGTGAATTCAGCAATTCCATGCTGTGTTTTAATTTTCTGGCATTGGTGTGCCCATTATTTAAGCATGCATTTGGGTCGGTGCCAGCCTGCCCCTCTTCACCGCAGCTAAGAAGGGGTGCTGAGAAGCCTCCTGGAGCACACACTGGCAGGTCCAGGAACCCCACTCCTCCTGAGTGGTCAGGAAAGGGAGGTGGCACAGCAGACTTTACAAACAACAAAAGGAAGCTGGGAGAGAACTGGAGAGAAATAGAGAGTAGAAGAGGAGAAGAGACCTGGAGGAAACATTGGAAATGAATGAAGAAGAAGCAAAGACTATGATTGTAAGTGCTGTTTCATGGACAACATGAAAGGGAGAAATTAGGCATCAGAATATGTTACGAGAAGAGGATGGAAGATGGAAATGTACAATGCTTATATGTTCCAGATCCCTTTCTCTTTTGTGGTCAAGAATGCGGTCAGTTGACAGCCTCCAGCTGAGAATCTTTGGCACCTGCCACAATATTTGAGTTGAGGCCATGTTCTTCCTGGGCAGTGTCCAGTCAATGGCTGAACATGGTAGGGGTCTAGGATTTTGCCTAATGTGGATTCTGCCTCACTGGCCCCCACTGGGCTAGTCAGGTTTTTCTCAGAGCTGACATTTACACAGAGACTCTTCCTACCCAATCTTCCTTCCTTGTCCCTTGTGATGACAACCTGGCTAGACCATGGTACCTAGTTACATAATAGTTATACTGTTAGTGTAACTACATAATAGTTACACTATTCTAGGTGGTGCTGTGAAGGTACTTTGTAGACGTTGTTCACAATCTACAATGAGTTTACTTTAAGTAAAGGAGATTATCTTCTATAATGTGGATGGGCCTCATATAGTCAGTTGAGGGCCTTAACAGCAAAAATAGGTTTCCTAGAAAAGAAGAAATTCTGCCTCAGACTGAAGCATCAACTCCTGTGCCTGAGTATCTAGCCTGCCAGCCTGTCCCACGGATTTTATACTTGTAAGTCCAAATCACATATTGTATGGGCTACTTTCTTGAAATAAATTTCTCTCTCAGTGTAACACACACATTTCTTGGTTCCTGTAGAACTCTTAAGTCTTCTTTCACAAATATCAGACCTGCACTGTGAAGGCTCTCCTCAACTACTTACCCCCTCTCCCCTTTATCTTTTACAACTTACTCTAATAAATTGCATGCATTCTAACTTCATCTGGCCCTCCACTGCCTGAAGGAGCCAACCACAGACTGTGCCATGAGACTTCATGGCAGCACTACACCTTTCAGACTATGTCCTTACTTTTATTTTAGAAAATCTGAGCATGACTGATAATAGCCACAGGATCTTGTAGCACTCGAAGGGGAGGAAAATAAGTTGAAGAAATATAGCATCAAAAGAGAAATGAAAGGGAAGTGGGTGGCCAAGGGAAATGGGGGTCACAGTTAGGAGACTCATAAAGGAAATTGCCTTTCCAGCAAAGTCAGATTTGCATGTTTTGTTAAATAGAGTATTTCTCAAGGGCTTTTTGCAGACAGTGGATTGGGAAGACATCAGGCAGGACAGCAGAGGAACAGATGAGCACACATTAGTTTTATCTCATGTTTGCTTTTGCTTATTGGAGAATCTATTAAAATGTGTATCCCCCCCTTTACCATTTGCCATTTCTTAAATTATCTTATTTAAGAACACGTGTGCATGTGCACACTCACACAGTATTTATTGCATCTGCTTCAATCCTCCCCACCAACTTTTATACATTCCTCAACTACTTCTTAACAAAAGGAAACTAAACTATAGAGAAGTCTGCTATTATTTTATTGCTAATGATTTCCTCGATTTCTTTACCTGTGGTTTGTAAAGAGAGCGACTCGGGTGGGTAGAAGCCAGTGACCATCTGAGGTGATGTGTGTAGTACAGTGAGGATGTGAATACAGCTTGGCTGTAGCTGTCTGACACTCAGGGCTGGGAATAGAAGGGTAAGTGCTAATTAAAGCAGCTGCACCTATATCCCTGCATGACATTACCTGACAACCTCTGAAGTTGGATTTTCATTTCTGAACATGTGCTGACTTCCCTTAAATCTGAGGAGCTCCCATTCATTCATTCTTTCATCCATTTATTCAATAATAGTTAACTTGGATGGTGCTAGATGCTGGGGAAGTGTTGGAGAGTAAAATGCCATCTTCAACCTCACAAAGCATCAGTTTCTTCTGCTTGGTGAGTGCTTACTAGGCTGATCACACTTCTGGCTCTCACAGCTCTCTCCTCTAACAAGGGTGGAGCTAAGGCTAGCTTTAAAAGCTTTTGTGTCCTTTCCCAAGGACTGATGGGAGGCAACCATGCACAGAAGGCACATTAAGGATGTCTCTTGATCTACACTACCAGTGAAGAAACCATAGGCCTTGCTGGCACCAAAGTTTTTATTGTTGAAAGCCAGTTGGCATCAGTCAGAGTCAGCTCTCATTTGGTCCCATTAACCATGTTCAATAGCCAGACCACCAAGTACATGTAGCCAGGCAGCCGATCTCTCCTCAAATGCATGGATGGAGCAGAGTATATTGCTGTTCCATCAACCAATGCCACTTCTGCAACAATCTGGTCACTGAAGTAAGTACTTTCCCTAGAGTGTCACAATTTCTCATGCAAATGATCTTTCCATTTATGTGTGTCTTACAGTTTTCAGTGTATGGACCTTTCACCTCCTTGTTTAAACTTATTCCAAAGTATTTTATTGCTATTATAAATGGAATTGCTTTCTTTATTTCATTTCAAACCGTTATTTTTAGTGTATAAAATGCAACTGCATTTTTTGTGTGTTGATTTTGTATCCTGAAACTTAACTGAACTCAAATATTAGTTCTAACAGTTTTTTGGTGAAGTGTTTAGGATTTTCTGTGTATAAGATTATATTACCTGCAAGCAAAGATAATTGTACTTCTTCCTTTCTGATTTAGATGTTACTTATTTATTTTGCCTCATTGCTCTGGCTAGGACTTCTAGTACTAGGTTGAATAGCAGTGGTAAGAGTGGGCACCTTTGTCTTATTCCTGATCTTATGGGGAAACCTTTCAGTCTTTGACCACTGATGTTAGCAATGGGCTTGTTGTATATGGTATTTTCTTATGTTGAAGTGTGTCCCTCCTACACTCACTATGTTGAAAGTTTTTATATAAAAGGATTTCAAATTTTATCAAATACTTTTTCTGCTTCTATTGAGATAATCATCTGATTTTTATCTTTCATTCTATTAATGTGGTGTATCACCTTTATTGATTTGCATATGTTGACCCACCATTGCATCCCAGGGATAAACCCTATTTGGCCGTGGTGTACAATCACTTTAATGCGCTGTTGAATTCAGTTTGCTAGTATTTTGTTGAGAATTTTGCATCTGTATTCATCAGAGATATTGGCCTGTAGTTTTCTTTTCTTGTAGTATCCTTATCTGGCTTTGGCATCGGGGTAATGCTGGCTATGTAAAACAAATTTGAGAGTGTCCCGTTTTCTTGAGTTTTTTGGAAGAGTTGAAGAAGTATTGGCATTAATTCTCCTTTAAATGTTTGATAGAATTTACCAGTAAAGCTGTCTGACCCTGGGCTTTCCTTTGTTGAAAAGTTTTTGACTACTGATTCAGTCTCTTTATTTGTTATTGGTCTACTCATATTTTCTATTTCTTCAAGATTCTATCTTGGTAGGTTGTATGTTTTTTAAAAGATATCCATTTCTTCTAGGTTTTCCAATTTGTTAGTATATAATTGTTCATACTAACCTCTTAGAATCATTTGTGTTTCTGTGATGTCATTTGTAATATCTCCTCTTTGATTTATAATGTTACTTATTTGAGTCCTCTCTTTTCTTGGTAAGTACAGCTAAAGATTTGTTGATTCTGTTTATCTTTCAAAAAATAAATGCTTAGTTTCGTTGCTCTTTTCTCTTTGTTTTCCATTCTTTACTTATTACTGCTCTGAACTTTGTTATTTTCTTTCTTCTACTAATTTGGGGCTGGTTTGTTCTTCTTTTTTCAGTTCCTTGAGGTATAAAGTTAGGTTGTTTATTTAAGATTTCTTTTTTTATTAACATAAATATTATTATAAACTTTGCTCTTAGAACTGCTTTGGTTGTTCGTAAATTTTGACATGTAGTATTTCCACTTTCATTTGTTTCAAGGTTTTAAAAAAATCTCTTTTTTAACTCATTGGTTTTCAGGAATATTGTTATTAACTTTTTATGTGCAATTTTTCAATGTTTTGCTTACAACAATGGAGTCATGCTATAGAGAATTTACATATTGTACTATGTGAATTATTCCAATATAATATATATGTACTTCCAGTATAACAGCATTTTTAATTATAATATTGTATTACATGAATATACCATTGTTTATTCAACCAGTCCTCTATTGATGGACATTAAAAGAGTTTCCTAGTGTGTCACCACTGTAAACAAGTCTACACTGATGTCTTTAGTCACATGTCTTTGTCTGTTTGTCCAGTTATTTCCCCCTGATAAACTTTTAGGAAGGGAATTACTAGGTAAATAGGTGTGCACATGCTTAAAAGTCCTTTGATGTTCATTTATAAGCTGCTTTTCAGAAAAATACACCAATTAACACAAGTGCTAATATTTTAAAAGCACATGTTTATCAGCTTATATTGGTTTCATATGCTAATAAACACCTCTGAATCCTCTATTTCCAGAATTAAGCTTGCAAGAAAAATGTTGTTAATCCTGGGATATTAATAACAAGAAAAAAGACCTAACTCAATCCTATCCTTTTGGCTTTGAAGAATATTCTCTCTACAGACATTTTTTAAAGTTAAGTACCTCTCCCTTCATTAATGCACCATTCTCCTATAAAATAGATACTGTCTTACCTAAGAGTAAAGAGATTTAAGAAGCAGATGATTTCTTAATGTGTGTGTGTGTGTGTGTGTGTGTGAGAGAGAGAGAGAGAGAGAGAGAGAGAGAGAGAGAGATGGGGTTCAGAACACACTGTACCAAATTATGACAACTTGGCATATTGAGCATATTAAGCTGACGCTCATAGAAACAGCAGCTAGAAGGAGTCTCCGACCTCTCCCTTCTACCCTGAAGCAAGTCATCAGACCCTTATGGGACAGGTGCCCTCCCTATACCTGGAGGAAAAGAACATCTTTATCCCCAAAGATGGAGGCATCCTGAGAATAATCCAAATAGAAAGGCCTTACTGTTTCCCTCAGTTTGTAACCTGGAGCTCATACTCTTGTCCTATTATGTTTTTTCCACAATTAGCTGCTCGTCATCAAACCTAGTATAAAAATACTCAGGTTTAACCATGTCTTGGGGTCTTCATCCCCTTATGAGGGCTGCTGTGTCACATAAAACTTATATTAAATAAATTTGTATGCTTTTCTGTTACTAATCTGTCTTTTGTTAGTCTAATTTACAAGGTTCCAGCTAGAGAGCCTTGGAGGATAGGAGAAAAATACTTTTTTTTCCTTTCTTACATGTGTATAAAGAGAGTTGATGATGCTTAGTGTTTGAGAACTGGCAGGTTGGGTGAATGAAGAATAGAGATAGAATAAATACCTCAGTTCAGTTATCTATGCATTCAGTGCTTTCATAGCAGAGAAATACTCTTCACAATCATCCATATTATAGCATCCCATCAATTCTGATCATATAAACTCCAGAGTCAGTCTTAATGCAAGTTAAAGAGACTGCAGGCTGGCACTCCCCTGAGCTGACATGAACTACAGGACTCTTTAATTTTCACAGCTAGGTATCACCAACACCAAACTTCCCAGACTCCACTGGCAGATATAAACACACAGCCATGTGGCTGACTGGAAGAATCACCTTGACTTTGTAGTGAAAGGCACCAAAGTGTTTTTGTTAATGACTCAGCACTTTTGATCAATTACAGTCAGAGGTCCAATAAATGTTTGTTGCATTGAATTTGTTCAATGTTAATTGTCTGTCTCATCCTCAGTTGTTCACTTTATAAGCATAAATGGGATTGACAAACTGACATTTGTATTAATGTGCACCTAATAAGATGAAAACAGAAGGAAGCAGAATGAGAAGTGTGGTTAGAAGCCAACTTTGTTAATGTCCGTCAGGGGCCAGAGGGGTGGAAGGAAGAAGATCAATGCATCAGGGAATATGGTTAGTGCAGCATATTAACTGCAGCCCTGTAATCTAAGAGCGGCCCTGTCTGCTCTCCACTGACAGCAACCACACACATTTCCTGTGAGTTAGGAGCAGTCACAGCACACAGAAAAATTTCAAGGCAAGATTAAGTTGGAGGTGAAGTCACTTCTGTGCTATGATGCCTCACTTCTAAGCTGTCTTTGCACACCTTTTAAATACTGATGCCAAAGCACCAATAAAAAGCCTGGTCTGCAGTGGGATAATAGAATAGATCGTGGGTTTTATTCTCTTCCAGCGGAACAAAAGCAGTGGCTTTACTCCTGGAACTCCAGGGACAGTGAGCCTTTTTTGAATGGTCCCTGCCACCACACACTTCCCAACAAAAGTTACCGACTAGATAGCTAACAAGAGGAAATCAAATGGCAGTGACTCCAAATGTACAGAGTTTAGCAGGCAAAGGAGGGCCCCAAAGAACAGCAGACTGACTTGTTCTATTTGTATCACTTGTTAAACAAAATTGTTGGTGACTTATGGAACAATTAATGCTTCCATGACACCAAAACCTGCAGAGCACAATAACTCTTGAGGCTCCCCCATCTGCATTATTAATCACATTCATGGTGCCTTCCTTAGCAGGTTACAATGTTAGCTTACTCTCAGGCTCTGCGGTAACAAATTAAACAGGCTTGCTCTGCTCCATGAAAATACTGCTGCTCAGCCTATTCATTTTCCTGAAATGCTTCTTCACTTCAAATTGGCATTCCAGCCATGCTGCATATATTTTTAAAAGCCATTTTACAGGTCAATAATGTTAAACTCTTACCCATGACAATAATTTAGTTTTGTCAAATGTGTGCATACACAGGGAAGATAGACATACATAGCGGGCTTGTGTGTGAGCACATTCACTGATCCCTTTGGTCTCTCTCAGCATTGTGGATTCTCCCTTCCTATTGTGCTTCAGCCTTTTACTGGCAGTCTCTTTCTCCTGCAAAGAGAGATTACAAATACAATCCTAGAATTGCATATAGAATGGTGGACAGATGCCTTTTGTTCAGTTTCCTGTCCAAGTTGTTACAACCTTTGTTATGGTAATGAGCCATCAGAATTTCATAGTCTGAATATTCTCTCCACTCCCTTTGTGTATTGTGTGCCTAAATTTGGATGAGTTTATGGTCTCCTTTGCTGCTCCTGGATAAAGACAGCTAGTAAAGTTGACCAGCTTAAGATGACCAAGAATTCTAAATGGAAATGCATGGTTTTCTGGTGTTTTTGAAGAGTTCAAACTACAATACATAACAACTCATGAAAGCCCTGTCTAGAAATTTGAAAAGTAAAATATACAGCTGTCAAGTTTTCTCATTGGATCTTGTAAAAGGTGGACAGGTTTCCTACCCTGGATGAACTTTCCCCAGTTGGGAAAGAGCAGTTTTCCTGATTCATTCAAGGGATGTGTGTTGATCACCTGCTCGGTGTCAGGCCCTAGATACATTAATGGGGAACGAACAGACCTGGCAGGCCAGAAGAACAAAGGCGCATGTGAATCTGTATACGTGCCAGTGCCAAGGGACAGAAAACTGAGTCCATCCCTACATTTAACCATTACGTGACTCTCCGATCACATTTTACCAATGACAGCCCATTTGGAACAGCCAGTATGTGATTTAACAAGCCACTAACTTGACCACCGAAGACCCATTTCCAACCTCGGCCATGCTCTTTCAAAAACTGAGTGGTATTGATCAAGATAAGATAATGGGAGTGAATTTGTACTACAGTATTCTCTCTGTATTCAGAGCTGCACCTTCCAAACTTTCAGTTATCCACGGTCGACCACAGTCTGAAAATATAAAATGAAAAACTCCATAAATAAACAGTTCATAAGTTTTAATTGCATGCCGTTCTGAATAGAGCAATGAAATCCTGCCTCGGATGTGAATCATCATCCCTTTGTCCTGTGTCTTCACTTGTTCACCCCCCACCCATTTGTCATTTAGTAGCTGTCCCAGTTATCAGAGAGCCCATGTTCACACAACTTTTATTACAGTATATTGTTATAATTGTTCTATTTTATTATTAATTATTGTTAATCTCTTACTGTGCCTAATTCATAAATTAAACTTTATCATAGGTCTATGTGTATAGGAAAAACATAGTATGTGCAGGATGCAGTACTACCCACAGTTTCAGGCATCTTCTGGCAGTTTTGGAACCTGTCTCCAGCAGATAAGCAGGGACTGCTCTAGTTGAACTTCCCAGTTTGGACTCTGACTTTCTACTCCTAAAAGGTAAATTCCTATCACAGCAACTCTTACACTTAGTTTGTGAATTAAGCAAACACATACATGGTATTACATTATGTATGCTAAAATATTTTAAAGCAAATTATAGGCATCATAACAGTTTACAAGATGTCCTGATCTATATTTGATTTCTGACATGCATGAATAATTTATTTCATCAGTATTTCATCAAAATTGTGTCCTGTTAATTGGATGGAGGGTTTTTTGACAAAGCACAAATTGTTGGGGTGGGTGGTCTGTGAGGTTATAGAACATAAAAGGGCTTTTTATCCCCCCAGCAGATGGGGTCCCCCAAGGATAAAAGAGACTTGAGAGCCACTTAAATGAGCCTCAGGGTCATGTAGATTGAAGCTAAGTGCTAGCTGTGACTAAATTTATGTAAAGTATCTAACACAATGCTTGGCCCAGAGTAGCTGCCAGAAATCTGTTAGATGCTTTATCCCTGACAGTTGGGTGTGCATAGTTAGAAAATCACTACACTACGATACCTGGTACCATCTCCAAGCAGGTGTGACTTTTTGTTAAGTGACTCTTCATGAGTTTGTATCATTGACAAATTCATTGATGAAGCTAAGAACAGAATTCAGTATCTTTGTGTTCAATTTCCAACCAATACCTCTCTTGTTCTGACACCTGCCCTCCTTCTCTGCAAGCACCTTTGCTGAGAGAGAACGAGATTCTGAAAGCAACTCATGTACTCTGGTAATTTTCAAACAGCCAGTCCTTGCCTCCTCTCCAAATACACTTTGCTTTCATATTTGCAGTGTCAGAGTAGCAAAACATAGAGGCCTTCCTTCCTTCCTTCCTTCCTTCCTTCCTTCCTTCCTTCCTTTTCCTTTAAGTCTGTCACCCCCACTATCAGGCTGGGGGTGATAAAAGAGGAAAGACAGTAGAGGAGAAAAAAATAATTTTTCTCTACCATTCTGAGTTCTAGCTGAGACCCCTGTCATAAAAGCTTAACAACAACAACAACAAAACAAATAGAAGTCTATTAACAAAAAACAAACAAACAGAAGTTTATTATACACCTGAGGATTACCTCAGGTACACAAGGGAGATATCAGGAGAATATGAGTAACTCTCTGAAGGGCTTAGAATTCAGGCTTAAATACCATCTAAATAAGGAGAGAGGAAGAAGAATGTCGGTCTCTTAGGGGAGAGGAAATGATTTTTAGGAAGATGAGTGGGCCCTGAGAAGAATATGTAGGAGGTATGATAGTTTGTGGCAGTTTGTCTGGGTGTGGTGTTGACCTCCAGTCTGCCCTCCTGTGACTGTGAGTCAGCTTTTCCTGTTGATGGAACTGGTGCGGAGAGGAGGAATGGGGACTTATGACAACTGATTCCGTTTGGAGGATTTGTCTTTAAGCAGATAAGGGTGTTTCAGAGAAAGCCTCCCCTGAATTTTCTTTTTCTCAAGTGTCTATAGCTCAAAATCATCAATATACCAAAATGGTACATTCAGGGGTGGCGTACCCTGAATTTCCACAGTCATTGGGGTGGCATGTTCTGCTGTCCTTCAAAAGAAAAGGGAGAAACGTACCAACTGTTTTATATAAATATATGTTAGGGACGCAAAGGTGGAAGGAGTTGGGGGCTATAGCAGAGGAATGCAGACTCATCTGGCACTAAAATAATAGAAAACTCTGATAAATGATGGCAGGGCCTTCTTTATCTTTCTTTAGGAAGACACTGTAGGGGAGGCAAAAGTTTTCTTCACTCCCTTAGGGTTCTTGGCTGGGCCTGTGAATTAAACTGGCAAAGAGAAATTAATAGGAGAAAAGTATAGAAATTTATTTATATAAATTTTCATAAGGAAATGGAAACGTCAAGAAACAGATCTGAGTGCTGTTGTGTGAGGTCTGCTGCATGGGGAAGTGTGATGAGGTCAGTGCAGTCACCTGGGGGAGGGCTAGCGAGGCCTGTGTGCCTGGATTCTTCTCAGTGACCCTCTTGAAGACCAGGATGATCTTTTCCTCTGGGTATGGGAAGGGCACTTCTCACACAGAAACCCCTGTTTCAGGGGAGAAAGGTGTGAGAAGGTCAGAGTGACTTTTCTGCCTCTGTTGTTTCCTAGAACTCCTTCAGTTTAAAATATTCCGTATGCCAAGGTGCCACAATTTGAGATAGCATGACCCGAACCCCATCTACACCCTTATTTGAACAGATGAGAAAAAGACCTGACAGCTTTGCTTTCTCTGACCACACTCTCTTGAATGATCAAAACCAGAACTATGGTGGAGATAGACTTTACATCTACAAATACTGTTTCTCCACAAGGTCAAGGCCAACACTGCTTTCTAACAGCTGCCGGACCCATAGCTAACATTTCTTCACGCTTTGCTTTGGCATTCAGCCTAGAAATGTTAAGAGTAACGTTGCCCTTTCTCCCAGGACTTGCTTCCTCCTTCGAGCCACAGCTTCCCAACCCTGCAGAAAGGAAACTTCCGGTTTGCTCTAAAGTCTCTGCAAAGCCAGTGCAAATCACCCTAATTGTTTGCTAGATGAACAATGATCACTCTAACCTCCTAATTAACATTGTTAAAATCTGCTAACAAAGGACATTCAACAATATCTTAATTAGAAAGGATTTCCAATTTGTGATGTAGAGCATGTTAGACAAACAGGGCACAATTCTCCCTTTGTTCCTGGGCTCAGCAGCCAGAGAGATTACTTGATATGACACAACATGTTCTGCGTTTGCCATTTATCATTCTATATCCTTTACACATTTGCACTCCATAATTAGTGCCTTGGCTAATTGTACCTGTGTTATTGTTTGCACTGCAATTTGGAGAGAACGGAGTGGGTGATGGTGGGTGATTGAGATTGGGGCAGGCATCTGGTTCTCCTTCCGAATGACTGCGACTCCCAAATGCCTGCTGGAAAAGACCCTGGCTAGCAAGCAAAGCAAACTTTGAGGGGCCTCCAGTCATGAGTAAATGGGGTATAAGATGAAGAGCCTTTTTGAGTTGTTCCAAATAAATAGGTGGATGACTAACCATCTTAGTCTCCATTCCTTTCCAAGCTCTTACAGCTTTTTTTAAGCTCCTATAATCTATCATTTAATTATTAAAAAGTGTCTATTCTGTTTTCATAAATTATCTATGTGTTAGAGATATTGGCATATGAGAGAGTCATGGGAATAAGGGAGATTCCAAAGCCAATTACCCCAGCTAGGAAGATTTTAGAATATAATGGGACCCTTGAATTATTCTGTACTAGACCTTTAAAGATGTGGGTGTGTGTGAATTTGGTTGGGGGGTGGGTTGGAGGGAGGAAGGGTTAGGACATCTGATGATTCCTATTTCAGTATTCTCATGTATTTGCGGGGACATCCTTGTTGTTGGGCTCTTTTCCACATGTCTTAACTTCTTTGTCGTGAAGACAGGAGAAAGCTTCGAAGAAATTATTAACACTAAATGTTATTTGGAATTATCATTTATGTAAACTACATCATCTAAACTAAATGAGAAAACATAAGAAAAATGCTTAATAGCATGCCTGGCACATAGTTAATATTCAACAAATTGTAGCTGCAATAAACTATGTCATATTACAAAGCTGTATATAATATATGATGACACTTAGGTACATTACACAGTCGATGGCACTGTGTATAATACATAATATATTGCACAGAATGTGCAATCTAATCAAATGTTTGGGGCTATTTCTAGACTTGTCTGAGTCACTGAATGGTCTCCCTCATGAAGCCATCCATGGAATACGTCAGAGGTACAACTGTCCTCCTCCCAACTTGCCAGGAACAACCACTGAGAATTGTTCAGTGAGATAGAAAACAAAATAAAGCAAAGCAAAGCAAAAAAAAATCCTTTGTAATTAAATAGCTGTGGTCTAAGCCCATACTGAAAAACTGCTGGCCTTGAATTGGCATCTATCCCTTCTGTCCCTCTCCCAACCCTCTACCCGACCAAAAACCAAACTAGCACATGTCATGCTTCCACCCTTACCTTGGGAAGGGCTACACTTGCAAGGATGCTGTGGAGAAATTCCTGATGGAAATAACAACCATGGTGAATGAGCCTTCTGTCACTAAGCTTCCTCATAAGATTTATTTTTTAAAGAAAAATACTACTCCTGGCATAATCCCCTTTCCCACCTCTGTAACCTCTACACACACACACATGCACATGCACGCGTGTACACACAAATTTCAGGGAGAAAAAAACTGTTTTTCTCTACCCTCTTATGTTCTGTTATTAGGGTCCTGCCAATAAAACCAACAAAAGACAGATCAACAATAGGAAAGATGGATTTTCATTCACATACATATGTGGGAGTTTATAGAAAAATGTGACTCAAAGAAGAGCTTTGAATTTGGAGGTTATATGCTATTTTAACAGGAGAAGGGGAGAAAAAAGGGGGAAATTGTGAGAAAACAAATGACGTTTTGGAAATGTAAATAGACCTTTAGGAAAATAGATGGGATATATGATAGTTTTGGGGCCATGTCTATCTGGGTGTGGTACACGCTTCTCATCTTCCAGAAGAGAAGATTAGAATCGCTCCCAGCAAGGGGGTTATGACAACCAAGTTCCTTTGGGAGGAACGGAAATGCCTCCCACTTAATTCTTATGGCAAAGTGGCACATTTTGGGAATGGCATCTCCCCTTCAACAGCAAACACCAAGGTGACCTAATAATATGTTCACATTGGGCCATATACAGGTAATATTAATATTTTAGAGTAGGAAGGGGCCTTAGGAACCATCTTCTGTCTTATTTTATAAATTAAGAGAGAGAAGGGAGGCTTCCAGAGGAAAAGTAACTGTTTAAGGTCTCATGTTAGTTTAGAGGGAGCCAAGTCTGAACCCCTTGGAGCCTGAAGATCCCCTGGGTCTGCTCTCCCTGAAGGCAAACACTGAACACATTTCTCATTTCAAAGAGAGACCAGGAAAAAAAGAGATCCAGAAAAAGAAGTATGAAGATCTCTTACTTCTAAAGCTCATCACACTTCGTCGGTTGTTCCTCATTTCTGAAAGGATAGAAAGCCTGAGAGGATAGCAGTTCTCCTGTAAAGGGTGAGAGGAGGAAAAGAAATGAAAGGAAAAGACAAATTATTTAATTGACATGCTGTCCTGTGATTGCTTGCAAAAACAATCACTTTTTGATGATGCAGCAGCCTTATCAGGAGAAGTAATTTATAGGTGTCATTTCAAGAACCGGGGGTGGGGGTGGGGGTGCAGGTTGTGGCAAACCCTACAAAACCTAACAGCACAGAAATGCAGATGGAAATATTGCTTAGGAAAAAATAAAACAATAAACTTCTCTTGTGTTTTATATGTTGAAAAGATTTGACTGTAAATCCTGACTTTGACATTCATCCCAGATCCATTTTAGAGGCAGGCCACAGACTCAACAGGGCGAGAGAAAACAGTAAATCATAATTACCTCATAAAGCCAAGCCTGTTTCTCTGAATGCTTGAGAACTGGTAGAGCTTCTCAAAATATCATAAATCTATTGTGTTCTCTCCTGTTTTACTTAACAGCCAATTAATGTTACTGTTTAAAAGAATTAAAGCCAGGGCTTAGAGGAGGGTGAGAGGAGGGGGAAATAAAGGTCTTTAAACTTTGACTAGCACACAGACACTGTGTGCAGACCGAGCCCTCATTAAGGAGCAGCTCATTAAAAGATTCAGCCAAGAAAAATCCTGCCACGATGCACATGCATTGATATGATCTTGTTCTTGTTAGCATACTGGAAAGGAAAACATTTTTCAACACCATCTTGAGTCAGTTTTAATATCCTACAGGGTGACATCGGACATGAAAGCAGGCGACCTTGCTCCTCTCTGGGAAGTCCTTCTGCCATTGAAGGGTTTGGCACCCACATGCCAGCGTAATTAGCAAGGGCAGTAGGATGGATCAAAAGAAGGCAGATACCTGGCCCCCAAAGGGTCCTGGTGCCATCAGTGACTCTGGACCCTAACGTGGCCTTATTACTATGTACATATTTCTGAATGAAGACCATAAAATTCTCATTTGTTTTCACAGGACTCACCTGTGACTGGTCATTCTCATGAAGAGAGTTTCATCAGTTGTCACCCTAAATTCTCAGCAAAGACTGAGGCAGCTGGCTGTGGGTATTGCTTGGCTGTGCACAAGAGCCAGCATGAGATGACAAAGTCAGGAGAATTCCACCTTACCTGACCTCCTTATGGCCTTGGACAAGGCATGGTCTTTGGACCTCAGTTCTTGGCTCTGGAAAACAAAGATGTCAGTGACTGCCAATGACTCATGTGGCAAAAACATTGTAAAATTGCTTAGACTATTAGTTGCTCATATATGAATCCCTCTATAGTCTAGTAAGAGGTATGGCCAGAGTAATATTCAAAATAGAAAACAGTCAGTGAGGACCGGGTACTAGGATGGGTATCTGGAAAACTGGAATGGCAATTCGGTCATAGAATAAATGGCAGCCCAACATAACCAGTATGGCAGTACCTGTGTGGGTTTGCTGAGCATCCACCTAGGTCCCTGGTGATTGCAAAAATTGTTCTGAACTGAGACTTTAGAGGCAAGGGAAAAAAGAGATGATGCAGAGCCAGGAGATGACCATTTGAAACAGATTCAAGGAGAGAACCTAGCTGGGTTTGGGCAGAGTCAGAGAAGCATGTGCTTCAGAACCAAGACTGACTGGGCTCAGATTTTATCTCAGCCTCAGATGTCTGGCCTGAGGCAAGTTATTTAACTTCTCTAACCTCAATTTTCTCATCTGTAAAGTGGAGATAGAGTCTCACAATTGAGACAAAACTAAACACATGAGGCAGAATATAGTACATACCAAAATTTATTCTGGATATTGCTTCAAAATGCCTGTAAAGTTTCTCTTCCAAATTTTGTCTCAGACAATCTAACATAGCCAGATTTTTCTCCAACAGTAAAACAGATGAAATTCTTGGCCTCAGTTTATGGATCATTTTGGATGAAAAACAAACTGTTGTAAATTTAATCACCAGAATCATTTTTGGTGCCGGGAGATGCCAGCGCGAGGGGAGGCACCACAGAAGCAGAGACAGTTTGAGGGAGCTCACAACTCCTGTGCACTCGGGGGCCTAAGTTTACTGAGTGGAATTGGGAGCAAAGTCGTTTGTACCAATTATATTAAATTTATTCTCTGTCTCTCCCTCCTGTATTCCTTTCTCTCTGTGAAGTATACACAGTTGAATTTGTTTAGGTTGGATAAGTCAGAGGTACGCACCATGCAACTCCATTGTAACTGCATACATACCTCACATGGTCGTTGTAAGGAGTGAGAGAGTTCATGCTTCTCTAGGCCCCAGGATGAGACTTGGTATGCATGTGATCAGTACAAAACACTATTTCCCTTCCTCACATTCGAAGAAGCCCAACTTAACACTATTTTTTTTAAGAAGAATCAGACAAATCACACCATCTAGAAACCCTACCTTTATCCAACATCTTTATCCTTGAGTGTCCTTGTAAATGATTTCTATAGACTGACTGTGTTCTCCCAGAGTCTGCATGTTGAAATCCTAACCCCAAAGTGTTGATATTAGGAGATGGGGCTTTTGGGAGGCAATTAGGTCATAAGGATGGAACCCATATGAATGAGATTAGTGCCCTTGTGAAAGAGACTTCAGAGAGCTTGCTCACCTCATCCATCACGTGAGGACACAGTGAAAAGACTGCTGTTCATGAACCAGGATGTGGGCTCTTACAGACAAGGAAACTGTTGGTGCCTTGATGTTGGACTTCCCAGTCTCCAGAGCTGTGAGAAATAAATTTCTGTTGATTAAAAGCCACCCAGTCTATGGTAGTTATTGTAGAAGTCTGAAAGGATCAAGACAATGACAATAAGTTAAAAAAGAGGGAAGGAGGGAGGAAAGAAAGAAAAAAAGAGACAACTGAAGAATATCTATGTCAGTGGAGAGGGTTTCAGTAATGATGACATTGATGGCTGGCATATCTGGGGAGATGCTGCAGATTGATTCGACGTGTCTGTCAGCTAACATGAAGGCATTTTTAAATGGATCATCTCCTTTACTATGGACCAGGCACTATACTAAGCCTTTTCATGTGTGACAGAAAAAAATTAATCAACAATTATTCATAGCCTAACCCCTTTTCCTTCTGTTCAAAAGAATTCTGTGCTGCTCTTCTGGTTTACAACTCTTTGCAGGATCGGAATGTGGGGCAGAAGTGAGAGAAACCAAGGCTGGCTAGAGTGATGTTTGTTAGAAAGGACATTTCTAGTGGAATAGCATTCAGTAAGGAGGTGAGAAAAGGAATGGGGCAGGAAGCCTAGGCTGAGCAGTGACGTGAGCTCAGGCTATTTGAGGACTTTGGGAAAAGAGAAGAGATATGGGGAAGATGGGAAACCCTTACTGAGAGAGAGGAGAAAACAGTTCAAACAGAGTTTGCTGCATATTAGGGTAAAAAATCACATTTGAAGGGAGTAAAGTTTTAATTAGCTTTTAAATAAATTTTAGTAACCAGCATTCTTCCTTATTTAGTAACTTAATTTTTTTCCTTATTTTGGCAGCTTAAAAATTTTTTGTACTATTACGATTCTTTTGTTCACTGTCACAATTTCTGCTCCATCTTTAACCCAAGATCTCGTCACCATTTTCTCCCTTTTCATTTCACATTAATAATCAGTCAAACAACCACTCAGGTCACTCTCTAAAATGTCATTTTTAAAAAGTCATCGAAAATTGCTGTGATTAACCAGACCCTCCAAACTTAGAGACGTGCAAAATGCCTCTTAAGCCCTTTCCATACACCAAAGCGGGAGAACTTATGGATGCTATCTGGTGACTTTTCTGAGTAAATCTGTAGAAGTTGTCATTCTCCCAGCCTGAGTTATTTGGGGCACAGCTGCTCTCAACAGTGAACTTGAGACAGAAAATCAGTCAAAGCAGGCTGATTCAACAACTTACAGCTCAAAGGGGCTGGTGCTGCCCCCTGGGTGTCTCATACTTCCAGAGGTGTGAAGACAGAGGCATGTGTACCAGCCCTGAAGAAGCATGAGATCCTGGATGGGACGTGTGGGACCAGGGCGCAGTCAGAGAAATGGGGCTTGGCTGCAAATTAGACAGCTGGTCTACAGAGACCTGAGTCACCACCAGGCATTGCAAATTATTAATACCCACTCTCGCTACATCCTTGGAATTTGCGAGGCAGTGCCTCACCAGCTGAAGCTGAGTTTTCCAGCTCAGACTTTGTCAGGTCTGAAAAAGGTGAGAACAACAAGAGAATTAGTCAGAGTCTGTCCCAGGGAGACGGGGAGTCATCTCAGCTGCACATTTCCTTCTTTCTGAAAGTGAATGTGACACCTGACACCAAGTCATCCCAGAATCCTAGGGCATCTGGCAAGCTAGTGAGTTGAAATTTTATTGTTGAGTCAGCTTGTTTGGTTGTTTTCATAATTGAACTCTTGCAAATGCACCTTTCTGAAATCTTAGATTTAACTTTCTAATTATGCCAATATCTTCACATTAATTGAGTGAAAATCTTTCACCAATCGTAAACAACTCTTTTATTTTACAGGATTTTAATACTTCTTCTGGGTCCATTAAAAGTAAAGTGAATAATGATTCTGATTTTTTTTTCTTGTTACAAATATGTGCTACCACTGGGACCTGAGGCTGCAAGGCTAGACGCAGATGTGATACATGAGCAATACACCTGGACTCAGAGGAAAAGGGAACTTGGAAGATGGACAAGCAAACAGTCGATTGTGTCCTGTTTTCCTGTTAGGGGCACTGCCCAGGTACTAAGGTTATGCTAGGAATTCCTGTCAGTACCATCTCAGTCACTTTGCACATATGTGTCTTATCACTGCCATCTCAGGGATATCCACTTCCTGTATCCACTTCCAGCTGCTTTTGTCTCACTGACTTCCAGTTGCTTCTCTGATAGGAAAGACAAAAAGGTGACACAGGGAGTGGCATTTGTGCTAATTATATGTGTCCAGGACTCTATCATGTTTCAGATGTTTCTCGCAGCATGTTAAGAAATTAGGACATTAGATGAACCCGTTTTTATTAATTAATTATTTTTACCATAAAGTCCTTTGAATAAAAATGTTTAAAAAAAAATAAAAATATCTTCTTTGTCACAGCTATATATATATATATATATATATATATATATATATATATAATTTATGGCTGTCAGAAGGAACAGGGTATTTCCAACATTATACGGTTTGCTTATGGAAACTCTGGAAGAGAAATTTCTCACTCAAGAGAATGGAGTCCACTAAAAGGTTCACAAGGAAAATATTCCACCTACAGAGTATATTCTGGCAGACTTTTCTAAGGTTGGTTGCTGGCTGACCTCAGGTGTTTCAATAAGGACAATGGTGTCTTACTGTTACTTTCATACATGTTCTCTTGGAAACAGCTTACCCACTCCTTGGGGTAAAATGTGGCTACTCAAGTCTGCAAGAATTCAGGCTGCACTTGGGCCACTTTTCACAATTCCTCATTGTGGATCATAGGGCACCACATCTCACACCGGCTGAAGGGAACCGTCGGGGTATCTGTGGGCCACTGCCACCCCTAGTGTATTTTTGGCAGTGGTCAGGAGGTAACTGGGCTGTGTGTCACCTAGGGAGATCATTTTGGCCAAGACAATGTCACCTGGACAAAAATGCTTATAGATTTCAACCTTGTTTTTTTCAGTAGGTCAGACATCTTCCTTGCAGATAGTTTCTCAAAAAGAGTTCTTAAGTGGTGTGGACCCCACAGGCAGGATGTGTACTTTGCTGCTGATGTGTACTTTGTACTTTGCTACTGGCCAAGCGTGCTCTGATGCTAGAGACCTTACAGGTTATGATGCCCCACCCTGGCAGTAATTGGGACTTTGTTTCTCTCATCACAGACACAATAGGAAGTATACATTCTCACCACTCTTCATCATGTGGCCAGCAAGCATCAAAAAGATGTAGCCGTACTGGATATAGGTGCAGCTGCCTGGGCTGCCCTCCTCCAGGTCACACAGCCAGTGGCTGGGGATGCAGTTCCTCAGAGGTGGTGCCATGACTTCCACTGTCCCAAGCCCCTAGGTTTTTAAATTATAGTCAACATACAATATTAGATTAGTTTCAGGTGTACAACATAGTGATTTGACATTTATATACCTATGATAACCACGATAAGTCTAGTGACCATCTGTCATCCTACAAAGCTATTATGATATTATTGACTCTACTCCCTGTGCTGTTCACTACATCCCTGTGACTTATTTTATAACTGGCAGTTTGTACCTGTCATTCCCCTTCACCTTTTCTGCCCAATCCCCATTCCCTTCCCTCTGGTAACCATCAATTTGTCTCTATGTATGTGTTTGTTGCTATTTTATTTTGTTTGTCTATTTCATTTTTCAGATTCCACATGTGGGTGAAATCATACAGTATTTTTCTCTGACTTATTTCAGTTAGCATGAGATATTATGCTAAGTGAAATAGATACTATGCTAAGTGAAATAAGTTGGATATCCAAAGTCTATTTATTTTTTAAGTTTTTAATTAAAAATTTTTTAGTTAAAGTTGACATTCAATGTATACTAGTTTCAGGTATACAGTATAGTGATTAGACATTTATTTAACTTGTGAAGTGATCCCCCTGGTAAGTCTAGTACCCACATTACAGCCTATATAGTTATTGCAATATTATTGACTAAATTCCTTATGCTGTAGTTTACATCCTGGTAACCATTTCGTAACTGCCAATTTGTACTTCTTAATGTCTTCATCTTTTTCACACATCCTCTACTCTCCTTCTCCCATCTGGGAACCAAGAGTTTGTTCTCTGTATCTGTGAGTTTTTTTCTATTTTATTTGTTCATTTATTTTGCTTCTCAGGTTTCACATATACATGAAACCACTTAGCATTTGTCTTTGTCTGATTCATTTCACGTAGCATCATACCCTCTAGGTCCATCCATGTTGTTGCAAAGGGTAAGATTTTATTTTTTTTATGTCTGAGTAATGTTTCATATTGAGCACATTCTCTTTATCCATTCATCTTTTGATTTGAGCATTTAATTTATATTCACTTAAAGTAGTTATTGAAAGGTATATAGTTATTTCACTATATTTTATTAGTTGTTTCCTGATTGTTTTGGTAGTTCTCTGTTCCTTTCTTGTTATCTTGCTTTCTTCTCTTGTATGTTGATGACTCTCTGCAGTGTTTTGTTTGAAATCTTTTCTCTTTATTTTTGTATATCTCTTATAGATTTTTGTTTTGTGGTTACCATGTGTTACATATATCCCAAGCTATGTTTATAACAATTCATTTTAAGATGATGGTCACTTAAGTTTGAACACATTCTAAATCCCTACCATTTTTCACTCACCCCCACCACATTTGGGTTTTTGTCATTATTTTTTACTTCTTGTATGTCAGAATGTGTATGTCCCTTAATTTACTGTTTTAATTATACATAATCTTCCTACTCTTGCTTTTTAACCTTTGTACTAACTTTAGTGAGGGATGATCTACTTCTTTTATTATATGTTTGCTGTTGTGAGAATTTTTTCTTTATTATATTTTCTTATTCATATTTATTTTCTTTTTGTTAAGAGGACCCTTTAACATTTCATGTAATACTGGTTTGGTGGTGATGTACTGCTTCAGCTTTTTCTTGTCTGGGAAGCCCTTTATCACCCTTTTGATCCTAAATGATAGCCTTATTGGGTAGAACAATCTTGATTGTAGGTCCTGGGTTTTCATCACTTAATATTTTGTGCCATTCCCTTCTGGCCTGCAATTTTCCTGTGGAGAAATCAGCTGACAGCCTTTTAGGAGTTCCTTTGTAGAAAACTAACTGCTTTTCTTTTGCTGCTTTTAAGATTCTCTCTGTCTTTAACCTTTAGCATTGTAATTATGATGTGTTTTGATGTGGGCCTCTTTGGGTTCATCTTTTTGGGGATTCTCCACACTTCCTTGACTTGTGTGTCTTTTTTCTTCACCAGGTTTGGGACACCAGGTTGGGTGTGTGACTTGGGTGGGACAGAGTCTCAGAGCATCACCTGGGTGGGGCAAGAGATGAGTTATCCAGGTTAATGGAGACACAGATTTGGTGTCCAACTGTGCCTGCAGGCTATGGGGGAGATAGGCTCAGCAAAGAAACAATGGCACCTATCACATGAATAAAGAGAGGGCTCAAAAAATGAACAATGACACCCATCAGCATTTTAGTCCCAGAGAAAGCTAATTTTCCAGCCCTCGCCCAGAGGCCAGAAAATCTGGTTCCTTCCCCAATGTCCCTTTTCTAGCTGCTGTCCCTTCTCTGGAGCTCAGGGAAAGTGTGAGCAAGTGAATCTATGCTTGAGCCCTTTAAGCAGATGCACAGGACTATAGCAGCTCTCCATTTCACCCAGAGTGAGTTCCTGCTGATTTTCACAGCCCCTGTTGTGGGGATTCCTCTTCTTGGCACTGGTGCTCTGGGTTGGGGAGCCCAGTGTGGGGCTGGGTCCCCTTGTTCCTCAATGGGGAGCTTCACATGAGATATCCCTCCCGATTCTTAACTACCACAAGTTGTCATGTGACCAGAATGTTTTATGTCTCTGTCCCTCCAACCATTCTTGACATGGCTTCTTATTTATATCTTTAGTTATTGGAGTTCTGCTCACCTACTCTTCAAGTGGTCCTTAAGGGCGGTTTTCTATAATTTAGTTGTAATTTTGGTGTGGTTATAGGAGGCAAGCACAGCATTTACCACCTGCTCTGCCATCTTGAGTAGAAGTCTCAAAGTTGTTTATTTGGTTTTTTTTTAGTGCTTTGCCTTATTTCTAATGTCATGGACTTTAGTCACAGGACCCTTTGGCAGCTAGGAATCTCTAAATGAATAATAGAAGAGGCAAGGGCAGAGTACGGAAGAACACTCAGACTTGGTCAGGGAGCCAGCCCTGCAGAGTGAGTGGCATTCTGAGTGATCATCTTAGCATACATATGGAAAGTGGTGCCCCTAGCCTCTTCCTTCCTACCCATATGCCTCCTTGGTGAATTACCTTTAGCTTTCACCATGTGGTGACACTTGACATTTTCTGAAATAATAACAGAGGCCAGGAGTCAGTCACCATTATTTCCCTGGACTGATTACTTAACATCTACCTCCGAGCTTTACAACTCTGCAAAGCATAGAGAACCAGGTATGCATCAGCATCTCATTTCTACTGACTCTACCACCTCAGTCTCTCATGGTGTTTCCACAGGTCTGCCCTTATTCTATCCTCCTTTTGGTGGACAATAATTCAGCTTAGTCAAGACACTCTTTACATTCCTGAAAATGGTTAGCCTCTCTTGCTTTTCCTTCTTCAGTGAATAATTCTATTCTCTTAATATTTACTCATGAACTTGCATACTTTCTTGTCAACTTTTTTGTGTATCCTGCACTTAGAAAGTTGAGCCAATGTTTTTCAAAGCTCATTCTAAAACAAAATAATCTTATTTTGTTCTACATTTCTGATTATTAATACAAGATGCCTAGTAGACTTTAAAGTTTAATCTAAAATTGTATTAACTGTAGTTATTTCATACAAGTGTATTAATTTAATCTATATTACTGTCTCCCATAGCTATTTTTTGCTATAAAATTATAAATAAAAAAAAAGCAAAGATCTAATAAGCCAGTTCTCTAACCATTTAAAACTGAGAAACACTCAGAGTTCTGTACAATATCCAGACTTCTTTATTTTAGTGTCTATACTTTCTTTCTCTGTATGGTGTAATTGGAAAATAAAACAAAACAAAAATGTTAGACTTGAGCCCTTAACCCATTACTTTTGTCTTCAAAGCCTCAGGTGAGTCATTTAGCATCTCTGTGTCCCCACTTTCTCATTTATAAATGATATGGTTGGATTATATCAAGTGAGTTTTCAAATATTTCCTCCCTCCCTCCCTCCCCTCCCTTCCTCCCTCCCTCCCTCCCTCCCTCCCTTCCTTCCTTCCTTCCTTCCTTCCTTCCTTCCTTCCTTCCTTCCTTCCTTCCTTCTTTCCTTCCTTCCTTCCTTCCTTCCTTCCTTTTTCTTTCTTTTTGGTCATGATAGCATTTCTTAAAAGACATCTTAGTCAGAAACACAGAGTATATAATAGTGAAAGCAGAGCTCTCTGGTTGCAGCCAAATGTCAAGACACTAAGACTCACCCACTTTGACCCTATTGCCCAACTGTTACCCATCCCACCTTGTTTTAACAACTTACAATTCATGTACAAGCACAGCTTTGGTACATATGAGTATTTACATCCATAGTACATGTCTTTAATAAAATGAATATACATGCAAGGTTGTGCATTTATGTGTTTATATGAGTATACAAAAGAAATCCAAACCTTCCCAAGGGCTTTCAAATCCATGATTAGGAATAAGATCAAATGTCCCTAGCTCTTTCAGTCACAGCCTAATACAGAATGGCAGTCCCATGCACACTAGTCCCTCCCTAACCCCTCCCCCACCTCTTCCCAGTCCTGATATCTACACCACCCCTCCCCAGGGAAGGCCAGTAGATGGTCTCATTTATACTCTGGCAGATACTGCTGCACTTCCCCTGTTGCTTCTTTTGGCTCCTGCTGGACACCCAAATCCCTGCTGCTGCCCATCATGTCTACTGCTCCACCAGACAAGGTTGTCTCGTGCTGGTGGTGGTTTCCACACCACCATTTTTCTGCTGAGCAGGTGAGTGGTATGGCTGCTCCACTGCAAACAGCATCTCACGGAGTTCATGCTACTACTCAGCCTCAGTGCCCAAGCAGCAGCATGCCCAGCACCATGAGCACTTGCTGGACCTATGCCTTGCAACATGACAGAAAGAATGCCTTCTTCTGTTTAGAAACAGTGTCGCTCAAGACTTAAGATTTTAAGAATTTCAAGACACAGCTATTTTCATTTTTATTTACCCTCCTCCCTGCCCCGCAATTGCCACCTCCTCATAAGACACAAACAGATGGCCAGTGGGTATTGGACCAGGAAACATACCTACGTGACAGAGATCACACTACTGAGAGAACTGCCCCCTCCCTAGAATGATTAAGACTTTTTACTGGGACAAATTCACTGTGCCTGGTTTATTTCTTCCTTAATGCTCTCCCTGGCGGCTTCTCAGCCCCTGTGCAAATAAACTTCAGTTGTCTGGATGTGTCCCAGCAGGCCTGAACCCCAGATGACCCATCCCAGGCTCATTCTGAGCCCCTTTATATACACGTGTGGATGAATCAATGTGTGGTTATAGTATACATTAGGAGGAGCTGCTTGTCAAAGGAACTCAACAGCTGAAGAATTTGGATCTTACCCCACAGGTTTTCAATTCAGGGTGCATATGGAAACTCTTCATATGTGACAGGGAGATATTAAATGGTTAATTCTTTAGCTGAAATTGAATTGGAGACCTTGACAACAATCACACTATGCTTAAAAGGAGGGGGCTTCAGATCTGGGTAGAAAAACTCTTCACTATGCAGTAACACTGCTGTAGTTTTTGGCAACTGGTTTCAGAAATAACACAAATAAAGCCTGTGACAAAAAAAAAAGAGTTCACAATTTAATGGAAGAGCCAGAGATACAGACAGACAATGAGAAGGACTTCATTAATGTTGAGAATCTCCCCACTAGCTCTCAATCACCCACACCTCATACTTTCAGCTCCCTCTTCAGGGACTGATGCTATATCTCTCTGGCTGGTTACAGATTCTTGAGAGCAAGCATGATGCCCTTAATCTTTTTTACCTCTAAAGCACCTAACATGGTGACTACATACATAGTAGATTCCCATCAAGTGTCTGATGAATGATTTTTGAGCCATCAACAGAAATAATAAATAAACTAGAGAATAAACACTGCAGACTTTATTTTGCAGGTTTGACACTGGGTGCTTTATTTCTTCATGACCTAGATGTACACAAATTTTTGTGTGGTTGGTGATCTGTAGAAACGGGAAGCAATAGTGGGTTGTGAACCTGTTCTGGGTGTTGCAGGGCAGGTAGCAGGGCAGCAGTAAACAGGCAAGTGCGGGAAAAGATTAGCAAATCATTTGATACCCCATTCCCCTTCTTAAGACATAGGCCAGTGTGTTTGGTGAACCCTCAGCTACTGTGGACCTCAGGATTCACTTTCTAGGTATGCCTCCATCCCAGCAGGAAAGCTCCTCCAGACTAGATCCCATTCAGGAAGGCAAGGGGGAGGTGGTTTCACTTTTGTTTCTCTAGGACTTTTCAAAGCAACAAGCAGCTTCACCCAAACAGTGACACCTGATTCCAGACAGCATCAGCCCTGCTCAGCACTTGTTACATACCTACCAGCCATATGACAACCTGGCCACATAGTCAGCTGGCAGTCATGGGTTGGTTTCACATAGAGGGGTGGTAGAGGCTGGTGGCAAGGCTTTGGAACTAAAAATACAGTTGACCCTTGAACAACGCAGGGAATAAGGGCACTAATGCCCACACAGTTGAAAATCCATGTAGAGGTTTGGAATGCCCAAAAAACTTAACTACTGATAGCTTGCTGTTGACCAGAAACCTTACCAATAACATAAATAGTTGATTAACACATATTTTGTACTTTATATGTATTATGTGCTGTATTTTTTAAATAAAATAAGGTAAAGGAAAAAATGTTATTAAGAAAACCATAAGGAAGAGAAAATACATTTACAGTACTGCACTGTGTTTATCAGTGTCATAAGCTTACATCATCTGTTTTAGGCTAAGTGACTTGTCTGTGAGTTATTTCAAATTGTTGACTGAAAAAATTCTGCATGTAAATGGTTCTATGTAGTTAAACTCATATTGCTCAAGGGTGAGCTGTACATTGATTTAGTATCTTTCTCCTATTATCTGGGACAAATTATCCCTCTGGGTCTCAGCTTTTGCATCTATAAAATGGAAGAAACAGTACCTTTTGCTCTGATTATGAGGACAGCAGTAGAGAATGTGTGTAAAGGGCCAGATGCCAACAAGTGCTTCACAAATGGTAGCTGGTATTATTACCCTTTCCCCAAGGGGGTTGTTTCCAGTGCTATGCTCCCTCCCATCCACTGCACCACATGTATCTCTCAACTCCTGGACACCCCTGTGTTGTGCAGAGTGAATCGGCTTGATTTGATACGATATCACCCTCAGGCCATTAGGTTTGACTTTCCGTAATCTTTTAAGTGCCTTACCATTCCTCCATCTGTTTCTCATCTTCATATATTGTGGTTCCAGATTACAGATACCTCCTATCCTTAAAGAATATGGGATTTGTGTTTTTGCTTTGTATACTCTTTGTTGTTTGGGGGTGACATTTGAAAAAAGAAGGAGGGTGGAAATGCCTTTGCTCTGTCATCCAAAAATCTGGTTATCTTTTCAGATAGATCAATAAGCACAGCATATAATAGGATATTTTAGAAATCAAAAGTAAAAACAAGTCTTTCTCCACCCTCTTCCCCCTTTCCTATTTCCTTAAATATAATAAAGTACACAATAGCCCACCTATTCAGTTTCCCTGCCATCAGCACATTCCTCCTGCCTGGTCCCACAGGTCCTGCTCCTAGATGAAGCAGTCAAGGCTAGGCTCTGACTGACTTGTAGGAATGGAGGATGCAATTGGAGGGAGCAGAACATTACAAAAAAACCAGCTGCTCTTCAGAGGTTGATTTTCATTTTGGAAAATAGCTGAAGCAATTACTGTTGCTCATTAGGAAGCCTAACACACTGGCTGCAAAACTATATTTGGAAAACCATATTCACTTAGCTCTAAAGTGGTGAGAGGGTGTGAAAGGGTGGAAGGGAGAGGAAAAGATAGACCAGGATCTGCTATGTTTAGACTTGAGTCTAGAAACAGGTGATTTGAATTGAATTCTCAGAGGAACAAGACACAATGCAGCTAGGACACCAGGCCAAGCATGGACCTGTATCTTGATGCAGTGAATATTGAGAAGCTCTAGCCCTTCAGACAATTGAGCTTCCTCATGGAGAGGCTTTTCTGCAAAGTGGGTAAAGATGTGGTCTGTTCCAACTGTTCTTCTGAGAATGTCTAGCTGTCACTCAGATTTCTATGGAGCTTTGGCATGTTTCCATGGTGTCCCCTGAAATTTGTCTTTTAATTATGTCAGGGCCCATGGCCTTTTGGAACAAGTTTCCATCCTTGTTGTTCTGCTGTTAGTTCTGAATAGAAGTGTAGACACCACAGGCTACTAGCTCATGTCTTAAATTTGCTCATAACCAAAGGAAGGGTTCTGGGATCAGAGGGATATGCTGAGGGCAAAAAAGGCAAGGTTCAGGAAGTTGGGGGTGGGACTGTCCCAGAAAGAACTTGAAAAAATTACCTCTGCTCTTTTTTATTGGATGAGAGCATGTGGAACCCCTCATCCCAGTACCATTTTTTATGTAATCTGTGTGGTAGAGCTATTTAATTTGTAATTAACTCCCAGTGCAGGTATGATTCTCAGTATGTTTACCTGGGTTGCCAAGAGCCGCTTACTGCTAAAAAAAAAATAAAAAAATAAAAAAATTAAAGTGACATCTTCCCAGCAAGTATAGAGGTGTGGAAAACAATCGTTATATTGCATATGTATTCATAATCAACACAGACAGTATCCTGGTCCTTGGGATTCTAGTCTTGGTAACTTGAATTAGCTTCCCCGCCCCTGTTGATGACCCCTGGCTCTCTCATAAACTATCTCATTTAAACTCAAATAGATATTATTGTTTCTAATTTACAGAGGAATAAAATGAAGTTTAAGAAGTCTTTATGACTTGCCTGGGGCTACCCATCTACATAATAACATGGCTGAAATATGAACTCAGGGTACTCTTGAGTCATTTCCTCTTCACCAGAGGGCATTAGTCAGAAATGTGCCATCCTTAGCAGGAAGGTTGAGTGACAATAACTGAAACATCTATGATTTATTTATCTAAAGTCTGGGGTACTTGCCCCAAGGAAGCAGGTTTCTAGTGTCTTCCTAGTCTACCATCCTTACTTAAGAATATGGCTTCTGTCATTGTAAAGATGTTTGCTATTCCTCAGAACAAGCTATCCTCATTCTAGAAAGAAGAAAGAGGAGTTTTCTAGGGCTGCCATAAAAAAAGTACCACAAACTGGGTGGCTTAAAATAATATCCATTTGTTTTCTCACAGTCCTGGAGGCTGGATGTCTAAAATCAAGGTGTGGGCAGGGCTGTCCTCCCTCTGAAGTTTCTAGGGAAGAATCCTTTCTTGTCTGTTCTTGCTTCTGGTGTTACCAGCAATCCTTGGCATTTCTGAAGGAGATACATCACTCCAGTCTCTGCCTCCATCTTCAAATGGCCTTCTCTCCTCTGTGTCTATACCTCTTCTTATAAGGACACTAGTGATATTAGGTTTGGGGCCCATCCTAACCTAGTAGGACCCCATTTTAACTTAATAACATCTGCAAAGATCCTATTTCCAAATAAGGTCACATTTACATGTAGACATGAATTATTTTGGGATACTATTCAACATAGTACAACAGGGTAGAGAAAATACCAGCAGACTTCTCCTGTTTCTTGTTTCTGATCCTAGCTGCAAGGAAACCTGGAAAATCAAGTGGAGGTAGGCAAAGGAGAAGGAAGCTGGACCAAAGATTAGGTAAGTCTGATACAAATAGTGTTCGATCAACTCCTTTGTTTCAGATGAAAGGGAACTTGCATTTATTGAGAACATACAATAGTCTTGGCACTCAAAGTATTCTTAATATATATTATCTTATTTAATAGTGTAGATCCTTTCCATGTGTTCCCCTATTGGATTTTCAGCTCAATGAAGGCAAGACTGTATCCTGTATGTTTTGTGTACATCATACAAATTGGAGATCAGGAAACATGTTGGATAAGTTACTACCCACTCTTCCTCACTTCCTGATAGCTCATTCTTTCCCAAGGACCTCCTAATGTCAGCCATAAAAATTGGCCTATTGGATGTTGTTTTCCTCTTCCTCCTCTTCCTTGTTTTTTTCTTTTTCTCCTCTTCCTCCTTCATCTTTGTTTTTCTTGGCTTTTTTTTAATAGATAAGTAGTAGTTTTATTTCATAAGTCATTCTGTGGGCTTCCCTCATGTGACCCAGAAAAAAATAAATTCCTTTCTTGGTACTACTGCATTGGAGGTAGTATGACTGAGAAAGAATATAGAATAAAGAATTATTATTTTAAGGAGCTAAATTCTAATTCTAAAATGGAATCCAGAGTTACATGCTTTATGTTCTCTTACCACAGCTAGAATGTACCTTCTTCTGTTTCCAGTTTTTTTTGAAACACTCTAACTTGTCTTAATCATTCCTCATAAGTGTTTCTGAAGGGAAAGGGAAGGGATAGTGGAATCAAAATTTAATATCTAAATATCATACCTAGGAATGCTAGTATATAGATATATGGCAGAAAGGATGCACAGACTGATGGAAAGGTAGACAGGGTATATGAAAAGATTCTATGAAGTTCTCTGTGTTTGCCATGCTTTGCACCCAGGATTCCCCCTCAATGGGCATAGCAGATTGTAACCATACAGAAACTTAATTTTTTAAAAAATATATTTTATTGATTATGCTATTATAGTTACCCCATATTCCCCCCTTCACTCCCCTCCACCCTGCACAACCCCTCCCACCCACATTCCACTTTAGTTCATGTCCATGTAACATACATATAAGTTCTTTGGCTTCTATATTTCCCATACTATTCTTACCCTTCCAACTATTTTCTACCCACCATCTATGCTACTTATTCTCTCTACCTTTACTGCCTCTCTCTCCCTCCCACTCCCCTGTTGATAACCTTCCATGTGATCTCCATTTCTGTGGTTCTGTTCCTGTTCTAGTTGTTTGCTTAGTTTGGTTTTGTTTTTGTTTTAGGTGTGGTTATTAATAATTGTGAGTTTGCTGTCATTTCACTGTACACATTTTTTATCTTCTTTTTCTTAGATAAGTCCCTTTAACACTTTATATAATAAGGCCTTGGTGATAATGAACTCCTTTTACTTGACCTTATCTGAGATGTACTTTATCTGCCCTTCCATTCTAAATGAAAGCTTTGCTGGATAGAGCAATCTGGGATGTAGGTCCTTGCCTTTCATGAGTTGGAATACTTCTTTCTAGCCCCTTCTTGCCTGTAAGGTCTCTTTTGAGAAATCAGCTGACAGTCTGACACTCCTTTGTAGGTAACTGTCTCCTTTTCTCTTGCTGATTCTAGGATTCCCTGCTTAATTTTTATTTTGGGTAATGTAATTATGATGTGCCTTGGTGTGTTCCTCCTTGGGTCCAACTTCTTTGGGACTCTCTGAGCTTCCTGGACTTCCTAGAAGTCTATTACCTTTGCCAGATGGGGGAAGTTCTCCTTTATTATTTGTTCAAATAAGTTTTCCACTTGTTGGTCTTCCTCTTCCCTTTCTGGTACCCCTATAATTTGGATGTTGGAACATTTAAAGATATCCTGGATGTTCCTAAGCCTCTCCTCATTTTTTGAAATCTTGTTTCTTCATTTTTTTCTGATTGGATGTTTCTTTCTCCCTTCTGGTCCACACCATTGATTTGAGTCTGTTTCCTTCCCATCATTTTTGGTTCTCTGTACATTTTCCTTTATTTCACTTAGTGTAGCCTTCATTTTTTCATCTAACTTGTGACCACATTCAACCATTTCTGTGAGCATCTTGATTACCAGTGTTTTGAACTGTGCATCTGATAGGTTGACTACCTCTTTGTCGCTTAGTTGTATTTTTTTCTGGAGCTTTGAGCTGTTCTTTCATTTGGGGCATTTTTTTTTTGTCTTGACACACCTGTTAAGTAGTGAGGGGCAGAGCCTTGGGCGAGGTAATCCACATTGCTGGTTTGTGACACTGTATATGGGAAAGGGGTCTAAGAGGAAACAATGGTGCTTTCTCTGTTCTTTGCCAGATTTTAGTCACTTCCCCTACTTCCCACAAGCAAATTGAGCCCTTCTGATGCTGATTCCTAGGAGTTTGGATTGTGTACATTCTAGGACCCAGTGGGTCTCTCCAGTGAACTCTCCTGTGAGGCTATGAGTTTCTCCCAGCACCTCAACCCCCACATGTGATTTCAATCAGTGATTTGAGGCTTTATTTCCCTGTGCTATGACCCTGGGTTGTGTGCTCTGTCCCACTACCCAGTTTCACCTGGTTTATCTGCACGTGAATGTGGAACTGCCCAGTTCCTACAGCCACCTTGAACACCTCGCCCCCTTCCACAAGCCACCACCTTGTTGGGTCCCCCAGCTGCCACTTTGCCACGAGCCCTCTCCACCCCAGCTGCCCGACTCTGCCCCTCCTACCGGTCTGGATGAATGTGTCTTCTTTAACTCCTTGGTTGTTGGACTTCCATACAGTTTGATTTTCTGTCAGTTGTGGTTGTTTTTTGTTTATAAATTGTAGTTGTCCTTCTTTTGGTTGTGTGAGGAGGCACAGTATATCTACCTATGCCTCCATCTTGTCTGGAAGTAGAAACTTAACTTTTCAAAATGACCTTTTCTTTCTTTCCTTTTGATTCAAACTGGCCTTGTCTGGCTTAGGAGCACCCTGATTCACTTGTCCTTCTCCCTTACACATCCACTCCATTAATCATTAAGCCTTCTGGACAGTGAGGTCTTGGTCAGCATCAAATAATCTTAGGGGAAAACCTTGGGTCTGTTGACCACAGAGACAAAATTTCAGTCAAACTAAAGATAACGTCTAGGTCTCAGTTGTGTTTCAGCTCCAGACCCAGAGAAGTGAATGACCCCAGTGACCACACCCCTGAAAAACCAGACAGAGTGATGCCATGGCTGACATCAGGACCAGATACAGCAATCAACTACCCCTACCCTAGTGCCATGCAATCAATAGACACCATGACTCTAACTCCACCATGATAAATCATTCTCTCTCTCTACAACCCATCTTCTAGAAGCCATCAGGAAGCCAAGTCTTAGAGCAACAGCTCACCTATGACTGCAAGTTTGGTGCCATTTGCTTAAATACACCTTTACTTTCTTTGCTGCAAACTCATGTTCACATTTCATTAGACGAACCCCTTTGGTTCAGTAACATGAGTGGGCTGAGAGTTGGCACCTGGCAGTATGTCTTGTCTAGTGGTGCACAAAAAAATTGTCTGAGGAGACTTCTCAAAATACCAGATGTCCAATTCAACACCAGATGGAGGTTCTAATTAATTACCTATCAATGGGACCCCAGGAAGTATACTTTAAAAAAGCTATATGGTTGCTTCTGATGCGCTCCCTTTACGCTGTTTTGTCAAAAGGGGTTCTCTGTACTGGATAGTTAATAGGTAAACCAATTCAGCCTTTCTGGATTAGTTTGATCTCAGGCCCCACAAAAAGTTGGGTGTTGCTGGAGAGCCCAGAACAAGGGAAATGGGGAGCAGTGAATGGTCTCACTGAAATGGCAGAGCCAGAGCAGAGAGCAAGGAGGCTTGATTGGAACAGACAGGGAACAGAGTAAATGCTGGTCATCAGAGGGGCTGTTAGAGTGTAAAACTTGAACTGTATGGTAAGTGGTGATAGCCATACTCCATTTCTCAGAAAAGCCTTCCTGTGGGCTTTGAAGAGTTTCCCAACCCCTTGCTTGTTTGTGTATTCCTTGTAAGGACCCACTCACAGAGGTAAGTAACCCCAGTATGTTTCTGTTGTTTATAAACTGAAAAATTGCAACATAGAAATATTGCTGGGTAGAGCCATTCAGTACTCCACAAACATTTCTTTTATAATGAGGATATAAAAAATATAAACAATATGTATATTCTTCACTGAAAAAGAAGTGGTGAATAAGGCAGACTGTGTTCCAATTTGCACAGAGCATGCACCCTAGTCAGTTAATCAAATGGCCATAAAGAAATCAACAAGACGTGTCAGATGATGACAAGTGCTACTATGTTCAAGGATGATGGGGCAGGGAAATATTTTGGGTAGGCAGATCAGGAAATATGTCTGAGGTGGTGGCACTAGAGCTACTTATTTACATGTCTACATGCTTACCGTGAGAACTGTGAATTTGAATACTAAAAACTCCCTAGAGACCTTGTTTTGAATTGTTTCATTTGCAGGTTAGGAAACAGGCTCAGAGATGGGCGGGGACTTGTCTGTGGCCACATGGCAAATCTGTAGCAGTACGCAGGATTCCTGTCTGCATTCAGTGCTCTACACACCACTCCTAACTCACTCTCAGCAGAGGTGTCCTTGGGTGTCCTAATTGCTCTTGCCATGGATTGTATCTGCTACTTTAAGGAGGAATGGCTTTAGGGGAGAGGAAGTAGCAGAAGGCATAACACTACTTCTCTTCTAATTATTACAGCCTTTGTGGGTTTTTTAAATTTGTTTGTTTGTTTTTTGTTTTTCCATCACTTTGGGCCAGCTTCCTTCTTACTTGAAGAGGTTGCAGGATAGCAGCAAAGGGTGGCTGGTCAGGCAAGTTCTGCAAATTACAAGGGACTCCTTGATGCAGAAGCATCCTGCACCAGCTGACAGCTGTCTGAATATCTTCCCCAGAGATTGCAGGGGAGATGAGGGAGAGGAAGGAGGAGGGAGCATGGAGAAAGAAAAGCAATTCTCCCTGAATCAATTAGAATTGCTCCCAAATGCAAATAATGATCTACTAAAGGCAGGTTTGAGTCACCCTTAGATGCTCCTGATCTTCCACTGTTTAATAGTCCTTTCCCCATTCTCCCTTTCTCTCTGCCTGGGTTTCTTTCCTCCCTCTACTGTGCCTCCTCCTCTAATTCTTTCTCCTTTCTTCCCTCCCTCTCCCTCACACCATGTTACCATTATTGTCAGTAGAACGAGCTGCATGCATGCCAAATCAGGTCATTCACAAATATAGAACAAACGTCTGTCACTACAGATTTACCACTATGACTAAAGCATGGCCCTTCTGTCTATGAAAAGTGTGCCCATTAGTTATGTGGGATCACAGCCCCCATAGCCTCTTAACCCTCTCTAGTTAGCTTAAGGGAGGTAAGCTTCTCCTAATAAACATCCATTTGAATGTCTTTGAATGATTTATTGTGGTGGCTCCATTTGTGTTTCTAAAGTTAAGACAAAGTCAGCCTTTCCATTTACACCCCCCAGCCACCTCCAGCACACATACAAAGCCATTTTCTGGAGTTTAGGGCTTAACTGTAAATATTTGTTCTGGCTGAGAATGGCTGGAAGATACTTGCCTAAAGTGAGATAACTAACAACACTCCAGGAAAGAAGATGAGCATGAACTGAGGCAACTTTTCAAGTAAAAGAGCTAACTAAACATTAAACTCTATTTACATTACTCAGAATTCTCTTTTGGACGACCTGAATTTATGCATGGTACTTTTACACTGTTAAAATTAGATCAATTCTCCTTTCTATGAGATATTAAAATAGAATTGACAAAAACTAAGAGAAAGAAAAAAATACCAGAAGAGGAAAATAGTAGAGGGATAAAAAAAGTTAAAATGAATTTTTAAAATACCTATTTATTTTTTAAATGGTTTTGTTTCCAAATGGTTTGGTCCATGTAAAAGTACAATTCACCCTGAGTTTTGCAGATAACCAAAGCAAATCCAAAGATACATATGCATAAATGAGAAAATTGGTAATGAAGAGTATAATTCAAAATGGAACATAGGATTCCAAAAAGCTGGAGTCTTTTTCTAGTTTAATAATTTCTGCAAAACAATCCAGACAAATTTTAAAGGGCCTCCAAAACCTAATATGGAAAACATAAATAAAAACACAACCTACTATCCATTTAATTTGTTTCTATTTTTATTATTAATGTGAGTCTATTTTCATAACTGAAATTTTTTTAAATGAAGGCAGCAGAAACCACAAATGTTAAAATGAGAAAATCAGATTTGTTATGACTGACCCAAACAAGTCTATTAGCCAATTGACCCCAGTTATAAATGCCTTTGCCAGTTAATTATTACACTATCATTATTGTTATCACCTTTGCTATTATTTTGTTCTTTTCTTTGATCATTACTTTACTAGTTCAACCATCATACATGGTTATAATAAAAATTCATTACTTTGTGATGGCTGTTGGGCTGCCTATGGGAAACGACTTGATAGTCTTGCAAACACTGAATCATGCAGTAAATTAACACTCATTTTCATGCACGTTTGCTTGCATGTTGATGACCTGGAAACACATGCTTACACTCCATATTTTTCCTTGTTGCACCTGATTTGTTTTTTTCTGTGGTAGCAATAGAACAATATGGGCTCCCTCCAGGGGACAAAACAACACCTAACTCTGTAGTGTGGAAGGGCGAGAGGAACAGATGGATGCAAACTATACTTAGAGCCAACAGAGCACACACAGAGAGGAAATGTAGCTACCAGGTATCACACCTGGGCACTGCCAGCCATCTTGGCAGTTAGGCTGCCTGGGGAATGGGAATGCAGGGGCCAGAAAGAAAGTAGGATCTAACAATGGCTCATACAATAGCCTCTTAAGAGAGGATATTCTAAGTAGCTTGCTTCTGGGGCCATAGGGATTAGAAACTTACCCTCCCCACAGCAAAGAGGGGGGATTATGTAGAAATAGATGCTATTTCTTCACCCAACATCCCCTGGCTTGCCTCAGTCTTTTTTCCTTTAGTTGGCAAGAAGATCAACTAAAATAGTCTTGTATTCACTAGACATCAAGTCTTTCCTGGTCTTTAGAGTGAGACCAGTAACAACTATTTTCTACTATGCATGGGTTTTTGGCAGGTTATCAACACTTCCTCAACAGTGCTAATAGAACTTTCTGCAGTGATGAAAGTGTTCTATATCTACACTGTCCTACTGTAATAGTCACTAGCCATGTGTAGCTGTCGAGCACTTGAAATGAGTTAGTTTAACTGAGGAACAAAATTTTTCATTTTACATGATTTTAATCAATTTAAAATTAAGTCTAAATTCAATTCGTGTTATTTTCCTTAAAATATTTCTAAATTGCTCTAAACATTGAGAGTATCTATCCTAAAATTGCATTAACTATTGCTTGTTTCATTCTAGCTGAATCACATGTAGCTGGTGGCCACACATTGAACAGCACAGATCTGAACTACAACTCTCAGAGTTGGCTACAGAGCTCTCTGGCTACTCTCATGTCAACGCTCTCAGCAATGTACTTGTTGAATTGCCTTAACCTATCCATAAAAGACTTTAGTGCCTTATTTTTAATATAAACCAGGGTTCAGACCAATGCTGTCACACACAAGTATACGATTACTGTCCATAATCTGAATACACATAAATTGACTGAAGAGTCAGTTAATTTGACCAAACTGACCTTTTAGATTAGATTAGATTTAGATTAGATGTAACGCTCTATTCACCCTGGCAATGGACCAAAATCTCCCCCAAGACACACTGAATAAGAATTTCTGAAGGATCAGCTTAGCTTAGAACCTTATAATTTTCAGTGTTCTCCAGAGATTGTTATGCAAATAGTCCAACATTGAATCTTACAACCTCTGCATTGCACTTCAGGCTGGACATACCACCACCAATTATGATAAAGGTTGAATACGACAAAGATCAAAGTATTCTACTTCCTTCTGGATACTCCTACCCTCCCCAGTATATCCACACCCAAGAGGCAATGTCTTAATTTCTATGACCTGTTGTACATCTTAAAGTCAACATCTGATTAAATGCACCATCTTCATTAATATAATCATCTTCATAAGTGCAGCCATCATCATCAAGGTTCCCTTTGTATCAATACACAAATGAACTCTGTAAAACAGAAATTGTAATTCCCATTTTCTAGAGGATTAAATTTGGGGAAATTTACTCAGTGTCATTCAGCTAGTAATTGTCAGAGATATGTGCATTTATACCAAAGCTTATGATTTTTTTTACTAAGTGGAGCTAACTTCCTGCTATAGGCTCCCACTGTACCCAATGGCAATCTTTTCCCCGAAACAAACTTATCTTCTTTGTTCATCTAGTTGACCATGCCATGCCCATTGTGAGATAATAAAATCATCAATGGATGCTAACATTACCAGGTAAAAGCCTGTCTAGAAAATTCACACAGTCTCAGAATGTGACATGACAGATGACTTACTAATAACCAAGGAGGAAGGTAGCAGGCACTACCTTATCCGAATGGGAAAAACGGGACACACTGACATCATGTGTCTCCTAAGGTGATGTTCTGAAAAAGAACCACATCACCTGAATAGTATTCCTGTCAAAAATGTTAAATTTGAACCTAACCATGAGAAAAATCAGACAAATCTGAATTGGGAGACATCATACAAAAAATTGGCCTGGACTGCTAAAAAACTGTCACTGTCATAAAAGACAAAAAAAAGTTTGGTGAATGGTTCTAGATTAAAAAGGCTAAAGAGATGTGACAATTAAATATAATATAATATATTCCCTGATTCCTGATTGGATTATGATCTTTAAGAAAGTTAAGGGACATTATTGGGACAATTGGGGAGAACCGAATACGGACTATCTATTAGAAACTAGAATTATATCAATATTAAATTTAATGAGTATGGTAACTTGATTATGGCTATATGAGAAATTATACATAAAAGTATGTAGAGGTGAAATACATAGGGGTGAAGCTACAACTAATAATCACATGGTCCAACCAAAAAGAAATAAACAAGTTACTCTCAGAGAGAGATAAAGCAAATGTGGCACATGTTAACAACTGGGAAATTTAGGCAAAGAATATATAACATTCATTGTACTATTTTTGTAACTTTTGGATGGTTTAAAATTTATGCAAAATAAAAAATTGGTTAAAAATAAATAGTACTAGCTAATGCTTATGTAGCACTTATTATGTTCTGCAGATAATCTTCTAAACATTTTACACATATTAACTCATTTAATCCTCACAGCATCATATAAATATACTATTATTAGCTGAATTTTACATATGAAACAATAGAAGCTCAGAGACATTAAGGTCAATAGCTACCTTAGAGTAGAGCTGGGTTTCTAACCAGAGTCCATACAATTAACCTCTCTGTTAAACACTTTTTTTTTGAGATCCTCATTCTCATCACCTTCTGAGGAGTTAAAACAAGTTGTTAATTATTACACTTTATCAGTTCTAACACTTTGAAGTTCTTCATCATATTCATTTGAAATTTATGTCCTGATGGCTTTTATTCATTTATTCTATTTCTACAGTGGGCCCATCCAGAGGAAATTACTCTTTCCCCCACTAGATGTGAGCTCTGCAAGATTCAGGAATTGACCATGTTTTCTACGCTGTTCCTATGCTGGAAGAATGTTTCCTAGCACATGGCAGAACTCAAATGGATTAATGAATAAATGAACATCAAGTTTTGAAATATTTGAAGTCAACTTCTGGAAATTTTCATTCTCAGTTGAAAACATTCCTAGTTCCTTTAATTGTTCCATTAATATTCTAATCACTGTCTTCTAAAATAATTCCAGTTTTTCTAGTTTTAAGAGCTATGAACAGAACTGAAAATAGTACTCCAGACTTCACTCACCACCATCATTTTCCAGATTTCAGGTGGTTCCCTTCTGTTAATGGAGCCTAAGAAATCACAACAATTTTTTAAATGACATTGTAAAAACTACAGAAGAGACTTGCTGGCAAAGACGGTAGACTGCACATGCACATTAACTCTTGCTCTTTCCTAAGCCCCACTATAGTAACAGCAAAGGGTATCTTTTTCTTTTTGCTTGCATAAACTCAGGACAAAGATAATAAGAGAGAAGAAAACAGTAATAACATTTTGAAAGCTGGAATGTGTATGCACAAATAGTAACTGACTTACCAGACCTAAGAAAGATGAAGTCTTTTTTTCCCCCAAATTAAAACTGCATCTTCTTGCCCTAACCTGTGTGGCTCAGTTCATTGGGCATCATCCCACAAAGCAAAAGGTTATCAGTTCTATTCTCAGTCAGAGCATGTCCCTGGGTTGCAGGTTCAGTCCCTGGTCGGGGTACCTATGAGAGGCAACCAATCAAAGTTTTTTTCCCTCTCTCCTTCCCGTGCCCTCTCTCTAAAAATAAATAAATAAAATCTTTTAAAAATCTGCATCTTCTTTATTTTGTATACTTTAATATCAGAACAAGATAAACAAAAGAGAAACACTACAATACACAAAAATCAAACCTGTTGTCAAATATTGGAAAGGAAGGCTTGAAGCCCTTGTATTCTGCCTTAGGCAGAAAGACAAGAGAGAAAAAATATCACTAGTCATCAGCAGAGAAAACCATATGAGCTAGGGTCACTCAGGGCTTCTCGGGGAGCTATGAGATACTATACAAAGGGTACGAGTTCTGCAGGTAGAAACTCCTATTCTACTTCCTCCATGCTAGAGGCATCCTCATCATGCTCAAAGATGGGGATATGAGATTTCTCATCAGGAATAGCAGCACTGAGCTCTTCTGCTGTCACTTCATTTTCATCAGTGCCTAGGTCTATCTTGATCATACAATAGATGCAGCTGGACTGAGTCTAGGACATCTCAAGAGAGAAGCCAAAAGAGACCAAACAGCAGCATCAAAGGATCCTTGACAGTTTTGTCATTCTTGTCTGCCTTCTCCTTCTGCCAGAGTCTCCACAGTGGGGTGGTTGAGGTTGATCTTCAGGTGCTTTCTGGCCATCATGTCACCCTCTGTAGAGTTGTCCCAAGGTGCCCAAGCTTTCATGATATGCTCCATGCTAGCTGTCCAGTTGTAGGTGCTAGTCACAATGCAGCAAGGTGAAAACACAAACCTATTGGAGATTGTCACCCTTTCAACTTTTTATCCAATATTTCTTTCATAAGTTTGCAGAGGTTCTCAAAGTTGGCTGTGCTCACTTCCATTTTCTTCTCCCCTTCATCCTCAGGTTAACTCCAGGCTCTCCTTGGAACCGAATCCAAGCTCTTCCCATCAAACTCCTTGATCTGATGCAAACAATACTCATCGACAGGCTGTCATATAGACTACCTTGACCTCTGCTTACACTCACTCTGTAAAAACAGAGCTGGCAACTTGCTCTTTACCCCACCAGTGGTGTCATAGATGAACATTTGTGTCTCCTTCATGAAAGAGACACATTCTGAAAGAGAAGTTATTTCATCTTCAGATTGGGAGGTGTGGTAACATAGAAGCTCAGAAAGAGGTCACCAGTTGGTAGTCCTCATAGATTCTAAGCTTTCGGTTTTTAGAGAATGCCTTGTACAATTTCTTACCATTCTTTATCTTCCCCCAATTTAGAGAAGAGCTCAAGGCAGTTCTTAATGTTTTTACAAATGAACTTTAAGATTTTGCTCTGCTGGAACATTTCTCTGGAGATGTTCAGGAGCAGATCCTCAGAGTTAACTACATTACAGATGAAGTTGAGATACTCTGGTATCGCATCACAGCTGTCCATGATGAGCACACGGTGGACATGGAGTTTGATGTCGTTTTTATTCTTGTTCTCAAAAACGTCAAAAGGAGCCCAATGAGGATGAATAGCAGTGCCCTTGATTCCAACTGATCTTATACAGAAAAGTGCTTGTCTGCCAAGTGGTCTTCCCAGACATTGGTAAGGTTCTTAAAGAATTCTCTATATTCCTCCTGGACAGTGTTATCAGGGTTTCTAGTTCAAATGGATTTGATTTTGTTCAGTTCTTCCTGATCAATATATTTCTCCCTAATCTTCTTTGCTTTCTTTTTCTTATCCTAGAACTATCATCCTTATTTGAGCCCACACATGTCTTCAGTCTTGGGTTTCTTCACATCATCTTTATTTTCCTCTTCTTTCTCACCTTTCTCTTCCTCTGTTTCATTATCACTGATTTCTTTCTCTTGTTTCTCCTCCAAACAATGGGTGATGGTATAATCTATGAACTGTGAGTGCTTCTTCACCATTTCTTTGACACACTATCCTCTATGTACTCTGTCTGGCCTTCTTTAAGTTGGAGGATCATTATGGGACCCTGACCAATGGGCTCACTGTGGTCAGCTCATGCAGTGAAGAAACCCCCAGCAGAGGACTTTCAAGTATACTGCTCACCATCATTCTGTGAAAGTGATCACAACCACTTTCTTTGCCACCAGGTAAGCAGAATAAAAGCCAACACCAAATTGTGCAGTCACGGAGGTGTCTGCCCCAGCCTGAAGAACCTTCATAAGAACCTTCATTGGTACCTGACTTGGCAATGGTTCCCTGATTATTTATGAGATCAGCTTTGGTCATGCCAATGCCTGTGCCCGTCAGAGTCAGGCTGCACTCCTGGTGGTTAGGGATGATGTCAAAATTTTAGCTCTTTACCACTGTCCAACTTGGAAGGGTCAGTCAGGCTCTCAGTGGTGTACCTTGTCCAAGGCATCATAAGCATTATTAACTGTCGAAGGAGAAGTTCCTTGTTGGAATAAAAAGTATTGATGATCAGAGACATGAGTTAGGCAATTTCTGTCTGGAAGGCAAAAGTCTCCACCTCCTCCTCTCATGATGTACTTCCTCAGGCATCTTGAAGGTGAAGAGATGCAAGTACAAGAGAGCAAGGTGGGCAGGGACCGTGTCCAGTTCATATACTACACAAGAAGCATGCTAGGGGGTGACTCAAGAGAGAGAAATATAAAATCTTAAACCAGAAGGAGGACTAGCTGATACAATGGGTGGCACTGAGGAATCCCAACATGTTTAGAAATTGTTAGTATCAGTTATCTCTAAAAGGAGAGCTTAAGGTGCACAGTCAAAACAGGAGGATTAGTAGAAAATCGGTTTAAAACTAAAAATCTCTTCTCTGTGCAGTCCTCCTTTACCCCAATAGAAGCCTGAGGGTCTATTTTCCAGAGATAGAATTAAAGAAACCAGGGTTTCTTGGTAGAGTTATACCAGACATAGTGTGGGGCAGGGGTACTTGAAAGAAGGACTAAGTAGGGTTGAAGGACGATTAAATAAATATTTATACACTGACTAACAGGAACTATGCCCTCTCTTCTCACTATGCTTCAGAATGCTGGCAGCTTGGGTTTATCCTTTGGGCAAGGGTTTGGAAAGTCTTTCTTTGGAGAATTCAACTAATGCAAAAGGAAACCCTTAAAGAAACTGACAAGAAGAGGTCCAGAAGGAAATGGCTGACTCTGTAGTGTATAAATCTTACCCAGAAGCTCAAAGCTTCCAACTAACTTCAGATTACATTTTTTTCCTCATTATGGTAAAATATGTATAATGTAAAATATATTATTTTAATCATTTTTAAGAGTACAGTTCAGTGGCATTAAGCATATCCACATTGTTGTGTGGCCATCGCCACCATCCGTCCACAGAACTTATCATCATCCCAGATGGGAAATCTGTACTATTAAACAGTAACTTCCTACCACCCTATACCCTCAGTCCCTGGTAATCTCTACTTTTGATCTCTATAAATTTGACTGTTCTAAGTACCTCATATAAATAGAATAATATTTTTCCTTTAGCACAATGTCTTTAAGGATCATCCATGTTATAGCATGTGTCAGAATTTCCTCCTTTTTAAAGATAGAATACTATTGCATTCACGGACAATACAGGACAAGAAACTGGAGAGTTAAGAGAAAGCCTTTTTGTTAATTCTGAGAGAGCCTTTTCTTTCTTCTCAAAGCCAGAAAGATTTGTAAATCCTTCCTGCACAGCAGCATGGAGAAGCCACCCCAGGTACTAGTCACTGCAACAGCAGACGGTTCTACAGGCCCCACAGTAAAGGAAAGTCCTGTCTTTAAATTGCTTCACATACAGTGTACAGACCTGGACAAAAGCGCATTGAAACAGAAACAGCTATCTAAGGCCATACAGATCAGACTGTTGCAGATCCTGGGCCATTAAGTCTGAACTGTGAACAACCATCAGCAAAGAGAGAGAGAATCCCTTGCTGTTGGGAGCACAGCCCTGTTGTGGAAATAACCCCTCTGCTGGGAGCTACCATGAAACACAAACTGTACTCAGTGAAGGAAATGATCACAGTCAAGTTGACTGTGGTTTGAGGACTCCGACCAAAGGGGAGATGTTTACAGTAGTCCTGCTTCATTAAGGGTTCCGCCTGATCCCTATCAAAAACAATGAGGTCCACATGAGAAATCTACAATGGCTGTATCATTATATTAATTGATGTACTTATGTATTAAGGATTTTTTTCACATTTACAGAGTAAATTCTTCCTTCATTTAAATATTTCTGAGTACCTATGTGCCAAATGCTATACTTGACATTTAGAATACAGTGTTGAATAATCAAGACACCTTTTAGAATCTAAGACAGTTAATATATTTTCTATTCGTTTTAACAAGTATTTGTTATGTACCTTGAAATTTTAGAAACTATGTTAGAAGCTATAATAGTGAGCAAAACAGATGATTATTGCCTTATGGAATATTAGATATAGACATATACACTTATGTCAACTGGTTAATAAATAATATGTGGTTTTATATCACATAGCAAAAATCATGATCATTTAAATATTTTCTTGTCTTTCTATGACATTCTAATCACATTATTTTTCTGCTTAACACTCTTCAATCATCAAGTACAAAATCCTTACCTTTAGAAACAAGGTCATTTGTGTTAGTTTCTGTGCCTGATTTTCCAACTTATTGTCCCAGATGTCTCTGAAATATACCTAAATGAAAATAAAATGAAACTTCTTAAATGTCCGGACATTTACCACACCTGTCTGCTTTTGCATCATCCTTTTAAAAAATTTATCTGAAATCTCCCCAATTGACATGCTCCCACCTTACTCTTCAAAGCTTAACACAGACTTGGCCATTCTAAGAAGACCTGTTACCTTTCCCATGCAGCCACACCTGTAACCCAGCAGAATTTGTTGCCTCTCCTGCCACAGGGTAATTTGGTATGTATAGTGGGACCAAGTCTCAGCCTGCCTACCTAGTTGTGTAGGACATATCACTGTGTTCAGTAGGAAACAGTGCACTTTTTTTCTGGCTGTATACAAGTGTCACTTTGCCAGGCTACAGGAACCTTTAAATCCAGTCGCCTTTGGGATTGGCTCTCCCCACCCCTGGATGGTGCCATGGGTCTGCGGCTGCACAGTCCTGGGATGGGGATGGGGCCCCTATGTTCAGACAGTGTACCCCTGAGTACCACTGTCTGCCTCCATACAGCCCCTCAGGGTGCACTGGCAGTCTGCTGCTTTTGTGCCATGCTTGGGATAGAAACATTTTTGCAAATTCACCTTTGGTCTCATCTGCTGCCTAGACAATTTATGTATCCATTCATTCCTTCCTACAGTTTTTCCCATGGTCACAGCAGGGTGCCTGGGAGATAGGTCTCATTCCTGCTGCTCTGAGACTCACAGACCTGTCTCTCCCCATCCTCTCTTTTCTGCAATAGGAGGAGGGGTGTAGTCTGGTAGAGAGAGAATAGGAGAAGAAAGCATTTACCTTTTAGCTCAAACCTCCATCTAACTGTTAGTATTTGTCTTTCACTGCAGCATTCTCCCTACCCTAGGGCTTAGGCTTTTAAAAATAAAAGCCAAGAAGTATACCAGCCTATTTCTGCTTAACCAGCCACCTTTCTCACCTGAGGATGTTAACTTGAAACACGTTGAATGAAAGGGGGAACAGACAGAAGTAATGGGAAAAGATTAAAGAATCTCATGGATTTTTTCAAAATACTATCCTGCTTCACTTGTAAACTAACCAGGGTCACACAGTAGAGTGTTGCTTGGTACTGTGAGCTTGCTGGAGGCAGGGTCACGGCAGAATTACCTTTCATTCTCTGAATCCCGTGTAGCACCTACTGTTTAGTAGAAAATAACCATTTATTGAATGAATGAATGAATTAATGAATGCATTAACGCATTAGTGAGAGCTCCCTCTTGTTTAAAATTTTCAATGGCTTACCATCACCAGTGTGATAAAATTATAACTTTTTCACATGATAGTTAAGGGCTTCCATTACTGATCTTGGTCCAGTTTTTCAGTCCTGTCTTATTCTTTTCACTAATCTCTTTATTTGTAGTTTGACTTCTTCATGAAGTTGGGAACTTACTGAAGGCAGAGATAATATCATATTCAACTCCAAATGCAAATGTAACAAAATGTGCTCAGTAGTGCTGCATTAATGCATTGTTTAAGCAAAACTCAGAGTATCTGTTTAAAATTTGATCAAGATTCTAGTATCTAGAGCAGGCAGACTTGGTAAGCATTAGCTCAAATAAAATGGTGCCTAACCAAGGCACACATCTTTCTAAACTTTCCAAACACATCTGTGTGGTCTTTAGTTCTGCCTGTTGGCTACCAGAGACACAAAAGTATTTGTGAACATAAAAGGAAGGGAATCACAGTATGAAACTGAGGATGAGTACACGCCAAATTGAGCTGCTTTCAAGGGTAATTGTCATTTTTCTGTTTTTCCAGTATCAGCACATAGCAAACAATATTGTAAGAAAAAAGGCATGCTATAATTTTTGAAATCGGATAATGTGAGTATGCCATCTCTATTTTTTCTGTTTTTTTATCATTTTTGCTATTCTAGTTTTTTGACTTTTCATATAAATTTTAAAATACTTTTGTACCTTCAAACAGAACAAAATGAAATCTGCTAGAGATTACATTAAGTCTGTATATTAAATGGTGGAGAATTGACAGGTTAACAATACTGAGTCTTCTATTTCATGAAAACAGTGTGTCTATTTATTTAGATCTGTTGTTATTTCTTTCACTAGTATTTTGTAGATTTTAACATGGAAATTGTGCATGTGTTTTTTTTTTAGTACATTTTATTGATTATGCTGTTACAGTTGTCCCATTTTTTTCTCCCCTTCATCCCCTCTACCCTGCATCCCTGCTCTGTCTAGCATTCCACTACCTCAGTTCATGTCCATGGGTTATACATTTACGTTCTTTGGCTTCTCCATTTCCTATACTATTCTTAACAATACCCCTCCCCCATCTATTTTATGCCTATCATTTATGCTTCTTATTCTCTGTACCTTTTCCCCAATTCTCCCCCCTTCCCCTCCCCCTCCCCACTGATAACCCTCCGTGTGATCTCTAGTTCTGTGATTCTGTTTCTGTTCTAGTTGTTTGCTTAATTTGTTTTTGTTTTTGATTTTTTAGGTTCATATATTGATAGTTGTGAGTTTGTTGTTATTTTACTGTTCATACTTTTGATCTTCTTTTTCTTGGACAAGTGCCTTTAACATTTCATACAATAAGGACTTCGTGATAATGAACTCCTGTAAGTTGATCTTGTCTGGGAAGCACTTTATCTGCCCTTGCAGTCTAAATGACAGCTTTGCTGGATAGTGTAATCTTGAATGTAGGGCCTTGCTCTTCATGACTTTGCATACTTCTTTCCAGTCCCTTGTTGCCTGCAAGGTTTCTTTTGAGAAATCAGCTGATAGTCTTATGGGAACTCCATTGTAGGTACCTGTCTTCTTTTCTCTTGCTGCTTTTAAAATTCTCTCCTTATCTTTAATCTTGGGTAATTTAATTATGATGTGTCTTGGTGTGTTCCTCCTTGGGTTCAACTACTCTGGGACTGTATGTGCTTCCTGGAATTGCATGTCTATTTCCTTTGCCAGATTGGGAGGTTTTCATCATTATTTTTTCAAATAAGTTTTCAATTTCTTGCTCTTCCTTTCCTCTTTCTAACATCCCTATGATTCAGATATTGGAATGTTTAAAGTTGTCCCAGAGGTTCCTAAGCCTCTCCTCACTTTTTTAAATTCTTGTTTCTTCACTATGTTCCAGTTGAACATTTATTTCTTCCTTCTGTTCCATGACTCAAATCGTTGATTTGAGTATGGTCTCATTACCTTCCCTGTTGGTTCCCTGTATATTTTTCATTTCAGTTTGTATAGCCTTTACTTCTTTGTTTATTTTGCATCTGTACTCAATCATTTCTGTGAGCATCCTGATTACCAGTGTTTGGAACTCTCCATCTGATAGGTTGGCACTCTCCTTGTAACTTAGTTTTTTTTCTGGAGTTTTGATCTATTCTTTCATTTGGGCCATATTTCTTTGATTTGGCACACCTGTTGTGTTGTACGGAGTAGAGCCTTAGATATTCATGAGGGTGGGACAACCCACTTGGTTGTGGTGCTACATGTGGGAGAGGGGTCAGAGAGGAAAATGCTGCTTTCTCAGCTCTTATCCCACTTTCAGTCATTTACCCTGTTACCCAGAAGTGAATTGGACCATTCTAGTACTGATTCCTGGGTGGGTAGGTTTGTAAACATTCTAAGACCCCGTGGTTCCCTCCAACAGACTCTCCTGTGAGACTGGGCATTTCTCCTGCCACTGCAACCCCCACAGGTTTTCACAGCCCAAGGTTTTGAGGCTTTTCTCTGCATTGGAATGCTGAGTTACTTCTCCCCAGCTATTCCTCCCAGGGTTATCCACACGCAAATGTGGGACCACTGGTCTGTCAGCTGCTGCCTTGCTGCACATCCTGTCTGCCTTGGCTCCCAATCTCCACCCTTTTGCCAGTCTGGATGAATGTTTCTTCTGTAACTCCTTCATTGTTGGACTTCCATACAATTTGATTTTCTGGCAGTTCTGGTTGTTTTCTGTTTTTAAATTGGCTGTTGTCCTTCTGGTTGTGCAAGGAAGTGAGACATATCTACCTATGCCTCTATCTTGAGTGGAAGCCCTCTCACTGAGAGAGTGAGCTTAAATTTACTTGTGTCTGTCATCTGTGTGTCAGATAAAACTATACTTCCATTAGCAAATTAAAAAGACACCACCTCAAAAGGTATATTATAAATTTGTAGTCCTATAGCATTCTGTACAAAATTTTTATGTGCTTTAATTCTGCTTGGCTGCCCTTCCTATTGTACCCAGGGTGTTGCATGATTTTTTTAGATTTTAACTTAAATATTTCATTTTTCAGAAGTTACTATAAGTGATATTGTTTTCAGTTTCTAATTGTTGATTGCTAATCTATAGAAATACAATTGATTATTATATGTGGATATTATATCCTGCAAATTGTAAAATTTACTTATTAATTTTAAGAGCTTTTTGGTAAATTTTGTGAATTTTTCTGGGTAGAAAAGAAAATTCACTTCTTTTCCTTGACTTAATATACTAGCTAGGACTTCTTGCATGATGTTGAATAGGAATGTCGAGAGTGGGTATCTTAATTTTACTTCTAATATTAGGGAAAAACCCTTTATAAAGTTAAGAAAGTTCTCTTTCTAATAGGACAAAAGCCCCTTTTACAGGCCCTCTTTTCCAGAGCTAGCTGAGCCCCATAAAGCATGACTGACTCTAATTGTTTCATGAACCTTTGTCCTTAGGACTACAAAATTACTGGAAGCTCCCTGAAGGTGCAGAGGTTCTGAGAACCGAAGAAACAGGACACACCAGACCACAAGTACTAGAGGACCTGGACCAGACCCAGCACCCAAAGATAACATCAAAACAAGTTGCAGCCCAAACAAAACATCCTGTTCTACAACCACCCCATTTCCCGATAAAAGCTCACAGCCCCTACCCCTCAGGGATGGTACATTTCTCTGCACCTAGCCCTTTCTCTCCCTTGGGAAAGTAAAAATAAAGACTTTACTCTTTGTACTTTCTTCTCTTTGTGAATTCTTTCACAGCCTGTGTCACCCACCACCCTAACATTTCTATCCTACTTTACTGAGAATTTTTGGATGTTAAGTTTTTTCAAATAATTTTTCTACATCAATCACTATAATAATGAGGCTGTCCTTTTTTTGATCTATTGATATAATGGATTACATTTATTTGACTTTATAGTATATAATATCTTGGATTAATAGCATGATCCACTTGATTGTTTTATATATAGTATATATAAAATATATGCATATTTTGGAGAGATATATATATATATATGAATGATTTGCTACCTTATTTTGAGGATTTTTATCCATATATTCATCTGCAGTAGGGTTGTTTTTTCTGTTGTTGTTTTTTTTTTTTTTACCTGTCTTTGTCTGACTTTTATTTCAGGGTATTACTGACCTGAAAGAATGACTTGGGAATTAGCCTGCACTCTTTAATTTTCAGAAAAAGTTCATATAGAATTGATACTATTTCATCCTTAAGTATTTGGTAGAATTAATGAGTATGTGGGTCTGAAACTTTCTTTTGATGGAAAGTTTTAAATTATGAACTCAATTTCTTTAATAAATATGAAGCCATTATGGAGGCTAAAAAACATTAATATTTTTTCTTCCCACATTCTAGGTTCTTCTGGTTGGGTTAATACCAAATTGACAGAGACAGACCAACAGGAGAAAGTAATACATGTGCATGTGTAATTCACATAGGCATGATTGAAGCAGGGTGCAACCCAGAGGGGGGCCCCAAATAGGGATTTGGAATGGGGTCCAGAACTCAAAGTGTCTAGGAAATATTAGAACAATATATAGGATGTCCTCCCCCGTCCCCCCGACCTACAGGTTTGAGTTGGGGGAAGGGACACATGGAGCAGGACCATGCAGAACTATTTCGTACAGCCACAGCTTTGCAGCTAACCTCTTCCGTGGTCATTTAACATATCTATAACCTTTAACTGGTTGCACAGATACATTAAATAGCTGTGGCTATGCTTTGAGCCAGGGGAATGGAAGTGACTTCCACTCAAGATGTGGGGGCAGGTCCCCCTGGTTACAGTGCCTGTGTGAGCTTGGACAAGATTGGCTCCATGACATGGGGGCTGCATCTGCCTAGCCTCATGATGGTAGCCCAGTAAACTTGGAATAATACAGGAATGCTGGCAGGTGTAACTGATTGTAGGAGGAGTAGGAAATGGGGGTACAGAGGAAGATTGGCACGGGGATTTAAACCCAGACATGGCGTCCACTGGGGAGAGAACTGTGCAATTTTGCCAGGGTGGGGACCCCCGCAGCCATGAGAGAGAACCATGAGGTTTTGGCCAGAGTGAGGACCACGTGGCTGTGGCAATAAAAGAGGACCACATGGCTTTGGGGTGCTCCCTTTGGCCATGTGGCCTAGGAAGCAGGAGAGACTTGGCCTGGAAGAAGGGTGAAAGGACTCTTGCCAGTAGGCCATGAGAAGGTGCCACATGGCTTTGGATTAACTGGGGTCCAAAGATGGGGATCCTGACGGCGACACAGCTGATGGTGCCAGGAGCCTGAATCTACTTCTTTTCCTGAGATACAGTACCCCAAATTAGGGCAGAGGGAGAAGGAAAGACAGTGTGCATCTGTGGGTATCCTAAAGGACTTGGATATTTTAATGAAAACATTAGGTCACTACTTTAAGTCTGTATAGTTTTAATAAACATTTCCTTTCTTTTTCACAAATCTCTGGCATTGAGAGATGTCTTTCCTCTGGCAGCGGATAATTTGAACCTAGTGGGGTGTCCTTTCGGTAATAGTATATCATACCCCACCTTTAGCCCTGTTTCTGTAACATGATCATTCCATGAAAATTCTAAAGAGAGAAAGACAGCATTGGTGTGTAAGACATTTTGGAGAAAAGAGAAAGGGAGAATTGGGTCTTAGACTTTCGAAGTGAGAATGGGCAATTTTCAGGTAGTAGAGGAAGAGCTGTGGAACACACAAGGCAGGTAAATCCTTGCTAGATGACTCAGAAACAATGGGACACAAGGGTAACTAGTTAATAGACACCTGCCTGAAGCCCTCTTATTTACCACACTTAATTTAAATTAGGCTAAGGCAGCACCCTAAGATCTTTTGGGCAGGAAAAGGGGGGAGGGCCAAAGGTTTTTCTTCTGAATCTTTTGTTTCTTAATAAATAGCTTAAAATCAATATCCAAAAAAGCAGCTTCAGGGTGACAGAATTTTGGTTCCTTCTCCATTCAAGTTTTCTTTTCTTCTTGGATGAGTTTGGTAGTTTGTGTCTTTCAAATATTTGGTCCATTTTATGAAAGTTGTTGAACTAATGTTTGCAAAGTTTTTGTAATATCCTTTTATTTTTATTCTTTTAAAATATTTTATTTATTTATTTTTAGAGAGGGAAGGGAGGGAAGGGAGAGAGAGAGAGAGAGAGAGAGAGAGAGAGAGAGAGAGAGAGAGAGAGAGAAACATCAATGTGCGGTTGCTGGGGGTTATGGCCTGCAACCCAGGCATGTACCCTGGCTGGGAATCGAACCTGTGACATTTTGGTTCGCAGCCCATGCTCTATCCACTGAGCTACGCCAGCCAGGGCCCTCCTTTTATTTTTTTAATGTCTCTGGGGTCTGGAATTATGATACTGGGTGTAGATAAGGGTTCAGAAAAAAGTCTCCACAGCCTTGGTTTGGGAGATGGAAAAGCTGAGCGCAGGGATTGGGAGATTTTGTATATCTTTGACAACTTGGCTAGGTTTATAGCTATGCTAAATAACTGAGCCAACCCCTTGAGACAAGGGAGATGGGTGTTTCCTTTTTTTTTTTTTTTTTTTTAGAATTTACCTATTACATTTATTGTTTTTTTTTAATCATTGTTCAAATACAGTTTTCTCCTTTTTACTCCCAATCCAGTCCCCCCTCCCACCCTCCCCACTTCCCTCCCATTACCACCCTCCCCTTAGTTTATGACCATGTGTCCTTTAAGTTTGTTCCTGTGAACCCTTCCCACTGTCCCCTTAAATTCCCTCTTCTCTCCCCTCCGGTCACCATCAGCCTGTCCTCTATTTCAGTGTCTTTGGTTATATTTTGCTTGTTTCTTTGTTTTGTTATTTAGGTTCCTGTTAAAGGTGAGATCATATGGTATTTGTCTTTTACTGACTGGCTTGTTTTGCTAAGCATAATGTTTTCCAGCTCCATCCATGCTGTTGCAAAGGGTAGGAGCTCCTTCTTTCTTTCTGCTGCATAGAATTCCATTGTGTAAATGTACCATAGTTTTTTGATCCATTCACTTACTGATGGGCATCTAGGTTGCTTCCAGCACCTAGCTATTGTAAATTGTGCTGCTATGAACATTGGGATGCATAGGTTCTTTTGAATTGGTGTTTTAGTATTCTTAGGATAGAGTCCCAGCAGTGGAATTGCTGGGTCAAAAGGCAGATCCATTTTTAGTTTTTTGAGGAAGTTCCATACTGCTTTCCATAGTGGTTGTACCAGTCTGCAGTCCCACCAGCAGTGCACTAGGGTCCCCTTTTCTCCACAACTTCTCCAACACTTGTTGTTTGTTGCTTTGTTTATGATGGCCATTCTGACTGGTGTGAAGTGGTATCTCATTGTGGTTTTAATTTGCATCTCTCTGATAGCTAGCGATATTGAACATCGTTTCATGTGTCTTTGGATTTTCTGTATATCCTCCTTGGAGAAGTGTCTGTTCAAGTCCTCTGATGGATGTTTCTTTAACCCATGATGTTCAGATGCTGTGGCAAGAGGCAGGAAGGTGGTTTGCTTTGTGTCACAGGACCATGCCTGCCCAGACTAAAGACTAACAAGTGGCAGCCAGAGAAAGGCAGAAGATACAGGGGATGGGCAGATATAACCCACTGTGGGAGGAGTTGGAAATGGGGTTATGCATGAGGCACAGGATGAGGATTTAAATTAGGTGCAGCAGCCACTTGAGCTCTTGGCCATGCAGGGTGGAAGGGTGTAGAAGGGCCCCACCAGCCTGCCATGAGGTGCACGCACTCGCTCTCTCTCTCTCTCTCTCTTGTGTTGTCTCTCTCTCTCTCTCTCTCTCTCGCTCTCAATCTCTCTCTCTGTGTCTCTCTTGTATGCAGGCTCAAAGTAGTAGTAGTGAGAGAGGAGGCATGCTGTCTGTAGTAAGGGATTTTTGCCATATGGTTTGAATGAGCAGTGAGAGGGGAGAAGTAAGCAAGCAGCTACGTAGTTTATAGTGACGAAGGAGGCCATGTGGCCTGGACTAATAAGAGAGAAGATGCTGCTGCTGTGATCGCGCCTGCTCTGTCTGACTCTGGAGCTGCAAAGGACTTCCTCGCAAGATCCTGATCTGCTATACCTGGATTTTACCTGGACTCTCTGAGTTTGTGCCTTTTCTGGACTATTACATGGAGGCTGATGACTCTGTACTCCAGATCCTGAAGGAGAGAGCTGCTGCATGAGAATGAAGACTTTGGTACGTTCCAGAGGGACAGGAGAACTGTTTGCACAGCTGGATTAAGACCAGATAAAAATATGGGAAACTTTTGGGATTTGTGGCTTATTGCCTGGTGGGGAACATTGGAAGTGCTGAGTCTCTTGGGAAAGGAGGGCTCAGAGCATGAGTGCTCCCAGAGCCATGAAGGTTGGAAGGTTGGAAATACAGACCTGCCTCTCCCAGCATTAATTTTGGGTCTTACACCAAGGCGACATGTGGATGTGCCCTTGTCTGTTCAGTAACAATTCTGTGCCCTCTATTATTCCTGATAGTAATAATTTGTATCTTTTTTCTTTTTTTCTTTATCAGATTGGCTATCAATTTTATTGATCTTTTCAAAAAGTTCACTGTTTATTTCATTAATTTTCTTTTTTAATATATAAATTTAATAATCCATTTTATTCTTATTCTTATCTTTATTATATCTTCTGTCTGCTTCCTTTGGGTTTCTTTTGCTTTTTTTTGTTTATTTTTTATTTTTTAATTGAATTTATTGTGGTGTCATTGGTTAATAAAATTATATAGGTATCAGGTATGCAATTCTATAATACATCATCTGAATATTATACTGTGTGTTGACCATCCCAAGTGAAGTCTCCTTCCAGTTTCTTAATGTGAAAAGTTAGATTTTTCCATTGAAGTCCTTCTTTTCTAATAAATAGTTTAATGTTATGAGTATTTCTCCAAGCTCAGCTTACTCTTTATTCAACATATTTAGAAATGTATTTTTATTTTTAATTCAAAACATTTTCTAATTTTCCTTGAGACTTTATCTAACAACATGAACTGAGTTGTCTGATAATAAATCTGAGTGGTCTTTAGGTATGGTTAACTGAGTAATATTAATCTCGCTTTCCTTTTCTCTCTAAATGAAGTGAGACATTGTAAGAATAATTTTAAGAAATAAAGCATGGCATAAACTATTTACCTTGTATGGCTTAAATATAATTTAAACTTTAACAATTAAATATAATAATTTTTCTGCAACTTAATTCTGAGAAGATTCTAGAACCAAAATCTTGAAATCTCAGAATCAAAAAACTTACTACACCCATAGCAACTCATCTTCCAGAAATATGCTATGATGTCATTTTTCAAACTCTAGTTTGCATAAACATCACTTTGAGAGTGTATTCTGGGCCCCCACTACAAAAGATCCCAATTCAGTAGATCAGGGATTTGCATAAGAACTTGAATTTCTAGCAATTTTCCAGGTGATGCTTATGCTGCTGGTCTGAGGACCACACTATGGATAGAATTATTCTACAGCATTAGGAAATATTGTCCAACAAGTTCTCTTTGACGTTTCGTTGCCAGTGGAAATCAGGCTGTTCCACAGGATCATGATAAAAGCATTCCATTGACCCACACATGGGAGGTTGTGATGTGACAAGGTTTATTTAGGTAAAAATCTGCTCCTGAATTTCCAGTGTCCCATTTCTATCTGTCCCGCCATGGAAGGAGTCCTACGATGTCTTCAGCAAGGCCAAAACAAAGGCCGGTGTCTAGGGTTTCTGTTTCATACCGAAGCTTAGTCCTTTGGAGGCTTTTGGGTCTTCTGTGGACCTGGTAGCTCCTAGATCCTCATGGTCACATGTTCCTGGGCAAGAGAGAGTACATAGGGTGAGTGCAGGTCAGAGAGGGGGAGAGAGACAGAGAGAGAGAGAGAGAGAGAGAGAGAGAGAGAGGGAGGGAGGGAGGGAGGGAGGGAGGGAGGGAGAGAGAGAGAGAGAGGAGGGGGCTGTAGGAGATCGTTCTGCGTGGTGTGGGCCCAGGTCCCACTCGGAGATGCACAGGACCCACGCCCACGAATAGGTTCTCCTGTGGGCAACCAGGCATGCAATGTGCCTAGGCCACTTTGAGACTTACGTTTTGCTAAAAATTCCCTCACCCTGAATTGAGATAGAAAGTGCTTACTGTGACTTCCTAAAATCCATGCTAAACCTTCCAAGGACCAGTGTAAACAGTCCAACTACTCTTCCCTTTTCATTTGCAAATATCCCTCTTCTGTGATGTGATTAGCAGCATTGGCTCCTTTGTTTTCTGTAAAATGTAACCACCTAAACGTAACCTGTGCATAGTAAATGACGACGTTCCTGTAATGTGACCAGAAAAAGAAATAAAGGCCTGTCATGGCAGAGGCCGCGGTTTTTTCTCCTCTTGAGAGAAAAGCCATGCTTGCCCTTTTCCTCTACAGGACTCTGTAGTCCGTGTGAATGTCTTTCCCCCATCTACAAAGTCAAAGACCCCACAAGCCAGGGTCCAAATCAGGGGGCTGCTTTGTTCCTTTGGGGTTATAATCAGGAACTTTTTCAAAATAAATAATCAACTTCCCAAGCTTTCATGGGCTTCTGATGGGTCCACCCCCTAGTTAGACTGACAGCCCTCTGTGGTCAAGCACTTCACCCTGTGCCTCCCAACAATCTGGTACCTAAGTGGGGACAGTGCTCCTGGGGAGATTTCTTGTGCTCTGAGGACTAAGTCTCCTTGGAGTTTGTGAGTGAGTCTGTAAATGCTATAGCTTCCTGGCTAAGCAAGCAGGTCCCCAGTTTATTAATCTTAATGTCTAATTTCCTTTGCTTTCTTTCTTATTACTACCTGGTAACTACCTATGGTAACAATGTTTCCATACTTTGCTTGATTTCCTATCTCTTTTCCTTTTTTACTTATTTGAAATCTGACATATCTACTTTTTGCCCTCTAACTTTGGGTATCTTCCAAGATTATAACTTTGGTTATTTCTGAATTTTTCTTCCATTATACAGTCAACAACTGTTTGAGAATTTACTAATTGTTAAACTTGGCTCTAGGTACTATGTAAGGCAGAATTATGCCCTTTGCTTCAATATTATCTTGTCTGTGAACGTTTCCTCAGAACTTTCTCAGAAACATGATCATCTCTTCTTTTGCCTTCCCATAGCTCTTTATATGTTTTACTCATCTGGCTTTTATTTCATACTATCTTGGTTGGGAATTCCCCCCCAAAATATGCCAAATTTTGATTGAAAACAGGATTTGAACTGGGCGAAAGTATCTCAACCTACAATTTTTATTTTTGTCACCCATCTGTATTTACTCTTTCAGGTTCAATGATTATATCAGCCTTGATCAGAAAACTGTGACAATCTTTTCAACACAATACCACTTTATATCAATACAAGGTACATGTTGGAGTTATAAAAATTTTTGAATTCACATTTAGAGATGCTGCAAGATGTCAGGGAAAATGAAATCAAATTCTACTTCTAAGCATATTGGCAGAAGAAAAATAAATTAATATTTACTTTTATCTAATTCAGTTCAATCATTATTGACAAATCACAATATGCAAAACATATTACACTTGCATGGATATTTTTATCTAGCCTATATTATGCCTCCCCAAATTTTGTGGGAGAAATATAGATTGGCCCTGCCCTCTCCAGTTCGTGTGTGGTAATAGTCAATGAAAATGATGCTCATCTCTCTGAATGTCTCTGTGTTTAAAAAGGGAAGAAGTGAGAGCAGGTTGAAATATTTCCAGATAAAGTCTGAGTAAACATCAACAGAGACCTCTCTGAGATTTCTCTGTCCTGTCCTCCAAACTTCCTTCTCTGTGACATCAAGAGGTCATATAGCAAGTCCTAGGGTTGCAATGGAAATCCAAGCCTGACCTGATTGACTAGATCCTCAAATGCTGGCTTTTTCTGGGCAAATAATTAGCTTGGGAGAATAATTAAATAAGAGAAATTAGAGAGAGCTATGAGTAAACCAGTAGATCTTTGAAATAAAATAGATTTAACATAGAATGAACACCAGGCATTTCTTGGGGAAGGAGGGAAGAATAGTTCTCTGTCAACTAACCTTGTGACCATAAAACTTAGAATATCACAAATATTCTGCCAGGGTTCTCCAGGACCAGGAGAAAGAGTCCCATATCTTTTTGCATTACAGTGAAGACATATCACACCCACATTCAACTTATATTCAACACACATTCAACAATCACTACAACATATTTTTCATACAACATGGCCCTTAAATGCACACCAGCTACTTTATCTGGTGCTTGAGGAAAGAAATAGAAATGTGTTCCAATGATAGAAAAAAAACTGTCAGTACTGGCTCCACTGGAAGATGGTGCAATATGTGCAAAGCATACATACTGTGATTTGTGGGTGATTTAAGGGACCTTTCTTGATGGAAGAAAGCTGATATTGTGGTGCCCCTGGGGCTTTCATAGGCAGCTGTGGAATTAGGTCAGTGCTTTCCAGACACTGCTCTTCTAGGTCAACAGCAGATGAGCCAGAGGAAATATGGGTCTTTAGGGAAACCACCTTCTCCATCCTTTCTATCCTCTGCACACCCTTCCTTATTCCCTCTTTTCTAATTCTTCTATCAGAGAACTTTGTTCATTTCACCAGATGGAGCATGGGAGATGGTGCAGTGAAGATTTCATTGAAGGAAAAAGTTGGTGCAGAGCACCTTTGGTGGGAACTTTGACCCCAGCTACATCCAGCTAAGCATCACCACAGCTGGGTGGTTTCCTAAGCATGAGAGTCCTTGGGTTGTCCTCACTGTGAGATCAAGTTTGGGATTATTGCTAGGCATGACATCACACTGAGACTATTTCTAAAGGTTATCAGGTCTTAAGAGGAAGGAAGGGAGTTATATTTATTGTTGCTATTATGAAGAATTATGACGGAAATCTATAACGAGAAGAAAAGTCCAGATATCCTGAAAGAAATGGAAGGCAAAGCAAAGTAGGAACTTGTGGTATCAGGGCGAGTTGCTAATTCATCAATGGGCTGTGCGATTGCTCCAAAGAAACAAAGTCACCAGAAAAACCTTTACTTGGAAACTAAATTAAGAATAAGGTCCCCCATTGTTTGTCTTCTAGTGACCAGAGTTCATGAGTGTCCTGCTTTGTCCCCAGAGGCTCTGTTTCTGTATTCTAGGCCAGCTCTGATTGAGAGGAAGCCATATATCTTCTATTTCTGTCTTGTGCTTAACACAGTAACATTAACAGAAGGAAATGAGGTTATGTGAACTTCCCATGGATATTTTGATGTGAGTGATTCAGTCGATACAAAGGATTCCCTGTGAAACACATCCAAGTGAATGGAATCGACTTGATTCTAGTGATTCCTCTAGGTTTCACCAGCTCAGCAAAGAGGAAAGAATATTCTGAGAGACACTGACTCTATAACTATATGCAGATGGCCAAAATCCATAATAGGAGATGCTCCCAAATAAAATAAAACAATGCAAAAATTTTCCACTGCAAATGGGTTAGACGTGGAATATTTTAATGACTACGTCAATTTGAATGCAAATAACCATTATTTCATTTTCTAAATAAAAGATTATTGCTGTATTGTTGTTAGTGGCTAATTCAAAAACTTCTTTATTGTTAAAATCTTCTGAAGAATACTGAGAAAAATTAACTTCTGAGCAAAATTTTAGATTCATTCAGAACTTAGCCAAAGTGAAAATTATTACAGAAGGAAATTTTTGCAGTTTAATCTTAGAAACCAGTTTCCTACACTCCCCCCATAAACACACACACACACACACACACACACACACACACCTTAGATTTCTGCTTTTCAGGAGGTATTAATCAAAGCTCCATAGATAATATTTACCCTTAGCATGAGGGCAAAGTTAAACAAACAAGCAAACAAAAGTCATTTTCCTAAGCAAAAATTAGAATACATGTTCCCAGTTTTGGTCCTAAGGAAGAATAATTCCAGCCTCCTCTCTGAAATATAAGTGAAACTTGAATCTGTAAAGGGGAAGGTAGAACCATAGTAACACTGAATTGGAAAGAGGGAGAACAAGTGTCTTTGAAATTAATCTGCAGATTCTATCTGCCTTTGGAACCACCTGAAACACAGAATCCTTGACTTCTGCTCCTCAGTCCTATCCAATCAGTTACCATATTTTTCGTATTCATCTTCTCTTTTCTAATTTTTTATTCAACCCCAAGTGTGATAAGCCAACATTTTAAAAATAGTAGGTATTCAATAAACATTCCATGAATAAATGAATGTTCCTTATTCACTTCTAGGCTCCCAATACTTGTTTGGCTCCACCTCTCATGAGATATTGGTGTACATGCAATTCAGTAATTGGCCATTACCACAGGAGTTACTTCTACTTCATTAACAGCCTGGCCATTATATGCTCTTGTGGGTTGCTGAAGCCTGAAATTATTTACCCTATAAAATGTGAATTGGGATCAAATATGGATAAAAGAAGGGAAAACTTTAATTTCTAGACCCATCACAGAAATCCTTAGGCAGCTTCCACTTCTTCCCCTCTTTCACAACTGGTGGCCAGTACCTGTAAATATAATTCAGACGCAAAAGGAGGAAAAACTCTCAAAAAGACAATTAGAAGCTTTAGACAGGTAAGCATGACTGTGAGGCAAACTCTCCTGAGAGCGTCTGCCACCTCTTTCAGAAAGCCACCAGCTTTTGTTTTCATCAATACATGCTACCACAAGGTCCCTTGTTACTAAAATAAATTATGAATAAAGAATTGGTAACAAAGGTACTATAGCACCTCTGGATCTGGTAAAATGAAAGAACACTTCCTTCTTTGATAGAAATGTTGCCGCCAACAAAAGTACAAGAAGAAAGAAAAAATTTGCCTTGATGCTATTTCCCTTGAATTTCCCACTTTCCAGCCTTGAAAACAATCTATTCAAAATGTTCACAGAAAGAAGTTTCTGCTCAGCCTTTGGGAGAATGCAGGACCTACGTTTATATTCCACAATGAACTTAGTTGGCAATATCAGTAAATACATTGCACTCAAACAAAACTGTTCAAGGATAGATTCCGTGCTATTGAGATGGAAGGCTCAGACACCAGGTGGTACTCATCTGAATCTCCATGCTTACAGGTAACAGCGAGTGGAGGTTAATGCAGGTTTGGAAGAAACTAAAGACTTATTATACCTAAATTTGTTTTTTTTGTTGTTGACCAAAATGAGAAAGTGGTAAATGTCCAATTACATACTGAATAGACTCCAAAGCATTTCAGAGAAGACCAAGCGTAGTGATGCTGAGGCACCATTATATCAGCCTTGCCAGGTCAATCCCTGGGATAAGTCTGAGGGTTTGTGTAATAGTTATATCACTTGCATGGGTCCAAAATGAGCTTTGGGGGCTAGATCACAAACCGCCTTCTCAGATGTTCCCAGTTATTTGTTTTGTCTCATAGAACCACTTCATCCCTTTTAGTACATGACAACCTTCCAAAGAAAAAGAAAAAAATGTCCTGGACTTCTTGATTATTTCTGTTTCTTTTTGACAAAAGATTTATTGTCATTATTGAATCTATTCTTCTTCCATAAAACATGGCACCCAATATTTGCTGTCCTGGACAAATCATTTCGTAAAGTACTTCTCAAGTGTATTCAAATGATGGGTAATATGGGTGTTTTGTATCACTGGTGAGAGATGAATAGGGTCTGGTTATCCAGAGACTGTGAGACTAGTGCCCTGTGAAGTAGCTGTGCATCCAGAATGCAGAATAAGTCTTTCGAGATCATTGAAGCCAGCCATGCTCATGAAACTCATCTAAGAAAAATCCTTGTAAGGTGTGAAAGTGGAGAATAAATGGCTTGAAATATCCAGCCATGGTCTTAATCCTCAAAGTTGATTACAATGAGAGTTGCATTAGTTTTTATAAACTAGAAATGGACCTTGAGACAAGTGGTATAAAAGAGGCTAGATGAACTTGACTATTAGGGAAACACAAACTATAACCAGAAAAAGATACTATTTCACACCTACTAATTTGTCCAAAAAAATGTTGTGAAGATGCAGAGCAATATGTATGCACACTGCTGTGGAAATGAAAATTGGCACAAACACTTTGGAGAGCAGCTTGGCAACTGGAAGATAATTTTTTAAGGTGACCACAATCACATTCCCAGGTTTATCCTCTATTCTGAAGAATTCCTACCACATCTGAAAAAGGAAACATGTAGAAAAATATCCCATGCAGCCTGGTTTATGTTAGTCATTGATACTTTTAGCCAGATAGAATGATTTCCTCACCCCTTCCAGTTACATCCCTCCCTGGGCTTTTGGCTCCCTTGTGGCTGGATGGAACCCTATCACTAGTTCTGGGTATTGAGCTGTGGGCAGAAATGACAGATATCATGGCTTGATGTGGATCCCCACTCCCGGGGTCCACAGCATTATGGATTAGACAAGACAAATTCACACAGACTACCAAGTCCTGTGGAGGAAAAGGGATGGCACGGCGACCTTTGCCTTGATAATCTTTTATTGGGTTCAATTTGCACAGGAATACAGGGTGTATATGTAAAGCTCATCAATCATTGTCAGGTAGAAATGATTAAACAATAGATAACATTCTGAGGGCTTATTCTGAGTCAGGGTCAGATAGTTAAAGGGCCATAAAACTTTGGGGAACAAATTCACTTCCTGCTTGGACCCTTATCATTTAAATTGAGGGTATTAGCAAAGTAGGTTTCATAGGATTTTATGCATTCTTTCTTAGGCCTGATTGCCCTAGGGAACCTGCCCTTTCCAGCACAGGGACGCATCCACCTCCAGCATTGTTTCAGGCTTAAGTCAGGCAGGGGAAGTAAAGCAGCCAAGAGTTAGGAGACTTCTTGCAGAGAGAACGAGGACCCAGGCTATGTCAAAGTCGAGGGGTGAGGGTCCATCACCCCCTTTTACCATAGCCCCCCAAGTCCTTTCCTGAGGGCCCCTTCATGACCATGCCTGTCTTAGGTGATCCCTCTTTTGAGGCATCTTACCCATCATTGGCTAACCAGTCATCTGACCTGGGGCCAAGCAGGGTGAAGACAAAGGGGACAGAGGTGGTGACCCTACAAGGAAGATAAGCTTTGTCTCCTAAGTGAATTATGGTCCCAAGGTTCTTTACTCAGCCTTAGCCATGGAGGATTACAACTTCTGAAACCATGCAGAGGAGTTCCCAACAATGGCTAAAGTATATATAAGACCAATGTGACTCTTCCAAGTTATACTAATCCACCAGTCAAAGAAGAAATTCCAATGGAACATTAGAAATCTTCAAATAAAAATAACAATACTATATGTCAAAACTTATTCATGCTACAAGCATGTATCATTGTACTATTTAATATGGCATATCAAAACTATAGCCATGCTTGCAAGGAAATTCATAGCTTCAAATGCATATTAAGAAAGAAAAAAAGCTGAAATATCAATAAACTTTGAATATTTAGATTCCCCAGATGCAGATCCCAAACCAAAGATTCAAGGGCAAACAGGTTATTAGGAGTAAATTAGCTTTCCATGGCTGCAATAACAATATACCCTCGACTGGGTAAGTTAACAGAAATTTATTTCTTCATGGTTCTGGAGACTATAAATCTGAGATCAAGGTGTTAGCCGGGTTGGTTTCGTATGAGACCTCTTTCTTTGGCATTTTGATGGTTGCCTTTCCCTGTGTCCTCACATGGTCTTCCTTCTGTGTGTGTCTGTATCCTGATCTGCTCTTTTTATAAGGACACAAGTCATATTGGATTAAGGCCCACCCCCAATGACCTCATTTTAACTTAATTGCCCCTTTAAAGACCACAGCTTCAAAATACAGTCACATTCTAAGATACTGCGGTTCAGTCTTCAACATAAAATTTGGGGTGGGGGTGACACAATTCAGTGTATAACAGGAAGTTTCTGGGTAAATAGGTAAAAACATAACTAGAAACTGAGACAGTGAAAGGAAGGTGACCAATAAAGGATATTCCATTATAGCACCACAACAACAGTTGACTGGAATTAGATTGTCAAAGAAACTTTGTCAAACTATCTAAAACATGCTTCAGAAGTACCTTGGCCAAAGGACAAGAAACTGGGTTGTGTGTACCCTGACAACCCTTGGTCTTTGGTTAAAGGTTTCCCCAGAGAGATGTCAATTCCAAGGCACATCTAGCCCACTGTGATCATGAGCTAAGTGGGTTCAGGCAGTCTGAGGGCAGCCCTCTGACCAAGACTCCCGCACAGGCCTTTGGAAGTCAGGCTGGTATGCATGGGAACAGCAGCAGGATCTGGAGCATGCGGGCAGAGTCCCAACCACATCAGCTTAACAGACCTCTCCAGAAGTCACAGAGAGAGCTGCAAACAAGCCCAAAGGGAATATAATAATTGAAAAAATTCAAATGTTTAAATAGATAAGATCCACAAAACAATAGATTGCTTCATTAAAATACTAATGAAATTTAAAATTACTGTTAAGATTTGTCAATTAAGATAGAGAAGAGGCACAAGTAAACAATGTTAGAAATTTTAAAACAGGACATCTTGACAAATCCTGCAGGCATGCATCATTAATGGAAGAAATAGAAATAAAAGAGTGGGTAGCAACTCCATTCCTAGATATATACTGAAAAGAATTGAAAACAGGTACTCAAACAAATCCATGTATATACATGTTGACAGCAGCACTCTTCACAAAGGCCAGAAGATGGAAAAAACACTCAAATTTTCATCAATGAATAAATGGTCAAACAAATTATGGTATATCCATATAAGAGAATATTATTCAGCCATAAAAAGGAATGAAGTACTGATACATGATACGACACGCATGAACCTCAAGAACATTATGCTGAGTGAAAGAAGCTACACACAAAAGACTATATATTATATGATATAATTTATATGAAATATCCAGAGTAGGTCTATGTATGGTGACAAAGAGATGGTTGCAGTTGGTTGCAAGCTCAGAGGAAAGGGTGAATGGAGATCGACTGAGAACAGGTACAGGATTTCCTTTTGGAATGATAAAAACATTCTGGACTTAGATAGAGATGTGATTGCACAACATTGTGAAAGTACTAAATGCTACTGAGTTGTTTACTTTGAAATTTATCATATTATGTGAATTCTCCCTCAGTTGAAAAAATTGAGAGAGGATGAGACGAGTAGAAATACCTAGCAGTGTTTAAGTATGGAATGCAGACCATGTGCCAGATCTATAATCACCACATTCTGTCCATTTTTAATATTTTATGATCTCATTCAATATTCACAGTTGTCCCACAAGGGAGGGATGGCTAATAATATTCATTTTTACAGAGGACAAAGGAGTTATGGGAAAGAAATTGATTGTTTCTCTGTCTTTGTGTCACTTCGTGTTTTGAAGAGTTGATCCAGAGTTGTCTCTTAAGCAGCAGAACCAAGAAACATAGATGAAATTGATTTAAGCCCTGAGGATGTCTCAGCTCAAGGAGGTGGACCAAGGAACAATGAGGTGCTCTGATATTCCAAACATAGCCTGTGCTTGGCCACTTAGGAAGATAGATTTGTTGCTGGCAACAAGTACTTAGGACGTGTGTGATTGGCACATCTCGAGCTGTGAAATAGACGCAATGCAGGCAAAAAAATCAATGATCTTATGCGGAGGGGTGGTGTAGGGTGCTAATTGCCACCTGCAGTGCCTGGAAGTGGAATGGAGAGGGGTGAAGAATCTCTTTTCAATAGATTTTCAGGAAGGGAAAATCATGTTGCAACCCTTAAGCACTTGGGAATGATTGTACAAAGGACAGACAGCACACCTACTATGAATCTGGAAAATCAGGACAGTCCCTGCAAATTACTTTGTAGATTCCTGCATGTCAGAAGTAAAGGTCAGAGGATTTCAACTGCCAGTGGCCTTCTTACTCTTTCCAGCCATGTATACTGAGCCCCAAACAGACAGCAGAAAACAGGCTAGCAAGTACCAATGACTTTGGGACCTACATCACCAGCCAGGATTACTCTTATGAACTCTGGGAAAGTAAGCAAAAGAAAGATGATGGGTGAGATGAGAGCAGAGGGGAGATTTAAGCCTGAGCCACAATCTTATGGGCATGTGGTGAAGCTAATTATTTGGCAGAGTTTAGAATTTACATTAGAAGGTACACTCGTGAAATTCCTGAGAACCAGGTTTGTTATTCCTTACAACCATACCTGAAGAGGTAGATTAGTATTGAATCTTTATGTTAATTTTGCCAAGGACAGAATTATACTACAAATGTTAAAGTAAAAGTGAAAATTAGCATAGAATCAGAGGTCCAAAAGCTGGAAAGACTTTTGATTAAGTCCTAGAAGAAATCAAACTACTGAAAAGTGAGGGAGAAGGGGAAGAAAGATTAATGTAAAATTAAAAATTGAAAACCTTAGACTCACACCTGATTTCTTAAAACTCCAAAGCTCTGAGTTTTTACCCTCATCCAGGTGACAAATTGATTTGACGTCTGAATTCAAGTCCTTTCTGCTACCTGTCTGCCTGATTCAGGCCTGGGCACTTTTTTTCCCTTTTTTATAATTACATTTGTTTATTGTGGTAAACATACATGACATAAAATTCACTGTTTTAACTACTTTCAACTGTACGATTTGGTGGCATTAAATATATTCACAATGTTGTACAACCATCACCACTACTGAGAATGGTTCTAGAACAAAATTTTAAGGATGAGTTTTCTGAATTGGTTCTGGGAATTGACTCTCTAATCTGATTAGATTTAAAAATTCGAGTGACGCTATTTTTAGTGGTAAAGAGAGCACTGATATAGTCCATGACATGATTTGGCAATAGAGGTATATAAAATATTTTCATTGTATACTCACAATCAACCATTTATAATGAGCAAGAAGACAGATGAGCATGTATATGGTATCTTTTAGCATTTTTGGTCAGCTGACAAATACAGTCATGTACCACTTAGTGAAGGGCATGCATTCTAAGAAATGCATCATTAGGCACTGAAACCAAGGTTTGAAACATTTATTTCTCATAGTTCTGGAGCTTGAAAAGCCCAAGAAAGGTGCTGACAGATTTGGTTTCTGGCAAAAACTCTCTTCTTGACTTTTAGATGGCTGTGTCCTTAGATGGCCTTTCCTGCGTATGTTCGCAGGGAGAGAGCAAGATCCCTTCCCTCCTTTCTTCCCTCCTTCCTTCCTTCCACCCTTCTTTTCTTCCTTCCTTCCTTCCCTCCTTCCTTCTTTTCTTCCTTCCTCTCTCTCTCTCCCTCTCCCTCTCTCTCTTTGTCTTCCTTTTCCTCACCCAAGGACACGCTTACTGATTTTAGAAAGAGGGATAAAGATGGAGAAAAAGAGGGAGAGAAATATGAATGTGAGAGGGAAACTTTGATCAGTTGCCTCTTGTACACACCCTGACTGGGGAATGAACCCACAATCTAGGCATGTGCCCTCACTGAGAATTGAACCCTTGACTTTCCGTTCACAGGATGACACTCCAACCAACTGAGCCACACTGGCCAGAGCTGTCTACCTTTGTTTATAAAGTAATAAATCCCATCATAAGGGGCCCACTCTTGTAACCTCACTTAAACCTAATTACTTCTCAAAGGGCCTACCTCCTCCAAATGCCATTACATTGGGGGTTAGGGCTTCCACATACACATTTGCAGCTACAGAAATATTCAGCTCATAACAATAAGCAATGTCAAGTACTTATTAAAAAACATTAAAATGCTTACACCTTTGTCAACACTCTCTAGGCAATGATCACCAGAAGCACAACATACCTGTTAACCACGTTGAGTTTCATGTTCATGGGGAACCATGGGGAGGCACAGTAGAGTTTCAGACAAGTTTTATGATGGGATTTTGACTTGTATTCAGAGTTTGGGGGAGGATTTAAGGAAGAGGAGCCTTGCTCTGGATTGGATGCTGTCAAGGATAAGGGCAATTCTATGAATAAATCTTATCTAGAAGGAGAAAGAGTAGAATGAGGCCAAAGCTAGTATTGGTAAAGGAGCAGCAGTTACTAGTATTATCCAGGACAGAAATGTGTTCGATTAATTCTGTGGTTTGGACAGTGTTCACATTTTAGCTGGGTACAGGCATGATTATGGAGTAGTCCTGCTTTTGTCCTGCTCCATCATGACCTTGTCTAATGTTTGCATGCTGGAAAATTTTTTAAGTTCCATAGGAGAACTGTATGTGCAGGCCAGCTCCAGGATGTCAAGGATTGCTTTTCTGTTTCTTATCTTTCAAACTAAATACAATGCATATTATAGTTGGCTACAGCTGCCATAATAAAATACCACAGACTAGGGGTTTTAAACAGTAGAAATTTATTTCTCACAGTTCTGGAAGCTGGAAGTCCAAGATCAAGGAATCAGAAGCATTGGTTTATGGTGAGACCTCTGTCTTTGGTTTGCAGATGGCTGTCTTCTTGCTGTGTCCTCAAGAGGCCTTTTCTCTGTGTGTGGTGGTGGTGGGGGTGGGGGGCAAGACAGAGACAGAGACAGAACTGGAGAGATCTCTGGTGTCTCTCTCTTCTTATAAGGACATCAGTCCTATCTGATTATGACCTCATTTAACCTTACCTACTTAAAGATCTTATCTCTAACTATAGTCACATTGGAGGTTATGACTTTTAACATGAATTTTGGGGAGACATAATTCAGTCCATAACATTATGTATCAGAGTCCAAGATTTCTAGAGAGGCCTTTCACAGAAGGTAAAGGTAACACACATATTGACGAAGCATTGCCTTTAATAATAAAACTGAGAGATAGGTAAATCACTAACAGATCAAGATAAGAAAGTCAGGCGATGGCTCAGAGGACAAACAGACTCAGGGCTGGATGGTGTTAGGGCGGTGGCTTAATTGGTGACTGTTTTTAATTATTAATTTTTTCATGTCTCTATAATGTTGCTTTGCAACAATTAAGATACAAATACGTATGGGAAAGTTGATAAATATACGTAAACTTTTTCACATAGTGGAGTAAATGAAAGCTAGCAAGTGCTCTGCCAGTATGTTTTGGTGTGGTTATGGGTAAAACCATCAGAAGAGGGGCCGACAGGGCACTGAGGAGGGAGGGGCCCCACTGAAGCAGGGGGCTTGGCAAAAGACCAGAGAGGGAGCCTAGGGAACACCTGGAAAAACCACCACCTCCCCGGTTTGCTATGGCCAGTCCCGCTGTGCCAGCACCCCACAATGACCCAAATCATTTCTGCCTTCAGAGCTGAGCCGAGCTCCTGTGTGTCCCTGCTGCCACGCCCACAGGCAGATGGTAAAGAAGGACAACTGTGAGAACAATCCCCACTACACGATGCCCACACCCTCCTGAAATGCTCACTTCATCACAGCTAAGATTTTCTGAGGTATAAGATGACGAATGAGAGATTCTTCTCCGTCTGTTTTTGTTGTTGCTGTTACAACTGTTCCTTTCATCCTTTACCTGAAAGAACTGCCTCCAACATAAGGAATAGGGAGGGCAGAGACCTTTATTTAGGTTGTAGAGCTTAGAAAGCACTCAGGAGCACGTGGACCACACTTGGTGTTGTGACAGATCACTTTGGAAGAGAACATACTGTAACCTTCATTCTCAAAGTAGAGTCCAATGCTACTATCTGAGCCAAATCTATTTTTAGGTTTAAGGCTGCAGAATCTCCCAACAACTGATTATCACTGATCTTTATGGCTTGCCCCGGTGCCTGGTACAAGCTCAGAACATGCTGGATTCAGCCCTCCCCACTGATGCCGCCACACCCTACCCCACTCTTTCACACAGGGTCCCCTGGAGGTTAAGAGAGTTTATTTTGAAATGAAATGGAAACTGGAAAAAACTTTTATTTTCATATGGGAAAAACCTCATAAAGCACTTTTTTCTCTTGATAATGTTCATGACAGCAGCCCGGAATGCTTTCTCTAGCCAGTTTGTAGTTGATCTTATAAAACAGATCTCTCTTCTTGATCTGATTTCCTCCCCTCCCTGTGCATTTGTTCTGCTTAAACCTTTCAGCACATTTGTTAACTTGAGTGACATTGAAAAAAATTGCTACTCCATTAACGTGGAGTCATGCAATCCCTGGGATGTACACGATTCATTTAATTGGGATGGCTTGGTTCCCTCCCAGATGTTCCCTTTCAGCAGATACCATTGTGTTTTAAAACTTGGGATAATTATAGCTCTGTAAATGTAGAGTACAAGATTTGTTGGCTCTAGCCAGCTCCGTGCTCCTTATGTAATAGCTTCATTGTTTAGTAATGGCCCTATTCACAAAGTGAAGGGATCCGTGTCAGCCAAGACATCTATTCAAAGCACTTCCCTGTGCTGGATAAACAGTAGCAGGAGCAGTTGACCAAGAGAACCAAAACACTTGCGAGAGACTTGGCCACAGCTGTGACCAGAGCTACTTTTCCCTTCCCGAATTGAACCATTCTTCAGAACTTTCTTCACCTTTTCTTCAGCAACAAATCAGCCTGCAGGCTGAATTGTTCCCTTTGCTGGTGAAATCCCTGCTAAATGTTGGGAGCTCCAATGGGTGAGGCTGGCAATGTGGGTGGTGTGGGAAATATGCGGCTGAGAGATGACACAAGGGTGCTAGGGTGAGAGGCAGAGTTGGGGTCATGGAGTGGGGTGTGGGGGGAGGGTGGTGGCTACACATGCTGAGAGAAAGGAGAGAGAAATGCCCTTACACTATTTCCTGGAAATATCCAGAAGCACCTCTGGGAGCAGTGTGGGGGAGTCAACAGGGAGAGCACAGTGTAGGAAGAGGGAGGGTATTTTGAGATCCTGGGGGGACCTGCACCAGACTATGGAAGCCCCCTGAATGCAGGAGCCCTTCTTCACACCTGTGTCTTCACAGCGGTTGACTGGAAGGCACCCCCTCCCATGCTGGTATTTCTGAGATTTCCTGGGAAGACTGCTTGGAGGATGAAGGCCTGGAGCCTCATTTCACTGGTTTCCTCTAACGTCCATGATGGACCCATGAGCTTAGCGTGGCCCCATTACAGCATGGAAGACCCTCAGCCAATCACCCCAACATTCACCTGCTCTCAGCATCCCTCCCAGTCTTGGTCCTGAAGGCCCCAGAGAGCAAGCGAGGATCTGGGGAGAGGGCAGAGGAGAATCAGAGAAAAGAACAGAGGGAGAATTTTGTTGTTGTTGTTGAGACTTTTAAAATTATCATCAATAGCGATCTCGAACATCCATCTGAAGCTGATTCAATACGGACCTGGAAGGTGTAGAAATGCTATAACCCACCCACCATGGTCCATGTGCTCGTGATTGACTAATAGAAACATTTTTTTCTTTAAATCTGTTTATCTGTGTATGTATATACTCAGATTATTTATATAATATATATTTTCTACATGTACCTGTATACATATGTGTGTATGATTATATGTGTGTGTATATGTATAAAAAAATTTCAGTTTTGGCATAAAGATTGTTTTAAAGTAAAGCTATTTAGTACCTTATCTGAACTTCCCTTAGCTGACGAAAGCAGAGCCTTCTGAAAAATACAGCTGCCACCAACCTCCCTCCAAGAGGGTTTCCTGTGCATTCCAGGAAGGAGGCACACCGCCCATTCCCATTAGCATAAAGAAAAAACCAACAGAACCTTCCATACTTTCTCACTGAAGCCCTAAATGCCCCTCACACACTTTTTATGAAGCTGGTATATAAACTTTTACCTCTGAGTATTCACTGAGTGACTCATTACTGAGCACTGCCACATGCCTGTGTAAACAAACCTTTCTTTTTCTCCCCATACTCTGCCTATTGGCAGTTAATTGCAGTCCCTGACCATTCAAACCTAAGTGGGTAGAGAGAAAGTTTTCTCCAAATGGTTTATATGTACAAATGTATATATACAAATAAAGTTTATATATAAACAGTTTATGTATATAAATATGTGTATATTCATATATAAGCATGTACACATACACACATATACACTCTGTTAACTGACAGCACCTGCAGGCCCTCTCCGACCCGAAAGTATTCTGGCTTTCCATCTACAATGCCCTTTTGTGCCCCTACCCAGACACATACAGCTGCACACACAACTCCAGAAGCAGGTCTCCTCCCATGGGCTCTGCTTCTTCAGGGCAGGCGGGCGTCAGCCGCGCCCTGCCTGGTCCACCGGTGCTCCCATCTCCAACCACAGCAGAGGCCCTTGACCCTCAGGTTATGACAGCCACCGAGCCATCTATTGTTGATAGGAATCAACTGGGGAGGGATCCTGAATATTCTGTGTGATTTTCTGTTAGAGATTTTTTTTCTGAAGCATTCAAGCTTATGCTCCACTATTTTATAGGGCTTTTAATGAAACACTGTTTCTGTTGTTTTGTTTTGTCTTCTTCTTTATAAAATCTACCTTCTCCCCTTGGGGCTGAAACCTGTGTCTGATGTGGCCGGGCTAGGAAACCATTCCCCTTTCCGAACACTGCAGCTCCTTCAGGAGTCCGGTCTCTGTTTCCCCTGCACTGCTAATGCCACCTGGCACCTGGCCCAGGTCCACAGTCCTGTATCCATAATTCTGAAGCCCCAAAGTCTCTGAAAACAGAAAGATTTTTATAACAGTTTTGGTTATAAAAATAACCACGTGAAGTGAAGTGCTATAAGGCTCCATTTATCCCACTTAGTGTGAATATTCATGTATTTTACTGATACGGGACTGCAGAAATGTTGTTTGATTCACGTGGTGTTGGTCAGACCCCTCTGGGATGTTATATATTTGGTTTATGCACACCATATTGCCCTGCTAAAATCTGAAACATTCTGAATTCTGAAATACATCTGGCCTTAAGGGCTTCAGATTTGTGATTGTGAACTTGGGTATGTTTCAATAAATACGTGCTGAACCAATGTCTGAATTGCTCCTTCCTTCCCACACCCAGGCATTGTTGCAGGTCAAGTTCTCAACATTTGGCTCCTTCCTGTCCAGGAGGAGCTGCTCCCCCGGCCCAGGCTTCATGCAAACCGGCGTCGGTAGGTCAGCCCAGGTTTACTATGCCCAGTGAAGAAGGACCCCTAATTGGAGCCCTGACCACTTGTAAGAGTTTTATAACGTCAAACCCACCCTTAGTGCCACATTAAGGAAGAAATAGATAGGTAGATAGAAAAATGTTTTCAGCTTGAGCAAGCATTTAGTTCTGGTCAGTTAGCAGTAAAAAAACAAACAAATAAAAAACCAAGGAATTTAATCTTGCTAGTGGTCACAAATATCTGAATGCAGACATATATTGACACTCCAGTCATACTGAATCAGCTTTAGAAGGGTATCCTTTTTGTTATTATTTTAATCTCTATGCTTTCCCCTTTTCTTTCCTCTGCCCTAGGTCCTGGCTCTGTTCTCCTGGTTTCCCAAATGGACACCAGTTGGAGTCATCCTTTCAAGGCCCTGTGCCTAATTCTGTATTTGTATTTAGGAGTTCTACTCCTTCAAAACAGTGCCCCACCTCATTTGCTCAAGCTCAAGGCTCCACAAATCCTGGATGTTCTTCTAGGAGGCAACTGGCATTCCTGGCCCCAACTGGAGACCAGCAGTGGGTTCCCACAGTCTGAAGTGTTTCCTGTTCCTCGGGGTGGATGACTATAAGGCAAACCTTCCTCATTCTAATAATGATGACACTTCTTGAGGCAGGATTTGAATATTCCAAGCTAAAATACTGCCTCCCTTCCAGGAGCCAGACACCCAAGAGAACAGGTAACTTAAAGGGAGAGCCTATACATCCCCAAGTTAGGCTTTTTTGCTTTCATATATGGATAAGAAAGGTGAAAGGCTTGATGAGTCATTTATCTATGATCCCTATCAGAATGTGAACCTAGGTCCTATACTCCTACACTGGTGTTTCTTCTTCTATTCCATGTTCCTGATTTACTACATGCATTCATTCATTTGAAGGAAGAAACAAACTGAGCCTTCCTTCTCAGAGATGGTTATTTTAAGAAGCAACTAGACCTTTTGGAACAACTTGGACTTAATGTTGCTAGCATTTTCCATAAAGGAAAAGATAGCTTTTGAGGCTGTGTTCTCTCCTTTCAGTTTTTTTACACTAATGTGTGTTTCAGTAGGAATGTGATTCTTATATCTCAGATGCTAATGTGCATAAGCCACCAACACTTTTTGTAAGAGTACTGTCAGAGCAATCACGATATGGCTGTATCCTCTGCATTTTGATATTTGTGCTAGTAGCAGGCAGAGAATCCACTGAGACAAGACACATGGGGTGGAGAGGCAGGTCCACCAGTAACCACTCTGTGACACAGGGATAGCCAAAAAGGAGGGCTTCCGGGTGATAATCCTGTGGTGAGTGTAGTGCAGGGGTGACAAGGAAGCACACAGTAAGTTTGCTAGGGCTTCTGTAATAAAGAACTACCAACAGGTAACTTATACAACAGCAATATGTCTCAGAGCCTGGAGATTAGAAGTCCAAGATCAAGGTCTCAGCAGGGCCATGCTTCCTCTGAAGGCAGGAGGAGAGAATCTGTCCCAGGCCTCTCTCTTACCTTCCAGTAGTTCATTGGGTTGTGGCAACAAAGCTCCAATCTTCACATGGTATTTCGTGTGTGTGTGTGTTTGTGTGTGTGTGTGTGCGTGCCCAAATTGCCTCTTTTTATAAGGACACCAGTCATACTGGACTAGGGGACCACCATATTCCAGTATGACCTCATCTTAATTAATTGTATTTGCAATGATCCTATTTGCAAATACAAGCACATTCTGGGGTTAGGGCATCAACACATGAATTCAGGGGGATACATTTCAATCCATAAAAGTCTGCTCTCTGCCCCCCCCCAATCCATGTCCTCCTCACATGCAAAATACATTCACCCCATCCCACCAGCCACCAAAGTCTTAAGTTATTCCAGCATCAACTCTAAGTCCTAAATTTCATCTACATCAGGCTTGGGTTAGGCTCACAGTATCATTCAGCCTGGAGGAAAATTCCTCTTCATCTGTGAATTTGTGAAACAGAAAGTTACTTGCTCCCAAAACAGAATGGTGGGGCAGTTGTAGGATAGACATTCTTATTCCAAAAGGGAGAAATCAGAAGGAAAAATGGGTTGTGGGTCCCAAGCAAGTTTGAAAGCTAGCAGAATAAATTCTGTTACATTTTAAGGCTTGAGAATAATCCTCTTTAGCTCCATGCTCTGTCCTCTGAGTCCATCAGTATTGTCAAGGGCAATCTGCTTCACTAAAAGCCTGATTTAAATGTTAATCACATCTACAAAATTCCTTCAAAGGAGCATCTAGACTGGTGTTTGACCAAACAACTGGGCACAAAACCTAGCCAAGTTGACACATAAAATTAGCCATCAGAGATACTTTTTGAATAAGAGTTATAATGTGTCCAAGAAGGGGGAAAGTCAGAAAGAGGCACTGATAATGGAAAGTGGAGAAGTCTTCTAGGCTGCTTGTCCTGGGCAATGATGTATCAGTGGGGCAAGATGCAGAGGGGTCACCATCTGATGAGTGGGTAAAAAAGTAGTTCAGATCTGTCACAGTGGTTTTGGATCAGGCAAACGAACAGAAAGGGCTTTGTGTTGTCAGCAATCTGGAAGCAAGGAAATGTGCTCTGGCGTAGAGAGTAGGAAACAGAGTTGACTAGAAAGTCAGGGCTGAGTGGCATAGAAGGAATCCTGAAAGTGAGCTGGCTCTTCTGGGGTTGAGTACACTAGAGGGTGGTATGAGTGAGTGTTTCTATGCCCTTCCCCAAATTCATTCACTGAAGCCCTAACCCCCAGTGTAGTGGTGGGACCTTCAGGAGGGAGGAGCCCCATGATGGGAGTAGGGTCCTTGTAGGAAGAAGAAGAGACACCAGAGCTTGCTCTCTCTGCCACGTGAAGGAGAAGGCAGCCTAGAACTGAATCTCACCAAGAGTTGAATCTGTTGGCCTCTTGGTCTTGGACTTCCAGCCTCCAGATCTGTGAAACATGAGTAAGCATCTGTTGTTTAAGCCATGCAAACTGGAATATTTTGTTGTAGAAGCCTGAGCTGACTAAAACACAGAGGAAGTCCCTCATGTCATCTTGAGATGCCTCACAGAGTGATATTCTATTGTACTGGACTGGACTGTCTGCCTCTCTGTGTTCCCACAAGACTTTAAGGTTCATAGGTTGGTCTTTTGACAGGTTGTCTCCTCAGCAATCAGCACAGGACCTGTGCCCAGCAGGTGCTCAAGTAATAGTTGTTGAATAAAAATATCAGTGGACTGCACCCATTTTCCTAAAACTCAGTGGTGACAACAAAATTTTATAGTTGGGACATGCAATTTAGTTTGTGGGGTGAACAGCCAACTTATATTGAAGCTATGTTTGCCAAGCAAGCACGCAGCTCTTACCTAGGTGGAGTGGTTGTTTGAGTTGGCTTGGGGAAGTCTGATAGCTGAGAAGAGGGAAATGTTAACCCCCTACCAGCCCTGCCCTTGGCATCTACAAAAGCCTGGCGGTTCCATGAACTTGTGTTAAGATGAAGTACTTTAAGGAGACCAGCTCACAAGTGCCTTTTTATTCTTAGTCTGTAACCAAAGATCTTAATCTCTACACAAAGTTGAGATTCGTCTCTAGACATGCTTTATTCTAAAGGGCATGGAGGGAGAAGGAAGGAGGGAACACATTTTGAGGGGGAGAGAGAAGGTAAGTAAACGGTCACACGCCTAGAGAGAAATGCCTTCCTGTTGGGTGAGGACAGCAGCAAGTCACCCACTTCCAGCCTCCTTGCGGCCTTCTGGTTGTCCATCTGTCTTGGGCCCATCTTGTTTCTGCACAGGAGGGAAGGAGTTGAAATGGGCAGCTGGGTTTATGACGATATATCCACATCAGCCTGTTCTGCGCCCACATACTACGCAAAACATATGACATGTGATATTTTATTCCCTTGTATTGCTAACTTGCAGTCTACTTTGCTCTGGGGCCTCCTGCCTTTGAATGAGATTTGGGAGAGAACCAGAAGGCAATCTGTGCCTCTAGCTTCCCATTGACAATGAAGCAGCTAGCTTCAAACTGGGATTACTGATTTCCATTTCAAAACTGCGTTCAATTTAGTTGATTTAAACGACTTGACTTTCCTCTGTGAAATGACTGTGGCATGTGAGCTCAGCCAGTTGCTCTTTGAAAGGCATAAACATGCTCCCTGCAGGGACCGATGGAGCTCCGCCACCCATTGTTTATCTAAAAACAGCGTTTTATTATTGTCGCTCAATTAGTCCAGACAGCGGACACAAATGACTTTCAACAGCAACATCCTAACACTGTATGTCACACATAAAATGCCAAAGACTGCTCTAATAGCTAGCTAATAAAATCAAAATGTGCCTGTATTGACTCCACGATTACTCAAATCGTCACCCTTTCTTCTGAAATCTCTTCTTAAGCTAATTACATACAATATTTTCACTTTAGTAAAAGAACATTAACCTCAGTAATCAACAACTCTGTTCTTCATTTATTTATGAATAAGCCACCAGGTTCTTCTGAATGTAAACTTTGGAGTGGGGTTTATTTTCTATAAACAAACTAGCATATTTCTTCCCCTCAAGGTCAAAATATTATTGCCTGTAAGGTTTTTTTCCTACACACTTTTTTTCCTAAAAATTGTACAATCTGTCACTTCACAGACACCCACCAAAAGCCACTCCTAATTACTTGCAGAAGATAAGTTTCTCCCTGTTTATACTAACTGCTGTGAAAATGCTATTATACGCAAATGTTTCATCTGCTTTGCAAACATATGCTTTCACATACACATACCACAGAGGCAGTTGCCTGAAATAAGAAATGTCCTTTGAAAAAAAATGAAACGCGTTGAGCCACTCAACATTTTCCATTTTTCAAATCCATCTTGGAAGCATAGATGACTGATATTTAGAAATCACATGCTCCATTGACTGCACTAGGGCTGAATTCTTTGAATGGTAAGATGCATGCTATCTGATTCATACCTGTAATTTACAATTGAAGAAGTTCAGGGTCAGAGAAGTGAAGAGTTAAGGAAGGTCTGCAACCATGTTAATGGCAAACAAATGACTGGAACTCAGGTGTTCCAGTCACACCCCTGGACTGGCGTGCAATTGAAACACAAAATCTAGGAATTTGGATGGGAAAGATCCTTCCTCTGAGTGGGGATCATAAGAGTCTGGATACACTGAAAGCTGTAATTAAAGTTTAGTTGTTTAGCTGCGCTGCAGCTGCTCTCCTCTCCCCCTTCCCACAATTCCTTTCCCCCTACCTTCACCTGCCCCCAAAAAACACTCACAGGCACACTTTGGTAATATAACATTTCTAAAGTTTTCTTTTGAGTTTAATTTGTATTTGGAATACATCCAGGCCAAACATAAAGAAAATCTCAAAGCCGACACTCCTCCCTTACAGACCCTGCAAAGCTCCCCTTGGTTGCAGCCATAGATGGGGAACCAACATTACCTCACGTCTTAAAACTCCATCTTTGGACAGGCCTGGTCTCACCTTCTCTCTGCTCTTTCCTTGGAGTGAAGAAGGAGCATAATGTTGGCGCTGTGTGAGAAATCCCTCTTTTTACCCACAGTCAGAGAGACTACATTGTTGAGGTGAAGGTCCAATGTGCAGGAACCTCCCAAATAGTTTTAAGGGCAGAGAGATAGGAGGCTGAGAATGGACTTGGAACTGGCAGGTCAGAGTTCTGTACTCCTGGGCATACTTCTTGATTATTTTGTTGGACTGAGTGAGCTTCCACCATTTCATTAGAACAGGAAGCGTTAGGTCATCACCGAAGCAGCCCCAAAGAATAAAGCGACCTAAATTTGGTGCCCAGCAAAATGCCTGGGCCACTTAACTAGCTCTGAGCTATTTGCCTTTGGGCACATGTCTTAGTTCCTCTCTATGTCTGTTTCTTTATCCCACAAGTTTTTGTAATTATTCTTATCCTTGCTTCCTAGGGGTGTGGACCACACAAGCACACAATGTCCTCTCAATGCAAATCCTTATTTGACCCAATCTTTTCTTTTCATGGAATGATGCTAAGTGCCAAGAAGAGGTAACAGGTGTCTAATGTCTGATAGGTGTGTTAGAAAAACACTATCTTGGCAGGAACACCATGTTATCTTATTAGATACAAGTTTTCCTTAGGGACCATCTTCTGTGTGTGTGCATGTGTGTATGTGTGCCTTTAAAATAAATACACTTTTTTATAGTGTCAATTCTTCCAGATTGGTGTCAGTTTGTCAGTTCCTCTTCCATCTCTGCCTGCCCTCAAAGGGTGAAATACAGTCCCCATCTGCTGGGTTTCCTTTGTTTCCGTTGGCTAACGTTTCAACGGTATCATGCTCTGGTTTGTAAAACTTTCCTCAGGAAGCCACACAAGTGACCCTCAAAATACGTGGGTCTTTCAGGAGCTCTTCACCCTGAATTTTTAAGCTCTTGCCCCTCTCTTAAGTTCTGGCCTCTCTTGCCTTCTGAAACCACAAAGCAGTTAGAGATTCTAATCTCTCAACACAAAGTCACTTTGGCACCCGTAATCAAATGTCACCTGGGGTCACAATTGCCTGTCTGTGGTGGAAAGTTCTAAGTAGTTGCAGTTGCTTTTGTGATGTGCCAGTTGACTTGGAGAGAGAGCCTTGAAACCTAACAGGAAGGTGGTTTTATGAGGCATGTTAAAAATATATTTACATTTGTTTATACGGGAGTGATTATTCTTAGTCTGAGGGAGAGGTTTGAGGAGGACCTAGAGGCTCTGTGGTGGTGTGGCAGAACTAGCAGGATTTGCACCTGCACAAAATGAGTGGTTTGGGTGTTTCTACTTCCAGGTTGTTGTCTCGTTTTCCTACTCCCTACAAGCTCTGAATGCTGCACAACACTGATCCCAGATCTCTCTTTTCATCTAATGTCTCTGTTCCTCTCCAAGCTGGCAGGCCACCACCGTTAGCCATGCCAACAGCAAGTGTTAGGCTTCAAGAAGCTCTTTCTTGCTGTGAAGTGACAAGGTCTATGATTTCAGAAGTCTCTGCCTGCAGTGCTAATGACTGTGAGCCCAAGTCACACTTTTGGGTTATGTGAACAGACTAGCTGGACATTTCTAATCTAATGGTTTCTACTCTGTTGTAGGAACTCCAGACTGAGGAATGGCCAGAGAGTTTAGAAAGATACACTTGTTCTTTGGTATCTGGCTTTATGTGTTCCCTCTGGAAATAGAAAACAGAGGAGTGCATTGCTATCCTCCACCTAGTGCAACATCCCCCACCTCCATACAGTCAAACAGGTGTGTGTGTGAACCAGAACAAGTGAGATGAAGGACATGATCTCAGAGGACTAGTGGTTGGCAGTAACTCTGGGATCAATCACAGGGTCTGGGGTACTCATAGTGATGACCTAGATCTTTCTGTACCTGTGCCACTGAGTATTGAGTTTCTTTTGCAGATAATTGTATCTATTCTGTGTACACCTGACCCCAAGGGATAACCTACCAGTCTAGGGCTATTGGGTCCAGACAAGATACAGCTGATGCAGTCAGTGTTCTGGGAATCCTTTGTCATTTTCGTGCACACCAGCTCCAGGTATGCCAAGTAGCACCTGTCACGGGGTTACCCTGAAGGTCCTGGAATGACTTTTCCTGCTTATCAAAAGCAATAATTTGAATTTGCATTCTTCCAGGGGTGACAGCCCTTAATCAGTGAATAACAGATGGGAGGAGTGTATAAATACTCCAGCTTCTCTGGCCCCTGATCAGGACCACAGTAGGGTCACAGGAAGCTCTGGCGTGAGTGTGTAAGTCGCACCTCACCAATTCCCTCCTGGGCCTTTGCATGGTGCTGCACTCCTGCCTGACATTCTTCCTTTCAGCAGCCAACTACCCAAACACCCTACCAAGTCTTTTCATCACTCAGGATCTTCTTCTGGGAAATTCAGCCTAAGAGGCAAGAGAAGGCACAAGAGGCCGTATTTTCTCTAAGACCCAGAATCAGCCCAGCTTTCCCTCAGTTCTGACGGCTCCCCAAATCTTTAAGGTTCAGACTTCCTAGGTCACCTCATAAATATTCTGTGTGAAATAATCTATCATCCTGTTGCACCAGCATAACAAAAAAACTGTTTTCCTACTTCACAGAGTCTTCTGGAAGAGCACAACTCAAAGTTAGGTCTGGGGCCTGGGGAGAAATTCTGCTTCCTCAGCCTTAGTTCAGACTAGGCCTTGGCCCAAGCTTGTAACCACACAGTCACCTCATGTTTCCCTTCCTTCTAGCCCAACAAAAGTCAAAACCAATGGGGACCTTATATGGTATTTACCTACTTTGGAAAACTTCGAAAACTATTTTAGTTCCTTTCTCGTTTTCTCTTCAGAGCCTGGCATTTCCAGGAAGAAGGACTATAGGTTCCCTGACACTTGGGAAGGCCAGCAGAAAACCAACCTCATAGCTCAAGAAAGCTGTGCAGAAACCCCTCAAGCTTCCTTCGTGGGAGCTGTCAACTCTATCCTCCACCCCAGCCCTTTGAGCCTCAGGATGAACTCCTACTGCCCTGCAGAGTAGACACGAGGAACAGGGCACAATGAGGGAAACAAATCGTGTGGATTGGGAGAATTAAAGTTCCACAAGGTTGTCCTTCCTCCCTTTATATAAACTCCAATAGCATCTAGTGTAGAAGAAACACCAAACCTTTGTTTCAACATGACATGTGCCCCAGGAAACTTCCCACAGATCACTCAGCAGAGTTTGGGTTTGTTGTAATCACTGTTGCTCTTGGCCCACTGCTGGAAGAATTCTGAAGGTACAAGCTTGGCTTGGAAGTCTACAGGCAAATACTCAGAAGTCCTGTGACTTATTCCATCCCAATACACACCACTTACATCGGAGCTTAGCAGGGGGCAGTAAAAACAGGAAGAGAGGTGTCCGGAAAGCTCTCCAAGTCCCAGCTCTTACATTGAGCTTCACAGGAGAAAACCCGATGGCCCTGTAATGGTGAACTGAAACCTGGACAGTCATGAAAAGTTCTATTCCTAGGGAGGGTGTTTCCTTGGTTTGTCAGGGAAAGAAGGAGCTATGTGGGAAGGAGAGTGATAGAGTGATGAGAGGAATGAAGAAGGCCATGAGCAGCAACAAAATTTGCCTTGTGTTTGTGGTGAGTTATTTCCCCCTGACCCACAGACCCTTGGGAGTCAAGGGAGGTATGTCTACCCTCAGCAGGAGTGTTTGGGTTGGAGGAGAGATTGTATCAAATTCCATCCTCAGCAAAACTCTTGAGGACTCTGCCAACCCAGGTATGGCAAACAATGGACTGTGTTTTCACTTTTTTTTTCTCTTTCAGCTCTTGCCAGCCAGACTGAGCAGGTTCTGTGTTTGCAATGTTTTAATTAATTTTTGATGAAAATAAAAAGAGGAATGAATGGAGTTAAAATTAAAGGCTGCTATACAAACTCAAAGCAATTTCTGGAAGGTCAGGAGCTACTTCTGGCAAGTGTGTCCAGGAATTAGGAACAATGTGCTTGCTGTTTCAGTAGCAAACCAGCAAAGCAAATCCAGGCTGGAAAGGCTCTCTTGGCATAACTCAGGGTGGAGTTTGGTTCTGGATTCACACAAGCCTCTCTGAAAGCTGACTGAGGAGGCAGAGGGCTGTCTGAGCAGTGATCTGGTGACAGCTGAAAGCTGATTCTTCAGTCTTTATGCCACAGCACTTCCATGTGATCTGGGGAGAGTGGGGTGAGTGGGGAAGCAGCTGATTTACCCTTTGTTACCCTACCATCTAGCTCAGTGCTTGGCATGTATTAGGCACTCATTGTGTGTTTGTGAATGAAGTGGGAGCTAACTGAAGCAGTCCTACTCTCCATAACTTTTTACGGCAGAGGCAAAAACAGGATGGAGGAGAAGCTGCTAAAGGGAGGAAAATAGACAAGGATCTCATTTATTTCTCTCTTTCTAAATGTAAAACTTAGATCTGCCCTTAAGATTTGTGAGAAAGATATAACCCATGATTTATTGCCTCCACTCTGGGGGCAAGAAACCAGTTTGGTGTTGTGGATAAGGACTTGGACTCAGTGGCCAGACTGCCTGGGTCAGCGTCCTCACTCCCCCATTTTGAAGCACGTTAGTTAACCTTCCTGTGCTATGCCTCCCCATTGATAAACTGGCAATATTAACAAGACTTGTCTCATAGGATTTTCTTTACATGGAAATGAGTTAACATGTATATAGCACATACATAGTAAGTGCTATTTAGGTATTATTGTTATTAGTCATTGTACTTAGAAGGTTACATAGATTGTCTTATGTTTTACATATACAACTTTTATAAAATAAACACTATTTTATTTTATAATTGAATAAACTGAATCTAAGAGAAATTAAATATTTTTTCCCTGAGTCAAGCATCTAGTGACTGTTGGACTTCATATTTGAGCTCAGATCTCTCTGATCCCGAAGCCTGTGCTCTTGATGAAGCTGTGCTAAAGGGGGCATGTCTGAAGCTTCTGCTTGTCATCCTGTTGGCATTCTCTCAACCTCCAAAGCTTATGAAAACAGGGTACTCAGGCTGGCTTCCGCTGGACACTGACAGAACAGCAATTGTTCCTGCATCAAAAAAGTTCTCAACACCAATATGATTCTCCATGCTGTGGAATACCTAGAGGAAATGAACTTAGGAAGTTTCATGCAGAGATCTCCTACGATTTTAAAGATTAGAAGAGAAAAATAAGAAGGAGATGGCATAATTAATCTTCTACTCTGGGGATAAAAATTCCCTTTATCTTGTGAAGATTAAAGTTCCAGGACTCAGAAATAGAGTTCTCAGCTACTGCATATTAACATACAACAGAGCCCTGGCCAGGTGACTTAGCTGATCAGAGCATTGTCCCAACACCAAAAGGTTGGTGGTTTGATCCCCGGTCGGGGCATACAGCTGGGTTATAGATATGGTCCTAGTCAGGGCACTTACAAGAGGCAAACAATCAATGTTTCTCTCTCTCTAAATCAGTAAAACATATGCTTGGGTGAGGATTAAAAAAGTAATAATAAAATAAAAACAAAATACAGCAGAGCCCCAAATATATCCAATCTGTCCTGTTTCTAGGGAAAACTAAGTCTAAGTTACCTGGTATAGAGAACCACTTGTCCAGTCAGTAAAACCACTTCCTATAAGGATGTAACCATGGATAGTGGTGGGACAGAAGGACACTAATGTGGGACACTTTCTAGAAGAATAAAGTTGTGTGACAGTTCTGACTTCATGACCTCATTTACTTGACTTGATAATTCTGAGGGAATCCCTCTGGATGTATCTAGAAACATTTTTATTTTCTGTGTGGCAGTTACTAGACCAGATAACTTTTTAAATTTAATACATTGGAGGCATCTTGGCCTTTGCTGTGTGGGTATTTCCAAGTCATATTTTGTTGTGCAGCTTCTTTTCTATCTTACTTAAGCATCTGCACAACTACTGTGTCTTGCTCTACTCTTGGGGCTGAAACACATAGTTGGAAGAGAAGTAGTTGGTTGTTGTTAGATTTTCCCCCCTCTAATACATTTTTTAAAACCTTTGAATGAAGTATTGCGCACACACAGAAAAACACACAGATTAAGGGGTATAGCACAATGACCTTCACAGATGAAAATATCCATGTAACTACCAACCAGGTCAAAGAATAGAACATTATTAGAACTCCAAAAATACCCTGCTGTTTTTTCCCTTCAATTATCCACCCCTTTCTTTACTCCAAAGATAAACACCATCCTGACTCATAACACCATAGGTTAGTTTTATTTGTGTTTGAAACACATATAAATAGAATTAAACATTATATAAGCTTTCAGATTTAGCTACTTCTACTTAACATTATATTTGAAATATTTCCATGTATTTGTCTGCAATAAGAGTTCATTTATTTTCATTGCTATATAGTACTTCATTCTCTAAATATGCCATAATGTACTTATCCATCCATTTAATGGATATTTTAGGTTGTTTACAGTTTGAGGCTATAATGAATAATTCTGCCATGAACATTCTTGCCCATGTCTTTAGGCACACATTTCTGCAGAGGCATAACCTAGTAGTGAAGTAGCTGAGAAAGAAAATTTTCATGCATTTGTCTTAGAGAAACTTGCCAAAGAGTTTTCCAAAATGAGTGTGCCAATTTACACTTTCACCCACAGTGTGAATGCTGAAAATCCTTGTTAACATCTGGTACTATCAGTCTTTTAAATTATGATCAGTCTGGTAGGTATGTGGTAGTAGCTCATTGTGGTTTTAATTTTCATTTCCCTGATGACTAATGAGGTTGAGTATGTTCCAAAATGTTTATTGTGGATCTGGCTACCTTCTTTTGTGAAGTGTCTAAGTATGTTATCTAGTTATTTATCTTTTTTTACTGATTTTCAGTTCTTATATATTCTAGATATGAGTCATATATGTTATAAATAGTTTCTCCCACTCAGTAGATTTTCTCTAGGTTCTTTCAGTGGTACCTTTTGATGAATGGAAGTTCTCATATTTAAAGGAATACAATGTATTTTTTTCTTTATGATTAGTACTTTTTGTGCCTTTTTAAGAATCTTCTTTTTTTTAACACAAGATCATAAATATATTTTCCAATGTTATCTTCTAGGCCAGAGGTTGGCAAACTACAGACTGTGGTCCAATCCTGTTTTTATAAATAAAGTTTTATTAGAACACAGTCATTCGCACTTTTATACATATTTTCTATTATTGTTTTTGTTCTTTGTAATGTCAGATAGTATGGCCTGCAAAGGTCAAAATGTTTACCATCTGGCTCTTCACAGAAAAAAAATGGCCAAACCCTCTTCTAGAAATTTTATTATTTTGCCTTTCACATTTGCTATTGGCATTTCTGTATGGTATGTGGTACAGACCAAGATTAGTTTTTTCTATATGCATGTTCAATTAAATAAGTACCAAGTAATGAAAAGATTGTCCTTTCCCCAGGGCTCTGAAGTGTCATATATCAAATATATGTATATGAATGGATCTGTTTCTGAATTTTCTATTTTAACTGATTGGTCCATTTTTCTAGCCATGACCAATGCTACTCTGTTTAAGTTGGTGCACTTTTATAGCAAGCCATGATATCTTCTCACTTTATCTTTCTTCCAGATTGACTCTATTATTCCTGAAACTTCATTTTCATATAAATTTTATAATCAATTTGACAATTTCCTCAAAACAACTTCCTGGGACTTGGAGTGGCTTACTCTATAAATCAATTTGGAGAGATTTTACTTATTTACAGAGATAAACCTTCCCATTCATGAATGTGATGTATTTAAAAAAATATTTATGTCTTCTTTAATTTCAATAATATTTAGGTTTTCTGACTTTGACACCTTGTATATATTTGATAAATTTATTTCTAGGCTTTTCTGATACTCTTATAAATTTATGTCAGTACTTGTTGTTTTTTTTTAAAGGAACAACCAAATACCACACCCTAATGAAAATCTGTGGGAACCTAAAATAATATTCCTAGTTCCGAGAAGTGAAAAGTTTCAAATAGAAAAGGGAAATGTAAGGATAATCAAAAGAATCACACATAGTATATGTACAAATGTATTTTTAAAATTATTTTTGTTATTTTTTAATACTTACTAAAAGACATTTTTATTGCTTTCATAGAGAGAAAGAAAGGGGGAGAGGAAAAGAGAGAGAAATATCAATGTGAGAGGGAAACACCCATTGGTTGCCTCCTGTGTGTGCCCAGACTGGGGACTGAACCCTTAACCTAGGTATATACCCTGACCAGGATCAAACCTGCAAGCTTCTGCTATAGGATGATGCTCCAATCAACTGAGGTACCTGGTTAGGGCTGTGTCCCCCTTCTACTTGTGGTGTCAGTTTTCATTACACTGATGGTATAATGAGCTTTGGGGTTGTTCTCTGGTAAATTTTTCATTCATCTTGGTTTTAGATAGTTCTTGTTGTTTTTTTGTGGCCATCACAGGAGTTCACTGCAATAAACTGTTTCCCTTTGATCCTGCATGGAGGTAGGGGCTCTGGTGAGGGATCTAGTGGCTTATCAGCCTGTGATGTCCACTCCTACTTCCCCATTGTCGGGAGCTTTCCTTAACTTCTTTCTACCTTGCCTCAACAGGATTCATGAATCCTAAGCCTCATTCTTCACAAACTAGTTGTGAGACTTCTGGTAAGTTTCTACTAACCCCTCTGGACCTCAGTTTCTGTACCTCTAAAAAGTGAGTTGACTAACATTCTCTGACTTATGTGAGAAGAAGAAAAACCCTTTCGTTGCTGGCGACTGTAGATGCAGTCAGGGATATCCTATGTATGATTTGGCACTCTGAACATCAAGAGATATCTTAAAGTTATTGCCCCACTAGTTTGGGAATGTGTGGAATGCCTTTGATAGAGACAAAGCTTTTCAAAGAAATATCTCTGAGAAAGGAGACCCCTGAGATAAGAACAAACAGAGGCATAATAAGTGCAAGAAGAAATCAGAGGGGTAGAGCACTGGTACCTGAAGGAAAGTAAATTCCAAACAGAGGAGAAGGATGGAGGAAAGCCTAGAGACATGTGTGATGATGCTGGCAGTGCCCATGTGGGAACTTCCCTCATGGGTTTCACAAAAGAGATGTATTGAGGTTTCTTTAAAGACCTTTAGAGAAAAATTTACACTCCACAGACAAGGAAGTGCTGCCATTTTTCTTAAAGTCTAACAGTGATGAAGATAAGTGGGTAAAGCAGCAATAGTTGTTTGTCAAAATTCATGCTCCTCCTTACCAAGTAAAATGCTGTTGCTGGCAAGAGCTATTCCATCAGAGGCTCTATTTCCAACACCAACTTGTATCTGGGTTGGGCCAATAGAATATGTACAAAATTAGTATTTGTCACTCTGAGCCAAGGCAATTAAGGAGAAGGTATATCTTCTCCATTCTCATTTTCTCTTTCTATGTTTAGATACCAAGAACTTCCAGTTCCTGTGAGAGAGCAAAGCTGTGAGATGTGAAGCACCCCAATGCTTGAGTTACCTCATCAAGGAAAGTTGTGTCCCCACCAGGAACACCTGCATTGGACAGTTCTGCAAATGAGAAACAAACTTCTGTTGTATTAAGTCACAGAGTTTAGGTTTATTTGTTATAGCAGCTATGATTTCCCTAACTAATACAGTTGATTTCTGAAATAATTCACAGTGCTGGCAGAAAGGAATAAAGTAAAATGTTATTATATTACTGTCATTTCATTTGAGAAAAGATAAAAATCAGAAGGGAGGATAACTCTAAAGAAATTTCCCCAAGCTTTCTTAAGTCATTGGAGAATATTCACAATTAGTATAAAAATGAAACAACAATAATAATACCAATACATAGTATCTATGCCTAATAGGTTTGTACTCCCTCGATTTACATTTTAATTTCCTTGAACTGGCTCATGACACATTCTTATGTGGGATTCAACATTTAGCAACCAATATGATTTCCTTCTTTCTGGGCTTTTCTTACTCCTCTCTTTACCCTCCCACATCCATATCCCTGCTGCCTTCTCCTTCCCACAAAGCTCATTTTTGGCAAAATGGTTTTTATAAACTGCACATTTTAATGAATTAAGTGTAATCCCACAGTCACACTTGCATTTTCCCACATTCCCCTGACTTCCACACTCTTGCTATGGGAATTTGCCCTTACACCTCCAGAAAAAAGAATGCATTAAAAATTCTGTCTATAAGTAGAAAAGTTATGCACAGAATGTGACAGCTTTTCCACTTTTTCTTTTTGAAAATGTAAGAGGGAAGATAATTTTCAAACATTGCCTGTCCTCTGAGAAAGTAAAAAAATAATCCGTGTTGTTTTTCTTTTGACAGTCATGAAACTGGTTATGATCATAAATCCATAGTTCACCTTTCATCCTTTTTAGTGGAAGCTTTATAGACTGGCTTCTACCCTGCCAAAGACAAAAACTGAACCATTTGATAGCAGAAAAATTTAAGGGAATTTCAGTGAGAAAAAAGACATTGCACAAACCATCATTTCTAAATGCTTCCTTCTACACTGAGGTTCATACAGGTGGTTTAACTTGTCCAAAATTTTACAACTATCCAATGGCTTCTGGAAAAGTAAGCTGTATCCAACCTTTATAGTTCACATCACACAGAGTTTCAAGCACATGATTTTCCTGGTTCATGACATCAGCCACATCACAGTGATAAAATCACCTCTGTTAGAGATGTGAGGAGACATAGGACTACTAAGAAGAATGTCAGGTGTTAGGATCTATGTCCTTAAGTCCACCCAACATTTTCTTCTTTCATTGGACACCTACTATACATCAGATACTTGATTAAGGCCTGGGGTTGCCCAGACAAAAGACATGACCTCTGCTTTCAAAGAGCACACAGTTCCCTGAGGGCAGATAAATAAACAATTCTAATCCAGTATAGTAATGCTCTAATCTTTTGCTCCTGGCATGTGATCACTTCCAAAGCAATGGCTGCTTTTCCCAGGAAGAAAACATCAGCGGCAGTAGCAGCAGCAGCAGCAACAGCCAATCACTGAATCATCAAGTGAGGAGGCAGTAACAGCTTTGCTTCCCAACTAAGGAACGTCTTACCCAGTCTCCCTTCCACCCATCATCACCACTTGTAGGTTTGGAACCAAGGAAGGCTGTGGAAACTAAAGGTAATGTGCTAATAGGATACTAAAGCAAAACCATCCTTACATCCCACCCCCTAGGTGGTTTGTGTAAACATGTTATTCTGGAGCCCTGCTTCATTTTATTACTTTAGCTGCTGGAATTTTGCTAGGTTTAAAAGTGTTGATTATCCAGGAAACTCAGTGATACCTTTTGGCAAAGGGCTCAAAGCAGGCAGATCAACCTATCTCATTGTCTTTTTCTTGTCAAAATATTAGGCTCTTGGTTTTATTGGAAACTCATGTGAATTCTCTTTCCAATGAATAACCTGAGATTGCATTTAAAATTAAGTAGGAGAGGAAGACTGGAAATCAGAAGAACTAGGGTTTGGTCTTGAATTTACTACTTATTAGCTGTAACCCTTGGACAAGTCCATTTACCTCTGGGTTTTCTCTTTTTTCTTCTTTTTTTTTGTTTTTTGTCAAATTAATTTTATTTTATTATTTCCTTTTATTTTTCTTAATCTTTGAAATAAGAAGAGTGGACTAAATTATCCCTAAGGTCTCAAACACTTCTGGCACTGTACATATTCAAAATTTTGTTCCTTCATTTCAGAGAATTCTTATCAAATGTATATCACTTGCCAGTTCTGTGGTAAGCGCTGGGGAAAAGATGAAAGTCGCAACTCTTCCAAGTAGCCAACAGACTCACTAGAGTCAAGCAGTTAAACAGTGAGTTCAGCAGGAGGCGTGGGATCTAGAGGTGTACATGAGAGGCTGTGGGGCGCACAGAAAGGACACTGTGTCCCTCCTGATCCCTCCTGATGCTTCTTCACTGAAGAGGATCAGAGCATGCCACCCCAAAATATGTCACTTTGGCCTATCAATTGTTTTCAGCTGAAAGCACTTGAGGAGGAGTAGTAGCTATAGGGAGGGCCTTCATGTCTTTCCCTTTCTACTTTAAAAGTAGGACACAAATTTCCCATGAGAAGGGTGTCCTCCCTATACAAGAAGGCAGTGAATGCTCAACACCCAAAATGGTGCAATTACACCAAAATGAATCTGTACAAGCAAACCTACTAAAATATCCCTTTTCTTCCATTTGTTTCCCCCATATATTTCCTGGTTACTTTCCCATAATTCACCACCCCAGCCCAGATCCTTTTATCCTTATATTGTCTCATATCCTCAATTTATTGTTCTTTGTGGAAATATTATGTAAGTTCTCAAGTCTATATACTTCTTGTGGTCTTCATTTCTTTTCTATGAAAGCTCCTGTATCATGTTAAGTACTAACATGAAATAAAATTTGCATGCTTTTCTCCTATTAATCAGACTGCTGTCAGTGTAATTCTCAGTTCCAGCCACAGAATTTGAAAGGATGAGGGAAAAGTCTTTTCTCCTCTATGCTATCTTTTGTTCTTCCCTGGGAGGGTGGTCTATACCGACAACGGCTCCTTAAAGACCACTTCAGGGGATTAGAGGGAGAGAGGATGTGAGGTTAGGCTATTAAATAAATATCCTCACTGGTAGGATAACTGAATTAAAAGTCATTCTCATCCTGAACTGACCTACTCTCTCCCTTACCTCCTCCCTTCTGACCCAGAGGTGGTGGCAGCTCTCTGGTTGCTACTGGCCTAGTTTCTACATCAGTTCCTGTGGTTCCACTTACATCCACCAACAATTTCGTAAGTAGTCCCTTATAAATAAATTCTCTTCAAATTTAGACTGATCAGAGGGTGCCATCTGTTTCCTGTTGGGACCCTGGCTAATATAGGCATAAAACCCATTTTTGAGATGTGTGTACATCAGAGGTAGTTGGGGGAATAGTGAGATGAAGAGGGGGAAAGGGCAGGACAGAAGAACAAAAAAAAGTTTCCCAGAGAAAAACAAAGCTAAGCCTTGAAAGATGTCTTGCAAGTAGTCCACTAAACAAGTGATGAGAAGGGAGAGAAAATTTAAGAGAGTAAAATGTGGTTGTTCAGAGACATGAGGGTTTTCTGGGGTAAGGTGTAAGACGGGCTGGAAAGCCAGAACCAGTAGAATAGGGAAACTGAGACAGATAGCTGAACAAACTAAACTGGCAGAGCAATTTAACAGCCAGATACAGAAGATCACCTCCCTAGATGTAACACCTAGGCCTTAGTTGTATTTCAGCTCTAGACCCAGAAAAGCAGCATAACCAGGTGGGCAATGCCAGAACCAGTTGCAATGACTAAGGACTCCCTGCCCTGGCACTGACCAATCAGTGGAAACCACACTGAAAAGGAACACATGGAGAACTGATGAATATTCTGCTGAAATCCTCCCTTGAGACCTCCCCTAAGATTCCTGCCTGCAAGAGAGAAATAAAAGCCTCAAAGCAAAGTACTAAGTATGTGTTCTCCCTCTGAGGAGCATACCTGCACCTTTCCCTTCTCCCTCTGCTTCCCTCTACTTCTTCCCCCACAGGGATCCTAAACTCTAAGGGTCCCCATGACACTTGCAACCAGGGGAGCAATGGGCAGCAGCAGCTCATCCCAAGCTAACCCCCCTGAACCTGTCCCCAAAGCCCCCTGTTCTCACTTCCCAGTGAGCTAACACAGCCCAGACTAAGCTCTCCTGTTGCCTCTTCTATGTGTAAGCCTTCTTCTTTGTTTCATTGTCCCCATCTTTAATAAACACACCCTCATAGGCCCTTGGACTCGTGTTGTGAAATCTTTCCTACACGCAGTTAAGAACTTATACACTACCAGCTGGCCCTAGGCAGACCCACTCAGGGCCAGGTTCCCTGTTTGGTAACAGGTGTAATATTCAAGATGACTGGGGAGAAGAACTGATGAGGAGAGGGGATGATAAGTGATGAAGCTGGAGGGGGAGGAAAGAGCAAGATTATGAAGCATTCTGTATGTCATGTTTGTGGACCCTAAGAAGAAAGATTCATTTGGTATTAATCTGAGAAAGAATTTTTCTGCTAGATAGACTCCCCATGGTCAACTGAGGGCCCAAATTTGATGAATAATAAGAGTCTAGAGTCTAGCAGCCATTTGCTGGCAGGAGCTGCTCATGTACTTTGTATACCAGGAAGAACCTCAGACTGAACTTGCCGTCTCGCACTGCCCTGCTCATTTATCCCATCTGAGTCAACCACTGAAGGGAAACCCTGATTTCATCTTTAGACCAATAGACTGAGACCTGCCCTATCCAACTGGAGCTGCTCTGTAACAACCAATCAGAATGTGTTAATACCAATCAATTAGACTGTACAATTCAGACCAATCAGAACAGTATGAATTTGGAGAACTCATTTACATAAAATGGATCTAATTGGGACCCTGGGCAGGAACTTTTTATTTAATAGGTGACCTCCCCTTTGTCTCAGTGGAGCACACTTTCAGTCCCCACTGTAGGGAGCATTTCCCTGATTGGCGAACTGTTTCACCTGAATCAAGTCTTGTGCATGCCTCTTTAGGAATTTTGTTTATATGTTAGTGAGTTTGGATTCTACCCTAAGACAATGAAATATATTGAAAGACTATCTTAAGCACAAGACTAACATGATTAGGTTTGTACTTTGGAAGATTCCTCTGGTGAGCAATAGGAAGAAAGCAGGAGAAAAGCCAGAAGATTGGTTGGAGAGTTTATTCAATGGCCAAGTCAAGAATCAATGACAATGTGGTATTTGTCTGTAGTGGGGGGATTTGGGTGGGTGTATATGAGAACTGTGGAGGAATAGTGAGAATTTGGTGGGGAACTGCTTATGGCAGTCAGTCTAGAATGATTCCCAGGTTTTGGGGGTGAGATGAGTTGATAAACAGTGGAATAATTTTGCCAACAGAGGAAATCCTAAAGGGGAATCCAAATTCAACTCACTCTCCATTCATTTTTTTCAGTGTGCTAGTGAATTCCCTCTGATTATGGGCTTCTATCAAACATTTAGCTTGTATATTGCTCTTTCTTCAGTGGCTTCTGTTTTTATTACTCAGCTAATGGGGATAATATCAGTTCCTTTCTCATATTTAAGAATTAATGAGTGGATGCATACATTGTTCCAGGCACAGAACAAATATCCAATAAAGGTTATTATCAAAACCAATATGTGTAAATTCAATACAAAATAGTCATAAAACTTATTTTCTCAATCAATACTTTTTGAGTTGTATTTTGTGCCTACCATTGTTTATTCTTTATGTGGACAACTATCAAAAAACCTGTGAGAAAAAAGCACAAAGAGTATTTATACTACTAAAATAATTTCTGCTTTTTTCTTCTTTGTATTCTCTCTCTCTGTGTCTGTCTCTCTCAGCTTTCTTTTCCAAATATGTACATAGCTTCCATTTCCAGAAAAAAAAAGTCCAAAAAGCTAAATTTTTAGAGAGGATAAAAAAACTTGCCAAGTTATTGATTCATAGCTTTATAATGCACCCAGGATAGTAAGGACATTTATAGATTTCATGAGCTGTTTAATATCTATTTGTGGAGCACTGCCATGTGCAATCATCTTGGACTCATTATGTTTTTTTGGCTGCCCAATGAGTCATAATGAGCCTATGAAAATGTAAAATAATGGGTTAGAACTAGAGGGAATGAAGTAACAGCCGAAGTCAGATATAAAACTATTCTTACATGCAGTCTGTAAGAGTGATCAAGACAAGGAAGGGATAGAGGGCCCATTATTATATGCACACATGTGCACACAAGCTTTAAAGAGAGCTTGCAGTAAAGGGGAGCTAAGTGGGGAGCCCTAAGAACAGGATTCTTAAACGTGGTGGGTTGCAAATCTATTTTCCATTAAGATTCAAGCAAGTGGGGGTGGGGAGCTAAAATAATGGGGAAGAAATATAAATGCCAGTGGAGACCCTTTGGAGAAAATGGAGCCCTGTACTGAGAAGATAAAAGATACTTTATATCTCTGAACTTAAAATGAAGAGGAAGAGATCACTTCTAAACCAGCCTCTAAGAGATAGCTTCATTTCTCCCTATTAACCTCTGTTCTCCCCCCGAAAGCCATTGGAAGCAAGCAGAACAAAAGAATTCTATAGGAACATAAAGAAGAATGCCTTCTGTAATGGGAGCCATATTTTGAAAAAATATTAATGTAATTTTTTTCTTTCAGTATGCAAGTATAGATCCTTCCTCCTAATTGGTCCCAGGGTCATTTGCCCAGAGGTCTGTGTGTAGGTCACACATGGTATGCAAAAAGAAAAAGAAGAATTGATAGTCAGCTTTTGATATTCAAAATCAGATTTGAAGCAAGCTAATAGTCTTGCAAGAAGACCATTTTTTTTCTGACATCATTTCCTTTTTGGGACTATTAAGCACCAGGATCACGCAGGATCTCAGGATCTTAAGAGTTCTCCTGCACGTAGAAAAGTTATTCCTCTGGAAAGTTATAAAAAGTTATTCACATAGGCCTTGAGGCTTGCTACATTATGGAAGGAGGAGATGCCATAAGGGAAGGCGGGAAAGCCATGCCCTTCTTGTCCCAGGAGATGATGAGAAGGATGACAAGAGTGGAGGGCAGGAGCTGATTTAGGAATATTCAAAAGGAGCTGATGCATACACCAAGGGCCAAGGGGCACTGAGAGGAAATAGGAGAGTCCAGCCTTGTGAAGGGGATAGGATGGGGTTGAAGACAGGCTCAAGTTTGCATTTTGGGGAGCTTATGTGAGCCCATAGTGAGAGACAGAGTGTACAAATAGTCAATGGTCAGAGCATACTTAAAAATAGAACTCTGTAATCTGTAGAGAACTACTCCATCTGCAGCGGTCTGCACACAAAATCAACCCCTTATCCATAATAATCAGCCTCAAAAGACAGCCTACTATAAGTCAGTCTTGCAGAAAGCTAGATTGCTATCTCTAGTGACAACCCCGGAAGCTAAACAATAACTTCCGTGACAATCAGCCCCAAATGGCCAAGCCTTGATTAATTACTGACAGTTTCTCTAATTTTTGTCTGTTTCCAACTTAAAACCAACCGAGAAATCTAAGTATGCACCTCTAACTAATCACATTAGCAAGCCCCACCTTCAGTTAGCTGCCTGCAGCTTCTTCATGCCAATAGCCTCCTCCAGTCAGGACACTCCTGAAGCCTTTCCTTCTTTCCACTATAAAGCTTTCCCACTCCCCTGCCTGTCTTTGAGTCTCTGCCAAAATGCAAGTGATAGTGTTTGGCTCTCTTGCTATAGCAAGCTCAGAATAAATAGTCTTTGCTTTTCTCATTTGGTTGGTCTTTTATCCCACAACAGAGGTGCTTACAGTAGAGCCGGTTGTATCCTGGGACCCCTGTGGCATAGTGCCTTGATCTGAATGTTGGTAGCCCCCTAAAATGCATATGTTTAGATCCTAATGGACAATGCAAAGGTATTAGCTGGTGAGGCCTTTGAGGGATGCTTAGGTCATGAGGGTGGAGCCCATATAAAAAAGACCCCACTGAGATCCCTTGCCCCTTCCCTGCCTTGAGGACACAGTGAGAAGTCTGCTGTCTGCATCCCAGGAGAGGGCTTTCATGAGAATCCAACTACGTTGACGCCCTGATTTTGGACTTTCAACCTCCAGAGCTGTAAGAAATAAGTTTCTGTTGTTTATAAGACATCCAATCTATGGTATTTTGATATGGCAACCCCAATAGACTAGGACACAGCATGAAAAATAAGAGTTATATGTCATGAATGGCTGATACTGAGAGGAGATGAGTTCACCCAGAGAGAACCACCAAGCCTGAACCAAGTAAGAGGATCAGAACAAGTGCTATCCTGGCCCATCTAGCTTAGTTGTAAAGTCTAGCAGGGTAGAGAGAAGAGGAGGCCAAGGGTCATTGTCCCAGAGGCCACAGGAACCAGAAAACTTTGAGCTGTCTGAGAAAACACACAAGTCACATCCTTTCCTTACATGTCCAGACACAGTCTTGAAGAGGAGTGGAAGTGTGAAAAATGGGAGAGATTGGGCATTTCTACTTAGAGGCTGAGTGTTAGATAAAAGGCCATTCAAATGCCCACATCACGGACTTGGTTGTTATTTCCCCACTAACCAGCTCACCCAGAGAGCAGATCAGTTATAAGCAAAATATTAAAACTGTATTTTCTCTGCATGTATAAATTGTAGCATCAGCAAATTTTACAAACCCATAAGGACCAAAATTAACATACTTTCCTGTTCTTGTGCTAAACTATCCTGGGATAAAGAACAGTTTCCTGGTTTTGAGCCAAACAATGCTGGGCCTGGGCAAAAATAACTTAGCTATTACTTACTCCATTAAATACTTGCTACTGAAAAATTAGACTGCAAAACCACTAAAATAGCTAATTTAGGAAAATTCACAGGTCATTCATCAAAACTCACTTTCAGATTCTCACCTCTGTTTGCCTACCAATGCACAGCTATTGTCATAAATTTTGCCCAATCCCAACCAGTTCTCAGCCTTACAAGTCCCATCATAAAATCACCCAGCACAGGCTCTAAAGCAGGGGTATCAGACTCATTTCCCCTGGGGTGCCACATCAGCCTCGAGGTGGCCTTCAAAGGGCAGAATGTAATTTTAGGGCTGTATAAATGTAACTACTCCTTAACCAGGGGCAAGGAGCTCAGTGTCTCCACCAGGTAGAATCAAGGTGCTGGGCTGGATAAAAACACGGTTTTTATCAGATTCGGCCCATGGGCCTTGTGTTTGCCACCTGTGTTCTAAAACCTTAAATAATCCACCACTGATCTCTCCCTTCTGAGATGCTACTAGATTCTATCAAAGTGATATTTGTTTTCTTGCAATAAGTAAAAAACAAACAAATGATTAAACAAAAAACTAACTTTGTTTAACCAGCAATTTTTTTCTGAGTCTTTTTGGATACTTGATAGCCAATACCTGTGACACTTGAAACTGTCTGGTCTGGCTGTGGCATGCTAGGAGAAAACAGCCACAAGCAGCAAGTAAGCATGTGGTGATGGGAAGTGGATGAGTTCCTTCTGAGCGAAAGTGGCTATAGCTCAGGAGACCGAAGGCCAGAAGTATATGCTATGAACACATGATGTACTAGCAAACACAGGGTATTTTCTCTATGTGGAAGAGAATAATCCCATCACTATTATTTTCAGTTATTCCCTGCACGTAGAAAGAACAACAATTAAATTTAAGGAGAAAGAGTATAAAAAGGAACATATCAAACATCTCCACAAATAGAATGGGTAATTGGGAACACACAACTTAGAAGACTAATTTCTCCCTGTTTTTATATCTTGTATTAAATTGATCCAGTATTTTAAAAGGAAGGAAGAAGAGGAGAAGAAAAAGAAGATGGACTTGATTTTCCTAAGATGCTTGGGGAGCAGATAACTTCTGCTCTCCTTTTTAAGCCCATGCATAGAAAGGCCAGGAGGACAGGTCCCTGGCTTAATACGTTCACATTGCACACCCACTTGGCCAGTCCCTTCCAGTGGCCCCAGGGCCCTACTGCAGGGCCCAGGTTTTGGCTGGAGGCCCCAAGTCTGGCCACATATTGCCCACACAAGCTTTTAGACAGTGTGTGTTTTTCTTTTTGTGTTTCTTTTTTTATATATAATTGTTTACACTATTACAGCTGTCCCCAGTTCCCTCCCTTTGCCTACCTCCACCCAGCCCCACCCCTCTTCCCTCTGGCCATCACCACACTGTTGCCTGGATCTTTGAGTTCTGCATAGGTTCTTAGGCTAATCCCTTCACCTTCTTTGATCAAGTCATCCCTTCCTCCTCCCCTCTGACAGCTGCTAGTCTCTTCCATATATCCATGCCTCTATTTCTATTTTGTTCATTATTTTATTTTGTTTATTAGATTCCACATATAAGTGAGATCATACGGTATTTTTCTTTGACTGACTGCCTTATTTCGTTTAGCATCATAATCCCTACGTCTTTCCATGCTGTCACAAAAGGTAAGAGTTCCTTCTTTTGTAGATTATATTTTGACATTGAGAATTTGGTACACCATCCTGCAAATTTCATCCATGTTTCCCCCAACATATAAGGCTTTATCCCCTCTCCTGGGCTATTGGGTGAGAACTGCAGTCACTTGTTTCTGTTTTTAATCCACAGATGAATGGCTGTTGTGTCTTTGAAGCAGATGGAACACTTACTAAGCTCCACCTCAGCTGAGCTGCCACCTCCCCACTGTCAGCTCTGATTACATCTGCCTGGTTTCTTGGGCTTCAATTGTCTTACATCAGGCCTCCAGAAAGACACCTGCCTGGACAGCAGCTGGCTCCTTGCTTTCTCTCCACCCCACGCCCACCTACCTGGGAGGCCCAGGGTCACCAAACTCCCTCATGATGCTGCAGAAGGGCACTTGATTCCTCTTGCTGGCAGACACCATCGTGTTTCTGTTTTTCTTCTTATATTGCTACCAACTAGACCAGAGAGTCACTGTCTGTCCCTAAACATCTGCCTCCAAATATTTTTTTACCCAAATGAGTCCTTCTGCCCTGTGTATCTCCTTACTGCATCACTGGAATACCGTCTTGTCATGGCAAAATTGGTTAGAAGAAGTAAGATTATATAAATGGGAAGAAAAAGCATAGAGAGACAAATATTTAACTTCAAATGCTTAAGCATAAGAAAAGATTGCATTTATTTTGTGAAACTCTGTAGCACTGAAACAGTGAGAATCACAAGAAGGGAGATTTGCATAAGAATTTATGGCATCAAAATTACCAAGTCTACTTGTCAAGTGTCTATATTTGGGTGCATATTATTTGGGTGTGTCCTGTTTGTGAAAAATGACTTGCGCACTTTTACATAGGCATGTTCTTTTTCAGTGAAAAGTTTAAAAAAATGAACAAGTCCATCTCTGCATGTTTGTGTTTCCTGTGATGGATGGGTCAAAGAACCCATAAGACATCTTATTTGGATGATCATGGGAGATTCATACCTAAGACAGAGAGCCTGGCAGCATCTTGGTTCCCTTGGACTTTATGGTTATTCCTGAGGTAGGGAATTAGAACAGAGTGCAGGCTCCTGCCACCAAAATCAATCCTGGAGAAACCATAGGCATGGAGGGAAAAGTGGATTCCAGAAACTGAGAACAGTAATAACCATACAAAACCTTAAGTAGTCACTGGGTGACAGAAGCTTGTCTTCATTTGTGTGCATGTTGGAGGTAGGTGGCTGAAGTCTGGGTACTAGGGAGAGTAGGCAGCAGTGGCAGTAGGAGAAAAGGTTGAAAGAGAGCTTTGAAATCCTGCTCTGGTCATCTTACCCCCACCCTCATCTCCAGGAGCCTTAATACTCCCCTTGACTGCCCTTATATTGCAGAAATTGGCTGCAGTGGCTGAGTGCCGGTGTCCACTGTCTGAGAGCTCGGGGGTGTGAGCAGTGCTAATATTTGGAGAGAAGAAACTGATGGAAGGGGGAGTATGAGGTCTGAGCAGATGCCTTCAGTCTCTCACTATACACCCCTATCCCCTCACAGCGGAACCACCTAAAGACTGCGCCTCCCAGTGCAGATTCACTCTGAGTGTTCCAAGTCAAACCTAGCCAGAGGGGTTCTGGTGGAAGGATGGACAGTGGTCCAGGGGCTCATGCTTTTGAAACAGCTGTCACTCAGGGCTCATGCCAGCTCTTCCTAACCTCACATAGCACTGGAAAAAAACTGCAGCTGCTATTCCCAAGGAACTGTGAGCTCATCCCAGCGCAGCCAGACCCCTGAGGAGCCCTACTGCCAAAAAAAGCCTGCCAACTACACAACAAATACCATCTGATGCAGAAGTATTAGAAGGGCTTGGGTTTAAACTAATCATGATAAATATAAGTGATGAAATACAGGGAGTATTACCAATATGAAATATTGTGAAGAAAGATAAGAAGGTTGAAGCATTGGGTATGAAAATGGTAAGGGTTCAGATATGCTGCTATCGTAAGTGCTCCACATGTTACTCATTTATTTCTCACAACAACGTGAGATAGGTGCTATTCTTAAGTCCATTTTACAGATGAGGATACTGAGGCACAGAGAGAGATTAAGTGACTTGCCTGTAGTCATAGAGCTAGAATTTAAAGACAAACAATCTATCTCTGAGTCCAGCTGTTCACTACTGCTCCCATCCTCACGTTGGATTAGGAATCACAGTGGAAGGAGAAAGTGATGGGATGGAGGCAGCTAAAGAAACAATTATGGGTTGGAATATTAGACTGAAAAGCACGAGGAATGTGTAAAGTGATAGTAAATATCAAAGGAAAGCTAAGAAATTGAGAGGATGAAGTCATTGTCAACAGTCAGAGTATAAGAGAACTGGAAAGAGGAAAAAACGTGGAAAATTAGAGTTCTATGAATCTAAACTGAATTGCTTAAGGAATGTCCTTCCACCTCTTCTGAACTGACAAGGGGTGGGGTGAGTTTCAGCACCTACAATATCAACCTGTCTCATTCCTGCAAGTCGTGAGAAATTTATCAACAAAATCATGGCACCTGAAGTCACCACTCCTGTTGGCTGTCATTTAGGAGGCTGCCCTGTTGAGATAAATGGCCAGTTCCAGCAGTTGGGGTTTGTACTGAAAAATCAACAGGAAGGAGAAAGCAGAGTCACAGAAAGGTTTGGGGAGCAGAGAGGCAAACTGGTCTCCTTTCCCAGAGAGGGCTAGGTAAATAGACACATGTAAAGGCCAAAGGGGAATGGCATTCTTCCAGATCAGAGCTCAGAAGTCTACTGCACGTGGGCCAAATCCAGCCGGCTGCTTGTTATAAAGCATCTTTTTTTAGAACACAGACACGCCCACTTGCTTATCAGTTGTCTATGGCTGATTTTGTGCTACAAGGGCAGAATTGAGTAGTTATGAGCAGAGACCAAATGACTTACAAAGAGAACAAATTATTTCCTATCTGGTGCTTTCCAGGAAAAGTTTGCTGACCTCTGACCTCGAATAGTGCTTCTCAAAACCTGGCAGGACATTTTAACCCTTGCTTGATCCCTTCATCTCACAACTGCCACACATGACTCTTCCTCTCCCCTCCCCCTGACCTGCTCCCTCCCACTGGAAGTCATCTCTCATGAGTGGGCTCTCAGTGGAAAGGTTAGATCCTTTGTTCCTGAGCAATTAAAGGGTGTTTTCTATTCCTCTGTGGGGCCCACCTATAAATTCAGGTAAGGCTCAGCCTCCTTGATGGTGGGTAGAGTGAAGGAGGGAAAAGCCCTACCAACTAGAGGGTAGCATCCTCAGCCACTAGCAGCACTCCCAGTTCATTTAATTTACATAAAGAATAAAGAGAGAACTTGACCTATTGTTTAAGAGAAAAAAAATACAGCTGGAGTTGGGGCTGGGAGGGAAAGAAGGGGACTCTCATTTGGACAGTCTGTTGTTTGCTTTGTGCAGAGAGAGTCCTTGTCTGGACCTCCTCCCCCTGCTATGGTAACATTTCACAGTGAGAAAGGAGGAGCTGGCTCCCTCCTGCAGAGGTTCATGACTCGGCTGGATTGCTTTGCTGACACACTTTTTCTCTTCTCAAGTTAGCTGAGTACAGAGATTACCCCACACTTATTTGCAAAGTCCCTATGTGAGATAAAGGTGAGACAGTTCAAATGAGGACAGAATAAAAGGATGAAGAGGAGGAGGAAATAAAGGGGTGGGAAGGCCTGGCTAGACTGAGCCTTCCTTGCTTTAGGTCACTGTTTATATAAAGAGTTAAAATAAAACCAAGGACTATTTGCCAAGATTTCTAACATTGGACATGGCCCTGCACACCATCCCTGAAATGCAGTGCAATAAACATCACAGAACACCTTACATCACGTCAAGAGAAGCATGAATCATGAAATCACACTGAGGGAGAAGCAATGAATTCCAGACTCTACAAAATTATGCTGGAAGCACACAGCATACTTGTTCTCTTTGACTCTTTCCTCTAAGATTTCCAGCTGATTTTTCCTGTCTTTCTAATTCCTCCAATTTTATACACAGGGAGTCATATCCCCCAAGAGCTACCACCCACAGGGTCTCTATCCTCACTTAGCCAATAGCATAAAGCCTGTCCCCTATTCAAAATCTGCCCCCTCCACCCTCCAACAAATTATTACTACCTGACATTGACTCATGGACTCCTCAACATGATCCCTCAAGGTCTGTATTATTATTACTAATTTGCAGATGGGAAAAAGAGTTTTAGGAGTTGGTCTGAGGTCACAGAGCAAGTGAGCTGCTGAGAGCCACTCCAAGACAGTTTCTGTAAGTTTCTTACTACACTACAGCTACCCTCTGACCTCCCCTGTGCTTTGGGCACCTCCATACCTTCGACATATTAAATGGCAATTAGAATGGATGTTCCCTGAGAGCAGGAAATCTGTCAGTCACCCTCTTCAATACATCCCTAAAGTCCAGCACAGTGCCTGCCTCATAATAGGCACTCAATAAATTTGTATTCATTGAAGTTCCTTCTATCTGCCTATTAGCTGTCTGTTTCACTTATTTCCTATTACTCCCAAATGTCTTTGAAGGGCTGTATTGTAGTTTTTCTTTAATATGAAGCTAAGCCAATAACCTTGATCTCTGCCTCCAAAAGATTCAAATGGAAGTAAAATACTGAGTAAAAGGTGAGTCCATCTAGCCCGCCAAGCATTGCTCCTTCTATGGCTTTCCTGCTGTCAAAATGTCTCTTGCGTGCTTGGGCATTGTTGACTCCATTGTTGACATCCTGCCTCACTCAGCAGCTCCATCTGGTAGTCAGATTTCTTCTCTGCGTTTGAATTCTATATCTCTGTGTTTAAAGAAGCCGGAAAACGCCCACTTCACCAGCTCCAAATTAGTTCTTCCTTTCATGCCTTTTCTGTTTCCTGGCTCTTTGCCAGAATCTCCCTCCATTTGAATGAGGAAATCACATTCAGAGTCATATGTCTTCACCTAGTTAGTTAGCTCCTGTCTTCTGGGACAGTTTCTCTTATGGTGGCTCCCACACATGCCAGGCTTTCCTCCTAGTAATTCCCAGGTTGTTAGTGTCAGGGGCAGGGATGAGGGTGTGTGAATCTGAGCTCTGACTTTCAGTGCTGGGGGAGGGCTCAGGAGGATGCACTGCATTGTCACATGAGGCATTCCGTCACACTGATGGAAGGAAACAGTTTCTTGGCCACACTCTGGGGTGTGCTTTAAGAAAGCCAGGAAGGGTTGCTTATATCTTGTAAAGAGCTATATTTGAAATCTTTAAATAAATAACAAAAGCTTGTCTCCTCACCTTGTTTACCTTTCTAGTTTTTTTCTTTTTTTATCCTTTCATAAAGACACCTGGAATTAAATCACCCCATGTCAGGGTTCCATGGAAGTCCTCAGCCAACCAAATCTTTCCCTCTGGGATTGCCTTTCTGGGGAAGTTGCTTCAGCTGTGTCTTTCCTTTCCATCCTCCACCACGCACTGTGTACTGTCCTTCATAGCACTTACCACACTGCACTGGGATTATTGGCTTTTTGTCTCTACCCGCCTCCCCATCTTCTCTATTCACATGGAGCCTAGCTCATAATAGAAGGTCAACAAGAGACTGTTGAATGAACAAATAAGTGAATGAAATTTTCATGACATCTAGTTTTTTTCTCAGATTTCAATGAAGGACTATATTGTGCAAATATCATAAAAGCAGAAATCTCCCATATGATCACTGAATTATTTTTTAGATTTTAAAATATACTATTTTTGCATTTCTCCTGTTTTGTTTACCTGTTATTTTATAAGCCACCCCCCTGCCGCATCATGTCTTATGTGTCTGCAGTCGACAAGGTTCAGTTGGTTTTCAGTACTAAGTGTAATAGCTGAGGTGGCTCATAAGGCTGCATGAGAAATAGGGCTAGAACATCCTGGGTGGCCTCATCCTCTGAGGCCTTTCTCCATGGGGTTGCTCATCATTCAGTGAGTTAGCTCGAGCTTTTTAATGGCATGGCAGATGGATACCAAGAGGAAGAGTTTCAAGAGGACAATCCCCATTGTGCAAGTGCTTATCAAGCCTCAGTTTCATCACATCTGCTGCTGTTCCATGGGCCAAAGCTGTCACATACCCAAGTCCAGAGTCCATGAGGGCATGCAATAGTCTATTGTACTTCCAATCCTTCATACAGTTTCCTTATCTCATATTCTGCTGGCTCTAATGCCCCTTGCAGATTGACTCCTTTATCTTGAATTGATCAACAACATGTATTGAACACTGACCAGATGCCAAGTGTTCTGGAGTTATAGAAAATAAGATCCTTGCCTCAAGGACTATATGTTTTATTTGGGGACCATGCATTTTTGAAAAGATTTTAAGCCATTCATTCATCAGTGTTATTTATGCACGTCATAAAGATGTTAATCAGAAGAGCCACTGAAGTAAGCACAATGAACAATTTAATTATCAGCATTAATACATGATGCAGACTGAAACCTATAATTTCTATGCAGAGAAATTTGTTGTCTGTTTATGCCATTTCTAAGTATGAGGACTCCAAATAATTCTCTTAGGAAAAAAAGTCCCATGAATAAAACATAGTTGTAGTTCTATGTAGTAATTACCATAATCTATATAGTTGATTTGCTTATCATTTAGCCTCTTTGCCCTTAATCACTCACCTAAACAATGATGAAAGCTACCATGAGGGAGGTGAGATGCAACATTATCTAAGCAGTGGTTCTCACGGTATGGTCCTTAACCATCAATACCTTGGGAGTTGTACAAAATACAGATTCTCAGGCCCCACGAAGACTTACTGAATCAGAAACTCTGGGGGCCCCACAGTCTGTGTTAACAGCCCCCCATGATTCTGATGCCCACAGAAGAGTCATACCCACTGCTTTAAGGACCACAACATTAGGCAATGGTTTTTAATGTGGTGATGCTCTACGCTCAGTGTTTGTATTTCCTAAAATTCATATGTTGAACCCTGACTCCCAGTGGCATTAGGAGGGGTGGCCTTCAGGAATTGATTAGTTTGGGAGGGTAGAGCCCTCCTGAATGGGGTTAAGTGTTTTTCTAAAAGAGACCCCAGAGAACTCCCTTGTCCCTTCTACCAAGTGAGATTACAGTGAAAACAAAAAACAAAAACCAAAAAAGCAAACATCTATGAACCAGCAAGTAGGTCCTCAACAGACACCAAAGCTACCAGAGCCTTCACCTTGGATTTCCTACCCTCCAGAGCTGTGAGAAGTCTATGATATTCTTTGACAGCAGCCCAAATAGACTGAGACATGTAAATTAGCTAAAGCAGGTAATTCTGATTCCAGTATGACTGCTCTCAGACCTATCCTCTGAAAAGTGTTGCAGCATCCACCCTAATGAGCAATGAGGTAGGAAATGTGATGCTTTCCGTAAAATCATGCAATTTTTCAGAAGTAAAAAAAATTCTCCAGAGAATTTCTACAGTATAGATTTGGTATATTGTGTGTACTAATTTATATATACCTATCAAAAAGTTTTTATTCCTTTTCTACAGAAATTTCAAAGAGATTATCTAGAATTTCAAGTTTAAGTAACTGCTAGAGAAATCTCTGTGGAATGTCTACTTTTATTCTATTTTCTTTTCATTTTCCCACCACATCCCAGGCAAAAATGGTAGAGGAGAAATCTGAAAGTGGAGTCAAAATGAAAGTAATCACACTTCTTCGAAAAAAAGTTTACCCCACACCCAAGATGAATATTATAAAGAATTTCACCTTTCCAGAATTGTCAAGCCATCTCACAAAAGAGCTGACTGATACAATTTCTATTTCATCGACCACAGTCTCATATCCACTTTCTCTATTCCTCATAAGTGTAAATATTTTAAAGTTAAATCTTTGGGGTTGGCAGTGGTGGTTTGAGTGGTTCTTCACTGAAGGGCTGTTGATCTTTTCCTTTTAAAATTGAGTGGAGGCAATTTAGAATTATAAAGTAAAAGCCTTATACATTCATATATTTGATTCAAGAATAACATGTCTAGGAATTTATACCACTGAAATAATTAAGAATGGGTACAAAAAATAGCCATAGAGTAGTTATTTTTGTGGTAATTTATAATAGGAAAAGCCAAAATATTCAATAAAGGATTGTTTTTAAAAAGTGTGTATGTGCATACACATGACTGAATACATTCATTAAAATGACAATTGATATGTATTATAGAAGAATATTAACTGATATGAAAAGATGTTTAGGATATATCACTAAGAGGAGAAAGCAGATTTCAAAATAGTGTGGCTACTTTGTACCCATTAGGATATAGCTATTATTTAAAAACAAACAAACAAACAAACAGAAAATAACAAATATTAGTGAAGATGTGGGAAAATTGGATCCCTTATGCATCACTGCCAGAAATGTACAATGGTGAAGCCACTACAGAAAATAGTTTGGCAGGTCCTCAAGAAGTTAAACAGAGTTGTCATGTGATTCAGCAATTCTACTCCTAGGTACACATCTAAAAGATTTGAAAACAGGGATTCAAATAGATGCCATCTACCAATGTTTATAGCAGCATTATTCACAGTAGTCAAAAGGTGGAAATAACCCAAGTACCCATCAACAGGTAAGCAAAATGTATTATGTTATTCAGTCATATAAAGGACTGAAATTCTGACCATTGCTACAACATGGACGAAACTTGAAAACATATGCTAAGAGAAATAAGCGAGGCACACAAAGGCAAATATTGAATGAAACGACTCATAAGAAGTACCCAGAATAGGCAAATTCATGGAGACAGAAAGTAGAATAATGGTTATGAGGGGCTGGGAGGAGGGAGAATGGTAAGTTATTATTTGATGCATATAGAGTTTCTGCTTGTGTTGGTGAAAAAGTTCAGGAGATACATACTGGTGATAATTATACAAGATTGTGAATGTTCTTAATGCCATTGAATTGTACTCTTAAAATTGTTAAAATTATTAATTTTATGTTATACTTTACCACAATAAAAGAGAAAAAATTAGTATGTACAATATAATATTTTCTACAAATATATGACCCACATATTTCTTTGGCTCTAGGATATCATCATTTGTAGGAAACAACATTAACTTAATAATGGCCTTTTTGGACTAAAAAAAATGCTGCCATAGTATATGTACTAATGTGTTCAACCTGAGTTCAGAGAAACCAAACTTTGAAAAACTTGCATCTTAGAAATTAAGAAATGTACACCTAAGCATAGAGAAAAATCTGGAAAATGCTCAGAGTTAGTATTTTGGGTGATGGAATTGTAGGTATCCTTTATCATTCTATTTTTTATGTAAACATTTAATTTTATATATAATACTATTTTTATAGTAATTTTAATCCATTTTTTGAAAAATGCTTTTCCTAGAAAGATCTTTTGGAAACCAAGAATTTACAGTTGCATGCAACATACACTCCCACCCTGAGAATAATGACAGAGAATTAAAATCAATGTGGAAAGGCCTTTCTGCACTCAGTCAGGGCACAGGAACTTGCCATCACTAAGCTCTCTTTTGCTTCATCAAACTTCCCTGCTCCCAGCGTCCACATCAATATTTACACACTCCATCATTCCTTGGGTTATTTATTTTCCTTGGTCCATTTTGCACAGTGACTAAGTTTTGCAGCATGGAAGTTGACAGAATTTGTCACTGATATCAATCTTTATTAAGTTTACTGCTGAGATCTCAGTAAATGGCCATTTCTGGTTGGTGTGAGGCACAGGGTGGGAGCAGGAGAATTACTGGGCAGTAAGAAAAGCAGGGCTTCCTTTAAAAAAAAAGTTGGTCATTGTTGCTCCAACCTTAATTTACCAATGTTTGCACTTCTCTGTGATGCTTCTTATTTTTTCCTTAAACAAATAAAATCTACAGCCCTGGGAACCAGCCACTATCACTGGGAAATAAAGAAGGGACAGCTCTCCCTGTGCCTCACTGTCCTGGGACCTGAGCTCTGAATTGCAGGTTTCTTCCTGTGGCACAGTGAACCTCTCACAAAGAGCTGGGCGCTGCAGAGAAATCTTCACGCTGCAGGCCCCCTTCTGCACCTTCTGCACCTTCTAAAACTAAAGACACCAAAACTGTGTGCAGCATGACATTGCTCGTTGTTCGTGTCTTATATAGTGTGTATGTGTGTAAAGTCAGGGGCTCCCTGCTTGTGTGATCTCTGTCAGACAGCTCAGCTGCTCTCTGCTTCTGTTTTCTCATCTGTAACATGGGACAGATAGTAATTCCTGCCTGTCAGATAGGGTTGCTACCATAGAGTGGGTGGCTTAAACAGTAGACACTTATTTCTCACAGTTTTGGAGGCTGGAAGTCTGAGATCACAGGGCCAGCATGGTTGGGTTCCTGGGATAGGCTTGCTGGTTTACAGACAGAGACCCCTTCTCCATCCTCTCATGGCTGACAGCAGAGAAAGAGAGAGAACAAGCTCTCTGAGGTCTCTTTTACAAGGGCTCTAATTCCATCAAAGGGCTCCAGCTTCATGACCTAATCACCCCCCAAAGGCTGCCCACTTCCTGATACTATCATACTGGGGGTTAGGGTTTTAACACATGAATTGAGTGAGTGGGGACACAAACGTGCAGCCCATAACACTACCTCATACAGTTGTTATGTTATCAAAAAACGTTAATACATTTCAAAACCGTACCTGGTGCATAGGTGAATGCAACAAAAATTAGCTTTTATTATTATAAGTTGGGACAGAGTTCCAGGAAAGCCAGAAATACTACTGGTGACTTCCTTTCCCCCTTCACCAGGGAGATCTGTGTTCAGAGAGGTAGCTCTTCCCCAGTGCCAATCTATACAAGAGAGAAGTGGCACTTTTAAGCTGGTCTTCACGTTATATTTTATTAGTGTTTGTTGACAGCCTCGAGCTGCTAAAGCTAGGCAAAAGAATGCCTGGACCAAAATTAATTTAAAAACTTGCCTGTATATAGCTGTGCCAGTTGGAGCAGGTTAGTTTTAAAAACAGTTACAAACAGAAATAGGGTTTAAATTTCTGTCTCAGAATAGTATCATCTTACATGCAGAAGAACATGTAATAAATAGTTGGGTCATATCAAACTTTTTAGTCATTCTGCCAAGCATGAAAATGAGATCCACAAGCAAAATTCCTGAATTAGCTTTTAAATGTTTTCTTTATGTAATAAATGTTCTACAGATTTTTACACCCATGGATTCACTACCCAGGTAAAGATACAGAACATTATTAGCATATAAGAACCATATAATAACTCCTGGTTAATAACTACCTCTCTCCTCAAGGTACGTGTTCTTCTGACTTGTGTCATCATAGACCATTATTTCTTATTTTTGAATTTCATATAAATGATATTACGTAGAAATACTGCTTTCCCCCCTCAACGTCATTTATATCTAAATGGATGGAGATTCATCCATGGTGTTGCATGGAAGAGTTTGCCCTTTTTCGTTGCTGTATAATATGAATATTTATTGCGGTAATATGCCATATAAACATATCCATTGTACTCTAGATAAGCATTTGGAATTTTTTTTAGTTTGGGATTTTTACAAATAATACTGCTGTGAACATTTTTGTACATACCATGTGGCACACTGATGTCTATTGGATATACACTTTTAAACAAAATTGCTGAGTTACATGGTTGATGTAGGTTCATCTTTAGTAAATGATGCCAGTTTTCCAAGGCATGTGAATACACTGAAGCTCCCATTCACTATATATGAAGTTCCCACTTCTCCATATCCTCCAAATGCTTGTTTCTGTTTGTTTTGTTCCTTTACAAAATTTTAGGTTTTCTGATTAGTGTGTAGTGGTTCTTTATTGTTTTTTTAAATTTTTTTTATTTCTCATATTTCTAATGATTTTGAGCAACTTTTAATATATATATGTCAGCCATTTTGGTACCATTCTGCAAAGTAGTAGTTCAACCTTTTTGCTCATTTATTATTGGGTAACCTGCTTCTTTTTTAAAAAATTAAATTTAAAGTGTTATTTATATATCCTGGATAGAAATCCTTTGTGTGATTTATGTATTGAAAATACCTTCTCCCAGTCTACAACTTGCCTTTTTATTCTCTTAAGAGTGTCTGGACAAACAGAACTTTTCACATTTTATGAAGACTACTTTAACAACTTTTTCCTTTGTGGTCAGTATTTCCTATGTCCTATTCATAAAATCTCTGCCCACCCCAAGATTATGAAAATAGTCTCTTATTTTACCTTCTAGACTCTTTATTATTTTACATTTAACATTTAGATCTACAATCCATTTAAAATGGATATTTGTAGATGGTAAAATATATGGGTTAAAATTGCTTTATCCTTTATTACCCATATTGTTCCAGTGCCATTTATCCAAAAGAATATCTTTTCAGCTCTGCATTGCAGGATCAGCTTTGTAGAAAATCAAATGATTACAATGGGTAGGTACATTTCTGGACTCTTTATTGTGTTCTAATGATCACCAATATCACACTATTTTAATTGCTGTAGTTTTATGGTACTTCATTTTAACTATGTTTGTTCGATATTGTCTTGGCCATTTTTTGTCCTTTGCATTTCCATATAAATTGTATAATTAGATTGTAAATTTCTGTACCCTGCTGGGATTTTGATTGGGGTTCCATTGACTATACATAGAAAATGACATCTTTGCCAACATTAACTCTTTTAGTCAATGAACACAGTATAGCCCTCTATTTACTTAGGTCTGTTTTAACTTCCCTTAGTAAAGTTTTGTAGTTTTCTCAGTAGTGATTTTCAGAAACTATTTATAGGTAAAGGGTATCATTTCAAAATTTTGTCCTCTAATTATTTCTACTGATCCAAGAATACAAACGACTTTTGTATCGTGACCTTATATCCAATGGCCGTGGTAAATTCACTTATTAGATATCATAATTTATTAAGACTTTTTATTTTGTATATATGTAAGCATGTTTTTGTATAAGACAATAATTTTAATATGCTTTTTCCATTCCTTATAACTCTAGTGTTTATTCATTAGTTATTGCAGTAGACTCTCCAATAGTGTTGAATAGAAATGGTGATAGCTGAAATTCTTGTCTTATTCTCAAAATCAGAAGGAGAGACTTCAATACTCTGCCATTAAGTATGATACTTACCATGGGTGTTTGGTGTACACCCTTTTACAGCTCAAACAAGTTTTCAGTTCCAAATTTACTGAGAGTTTTAAAAATCATGAAGAGTTAAATTTTCTCAAATGATTTTAATGCATCAATGAAAATTATTCATGATCTTTTCTTCTGTTACTTCTGTATTTCTGTGACTTCATCTGTTAATGTGGGGAATTTCACTAATTGACTTTGAAATGTTAAGCCAATTTTAAATAAATACTTTAAATAAAGACGATTTGGCCATAATGTATTAACTTTTTATATATTGAGGTGTTCAGTTTGTTACTATCTTATAGCTTTTTTGCCTAGGTTTATGAGAGGAATTATCCTGTAATTTTTTCTTGTAATATTCTTGTCAAGGTTTTATATCAAAGTTATGCTAATCTCATGAAATGAGTTAGAAAATACATCCTTTATATCTGTACTCTGGAAGAATTAGTGTTATTTCTTTCTTAAAAGTATGAGTTCTATGAGTTCATGTTGAACTTATCTGACCCTGGAATTATCTCAGAGAGAAAATTTTTCACTTTGAATTTGATTTCTTTAATGAACATAAGCTTGCTTGTTCATAAGTTTTTTTTTCTTTTCTATTTTTTCCTCTGTCAATTTTGTAAGTTGTGTTTTTGAGGGGTTTTTGTATGTCTAAACTTTCAAATTTACTGGCATAAATTCCTTCACAATTTCTTTTTAAAACTTGTTTGAAATATAGTGGCTTCCCATTTTTCATTCTCTGTATGAAAAATTTCTTGAGAATCTCTTCTGTCTCTCTCATTAGGTTTATTAGGGCTTGTCTTCTTCAACAGTCTTTAAAAAAGCAACTTTGGTTTTCTCTACTTTTGTCTGTTTTCTGCTTTGTTGATTTCTGTTTAATTTTATTTTATATTTTTTCAGTTTTCTGCAAATATAATTTTTCTAGCTTAAAATGGATGATTAAGTAGTTAATCTCAAGTTTTCTTCTTTTCCCATATATACATTTGAAACTATACATTTCCACCTTGGCACTATTTTAGCCATACAACACAAGTTTTGATATATACAGCATGGAGCAAAAGTAGGTATACAATACAGTTCTTCATACACAAAACACAGAGGCTATTCTTATATTATTATTTATTAATTATTGTGTTATTTTCCATACAAACAACTATAAAACTACTTTTGCCTCACCTTATAGTAATTGCATCTTTGTTTCATTAAAAATACCAATTTCAAATTTATTTTTTTAAGATTTTATTTATTTATTTTTAAAGAGGGAAGGGAGGGCAATAGAGAGAGAGAGAAACATCAATGTGCGGTTGCTGGGGGTCATGGCCTGCAACCCAAGCATGTACCCTGACTGGGAATTGAACCTACGATGCTTTGGTTTGCAGTCTGTGCTCAATCCACTGAGCTACGCCAGCCAGGGCTTCAAATTTATTTTTTGACTCTTTGTTTACTTAGAAGTTCATTACTTAATTTTTAAACATTTGAAGATATTCTATACATGAATTTTTTTTACTGGTTTCTAGTAATTCTACTGTGCTATGAGTACATACTCTGATTTTCATTCTTTGAAATTTGTTGAGACTTGCTTTATGGTCCAGTATGTATTTAATTATGGTAAAATATTCTGTAGGCACTTAAAAAGTCTACAGTTTGAAGGTGTGATTTTCAATACATGTTAATTAGATGAAGTTTGTTAGAAGTATTACTCAAATATTTTATGTATTTAATTGTTTTACCATGCCTTTCGGTGTTTAAAATATATGTAGAATTAAAAATCAATTCTGCTGTTGTACATTTGTCTATTCTCCTTTTGGTTTTGTCAACTTTTGATTTATATTTTTAAAGTTCCTTTTAAGTGCATGCAAATTTTGTACTGTTATATCTTCCTGTTGAATTGACCCTGTTTTTGTCAACTGAATTTGTTTGCTTCATCAGCAAGAATTTTATCTTTATCTTGGTAGTATTTCTTCTTTTAACAAGTCTCCTTTGTTTCTCCTAACAATAGAGTTATACCAGCTTTTACTTGGTTAGTATTCATATGGTACATAGTTTTGATTTTTTCCATTTCTTACATTTAAGTCATGTCTTTGTAAGAATAAAGTTATTCTTTTTAAAAGCATAGTCTGACAACTTTTGTTTTAAATGGAAGTCTATTTACATTTAACATAATTATTGACACATGTAGGTTTATATTAACCTGCAACTATTTGCCTTTTCTCTGCCCCATCTGTTCTTTATTTCCTGTTTCTCTGATTTCCAGCTTTCTTTAGTATTTATCAAGTATATTTTATTCCATTTTCTTCCTATTAACTTTTTAGTTATACTTTTTCATATTATTACTTGGATGGTTGCTCTAGAGATTAAAATATGCAAGTTTGATTTATTGGAGTAAATCTCATCTTGGGTTTTTGGATTTTTTACTACTTCTTGGATTTAGAATGCTCACTATTTTTACTTATATAGCCTTTTGTGCCATTGCTTCTTTGTTTTCTAATTCTACATGTATAATAAACACCACAAGACACTGTTATTGTTTTAATGAGACAATATTGATATACATTTACCCACACACTATCTTCCCCCAGTGCTTTTCATTCCCCATCTACTTTACACTGCTTCTTCCTAGGATTACTTTCCTTCCATCTGAAGATCTCTATTCAGCATTTTATTTGTGTGGTCTTGCCAATGAGTTATCTAAACTTTTGTTTATCTGAAATTTTTTATTATGCCTTTATTTAGAAGTATATTGTCTTTGAGTATAGAATTCTACATAGGCAGTTATTTACTTCCTCATCTGTTTGTTTCTTTAATACTTTAATTATGTCATTCTTCTGTTTTCCATGATTTCTACTGTCAGTGTTATTATTGTTTTCACAAATGCAATGTGTCTTTTTTTCTTCTGGCTGCTTTTAAGGTCTTCTTCTTTGTCTTTGATTTCCCAGAGTTTATTCTAGTCATGTGAGCTTTATTTATTTATTTATTTATTTATTCTTTAGAGGAATATTTATTCTGTTTTGAAAAATCATTTTGAAGAATTTTCAGTCAGGATGCCTTTAAATATTTTTATGATTATAGATTTGTACTATGTGTAATTGTTTCACAGTTCACTGCTGCTTTTATCACTTATTTGGATTACTTTTTCTGAACTTCATTTTTAATATTTTCTATTGCTATGTCTTCAAGTTAAATAATATTTCTTCTATCATGTCCAATTGATATTAATCTTATATAATAAATTATTTCATCTCAGATATTGTAGTTTTTATTTCCAGAAGTTTAATTTGGGTCTTTAAAATATATATTCCATGTCTTTACTTCACTAATTGAACATGTAGTGTACCATACTAACAACTGTTTTCATGTCTTTGTTGGCTAATTCTAACATTTTTGTCAGTTCTGAATTGATTTGAATGGATTATTCTCTTCACTATTTTTCATGTTTTACTGTTCTTTGAATGCCTGATAACTGTTTTAAAAATCTTCACCCAAGGATATATTCATTGATTTTATAGAGAAAGGAAAGGAGAGAGAGAGAACGAGGAAGAGAGAGAGAGAAATATGAATGTGAGAGAGAAACATTGATTGATACGCTCCTGTATGTGCCCTGACTGAGATCAAACCTGCAACCTATGTATGGGTCCTGACCAGAAATTGAACCCACAGACTTTTGGTGTATGGGACAATGCTCCAACCATCCAAGACACCAGGCCAAGGTGTGCCTGATAATTTTTGTTTGGATGTTAGACATTGTGTATTTTACCTTTTGGGGCAATGGATATGTTTGTATTTATACAAAAAAATAATAATATTTAGCTTTGTTCTACAATACAGTTTTTGGAAACAATTTGAGCCTTTCATACATAATTTTCATAATTTGTTAGGGTGATCCATAACCATGCTCTATCTAAGGCTAATTAGTCCTCACTACAGAGGCACAACATTCCTGAGTATACTACCCAACTTTCTTATAAATGTTGGGTTTTTACAATTCAGCTAATGGGGACAGTCACTATTCCCAGCTTTGTTTTAGTGCCAGGCACTGTTCTCTTACTCTTTCAGATGTTATCCCCCAATCCCAGTCTTGGTAGTTTCTTCACATACATACACCGGTCTGTACTCTGCTATAAACTCATAAGGAACGTTTGCAGATCTCTAGGGTTTTCTCCCTGTTCAGCTTTCTTCTCTCTAGTTTGCTGTCCCATGAATGCTGGCCATCATGAGCTTCCTTGTTCATTTATGAGCTCCATCTCCTCAGTTCTACCTGCACTGCCCTTCCCTACTCTGCAGCCCAGAAGCTTTCCCAAGACAAGCAAGCTAATGCACTCATACGACTCACTTTTATTTCTTGTCTCTCTAGGATTTTTGTCTTTTGTTGCCTGATGAGCTGTCTTGAAAATCATTGTTTTGTATACTTTGTATATTTGTTGTTGTTTTTTCATAAAGAAGGTAATTTCAGATCCCTTACTCCATTTTGAGCAGAAGGAGAAAATAATATGTTGTGTTTTTAAAATTTATTTGACTGTGTGAAGCTTTTTTGTGGTAAATACTTTGGGAAATTCCAGGTTAAAACATTCAATCCACAAGAATAACTGAATCTGACAAGCATTCAACTCTTAATATTTTTAAAACTACAAAAATGGAATTTACCTATAAAATTCAAATCCCTTTGAGAGAACCAAAGCCCCTTAAACAACTGTCATTTCTTAGTAGCACTTATTACTTTATCTAGAGATTGCTTTTTCATTTATTTTCTTGTCTAGCAGAGAACAAAAAAATGGAAAAAGGAAAACTATGAAGTCAGAAAATTAGGTTGTAAGGAGAGGATGAAGATAATATGAGCCAAAGCTTGATAGTAGCAAAAACAATCATTATTCTTTTTTTAACAAATGAGATGAATCTTTCAGAGGTTGAATGACTTACTTAAGGTCATACAGCTTAAAGTGGAAGAGCTGGAATTAGAACTAGATTCTAAATTAGATAACACACCTAGATGTGGTTTTGTCCTATAGGAGATGATCAACAGATGACAGTTCTTGTCTTCTCAATCTAGTGCCAGGGCAAAGGTACTAAATGAAGAAGTGGGGTCTTGGGATACTCTTGGAGAGGTTCACAGTTAATGAATGGGCTGGCTGCCATAACTGGCCTGAGGCATTGGTACAAATATACCAGGTACAAGGGAATAAAAAGAAGGAAAGATATAGGCCACTAGAAAAAAATAATTCTACAATAGAATGGAAATAAGTGACATTTATGGGAAGTTAAAAAAGCTACAGCCAATAAGTAAAAATATCTCCAGATGTGCCTCCCTTCCTTCTGTCCTCCTGGAATCCCCTCATGCCCCGGCTCCACAATAGCCACTAATCCATTGCCTTTCTATCTTGTTTCAGCTGCTCTGGACTTAATATACCACCTCTGCTCTAGATATTTAGTTCTGACCCACTAACACCTCAAGACTCTGCTTGAGGCATCTGCCCAAAGGGCCCAGTACCTCAGCCTGGGCTAAACGTATTGCTCTTGCAGCCCAGTGCCCCAGAACACTGCTACCCAGACTACAGAGGGGTGAAAGTGCCAAACCCTCAGAGTCCAAAACTTGCCTTTAAGCCAACATGAAATCTCAATGGGAAATTAGCTGTCTTCTAATTTCTGCTGCTGGTTCAACATAATCACAACAGAACAAAAGGTGCTTTTCATTTAACCAATCCCACACTCATACCGCATCATAACTTGAGAGGGTGGTGAGGGGAGAGTTTTCCATCCTGCAGTTAGAATATCTTTTACTCCATGGGACAGTTAACAGACTTTTGCCTAAAGACTCTGGCCCTACAACTACAAAACTGCAGAACTGGGTTGCCCAGAATGCCATTGGCCCATTGTGGGGAGGAGACCCTGAAACTGGGCCTCCTCAGTCAGACGGGTAGAAAAGACTCTGTCCCCATTCTGCCACAGGGAGGCAACTAGTCCTCCCGTGGGGATGGCCTGTGGATTTGGGGGAACTGTATTATTAAAGCGCAGTTCCATATGAGGCTCCGTCAGTAATGAGTTTGGCTTAGGCGACCACTCTGTAACATACTCAGAGCACATGTAGGTGGACAACTGGTGACAGAGGACCAGCACAGGATAGAGCATCAAGGAGCAGAAGTGAGTTGGCCAGGGGGGACACAGTTATAGACTGAGAATCAGGCTGCTGCCCCATTGCTGGTATCACATAAGACTCTCATTCATAATAATAATCATCAAAGTTATTATCAGAATGATACTTTCTGAATACTTGATATGAGACAGGCATTGTTCTAAGCACTTACGTATGTGGTTTCATTTAATCTCCCACAACAATCTTCCACAGATGAGAGAGGCACTGATATCACATATTACTAATGAAGAGGCTGAAGCACTCAGTGACTTGCCAAGATGTGGTAGTGATTTAGCAATGGAGCCCAGAGCACAGCAGACCTGTATTGGATGGTCCTGGATCTCCCTCCAGTCATATGGTGGGAGTCTGGAGCCACATGTAATTTGATTTTAAAGAATGAAGAACTGTTATGTTTCCTACTCCCAGGTAGCAAAGTGAAGTTTTTACCTTTTGCACCAACCAGCCTTGATGAGAGGGTGGGGCTTTATTTGTAGAATTGGAGTGAGTTTGAACAAAGCTATGCTTATGATAGGAATGTTCATACTCATCAGAGTCTATAGAAAATATCTCCAAATTCCCCTTCATGGAAGATATGGAGAAATGAAAAGATACCCTCTCCCAGGGGCAGTAGAAACATTTTCATTCATCTGAAAAGTCTCCAGGAGAATTCCATGAGAGAAACACCCCCCAAAATAAACAACAACAAAAAACCCTTTTTATTTATTTATTTTTTTACATTTTGAATTTCTCCTTTTGGATAGACACAAATTCGATTGTTTTCCTACTGAACTTAAAATTTCAGTAAGAACTAAAATAAAACTGGCAGCTTTTTAACTGAATATCTATTATTTCTATAATTTATATTACTTGATCCAAAGTAAATCTTGCCAAATGTTTTGATCAACATTTTTAAGAGGCTGAGAATCAGGCAGACAATAGTACAAATTGAGTGCAATTATTACAAAAATAGATATAATAATTGGTCTCTTAACTTTAAGAAGCTTACTCTAAACAGACATACTGGAAGAAGACATGTCTAAGGACTTAATCAAATGCCCTCCAAACAAATCATTGCTGTGTAAAATATGTGCACTTATATGAATGATAGCTAGTATTGTCATAATTTGCTGAGTACCTACTATGTTTAGCTACATAGATCCTTTGCAGATGCTTTGGCATTTAATCTTCACTTCCAGCTGAGGAAATTAAAACCAGAGAGGTTAAGTGACTTGCAGACAACCACACAGCTAACAAATGACAGAACCAGGTCTCAAGGCCAACGCTGTCTGACCTCATCTCCCCTCAAGACACATAGAGTAGTGGATTCTTAGATGTTAATTGAAACTGGTAACATACAAATCCAAAGTTAAATTTGCGATCCACCTAAGCAGGGAGGATTCTGCAGATTGCCCATTTGATAATTTAAAAAATAATGCTGTCATATGATAGGAGAGTCAATAAAAAAGGAGCTTACAATTCAAAAGGAGCAATAGTAAAGAAAAACCAGATAGGGCGGGAAAAGGGCACGATGACCCCTGTTTCAACTTCTCTGGTTTCTTCCTCACAAAATCATTTAGAGTAGAGAGACAGTGATGGGAGGGCCAAGGCACTTCATCAGAGATTTTACAAACCGCTAAATCAAAAGAGACTGTGAAATTCTCGGCTGGGGAAGCTAACAGTGGGATTAAGTGGATTAGTCTACTGTACAGGAATCTGGGGAATGTGGCTGCATGTGCTTTTGTTGTGATTACTCAGCAGCAACAGGGCGGTTTTCCATCTCCCAGAAACATATGGGCATGTGCCCTTCCGCAAAACAGCAGGAAAGAGCAGCGCTGGGCCTGCTGCTTCTCTGCACCAGGCTGTCTGATTTCAAGAGGTGGCAGAGACTGACATTTTACAGAGAGCTGGTGCAGGCAACATGTTGGAAATGAAAAGGCAACCCGGCTCATCACACACATAATTTCTACACTCAGTCCTTTCCAAAGAAAGAGGGGAAAGACAGCGTGGCTCCCAAACTTCAGATGAAATTGCCACTTAATGATGGCCAAGACGGGTCCTTTCCAAGCTTCTTCCCTCTTGGTGTTAAGTGTACCAGCAGCACATGGAATTAAACCACACAAATTGCTCCTTTTCAGAAATTCACATTCAAACTCCAAAAACTCGATTGCTAGGTAGATATGTGTACAAATTGTGGCCTGCCAGAGCTAACAGTTTACATCAGCAGTCTATAATAAATAATTAATATAGCCGTAGGAGACATAAAGCCAGTGACATGGTATCTCTCCCTCGGTTCTAAATGCAACTCCAGATAACGTACTTTGAACAGTAATGTGTTCACAGTATGTGGGAATTAACTGCTCAATATAATAAGTACTATTGAATTTCCTATTTCCATGCAGATAAAGGGCAACTGCCACCAAAAACACAGTAATAACAGTAACTGAGTGATGAAAAAAAAAACCCTTTTTTATTACAACCTTAAAATGTTATAGGTTAAAATAATCTTAAAGGGTTTAAAAAACAGCAATTAAATCTTTCCATTTCTGTTTTCCAAGATTGCAGCTCAGAAAACGAGGGCCTAAGAGCCATCCGATGCTAGCCTTGCTAATAACGCTCTGTGAAATATCTCATTAATTCAGTCTGGCTCGTCAGATCAGCCGCTAAATCCTTGTATTGTCACTCATCCTCTGGCCTTTTCAGGATTTCCATAGCCTAACTAGCAGTATCTCCATGGAAACCAAGCAGTCCTGCTTTGCACATCCCGGAACTTTTTGTTCCTGACAAAGCTTGACAAATCACATGCAGCATGGAGAGTTTAACATAGCGAACTAAACCCTGACCCACACTTAGAAATGATAAACCCAAGCATCCCAGCTTTATTATAAATGATTTCCTTACAAGATACTTTAACCAAGCTGGTGAAATGTTGAACCAGACAAGTTTCAAGAACAAGGTTCCAGGGGTGGGGGGATGGGGAGAAGGAAATAAAAAAGGCAAATAAATAAATAAATAAATAAATAAGAACCCCAGGCATGTTCAGCTGTAGGTTTTGCAATCTTATTTTCTGTCTAATTGACTTCAGTTGAAAGCAACCAAAAAAGAGAAAAGGAGGGATGCTGTTTCTGTGTCATTCCCGAGTCTGAGAATGGCCTTCCTTTTCCATTCTGAGTCAGAAAAGGAAATCCCAACTCCATTCCCTTGTTTTCCCTAACTCCTGCAGAGGATGGACTTAGGAATCTAACAGGTCTCGGTGCCTGAGGACCACTTTCTGGCTGCTCAGTCTTGCTCTTTGGAGCTGAGGCTCACAGCTCTGCAAAGTGGGGCTTGGCCTCTCTGGGGAGGTAAACTGAAATCTCTCAAGGGCAATAAAAAAAACAGAGAGAGGACTGAGACAGGGTTCTCTGGGGTCTTATTTGCATCAGAAGAGCTAACAGCTCCATTAATTCCTACTGTTTACCTGGCAAGCCTCCCTTTCCATTCTCTTCTCCCTCAGGCATCTGCCCAGGTGATGGAGCCAGGTTGGAGGTCCTCCCCACAGGGGGTGCTGTTCCCAGAGCAGGAGAGTGCCGAAAAGAAGAAAGGTGTATATGTGGGACCTGGTCACCAGAAGTCAACAAGGACCCTGCAGAGAATACACACATGTGTTCTTGCCTTTAGTTTTCACTTCTTCACGGAATGGGTATCATAGGCCCATGTGAAGGAGGTTTCATGACTCATAAACATATCCCTCAGCCTTAGCCAGGCTCCAGCATAGCACAGGGCAGGGAGAGGCAGCTGTACATACTGAAGGAAGAAAGGCCCTTCCTGGCCTCCTCTGTCTTATTGCTGCATTACCTGACATTGAGGAGGCTTCCTGAAGATAGACAGACCCTTAGTTAGAGATGACACAGGAGGGTGAGGGTCACCATCATCATTAGTCCCTTCAGTCTCCTGCCTTCCTTTCATCATCTCTGCAATACAACAGACCAGCAATGTGACAGAAAAAGGCATGGGGGCAGGAGAAGAAGACCCAAGGAACACCACAAGGTCTCAACTCTGTCTCCTCATGCTGGGTCTTGGCTGCATTTGCAATCACACTAGGGATATTCAAAGGCATAAGACAAGGTCTTCCTTCTTTCATTCGTGATTTTGAGACTGGCAATGTTTCAGAGACAACATGGTACTTGTAACGTCTGGAATGTTTTGTGTTGGCAGATAACACAGGACTAGATTAGACTCTGTGCTGGCAACAATGTCAAAAACTTCATTACCCAGCAACTCGCCAGCACAATGCTATTGGGTGTTTACAACAATAACTAGTTCTGGACATATCGTAAGTGTTCTACAAATATTTGCTGATGAACTGAATTAATATCCCCACTGTTCCCTCTGATTCATCAAAGCAAGAGTAAACGAGGCTTAGTCTCATTGCAACCTTCAGCAAGCTTTACCGCATTCTTTGCCTTTGAAAGTTGAGAATCTATATAATAATAATAATAATAATAACAATAATAATAATAGCTCTTATCAAGTTTCCACCCTGTAATACCAGACATTCTTCTGAGTGTATCACATATAATAGTTCTTTTAATCTCCCTAACTGTTGTCTGGAGAAGGTACTATTAATATGCCCATATTATTAACTTCATTTTGTCAGTGAAAATACTGAGATACAGAGAACTTAACTAACTTGCTCAAGTTTACAGAACCAGTTAGTGGTAGAACTGGGCTTGGATCCCAGCAAACATTTCACCACTATCCTCTGCTGTCTCATTACATTATCAATGCCAAGTGTCTCAAATCAGAATAATCAGTTAATTACAATAGCTAACAATTACTTAATGTTTGCTACATGCCAGACAGAATTCTAACGTCAGATGCTTCATTTCATTCACCCTCCACAATAACCCTTCAGGGTTGTACTATAAGGTAGATACTATTATTAGAATCATTTTACAAATGAGGAAACTAAGACACTGAGATGTTAAATAATTCACCCAAAGGCATATAACTAATATAATGACAGAACAAGATTTAAATCCAAGAAGCATGATTCCAGAATCATCTGTCAGCTAGGCCCCTGTTTCTCTAATTATTTAGACAAAATGAAGAATAATGTTCCATAGAACCATTATTCCAGACAAACATTATCTCTCTGAATGTCCTCATTCAGCCCACCAGACAAACCTGGTATTATCATTTTTTCCTCAAAATGCCTTCCAGACTGCTTTCTCAGAGGAGTCCAAAACAAGTTGAGGCCCAAGCACAGGCTTATGAGAAGAGCTGTCTTTCCCCTTGGCCCTAAGCAGTCATACTTGAGCAGGCACAGCCTCTCGTCCCCTCCTGGGGAACCCAGGCTCAGAAAGAGGCACCCCCGCTACTTGCACATGGGACTGTCAGTGAGTTCAGCTGAGTTCAGCTCTTGGCACAGACTCTGGGCGATCAGACAGTGCTCAGTGGATAGAGGGACACTGCCAATGCTTAGGGGCCTAAAATTAGACCTACCAGCTGTGTTTTAGTTTTGCAGGCACGTGCACGTCTGCTCCATTCTCGAGGACGCCGGGTGTTGAAATATATATGAAACCTGCTCTCTGAAGAACAGGGAAAGCACAAAATTCTTGCACCTTTTCTTTTATTTGTTTCTCTTCTGAGGCCCTAACTTCTTTACAACCTAAGGAATGATATTTTCTCCTTCTCAATTTCCCTTCATTTGCCACTGCTTCCAAAGAGCATGTCAATGCTCACCCTTAAGAAACCCAGCCAGTGTCCCTGGAGACTGAGCCCCAGCATGTCATTCTCACTATCAGTCCAGGCTCTCTACCTCCTGGTGACAGACAGCCTCTTCTGGAATACACAGCCTGTTAGACTTAGCAAATGAGGCCCACAGCTGAGACCCAGGTGCTGCAAGAGCTGACTCTGGGCCTGGGGGGAGGCAGGGCTGGTGTATGAGGCTTGGAGTAAAGAAGACCTGGGGCCCACATTCCTGGGGAAGGCCAGCCAGTCACTGAAAATAGTCCAGAGGGGGAGTTTAAGAGAGCAGGCAAGACATCTGTATGAGTTTATACAGACTGCTGTAACAAATGCCACATGCTGGATGGCTTATAAACAATAGGAATTTATTTCTCAGCTCTGGAAGTCAGAAGTTCCAGGTCAAGGCCTGGGCAGATTTGATGTTTTGTGAGATTCCACTTTCTGGTTCATAGAGGGCCACTTTTTGCTGTGTTTTCACATGGTGAAAGGGACTAGGGAATCATTGTGACCTAATCACCCAAAGCACTATCTCTTAATACTGTCACCTTCAGGCGTAGGATTTTGACATATGAATTCAGAACACACCAGCACCCAAAACAAAAGGGTCAGCGACAAAGGACTGGCAAGATGAAGCTGGGATTATCAGGCAGTACCTAGAAATATTCCCCCCCCCAAATTTTATCCAAGGGAATGAGAACTTTCTATAGCAGCACTGTCCAATAGAACTTACAGTGGGGGAAACCATCTATGGCTACGCTAAACAATGATTAACCTTAGCCACCTGTGGCATGCAAGGGTTTGAAATGTGGTTAGTGTGACTGAAGGACTGGATTTTAAATTTAATTTAATAATTTTAGATTTGAATGGCCACATGTGGCTAGTGACTGTAAGTTCACTGTGGCATGATGTCACATGGGACACCTCAGTGGGAAGGAGTTCGGCCAGCATACACATAGAATACCACAGATTGGAGTGAATGCCTAGGGCAACTTCAGGTTTTCTGTTCCAGCTCCTTCCTCTGTATAGGTCCACTCTAAACCATTCAGCACATAACTGACTTTCTAGCCCCTTTCCTCGTGCCCTCATGAAAGATATGCCCGTTTTCTCTCTGCAGCCCTTTTCAGAACAAAATAGCGATTGCTATAAGGAGATCCTTAATAGCCTGAAATGAGTTTTACCATTAAGTGTCAGCCATGTGCCATGCGCCATGTGCCTGGTGCAGTCTTGTCTTTTCCAAGCAATTCTGTCTGCCTATGGGCAACATTCTTACTTTGATGCCATACCCATTCCTCCTATATCAGCTATCCACCTCAATTGTACCACCTCCCCCTCTCTATTCAACTTTATTATCTCTCACCAAGACCACTGCAGCCTCCTAAATGACTCCTCCACTCAACATTGACCTCATCCAATCATTGGTCCACACAGCAGTCCATATGATTTTTGGAAATAGGAATCGAAACTTCTCTCTCTTGTGTGTTAAGTCATTCTGGGCTTCCCATTGCACAATTCAGTTGCTGCTCACTTCTCTATCTCATCTCATACTGTTTCCCCTGTCACCTCCCCTCTCTGTTACGTCACCCTGGGCACTTAACACTATAAATCCCCGAGGGAAGAGGCTTATCTGTTCATGGCTGAGGATTCAGTGCCTGGTATATAGAAGGTACTTAGTAAAAATTTATTAAATGACTGTGATGAGTAAGTACTGGATTGGTATACCAGACCATGGTAGCAGCATACCATATCAAATGTTTCACTATTGCTAATAATGATACTAATCTGTTCCTTCAAAGTACTCAGTGTGCTTGAAAGATATTTTTACATTGACCCTAAAATTAGAATGAAATATGTGTACCTAACAGCTGAGCCATAAACCAGGAAAGAGACCACATATCCCAAGTCTGTGAATTTCCTCCAAATACTATCTTGGGCTTGGGTCTCAAATGTACCACATACCCCAGTCCCAGCCATAGCTACACATGAGCATGTGCCATTTTGGAACTAAGGTCTTCAGAGAGAAAACAGAATTTAGGACTTGGGTGCCTAAAAACCTCTTTAACTTTATACAATTTTTAAAGTAAAATAAAACAATAAAGAGATCACAATAAAGCCATTGGTTAGGGTTGTCATTTATCAGTCCTTAAATGAGAATATGGTCCCAGTACAATTCTTATTTACCATTGCTCACTCACTTCAAACCCTTCAGAGCACTTCCGGCCAAAATAGAGGCATAGGTAGACACACTGTGCCTCCTTGCACAACCAAAAGAAGGACACAACAATTTGAAAACAAAAAACAACCAGACCTGACAGAAAATCAAACTGTGTGGAAGTCCCACAACCAAGGAGTTAAAGAAGAAATATTAATCTAGACCGTTAGAAGGAGTGGAGAGAGCAGCCAGGTGAAGAGGACTCAAGGAGTGGAGGCAGCAGCCAGGTGGAGAAGACTCACGGCAAGGCAGCGGCAGGCGGACTGGGCAATCCCATATTTGAGTGCATATAAACCAGGAAAAACAACTGGGGAGGGAAACAGACTGCACAACCCAGGATTTCACTGTGGGGAAATAAAGCCTCAAACCTCTAACTGTAAAAACCTGTGGGTATTGATGTGGCAGGAGAAACTCCCAGACTTACAAGAGAGTCCATTGGAGAGATTCACAGGGTCCTAAAACATACACAAAACCACCAACCCAGCAATCAGCAACAGAAGGGCCCAATTTGCTTGTGGGTAGCAGAGGAAGTGACTGAAAGCTGGCTGAGAGCTGAGCAAGCAGCATCATTCCTTCTCAGACCCCTCCCCACATACAGTGGCACAAAGCAGCTACATGGATTGCCCTGGCCTGGTGAACATGTAAGGCTCCATCCCTTACTACCTAACAGGTACACCGAGACAAAAAAAAATTGCCCAAATGAAACAACAGATCAAAGCTCCAGAAAAAATACAACTAAGTGATGAAGAGATAGCCAACCTATCAGATGCACAGTTCAAGACACTGGTGATCAGGATGCTCACAGAATTGGCTGAGTATGGTTGCAAAATAGAGGAAAAAATGAAGTCTATGAAAAGTGAAGTAAAGTAAAATGTACAGGGAAACAACAGTGAAGGGAAGAAACCAGGACTCAAATAGACAAGCAAAAGGAAGCAAAAGGAAGATATAAACATTTAACCAGGACATAATGAAGAAACAAGAATTCAAAAAAATGAGGAGAGGCTTAGGAACCTCCAGGACAACTTTAAACATTCCAACACCCAAATCATAGGGGTACCAGAGGAGAAGAGGAAGAACAAGAAATCGAAAACTTATTTGAAAAAATAATGAAGGAGAACTTCCCAAATCCAGGAAGTCCAGGAAGCTCAGAGACTCCCAAAGAAGATGGACCCAAGGAAGCACACACCAAAGCACATCATCATTACATTACCCAAGATTAACGATATGGGGAGAATCTTAAAAGCAGCAAAAGAAAATGAGACAGTTACCTACAAAGGAGTTCCCATTAGACTATCAGCTGATTTTTCAAAAGAAACCTTGCAGGTAAGAAGGGGCTGGAAAGAAGTATTCCAAGTCATGAAAGGCATCCTTTCATGGACCTACATCCAAGATTACTCTATCCAGCAAAGCTCTCATTTAGAATGGAAGGGCAGATAAAGTACTTCCCAGATAAGGTGAAGTTAAAGGAGTTCATCATCACCAAGCCCTTATTATATGAAATGTTAAAGGGACTTATCTAAGAAAAAGAAGATAAAAACTATGAACAGTAAAATGACAACAAACTCACAACTATCAACAACCGAACCTAGAAAAAAAACAACAGAAACAAACTAAGGAAACAACTAGAACAGGAACAGAATCACAGAAATGAAGATCACATGGAGGGTTATCAGTGGGGGAGTGGGAGGGGAAGAATGGGGGGAAAGCTACAGGGAATACGTAGCATAAATGGTAAGTAGAAAATAGACAGGGGGTGTTAAGAATAGTATGGGAAATGGAGAAGCTAAAGAAGTTATATATCTGATCCATGGACATGAAATAAGGGGGGGGGAATGAGGGTGGGAGGTGGTATGCAGAGCAAAAGGGAATAAAGAGGGGAAATGGGACAACTGTAATAGCATAATCAATAAAATATATTTTTAAAAAACACAACCCTTTAGATAGTTTCAATGACACTATTGCCATGAAGAAGTCTTTATGTTCTCTAGCTGTCCAAATACTTTGTGCATTTTTGATCTTGAGTGTTGAAGTTGTGGATATCCACCAGTCAGTGCCCATCCCCCAGGGCTCACTGTGGTCACAGAGAGTCATCTGTTTAATCCAAGATGGTAAATCTTTGGGAAGCCTTTAATTAATAAAAACTCATGATTCCATAAGGGATTTTCTGAAACTTTCCTTGGGACACAAGAGTTATGCACTTTTAGTTCTACCCATGATAACCTGGCAGGCAGTCATAGTGGAGGATGGCAGAACACTCCACCAAGCTCAGCCTGCCACTTGACCCACAGAAGTCTCCTCAGTGCAGTAGACCTCAGGGTCTCATATGAGGGCTTTGCTCCACTACCTTCATCTCCCCACAACTTCTCCAAGGCCAGTGTTATGGGCTGAATTGTGTTCTCTCAAGTTTATATGTTTAAGTCTTAACTCCCAGTGCCTCTGAACGTAACTGTATGTGGAGATAGAGCCTTTTAAAAGTTAAGTAAAAATGAAGTCAAATGTGTCAGCCCTAATCCAAAGTAACTGGTGTTCTTATAAGAAAAGGAGACTGGGACACAGACACACAGAGGAAAGACCATGTGAGGGTGCAGGAAAAGATACCATCTACAAGCCAAGAGAGAAACTAACCCTGCTGACACCCTGAACTTGGACTTTCAGCCTCTGGAACTGTGAGAAAATAAAACTGCATGTTTAAGACCCCAAGTCTGTGGTATTTTGTTATGATAGCCCTGGCAAACTAATACGACCAGGTTGCAAAAGCCTCTTTCTACCTGTCCCTGCTCTTCATTCACTTGCCTTTGCCTTTCCAACCACAGGCTCCTTCTTCTAATCAATTTTATCATATACAACCAACCATTTGTGAACAATTAAGTTAAAATTCTCAGACCTGAAAATTATATACTGGGGAAAAAATACACTTAGAATTTGCATCTATGAGAATTTCCCAATAGATGGGTTTGCTGCCAGAGCAGGGGATGGTCAACTAAAAAGGTCCTATAGATATATTCAAACCACTTTCTCTATGAATTTAGCAGAGGTTTCCAGTTAAGCCTAGAATGAGATCCAAACCATCCTGTAGGATGCCCTAATGGGCCACTAGACCCTGGGAGTCTTTGTGAGTGTTAAATTGTCTTAAAAGAAAGAATACCCGTGAGAAGGAGAATTTGGGCATGGGTATCTGTGGGAAGAGAGAAAAACCACAGGAGGAGCAAATGTGGTAACACCAGATTCATCTTAGCCCTTGAAGAAAAAGGGGTTTGCATGGGGGATGCTCCCTGAGGGACTCTGCTTCATAACCCACATGACAAAGTGGCAGGCACAGTAAGGGAGGGGAGTTTCCCCTATCTCTACAGCAGTAGGACTGAAAACACTGTATCACATTGGCAGCAGGTGGATTCACAGCTGGGAGATGCTGGGAGTATTACCCTGGGCCAGACATCTACAACTGTTCACTGATCCATATGAGAGGCTTCTGAGACCACACAGGTACAGTGAGGGAAGCTGGAGGTCTTGAAGACATCACACAGGAAGCTGTGATGTGCCACTGAAATTCCAGGTGCTGCTGCCCCTGGGTCCTCACCCACAGAGGTGCTGGTGAAACCTGAGGAAATGTGGGCCATACGTTCAGCCCATTGAACATCCAGATAAATACTCTTTTATGAGTAGGATGTTCCTGTGTTACTCTCCTGATGACATCCTTCAAAGGCTTGTAGTAATAGAAATATGAAGTTGTATCTGACTTGAGGAGACTGTGTTTTGATACTCAAAAAGGCAGAGAAAAATCAGAGAACTACATCCCACTTGGAGAGTAGATTGTTTCTACTGTTTTGCTGAAATTAATTCTAATAAACCCCAATAGATATGAATGAGCTTTAGGGGTTCCCCAAATTTGATTTAGGTGCATCTGACCATGGACATACTTCCATATATGGATCTCAAAATATATACTATTAAAGCTGTCTTCTGAGGCCACGATGTTCCCTTCGTAGCTTTACTCACCTTCCTGTGCAACCTGGGATCTAACATCCAAGCTCCAAGCCCTCTCTGCCTCAAATGTCCTTCAGTGTTTTCTCCCCTTGCCTTTCCATGAACCCTGCTCAGCAAATCCAAACCTCAGACCAACTTAACCATCCACCACTTCTGTGCCCGTAGCTGCAACACTGGCTCTTCTTGAGCCCATACTCCCTTCCCCTGAAGAAAGTAGTTCCCCTAGTTATCTGTATTTTCAACCCACCCCTCTCCCTGGTCTCCTTCCCTACAACCTACAAACATGCTCAAACCTCTTTTTAAGAAAACAGTCAATTTTTTCATTAGCTGCAGCCTATATCTGTTCTTCTCTTAACATTCAAGTCTGTAGGAAAATGATTCTTTATTTCATCTCCCCATTTTTTCCCCAGCATTCTGCCATCCTCGTTTATTGCCAACACTCCTGGAAACCTACCTTGCTCCAACAAAGGATCGATGATAAAGTTTATATAAACTTTATAGAAATCCAATAGAATTTTTTCAGGGCTTGTTTTACTTTCCCTGCCTGAAATATTTGACTCTGCTGACTACCCCTCCTCACCCTTCACTCCTCCCCACCCATAGTTTAAAAAAATGAAATCCCCCTTTTCTTTATATTCTTTATAAGAGCTGAAATAATAATAATGTTTATTCTTGAAATGTTCTTCAGACTCTTGCTTCCAGGCAAAGCCTGCCTCATCTTCTTACATTCAATTCAAGTATCATACCCTAATGAATTCTTCCTCAATCATTCCAGATAAAAGACCACTTCCTCCTTCCTCTCTCTCAGCAGAGACTTTCTTTTAGTCCCCATAACACATTAGTGACTGTTCCTGTAAGCCTGGAGAATGTTGGGACAGACTAAATGTTCTCGAATGCACAGAAACTTAAGCAATTGTGTACACGCTAACAAGATACATCTCAGGGCTGGTTTGCTCCTATAGGTTGCCTCCTTGCATCCCATGATCTAAAAGAATGTCTGAATAAGAGTTTGGAGTAGGCATGGTGTCATTGAAAAGATGGAACCCCACAGTCAGAAAGATTAGTTCTAAGTTGCTATTTTTTTTTCTGGAAAGTCCTGTGAGCAGAGGACTCTAGTTTAATTTCCAATGCATGTGTCTTGAAAAAAAATAGTGCCACGTATACAAACAAGTGCAAGTTTTGAAAAGGTGGTTGTGATAAAACATTTTAGAACACATTAGGTGAATCAAATTACAGAGGCATTTACCTCTGCCACAAGCCACATGCATCCTGACTCTCTTTGTCCCCACACCAACGTGACCTGAGATACGAGGCTAGGTACTGAATGAATTACAGTAGGATTCAGGTTCAGTTTGGAGATGATCTTGATGTGACAGATTTAGGTCTTTTGGAAAAACTTGTTAAAGAAAATATGTTGGTACCGTTCCAGTTTGAACTGGCTCCCTGTGTTTGTACATGCGTGTGCACATGTGTGCAGTTTGTTGACTGAGGAAATCTAGATTGTATTTTATAGTTCAAATAAATAAATGAGTAATGAGGATAATTTGAGCATATCAAGTCCATATATTTTCATCTTCAGTAGCCTAGTTCCTCACTGTACTGCAGCTCCCAAATCAAGAGCACAGTCTGGCAGGCCCTTCCTACTCATCTTCTGCAGGACTGAGTTATTCCTGCCCATGAGTGCCAGGCCAGAAGGTTGACTGCTGTAGGGAATAAGGTGGAGGTAGCAGGAAAGGAGGTTCAGACTGAAGGAGAAGCCCTGCCTTATCCCTTGTGAAATGTAAGAAGGGGAGAGGCAGAGGTACTGCTGAAGCAAATGCTGAAGGATGTGTCTTGACCCTCAAGCAGGCCTGAGCTGATGGGGAAGCCCCAAGCAGAGGGCCCAGTTCCCAGCCCCTTCTTTGGGATTCCATAGGGGGCCCGTCCCATGGAATGAGCCTCCTGGACAAAAGTTTAAAAGATGGTGTGGTGCTGTTAGAGTGAAAGCCTAAGGCAGCAAGCCTGTTATTTATTTCTGTGCAACAAGTAACTCCAAAACTTTGAGATTTAAAAAACTATAAATTTTAATTATCTCACACAGTTTCTGTGAGTCAGAAATTTGAGAGCAGTTTAGCTGGATGGTTCTGGCTTGGGATCTCTCATGTGGTTGCAGTCTAGATGTTGGCCAGGGTTACAGGTCTCTAGGGGCTTGACTGGGGTTGAAGATGTCTCATTCATTCACATGGCAAGTCAGTGCTGCATGTTGATAGGATATCACAGTTTCTCGGGCTGCTTAAGTATCTTCATGACATGGCAGCGGGCTTCTTCCAGTAAAGGTGATCTAAAAGAGCATGATGGAAGCAGTGGTGGTTCAAGTGTCTTAACCTCAGGGGTCACACACCAGGACTTCTGCTGTATTCTGTTGGTCACAGAGAGCAGCCCTGACGTAATGTGGAAGGGACTACACAGAGTGTGGGTGCCACGAGGTGAGACTCTGTGGGGCCACCTTGAAGCCTGGCTACCACAGTCATGAATTTATTTTTGACTTGATTGAATAATTACTAGAAAAGTGATTGATATAACCAGAAGAGACTAGAAAGTTCCTGGATAGGTCTGAAGTTCATATAGAGACTATTGTAACTTTAACTAGGAAAATTTCCATTTTTTCTGGTCAATCCATAATAATGCAGCTTGAGAAGCAAAGTTGATGTCAGCTATTTGAAAAATCAAAAACAAATTTTACGTTTGTCCAGTGCTGAGTTTTTACTATTTAAGCAAACCTGTTGCAGGTGTTTACTTGAGTTAGGATCCACATCGAACAAATGAGTGTAGTTCTTTCTAGTTTGGGATTTGTTGTTTCTTTACATTAATGTCTCCCAGGCTTAGTTCTTGATTACATTTCTTAAAAATGGATGAAGTATTTGATCTTTCTCTTAAGGGATATATACTATGAATAAGAAGAGAGAAAAACAAAGATAAAAGTTGAATTTCGCAAAGACACATACCACAGCAGCACACTTATTGGTCGGAGGTGAAGTGTCAGGTGACAGCCAGGTAAAGCCATTTCTCTGATGTTTGTGGCCTCAAGCACCAAGAGGGAATATCAAGTTCCTGGCACTTCCTAACACCAGGCATCCCCAACTCCATCATATTGAAATTCTGCTCCTTACTAGAAAAGGGGGAAAATAAACCACCCCCCTCTGAGTATCTCAGAGAGCAGTGCTACCCCAGCGGCTGGCTCCTGGAGCATGGAAAAATCTCCATAGACCTGGGGGCTTGGGAATGCATTTTCCTGAAATAGGATTCTAATAACACACCAAAGCTCAGGTTTCCAGGATAATTGAAACCTTTGGTATTAATTGGAGAAGGGGATGGGGTGGAGGAGGCAGAGAATGAGAAACCTTTTCCTGCCATTGCTGGGAAAGTTCACACTGTGGTTTAGGGAAACAAATAGTCCAGTGTTATGCCTTGGACATGCAGTGGGGGAGGGCAGGGATGGGAGCGTGGAGTGGAGAGGTGGATGTGCTCCATTCTGTCTGCCTTTTGGGTTGGCAAGGGACAGATGGCTCGGCTTGGTGCACCAGGAAAGGAATTCCAAAATCCTTGTTACTGCAAAACTTGCAGCTTTGCACTCAGGCGCCCAGAGGCCCAGCCTCATGCACATGTTATGGATTCGTCAGTCAGCAGGTATCATGATTTTCCACAGCAACTGGCACATCCACATAGACATTCGATACAGAGTGTTCAGTGATGATGAAAGGAAATTATGCAGTCATTTTTCATATATATATAATATTACCAATGCTACACCATAGGGAGAGTAGAGTAGTCCAGCAGGCAGAAGTAAAAACTAAAAGTAAAATTTGTCATTTAGTATTCATTTGTCTTAGACTTGGGTCTACTTAATGAGCACTGTGTCTCTGGTTTAGAAATTAACCCTCCCTTCTCTGTTACTCTCCTTCCTTCCTTTCAAATAACACCCAGAGGCCTGGGGGATCACAATGGAAGATAACAGGACGATTGGTTCTGAGAAACTTACAGAAGAATCCCCAGAGTGAGCATGGAAGATCTAGGAGGTGACGTTTCCAACGGCCGATGTGGTGGCCTTGATCTTCAAACCCAGTATTTAGGAGCCCTTCCCTTTGGCACTCACCAAATAGACAGCTATTTGCATTATTTCCAAACAGGATTGCTGCCTCTGTTTGCATTATTTCTAAACAGGACTGCTGCCTCTGCCTAAAGTGGACATAATTTGACATACGTTATAGGGCTATAAAATTTTAATGAAAAGACGTCCAAAGTACTCAGCACAGTACCTAGAATGAAAAATTTAACTTCTCTCCCTGGCCTAATCTGTAATAAGAAGGAAATATTTGCCTCACCAAGTTATGAGAATTCAATGAAAAACATATAAAAGCATGGAGTATTGTATCTGATATATGGAAGATTTAATAAGAGGAGCTTGAGAAGTAATATTATATTTACATAATAATAATTATTATTGATCTCCACCTCTACAATTTCAAAAAGGAATACAATTTTTTCCTGCTTTTATTTTTACAGTCCACCCTGCCCTACCCCTGACCTCACCTACACGTGAATCTTTGTGAATCTTTGAGATCTTGAGTTATGGACTTCCTTGCCCCAAGAGGCATCAATGGATTTTCATGTGTTTCAGAAGCTGCAAGTAAAGATAACTGACGGCCAAACCTTTGCTTAGTAAGGCAAGGCTCAGCTAGGGTAATTAATCTTTGCATTGAATAGGTAGACAGGACTGACCCTATGGATAAATATCCGGAGGCTGGGAGGAGAATGGGGAACAAAAGGGAAGAGGCAAAGCCATGTCAATGGTGGTATTCTGGAGCTTTGCTCTGAGGCAACACCTGGGTGGTGGCAAGCCTTTTATATGGCTCCAGCTGGGGGGCTACCCAGGAACACAGGTCTTTTTGTTTCTTGTGTCTGGGTGCCTCAGTGAAGGTCTCCATGGCCTCAAGGTATTGCCCAATTGATATGAAGCAGCAACATCACACTGTTACCAACAGCATTGACGATAGTGATCCCCAAGGATAAGGAAACCTGACTTCCCTTTTGGTCCATTTCTATCCCATCTTGGAATCCTGAGATCATAAGAATACTCCAGCAGTCTCAAAACTTACATACTATGAGTCTTTCATGATAGAAGAGCTTTGATATTTCTGGAGGGCAGAGAGGCATGGGGGTGGGCAAACTGATTTCTTGCTTACTAATATCTCTAGATAGACAACAGTCTCCCCAGTTCATTCTGCCACTGGTTTTATTCCCAAGGTATCTCAGGTAAACAGGACACAGAACAGTTTCCCTGGGGCCTAAGTGCACCTCACCTCCTATGGATGGTTAATTTTCTATTTCAGCTTGACTGGTTCACTGGGTGCCCAGATATTTCATCTGACATTTTTCTGGATGTTTCTATTAGAGTGTTTCTATTAGAATGTGTCTGGGATAAGATTAGCTTTTGAACTGGTAGACTCTAGGTAGAGCAAATTGCTCTGCCTGATTGGGTGAGCCTCGTCCATTCAGTTGCAGGTCTGAATGGAGCAAAAAAGTGGACCTTCCCCTGAGTGAGAGAAGGTTATTTTCTCCTGCCTGACTGCCTTTGGAACTGGGACATTGGCTTTTTTTCTGCCTTCGAACTCAAATGGAAACATTGGCTCTTCTGGGGTCCTGAGCCTGCTGACTGTCCAACCATTGGCTCTCTTGGGTCTCCAGCTTGCCAACTCACATCGTAAATCTTGGGGTTTGCCTACCTTCTAATTTCTGAGACACTTTTTATAATCTCTCTCTCTCTCTCTTTCTCTCTCATTCTGTTCTCTGGAAAACCCTGACTAACACATCCCCTCTCCCCAAGTTCCCAAAGTCCTGCTCCCTGTCCTTTAAATGTTTGCCTTCCGTGGGACTATACATCTCTCAGTAACACAACACTGGGAAATCCTTCAGAGACTACTCTGAACTTTAGATCAACTGTTTGAAATTACAACTCTGGTTCCAAGCCTGGTTTTTTTGTGCCAAATCCTAAGAAAAAGATAAATGAGAGCAAGTGGGGGAAGAAAATGGTATGTGAAGCCATGATTGATGTGGAACATCTGAAGGAACTCCTCTGTGGGTCATGCTTTTGTCCAAAAACTCCTGGTCCTTGTTTGGTTTTGCTCATATGGGCTGCTTCTATTTATATCTGTTATGTTTTCAAAAAATCAAAGGAAAGATCCATTGTTAGGAACACAGAGATGGCCACGCAGCTGGACAGTTTAGCAAATGAACAAGATGGAGGTTCCGTCACTACATGTGAAATAAATGCTTGGAGTAGCAATGGGTGTCCGTTTCCACAGAAAGGTGCATCTGCCTTTGAGCTCTCCGGCTGGGGGAGCATTTAGAATTTTCTGACGCCTCGGTGGCTCTGTCATAAGATTTGTCTTGAGCTTGTTGGAAAGTATTTATTTATCTGAAGCTTCTTGATCCTTCTTCTGTCTGATATGTCATAAATTTTACAACACAGAAATCACCAAAATGAAGCAGAGACAACTCAGAGATTATCTGCCAGTTCTCCCAAGACCACCGGCCACTTAGCTGAAGAGTGCACCGTGTAATTTACGAGAGTGCAACTAGTCTGTGGGAGTGAAATAAAGTCCCGCACTCTGTGGCAGTCCATAATGAACAAAATAAATCCCATTGTTATGCAGATGTTCCACAGGGTCTGTCAGCACATTGAGGAAAATTTACTCCCTGACTCTGACGCTGGAGACAAACAATTCCACAAGATGAAAAGCATCACTGAGGAGAAGGTAGAACCTAGCTCTCTGTCTCCCCGAGGAAGTTTGCTCTGCACATGGAGGGTGCACTGTCATAACAGAAATGCCTCATATGCTGTTTTTCTCCTGCAACAATAGACAGAGACACTTTTTTCTAAGCCTAGTATTTTCACCTGGAAACATTTACTGGGAAACAAGGAAAGACTATCCATTTTGGGTTGTTTTAAGTGACAGGTTCTATGTTGCTTTGTGGAAACCAGAGGTTATTTACAGTCCCTCAGCCTGCGTGACTTGCCTCCCTCTTTAAAGAAATCCAGAAATGATTCTTTCCAGTGTCTTCCAGTGGCAGCTACTCTGCCAGCTACAGCAAACACCGCCAAAGCCTCAGATTGCTGATGGTCTCTGTGAGGAGCAATCTCCCCTCACCTCTGTGTCTGGTTTGCTAAAATTCAGAACCTGATGTAGTTCCTTAGATGGTGCCAAGGAGTTAAGTATTCAGGTCTCCAAGCCACCTACAATTACTTGTCTTGGCGACGATCTGTACTGTAGCCAGTCCCACTGGTCATTTCACCATTAAACTATGTCTCTCTCCTTTCATTTTATATGGAGGGAGGTGCTCCTCACCAGGAACTACTTTCTCATTAGATGGCTTCGTCAAGATCGCCAGCTTGCTTGGCTACAGAGACCTTCTATGAATCAAGAGTGGCTGGGCTATAGCCATTCAGCCTTGTGGATTTCCCTGGCAAGCGCATCAGCCAGGTTCCCTGCCATCTGGAATGCACCTGATTTGGCCCCTGAATTGTATGTATTGGCACCTTTCCTTAGCCTCTTTTTTTAAGTAAAAAAAGCAGAAGTGGTTATTAACTTCTCTATGAAATATTCCTGAAGACCTAAAGGAGAAGATAGCTTGATTTGCTTTCTCTGGATTTCCAGGAAATCATACCAAGCAGTGGGTACACAGATCTCAGAAGTATAGAATTTACACTGGAACTCTACTGAAAAACCCATCCAACTTAAATTGCTAAGAGGGCAAGTGAAACGTCTTCTCACATTTGGTAAAGCAAAGAGAATCATGCTAGATCATGAGTCTGCAATGGGCCCTAGATAGGTGAGCTAGTTAAAGAAGCGAAATAACTCCAACCCAGCATCTTTATTTAGCTTGGGCCTCTCTCTCAGTTTCTGCATAAATTTACTCCAAAATCATAAAGCAAAAACATAAAAGGAAAATAGCAACAGTAAAGTAGCTATGCCACAAACTCAACAACAATTATATATTCTATCTAGGGCACACTTAACTCTCTAATTGCTAATTATAATTTAAATGAAAACATGTGTTTCTTGTTAAATTCATCAACTACACTTTTAAGTGCTACTGAGGAGAACTGTGATTAAGCCTGTATCCACACCTCAGGGTTTTGACAACCACAGGGCTCAAGCAGTTATTGGGATGTCATCTAAAGTTAGAGGTTCTTACCGGGACTGTTGCTTTTCAAAGCAGGTAACTCAGCAGGATGAGAAGGGACCATTTGGGAGAAAGCACTTGGCCAGCATCCTTTGCACGTTATATGCTGCTCTTTCCCACGTGTCCAATTGTTAATATCCTTAGATGTTCATCTGGATGCAGCCCTATTTAAATCTAGCCCTTTGTCTGCTAAAGATATTCTGCGGAGTTATAAAGTTCTGACCCTGGAGCAACTTCCAGACCAAGAAACTGGTTCCCTCTGCATTTGCTCTCATGCATGCTAATGAGCAAGACAATAAATAAGGTGTCACTTGTGAAGATCATGCGACAGATAACATGTGAGGACACAATGCAGCTGTCCAGCCCTGAGTAGTTGCTCAGCAAACATCAGTCTTATCCTCCGATCTGACAAGCACAAATTTGATATTAAGAATTAAAAAGTAAAATGCTCCTTCATTCAGCTTTAAGGAAAAGCCAATCTTAAAACATAAAAGTCTGAAATAGAGAACTGTTTTCAAGAGCAACATTATTATTTTCAGTTAGATTTAGTAAGAAGTAGTTAATCAAATTATATTTTCTTCATGTTTTTATTGGGCTAACAAGAATGATTTGTAAATAGCTCATTAACCTACCTATGTGGAAAAATGTTTGTAAAGTGTTTGGGAGCCTGTATTTAGTCTAGGTTCCCCAGAGAAACAAAATCAATAGAATATGCACACACACAGGGGGAGGCCCCCCAAACCAAGAATTATCTTTTGGAGGGTGGGTCCCTTGTACTGCAGGCTTCCCCTGCTAGATGAGTGTTCTAAGAGCCCATCTGTATCAGTGTAACTGCTGACACTGTTGTGCAAGGTTGCATTCAGCTTTGGTGAATTTTTTGGAAGACTCTTTCAATGCATTTGCCCATTTCATGATGGGTAGTTTGCAAGCACACCTACCCACAGTGCACCGAGTATTTGGCAGATTTTGAACAAAACCGGCAAGATCCCCATGCCCCACCCTCTCTATTCACCTGATCTCACTCCAAGTGACTTTTCTTTCTTTCCCTCAAAAAAAAAATCCTCAAAAGGAAATGTTTTGTCAATATGGAAGAGTGAAACAAAAAATGGCAGAAGCACTAAAAGATATAAAAATCAATGAATTCAAAAACTGTTTTGAGTAGGGAAAAATGTCTTGATAGGTGTATTGCATCAAATGGAGAGTACTTTGAAGGCAACTGAAGTTTAAATATGTAAGAATAAATACACAATTTTTAATAAATAAATTCTGTTTTGTGGGTTCCCCATATATACATATATATACACACACATACATACATATATACATATATATATATGAGTGAATTTATTACAAGGAATTGGCACATGTGATTATGGAGGCTGGCAAGTCCCACGATCTGCAGTTGGAAAGCTGTGGACCCAAGAAAGCTAATGGTGTAGTTTGTCTGAGTGCAAAGGCAGAAGCAGACTGCCATCCAGCTCACAGACAGGTAAAGAGAGAATTCTCCCTTCCTCAGCTTTTTTGTCCTATTCAGGGCTTCAATGGATTGGATGAGATCCACCCACATGAGGGAGGGCAATCTCCTTTATTAACTGATAGAAATGTTAATCTCATCCAGAAACCTTTTCACATATACCCAGAATAGCGTTTAACCAAGTATCTTAGCACCTGTGGCCCAGTCAAGTTGACACATAAAATTGGCCATCACAGAGTCTAAGTTTATCTTATGGAACATTTAAAGCACTGCCACGATATACATGCCATGGAAAGTGTATGGGTTTGGAGTCAGGCAGATCTATGCTGAATTCTGGTTCCTTCACTTACTCGGTCCGGGTTTCTGGAAATTTACATGACCTCACTGAGACTCAGTTATCTTAATGGACCACTCTGGACCATATTAACTACTTGCCCAGTTCATTATGTTTGTCACTTGTGTGCTTCAAGGTACAACCAGCATGCCCCACCCATAAAAGTACCTAGTGCTAGAACCACTAGCCTCTGTCCATGTGGGGCTTCGGGGATTTGGGTTTGTTTTCTGTTACTGTGACTATGATGAGGACACTGGGGGCAAAGACTTAGTGAGCTGGAGAGTTGGTCCAGTTGGCTGGTCCCTCCATTCCAGACATTTTTCGTTCACATTTTCATTCACTCTTGTTCACCTTCTGGGGTGCATGCTGATCCTTGAGTACTCAGAACTGCCTGTCATGTGCTAACTCACAGACACGGGGAACTCCAAATCTTCTTTCTTCCCAGTCCCCTCCTGGGGCCTGGAAACTTCTCCTTTGGATTACTTATGGGTTGAATTGTATTTCTCCAAAATTCAAATGTTGAAACCCTAACCCCCAATACTTCATAATGTCCCTGTTTTTGGAAATAGGGTCTTTCACAAGATGATCAATAAGTTAAAATCAGGCTGAGTGGGTCCTAATCCAGTCTGACTGGAATCCTTACAAGATAAGGAAATTTGGACACACAGAGAGATGCCAGGAGTGTGTACACACAGGGGAAAGACTATGTGAGGGTGCGGAGTTAAGGTAGCCATCTGCAATCAAGGAGAAAAGCCTCAAGAGAAACCAACCGTTCCAACAGCTTTACCTTGGACTTCCAGCTTCAGGAACTGAGAAATAAAATTCTATTATTTGTCACCAACTCTATAATATTTTGTTTTGAGAGCCCTAGCAAACTAATGTAGGATCCTTAAAATAAAAGGTCTGTTTACACACTGTTTCCTGGACAGTAGTGGGCTCCCACAGGCAGCTCCACTCACTGCTTCAGGGATAACTTTCCTTCTGACCAATGATGATGGTAAGCAACTTTCTGATAACTCAGTACCCTGGAAAGAGGAGGAAATGTAAGTTTACCCTCCAGTACAGCATCCTGCTACTCTGCAAAGCACTCACCGTCCTGCTTGTCACAGAGTAGTCATTCGACACACATCCATTTTCTTCTCTGGCTTTACCCTGTACATTTCTTTTTCTTCCTCACTGCACCTATACCCTCACCCCACGTCCCTCACCTTACTTTGTCTTTTTTAAATTTTTTGCCTGAGGATATGTTTATTGATTTTAGAGAGAGAGGATGAAAGAAATAGAAACATTGATGTGAGAGAGAAACATTGATCCATTGCCTCCCTTATGTGCCCCAACTGAAGATTGAACCCACAACTCAAATATGTGCCCTGACCAGGAATCCAACCCATAACATTTTGGTGCACAGGATGATGCTCCAACCAACTGAGCCACTGGGCCATAGAGGAAGGACCTTACTTTTTTTCTTGAATTTTCTTTTTAAGCCTCGAGTGCCTGTACAGAATTAGATTTATTATAAGTCTTGGTTTTTCAAACACTGACCATAGGCTTGTGCATGACCCTTTTGAAAAAGAATTGAGTAACTAATTAGAATATAGACTCCTTTGAACCTCTCTTCCGACATAAGAAACACTGACAGTAATTTACATTTATCTGTGTCCTTTGCTCCCATCTTCTTCCCTTCCCTTCTTCTCCACAGGTAGCTGCTACACTGAAGTTTGCATTTATCATTGCTTTACTTTCTAAAAATACAATTTTTACCCCATTCATCTGTATTCCTAAAAAGTATATTTAGTCCACTCTATACATTTTCAGTTTATTAGCATAAACTTGTTGATGGTACCCTCCACTTCATCTGGATCTCATGCCTCTGCTTCTGCTTCCAGGGTTTCCTTTCCAATGATCTCTCCTTTCATTCAGCTTCAGTCTCTCCCCTTCCACCAATTCCTCCTCTCAGAACACAGACATGTAATTTTTTTCTCCAACCTTAAAAATAAACTAATAAACAATGAGAACAAACCCTCCCCATAATCCTACCTCCAGTTTAAACTACCATCATATCTCTCTTATTCCTTGTACCATTAGATCCCTTTAAAATATCTTCTCATATTCTCTCCTCTTTGCAACCTCTGGTTCATTACATACTCCATGCATATACCAGCTTCCATGGTACAGAGATCACTTGTCTAAAGGCCAGTAGCTCCCAACTCACAAATTAAATATCTTTTCTTGTTCTTCATCGCATGACCTCTCTGGGGAACATGACCACATTGATGCCCTCTCCATAAACCCCCTTCTCTCTTAGCTGCTGAGACTCATTTTTCCTGGTTTTCCTGACACCTTTCTGACAAATTTTTCTCATTCTCCTTTGTTGTCCCATCTTCTTCTGCCCATTCTTGCATGTGTGGGCTATCAAGGGTTCTTATTTTGACCTTTTCCCACTGGGCAATCTTCATCTTGCCACACCACCATGTCCTGATGAGCTCAGGCTTAGCCACCTGAGTTTCCTCACCATGCCCTGCTCTCCCCTGCTGCCAGGCCCTTGAGCCCAGGGAATGGTACATAGTGTAGCTCCTGCCTGATTCCAGGTGGTGGGCCTCAATTGCTCAGAGGTCACTACCTCCAGGGAACTTCAGTTGGTCAGGACTTATGCACAAGTTTCTGGTGACAAAAGCTTTGTGAACAGACAAGCAGAAGTGCCTGCCCATGAGCCCTCATCAGTATGCTCCGGTCAATGTTTAAAATTTTTTAAAAAACAGAATTGGTTCAAACTTATTATGAACACAGACATAATCCTTATGGCTAAACCTTTTGGAGCAGGTAAAATTTCACATGGTGCATTAGCTTTTAGGGCAACTATGAGAAAGTACCACCGACTTGGTGGCTTAAAGAACAGAAATTTATTGTCTTGCCATTCTGGAGATAAGAAGTCTGCAATCAATGTGCTGGCAAAAAGGCTAATGGAAAGTCTTACTGCATTTCAGGTGACTGCCCTGTCCCATGCTTGTAGAAGAAAAAACGTTTAGTCGCTTGAGAAATTCAAGCACAAGAGCCTTGGACTTAGGGACAGCAGACCCAAAGGAGGGTAAGATGAGATGCTGGACAGAAACAAGGGAATCGGAACTTTCTGCAGGTTCCAAAAGCTTTTGAAGCAAGTTATAAAGGGTTAGAAATCAAGATCCCTAGTGGACTTCTCAACAGCAATACCAGAAGCTGTAAGACGGTGCAGCAGTGCCTTGGAAATTATGAGAGGAAAATATTCAACCAAAAACTCCTTTCCAGCCAAAAGATCAAACAACTGTGAGGATTAAATATAGACACTTTTGAACATGCAATGCCTGAACCTTTATCTTTAATGTCTTGCTGAATACGTACTCCCTAAACAAGAGAATAGCCTGGCTGGTATGGCTCAGTGGACTGAGAAGCAGAGGGTCACTGGTTCAATACCCAGTCAGGGCACATGCCTGGGTTGCGGGCCAGGTCCCCAGTTGGGGGTGTGCAAGGGGCACACCCCCCTCCCTCTTTCTCTCCCTCTCTTTCTCCCTCCCTTCCCTTCTGTCTAAAAATAAATAAAATCTTTAAAAACAATAACAACAAGAGAATAAACTAAAAAGGAAGATATGGAGTCTGGAAACAAGAAGTCCCCTAAAGGAAAGGGACAACTGAAACTCTCTACAAGGTGATAATGACAGATACCAGGATAATAGCTGTGCATCAGGTGAGAGAGGGTAGAAGGCTTTGGGAATATGTTCAATAAAATCAAAATATTTCTTTTGTTGAGAAATCTGAAAGAGGTATTAGTTATAGGAACATATAAAATTAAATGATAAAGAAGCCCTGGCTGGCGTAGCTCAGTGGATTGAGCATGGGCAGAGAACCAAAGTGTCGCAGGTTCGATTCCCAGTCAGGGCACACGCCTGGGTTGCAGGCCACGGCCCCCAGCAACTGCACATTGATGTTTCTCTCTCTCTCTCTTTCTCCCTCCTTTCCCTCTCTAAAAATAAATAAACAAAATCCTAAATTAAATGATAAAGAAACCAAGAAAAACCAAGTTGTAGAGAAAAGAAAATATAATCATAGTACATTATGATTATGTATCTTCATTGTGAACAAAATTTCTGGTCATAATAACGTAAACAACTAATTATAATTTGATCATATATTATCATATAATTGTGTTGGGAGAATGTGGAGACAGGTGTGTGTGAGTGTGGGTACCCATAAGATTTTCCATATACAACTTCCCATATATCTTTTATATAAGAAGTCAATAGATAATATCCAAATTAGAAAAATACAGAAATAATAAGCATGTGAATACTTATTATTTCACATGCTTATTGTAAAAGGAGAGAAATACCAAAAATAACATGAAAAGAATTAAAATCAGTTCCTTTAAGGGTAAGGGACTGAGAAGTTTGGAAAGCAAAAGAAGGGAATACTTTTTTCTTCCTATGCCTTGTAGTACTCTTTGACCTTGTAAATTATGCACATATATTGTTTTGATGAAAATTAAAATTATGGTAAAATCTCTTTAAGAGAAGTTTTGAGTATTTTCTTTTAATTTATGAACTGTCTCCACACTGCCCACCAGCTGGCTCTGCTAGCCCATGCCCAGAGGTGTTCAGAACTACATAGGCACATGGAATTTACAATTCTTCTACCTGAGATCAGGGATGACAAGATAACACCACTGATGGATAAAAGGTTCTAACTGAGCTTCCAAATGAACATGACTAAACAGTGAATGCGAACATTTCACAGCCCTCTCAATGTCTTGTGTCTCATCTGCCTGATGGAATAGTGGGGAATTTATAGCTAAGAATGTCTTTGTAGACAAAAAAGGTGAGAGATTTGTGGTTTTTTATCTTAAATCTCAGTTTATAAACCTGGAAGTTATTAAAGCAAAATCAATTAAATTATCCAAATCATAAGCATTAGTGAAACCATCTACTTTAGGAATAAGATGCCTAGCAGGCTCCAAGATGACTACATACTTCCACGTCTGGGGTTCTGACAGTGTCCACCCAAGGAAGACCAAAGACCAAGGCTCCTGTGGGCCTCCAGGCCTCTCTCTGAAGCTCCTGTTAAATACTTTTCATTGGTAGACATTGTACAGAAAGGTCTCTCTGGAGAATTCTCCTTTGACATGAAAGTGAGTTGCAGTGGGGAAACCAAGGCCTTTTTCTTTGTCATTAATACCCTGAGCAAGCTCTGACAAAAACCATCATCAGAACACTTCAAACACACATGTTCTCCAGTCAGAGTGAGGAATCCATGAGTGTAGGCAGAACTGGGTGTATAATTTCAGAACCCAGTTTCCATAAAGTGATAATGTAGGGCCCCTCATTTAAAGAATTAGTGAGGATTTCAAGATGGAGATAGCAGAACATGAAACCCAAGTACAGAGTTCTGTGTGGCTGTACTGGGTCTCAGGTCTGTGGAGCCGGCCTAGAGTTAACACAACTCCCAACAAAAGCAAGGCTGGTGGGTGCACACTGTGGTAAACATGTTGTCTGGATGGGAGTGGAGGCCCATGTTTTTCACTTGTACATTTGAAGTTCACATCATAGTCACTTCTGTAGGGACAAGCTCTCTCCTTTGACCTTCACGACCATAACCATGGGCTATGACCTGGGAGGAAGGGAAAGCAGAGCAGACACCAAGCTGGCTGTCCTGGCAGCTGTCTGCATCCCTAGTGATTGGAGGGTTTAGGGCTGCTGCCTGGCCTTATTATCTGGTGACCTCAGTCCTGCCACAGTTTCCCTCTCCTCTTGCCAACCCAGAAAGCACTTGCGAGGGCAATGAGCACCTACCGCCAAGATTCCTTACCCCCAAATAACAGCACATCTGCAGGGAACCAGAAGCTGTGGTCCTTTGGAGAAAGTGTCTTCCATGTCATGTAAAGAAAATAATGGAGAAAATTAAAAGCATCTATATATACATGATATTTTCCTTATGGAGCATTTTGGTGATATTTTGACAGCTGTGGATTGTACTGACCCTCTCTTAGAAAAGTTTCCAGCTCTAAATGACATGAAACATACACATTTATGCAAGTATTTTTTAACTTCATTTATATGAAACCCTGAACAGAATGACTCTTATTTGAAAATAAACATGTCATTTTAAAGGTAGATCAAAGGTAGTAAATAAGTATTAGACATTTTGGTCAACATCTAAGTGATTGTGTAAAATTGCATCTATTTTAAGATATTGAATAATTGTGTTCAAGGCCAAAGAGGGTCCATTTTTAGTCTTAAAAAAAAAAGTTAGTCAATGTCAGAGAAAAAAAGACCATTTGCTAGTTTTCCACATTTGTTTTTCTCTACTCAGATTTCTGAGGTTCTTGGGACCAACCATATTGAGTAAGTGAGGATGAGGCAAAAGAAATCTGGTCTGAGATCCTGTTCAAATTGCTGACATTCTTCCAGGAGAGGAAGTGCATCTATCATCCTAAGTTGCTTCCATCCCTTCAAAGTCTGTCTCGAAGTTAATTTACCTGAAAACCAATTCTAAATATCTTAAACCCTTGAAATAAAATACCACCTTTCCCATCCTTTTCTCTTACACTCTCAGACAGGATTATACTTGTTTGCCTTTAGTCATCCTTTGGTTCATAAGAATCTTTGCATTTCCCTCTCAAGTACACACGTCATTCACCCTTGCTGGCAGGCAGTCTTTGAGAACAGCATGAGTCTCCCTCAGAGCTTCTAAGACAGGACTCTGTCCCGACTCTCCTCCCAGTACTCCTGGTCTCCCTCTCTCACTCTGGATGTTTACGTTAATCACCAAAATGAATACTTGATTTGATCTGATACAGGGAATCTGTGATTTAAAATCATGTGAAAGTTTTGTGCATGGAGAAACAAATTATGTAAGAATTTTTCATAATACCTGAAATCTCACACAAAAAGCATGCTTATTTTATAAAATATATTAAATTAATACATTATAAGCCACAGTGGTTGTTAAATAAGCAAAATTATGATTAAGATAACAGCTGTGATAAATGGCTTAAAAGAAAAAGTGTAACTCTTAGAAGTAACAAGATAAGTGGAAAGAGTGTAAGATTAGGAACCAGAACACTGACGTTCTTGATTCAGGTTGGGATTTCAGTTTCCTTACCTTAAATAAACGGAGTGGATGTGATCTCTATGAACTCTGTCATATTTAACATTCCTTGTTTACTTTCCTTTGTAGCAGTTGTTCCCAAGCTTATAAGGTATCATGCAGCCCTTGCAAAAATGACCCTTCTTTATTACTCCTCCCTGCCAGACCCCTACGCGTTTCTATACACCATGTGAGTGTGCATGTGCACATGTGGATGTGCAGGGATTTTTACAGTAATAAGTGACATCATCATATACATACTGTTCAAAGCTTTACTCATTTCACTTAATAAAGTGACGTCTTGCCTCATCAGTACATCTAAGTCCATTTCATCCTACTAATGGGCTGCATAATATTCTATATAAGCATTATATAGTAGTTATTCTCCTAGTGAAAGCTACTTGAGTTGCACTTTAATTTTTAATGTTACATGTAGTGCTTCCTTGAACATCCTTGCACATATGAGGCCTGTCCAGAAAATATCCATCCATTGACTATGAAAAAGAGACATTTATTGAAGAAGATAAAAGATGCAAAAAACACTGCACATAGGACAATGACACTTCAGTCCCTTTCAAAGTAGGCACTCTGGCTGAGACCTCACATAGATCTTCTAATCGCCATCAGCTGCTCTGTCATATTTTCCTGAATCTCATCATTGGTCTGAAATCTCTTCTTTCTTTTTTTTTTAAAGATTTTATTTATTTATTTTTAGAGAGGGAAGGGAGAGAGAAGGAGAGATAGAAACATCAATGTGTGGTTGCTGGGGGTCGTGGCCTGCAACCCAGGAATGTACCCTGACTGGGAATCAAACCTGCGACACTTTGGTTCGCAGCCCGCGCTCAATCCACTGAGCTACGCCAGCCAGGGTCTTGAAATCTCTTCTCTTTTGAAGGAGATTGTAGTTTGGGGAAAAGCCAGAAGTCACAAGGCACCAAATCTGTGCTGTAGTGGGGCTAAGTCACCTGGGTGACTTGATGTCTTGCCAAGAAACTGCATGTGAGGTGATGCAGGAGCGGGCGCATTGTCATGATAAGGCTGCCAGTTACCAGTTGCCCATAGCTGCAGCCTTCTGAATCATCTGAATAGTTTCTATGGAGGAATATTCAAACTTAATGCAAAATGCGATGCAGATCCATTGCTCTACTTGCTCAGTCATTTTGAAAGTAATGGCCACACACTACGCAATCTCATTCAGCAGTGTCTATCGCCCACACATACTAGTACAGTAAAGCCCGCTGTTCGCACATGTGCATTCCAGCCCACCCTCCTTGGCTACCAGGTAACATCGTGTTGGGTAAACCATTCTCGTTATATTAACAATGGCTGGACTTATTCTAGACATATCTTGTATATCTTTGAGTGTATACATGGATAGTTCTGTAGGAAAGTTTTTTCTTTTTAATATTTTATTTATTTATTTTTGGAGAAAGAGGAAAGGAGAGAGAAAGAGGAGAGAAAAATTGATATTCAAAGGAATCATTGATCAGCTGCCTCTTGCATCCCCATAACTGGGGACCTGGCCAGCAGCCAAGACATGTGTTCTGGCCGGGAATTGGACAATGCCCAACACACTGAGCCACACCAGTCAGGGCTGTAGGAAAGTCTTTAGAAGAATTTCTGAGTCAAAGAGCCTATATATTTTTATTTTTGATAGGTATTTCCAAATTAACTTCCTAAAGGGCTTTGTGCTTTCACTGACAATATATGAGTCTCCATTTCCTCACAGCTTTACCAACACTGCTGTTACCATCCTTTTTTTTTTTTTTTGCCACTCTAGTAGGTAAAAATGAGATGTCTAATTTGCATTTACCTGATTATTACTAGGTGAAAATATTTTTACTCATACTGATTTTTGTCTTTTTTCTCTTTGTACCCATTGATTTTATCAAATGTCTGGTATTGTTGATCATGCCTATTTATGAATGAATTAATAAGTACAGAAGTATCAGTAGTTGAATCGTATTTCTTCTGCAACCATTTAAGCTTTCTTTCCTCAATAAGCTTTTGTCCTGACTGAAGGACTGTGGCAGGAGTGAGCAGTCTGTGGTGGGGAGCTGACACAGAGGCTCGAGGCTTCACCATTTCCCAGGAATGAAGGTTTTGTGTTGGGGTCTTTATTTTCCTCTAAGCAAAGCTGTCGTTTTGTTTTTTCCCCTTCCTTGCTGTCTTAAACATTTCAGTCTCTGCTTCTCTCTCCAGCCTCAACATCTAAACTACAAGCTCTCCTTCCCAGATCCTTCAGTTTATTCAAATCATAGCCCTGTGAGCTTTGGTTTGGGGGCAAATCTCTTGAAGCTAGCCAGTCTCTGTAGTCAGGAGGGAGAAGGCTGTGACTGTCCCAGCTACTGCTCAGTCAGCTCTTCTCACATCACTAACTTTGTCTGTCACCTCCACAGCCCACTCCTGCTCCTTCTATATCTGACGCTGACATTTCCAAAAGGCTCTTACCTCTGAAGCAGCCTCCTCCTGTGTGTGTTTTGGGCTTAGATTCTTTGAATCCACTAAATCAAATGATTCTTCACTGGGGGGAGGTTTGTCTCCCATGGTGCATTTGGCAGTGTTTGGAGAGATTTAGTTGTCACAACTTGGAGGGGTGGTTGTCACTGGTACCAAGTGAGAAAAGCATGCTAATAAACATCCTACGATACACAGGACAGTCCCCACAACAAAGAATTATCTAGTCCAAATTTGTCAGTAATGCTGAGTTTGAGAAACTTGGATCCAACCCTATGTAATTCCTATTTGAGCGGATTCTTTTCCGTTTCCCAATGACTGTATGGCTTATTATTTTCAAACATAATTATTATAATTTTAATGAGGAAGGATAAGTTATATGCATGAGTTTAGTTTGCTACCATTAACAAAAAAATATGTCCTATGGTTTTAGTAATATACCTTGGGTACAGATTAAGTGCAAACATACAAGTTCAACTTTCATTCCTTAACTCTTCTCTTGCTTCCACAATTTTGCACTAGTGACATGTAACTAAAGTGAATGCATTGTGAAGTCTTAAAGGGCCAAAATTCTAACATTTTAACAAAAAATGACAACATGTATGAAGGAGTTGAGTATCACAGAGGAAAACATCATGCCTCCTTTGTCATCTTGGTGATGGTGAGGACTTGGTAGGCTGCTTGTGTTCTAGGAGTTATCTTCCATTCCTGTGAATTAATCCTAAGGAGAGTTTCCAGCTAGTGTGGATAGAGATAGATAGATGATAGATAGATAGATAGATAGATAGATAGATAGATAGATAGATAGATAGATAGGAGATAGATAATAATTAAAGACAGAGAGAGAAAGTCATAAGAGCATTGTTTATAATAGTGAAAAATGATGAACTGAACATGTGATGTGATGTCCACTGAAAAGACACTGGTTAAATAAATAAGAACACATTAATATTATATAATTATTTAAAATGATGTCATATGTTTTAACTGTTGAGATGGAAAAATATTGTAAAAAAAGAAAGCTCTATTTAGGGAAAAAAGAAAAAGGCGAAGAAAACAAAAAAGAAAAACACAGCATGTATATATGTACAGGAAAATGCCTGGAAAGGTATAACTAAAATGTTAAAAGTGCTTCCTGTGGGGAGTGATTATAAATATTCTACATTATTTATAATGATTTTTCTAAATCTTAGTTTTTTGCAGTCATCATGTATTATTCTTACAAGTATATAAAACAATAAAACTGCAAATATTATAGTACAGAATAAAAATCCAGCTCCTGGTCTCAGTGCAGTACTTCTTCAGTGCTCACAGTTCGCTGACCTGCCTTCCCAGGGGGATCTAGTGAATGGAGAACACACTAAGGGTGGTGTCAGGTGCAGTCAGCCCACAGACATAAGGCAAGATGGCAGTGGGCAAAACAGACGGGGAAGGCGGAGCATGGTTAGCTGGAACTAATCACTCATACAGGCCATGTACTTCTTATCTCCGCGGCCAAGTGCTCGGTTTCATTCTGCTTTAGAAGGAAGAACACGCACACCTGTGCTGAAACTTGAACTCTGCGTGAATGTTCTTAGCCCATGAGCCATCCTTTCTGGCCAACCGTTAGAACAGAGGTATGATTTACCTAGAACAGAACACACCAAACACACAGTTTTGGCTTATAGTGGTCAGGAACTGCAAAGAGTCTGAGATTTTACTCTACCTGCAAGCTAACCAGGTAATCTACAACTGTTTCCTGGATGCTAGAAAAAGACATGAGATCCTGAGTTAGATAAAGATCAGTTTCTTTTTCTCATAGCACTCAGTATTCAGACGATCATCATTATCTTGTTCTGGTTCCCTGAGCCCCAGTTCCCACAGGATAATTGCAGAAGACCAGGGAATGCCTGTGCACACAGTGGGTTGCATTGCAAAGGAGGAACTTCAACTTAGGAAACCTAGATCTGTTATAATAGGCTGCCAACCACCTGCCCTCTGCCCATGAGAAAGACATTGTCTTTCTTATTTTTTAAAGGTTTATTTTATTCTTATGAGAGAGACAGACAGACAGACGGACAGAGAGAGACAGAGAGACAGAGAGGCACTGATGTGAGAGAGAAATACTGATTGGTTGCCTCTGAATCTGCAACCTAAGCATGTGTCCTGACCAGGAATTAAACCAGCGACCTCTCAGTTTACAGGACAACACCCAACCAACCGAGCCACACCAGCCAGGGCAACATTGTCTCTATTGTACTGGACAAATCTGTCCTCTGTTTTGGAATTAAATACTATCTCTTTTTCTAAGGCTGTCTGATATGAAATGGCATAGAATAAAATCTGTGAGTGTCTCTGCTTGTAAGACTTGCAGAAATGTGAGAGAACCGTGGAGAGATAGCAGTCTGTTAACTTTTCACCTTTTCCACATGGAAGAGAGGAGGCCAGCATTCAGCAGTGACGAAGTGCATTTATTTCTTTATAAAAATATTCAGCTGAGGGATTTTTGCTGAATGAACCCAGAGGAGAAAAATGGTGTCCTTCTAAGTCCCCAATAGGTCAATTTTATGAATTCCCTTCCTAAGAAAAAAGCTCTAGCAGCGCTTAGTTAAACTCTCATTCAGAATGTCTGAAGTAGTTGTACAAACTAAAAATGATTAAACAAAAACATAATACCTTAGGTCTACTTTAAGTGTCCAGGATATTTCTTGATTTAAATATAAAGACATTTTAGAAATCTTAAAAGTAAACATGGGAGTATTCATTGAGAAGGGGCACACAAAAATTTCTGGAGTGACAGAGGGGTTCTATAGCTTGACAGGGGTGTGGGTTACATGGGTCTGTCATTTGTCAAAACTCACACCATTCTGCCCTTCATATCTGTACCTTTCACTATATAGAAGTTATGCATGAATTAAAAAAATATTAGTCCACTCTCACTAACTCAGGGCCCATGAACTTGTCACAGGTAATCCAGGTTTCTTTTTTACATGCCTATTTTTCCCTCTATATTTTATAAATTTTATACCAACCTCTCTGTCTGTTATATTGCATATATTACTGCCTCTGCTTGATCAGCTGTGATGGCAGCTAATGATGGAGCAACTCAACTTAGTTAAGTAAACTGCTTGTTAAAAACCCAGTTTATCATAGCTCCTGGCATCCAGCAGGCGCTTACTGTGTGTTTCCTGAAATGAATGACTTGAAAGTTAAGAGTAGAATTGGCGGGTATAAGCTGAATATAAGATTTCAAATCCATAGGTCAAGCATGTTTTGGATTTATTAGTATATTTTATTACCTACAGCATTTTAAAGCCATTTTGTAGATAAGCCAAAATGTTGGAAGTAAATGAATAGGAACTTTGTGTCTCATTTTGATCACATAAAACATTGAACCTAAATGGTGGTGAGAGTCCTTCCTCCTTACCTTTGATATGTCTGTTCTAATTATAGAGAGGGGAGGAGGAAAAATTAGGAAGAACACAGCAATGGACACTGAAGGTCAGGGTCACAGAGACACAGATTTCATTCCCAGGGTAATGAGGTAAGCAGCTAGCACTTCCTTCCTCCTTTCTTCTTATTCTAGACTCATTCACTCGGTGCCTAGACTCAGGCACTCTATCCTGGACATATTTCTAACATGGGCTTGGAGGGAGAAGACTATGTCACCACAAACACATGTAACTCAAGTGTCCTTAGGATTCCATAGCTTCTAGGTTCCAATATGTCATGTTAAGTTTTGCCAACCAAAACTCTGACCTTCTTAGTCAGGAATGCCTGATCCGACAGAGTTTTTATCCAAGACTCCTTCTTGCTCTCCATATATGGCTGGGAGTCCCTCACAAACCTGTCTGTGTGCTCTGCTCACCTCCCATGCCCTGCACAACTGCGCCTCACAAAATGTCTCGTGGTATAATCCCTATCCTCACTACACTGTGGCCAGCATCAAGTGACCAATGTCCTTGTCAAGGCTTCAGTACCCTCACACTTTCACAGCTGCTCATCTTTGAGCTGCCATTGCACTATGGGGTCTATGCAAAAGCACTGGAAAAGGTTTCCTTCCTAACTTCTGGCTGTTTCTGGGCCCAAAGCATAAAATCTTAAAGGCAAATAGTCCCTTCAGCTTCCATTCCCTCTCCTCATCAAGTCCCCAAATCGGTCAGTGCATAGTGGTAAGGGACAGATGCCGTTCTTTCCCCCAGTGGTCCTGTGTACAAATCACACAGCTACAGAACTCTCCCCTCCTCCCTCCCTCTCCAACCAAATGTCACTTCATAGATTAGTCATGCAAACAAATTCCCAGAGGGTTCCTGACTGACTAATTCAGCAAATAACCAAACTAAATCTTAGGGGAGCACAGCCAGGACCCCTGCTGTACCTGGGGCTGCCGGCATGTCCTGAAAGCAGAGCAGGAGATAGCTGTCTGGTATCATGGGAGAAAAGGGATGCAGAATTTGTTTTGCTTGAAGGCAGATGAATAGAACATGACATTAGAGAACTTTGAATGCTGTTTTTCTTTCCTGACATTATCCTTGAGCATTCCCATTATGATTTGTTGAAATTCAAAGGTATTGCAGTCATTTGAGATCAAAGAGTTCCCAATATTTTACCTCTAATGACAACAAGAACACATAGGACACATGCTTTATTCCAGGTCCTATTCTAGGTCCCTACATGAAGTTGTCATTATCCCCATATTATAGATTAGGAACTGAGGCCCAGGGAGAATAAGTGAATAAATGAGATCATATCATCAAAAAGTGCAGAATCAGGTTGAACCTATGCAATCTGAAGGAAAGCCTATACTGTTTAGCCATTTGACTGCCCTTTCTCACAGAAAGAGCCAACTGCCAGGGAGTCTGAGGCCCAGGGTGTGGAAAGAGGAGGGTGAGCAAGAGGCTGAAGCTCACAGGCACCAGAGGCCTGTCTGCATAAGCTCCTCACCCAAAACACAGCAGATTGAATGTGGAAGTATGGGCCAGGCACTTCCTGGGACACTAGGCCACCAATGCTCTCAGTAAAATGAAAGGGTTTAAGTCTGTCCAATCCAACCTCTATTGAAAGTATAGCAGACAACTAGACAAGTGTGCTAAATTTTATCTAGAGCTTGTGAGGTTTGGGCTCTTAAAAGAAGCTGGGAGCGGAAGAGCTTTACTCAGACTCCCAAGAAGAGCTATGCCCAGGGCACAGCGATGAACACACACAACACTATACATATACTATAGTGGGGTAATGAAGCTTTATGTCTTTCTATCACCTAGTGAGTCATTTGTGACTGGGAGCAGGGAAGAGGGAACCGTGACAGGGGAAGAAAATTGAATCAGCAGCTCCCAATGACTTGTATTTGTACTAGCACCATTTCTCCTAGTAGAGAAGTCAAAGAATGTATAAAACTAAATTGTTCTCTCCTTCCCTTCCATGGCACTCTGCAGTTTAAGAAGGCAAAGAACATTTCAAGAGGAGGGAACAACATGGGCAGAGGCTTGGAGAAAGGAATGTTGAACAAGGCCACATCTGAAGAGCAATGGGGGTCTGGTGGGGTTAGTGGGGGTGATGGATTAGGGCCTGGAAAGGGGGACAAGGCCACTTGTTCCATCGTACATACAAGTCCTGTGAGATATGTTAGCCACCTCAGGGCAGGAAATAGGTTTTCCAGAAGAGTCTTGATCATATTAATACTGTTTGTGCAATAGAATCTCTTGAATCCAATTTTATATATCGTTATGGGTCCTCAAACTCTATTCTATACTGAATAAAATAGGAATACACTAGTACCACCTATCGAAGGCCTTTCCTGAAATGGTTTCAGTCCTTTCTACAGCTGATACTGCCTCCAGGTCCTCACAACCCTGAGGTGAAACGAATAAGCTGGTCAATAACAAGTCCACTTTCAGGCAGCACTACTGAGGCATACTGTCATGGGCTGAATTGTGCCCCTGCCCATCACATTCCTATGTTGGAAACCTAATTCCTAGTTCCTCAGAACGTGACCATATTTAGAGACAGGGTGTTTAAAAACATAATTAAGTTAAAAATGAAGTCGGTAGGGTGGGCCCTGATCTCATATGAGTGGCATTCTTATATGAGGAGGAGATGAGAACATAAACACGCGCAGAGGGAGGACCGTGTGAAGACAGAGGAAAAGATGGCCGTCTACAAGCCAGAGAGAAACTTCAGAAGAAACCAACCCTGCTGACACCTTGATCTCAGGCCTCTAGCCTCCAGAGCTGTGAGAAAATACCTTTGTGTTGTTTAAGCCCCCAGTCTGAGGCAGCCCTAGGAAACAGGTGCTGTCCTCCAGCCACATATTAGGGCTCTAAGCACTTGGCCTTGTATAGGGTCTGCATTATTGACTCTTTCTCATAGCAGAATGATTCTACTTCCTCTCACTTGAGTTGACAGAGGAAGGCAGTGAGCTGTCCTTTCCCTATGTTCTCTACTCAAAAATAATCACAAGGTTGCAGAAAGAAGCAGGAAAGAAATCTGAGAAGAGCAGAGGGCAAACAAGGAGTCCTTTTAAGACAACAGGACACTCTGTAGGGTCTGTGCTCAGCCTTGCAGGACAGATGCTCTCATGAGTGTTGCTTACTTTGAAGGGAATGTGGGGTGAAGAAAGAGGCACTAGGTCCCTGGAAGGACCATTTTTCACATTCACCATAGCTGCAGTGAATCCTGGCAGAGCAGCACTTAACCAGAGGATGGTGGGTTTCTCACTTGTCCCTTGGCCACCAAGCTCACCATCCCAACAGCCAGCAGTGTGGCCCACTCCATTATTCAAAAGAAACTGTTAATGCAGGGAGGTAACCCCATGTGTGAGAAGGCCTAGGAGAGTGAAGGCTCAATTTAACCCTTCCCTTCTGCCTTTCTCTTTCCTTCTCTCTGAAGGCCAGAAAGGTTACCTTGTCATGACTTTTATTTTTATTTTTTAAATGGCATCTGCCTTTTGGGTTGGAGGAGACTGCAGAACTCATGCCCAGCAGCAGCCTGGCCCCTAGGCCAGCTGATGCAATGGGAATAATTGGGCCAGAGGCTTGCAATCCCCAACCTCTGGGGGCTTTTTTGTGGGTTTTCTTGCTCTCTTCCAGCAAGACTGGTGTCTGTGGGATATACCAAGTCTTTACTGTGCATGCATCTGAAAGGAGTGGATGAAAGCTGCTTCTCCGAGCTGGCCTAATTGGAGAGAATTGTGGTTGTGAGGTAAGGGCTGGGCCTAATAAGCAAGAGGGGGAGGGGTACAGGCAGGAGGGGTGGACTAGAAGGACAGGGGCTCTTTTTGATGAAAATGTGTGCCTCCACATAGTCATTCCTCTTCAGCTGCTGCCTCGCAGATGGAACCTTTAATTGAATTTTCCTACAGGCCTGGGGGAGGGAGCTGTTTCAGGCCTGGAGAGCAATTGAAGTGAATCTGATGGCTTTGGTTTCTTTTCATTGGGAGCTGAAGGAGCAGGTGGAGTGGTTGTCAGTCTTGGCGTTTTCATCCTATTCCTGCCATCCTCTTACGCTTTTCAATTCCCCTGCATTTTTTTTCCTTTTTAAAAATCCCCACTCAGGACTATTTTGCTACATTCTGGCCTTAGTCATCAAGTCCAGCTTGGAAGAAGATGGACTAGAAAGGTAGGGGTTTGTTTAACTCCACTGGATTCAGCAACACTTGATGGAGCACCTGCTGTTTACCTAGGCCTGTGTTCTACTCTGAAGAAGACAGAAGTTCAGTGAGTGTCTTCTGAGAATTTGTACTCACTCAGGAAGAATGCTCTTCAAAATAAAAGCAAAAAGTAAAATGAAACAAAGTACAATTAAGCAAAACCAGCTGAAGAATAATTGAAACCAGCATGCAGTTCTCAATTCAATAGATGAGGGACTGGAAGGTTTGGGCAAGGCAATTGTAACAAGTTTGTGGAGTCGGAGACATTGTGAGCCATTTCATTTGGATAAGGGCCTATAGATTGGCTAGTGAAAATAAATGCACCTATTGAAGGCAGAGCACCTGCCTTCCAGGGAATACTCAGGAGGAGAGAAGAAAAATAAGGTCTAATTCCCTCCCCATTGTGAAAACAGCAAGGTGTTCCTGTGACCAGCATTCTGTTGAGAGGGCTATAGATCTCATAGATTCCCAGAAATGCCATGAAGAAGTCTGAATGTCCACCTGTCCACATTTTCAGTAACTTTCATAGAACCTTATGAGATGGGGAATTTGGTGGAGGAGAGGGTAAGAAAGTATCACAAAAACTACACATTAGTTATTTGTTAATCCATGTTTGATAAGTTTATCTACCCTGTTTCTGACTCTGTTAAAATCTGGAGATTCAAGCCAAATATCACATGGCCCTGAGGCTTAGAGGAGAAAAGAACTATGTAGGCACACTTAATTATGCTGAATAGATAGTATAGTTTACTCTTGAACAATGTGGAGTTACAGGCACCAACTCTTTGCAGAGTTGAAAATGCATGTATAAATTTTAACTCCCCCAAAACATAATTTTCACTCAGGACTCACTAGAGATTAGTTCCAGGACACCCCGTGAATACCAGGCTGTCCCCTGTATAAAGCAGTATGAATCAATGTACACGTCTGGTCCTCTACATACACACAATGGACTCCCAACCACAATTAAAAACAGTACAAGTATTTACTGAGAAACATCCACATATAAGTGAACCTGCATAATTCAAACCTGTGTTGTTCAAGGGTCAACTATATTTTATAGCAAAAAAACATATAAGTTGAAATCTGGGCAAAGAATACTTAAAGTATACAGTAGGTAACTCAGGAACATTAACTGCCTTTGTCTAATAGATATCCCCAGACACAACATTCTAAACAAAGCAGGAAGTCCATAAATTCTACATCTTGGCTCTTCATGGAAGCCACAAGAGGTATGGTGGTTCAACTCGGCAAAACAGTCATTCTCTGGTCCTCAGGTGATCATGAGGGATGCTGTTAGGAAAGATGCAGTGACCAACAAGAATGAGACTGGAGCTATGGTACAGAGGGAGAGAATTTAAATGGAAAGAGAAAGAAGGTGACTTTGAGTCACCCACTACAGATTGCAATGAAAATGAATACACAGAGAGAAAGGGAAGTGGCTAGTCTATGTGGACAGAGGGATCACATCCATGAGTATGGGGGACAGGAGAATATTTAGTGAGGTTAAGTACAACCATTAAGGCAGATCATCAGTTGCATGAGGAATTTATTCATACCTTAAGAAAATGTAAAACATAGGTAAATACTGCTCACCTGCCTGCACAACCACATAAAAATTGCAAATAAAATATAGAACAATCATCACTCACAACCATCAGAAATCAAGCTGCATGGAAGTCTGACAACTACAGGAGTAAACAAACCACACCCATCCAGACTAGTAGGAGGAGCAGAGACACAGAACAGGATGGTCACACATCCACACAGGGTAGATAAAAATTAGGGTTATGTTGAGAGCGAGGAGTCCCAGCCCTACACCAGACCACCAAGCTCTGGGTTCAGTGCCAGGAAGGCAAATCCCCACAACTTCTGGCTACAAAACCCAGCAGGGGTTGAGTTGGTGGAACAAAATGCTGAAGCCCTAAGCAGTTCCTCTTAAAGAACCTACATACATGGGCTTACTCAGATGCACTCCCTCTGAGCTCCAGCACTGTGGTAGCAGCTTGAAAGGCGCCAGCAGCATACAGTGAGAAACTGAAGTGTCTGGCATCAAGGTGAAAACTGTGGGACAGCCTTTTCCCAGGCAGAGATGCAACCAGAAGCCATTGTCACTTTTCTGAACCCTCCACAACAGAGTAACAGAGCTGGCAGTCAGGCGCCATATCTGAGACTCCATCACCTGGCTAACACTGTTTGCCCCACCCTGGAGATCCCTGGAGGCCCTGTGGCACCTAACATAGGGGCCCACTCTTGCTGCTTTTCCATATGAATGGCTGGTCTTGGCTCATGCTTCACAACTTCCTAAATCCTTTCAAACAAGCAACAGCCAGCTTCAGTGAGCTCCCAGCCCCCATACCTCTTGCTAAGTACCCCAGACCCAACACTAGCAGCAACCAGCCTAGATTCGCACCTTAGCTTTGCCTGGGAATCTCCAAACCCAGCACAAGTAGCAGCTATGTCAGATTGCCTTATAGCTTAGATAGGGTGGCCCAGGGCAGAACATGAGTTGGGGCTGACCGTGGCCTATGCCACCCAGGAAACCCCAGAGCCAGTGAAACCAGTTAATAGCTATAGACCATGTTGGAGCACCATTGTACTAGCCATGCACAGCTGATCCTCCACAGCCAATCTTTGTAGCTGACTGGCTTGGGTAAATCTCTCCCATTGCTCTGCTAACAGTAATCAAGGCTCAACTACAAGAGGGTGTACTCAGCCCACACAAAGGGCACACCTCACGTACCCAGCTTGGGTGATAGAAGAGGCTGTGCCACAGGAACCTATAGGACACCTACTGTATTAAGCCATGCTGCTAAAAATGGGAGTCATAGCAGCTCTACCAAATAACATAGAAACAAAGGAGGCTGCCAAAATGAAGAGACAAAGAAACATGGTCCAAATGAAAGAACAGATCAAAACTCCAGAAAAAGAATGAAAAGAAAATGGGGATAAGTTATCTACCAGATACAGAGTTCAAAACACTGGTTATAAGGATGCTCAAGGAACTTGGTGAGGACCTTAATCGCATAAGATTGATTCAGATAGAAAGAAAGGATACACTAATTAAAATAAAGAACAATTTACAGGGAAACAACAGTAGAGTGGATGAAGATGAGAATAAAATCAATGATTTGAAACGTAAAGAAGCAAAAAACCAATCAGAACAACAAGAATAAAAAAGAATCCAAAAAAATAAGGATAGCTTAAGTAGCCTCTGGGACAACATTTAAGTGATCCAAGAGGTCCCAGAAGGAGAGTAGAAAAAAAGCAAGAAATTTGAAATCTATTTTAAAAAAATGGAAGAAAATTTCCTTAATTTGGTGAAAGAAAAATACATTCAGGTGCAGGAAGCACTGAGTCCCAGACAAGATGGATGCAAGAGGCCCATGCCAAGACACATCATAATTAAAATGTTAATGGTTAAGGACAAAGAGAGAGTCTTAAAATCAGCAAGAGAAAAGCAATTAGTTATCTACAGGGAAATTCCCATAAGACTATCAGCTGATTTCTCAAAAGAAACTTTGCAGGCTAGAAGGGGTTGGCAGAAATATTCAAAGTCATGAAAAGCAGGGACCTACAGCCAAGATTGCTCTACCCACAAAGCTATCATTTAGAATCGAAGGGCAGATAAAGAGCTTCCCAAAGAAGAAAAAACTAAAAACTAAAGTAGTTCATCATCACCAAACCATTATATCAAATGTTAAAGGGACTCATTTAAGAAAAATAAGATCAAAATTATGAACAATAAAATGGCAATAAATACATATCTATCAACAATTGAATCTAAAAAACGAACTAAGGAAACAGAAAGAACAGAGACAGAACCATGGATCCAGAGAGCATTTTGATGGTTGGGAGATCAGAGGGTGGTATGGGGGAATGAGTGAAAAGGTGAGAGGATTAAGAAGTACAAATAGGTAGTTACAGAATAGCCATGGGGATGTAAAGTACAGTATAGGAAATGGAGTAGCCAAAGAACTTACACACATGACCCATGTACATGAACAATGGTGTGGGGACTGCCTGAAGGAGTGGGAGGTGCTGGGTTGAGGGGGACAAGTGGGGAAAAATTGGGATGACTGTAATAGCATTATCAATACAATAAAAGTGAAAGAAACAAAATGCAAAATAAAAACAAATATATTAACTTTTATCAAGTTTCCACTATAGCCAGTTATATTCATATTGATTATAAATCATCATCATCATCTACTTCTCATACTGTACCATGACCCATTTTATGATCCGCCTTAGAGGGAAGGAGATTGACATTCAAACAGTAAGTGATTCATCCAGGGTCACACAGCTAGTATGTGGGTGGAACTGAGAGTCGCACGCTATCTTATGCACAGTCACTGCCTCCCTGGCCAGGTGGCAGGAGAACACGGTCATGGCCTGCATTCTTCCATATAGTCCCTTAGGCCCTCTAGATATTTTTTAAATCTCCAAGACATGCCTCAACAAGGGCTGGCTCAACTTTACCTCTGAGAACTCCTAGGCAGCCCTGGAGAGGCTATCACAACTCATGGTACTACTCAAGGCACAAGCAGGTGCCTGGGTGTGCAGGGAGCAGCGAAAAGGTGGGTGAAGTCCTCCCAATAGCATACAGCTCACTATTATAACAAATAGGCCATACCTCAGGCAATTCTCCAAGGCCAGCCTGTCCTACTCTTTTCCTAATCATAGGACCATTTAAGCGTCTATTATGCCACCTGCTGTGTTTGGCACTACATTCATTATTTCAATTAATTCTCTCTTGAAAGTAAAAATCCATACTCTTGCTTTATACTTTAGGAAATGGTAGCTCTCAGAAGGGGTTGAGCTGTATTTCAAAAGCCAGTTGTGACCCCCCAAATTGTGTTCTTATCCTTTGGCAATGCTGCTTTTAAACCCCCAAACCCCATGCCTGCCCAAGCCTTGGGGCTCAGACTCAATAGACATTTTTTTTCCCAGAGGTCATTTCATGCCACCCACTGCTAGTCACATACCATGTCTTCTCTGAAAAGCAAGAAAAACCCTTCAATGAATGTATCAGTTTATGGGGAGTTTTATACACTAAGAGAGAACTAGTGCTAGCGGAGCAGCTAGGTGGCCAGATTCTGGTGCAAGCCGGCTCTAGTGACCTGTGCAGCCACTGAGAGAAGAGTGCATCCAGTTCCTCCTCACTCCCCGCTGTGAGGGCCCCAGGGGTCACCTACTGGGGATCTTGGACTCAGCATCACATGGTATCGCTTGATGCTAAATAAGCTCACATTTGTTGATGGTCACATGCCAGCCACTGTGCTAAAAACTTCACATACATGGTGAAGATGGGATTTCAAAGCAGAATTAACCTTAGCACTACTGACATTTTGTTCCAGATTGTTCTTTCTTGTGGCGCTGTCTGGGGCATTCTGACATGTGCAACAGCACCCACAAGATGCCAGTAGCACACCCACTCCCAGTTCTGACAATCAACACTGTTTCCAGATGTCCAGATTGCTGAATGTCTCCTGGGTGACCAAACTGCCCCCAGTTGAGGACCCCTGTTTTAAAGTAAAAACGGATGTACCTCTAAATTGATACAGTGGGACCACTGCCCTGTAGTTCCTGCTAGCACGGGGTCTGAGGACAGCCCTGTCTGCGTCTACTAAGGTCAGCTCAGCTCAGGCCATTCTGCACATCTGCCTGGAGCTCTGGGTAATGGGATCACACCTGCTGTTCAACTCTTCATGAAGTCAATGCACACCAATATGAGCCCACTAATGAGGAACCCAAAACAGAATGAATTGCCCCAAACCCCAGGACCTTGAGTTCCAGTGTTGTTCTGCTCAGGAGTAGCTGGTAGTGGGCATAAAACCTTGGAAGAATTATTTTCAAATCCTATCTGGCCCCTAATTAGTTGTGCAGTCTCACAAAGTGACTTTCCCTCTCCTGTCTATAAAGTCAGGATAACAGTAACCCCACTTCTATCACATGGGTTTTCAGGAAAATTAAACAGGATGTTAAATTAAAAGCTCCTACTCCTACACAGGCACATAGTAGGCTTAGTGAAGTTAGAATTCCCTTTGCCTTCACTCTTATCTCACCAAAACAAGGAAGAATTTGATTTGGAACAAAACCGGTGAGAGCTGTACAACAAATTCCATCCAACAGAGCCTGTGTTATAAATGGGCTACTCTGTTTCCTTCCAAGCATGACATTCAGGCTTGGCATAATCCAACTCCTTTGTGAATCTCCGGGTAATCTCCCTTTGACCATGTGCACAGACCTGTTGGATCAAGGCTGCGGCGTAGGCCCTTGTGAAAAAAGGTATGGGCCCCTCTGCAGGTGTCCGCTGTCCGATAAGCTTGTCAGCAGAGGCTTCTTTGCGCCTGGCTCATCTGTCAGATGTCCAGGTGTGCCTGGGCTCAGCTTACACTCTGAGTCAGGGTCATGGTTGCCAGGACAGAGGAGTTTTCCTTTAGGGATGGAAGCTTTTTCAACTTGAATAACAACCTGCTGCAGCCTGGAGCCCACAGAAGTCGATGAATAGGTTTCTCTTTGCCCTGCATCTGAAAACCAAACGCCAGCACTCCTGCATGGATTGTATTGCTACACATTATCCGGGGAAGCAGGTCAGGGAGGCTCTTCATACAGCTGCAGGCACAGGGTGAAAAGAAAGGGGAAGGCAGACCGTGGCTACCCAGTAAACTTGTGTCCTGTAAGGTATGGCTAATTAAACAAAGCCTTGGTTAGACCAGGACTGGAAATCCAGCCTTGGATGGTCTCTGCTCATCTAGTCTCCTTTCTCAGGCATTCATTTGTCTGCATTTCTCAGGCAAAGGGAAGGAGGGAGAGAGAGTAGAATTAATAAAAAACAGTGTTCAAATCTGAAAATATTTCTAGTGTTCACAATTTAAAAAAATCATTTTGATGGAAGAGGAAGGTAAAGCTTTTAGGCAAAATGGAATTTGGGGGTAATTCAGATTTCATTTATTCACTTCCTTGTTCTCTTTAAGTCAGCAGAATCCTCTAAGAGTGGCTACAAAATGTTCTGCACCTAGCGGCATGCTTCTGCCATGGCCTGGGAGGCATACACTGTTTGAACATTCTCCCCAGGAGCCACAGAGGAAGAACGTCGGTACCAGCCTGCTGTACCCAGCTGGGCTTGGGGGCCTTGCTATGTGAACCTTGTGAAAACTGCATGATTTGAACATAGACTCAGCTGAGCTAATGAGGACAAAACTTCAGATAACCATGACACAGAATAATGCCTCTCAGAAATGAAGTACTGTGTGGTACATCAAAATACAAAAATTGAAAATAAAAACTTTTGTCCACGCCCCCCTCAAAAATGCAGTTATCCAGAATCCAGCTGAATATCATCTAATAATTAAGAGCACAGCCTCTGGAGTCAGCCCTGTTTCAAATCCTGAGAGTTTGGTCAGGCTTCTTACTTATTCTGTGCCTCAGTGTCTACATCTGCCAAAATGATGCCTCTATCAGTTTCTTAAGGCTGCTGTAACAAGTTACCACAAATTTCGTGATTTAAAATTTGGTGACTTGAAACAACAGAAATTTATTGTCTCACAGTTCTGCAGGTTAGAAGTCCAAGATCAAGCTGTCAGCAGGGCCATCCCCACTCTGAAGGCTCTAGGGCGGGTGTGTCAAACTCATTTTCCCCGGGGGGCCACATGAGCCTCATGGTTGCCTTCAAAGGGCCGAATGTAATTTTAGGGCTGTATAAATGTAACTACCCCTTAACTAGGGGCAAGGAACTCAGTGTCACTGCAGGGTAGAAACAGGGTGCAGGGCCAAATAAAACAAGGTGGAGGGTCACATTCAGCCTTGTGTTTGCCACCTGTGCTCTTGGGGAAGATCCTTCCTGTCCTGTCCAGCTTCTGGTGTTCACCATCAGTCTTCCGTGTTTCTTGTCTTATAGACACATCACTCAATCCTCCCCTGTCCTCACATGATATTCTCTTTGTGTCTAAGTCTTAATCTCCTCTTCTTGTGAGGACACGAGTCACGTTGGATTAAGGGCCCACTCTGCTCCAGCCTGATCTCAAACTCACAGTTACCTGGGGTTAGGACTTCAATATATCTGTTTTGGAGAACAATTTAACCCACAACAATACCCCATGGGGTTGTTGTGAGGATCAAATAAGCTAATGGGAAAAGAAATTAGACCAGTGCCTGGCACGTGGTAACACAATATTACTGTTATTTCTAAATTCTTATAAGGGTGGGTATTATTGTCCTTTGAAAGAAGAAAAAGCCTGGACTGGAGGTTAGGAAATTATGAGTGGCAGACTCAGAGCTGGTGATTCCAGAACCCATGTACTTCTTTTTGTCCACTACTCCACACTCCTTCTAGAGTGACTTGGTTTTCTATCATAGTCTATTCCTATTTATTTTCCTTGCAAGACTAACTTTCCAACTCCTAGGTTCTTCTATGGTCCTCCTAGGTTCTTTGACCCCTTAAAATGTATTCAATACTTTGGAATCTAAAATTAAAACGCACTCAGCTAGAATAGTATTGATTCTAACATTTAACACATATGTCTTAAACCTTTAACTGTGCTAAGAACCACACTAGGTTTAAATACAAAGTACCATTCATAGGTTTAGGACAACAATGTATACTGGAATGTTCTTTTGCTTCAAAAGTTTGCAGGTGAGATATTTCCAGAACTAGCTATTCATAAACAGATTTACGACATGTCAGATAATGTTTAAGTGCTTTAACATATTAACACATTTAGTTGCTCTAACAACTCTGTAAAGGAGGTACTGGTTTATTTTTATTTCACAGGTTGGAATATGCAGGCACAGAGAGGCTAAGATCCCAAACCTGCAGTGTGCCAGAATGTTCTAGAATTGTGACCTGACCTGGGCAGTCTGCCTTTTGGCTCCAGAGTCTTCGCTTTTAAGTGCTGTGTCCCATGTGAAATAGATTTATTTAAACCTTCCTTCTGCAAGATTATTTTAAATATTTTAACATTGGAGACAATGCTACAGTAAACATTCTTAAGCTAAGTCTTTGTACATGTCCTGAATTATTTTTCTTGTAGGAGAATTGCTATGTGAAAGAGTAGGCATATTGTTAAGGCCTTGGTACATAGCATCAAATTGCAAGAATGAGGAAATGAGTTCTCAGGAAGTAAAAATGTAATTGGCAAAAGCACAAAATGGAAAGTATGGGGGTATATCTGGAAAATGGCAAACACTCCAATCTGAATGGAATGTAAAGTGAAGACGAGAGATTGAAGAGCTGCTTCTAAAGTGGTCTGGAGCCAGTCTGTGGAGAGCTTTGAATGCCGTGCTGTGGAATTCAGACTTTGTCAAGCAGCACTCAAAAACCAGCATATGTTTTCATGTTTTTGAAATGAGAAATGAAATGGTCAGATTCTTAAAAATAATTTTCTTAAAAATAATTTTAAGAAAAACTTTCTTTGTCTCCTGAAAGGAGAGTCGTTCATCACAATTGTTTACATGAAGCCCTGGCTGAGTAGCTTTGTTGATTAGAGCATTGTCATGATACGCAGAGGTTGCAGGTTCAATCCTCAGTCAGGGCACACACAAGAACCAACCAATGAATGCATAAATAAGTGGAGCAAAAAAGCAATCTCTCTCTCTCTCTAAATCAATACATTTTTTAAAAAATTAAAAATTTTCATGCAGATGGATTGGGAGGAGGGGACTAGTATATATTTCACATATTTTTAACATGGTGCATTTTTAAAATCATCTACTTACATACATTAAAAATATAGGAAATTTACTTACCTAGTGGGAGAGATACCATGATCACAAACGTGGTTTTCCCAGGGTGAGGCTTATCCACTGCACTATGGATGTGCTGACCCCTGTGATTTCCACAAATGTGGGAGACTCGACTGCATAATTTGTAGTAGTGGGGGACTGCGTTCACACTCTCTCCTAGGAAAGGAAAGGAAATAAAACAAATAATAATATAATATATTAATAATATATATCTGTATATCATATATTTGTATTATGTATTGTTATATATTATATAAAATATAGTATATTCAATATATAATTACATATTATGATATAATAATATCCTATAAGGAATAATACAAATGGTAATTGTTCTTCTGACTCTGGTTTATCATTGCCTTACACTTTTTAAAAACTTTTACTATGTATATAAGTATAAATGAGCAAAATATAATGATATGTTCCTTATTTTAAAATTTCATATAAATACAATCATACTACATGTATTTTATTGCACTTAGGTTTTACATTTACCATGAGAATTTTTTATATTTGCTCTTATTAACACATGTGATTCTAGATCATCTTTTTTTTATATAATTATGATATAGCATTCCCTTGCAGGAATATACCATGATATACCAGGAATATTTTTCTCTCATTTCTAAAGATTTTATTTATTTATTTTTAGAGAAAGAGGAAGGGAGGGAGAAAGAGAGGAAGAGAAACATCAATGTGTGGTTGCCTCTCACGTGACCCTTTTTGGGGACCTGGCCTGAAACCCAGCATGTGCCCTGACTGGGAATTGAACTGGCAACCCTTTGGTTCGCAGCCCATGCTCAATCCACTGAGCTACACAAGCCAGGGCTGATATTTTTCTCTTCTTGATGGACATTTAGGTTGTTTTGAAAAAAAATTGTATTTACAAATAATGTTCTCCTGACATTCTTCATGTCTTCTTTTGTACCTGCCAGGTGGCCAGGCTTCCTCAAGCAGGGTTCCTCTCCTGAACCATGCAACAGGGAGGAAAATTGGAATAACTCTTTTCTTAAGTTCCCACTGAAGGTGTATAACTAGCACCATTCAAAATAGATGCATAAATGAAAAGTTAATTCATTTCATACAATGATGCCTCTGGACATTAGGGCTTAATTTTCTTCACAAATGGTTGAGGAAGGCTACTGAGATATATACCTTAGGAGCAAAATTGCTGCTGGGTTTGTACAATTTCAATTTTCCCTGCTGGTGCCAAAAGCACTCTTCCAAGTAGTTGTGCCAGCTTATACTCACACCAACATGTAAGGTGTCCCTTGCTCCATGGCATGGCCTGCAAGTGCGACGGTCAGATTTTGTAGATGCTGGTTACTCTGAAGGGAGTAAAATAGCATCTTGGAGTTTTAAACTTGCATTTCCACAATTACTTGTAAGGAGAGCTTTCTTTTTGTATATGGACTATATAAATTTCCCTCTTTGTGAATTTCCTGTTCAAGTGTTGGTTCATCTATTTCTCAGTTGAATTATTTGCCTTTTTTTCTGTCAATTTGTAAACCTTCTTTACATATTATGATAGTAATCCTTTACTAGTGATATGCATCATGTCAAGTATTAATCAAAGTAATCCTTTATGGTGAATTTTAGGAGGTTTTTAATCCTGTAGTAAGGCTAATGCCTGGCAAAAAGAGGATTCACAGATGGACAGCCAACATGAAGGTTACAATTTATTCAGTCAGTATAGACAAATACCGCATACGGATTAGACTCTATGTAGGGATATAGAAATAAACAAGACAGGCTCTCTGCCCTTAAGAGGTTTGCCATCTAGAGGAAGAAACAGACAAATAACCATTGTAATTCTAACACAACCATCACACCATCATGGTTAGCAAAACATATTACATGTCTTACCACAGTGATGCCCCTTTAGGGTGAAAAGGATATAGCGTTTCTGCTGGTCATTGTCACATGCTTGAATGAAGAAGAGCAATGAGAAACACTTCTCTCCTGGGTTTCAGGTCACACCTCTTCGCAGGGCACAGGGTGCCCAGTTCAGGGGTGTGGCCATACCTGGCATCCTCTAGTGCTGACACACCTGCCTGGATTGAAGGCCTTCCTAAAATTACATTCTTTTAAGTATATGTGTTTTCTATTCCCTCACACCTCTGTAAACAAGGCTTTTTGTTCCTATCAAGCTGTTCCCTGCAACCATGTAGAAAGACTGTCACAACAGTACTTGTCAGAAACTGCAGCAGGGCAAGCCACGACAGCTGGTGGCATGAGGAACCCATGCATCTGCTTTCCTCTCTCTGCCAGGCCTCCCTGAATAACATGAAGTATTACATGAGGTGTACACATTCTCTTGTGTATATGAGAATGATGCTATTGATCTGCCAACATTGGGCCCTGAGCTCTGTGTTGTTTTTAAATAGCTGGGGGTTGCCTTCACACTGGCCCACTCATGCACTGTCACCTAATTCTCCCTGGGATCCAGGCAGCACATTTGCACTTGGTTATAAGTGCAAAGAGTCCTGGAGTCCTTATGGGAGAACGGGGACTCTGGCAGTGGACCTGTCACATACTAGCCTGGTGGCCATGGGGAAGTCCTTAGGCCTTTCTGAATCTCTTCCCTAACATATAAAATAAGAAAATAATTCCTGTCTTGTTTCCCTCAGTACAGATATATACAATTACTTTTGATATTGATTTGTGAACTGTACAGTAGAAGCAAATATGAGGGATTAAAATGATTTGCAGTACAGAGCAGTGCTGCGCTTGACCGTGCAGGACACAGCTCGGAGGGGCCCATTAACTGCATCTTGTGGTTTTGGAACCAGTGCATTTGCAGCCCAACACAAATGGGCACACACCCTTTTCCTTGGACTGCTGATATACTCAGTGTCACTGGGGCAATCTAAGGAATACAACTGAGCATGCTTCTCAAATACACAGAATCATGGCCTGTGAGATCCACAGGGGCCTTCCTGTCATCAGTAGAATGACTGGGATGGGTCAAGTCAGTGGCCTCCAAACTTTCTGTCCACATGCTTCTACCAGTAAAGCATTTTCAACCTACCCTTTCAGTATATGAATATTTATTCACTTATAAACAATAGATGTATGCTACGGTGCTAATATATAATGTGCCTTGGAAAAACACATTTGTAATTAGAAATTTTTCAAGTTCAAAGAAAGTTCTATGATGTCCCTCCTGGACCACACAGTGGGTCATTTTGCCGACCCCATGGGAACATGTGCCCACAACTTTGGACTCCACTGGGCAAATGAGGAAACTGAGGTCCACAGACATGAAGTGATTGGCTCAAAGACATGCAGCTAGTTGGTGAGGGAGCTGACACGCTGGCCTGAAACTGCTGCTTCCTGACAATGTGTGTGATCCTGGAGTTTACCTTGTATTGCAAATTACCTCCGTGGAGTAATCATACTTACCATATTTCATTCTTAGTTTATTCCTGCTGCATTAAGAGCATTTTTTTCTTCAAGCTCTTTTTTTTAAAAAATTGTAATTTCTGAGAACAGACCTGAAAGAGAGGGTATAGATTTCCTTCACATAACAATGTGAGAAATAAAAGAGCGGGATTGTATGTCAGATGAAAATGCTATATTTATGCCTCATTGTAATCCATTCATTGCTTTATGGATCCAGCGTCCCCTTGGGAGAGTCACAAATCCACATAATGTTCCTGAGCACCGGATTTGGCATTTGGATCTCTGATTTAGCTGTCAGATATGTAAAATCACATGTAGCCAGACAACTCCCTGGGGACTCCACAGCTGCGAACGCTGAAGAGTGCAAGTTATTCCAACAAGGTCGGCATTAATGTGCGCACAGATACTGGTCCCCATGAGCTGCCCTTTTGCTACCCCATCTAATTTTCAGTGTGGCTCAGAGGGCCCAAGTGAAGGGACTCCAGTAGAACTCTCTTCTCAGGGACTGCTCCAAGCTCAACAGAGGTGACTTTCAAAGAGCTTGCATGCCTTTAACAGAGACAACAGTTATCCTAGGACTTCTGGCCTTCTGAGGCCATTGCACAGCTCTGCTCACTGCCAGCACCCACCTTTACCCTCTTTTCTGCTTCCCAGGCTCCTTGTCCACATAGTGGCCTCATCTTAAGGGCCTCACACGTGCCATGTAAATGACTAGGTGTATGGTTCTCCCTTTGGACCTCAATATCTTCTCCTATGTCCAGATGAGTTCTAATCAAAGTTGATAAAGAATGTAAATAGACACTAAATACATTTTAAAGAGAAAATAAGCTGGCCAGAAAGTTATCATTTCCTTCAAAACCAGGGGTGCACCAAGAAAAACTGTTTTACTGGGTGAAAGGTTGAAGTGAACGGTCTCTCCATTTCCTTCAAAATCTGTAGTAGAGAAAATAAGGAATGTGAATCAGAAGGCCTGGATCTAAAGTCTCTGCCAGTTAGTAACTGAAGAATCTAGCATGTAAAGTGTCAAGAAATATTTGTTAAATTGGGCAAGCTATTTTACTCTTCTGTGCTCCAGTTTTATCTGTAGAATACAAGCGACAGTAACTGTTAAGCAGGATTGTTGCAGTGATTAATGCTTAATAAATATTTATGTAAATGAATACTACAGTAGAATTTTTAAAAAACAGGAAATGTCTACATATTTTAATAAAAACTAGTTCTCTGCTACTCTTAAAGGCAGACAGCTCTACAGCTGAGATTTCCATGTGGCCTCAAAGGTTGGCACCATTTCCAGGCAGGACAAGGCACCATCACCATCCTCTTAGGTCCCCTCCTGAGAATAATAAGCTAAAGTACTAATAATTAATTAAAATAACTAAATGAATTAAAATTCAGGGTAAATGAATGGTCACTGAATCAAACCCTGCTTATTTACTGCTTCATATCCTTTCGGCCTTACCTCTTAATCCTAGTCACTCCCTCAGTAATGACCCATCTGGGTAGGTTTCCTGCCAGCACAACCACATTGTGCCTCACAAGAGGCATGTACCTCATGCTTTTTAGCCCTGGGCTTCTTTAACTCCAGGACATCTGCAGGGCTCACTCTCCACCTACAAGTGCACATAGAAGTGCAGGAGAGTTGAAAACTTATGGGGCAAAACTTAGCTTATGGAGGACATGAATTGTCCAATAAATGGACATCCCTTGAGTGTCGTAGTTTTGAGATATGTTCCATCAGACTTCTCAGAGAGTCCTGAAAAGTAAGCAGCCAGTTGCCCCAGTGATGGCCAAATCAATGATACATCTTTGTACGGAATCTCCTTTCTCCCTTGTAGGGCCCTGCCTCAGCCCTGTCTCCTGAGATCCATTGCTGAGTAAACCACTCACCAGGCATGCAGCCTTTGCCTCAGGTCCTGCACTGGGGGGAAACAGGCTTGTACTTTAATTTAATTTAATTTAAAGTACCTTGTACCTAGCACTGTCATAAGCTGTCTTATTTTATCCTCTAAAAGTATAGGCAAACTACAACCCAGGGGCCAAACTCTGCCTGCCTGGATCCCACTGTGTAAATAAAGAGTTACTGGATCTCAGCCAGATTAATTTATGTACCAGCTAGGGTGGGTCCCTAACTAGAATGGCAGAGTTGCATACTTGTCACCAAGAACATATGGTCCCCAAAGCTTCAAATATTTATTCTCTGGCCCTTTATAGAAAGATATTAGCCAACCCTGCTCAAGTGTGATACCTGGGCCACCTACATGAGAATCATGGTGTTAAAATGCAGATTCACATCTCTAGCTTTCTCCAAGCTGGACTGCAGAGGGGGCATCAAAAGAACAATCTGTAACTTAGTCTATGACAGGTCACAAACTCAGCACCCACAGAAGCCAGGCAGGGAATAGGTGAATAAGTAGGACAAGTCTGTTGTTTTGGCACAGACACAAGTTTGTAATATTAAAAATGAGTAGGAAGTGTTTTCTATTCTATAAAGAAATATGAGTCTGTCCAGAAAGTATCTAGTCATGTACTATGAAAAATAGGAACATTTGTTGGAGAAGATACAAGAAACATTGTACACAGGACAATGATGCCTCAGCAGTCCCCTTCAAAGTAGGTACCTTGGGACTTTACACAGTTCTCCCAATGGCCATCAGTGGCCTTGTCATATTTTCCTAAGTCTCATTGACAATCTGTTTGGGGAAAAGTCAAATCTGGGCTGTAGAGGGGCTGAGTCACTTGGGCGATATGAAGTTTTCTGAAGAAACCCTGCATGAGATGTGATGCATAAGCAGGTGCATTGTTGTGATGAAGCTGCCAATCACCAATTTCCCACAGTTGTGGCCTTCTGAATCATTCAGATAGTCTCCTCATAGAAATGTTTAAGCTTAATGTAAAATTTGATGCAGATTCATTGCTCCACTCGCTCAGTCATTTTGAATGTGATGGCCACACAGTACACATGCTCACTCAGCAGTGTCTACCACCCCCACTGACTAGTACAGTGAAGTTGTCATCATTCACACATGCACATTCCAGTCCACTCTCCTTGGCTGCCAGGTTATATCAGTGTTGTGCAAATTGTTCTTGTTATAATAATAATGGTTGTACTTTTTTTGGACAGACCTCATGCTATCTCCCTATTTCTTGAGATAGCCTGCTCTTATGTCTCTTTTGCTTTCTACTTTGAAATAGATATAGACATAGAGAAATTGTTTCTACAGTGAGATGGTTGTGCAAGCTGAAAAGCCACCCATGCTTGGCCATCATGGTCACCGTGAGAAGCCTGCCCTGTAAACAGGAGGGAGCTTCTACTCAGCTCTAGGTAACTATAGACAGATGGGAATTGTCAATGCCAGGCCATGTGATCTGTTTTTTAAAGAAAACAGACTTTTTCCCCATTTTGAAGGTTGGTCCATATATCTTTATATTACCCTATGGGGTAAACAACAAGATTTCAGGCCCAATTCCACCCAAGAAACATTGATGTATTTGTTGGTTTTTGTTTTTTATTCTTTACCTCTGGCTAAGCTGTCATTAAAATAGTATCAACAAGTGGGCCTAGGTACAGTTATAAAAATGTTGAAATTTGCCTGTGCTATTTGGTCAATGGATACTGTCCTTTCCCCCCCATCTCCATCCCCAGTGCGACCCTCAGCGTCCCCACTCCAGGTGCCCTCCTACCTCAGGACCTGGAGGATCTCACCTGGTTCTGAGGCTGAAGCGCCCCACCCCAGGGCAGGTGGAGCCTACTCTAGCCCTGGGCAGCCAACCCTTTTGATTAGTTGGTGTTTGTGCCCTACCAGTGGGTAAATATATTTACTCTCACTCCTGTAATTGTCACTGTGGTGTTCCACCTATGACAAGACTTTTAGTTCTCTTATTTTGCCCTCAGACAGATGGTTAGATAGGGCAGGGCTGACCTTGCTGCACAATCTGTAGTTTCCTTCAAATTAACCAAGTCCCAATTCTGTATCCTTTCTCTTCCCTCACTTCTTTGGGAACTCTGTTCTCTCCTTCCACCTTTATGCTTCCATGTCCTCCCTAAATTTCCAAAAGAGCAATGGCTTCCTATTCACTAGGGAATCAAGGAATCCCACTTGCTATAATGTTCTAGACTTAAACCCTGGTTCTGTTACTCACAAGGCATGTGGCCATGGGTGAGTCAATCCTTTCTGACTCAGGGTTTCATCTGTCAATGAGGAATAATGGTTCCCATCACACAGGGCTTTTTGAGATTCAAATGAACAAGGTGTGTGAAGCTACTGGCACAAAGTGAGCAACCAATAAATCACAGACTTGTCTCCCTCATTCCTGAGTGCCATCATAGCCAGGCCTTGTCAATTTGAGTTGGAGTCAGCTCCTTGAACTAAATGGGGCAAGTACTAATGCTCAGTCCTTCTCTAGACCTCCATAGGAAGGCTGATACCCTTATTGTATAACCCACCGTGCATCTCTCCACTGTGCACTTACAGTATTTTTACGCTATAGATTTACTGTTGCAATCCTTTAGTTAATATTTGCTTCTTACGGTACTGGTATAAAATAGATACATAGACCAATGGAATAGAATCGAAAGCCCAAAAACAAACCTAAGTATATACTGCCAAATAGTATTTCACAAGGGAGCAATCAATCAAGAAATCAATAAAGTTGCCCTATCACTCACTGATTAAAATTTTTTTAAAGAATTATTTTTATTCTTTAAAAGATTTCATTTATCTATTAATAATAGATAAATGAGGAGAAAGGAGAGGGGGATAAACATCAATGTGAGAGAAACATCAATGGGTTACTTCTCACATGCTTATATGGGCCCCAACCAAGACAGAACCCGCAGCCCACACATGAGCCCTGACCAGGAATCAAACCCCGGATGGTTTCACTTGATGGGACAAGGCCCAACCTGGCCTACACCAGTCAGGACAAAAAAAAAGAAATTTAATGAAAGACTTATCATCAGCTCTCTGGACCACAGTTTCCTCACCTATAACATAAGGAGGCTCAGCTGGATGAATTCTATCACCTCAGAGCCAGAAACATTTCCTTTTTGTTTCTGATAATAAAAGTAATGTAGATTCTCTTTGTAAAATAATTAGGACAATACCAAGAAGTAAAATTATTTTAAGATCCCACCATCTGGAAATGACCACTATTTACCTTTTAGATGCATGTTTTTTAGATATTTTTACGTATTTTTTCCTTGTTTTGTGAAAAAGTGATTGCACTATACATAATCTGTCAACCTTTAAAAAAGGTGTGTATCACGGATATTTGTCCAGGGCAGTGTAGATATAGCCACGTTTCATTTTAAGTTACTGAATAGTTTTCTAGTCAGCACATCCATTTAGATTGTTTTCAATTTTCACTATTAAAAAAAGACACCAATAAATACTATTTGACATATATCTTTGTACACTCATCCAGAATTTCCTTAGGATCCACTTTTAGAAATGAACTTCCTGGGCTGAAAGGCATTTGCGCTTCTGATACAAGGAGGCAGCACTTTCCTGGTCCTAACAGCTGAGCCCGAGAGTACCTATGCCCACACCTCCTTCCAGGTGTTACCATTCTTCTTCATTGTTGCCAATAGAATGGTTGAAAAATAGAAACCTTTGTTTTTGTAATTGACTCATAACTCAAATGGCATTCATTGCAAACATGATGCCTAGCAAACACTTAGTATGCGATAAGTACTCATTAACTTTCATGGACCCTGCTAATTACCAACAAAACATCTTACAGGAAAGCTTAGAAAGAAACCTGTGATTAAATTATAAGCAAAAGTATAAGGCTTTGTAATATATATTTTTTTCTTAGCCTTCAACCTGTTTCAATTTTGGTCGTGTCATTTTTTAATAACCACTTTAAATTTTTCTTTTATCGTATGCATCATGTACATTGCCTTATATGCTAAGACAGAGAATGAATAAGTGGATGAATGAAATAGTACCATAAGCCTCTCAGTGGTTGCTGGTGATGGTGGTATGATGATGTCATCATGTCATAGAGCCCCGTCACCCTCCTCATTAACATGAGGATAGTGTCACTACTTGGGCGTCCCTTTTTCACAGGAAGATTTTAAGTGTAGAGAGTGCTTGGTGTTGCTCAACGGGCCCTTACATGCATGGAGTCCAGGTGGTTCTGAGAAACAGTGAAAAGGTCCCAGGGATCATTGAGATGTGGGTCGGAGTGGCTATGGGGCACTAGGAGGAGTCCTCCAGAGCAAAATTGTGGACCCAGAAGGAAACGCCTCAGATAGGTGTGAAATTATGGTTTCTGGACTCTGTTCTAGGAGACTAAACTGAAGGGAATGCTTTTTTATAAAACTAAGCTGTGTGTCCATTAAATGTCTCCATACCAAGTCCAGGACAACTTGTCCCAGATGAATTATTAATAAATGGATTCAGTAGAGTGTCAGTAGGCTTTTCCCATCACTGGAAGTATTCAAATATCCTGTAGACTAGGCAGGATAATAAAGAATCTGTCAGGACTCCTGGAGGAGAGCTCCCTGCATTATGTGACTAGATGCCAAAGGTAGTTTTCATTACTTTAGAATCTGTCGCTATTTGATCAGTCAATTCAGTTCAACAATTAAGTGGGAAGAAAAAGAGTCAAACTGATTGTTTTACCTTTTTCTAAGAATTGATTGTTTAACTCAGACAAAAATGTTGATCCCATTTTGCATGTGCAGATAGTCAATTTAGAAGAATTGTTCTTGCTGGCCTCAGCCCAGGGAGACAGAGATTAAATGTGACACTGCAGCAGAGGCAGCATATGAGAGAAGGTGAAGGAATCACTAAAACCCTTAGAGATTTTCCCTCTGGGTCCTCAGCATTTTGCAATCTGGTAGCTGTAACAGAGTGCTATTAATTATTGACAATTCAATAAACATTAAGCAAACATTTATAATTGGTGGTAATTTGATGATGCAGAATTACCAAGTGATTCTCTCTGACCAGAGCGATAGCGAGAGTATCAGGTGATGGGGTGGCTGTAAAAAGTAGCCCCAATAGCAAGATCTTCCAGACTCTGGAATGGGTATTCTTCCCTTTGGACTCTCAATCCTGATAGAGAGAGTGGAAGCCAGCAAGAAGTCTCCCTGTGACTTGCACTGCATGGAAGATGTTTGCAAGGGGAAGCAGCATTCATTACAAATGCAAACCACTGTTCACAATTGAGGACCAGGAGGAGGAAGCAAGAACTCTCTCTTTGAATACTACATATTAGGGGTACTCTTGGGAAAAATGAAAGGGATAATGCAAAAAAAAATCAGAAAGTTTAAAATGTGGGGAAAAAATTAAAACTGGAGTCAAGAGAAAGAGATTAAGGAAATGTAACCTAAAGGGAAAATGCCTGAGGGAAGAAAATTTTTATCCTTAGAGCTTTGCAGGTATATGAGACTGTTCAGTGAAGGTGAGACCCAACCTTACAGAAAAAAAAGTGGAGTAATGAGGAGTCAGACCAATCCTTGATAAGGTAAGGGAACTCCCTGATGGCTTAAGACAAAAAGGGCATGCTATGGGATTGAAACTCTGTTGAGGCATGGAGCAAATTTCTAGTAGAATGGCCATGACTGAATTTCTTGGATCGAGTATGTGGGATGACCAAAAGCCCTCCAAGATTTATTGTATTTATAAACTACAGCTATCTCTACTGTTCCTAGGGATACATATAATGTCATTTAAAGTGACCAGGAATATATTTTTAAGGGTTATGAAATTTGAAACAAGAACTGAAGGACTTAGAAGCCCAGGTAGTATTTTCATTGCTCCTCTACATCAGTAGCTAGATTTTAGGATGGGAGGGAGAAACCGAAGAGCTGATCAGCTGGCTCTGCAGGTGGCAATGTGGGCAAGATCTAGATTGCTACACCATGCTTTAAGATACCAAAATAATGGCATCTTGGCTGAAGACAGAACACACTTCATGAAAATGAGAAAGAATTTCTTCAGAGCCTCACTGGCCCAATCAAGAATGTTTTAATAATTCAAAACTGGCAAAATGTTTATAATATTTTTAGGTAAGACAGAGAGATATGCTGATTACCTCTAAAAAGGAACTCTTGGCCTAACTGCAAAGAGGGAGGTTAGAGACAGCCTTCAGAAGTTAACTATTTTAGGTCCCCCTCAGCTTTTGAGCCAAGGCCATGCTCTTCTCAGGGTGGCCCCAGTCAATGCTGAGCAAGACTGTGATTCAAGGGCTTATCTATTTAAACTTAACTGTGACTCCTATTATGGGCAATCTTTGTTCCAAAACTCTCCATTGGGTTGGTAGAGACTCTATCAGATGGGCTTGGGAATCTGACAGCTTCTCTACCAATTCCTGCTTTCCCTATTTCTCTTTCACAGATGTATTGCATTCTAACTTCACTCAGCATCTGCATCCCAGAGATGGTACCAGGAGAGGTCCAATGAAAGCAGACACTAATATGCAGTTTAGACCATGTGTTCACAAAGGATGAATGTAGTGTGACTTCCAGTCGAGACGGCAGCATAGGTAAACATGGCTTGCCTCCCCACACACCACATCAAAATTAAAAAAAAAATAGGTTGTAGAGCAACCATCACTTAGGATCATCAGAAATCAAATTGAATGAAAGTCTGACAACTACAGAATTAAGGAAACCACATCCATCCAGATCAGTAGAACAGGTGGAGATGCAGAACAGGCTGGTCCCACATCCACTTGTGATGGATAAAAATTTTGGAGGGATATTTGGGGGATGAGAAGTCCCAGCATCACACCAGGTTCCTAAGCCCAGGGATTCAGTGCCAGGAAGATAAATCCCCATAACTTGCTGCAAAAACCAGCAAGGACTGAGTTGGTGGAAGAAAATGCTGGATTCCCAAGTAGTTCCTCTTAAGAACCCACATGTGGACTTACTCAGACTCACTCCCTCTGAGCTCTAGCACCAGGGTAGCAGCTTTAAAGGCACCAGTGGCATACAGCAAGGAACAGAGCTGTCTGACATCAAGGCAAAAACTGGGAGACAGCTTTCTCCCAGACAAAAAGGCAACCAGAAGCCATTGACTCTTTTCTGAACCTTTTCCAACAGAGCCACAAAGCTGGCAGTCAAGTGCCATATCTGAGACTCCATTAACCTAGCTAACACTCTTTGCCCCTCCATAGAGATCCCCTGAGACCCTGTTCCACCCAACTTATGGACCCACCCAAGCGTCTTTTCCAAATGAATGGCTGGTCTTGGCTCACGCTTTACAACTTCCAAAATCCTCTCAAACAAGCAACAGCTAGCTTCAGTGAGCTCCCAACCCCCATAACTCTGGCTAAGTGGCCAGAGGACCAGCACTAGCAGCAACCAGCCTAGATTCACAGCTTGGCTTCTCCTGGGAATATCCAAGCCAGCATAAGTAGCAGCCATCTCAGGTTGCTTAATAGCTCAGGCAGGGTGGCCCTGGGCAGAGCACAGGTTGGGGCTGATCTTGGCCTATACCAACCAGGAAAACCCAGAGCCAGTGCAACCAGTTAATAGCTACAGATCACACTGGAGCACCTCTGCCCTTCCCCCACACAGCTCATCCTCCATAGAGGGCAGAGGTTGGTGGTCAGTGGACCAAGCCAATCCTTGAAGTTGACTGGCCTAGGTAAATTGCTCCCATTGATCTGCCAACAGCAATCAAGGCTCAACTGAAAGAGGAGGGTGTACTCAGCCCACATAGAGGACACACCTCAAGTACCCAGCTTGGGTGACAAGGAAGACTGTGCCACTGTACCCTACAGGACCCCTACTTCATTAAGCCATGCTACCAAGACAGGGAGTCATAGCAGTTCTACCAAATAACATAGAAACAAAAGAGGCTGCCAAATTGAAACATGGTCCACAAAGAAACCACAAAGAAACATGGTCCAAATGAAAGAACAGATCAAAACTCCAGAAAAAGAATGAAAAGAAAATGGGGATAAGTTATCTACCAGATACAGAGTTCAAAACACTGGTTATAAGGATGCTCAAGGAATTTAGTGAGGACCTTAATCACATAAGATTGATCCAGATAGAAAGAAAGGATACACTAATTAAAATGAAGAACAATTTATAGGGAAACAACAGTAGAGTGGATGAAGATGAGAATAAAATCAATGATTTGGAACATAAGGAAGCAAAAACAACCAATCAGAACAACTAAAAGAAAAAAGAATTAAAAGAAAAGGATAGTGTGAACAGCCTCTGGGACAACATTTAAGCAATCCAAGGGGTGCCAGAAGGAGAATAAAAAGCACGAAATTGGAAATATAGTTGAAAAAATAATGAAAGAAAACTTCTTTAATTTGGTGAAGGACATAGACATGCAAGTGCAGGAAGCATAGAGTCCCAAACAAAAGGAATGCAAAGAGGCCCACTCCAAGACACATCATAATTAAAATGCTAAAGGTTAAAGATAAAGAGAGAATCTTAAAATCAGCAAGAGAAAAACAATTGTTATCTACAGGGAAATTCCCATAAGACTGTCAGCTGATTTCTCAAAAGAAACTTTGCAGGCTAGAAGGGATTGGCAAAAAATATTCAAAATCATGAAAAGCAGGGACCTACAGCCAAGTTTGCTCTACCCAAACTATCGTTTAGAATCAAAGGGCAGAGAAAGAGTTTCCCAGACAAGAAATAATTAAAAGAGTTCATCATCACCAAATCATTATTAAATGAAATGCTAAAGGGGCCTATTTAAGAAAAAGAAAAAGGTCAAAACTATGAACAATAAAATGGCAATAAACATATATCTATCAACAATTGAATCTAAAAAACAAACTAAGCAAACAAGAAGAACAGAGACAGAATCATGAATAAGGAGAGCATTTTGATGGTTGCCAAATGGGAGGGGAATTTGAAGGATTTGGTGAAGAGGTGAAAGGGTTAAGAAGTACAAATAGGTAGTTACAGAATAGCCATGGAGATGTAAAGTACAGCACAGGAAATGGAGTAGCCAAAGAACTTATACTCATGACTCATAGATATGAACAGTGGTGCGGGGATTACCTAAGGGAGTGGGGGGTGCTGGGTGGAGGGAGGCAAAGAGGGAAAATTGGGAGAATTGTAATAGCATAATCAATATAATATAATAAAAAATAAAATAAAACATACTGCTAGATATGTATAATTTCTCAGAAGTTGCATATTTGTTTTATTATTGTGATATATATGAATGTGTACATATATATAGCTATTTTTATAGTTGAAAACAAGGATGAATGAGTAAACAAACTGGGGTATATCCATACAGTGGGATATTATTCATCCTTAAAAGGGAAGGAAATGTTCATACATGCTAAACCATGAGTAAACCTTGAAGACATTTTACGTCAGATATCGCAGTCTCATCAGAGTGGCCACAGCCAATAATTAAGTAAGACTGTGGTCCAAGGGCACAGCCACTTCTGCCAATTTCCTCCAAAGACGGTATTTGTCCTAAACATCCTTTTGAGCTGTGACAAACTTTGTCAGATTTGTATCACTGTCTAATGGCTCCCTCTGCCCTATCCTGCTTCTTCTCATCTCCTTCCATGGGTATAACTTCCCAATTAGACTTTTACTCTCCTGGCTCCATCTCAACATCTGCTTCCCAAAGGAATCAACTGACATACCAGTGAAGCCAAGTAATATGCATGAAGGTTCATTGTATTATTCTCTCTACTTTGTAATTTTATTTTTAGTATTTTCTCAATAAAAAGATTTTAAAGAGAAAGAGAACCAAAAGGGGAAAAGAATATCTTAAACATTAACTATAGATGAGAAGAAATAAAAATGTCCAAATAAATCTATAAAACCAATTGCTGCAAAAATTAGAAGATATAGCACAGAAAAGAAATAAATAAAAGTTAGAAAGTATTTGGTTATTTTTTTTTTAACCAGAAAGCAATTGAGTAGGGGTGGGAGACTGAAAAAAATTGTTATAATCTTAGAAGTCTTACTTTATGCCAGTCAGCAGAGCATAACAAAATGAATTGGAGATAATTTAAAAGAAATTCTTACAGCATAGGGCAATAAACATGAACTTGTCTCACCAAGCTTGGGAAAAAGAGACACAAAATTGAAATATGTTGATGGAAGCATATGCTCTACTCAAGACAAATAGGCCTGTTCAAAAAAAGATTGACGAGAATGCTATGTCAAGAAGACAGACATCTTTGTGGAAATCCATGAACCTGAAGATGGATGCATACTGATGAGCAAAGAGATACAGGGATAGGAATAGAGGGGATATTGTTGTGGAATAGTTCAGTGTATCTTAAATCTATCCAATCATCAGAATTGTTTAGGGAACCTTTAAGATGCAATTTCTTGAGCCCCAACTACATCATAAATTCAGGGATTGGATCTTAAAATTTGTATTTTTACACCTCTCTAAGTTGTTCTAAGGATCGATTCTGTATGTGAATCTTTAATATACATACTGGGCTCCTGGGCCAGGTGAATAAAAGGGATGACGGATTCCTAACACAGTTTTTTTAATACCATATTGGCATACTTGGTAACGATGGGGGATTTCAATTATATAAACATCTATTAGAAGCCCCATTTAGCAACATAAAAGTTGTGTTGCTAAGTTCCTAAAAAGACAAGCACACAAATGGAAAAACTACTCTCCTAGGTTTAATTCTTACCTACTAGAATAATGTTTATCAAAGAGGATGAGAAAAAGGTCTTAGGGAAAAGGTCACTGAGATCACATAGTGTGAGCCAGAGGATATGAAGATAGCATAATTCAGAGATAAAAATTCAAAGGTACAGAAAAGCATAATTCTGTGGCATGAAAAAGGAAGGTTCACTGTACTCAAAATGTCTCAGAAATTCCCCCAACATTTAAATCTCACAATGCAGCTACAGGTAAAGTAAATGATAAAAAGAAAGAAAATATTTTTAAAAATAACAAAAAACAGCAAATAAAAGCAGAAACAAACAAAATTAATATGTCACTCCCTTTTAGTTCCAACACTGACTGTCCATTAGGGGACTTTGAAAAAAAATACCAATGCTCCCACCACTCCCTGAAGTTTTGATTCTATTTGTCTAGGGAGAGAAACAAGCATGCATCATTTTTTAAAATTCTTACCCGAGAATATATTTATTGGTTATTAGGAAAAGAAGAAGAGAAAGAGAGAGAAACATAGATTGGTTGCCTCCTGCATGCACCCTGACCAGGGATTGAACCCACAACCTAGGTATGTGACCCAAACTGGAATTAAACTCCCAACCTTTCAGTGTATGGAAATGACACTCCAACCAACTGAGCAACCCAGCCAGGCTCCAGCATGAGCCATTTTTTAAAAACTCCCCGAGCAATACCAATATCCAATTATGGTTGCAAACCACTGCTCTGGAAGTTTAGATTTTAAAGGACAGTGTAGGAAGAAGGACATAAACCAAATAAATGTGTAAGAAAGTGACACAGACAGAATTTTATCAAAATGACATAAGGCTGGCAAACCAATAAAGCAACAAAAACAGAAACAAAATATTTTTTCAGCTATATTTGGGACTAGTTGTAGAGCAGAGAGACAGGATAGGCATGATACTTGGGAAGAAGACAAGAGAGCTTAGAAGGCTAGAAATGAGTAAATACTTTTCAAATTTTCTAAAATGGATAGAAAATTGATTTTGTAAACTATGGATGATTGAGCTTGATATGGATCTCAGACAAGACTCCAGAATGTATTACTAAAGTGATGTTATAATAGGCACCCAAATGACAAAGAAGTGATTATAGGACCCAGCATGGGTTCTGAGGAGCAAGTCCAGCCCATTTGCAATCCTCAGTTGGGGGGGGGGGGCGGGTAGAAGATAAAGACAATGTACACACAATTCTATTCAGGCATCTGGACTTCAGCAAAACAATGAGTGATATCTCTAATGACATATTTGTGGTTAAGATATAGAAAAAGGAGTTGGATGCTAGAACATTTTAGTGAGTTATTAACTATTCAGAAATTATTTCCAAAGAATACTCATTAATGGATTGATGTCATATCTGGTGAGGGCTTCCTAGAATCCTGGTGATCTGCCAAAGAAATAGTTCATAGTTCTGTGTGTGCTCAATGTTTTTACCAGTGACTTACATGAATATTCAAAGGACATGCTCATCACTTTTACAGGATGCATAGATTAGGTTGATAATGTAGATATTTAAGAGAAGAATCAGAGCTAAAAAGATTTTGATGGACTGGAATGATAAGCAAAACCCCAAAATAATTAGATTTAAGAAGGTTAATTGGCCAGCACTTGAGTCCTAAAATCTTACAGTACACGTAGAGGAGAAATTCAACATGAAAGTAGATGACATTTTTTAAGAGCCTTGGGAATCTTAGTAAGGAATTAATGTAATGCCAGCTAAAAACAATATGGTTGCAAAAAACCCTGAAAGTGACCACCTACAATTCTAATATAAGTAAAGAATGTCTAGTAAAGCGGGGCATGAACACCCTGTGCTCTGTGTTGCCCCAATCATACTTGGAATTTTTGCATTCATTTCTGGGTTCCCTATGTTAAAAGTGAGGCATAAAATCTGGAATATATTTCAGGAAGAATCACCAGCAAGGTGAAAAGAAACATACAACCAAGCTGTCAAAAAAAAAAATTCAGGAATTGTTTTGCTTATTAAGAGAAGCCATAGAGGGATGAGTCCTGTCTTCAAATAATTGAAAGTCTGTTTTATAGAAAGGGAAATAAACTTATCTTGTCTGTTCCAAAGTGATTAAACTAGAACAAGTACCTGGAAGCTTTCAGAAGGCTGAAAGACTTTCCATATTCAGAACCAAATTTTAGCAATAAGCTATTTGAAAATCGAACCAGCTCCCTCTGGAAGCTGAGTTCTCCATCACTGGTTATATTAGGCCAGGAGCTGGGTGCTCACTATAAGAGATGATGTACAGGAAAATCAGGCATCAAAGAAAACTGTATGGCCTTAGAGAACATTTAGATCCTGGTATGTTATGACTCTAAGAATAAAGAATAGACTTGTATAGCACATTAAACATACTTCTGTTGCTGGGAAAAGGTGAGTATTTCTTGCTACAGTGAGGGTGGGGTGTTGGGTAGAAAACCAGAACAAAGTCTTGTCCTCTCCACCCAGCAATCCAAAATGGGACAGTCCACTGACTACTAAATGACTTTGGAAAGGGGCTATCCCTTTCCCAATTCCACTGTGCCAGTGTGGCCCAGACTAAATATAGAGTGAATGCGAGTGGAGGTTTAAGTTGATCTTTGATTAAAGGGTTTAAGTTAGTATCTCAGAGTTGGGGCTGGGTGGGGATAGGAACCATACCTTGACTTAGCTTCTCTCTTTTATAGAGGCTGAGGGAGTGGAACAAATTCTCACTCTCTCAGCCTCCTCAGGGAGCCCACATGGACATCTTCTTCCCCACATTTCCTGACTCCTCTAGTCTTGCTCAGTTTCTCTCACAGTATGCTCTTGAGGCCCTCATCCTCAGAGCCCCTGCACCCTTCCATTAACATAGTGCAGTTTCTTCTTGCAGGTTGAAGATTCTGCTGCCTTAAGCTTCAGCTGGCTGTCAGTGGATTCTTCCATTGTGAGTTTGGGTGCCTGCTGGCTCTTTGGTGAAAATAGGCTAGAAGGAAATGGAAGCAGAAATTTTTATGGGGACACATGGTAGGGAATGAAGAGTTGATTTTACCTACAGCTTGATTTCTCTCCACTGACTAGACTCTGGCCATGTTCCCTGGAAAGACTCTGAAGAAAATACACCTAACACTGCAAAAAGGTCAAAACATCTTCTAAATACCAAGAATTCAAGTGTAGGAATGCACATTTCTCCTACAGACATGATTATGTCTCATTCTTTGGAAGACAGTGCCTTATTATTCTATGTAATTATTCATTTGCCTCTTTCCTGGCAGGGTCTTTAAAAACCATCATTTCCCACTGTGTTAACTATATATTTTATTTCCTGTATTCAGATGCTTTAACGTCTGGGGGCTTGCTGACTCTGAAGGGACTTGTCCTCTCAGGATGAGCCAATTCCTAGAGATAGTAAGCAACTCACAGGCAACCATACTTTTCAAATGCAAAGTAACCAACCTAAATCTCAGACCCTCAACTACATCTTTTACTGTGTCCGTCCACTGTGGTCCATGCTCCATCTACCCTAATTTTTCCAGAGCCGTGTCCCAGAAAACTAGGGACAGACCCTATGCCCAGAGCTCATCAAAATTATTCAAAGGAGCCAGTCCTAAGTCTGCTTACCTGTCTTTCCCATTTCTTCCTGTGAAAACCACAAGGAATGCTATGCCTACATTTTCCCCCTTTCTTCTTCCTTCTGACCAACCTTGGTATTTCCCCATGTGGCCCTGCATGTCATGCTGTGCCTCTTATTTTAAAAAACTGTGAATATAAACTTTTTTTTCCCAAGACAGTCATTTCTGTGCCCATGTGTCTTACCAAATCTAATTAAAACAAATCCTGGGTACACTTAAAACAACCAATTAGCTTATCTCACTTTGCCCTTCCCTAGTCTTATTCTTTACATAGTAGCCAGAGGGAGTTTTCTAAAACATATATCAGAACTCATCACTCCCCAAAATTTTTGCTCACACTTAGAAGATAATCCAAACTACCTCCTATGCCCTCCCACACCCAGCATGGTCTGGGCCCTGCCTGCAGCTCCAGTTCCTTTGCCTAAAGCACCAGCTCTCTGCTCATTCACCCTGCTCCAGACATGCTGGGCTTTGCATCATACCTTCAGCGTATTGAGCTGCTTTGTGCCTCAGGGCCCTTGTACTTATTCTTTCACACAGCTCCTCACGGGATCTGTTTCCTCACTCACACAGGTCTCTACCCAGGTTTCAGACATTCCCACACCATCACATCTAATAGTTCTCCATATTCCCTTTCACTCCCTTTTGTTTTACTTCCCTTTTCTTCATTAATTCACCATCTGAGGTCATATTCTATATTGATCTGTTATCGTTCTGGTCTCTTCTAGAATGTAACATCTGTGAAGGCAGGCATCTTGTCTGTCTTATCCATTACACTGTCCTCAGTGCCTAAAACTCTCTGGCTCAACAAACATTTTGTTGAACAAATGAGCCTAAATTTGAACCCTGATTTTAGGGCCTTTGAGACAGAGTAGGGAGATGACTCTACCCAACCACACCACCCCATGCTATTTCACCCCAACAGCTTGTGAAAATATCAGAAACTGATTAGCTGTATTTGGCTCTATCTAATCCAGAAAAATGGCACTTGTCTTTTCTGGTATCACCAGGTCTCTGAGTGTCATAAACACACTGGCTAATTTGAACAGGACCCGCTACATGTTTTCCTTATGTGAGAGTGTTCTCCAGGTATCTTGGTGATGAAGCAGGGTTTTCATCAGAAGTGAGTTAGCCTTCAGTTGCGCAATGGCTCTCTGTCCCAGGTGGGAAATCTCCCAGCTTCCTGCTGCTTGTTAGAGCAGTTCCAAAACACTCAGTGGTGGGGTGAGGGGAGAACCCTACCAAGCCAGATATTAAACCATCTGTCTGGTGTTCTAGGTTAGAAAAAATCATAAGCCTAGCATGAGCAAGACAGTGAAGTAGAGGCCAAATAAGGCCTGGGGATTATTAGTATATTTAATTTATCTAGATTATCCCCTAGACCCCCACTACCACAAGATATAGGCATGTCTGCACATTTATTAAATGATGCTGAACTTAATGCTCTGTGCTAAAATGTTAATCACTCATTCACTGCCCAAGCACTCATATCAAATGCTTAGAACACTGGGCTATGATGGCCAACTCTGAGCCCCAGAAAGGAGAAGTTATATCTAAGGAATATTCAATTTAAGAAGTTATTTTAAACCTGGGGTATTTTTAAGTTAGGCAAATAAACTGTAACTTGTATGAGCTAATTATAGCTTTCATGTACACAGAAAAGAGAAAACCAGAAAATGAGAGTAATAATCACAAATGATGATGATGAAGACAATGAGAACAATGATTTGAGAATCACTATGTGCCTGGCACCAATCTAAGGGCTTTACAGATGATCATTTAACCCTAATAACAGCCCTGTAATATGAGCACTTTATCCCCATTTTGTAGATGAGGACACTGAGGCAGAGAGTGGTTTAAGGCACTTGTCTGAGGTCACATAAAAAATAAGTGGTAGACTTTGTACTTAGTTGTAGACCTTGTACTTGGACCAAGGCAGTCTCTATCCAGGACTGTGCTCTTGACCACTATGGAATATTGTTTCTTCCAAGTTCCTGGAGGTGCATCCTTAAGCTGTGGAAGGAAACATCAGATTTGGCACAGCTACACATTGAGAGAGAGACTGATCTTCTCAGAGGTAGGTTTATTTGTTCATTCTTTCATTCATGTCAACTTTTATTTCTTGAGCATCTCACTTTTGTTCTTTTTGATAGTCTCACATCTTCTTTTATAATTTATTTTTATGTATTGATTTGAGAGAGGGAGGGATGGAGGGAGGGAGAAAGAAAGAGAAAGGGGGGGCATTGATTTGTGGTTCCACTTATGTATTCATTGGTTGATTCTTGTATGTGCCCTGAACAGGGATTGAACCCGCAACCTTGGCATATGGTGATGACGCTCTAACCAACTGAACTACCCGGCCAGGTTCAGTTTCACATCTCCTTTTATGCTCCCAGCCAATCCTTCCACAGAAGAAAAGAGGCATTCCATTGGATAAGAAGATATAGGGGTGAACAGCAATGCACTGTAGAGCCCACCACTCTACCACCTCAACCAGACCTATGACATAGCCCTGGGGAATGCTGACCTGCTTGCAGAGGTTCTCAGGTGACTGTGCACCTGTCATGTTTAGTAACATCATGCTGGTACCTTGAAATAAGCTATGGGGGAGAGTTACACCATGAAGTCAGCTAATGCTACAAATCAAGGAGTGCCAGTATGTGTGTGTGTGTTTGATCTCTCAGAAAGTGGCTTACCCCTGCACCGACCACAGCTGCCTGCCCAAGAGGCAGAATGACAAGCCCGGTGACATTCCTCTCTCCCCAGTAACTGCATTTAGAATACGCAGAGTACATACTTGTCTTCCTTCATGATTCCCTCCAGAGCCATCATCATCTGTCAAGCAGAACTTCCATTATGAACATTTTCACTCCAAAACAGGCACCAAACCGCCAAAGTCAGCCAACTCATGACTTCACTGGTCACATCACGCACAGACCCAGCATTTCTTCACATCTGCTGACTCTCCCACCCCAAGTTCCTAGCTTGCTCCTTTGGCTCGTTCATCCCTCTTGACTCTGTTGAATTCTTTAATTCTGGTGTCAATTATAATTACACCTGCATTCAAATCCCAGCTTTACCATTTTAGAGATTATTTTAGGTCTCAGTTTTATCATCTGTAAAATTGGATGATGGTAGTACCCAACCTCATAGAACTGGTTTGAGGACTGAATTTTTAAAAGTATGTAAATCACACTGCAGTGCCTGGCATGAAAACAAAGGTTTCTCTTATTATACACTTCCTACAGGCAACTCTCGACTGCTGCCTGCCTGCTGCCTGCCCTGCCCTGCCCAGGGATGCATGGGGCATGTGTGCCACCCACTCCCCTACCTCCTTGTTGTTCACATCACTCCCTTATTCCAGAAGGCTTTCCCCTATAAAAGTCTTAGTGTCCTTCAAAACCCTATTCAGATGCCACCTTCTGTATGAAGTCTTTGCCGATCTTTCCTGTTGCAATCACGCTGTGGCTTCTTTTCTCTAAGGAGGCCATCGGGTTACACAAAAAGGCAGCATCACCTTTCCCTTCCCTATCTTCCTCATTTTGCCTGAAAGGCTGATGGGGCTCCACTTCTATGGGCTAAGGTGTAGAAACACATTGTTAAAAATGTAAATGTGGCCCTGGCTGGCGTAGCTCAATGGATTGAGCTCGGGCTGTGAACCAAAGTGTCACAGGTTCGATTCCCAGTCAGGGCACATGCCTGGGTTGCAGGCCACGGCCCCCAGCAACCGCACATTAATGTTTCTCTCTCTCTTTCTCCCTCCCTTCCCTCTCTAAAAATAAATAAATAAAATCTATAAAAATAAATAAAAATAGCACAATATTTAAAAATATATAAAAAATAAATAAAAATAAAAAATGTAAATGTGCTCTGGGAGGGATATGCATTCCCCACATTGCTGCATTTTCAGGTTTTTCTTAGCACCAGTTAAATTTCCAGCATTGTGGGCTCACAGAACTAGAAGGGCCCCTACAGATCCTGAACTGGTCAACATGTTTGAGAGATGAGGGGAAAGAGGCCTAGCAGGTGACTTAGCCAATGTCACAAAGCTGGACTCAGAACCAAATGCTATGACTACCCTTCTGATATTCCATCCATTCCTCAAGGCTCCTGGAGAAGCTGGACACAGCCTGACAGAAGCAGGTGGAGGGGCAACAGTCAGAGTGTGAAGGGCTTCCAAAAAAGGGTGGTGGGATGGCCAAGCAGTCAGGACAGCCAGGGGCAACATGAGGACATGGGTCTGCAGCAGGGAAGGAATTAGGGAGAGGGCTCTGAAAGAGTTTCTGGAGCCAAAGTCCTGCAAAGTCATTATCTACCTGTCTCATTCTGTTGCCCATGTTGTCAACTTCCCTCCCCACAGCCCTGGCCCAGCTACAAAGGGTCACACGCAGAGGCATCAGGCTAGAAGCCCACTATTATTCTATTATTTAGGATGTGGGGTTTTTCCATTTCCTAATGGCTACATGTGTTCCTGTCCTTGGAAGAAATCCTGAAGTCTAAAATAGCCACAACCAACTCCCCACCACTAACTCACTCTCTACTCCTTTCCTCTGCTGTATGTTCTTCATCTTTAATATACTTCTTGCTACTTGAAATTATGCTATTCATTCATTCATTCATTCTTTTTTTATATACTGTCTGGTTTCCCACCAAAAGAGATCCTTGAGGGTGAAGGGACTTTGTGGTTTCCTTTTATGCACCAAGTGCCCAGTAAGTATTGGGTGAATAAAGGAGGATAATAACAATGTCATATTAATAGATATCTGGGATTTTTTTCCTACTGTTTTGGGAGTTTCATTCTGCTGTTCTTTTTCTTACGTCTTAAGTTTGATGCTTAGCTCCATAGTTTTGATCCTTCCTGCTTTTCTAATGTAAAAACTAACTTTCCAAGTATTGGTTTAATTGCATTCCCAAGTTTTGATTTACAGTCTGTTCATTATTCAGTCCCAGATATTTTAAATTTTTCATTGGTATGTCTTCTTTGACCTATAGAGTTTTTTTTTTGGAATCATGTATGTATGTTAGGTATATATATTTAATTTCCAAATGAATGGGGTTTTTCTAGATTTTATTCACTATATTATTTCTAAATGTATTTGTGTCTGAGACCACATTATGGGTGAGTAGACCTTTGTAATCCATTTCTGGAGCCTAGCTGAAGCAATCTGAAGTAATAGCCCATGTATTTGAAAACAAAGTATTTTCTCCTACAGCGAGGTGCATGTTTTAAGTAGGTCCCTTTGATCAAGGTTGCTAATTGTGCTATCCAAGTACGCTGTATCCCTTGGATGGGTTATTATTGTTTTCTTTTTCTATTTTACTTTTAGCCTGTAGATGTTTGAAATTTAAAAGTGGTCTGTTTTTCAGCTCCAATAAGATAATGGTCTATATCTCTCACTCTCTCTAATCAAGCCTCTCCCATCTTACATGCTGTTTGTAATATTTTAATTTAGTTAACCTAATTTCCCATAGAAACTGGACATCATTTCATGGTTCTAAAGTCTTTATTTAAACTTATCAGCATCTTTGCTCATCATTCCTATTTGGATCTTGGACCTCTCATCTGTAATAATGTTCCTTCTGCCTAAAATAATCTTTCAGAATTTCCTTTGGTGGAGGTCTTTCCTTGGCAAACTCTGTCAGATATGGTTTATCTGTAATGTCGTTACTTTATCCTCATCCTTAAAGGGTGGTTTCACTGGAGAAAGTGCAGTAAATCGACAGGTGTCCTCTGAAGACACTGAGGATAATGTTCCTTTGTCCAGCAGTCAGTTTCCGCCAGTGCTGAGAGGAGCGGCCATCCGTCTAATCAGCATTCCTTTGTGGATTATCTGGCTTTTCCCACTGGCTACTTCCTCTGTACAAGCCTTCTTTTTTTTCCTTTGGTATCCTGCAGTTTGCCTATGATGGACCATGGGTACATAGTTCTTTTTATTTATCTTGCTTAAATTTGGGGGAAATTTCTAGAATAAATATTGGTGTCTCTCAGTAAGGGAAAATCCTCAACCATTATCTCGTTGCATGTACTTCTTCACCATTGCAACTACCATCTTCTGGTGCACTGACTGCAACACGGTGAGACCTGTGATGTCCAGTCGAGCAGTCACTTGGCACATGTGGCTTCTGAGAACATTTCCATTAGCAGAGAAGTTTCTCTTGGACAGTACTGGCCGGCTTTCTCATTTTGTTCTTATTTTCTCCTAACCTTTCTTTCATAGTTTCCAAATCTTTGTCTCACAGGAGCACAGACTGAGTGATATGTTAGGATCAGTCTTCTGGTTTAAGTTTCTCAATTTCTTCAGCCTGTTTGATCATTGATTTTGAAAAATTTCACTTGTCATTTTTTTGGTTTTAGACTATTTATGCTATATAAATAATATACATATGGACTATTCTATACCACATAAATATTAAATATAATACTGACTATACCTAGTGGTGATTTTAACCCAGGATTTTTTATAATTACACTTTTATGTGTGAAGTTTTTTCAGCCCACACAGCTAGTGTGAATTTAGACTAAAAACTGATGTAAAGGTTGGCTTTTCATTACAGATCTCATAAGAAAATTTCTTTTTTTCTCTACCCTAGGGTTGTGACAGACACATTTTCTAGTTGTCCCTTTCCTTGTTCCTAATCAGTGAAGATTATTTTAAAATATTCTAATGGGGCCTGTAGCTTCTTGGGCTCTGAGCTTAATAAGTGGGGGTAGAAGCAGGGAGTGGCATGACAACTAAATGCACTGTGGTACCCTGGACTGGATTATGGGATGGGAAAAACTGGTGAACTCTGTATAAAGCCTGAAGTTTACCTGATAGTAATGTACCTATGACATTACCTTAGTTTTGACAAATGAACCATAGGGATGTAAGATGATAACTTTAGGGAAAACCAAAACTGAAACTCTACTATTTTTGCAAATTTCTGTAAACCTAAAATTATTCTAAAATAAAAAAATTTAAGAAAAATACTCTGCCCTGGCTGGTGTGGCTCAATGGATTGAGTGTAGGCCTGTGAACCACCAGGGTCACCAGTTCAATTCCCAGTCAGGGAACATGCCTGGGTTTCAGGCCAGGTCCCCAGTAGGGGGTACGTGAGAGGCAGCCACACATTGATGTTTCTCTCCCTCTCTTTCTCCCTCCCCTCCACTGTCTAAAATACAATAAATAAAAATAAAAAAAAAAAAAACAGGGAAACTTTGTCTTTGCGAAAAAAAAAAAAAAGAAAACTCTGATGATTTCTTTCTTTCATTCCAGCTCAGTAGTGCACTTAAAAAGATGTTTCTTTTTAAAACCAACATTTTAGTTGTTTCAGTGGGGGGAGTTCTGTAAGGAATCCACCATACCTATCATACCACCAAAAACAAAGTCCAAATGAGGCCATTTTAATAAACAAAATGTTGAGGAATCAAAGTAAAAGGTGCTTAAGGAAACAGAACACAGAGCAGGAGGAACACCTGAGAGAATACAAATGGCAACAGTTATAGAAAAGTAAGGTCAGTTCACACTCATCCTTCAACAAAGGGAAGTTAATCAAACCCACTATGTGTACATAAAAATAAAATAAAGCAAAGAAAATCAATACTAACCTTGAATGGAGTTTATTATGGGTTGAATTGTGTTCCCTGAAAGTTCACATGTGGAAGTCCTAACTCTAGTATCTCAGAATGTGATCTTATTTGGAGATGGGTAGTCTTTATAAGGCAATCAAGTTAAAATGAGGTCATTGGGGTGGGCCAAAATCCAACATGATTGGTGTTTCCTAAAAAGGGAAAATTTGGACACAGGCACATGCCCAAAGGGAGAATCTTATGTGAAGATGAAGACAGAGATCTGGGCGATCTCTGGAGTACCAAACCACCCAGAACTAGGGGAGAGGCTTGGAACAGATTATCCTCATGGCCCTCAGAGGGACCAATCCTGTCTACACCTTGATTTCAGTCTTCCAGCTTCCAGAACTGTGAGGCAATGCATCCCTGTTGTTTAAGCCACCCAAGAAGTGATACTTTGTTACGGCAGCCCTAACAGCCTGCAACAGTTATTCCCTACAACTCTATGTATGTCTTCACAGTAGGAGAGACAGCGCACCTGGATGTGCTGTGTGGAACTAGGACAGACCATATACTCTTTAACTGTCTGGGATGAGATGCAGGGGACGAGAGAGATCCTGTGACCTGGAGTTCTTTTCTACCCCTTGCAACATTCCCAGAATTAAGCAATGTCCTCTTCTATTAATATTTCAGTTTCACAGAGAGGTCCTGGAATACCATCCATTATTCTTCCTCAAAGTGCCCTCTCTCTGAAAAAGCATAATGTTTTTATTGACACTGCACTTAAAAAATGTTGTGAAGTAAATCTGCAGAGCACTCTGGCTATTCAGATCCGGAAACTGGTTAACCGATAAGAATATAAAGACACAGAGAGATACTTTGGCAAGGTCCCATAGCAAACTGTGCCAGAGATTGGGATAAAATCAATTTATGCCCATTGCAGAGCATAATCAAGGGCCCAGATGACCTCCACCAAGTTAACTTTGTCAGTTCTGAGGTACGGGACAGTGGGTAGAGTCTTTAGGCCTAGGAAGCCACTATTGTCTCTGCCAGCCCAGCAAAACCCAGTTCTAGTCTTTCACAAGTCAAAAAGACATGGGTTACCCCAGAAGTTACCTAGCAAGAATCTGAATTCTACAGAGTGATAGACACTTGCTATAATCTCAGAAACTCCAGAAGAGCAAGTGGAATATGTCCAGGAAGATATTCAACTCCTCCAAAGAAGATGGACCTTTTCTCTCTCCTTCCCATCCATGCTATAATATTGGAAGCAAAAGAAAAGCAGATGCTCCAGAGCATTGTGAACTAAAAAGCTTCAGATGCAGATAATTAAAGCATTATCACACACTATTCTCTAAGAATGCATGTCAACGCCACATGTCATAGGACTGCTCAGCCCACACAAAACCCTCTGGATTTTGAGCCTTGAAACCACCTCATCTCCAGATAAGCTTTCCCCAGGCCTCACACTAGACCTTATCAGCACAGAGTGAGTGTAGGGAGAGTACATCTGCCATGGTCCTCTCTTCATCTCTTGAACACAGTCCTTCTTTCTCATCGACAGTGCTCATGTCAGAGCTTCTCTGAGGCTATTGCAGCAGCAGCTTTAAAACCAGGGCTGTCCAAAAGAAAGATAATGGGAGCCTCAAAGACCACACAGAGAAACTTCAACTTGGCACCACCTTTTAAAAACATGAAAAGAAGCATGAAATCAATTTTATAATGCATTCTATGTAACCCAACTTATCAAAACTGTCATTTCAACATGAAAGCAATATAAAAAGTAACTCATTGAATACTTTACCTTTTTTAGGGTTGAGTTTTCAAGTTTGCATGTGTACTTTATATTTACATCACATTCAGTTAGGACTAGCCACGCTTCAAGAACAGATGGCTACGTGTATCTAGTGGCTACCATATTGAACAGCATCAGTCTAAGAGTTTCAAGTGATCTCATGGCCTCAAGTCTTGGTAACATACATGAATTCAGAGGGCAGACATTTTTCTCTCACACGTCATTTATTTTTTTCAAAGGGGGGGTCATGAGAAAAAGTTTCAATAACTTCTTTTATTCACAATAAATATTCATTGAACCCAATTACCTGCCTTTGTATACCCAGGTGTCTGCTTGAAAGGAATCCTTCTTCCTCCCATTTCTTCACTTGCCTCAAGGGCATCTATGTTCTTCTTTTCCCATTCAAAAGGCAATCCTCCAGAAAAGCAGAGCTGCAACATGGCTTCCCTAAGACTCGGTGGATGGTTAGTCCATTCCAGTGCTATAGTATCTAGTAGAGTGCACTGCATTTGCTTGAGAACATTTTGCTTCTCCCATGAGACTAAATTACTTTAAAAAGAGGGCATGTGTCTTACCTGGTATACCTGTGGTTAGCACAGCTTTGACACATGGCTACTTGTGACATGGCTGCCTGGTTCCCCTGGAATAGATGGCCTGAGAGAAAAAAAAATGAGGAAGAACAAACAAGACAAAATCCACAGTGTCTTTTAGAACCTCATCTTGGATGTGGCACACAATCACTTTTGCCACATTCTGTCTTGCTCGCACAGATCACCCGCGGTCCAGTGTGGAAGGAGACAGACAACACAAGGTCTGAGTCTCAGGATGTGGGGATTCCTGGGGGCTCTCTTAGAAGCTGGTAAGGAATGAAACACACCACTTCTAGACAGAAGAAACTCTGAATTTCGTCCTTGATGGCATAAGTCATCGACTTTAAGGTATTATGTAACTAACAAAGTCAAGCCCTTCCCATTCTTTCCACACACATTCTTTTGTCATAGTGGTACTGTGGCTCAGGGTTTGTTCTACCTAATCAGTTCTTGCATGCTTCCGAGTGACCTCACATGATTCTACACCGGTAAGCTAGCCCCAGAGTCTGGTAAGTCAGCAACCTCTGCTCAGCAGTACACAAGTGGACCTTGATATTGATAGAGTTCCACTTACTGTGATGAATGGGTTCATTTGTCAGGGTTGTCCCAATTTTTTGAAGCTTTAATTCAAAGAGGAAATGATAAACATCTAGGCTTTCTGAAACTGAAAAGAATTAACCACACAGTAAGTATAAAGAAACATAAAGGAAACAGTTGTTTCACAAGTTGAAAAAATACTGAAAATTTATCTCAGTGCAGGCAGTGAGATTTAGGTATCAATAGTAAAAATAGCGTAAGTTTAGATGCTATGTTTTAAATTCTAATGTTGTTTTACGTACCTAAAATTCTTGGTAGACAAACACTGTGTAAATTTTCTGAAAGTTGAATGCAAAATAGTTTTGCCATCCTATTGATAAATATGAAAGGGTAAACAGCATAATATCCACACAAAACTGTATCACAGTGACCTTCAAATGTAAATTATTAAGTACACTAACATAATGAAGTGTCTGGGGCCTCTGGGTCCCCCAAGTCCATATTGTGAACACTACTGATTTGCCTACTTTAATAAAACTGTACCCCATTGGGAAAAACCTTTGACCAGGTATTATAACATTTATGTATGTTTGTTTACATATGCATGCAGAAAATTTTAAAACATAATATTAAAAATAAATATAAATTCTATTCTTTAATTATCATATCAGCTTATGAAGCTCACTTTGGAGACCATTGCCTTAGATAAAATTACCCTCCACTTAACTCAGTTGGACTTACCAGTGGGACACATCTGGCTGGTGGCATTGGGTCAGAGGGGCTGGGAGTAAGGGAGTCTTCCCTTAGTCTATTCATACTTAGATATCCATGTAGGAACTATTAAGGAGCTCCATGGTGGACAAGGTCAGTTGGACTCTGATGTCCCTTGAATTTCTGGAATACAGAAGCATGTCCAATAATCAGTAGCAGCCCCAGGTTGAAGCTGGGTAGAGAGCACGGGGTCTCAGAGAGGGAACTCAGTGAAGAGTGGGAGGAAGGTAAATGCTGGGGTGGAGGCATAAGTACTGTATGAGTTGATAGAGCCAGACTATATTCAGTCTAGGCAGTTTTGCCGCACGATTCCTGATGATATAATGTAGAATTTGGGAAGGGAGTGTTCTATCTTACTGTGGAGACATTACTTGGACAGGTTGATAAAGATCTACTGAGAGCTTGTAGGGGTCACTGTCTGGTCAGAGCCCCATCCCTACAGGTCTATCAGGGCTTCACCTGGAAAGTCAAAGCTCAGCCACACCAGGATACCAGGTAAGTCTTAATGCAGAAGGATCTGAGAACTTCCAGTCACAAGTGCTTTAACTTGGAACTTGTCTCTCACCTCCTGAGGGTGACTGATTTGGGGGCTAAGAGGGATGCCCCAGTTTCTCTGCCTTTAGGAGAGGGTGAAGGCGAGCCTGTTTTCACCAACAATGTCACTACTCTCTGCACCAGCTGTGGAAGAAAGATTCTAACTGCAGAGTGACACCCTAGTGGAAATTTCCTGCCTGGAGCTATTGTGTGGTCTTGACTTGGCCAGCAATAAGTTCATAAATGACCAGAACTGATTTCTGGACACCTCTGAACATCCCCAGAGATTTTCAGGGAAAAAAAATAATTGAGAAAAGAATCTTGGAAGCAATTCCATTTTCTGCAGTTAGGAAGAGTCTTTTTATAAGCATGGTTTCACTTGTATGAGCAGACAAGTGAGACTGAGACATTTCTGTTAAACAAACACCCTAGACTATCTTGTTAGAGCCACTAGATGAAGTCTGAGGATAATGCCATAAAAATAGAGCAACACACTCTGGCTATCTGACCAGATAGCTCACAACTTACTAAAGTAAATAATGTAATGGCAACTAATACAATAGCTCCATTTTAGAACATCAAAAAAATCTGTAGGAAAAATAAACAATCCTATGCTTTTGGCAGAAAAGTTGGACCAAGTAATCAGCTGCCAGTATGGAGGTGTTGACACACCCATTCTTCTCTCCCTGCTGAAACCTCACTAAAATGGAGGCAAGAAATAAAATGTGGCTCAAACCCACATGAACAAAGAGACTTAGAGAGGAGATGACAGCACATAATTGATGTCAACAAAAGCTGCGAGCTGGAAGGTAGATTGCAGCTGACTCTGTAGACCCACAGAAAGCTTAAGCCTTCAGCAGAGTAAGCCACAAAAACTACCTGATTCCCCCCTGAAAAATCCTGGAAAGACCTAGGTGTTTCTTTGTAAGGAGCATTTACATCCCCAAACTCTGAACCCAACTTCAGGTGATTATCCTTTCCCTATTGCCTCAAAAGACGGGAAGTTTAGAGAGGTTGAACAAGACAGGTTTTGTGCCTCTACTCCAAATAGGTAGAGGCACAATGAGAGCTTTATTGAAAAAAGGAAATTCAGGTGAAAGACTGCACTCTGAACATGAGAGACCCTCATTTTCCTCCACCTTGAGTGGGAGAAGATTGGCAGCAAGGTAAAAGATTAGAGTGAAGCTGTTTGATATGATAGCTATTTAAGTTTAAATTAAGTAAAATTCAATAAAATTAAAACTTTATTCTTTTTTACTCGCAGCAGCCACATTGTTATTACCCAGTAGCCACATGTGACTAGTGGCTACCATTTGGATGTTTCCATCACCACAGGTTCTGCTGGACAGCAGTGAACTAAAGCATGCTGCGCTGAGGAGACTGACCAGGCTGAGAGAAAAGACCTGCAGAGACTGGCAGAAAGATCACCCAGATGAAATCCAACAGTTAACAAGCCCCACTCGTGCAAACAGAGCTTGCAGTCACAAATTTGGTGTCTTATTCTTAAAGATAAAATGGCAATTCTGAATGAGGAAATTCCCAACCATGAAGAGACAAAAGCAGGTACTATTACATATGTTGCACTCATGAAAGGAAACTGAGTGTATAAAATTATGATAGGCAAATAAAAAAATGAAATGGATTAGATGGTAAAGACTCTTGGAATACCAAAAAAAAGAGTTGAAAATAGAAGAGGAAACTTAAGAAAATTAATGATTTCTCCATGAGATTTTTCTTTCAACTGAAAAAGTTCAAAAGAGAGAGAGAAACCAAAAGGGAGGGAGAAAATTATCAGAGAAGCAATTTAATGAGACTGTCAAGAACTATCCAGATTAAAAAGGGCGCTGAATGGACAGCACTATAAATAAAACGAAATAAAATGTGCGTACTTCATCACGACAGTTTTGAGTACCGGGGATAAAGAAAAGGTCCTCAGGTGTTCCTGAGAGCAAAACCAAGTCACATGCGAAGGGTCAGAAATCAAGATCACACTCATGTCATCCAAAGTGACACTGAAAGCTGAAAGGCAGAATGTCCCTGAAGTGTTAAAGAAAAATGAACTTCAACCTAAAATTCTCTACTCAAAAGTGGGGGTAGAATAAAGACATTTTCAAAAATGGATCAGAAATGTACTTGTTTCATTCAATGTGCAGAGGGCTCACTCAGACGGAAGCTATTGTAGCTATTTACAAATGTATGGTCGGGGTTAAGGGAATCCATCCAGGAATGGTACTCTAAGTACCCAAAGCCGGCAGGAGCAGGGAGCTGTTACAAAGCTAAGTGCTGAAGGCACAAAGGGAGGAATCACTCCTGAACCTGGAGAGACAGCTACAGCCATAGGAGTCAACCACCTGACAGCAGCTGGGGTCACCACCAACTCACAGCTCAACAAGAATAGACTGGGGAGCAAATACTACTTCCTTTTCCTCCCACTTGACTTTCATAATTTCCATGGACCAAAGTCAACTGGAGGGCAGAAGGCAAGGAGCCTACTGATGAAGTCTCCATAAATGCCAGTCTCCAGGGCACAGTGTCCTGGAATGCCAGTTGGAGAGCTTTTAGCACCCCCATGTGTATTCTTGCTCAGGCGGCCACTGAGAGAGATGGTTCAGTAAAATGGGAGAACAAACCAAATAAGAAAAAGAACACAATATCCTGGGAACAAAATTGAAGAAAATCCCAGGGTGACAGTGAAGAGAATCCCCTAGAAAATAGCTATGTTGTGTCCAGAATGAGCAAAATTCCAAATTGGAGAAGACAGAGTGCTTTTGAAGAGTGGTGCCAAGAAAAGAAAGTAAAGCTAAAAGAAGAGTTGGAGTGATTAGGAATTAAGAGAAGATTATCAGCTCTATGAGACAGCTTAGGGGTAAATTAATGATAATATTTTTAAAAAATAAGTAGATGGTAGAAAAGTGGTAGTTATTTTCTCCAAAGAAAATTAAAATTATACAGAAAGGACCTATAATTGTGATTTATTATAACACACATTATAGTATAATAAAGAGAGCACTATTGACATAGTTGGATTAGGGAGAATAATGGCCACCAAAGATGTTTATGTCCTAACCTTTGGAACCTGTGAATGTTATCTGCATGACAAAAAGGACTTGCAGATGCGATTAAATTAATCTTGAAATGGGGAGATTATCTTGGAGGATGTGGCTGGTTCCAGTGTAATCACAAGTGAGAGAGCAGGGCAGAGGGGCAGAGTCAGAGAAGGAGATACGAGGGAAGCAGAAGTCAGAGTGCTACAACGTGAGTAAAGATTCAACCCATCATTGCAGGCTTTCTAAATGAAAAGAGCCTACAAGCTGAGGACCGCAGGTGCATCTAAAAGCTGGAAAAGGCCAGAACATCTTCTCTAGAGCCTCCAGAAGGGATGCAGCTCTGACAACACCTTGACTGTAGCCCAGCAGGATCCATTTCAGACTTTTTAGACTTCTGACTTCTAGAACTGTGAGGAAATAAATCCATATTGTTTGAAGCGACTAAGTTTGTGGTACTTTGTTACAGCAAAAACACAAGACTAATACAATAGTCACAATAATATAATCAAAGGATACAGGGGTTCAGCAAAAGTAGATTTACAGTTGTTCATGTGGAAAATAATACAATAATGAATACATAACAATACAAGAATAAACTGTTTCACATACTAACAACTGTAAACCTACTTTTGCCCACCCCTGTATTATTTAATAAAAAATGTTGAAGAATTTGAGGTGATCTTAAAACATATCCACAAATTATTTGACCTTCCTTCTCTTAATAATTGTCTTCCCTTAGTGGTTCACTTTCAATGAATAGAAGGAACTAGAAGTGACGGTGTATGGCTTCTGGGGCTAGGTCACAAAATACATTAGACCTTTGGCTTACACTTTCCTGGAGCACTCATTCTTGGGGAAGCTGCTTGTCATGTCATGAGGATGCTCAAGCAACCTGTAGAAAGGCCCAAATAGAGAAGAACGAGGTATCTGGCCACCAAACAACACCAAAGGACTATCCATATGAGTGGCCTTGAAATCAGATACTTCAGCTCCAGAACCCCCAAATTCCTGACCCATAAAATCTGTGGGATAATAAATGCTTATTATAGGGTGGCACTAACTTCTACAGTAATTTGTTATGCAATAGTAGATAGCTGATACATAATGAAATTAGGAAAATTAGAGGACAAAGAATATGCTCTGTGTGAGAGTGTGTGTTTGTTTTAAGTGCAAAAAGATAGTTATTTTTCATAGAAGAAAGTCAGTAAGTAGTATAGAAGCTGAAAATCAGATTATAGAGACATAAACATATAACAAAATACAGCAGAAGAAACATCTGAAAGTGGAAAATGTTTGCTTTAAGGTATCAAGAATTGAAAGTGGAGGGGGGTTGAATCTTATTAACACTAGTAAGAGTTTTGTTTGCATTTTAAACTATATACATATCACAATACTCTAAAATAAAATTTCTAAAAAACAACTTCCATGGACCTCCCCACAGGATCCAATGTTACAGATCATCTTGCTCAGAGAGAAGTAAGCACCCAGCTTTTTGATTGGGTAAGAAGAGAATTAAAAGGTAGCATTCTGAGTTGAAGGTCCAGGGACTCTAGGTGGAGATACTCAGGAAAGAGAATCTGGTAGCTAGTCAGAGCTGGACCACACATCCAAAACAAGTTATGAGGTACAAGGCACCTAAAGCAAAATGAAGACTAATTTAGAGCTTGAAATAAGGGATAGGGCTTCCATGTTAAAAAGAAGGAGGCTGGCTAAGGAGAAGACCAGGAGACCATATATCAGAATCCCTCAAGGAAGGACCCTGAGGAAGATGTCAATCCTAATGAGGCATAAATGGACTGACTTAAAATATAGACCTTATTAAGTGAAAAGGCACTGGAGAAACACTTAACTGGTCTTACATATATTTAATGGACATCTCATGATACTAATGAGAAACCTACAAAGTGGCTCATTGTATTGCATCACCATGTTATCATCTGTACAATAGACAATGTTAATGCACTTCATGGACTAAAGGCCCTGTGCTGAGCAGATAATAAATTCACATTCAAATTATGATATTATTATTATTATTATTATTATTTCATTTACTATAGTCTTGACATAATTTTTAGTGGGCATGTATGTTAAATTGTTGAAATTAGAGATTTAGAATTGACTGCAGAATGCTCAGAATCACTGTCTTCTGAATCAATGCCAATTTCCCAGAAAATAAATCATCAGCACTGTAAGAGTTTTAGTGTTATATGTGCAATCCTCCATGATTGCCAAATGATGATATTTATTATCATAATCTGCTCTAAGTCTTGTATCTCTCCAAAGCAGCTTCTTCCAAGGGAAGCTCATGGTGGTCTGCTGGGAATGGTTCCTACAACCCTCTGCCCCCTATTGTCAAGAAATCTCTTAGCTGGAAAAGACTGTAACAATAGCAAGGTTTGGGGGACTTATTGTCTCTGTTGGGTGGCCTCATCATTCACAACTGCTTGAGGAAGTGCAGCCAAGAGAACAGGAAAGGCCACCCATACTGAGAGAGGAGTAAATCTTGGGACTGATATTCCTTGTTTTCTTCACACGGCTCTTGGCTTTCACTTGACATCCTTTTGGTATGTGGTCATATTTTAATTGCTTCCCCCTTTTTCTTGCCTCATGAAATGCTGTCTTTCCCAGCCTATGTGTGATGCTTGGTCCCTAATCTTGCCTCTCCAACCTGGCTGCTTCTTCCCTCAATCTTTTGACCCTACTTTCTTCTTCCTTGCCTTTTCCCAGCTGTGTCTCGCCGCTTTTCTGACACCAAATCATCAAGTACATGGAATTATGTAAAAACAGGAATGACATTACTATGTTCTCTTCCTGTAGCTCCTCCCCTTTCTTTGGGCTTCCTTTGATCCCAGGGATTCCTTATTTCCTTACTCAAGACAGCAAATCCTAGTAAGCCATTTCTAAGCAGACACTCACTCCGGACAGTCTAGCTTAACCTACTCGTCTACTCCTGTATTTTGCTAGTATAGAACTAGCAGATGGCTTTTAAATTAAAAAATAAAGAAAATACAACTCCCTAAATGTCCTTGTTCATGATAAGAATACAAGTGTAAATTTGTCATCAGAGAATTAGGTGCCTTTCAATGGTAAAGCCCCAACTCAAGCCATAAACTATGTACACATTGTTTGTGTAGACAATAAGCACGGGCTCTGGGCAATGAACCCATCAACAAACAGGGAGTCAGAAGAGCAGAAAGATGGCTCCTGCCCATAGAGGGCTCATGTGAGTACAGGAAAAGACCCAGGGAGGCAATAGTCAACTAACCCAGTAAGTGTAACTTACTCTAGAGGTCTTCAGAAAATTCAAATGCCTACTAGAAACCAAGAGATAGGCTGCATATTCAGTCTGGGAATGAGTCGTGTGAAGGAAATGATCCCTATAATGTCACTAAGGGAGAAATCTGAAGACTATGAGAAGATTCAGTGAGCTCAACCTTCAGATAAGACCAGGTACCTTGGAGGCTCCAAGTCATGATCCCAGGTGGAGCTTAAAAGTAGATCCAAAAGATCAAGACAATAAAGACTTTGTAAGATGTTGAACTATTTACTGCTTCCCCATCTTTGTTATTTTTCTGATATCCTTTTTTCCCTTTGTCATCATCAGTAGAAACCTTAAAAATAAAAAGGCCCTTCATGTCTGTCTTCAGAGGGTATTAAGGAAACAAACTCTAAAGGATGGTGGCAGCTTTCAAAGGTGAGAGAAGTGAATTGATTTCCTGGAGCATGTTGCAGAGTGGGGAAAAGAGACCGTGGGAAACCAAGTAGGATTTTAGGAAAAACCCAGAGCTGCAATAGAAAATACATCTTAAAGTTGGACCAAAATTGGCAGAAGAGTATGTGGGTCTGCAACATCTCTTACAACGCAGCACGAATAATGTCACTTTTCCCTTGGGCTTGGCTGCTCCTCTGCCAAGTACTACTTTGGCCTAGTACATTGTCTGTAGCCAGCTGATAACAATCTGCAAGGCCCACAGTCCCCCATCCCTCCCAGTTGTTGACTGAATTTCTCTAGTAACATTATACAACTGTCAAAATGCACCTTCAACATAAGGCTGGTAGTGACCCATCCAGGTCCAGAACAAACTCTTCATCTTCTTGGTGACAAATTCACTGAGTGCACTGAGTGTCTAGCTCCACCACAAGCTTTAAAACTACCAAGAGATTGAGCTTGTCAGGATGGCCAAGTGGTCTAAAACTACCAAGGGGCCTTAGCGCTTGTTTTATAAATATAAAAGTACGACTATTCTAATTGAGCAGGTGCATGGTGTAATGGTTAGGAGCACTGGTTTTTGGAGGCAGGCTGCCAGTATTCACATTGCTTCTCTGTCACTTTCTGGTTGTACAATCTTTGATCAGTCTTAACCTCTCTGGGGCTCAGTTCCTCATTCACATAATGTGGATAGGAATAGTACCTCTCTTATGGGGTAGTTTTTTCAGGAAAGCATACACTTTGATCTGAATTTGAAAAAAGAGTAGAACACATAAAAAATAAAGGGAAAGACAGGAGCACTCCAGGCAAAGTGGTCAGCCAAAGGCACAGTCAAATACAAGGTAGAAGATTGACACACTCCAGCTGGCTCTCGTGGCTTTATGATCCTCAGTGCTGACCACAGGAATTAGTAGCTGTGAAAATTGGCCCTCTATTAGAGGCATGAAAACATGCCTCTAATGCTGGGCTTAAAGATTTCTTCTCCTTGGGACCCACTGTGGCTTATACACAAAAGAGGGAAAATCTTGAGGGGAAGAACATTGGACAGACAGACATCTTTGTCCTTTGGACCTCATCTATCTTCACCAAGTACCCAGTGAGCACTCTTGGGAGATAGCAGAGCACAAGACAGTTCAAAGGGACAGTACTAGTTCAAATTCTACTTTGCACAGGTTTAACTTCACTCCTCCAACTCTCAGTTTCCTTAGGGACTTACATGAGACTGCTACAATACCACTCAGACCCAATACTCAAGTATATTCAGTTATTTTCAACTTCTCAAACAAACTCCACTCTTACCCACTGACTCACCCTGGTTAATGCTGCAGCTAAGATGGCATTTGAATCCAGTTCCATTTGATGGTCTGAACTCTTACTAAGTCACAGCCCTGGCCAACACATACATAACAACACATCAGAGGTACTCTCTGAAATGTGGGCATATATCTCATACATGCGCAGACTTCAAATCTGATTGCAGTCTAGTTTTCCAAAACTAGAAACTAGCCTTCCAATGAATTGCAGGCTAGTTTTCCAAAGACCAGAAACTGCCCCCAACATGTCAAGGAGAGGCTGATAATTGTGAGCAGAAGCTCCTGATCATACACACACACATGCACAATTACCCAGTTTTCATATGCAAATATCCATCTGTACATGGTTTCTTTGGTAAATGCCAACTTCATAGGTGCAATACAGGTGCCCAAATTTGAGAACTTGGCATACAGAGGAGCACTCAGTCTTTGAGTCAGTTATGGACTAGGATCATTATCATAATTAGTCCCAATGGATATGTCTATCATTCAATAACAATGGTGGATGATTCAGTCTTGCCCCCTCATCTCTTTACCCTGCCCCTCCCACTCACCCCTTTTATAAGAAAAGCCAGCCACGTCTTGCTTTACTGTCTTCCCCACCCCCACCAGCCTTTAAAATGAAAAGCCCAGATGTGGGTGACCCATCTGTAGTGTGTCACGTTTTTAGCATCTTCTTTATTTAGAGCTGGGAGAAAAGAATTCATTAGAGAGAAATTCCACAATAAAATTAGGAAACATTTGATCAGACCATTGTCCCAAAACAATATGTGCAATGAGGGAAATGCAGGAGTTGGCTGCAAACCCAAAATGTGTTCCAGCCTGGATGGCTTGCTCGTCATTGACTTCCTGTGCTGACCAGAAAGGGGAGCCCAACAGCTCCTTAGGTAGAATCTGAGCTTCTGAAAGTGGGACACTACTAGGGCAGGCAAACTCTCTCTTTCTTTATAAAGATTTTATATGTTTAGAGCAATTTTAGGTTCACAGGAAAATTAAGAGGGAAGTACAGAGATTTTCCATCTATTCCTTGCCCCCACACATATACAGCCTTCCCCATTAACAACATCCCCCTGAGTGGTGCACTTGTTAAAACTGATGGACCAGCATTGACACATCAGTGTCACCACAGTCTGTATGTCTATAGTTTACATGGCAGTTCACTCTTGGTGTTGTACATTCCATGGGTTTGGACAAAGTATGATGGCATGCATCCACCATTATGGTATCATACACAGTATTTTCACTGCCCTAAAACTCCCCTGTGCTTCACATATTCATCCCTCTACCCCCAGCTCCTGACAACTACTCATCTTTTTACTGGCTCCGTAGTTCTGCCTTTTCCAGAATGTCAAAGAGTTGGAATCCTACAGTATGTCGCCTTTTCATATAGGTTTCTTTTGCTTTGGTAATATGCAGTGAAGTTTCCTCCATGTCTTTTCATAGCTTGATAGCTTCTTTCTTTTTAGCCCTGAATAATATTTCATTGCCTGGATAGATCACAGTTTATTTGGCAAATATTCTTTTCCCTGTGGCTTCACTCTACCGTGGAAGCCAGGACTTTGGAAGCTAGGGGGGTTTGGAGCCAGCATCAGTCCTTCCCTGTTGCCTCAGCAGAGATATCTATAAGGACCCAGAGGTGAAGAGTAACTCCTCCCAAAGCATGGAGTCTTTGGCCACTGGGGGCTTTTCCTTAGCTTCCTGGCATGTGAAGGGCAGAGGTTTGCTGCCAAGGACTCAATGCACAAAAATCAGTCTTGAACTCCAGTTCCACTCCTGGTATCTCAACTCTGTTTCTGCTTAAGCAGAACAGAAAGTCAGAAATGTATTGGCTCCAAAACAGAGGCACTGATGATACATTTCAAGTTCTGAGGAAACCATTGGTTGTAAGGATGTTCACTCACGTCTCCAAATATTTAATTTACAATGCATCAACATCAACCCAATACTACATAAGCAGAAATTAAGGCACTAAGAAGTGACATTGAGAGCACTGATTTAAGAGAAAAGACTGGATTTCAGAGAATAAAGATGAGCTCTAGCCCCAAGTGGGCCACTAGCTTTCAGCCAGTAGGTTCCCTAACCTCACTTGTAACAGAGTTCAGAGTTGTTGTCTTACCTCATTCAGAAATTTGTTGTGAAAGTACAATATGAAGATAGTTATTAAAACAATAGGGAAAATTAAAATTTTATACTAAAGTGTTTAGTTTTATTACTAATAGGCCACCCAGCAAATTCTCTGTCATTTGTGGGATTAGAATTCATTCTCCATCTGGTACTTAATTCATTGCTTCTTCATCTGTTTAAGTGGCATAAGAGATTGGCCTTTCTTAAAAGACATGAAAAATCCAGCCCTGGGTGGGTAGCTCAGTTGGTTAGAGCATCATCCTGTGATGCCAAGGTTGAGGATTTGATCCCTGGTTAAGGCACATACAAGAAACAATCAATGAATGCATAAATAAGTGGAAAAAGAAATAAATCTCTCTCAAATAAATAAATAAACAATAAATAGCATGGAAAATCCATTTTTGGTTCCAATTACAAGAAACAGTGTTTATGATTAAGCACAGGAAATTGAATAGAAGCAGTTGAATAAATAGCTCAATTCATGCTAGCATTAAGTGATCCAAGTTCAGCATCTGACACATTATAGGCATGCAACATACACTTGATGTATCAACTAATTAATAAAAACCATGTAGAGAAAAATCCTGTTAAAAATAAAGGCAAATTTCTTCAACAAATACTTAATATCGGTGACTACCTAATGTGTACTTGTCTCTGTGATTTACCTAATACATAAGTTGAGTCAAAACTGTGTATCCGTAAGCCAGTTTTCCATCAACCTTCTCTGTAGAACTTTGGTGAACAAGCAAAGAAAAACAAGATCATGGTCTTATTTAATTTTATTTAATTCACAGTTCCAACAAGTTTATCTCCCCACCAACTATCAATTAAAAGGAGAAAGAAAATGAAATCGAAAGGCATGCAGAAAAAAGTGAGAAGTGACAACTAACAATACCAAACCAAATAAAGTGGCAGGAAAATTGGAAATAAATTTATAAGAATGGTGACTTTGGAGTGACTACCTCATATATCACCATAAACCTTGGGGACATCACTATATTGATTATTTTTTAAAACAGTGTTGTATATGAGCTCAAGTTTTTTTCATTATTGCATTGCCCATGATAATATTAAAGGTAAATTAACCCTTTTTTTTTTAAGATTTTATTTATTTTTAGGGAGGGAAGGGAGAGAGAGAGAGAGAGAAACATCAATGTGCGGTTGCTGGGGGTTATGGCCTGCAACCCAGGAATGTACCCCTGCTGGGAATCGAAAAATTAACCCTTTTTAAATAACTCACTGTGCACTGTTTAAAAGGCAGGAAATGCCTATGATATATTTTCAACAGATTAGTTAACCATAAAAGCTTCTTTATTTTCACTTTTCACTACCCCTTTAAACCTGTTCTGTGGGATTACTATTTAACTGTTCCTGGAAAAAACTTTAGAAAATCTCCATGACTTTTTTTCCTTGTTATTGAATTTATAGGGTGACACTGGTGAACAAAACTATATAGCTTTCAGGTCACAGTTTCACAACACATCATCTTTACACTGTACTGTGTGTTCCCCACCGCAAGTCAAGTCTCCTTCCATGACCATTTATCTCCCTTTTACCCTCTTTCTTCTCCTCCCACCCCTTTTGCCCCAGGAAATCACCACACTGTTATCCATGTCCATGAGTTTTTTCTCTTATTTTTTTTCTTTTTTGTTCAATCCCTCCATGATTTTTCTAGTTTTCTTAGGTCATGTCTTATAATCAGGAGCCAGGGACCATTCTTTGTTTCTTCTGCCTGAGAAGACACTTAACGACCTTAAGCTGTCTCACTGAAACTCTTCCTTGCTTGATTGCTTTAATCAAAAACCCTCCTCTTCTCCCCACTGACTAACCTGGGTGAGGGGACCCTGGAAGAGGGGCACAGAAGTAGTGAAATTAGTTTCTAGGCATTTTCTTTCAGTCTTTGCATCTCAGTGCCTTGTCTCACACCTCATCTTGCTAGGTGCTATCTGTGATGTCTTGTTGCCTCAGTCCAAACTTCCAATTTAACGTTTGATTACGTTAGAAACTTTCCACACAAATTAACATACATTGGAGAGTTAATTCTTTAAAAGAATAGCCATTCAGCATGTAGAATTACTTATTTACCAAAGAGTTTAAATAGCTTTTTTTAAACTATATTTGGAAACATCTAGGTTTTTAATGAGATGTTTCCAACTTAAACCCAGATGTTTGAGATCATGTAAGTAGAAAAAAGTTGGAAAAACCAATTACAGTAAAGCAAAGGAGTCTGGTTTTTACTATCATTATTTAGATGTGAGATGATGGAACACAGAATTATACCAGGTCTGTCCAGAAGGTATCCAGCCATGTACTATGAAAAATAGAGACATTTATTGAAGAAGATACAAGATAAAAGAAATACTATACACAGGACAATCGTACCTCAGTCCCCTTCAAAGTAGGCACCTTGGGGCCTCACATAGTTCTCCCAGTCCCCATCAGCCACTCCATCATATTTTCCTGAATCTCACTGATGGTCTGAAATATTCTCCCTTTCAAAGGTGACTTTAGTTTTAGAAAAAGCCAGAAGTCACAGGGCACCAAATCTGGGCTATAGAGGGGCTGAATCACCTGGGTGATTTGATGTTTCTCCAAGAAATTCTGCATGAGAAATGTGATGCATGAGTGGGCACGTTGTCATAATGAAGCCACCAATTACTAGTTTCCCATAGCTGTGGCCTTTTGAATCATCTGGGTAGTTTCCACAGAGGAATGTTGACACAATGAAAAATCTGATGTAGATTCATTGCTCTACTTGCTCAGTCATTTTGAATATGGTGGCCACACAGTAGACATGCTCACTCAATGGCTAGTATGATAAAGTTGTCATTGTTCATGCATGTGCATTCCAGTCCAGTCTCCTTGGCTGCCCAGTTACATCAATATCATGCAAGCATTTCTCATTACATTAACAATGATTGGACTTTTTCCTGACAGACCTCATGTATCAGAAAATCTAGATCCAAGTCTAAATACCTGAAGTCTCTATACCTGAAAGAAGCTACTTATGCTTCTGAACTCAATTTCTTCCTAATCAGTAAAAAGATTTATGTACTATGTTCTGAGAACCCAATAATATAAATAGAGATCTCTATTGTGAAAAAACATATTTTGTTTGGAACATAAATACTAAAAATGCAATTTATGCTAAATAACTTGTACTCATTATACAATATGTCCACAAATTTCTTTGATACTCATCTTGTCAAAAAAGTGGAGTCTAATTTTCCTTCCCTTCATTGTGGGCTGTGCTTAGCAATTTACTTCTAGCAAATAGAACGTATAGAAGTGACAGGGCATGACCTCCAAGGTTAGAACATAAAAGGCAGCATGGCTTCTCCCTCACTCTCAGATCACTCCATCTGGTAGAAGCCAGCTTCCATGTCATGAGGACCCACAAGCATCCCTGAGGGGTTCGTACTGTGAGGAACTGAGGCCTCCTGCTAGCAGCCATATGAGAATGAGCCATCCTGAAAGCAGATTCCCAGCCCCAGTCAAGCCTTCAGATGATAGAAACCCTAGTTGGTAGTCTGACTGCAAAAGGAGAATTCAAGCCAGAACTACCCAGTTTAGCCGCTCCCATATACCTGACCCATAGAAACTAGGAACAAAGAAATGTCTGTTGTTTTAACCAGATTTTAGACTAATTTGTTTTGCGAAAATAGAGAACTAATATAGAATTGAACAGGTTTTCTACTCTGTCTATTAAGATAATCAGCAATGCTCATAAAATCAGTGATTTTATTTTTTTAAAAATCCCTTTTTCAATGTAAAGGACAGCACTCAGATTTTTATCATTGAATTTCACATAAGAAACAATTCTGAATCTGGCCCCTTTAAATCAATTACTCATCAAAGGTACTATGTATACTCAATAAATTCACATGGTAACTAAAATTATTTTTAAATGTGTGGTAAAATTAGCACAGATTTTTCACTACTCTAAACTGTGCTATGTGTATGGCTGACACTGAAAAACTTCTTAACAATGCATCTAAAACTTCTCCTAGACACTTGTATTGGCTCTTTTGTTAGGAGGACATCATTCTGCTTTTACCTTAAGAAATTTATTTTTAGCCCTAGCTAGTGTGGCTCAATGGATTGAGCACCATCCTGCAAACTGAAAGTTCACCAGTTTGATTCCCAGTCAGGGCACATGCCTGGGTTGCAGGCCAGATCCCAGGTTGGAAGCATGAGAGAGGCAAGTGATCAATGTATCTCACACACTGATGTTTCTTCCTCCCTTCCCCTCTCTAAAACAAATAAATAAAATCTTTAAAGAAAAGATAAAATAATGGAGGATTACTTTTTTTAAAAAGAAAGGTGTTTTTTTAAAGAAAGCAAGTGCATGTTTATTGTGAAAATAAAACATCTTTTGAGAGAATGAAATCAAAGAATTTGCACTTAGGGTACTAACACTAGTGCAGCATAGGTCAATGACACCAGGTATTGTGGAAGGTTTACAGTGACACATACAGGTCTCATTTAATGCTCCCAACAATCCCAGGGAGCAGGCATTATTTTTCCCGTTATGCATATGTGATGGTGCAAAAACTATTAACTTGGGAGTCATCCAGGACTAACCTCTTCCAGACTGCCAAAACTAACCTGCTATGTGCAAGTCCAATATCGCTCTTTCTTTCCCCTCCTAATGATGTAGCATTCTTTCCAGAAAAAGGCACAACCTGAAGTGCCGAGGATGGACAAGATGGGATGAAGGAGAGTCCTAGCAGCTCCAGTTAGGAGGGAAGAGAAGTTCTTTCGAGAGGAGGCGGTGAAGGAGAGAGACACTGGAGTTGCCGCAGCATGGGATAGAAGAGGGTTTTAATGTATTTTATGAACAGTATATTTACATCACCCTTAAATTCATTTGAGAGATGTGAGAAATTAATAGGATTTGTTTTAATTATTTTTGACTGTTGAACTGTGCTTTTCAACACATCACTTTAAAACTCCTGGGTTTTAAGGTGGCACATTGAGAATGTTCAGATGCAGAGAGTATAAATGACCTTCCCAAGAATCCAGATCTTCTAATTAAATCAAGTGTTTTTCCCACTTCATCTCTTGGCCTCCTGTTCACCCATTCATTCAACAAATAGCAACTGATTACATACTAGACTCCAGGCACTATCTTAGGAAATAACATGGCTTGAAGCTGCAAAAACTGTCATTTTCAAACTCAGCAAAAGAGCCAGAGACAGGAATCCAGTCACCTTTGGGTCTGATTGTTCCCACATTCAGAATAAACAACCTGGGTGGACTCTTTAATTACCAAAATCAAAGCAAACACACACTCATTATTCAGAGCTAAAGCTGGGAAATGAGAATAATACCATGTTTTAGAATGAGAACAAAAGCCTTCTGTAATTGTAAATTTTTACCTATGGTTGAGCCAAAGCTTTTGTTGACTTTCTTCTTTTGTTGTTGTTCTTTTTATTTTTTTAGAGATTGAGCAGCTGGAATATGCTTTTTCTCTCTATGATTCTAGCATACTCTGTGCCAGTAAATCTTTGTTTCTCTTGAGGAGAGAAGGACATTCAGGCATGATCCTAACATTAGGATGAAAGAATGAAGGTCTCTTTGTAGTTCAGGCTGTACTAGGATGTGGGTGTCCTGCACACTGTTATTTAAAACCAAAGAAAATACACCTTGGGAAATTCATCAATGTGGCATGAATTTCCAATGTGCGAGCCCTGTTAGGACCATGCCCACTACCTTTGAATATAAAATCAGAGCCTGGGAAGTAGCCTCAAGCTGGGCTGAAGAGGAAAACAATGAACATTTCTCTGTCTTCTCATTCAAATTTCTCACATTCAACATGACTACATCTTCGCTCTTGAAATTCTCTCCCAAGTTCTAAAATACCACCCCATTTCAATCTACTCCTTCATAAGTACATGCTTTTGTCCAGACTTCTTTTTCAGTCTTATTGTCCACTCAAGTTCAATTATTTCAGAGCTTGGTTGCAGGCCCTTCTCTCTTCTGTAGTCTCTCTCTCTCTCTCTCTTCTCTATTTCTATCTGTATTTTGCTGGCTCCTAAATTTATATCCTTAGCCCTTTTCATTAAACTCAAAATTTGCATATCCACTACCTTGTTGACATGGCCACTTGGACACCCAATAGACATTTCAAATTCAACATCTATAAAGACTTGATTTGGCCCCAAACCTATTTCTCCACCAATTTTCCCCTTCTAAGGAACTGGTGCCTTCACCCCCTCATTTGTTCAACTGAAAGGTAGGATTCGAATAGAATTCTTCCCTATTCTTCCATATTCATAACTGCTCATGAAGTTGCATCAGTTTTATCTCCAATGCACACCCACTGTTTTCCACCAGCCTCAAAGGCTATTTTGATAATCTCCCACTGGTGTCTCTGCTTAACATATTGCTGAACTACTCCACTAGTCTTTCAGCAGAGTAATCTTTTACATAAATTTTATCAAATCATGACTCGGTTAGAGTAATATTTCCTGCTGCATTTGGACTAACAACCAAACTACTTGCTATGTCTGCAGGCCTAGCTCCCAACTGACTCTTGAATTTTATTTTCATTTTATACCATTTTCCCCCTCACATCTGCCATAATGACTTCCATTTAGGGGAGGAAAGTGTCACCACTATACCCCCTATGCTGTAGCAGTGGGTGGTCCTGAACCTGCTGGAAGACAACAGTGGGAACTCAGGGAAGACCCTGATGAAGGTGAGACAGAGGGAGCATCACAGACTTACCTGAACTGAGCACCATGAACATGGGACATCGTGAGATGTTCTGAGAACACTGTAGAGGCCAGGGGACATCAGGGAGTGGGGGAAGGGTGCTGCCAATGAGACAGGGCTCTTACCTATTTATGCAATCTATAGAGTTAATAAAAAGGTGACCTTACCACTTGGTAACAAGCATCTAAGACATTCAGTCTTTGCACCAATGAATCAGATAGAGCCTCTGCCCTCCAGGACTTTTCAACCTGGGAGGAGAGACAGACAGATAAACAAATAATTGCAAACAGTGTGATAAGTGTTCTCAGAGGAATAGGTGTTAGTCTGAATGATGGCACAAGGGTAGCAGCGGGTAATACTCGCTCCAGGGTGGCGCTAAGCAGACACGGCTATCAGAGGATTAGGCTGCTGTGGCTGGATTATGGCCCCTTTGGGCTTTCCCACAGAAACATTCCAAATTATTAGATTTTAGATTTTGATATTTTTTGGAGGAAAATCAGTGCTATGTTTAGAGAAACAAAGCAGACCATCTTTACTGGATGTTGTTCTTTATTTAAAGTGCCATTGAAAATCTGTTTGCAAATTTTATAAAAAAAATAAAACCTAGTAACGTGAACTGTTTTCTTTGTACGCATTTTTAGGTCCTGTAACAATACTGTTAATATTATTTGGGAGAAATATGTTTCATTACAATCCCTGAAAACTAGGGAGCCGCCAAAAGGAGGAGAGTAGGGGCCTTAATTACTGTAGAATAAGTGCCATTATTTTGAGAAGGGCAGGAAGGCAGGCACGGGTCAACAGTTAACTGTTTGAGAAACCAGGAGATGTCAGCAAAGTCTCTGCTCTTCTTCCTCCTCTCTGTGGTCTAAATGATGCATTTGATTCTTACACTCATTTTCCTCTTGGGGGAAGAAGTTAAAAAGAAAATTTCATCCTGAGTATTTGTGGCTCTTCTCCTCTGGGAATCAAAACAGTATCAAAGAGATAAAACAGGAGGTTTTTTCCTAACACCACTGGATGGTAATTTCTAGACTAGCCTCCATTCCTCCCACCCCCCACCCCCAACACCATTCCAAATCCGTCATAATGGAGCAGTCTTTCTGACATACAGATGGGTCATCATCTCAATATGCCAGTCATTTGCTAAGGAGCACAATTAGATTAGTTTTCTGGAGACAGGAATCAATATGCTGGTGTATGTGGACCTGATTAGCCATAACTAATTAGAGCTCTCAGACATTAATCAAATACCAGGTACAGGGCTAATCAACCAATGTGGGAAGCGAAAAAATCTATAGTCTCTCCTTGAATTCTCCAACCTGGTTCACCTTGAAATTAGACCTGAACGGAAATCCTTGCAGTAGGTCTGCATTAACTCTGCTGGGAGGCTGTGCTCTTTCACGGGTTCCTGAGCCTTCTGGAGTGTGAGGCCGACGTGATGTCATCAGGCTCTTTCTTAAACAAACACAGGCTCCATCCTGCAGCCTGGACACGCTTCTCTTTGACTCGGTGACAGTTATGGATGAGTGCCAGCTGCAGGCTAGACCCAGAGAAGCAGACCAGGACTCCTAAGCTTGAATGATAAATAAAACTAAATGCTCACTAACTAATATATTATTCATGAAATAGCCCAATTGTCCATCATGCTACATAGTTGTAGTCATACAATTATTCCTATCTGTTTAAATAATGAATGTTAGCATTGTGTTCACTAATACAAATTGCTGATTAATCCATATTCAAATCAAACAGTGCCTTACGTGAACTCTGCTTGCCTTCCCTAGTTTAGAAATAGTTTCTCTAATGTTAATTCTAAGGCATGTGATTGAGCCCTTTAATTTGACAAAATCTGTTGGATAAACTAGGCTTAAATTAAAATACTGCTGACAATGCTAGTCAAATCCAGATGTGATTTAAGGTTTGTAGAATATATTGAAATTTTTCCCAGCACCTATGTCCTTAATTTCTGATTTTTAATGCTTCCAAATGTTACCTTGCAAATTTATTTATTGCCCAACAAGCTCTTTCAATTTTAACATAACAGTACTCCTTTAAAAACATATTTTGTGAAAAAGCCATATGTGTGCATGTTATCATTATATACTTTTTCTTCAAAAATAGGAAGTCAGCTTTAAATGAACTGAAATCCCAAAAGGTTCACATGAGATTTAAAATTCACAACCTATAAGAATTGGCCAGTTTTTAGGTCCTAAAGAAGAACATTTTCCCAACTATCCTTAACATTATCAGATTTCAACTTTAGCAGTGAGAGAGATATAGAATTCCTAGGACTTAATTGTAGGGCAAACTGAGCAGTACTGGAGGAAAGAATAGTATAAAATAGTAAAAATAAACATGAAATTAAATATTATTTGAATCCTAACTCACAACATATTAGTTGTATGGCCTAGAAAAATATTTAATGTTTCTGAGCTTCTACAATGAGAACAGTGATGTCCAAGGTCATAATATATTTCTGAAGGTGATATGAAGCAATACATGTGAGTGCTCGAGAGAACTTCACCTACAGTTAGACAACCAGTAAGTGCCAGTTCCCTCAGCCCCTTCCCCTAATTCTGTTTCTACAGATCATAATGTTTCAGAAAGCAAGAGTTGTATCTGTGTCTTTGGTGCCTGGCAATGTGGTGGCAAGCTGTTCATTCGATATATCATTATTGATCCAAAATTGACCACCAGAAAAGCCACAAAAAGAACATTTAGGGGGGCATGTGAATGTTTCTTTCCCACCTTCCCAAAAGTCAGTGTTGGAAAGAACTTCCAAGGCAGTAATTTCCAGAAATCAAAGGGAATATTTCAGAAGGTTCAAGGCAAGTTCCTCCAGCTTTGAAAGAGTGGTTACTGACAAATAATCACTTCTGTGGCCTCTTCCTCTTATAATTTTGGGGTATTCATGCATGGAAAATGTGAGGCAGGCCATGGAACACAAATATATGTATTCAAAACACTTATTTTATGAACCATAATACTGGGCAGACTGTTGGTAAAAATACAAAAGTAGAGTTTGACACATAGATATTGAATAAAGGGCAAAGCTTACATGAGGGACATCATGAATGTCTTACGTGATTCTCAGGATAGGCATGTCAAGTGGGAAACACTGCCATCAGATTCCTTGACTTTGTATCAGGGATACACACAGGCTTCTGCTTAACCCAAGTGTTGAGAAAATAGATAAAATGGTGTGTCCCCACAACGGGCCTTAGACAACAAGGGAAAGGCAGAGTACCCATAAACAGAGCTATCAATAAAATGCCACCTACTTGCAGAAGGGACTGGCCTTAGGACAAGGGTGTTGAATGCAATCAAGGACATATCTTTCTAATTAAAAGTTATATTTTCATTTCTTGAAGTATGTGAATTCAGTACAATGTAATTTTTTAAGTTGATCACTAACATTAATATTGTCTACATGTCATGATGGTGATTCTTAACATTTGAAAATTTTTACAAAAGTTAGAAGTTTGTTACCTTATTATATATTTATTATTTAACATGTTATTTAGCATATTCCCATATTCAACCAAACCCCATTGTGACACATTTTGGAGGCAAATTGGGAAGAAAGATGGCCCACCAAAGAGACCTCTCCTGCCAAGTTCTACATTACTGTTGGTCTCAGCTGAATGGTCATTTTTTTTTTTCATAATGATTCCTAATTTAGTAAATCATAAGTCTTTATTCGCAACTTAAAAAATCTAAATTGAATAGCAGTCACCATCTCTTTTTGTGTGTTTAGGAATTAAATCTCTGCCATTTGGAGCCAAATTCCCAATTACAATAAATTGCGAGTCCCCAGAGAAGCCAAGTCCTCACCCAGAGAAACTGGAGTGGGAGAAATTAAACTGAGTCACATCAGAGAGCATCTGGCAACTAAGCCTTTGCTGCAGTGGTTTTTTAGACTTATTCAAATGAATATGGGCTCTGCGAGCAACTTGGTGTTCTAGAAGAAAAACAACAGATGCTGACGCACAAAGGGGAAGGGCCAAATTTTTCCTTAAAAATCTGAGCCTCTGAATTCATGGTTTCATCCCAAAACCCCTTCTCCAGTGCCACCCCTGCCAGACAGAACCCTATTCATTACATTCCATCATCCCAAGTCAATTCAAATACACAACACAAATTTCCTGTAATGAGGGACTGCTGAGACACAAACAACATACAGCTTAATAACTTATGACTTAAGTTATTGTATTAGTTGGCATAACTTTAAATATTAAACAATCTTCCCAGCCTCTGGTTATTGTCAGTCACTCCAGTAGACATATGTCATCTTATCATTGTTTCTTCCTTTCTGACAAGAAGACCCCCTTTTCCTTTAGGTAATTACCCTCTGCCACTCCATGTGCTGCTGGGTGTGTGGGGAGATAAAGGATTTCCAGGTAGGGTCATCAGAGCCCTTCCCTAGATTTCACATGTGGATACTGAGAGAAGACAGTCTTTTCCTTGGAGTGTCACTCTCTGTGCCTTTATAAAATCTGGATCTCTCTCTCCCTGCAGACTTGCATACCCTACAACCAACCCTTGGCCTTCTGCTTGAAGGTCGACAGAAAAGATAAGTAGGGAAACCTGATGGCATTCATCTAAATCTTTGGATATAGTCATGCCTGAGGTCAGCTCAACCTCTGTACTTTCAAATTACACAGACCATTACAAGACCTTTTGCAACTTTCTATGACATTCATATTTTTTAGTCAATTGATCACACTTTTAGGCACATCAGTTTGTTATTCAACACATCCGCCCATAAGCTGGGTTGAAAACTTCCTTCCCACATACCCAAACACAAAATATTGGTGTTTTCTTTTCTTAGTAACAGGTCCAGCCAATTTCATTTCATGATGAAAGTGCTTGCCTCACCAATTTAGCTGCTCTCCTCAGGGATCTGTACCCTGGAAAATTCTAGTGAAATCTTTTTCTCATTAAGGCACTGGGTTATTGTTTTACTTCCCTCATGTAACTATCTCTGATTATACTCACTAGATTTTTCCTTCTACTATTTACTCTCTGTTCTTATTTTTGTTCTTTCTTTGCTGCTTTTTATGTTTTCCTAGACTAGGGGTTATTGACAATGCCCAAGCACTATTGATTAATGGGCTTCGGGATTTCTCAAAGTCTATTACGATTACATGCCAGTTTTCTATGAATATGCATATATACATGTGTTATCAATTGCTGTGTAACAAATTACTTCATAATTTAGCAGCTTAAAACAACAAACATTTATTATTTCACAGTTTTTATGGGTCAGAAATCCAGATGTAGCTTAGCTGGTGACTCTGACTCTCATGATGTAGCAATCAAAGTGCCAGTCAGGGGTTTGGTCACATCTGAAGGCCTTAAAGAAGGAAACACACTTCTAAACTCACTCCTGTGATTGTTGCAAGGATTCAGTTTCTCAAGAGTTGTTAGCTAGGGACCTACTCATTCTTTGCCACATGGGCCTCTCCCAGAGCAGCTCCTTCCCTCAGGACCAGCCCACAGCATAGGAGAAGGTGAGCAAGACAGATGTCATAGTTTTTTAATAATCTAATCTCACTAGGGACACCTCATTCTTTTTGCTGTATCGTATTGATTAAAAGCAAGTCACTAGGTCCAGCCCATACGAAGAGGAGGAGGTTACACCGTGGCATAAAAAGCAGGAGGCAGGGATTAAGGGTCATCTTGGAGGCTGCCTGTCCCAATATATTGTTAACAGGAAGATGATTCATGTCTTTCACGATATTTTTTTATTTTGGAATCAACATTCATATTCTCTCTTTGTTTCTATCTCAACTATCAGCGTCACCCAAAGTCATCTACATCTTCACATGTCAATAGAAATTTTCTGTATAAAATTGGCTAGAATTAGCCCCTCACCTTTAACAGTCATTATATCCCCTTATTTTAAATTATTTATGATGCAAAGATCCTATGTTGTCACCCACCTCCATCACTACACACACATTCTCTCTCTCTCTTGTCCATGATCACTTAAGTGGAGTGTTTTAATCACACAGGACAAGAATCCTGTCTTGCAGGACTCTGGTTTTCATACTTCCTGGTGTCAGACCCTTTTATACTCTCAAAAATTGTTGAGAACCCTAAAGAGCTTTTGCTTATGTTTATTTAGGTTATATCTAGTCATATGTACTATGTTAGAAATATAAACTGAAAAAAATTAAATATGTATTTGTTCTTTTAAAAATACTAAAGCCATTATGTGTTAACAAATGTTTTGGGGAAAAGTAAAATATTGTGTTTTTCAAAATAAAAAATATTAACAAGAATAGCAATGTTTTACATTTTTAGAATCTCTTTAATGTCTCTGGCTTAGTCAACAATAGTTGGGTTCTGCTACCTGCCTCAACACTCAAACTTTATAATATGTTGTTTTGGTGTAAGTGCAGGAAGAAAATCTGGCCTCATACAGTCATGCAGGTATGCTGCTATAAAAGGAAAAATATTTTAATAGACTTTTAATGTAATTGGAGATATTCTTTTTATACCACACCAAAACTTGACAATGCTAGTTTCTTAAGGGTTATAGACTTTGGACGGAACCTGAAACTATTTCAAGGGAAATATATTTTTTAAATATTCTGTTACATTAAAATTCACTGGTCTTACACTTAAAATGGACCTTTTATCAATACATGATTTGTAACATCACACACTGGACATTTGGAAAAAAAACATCGATTCATTGAAACACACAAATATTCCAAATGTTGACACATTTTGTTAAAAAATAACAAAAAAATCACAGATGTAAATATCACAAACAATCTCACTGTTGGTCTTTAGGAATTAAAAAGTAGTCAAGTGGCTTTATGGTAGAGAATATAAGTTTTCCAAAATTCTACTTTGCACTTGAAAAATCAAATTTTATCATCGGCTATACATACTGTCAGTTATTTTTTTTGATGTAATGGGCCCACTTTGTTCATTTTTGAGAACTAACCATAGTTTGTCAGTTTTTCTTTCAACAGAAATAGTGTTTTAAAAAGGGGGTGGGCTAGTTCAACTCAAAATGAGCACTTTTCCTGGAGACAACTGTGGTACTTGGCACACAGCAGAATGTTTGGTTCACACATCCATTTTGTCACACAGAATGGTACAAAGATATAAATTGTTGAGATTTAATGAAATTAATAATTTAACTACTTTATCAAAGTCACTTCTGAGCATCACTAGACACTAGTTTCTCTTTTTCCTATCACCAGTGCAATCTGGTGCCACTGTCTGGACCCGTGCCAAGACATCAGGATTTTACCCACCATTGTTTTTGTACAAACAGTGCAAATGTCAACACACTTCAAAAAGAAAAACCCCTTAGCCCTGGCTTGTGTGGCTCAGTGGATTGACTGCTGGACTTAGAAGCAAAGGGCCTCTGGTTCGATTCCCATATAGGGCACATGCATGGGTTGCAGGCCAGGTCCCCAGTAGGGGGTACATAAGAGGCAACCACAAACTGATGTTTCTCTCTCTCTTTCTACCTCCCTTCCCCTCTCTCTAAAAATAAATAAATAAAATCTTTAATTAAAAAAAAGAAAAAACAGTATTATTATGAAAATAGTTTTCACTTCATGGACAAATATCTTGGGGACCCCAAGGGATCTGAACTATACCTTAAAAACCATTGTTATACATTGTTATATATATTTGTTAAATAACAAAAGTTGTTACTTCACTGAGGGAACAAGATTCATTATACTGTGTACTCATTTCTGCTTATCTAGATCTGATGAGAGAAGGACATCCTCTAATAAAATTATTGTTTTGATTTATTGAGCATGAATATTCAAACATTTCTCAAATGCCACTAATTTACAAGTTTTGCCAGAGAAACAGTCATTTTTAAACTTAAATATTTAAAAGGACCTTTATCAAACTGAAAAGTGAGTATATCTTAGTACAAGTGGGTAAGATATGTTAATAACCTTAAAATAAATATGTAACTACTCAAATTTTTAAAGATTTTTTCACTGAGTGTACTACCTAAAATCATTCCCAGTACCACCATTGGTATCACAGACTGCTCACTGTTGGAAAGACTGCAATAATCCCTTCCTACCTTCAAGCTCCTTTGCTTTACCAAATTCCAATGTGTGCAAATTTATTTCCTTACTTCTTTTAGCTTCTTATATCTACATATTGCAAGTCACTCCAGTTGGGAATAATTAGAAAAAAGGAAACTAGGGATGGAGAAAATGGAAAGGGAGGTAAAGCAGATGGCAGCAAAGAAGTAGAAGTTTAGGCATGAAGCTCTGGGAGAGATAAAGGGAAGGTAAGAAGGAAGCTGGAGCCCCTGCATTGGCCTCTGGGGTGTAGTGAAGCAGCAAGATCAGGTGAGTTTAAAAGGGACTAACTAGTAAATGTTCTTCACTCTAACAACTGTTGGGTTCCGCAATTGGAAACAAAAAGTATCTACCCAGCTGTGTTAAATAAGGCTTACTGGAAATTTTTCCACTTGAAATAGCCAAGTACTTTTGTGTCTATGAGACCAAGGAAGGATTCAGGACATGGGAATAACCAAGTCTAAGTTATAAAATCAGAAAAGCATTGAACATGCAGATGAAAGGAGTGTGGGAGTATGCACGCACACATATTATCTCATGGTATGCATATTTTCAGCAATGAATCAAAATAAATTTGAAAGCCTCTGTAACACTAAGCAGAAGAGATTATGAAAAGTCTCCATTGAGCAAGAGAGTGTAAATGAGAATTAATATTATAATGTCCATTATAACCCATTTATGTGGTGTAAATGCCTTTCATATTCTTACTCTTCCTGTCATCTTTATTGTTCAGTTCTAGCAAATATTTTATAAAGTATTTATGAGGACTTTTATTGGTTCGCTTGTTATGTTGGTTCTTAAAAACTGTCTTTGCCATAAGGCAGTGTTTTCAGGTTCAGTGGAATCCATTAGGATACAAAGGTGGGAAAGGATCTGAGATCCTCCTCCCTCTTTCTATGAGAACTTCTCTGCTTTGATCTACTTTGCATGTTGATTTTCTCCCTAAGATTTCATCTGAAGAAAGGGCTCTGGTGTTATAAGAGAGATATTTTTCAGTAAGAAAGCCAAGGTTATGAGATCTAAAGTCCCTCAACAGGAATTCTCCTTTCAACTTTCAAAAAAATGAACAATTGCTAAATGCCAAAAATATATGCAAAATAATATACAGAGACATAAACAGGCACATAGTGAAAAAGGACTTGCAAATAGCCAATAAGCATATAAAAAGTGTTCAATTCTATTAGATGTTTGGAAAATGCAAATCAAACCATAAAAAAGATATCATTGCATACCCAACAGATTGGCCCAATTAAAAAGATTAATTTGTTGGCAAGAAAATGGGAAAACTGAAACTTTTACTAAATGCTGGTAGGTGTATAAACTGGCAATATTTACTAAAGCTGAAAATGTACTTACCCTGCAATCCTGCATTAGTACTCCTAGGGATATACCTAATGTATGAGCACCAAAATACATTCAAGAATGTTCATAATAGTGCAGTTGTTAACAGGCAAAAATTGGACACAAAACAATTGCCATCAACAGTAGACAATTAAATAGCAGCATTTTGATACAAAGGAAAATTATACATCAATGAAAAACAATGAACTGTTAAATATAATGGCACACATAAAAAGAACCTAAGCACAAAAGAGTATATTATATGAATCCATTTATATATTATTCAAAATAGGCAAAACTAATGTAGAGTAATAGAAGTCAGCATAAGAGTTATCTTTGTAGGGGAGGTGACCGAAGGGTATGTGAGGGCCTTGTGCTATACTGGCAGTGTTCTGTTTCTTCACCTGGGGCTTTCACCCATGTTTGTTTCCTCTGTGAACATTCATCAAGATGTGTATACTCTACAAATTTCTGTGTATTCTGCACTGTGTTGTATTTTGACAAGATATTTACCCGAGAAAAAAATAATATGTGATTTAATTTTTAATTATGTGGCATTTTAGGATCCTTTAGTGTCTCAATATTTCTGTTACTTTCCCCCCACTGCTTTTTTCAGTTTTATTTTCTAAATTCTGGAATGATTAAAAGTGGAAGAGTTGACTCCTCATCCTTGTATACTTGCCCTAAAAGATGAGTTAATAAACTAACCTGACTGGTGTGACTTGGGTTGAATGTTGTTCCCCCAAGCAAAAGATTGCTACTTTGATTTCTGGTCAGAGCAAAAGCCTGGGTTGCAGTCCAGGTCTCCTCTCTCTAAAAATAAATAAATAAAATCTTTTTTAAATAAATAAATGAAGGAATAAATAAATAATTTGATACATGTATTTGAGCATGTGCATGTTTCAGGTGCTGATCTGGGCTCTGGAAGTAAAGAGGTGAAAGGGGCAGGCTTGTGCTGGCCTGAGGGAGTTTACTGTCTTACGGAGGCACACCTACAGTTAAGAGCAGTTGTCGGAGAGAGTGGTGAAGTGAGGAAGTGAAGCTCAGGATGCCGCACAGCAGGGTGGATGTCTCTTCTCATGTCCCTGGGACCACATTTCTATCCCATTTTTGAAGGCTGGTTCTATTTAGAGTTAATACCACAGAGCAGGAACACTCAGTTTTCCTCTAATTGTTGCCTGTTGTTAACTCATCACCCCAACTGAGCATAGGGAATTCGCCTGATTCTGTATCTCCTGATGGACTTAATTCTGGGCAAGAGCTGGATCATTTAAAATACCTGGTGAGAAGAGAAAGGAGGAATTAGGGAGAAACATCTATGAAGAAAGATAATTTTCAATAGAAAAAAAGTGGGGGCCTTGCTGAGACACAAGCAGAAGCAGGAAGCCTGTGCCCTGAAGGAAGTCAGAGGGCATCAGCTAGATGCATGGAGGTCTCTGAGCTCCGGTCTCTGATTTCTCAGAACCTGTGAAAAGAAGGCTCCAGAGCTATCTTCCTGATTGAATACAAAATAGGAAAAAATTATTCTGGCTAAACTGGCCTCCTGTGGAAACCAGAATGGGTTTGGGGGACAGAAAAGGATCACTCCAAACACAAATCTACAGCATTAGAAACTTGCTTGACAACTCAGCTGCTATAGTTCACATCTTGACGTCCTTCTACCACAGGGATGTAAGAGATGGTGCAGGGCTCACCTGCTAAGGTGCATGAAAGGAAGTTGCACAATGCAGGGTTCCTGGCAGCAAAACACTAATAGCTTAGGCTCCAGGAGAAATAAAAATGGGGTATGGAAGGCAGGAGAGAACAAGAGATAAAAGGAGGGAGGGAGATGGCTTGCCACAGCCAAAAGGCATCAGGATGCTGAGAAATAAAGGCAAAGGAAAGGTGATGAGAGGCCAAAAGCAATACTGCCTTCATTTCTTAATTACCAGAGACTAAGCCTAATTACAGTTCTCCATCTGGTAACCTAACTAGAACATTCTAGAACCAGCAGGGTCCCCATCAAGTTGGGACTATGATTATTATTATTATTTATTACATTTTGATATTCAAATATCTAAATTATGCAACTAATCTTCTTAAATGCCACATTCTAAATAAATGCTTTCCTGAATACCACCTTTCTCTCTCACTATCATAGTTTTTCAACTAATTATATAGGACCCCAGGTCCACCTACCTGTTTACCATGATATTCAAAGCAATTACATAAAAAAACAAAGTATAATAGGTGTCAGCGAAACATAAGTTCCTCCAAGGATTCTCAAAGCTGTGTTTCCTGCCTTTCCATTGACTGTCTGTCATGAGCAGGATGAGTGCTGGTCCCCAACCAGCATACACACAGGCTGTGTACAACGTTCCTGCACTGCGCATTAATGCCACTTCACAGTTCCGGAGCCTGCAGCCCCCCAGACGCCTTCTCCATCCCAGGTGCTCATGCTTCCACCAGCTCCCTCTGGCAGGATCTTTATTTATAATTCATGCTTCTCGTTTGGTTTTCCTTCCTGGTCTCTACAGGCTGGTCCTTAAACATCCTCTACCCACGTCAAGAACATGCTAGTCCTTCCTCAATTAATAATTAATAGTAGTGATGATAATTATGAGACTGCTTGTCTTTTAAAAGACTGCTTATCTTCTGTCTTTCGTCTAAGGGCCATTTCCTTCATTGCTTTGAGGGGTACTACTGACTCAGACATCCCAAACATCACTGGTGAGGTATATGTTGCAGCTCACAAAAAAAGCCCAGAGAGCCCATAGCAGAAATTTTTTTGTCACCAGAATCCACCCTATCTTTCACATGGTGACAATACTATTCTGCTTTGAGGAAATGATCCCTCTACTCCCTACCCCAACTCTCAGCTCTTCTCAGCTGAACCTGAGTCTATCCTTAGGCCACAGGGATGGGAAACACACCTAGATGAAGCCAACAAGCTAGTCTATATTTCTGTAGTTCACAGTGTGGTCCTTGGATTATCAGTATCAGCATCACCTGGGGCTTATCAGAAATGCAAAATCTCAGGTCCCACCTGAGGCCTGAGTGAGCAGGTGTCCTTTAACAAAATTCACAGGTGACTCACATGCACCTTCCTAGTAATTGTCCCAGAGATAACAAATTAGTCCAATTAAGACCAAAGGGCTCTAATTTCCAAACTTTTATGTTAGCAGACAGGGAAATAGATTCTCACAGTGACTGGATTTGAACCTTGAAGTGTGTATTTCCCAGGTGTTGGCAGTCTTTTGCAAGCAGAAAGGGAAAGCCTGCATGAAAATCAAGTTCACACAGAGGAAGAGAGAGACCAGCTAGATGCTGTTATATCATTAAGCCTGTGTACACCCGTACTAGGAGCCACATCTGTAATGAGACTGTTCAGATGCCAGAGACATATAATGAAGGAAGTACAAATGTGGCTTTCTGTCATTTGCAACCAAAAGAATCCTAGATGATTGAGGGCCTAACTTCCAAAAGAATCTATCCCCTGCCTAACCACCAGGGCAGTCAGTTCTGACATTTCTAAAGGCAAGTCGTGGCTAGTTGTTTTTGAACGTGCTCTTTCAAAACATCTTCTGGGTTTGGCTTTTAACATATGCACCATCTCATTGTGGGGGACAGGGCTAGGGGGGAGGACCATAGGTCAAAGGGTACCAAACTGCTTAAAGGTTTTCTTTCTGTTTTTAATATATTAGATGTGACCCATCTTCTCTTAAGGATGAAAGACTTGTTGGAAATGCCATGCACACAGCCGTCATTTGGAAATGACAGCCAGACCAGAGAAGATTAATGCTCCCATCAAAAATGCCCATCTTCTAAGCTGGTTAAATGGGACATTCTGGTTCACCTGACTTCTTGTTCCTTTCTTATATAGCCCAGCATCTCCATGAAGTGTTGTCCCAATTTAGCTGTTTTTGCCCAAATACAGTGAGCACCCAGGTTTTCCCATGGGTCCCAGGTTTAACTAAACCCAACCAGATTATAACAGTGGTCTGGGGGTTGCTTTCTACTTCTGCAAGAACAAGGAGAGGGAGATGCTGGAGGAGCTGTCATGGAGAATTTGTTCCCAAATCAAAGGTCCCAACTGCTTGTCTCCACTCCATTGACCTCCCAATCTTAGTTATTTCACTGGAGTTGGAATTGATGTGCTTAATAAAGTTCCTTTCTAACTCTGAAATTCAGTGACTCTGACAAGCAAACAGAATAACCTCACCTCTGAAAAGCAAGCGGTAAAGGGTACGGTTAACATGCTGAGAAAGAAGCTGCCGGGATGGGAAGATGGGACAGGAGTCTTCACTCAGCTGCATAGAACAGTTGGGTCAGTTAACTAATCATGCTGGCCTCTCAGGCAATGAAACACAGAACCAGACAGTGTTATGGGATATTGGGGAGTAAGTGCAGAACTGGAGAAGAAGCAAAAATAATTCTACAAAGGAAAGAGAGGCACCACGGCAACTCCTGAGAGTAGCTCTTTACCTCAGAAAGTTCAGACACCCCCAGAAAAACTCAAGTATCTCCCTGGACAAGATTAGCAGTTTATGAAGCATCTTCAAATGTAGGTGACTCTTAAACCTACTGACAGACTGTCTGAAAAGCTTTGGGGCTTTGGTTTTTGTATTTTGGAAGAATTCTCTGTTATTATTAGTTTTAAAATTAGATTTGTTTCTAAGATATGTTTGAACAACTAAGCCTTGTACCTGGGCCAGCATAAGTAGATCATCAGAGCACAAATACTGATTTATTCTATTGGAAGAGCCATCATCTGCTCAGTTTTGCCATTGCTCTATGCAGAACTTTGCTCTGAAAAATGGCTTGAGTGTACCAATTAGGAACCCTTGCTTTTATCTCCCCAAGATCACACTGTGGTGTATTCTACATAGTTCTTCGGTGTGCCATTAGCAACCAAATGAGAACCAGAGAGATATACTTCCTCACTTAGGAAATCCTATTATTGCTGTAACAAATTACCACAACTTAATGATTTAAAACAACAGCAATTTATCCTCTTATAGTCTGGGGAACAAGAGTCTAAAATGAATTTCATGAGGCTAAAATCAAGGTATTATCAGAGCCGGATCCATCTGAAGGTTCCAGGAAAGAAACTATACCTTGCCTCTTCCAGCTTCCAGTGGCTGCCAGCATTCCTTGGCTTGTGGCTGCATCACTCCAATCTCCATTACCATCAACATACTGACTTCTTCTATAGTGAAGTGTCTCTCTGTCTCCCTCTTATAAATACATATGATTACTTACTTTTAGGGCTCACTCAAACAACCCAGAATAATCTCCCCATTGCAAGGTTTTTAATGCAATCACATCTTCAAAACATTGCCATGTAAAACAATATGCACAGGTGCTTGCAGTTAGGATGTGGATATCCTTAGAGACCATTATTCAGCTTTTTGCCACCAGGTTTGAGATATGTGGAAAAACATGGTATCAGCAATTCCTGGGAAGCCACCAGAAATCCAAGAGGTTGCCCATCTGCCATCTAGAAGAGCACTTTCAGGCAGTTACCCTGTCTCCCTCTCATCTCACAGAGCTGGAACCTTTATAGTCCTCAGGGTCACATACATGAAGGTGACAACATTACAGCTTGACTCTAGGAAGTAGAGTCAGGAAGTAACCCCCACAACCAACCTCATCATTCACTTATAATGGCCATGCTACACTTTGTACTGGACACACCTAACATGGGTGAGAGAGGAGAAGAGATTACCAACCTACTTTGACAGCAATAACAGGAAGGGATAAAGAAAGAAAATCTATTCTACAAGTTTTCAGTGGATGCTGAGAGATGCATCTTTCTATGTTCATGAAAAGAGATGGTTTAAGACAGTCTGACTCTGTGGTCAGAGCGGGCATTTGATTTTGAGGTTTTATATCTTTAATGACACTGGCCATATGAAAAATACTGATTCTTTGTACTAAATTCTCACAAAGTAAAACAGAGTGGTGTCCAAACACATTTTCTGTTCCGACATCATTTTATGACTCTACAGCATGTTGAAAACTTCAAATGGTATTCAGATGGACCATTCCTTCTGCCTCACTGTCTGAAAACCACAGGTCAACAAGAGAGATAAAACTAAGTCTCCTAGGAAGCAGTTCTCTAAGTCCCAACATTTTACAGTTCACATGTCATTGTCCCCACTCCCTCTGGCTCTGGAATGCCTTGAAATACTTTGCCCCAGAAGGTCATTCTGCCAAATATTGCAGATTATGCTAGGCTCTGGCAGCCTGTGTTACCACTTCCTTCCCTCCTCTGTCTAACCTAGAGTCCCTGCAAGCACTTTCTGTTCTCAATATATTCTCTTCTTTACCATCTGCCCCAGAAAGCTAGACCTTGTTTTAACCTCTCTATCTTATATTCTACACCCTTCTCCCTCAATAAAAAGTTCTGGGCCTAGGATCTTTATTTGCACAATCAAATAACCTTACTTGGTGCCAAAATCCTACCCTGTGGGATCTCAGAATTGATTTTTTTTGTCAGCAGTTTTTGAACATTCAAATATTTGGGCAAAGTTAGAATAGGAAAAGCCCAGAGGTAGCATAATCCCTTTGAGGTGTTGACAACTAAAAAATAAATATTTTTGGTTGAAGAGGAGCAATGAATTTAGCAAGACCAGTTTTGGCTAGAGGCAGATAAACAATTCTGCAATTTATACTGCATAGAAGGACAACATGAGGAGAGCAAATTGGAGAAACAAAATCCATCCCTCAAACCTTAAGCATAAAATCTCTTCAGAATAGCGTAGCAGTCTGAAAGGCAAACAGTATGGTTATTTTTTTAAGTCTATAAAAGTGCTTTACCTGCCAACAGAGCTGTTAAAATTTAATAGGCTCATACTGATACTCAAGGGTTGTGAGACACCCATTACAAGGAGTGTTTTCAAAACTGATTTTTCCCCACCCAAAAGCAAGGGAAATCAACCCATAACAGAAACAGGAAATTAACTGCATGGATTTGACTTCAGTGACGTAGACTAGATGGTTCTGAGCTGTTGCTGTCGTCATTTAATGGAACTCGATCTCCAAGGGTTTGCTGGCTCTGAACAAAGAAAAACCTTGTTTGGGCCTCTATTTAGCACCATTAAGTGGAGACCTAGACATGAGGGATACCAATGGAGTCTCATGACCAGTTCCCATGTTTAGAGGCACACCTGGCACATGCAGGCACCTGGTCCTCAACTTCATTCATACTGTGGCCTTGAGGCCAATGACTAATGTTCACAACAAACCTTGTGGGTTGGTATTATTATTATCATTATTATTATTATTATTATTCCTATTTATAAGACAAGGAAGTTGAGCCTTAGAGAATTCTAATCACCTGCCCAATCATAGCAAGCTAATGGCACAGTTGGAGTATCCCCAGGGCTGTCTGCCAGGGGCTACATATCACCAAGCAATATACACTCTCAAACATCTAAAGATAGTTAGACCACATGATCACTGAAGTACCTGCCAGCTGTTTCCCTCTGACTCTTATAATTTAAGAAGTACTCATTAACTTTAGTTGTTCAGTTACTATTTCCCCCTCCAGAATTTGTCTCTTCTGTGACATTTCTACAGTGCAAAGCACTTAAATTCTGTCTATCTCAGCTCTCTCATTCTCCTTATTGTAGATTACCCTCAGACCCTCAGACCTTTAGGTGAAGCATTAAATAAGCCCAATGTTTAGAGGATGGAATAGGACAAAGACCCTGATGACTTTGGCCTTGCCATCTCATCTGATTTCTTTGCATCCCATACCTCTTTTAGCCTCCCAATAACTCCCTGAGGTAAGACTATTATTATTGCATTTTACAGATGAGGAAACTAAAGGTCCAAAACATTAAGTCATTTGTTCAAGTTCCTATGACTAATTAATGGTGAAGGCAGAATTTGTACTCAGTTCAGTGCGATTTCACCTCTATGTTCTTTCACCTCGGCTGCTCTTCCTTTTTGCCTCCCAGAAGAAGAGACCTATATGTGCACTCTCCCTGAGCCAGCAGCCTGTACATGACCCTGATACAGTGTGCTTGTGCCCAGTTCCCTCCTGGCCAGCTTCTGGGTATCTGTGTGTTAGCTCACCTGGCAATCTCCCTGGGGAAGTTCCAGAACATATTTGCAGCCTTTGCCCAGTGGGCTTGGCAGTTCAGAATCACAGCTCTCCTTGTCTGCAGTTCCAAATTGAGTTGGCCAAAAAAATCCATTATGTTTTTCCTGTACAATGGCTCTAGTAGTGCTTAGTTGTCTTTAACATCATTCAAAACAATTTTGTTAGATTGTACTGTGACATCTATCATATCAGCATGCATTTAAAAAAACATCAAAATTAGTGACTTTTTGTGCACCCATTTTAATATTGAAGGTAGAAGAAGATATACAGCATTTTGGAATATTATACTTTATAATTTCAAAAAAGGTAAAAATGCAACTGAAATGCAAAAAAAATTGTGAAGTGTATGGAGAAGGTTCTGTGACTGATAAAACATCAAATGTGGTTTGCGAACTTTCTTGGTACTATTGGCATTTTGGCCAAATAATTCTTTGCTATGGGGCTGTCTTATGCATTGGAAGATGTTTAGCAGCACCACTGGCCTCTACCCACTAGAAGCCAATAGTGGGAGATAGCTGGCATACTCAAAATATCCAAATCAATAAAGTTATTGGTGAAAATGAAAAGTGTGTCTTTTATTTTACGAAGAAAAAAAGTAACAAACTTTTTGGCCAACCAATACATAATGGCTTTCCAGTTCATTTACAATGGACATCCCTAGGGTTGGTGCACATGCTGGTCAGGGAGTCAGGATGTAGATTAGTCATAGGCCCTCCTAACAGACCTGGTCCCATCTGCTGCACTCCATGGCTCATCCTCTCTGGGACTGGGGGCCCTCTCCCCATGCATGGCTGAGCTTCATCCTGCAGGCCAGGCAAATTAAGATGCCAATGTTTGCACAGAAGACACCTGAGTGGCAAGCCCTGCAGCCTTTCCTTTCCAGTTCAAAGAAAACCCAGAGCATATTACCCTGAACCAGGGGTCATAAGGGCTGCATGGCCAAGCCTCAGGATCTCAAAGCCCTCCACTGTTCACTTTGGCCTTATGTCCAAGTGAACATAAAGAGATTAGTTGACAAATGGAAAAAATAACATGGGTTAAACAACTTGGAATTTATATCTCATTACGAGGCCACACTACAATAAATACAATATTTACAATATTGTTATACAATATTGTATACAATATTTATAATATTACATACAATACAGTATATACAATAAATAAATATTTTAATATGTTTTATGATTGTCTTCTTCATAATGCAATTCTACATCATCCTTTTGTGATAAAAGCATTCATTTGTTATTGAGGACCCATAAACTTTTTCTGTGAGAGCCAGTTTGTAAAGATTTTAGACTTTGTGGGCACAAATAATCTCTGTGGGCACAAATAATCTCTGTGGCATATTCTACTTTGTTTGGGGGGTTGTTTTCTATGGCCCTTTTAAATGTAAAACCACTCTAAGGTCACAAGCTGTTTAAAAACAAGCTGCAGGCCAAATGTGGTCTGCAAGTCATAGTTTGCCATCCCCTAAATTCAAACATATAAAATATGTTACAACCATTTTTATTACAGCTTCATTTTTTCACTGGTTGCCTCAAAAAATTATATGAGTGGCTGGGATTGCGGTCCTCCAGACCCCAGCCAGACTTCATGAAAAAAGGCCTATAATCTACCCTAAACATCCCAGTCAAGGTTTCCTGCACATTCCATGGAAATGTGAAGTAATCAGCAGGAGGAAGATTCAAGAATATATGTAAAAAATTGAACTATGAGGTTTTTATTGTATTTGGATGAATTTCTGGAAATCATTCATCCTTCCATTTTGTTTTCCCTATCTGTATAATGGGTTTAATAACATTGGCATTGATCCTGGGCAGTAACCAATAGACGACTTGTGTTCTCATGGTCTGGAACTTTCTGCTCAGAATCTGTTAGTTTTTAGGTCAACTCTTACTCTGTTGCTTTTCAGTGGAAGCACTTACTATTTCCTCTGGCAACAATAGGATATTGTTAATGGGAAAGTGAGTAATCCTTAGTCAGCAAAATACAAGGGGGCACCAACCCCATCCCCCGGAATTTATTTATAAAAAAATCCAGCAAACAATCCTTTAGAATGGAAGGGCAAATAAAGTGCTTCCCAGATAAGGTCAAGTTAAAAGAGTTCATCATCACCAAGCCCTTATTATATGAAATGTTAAAGGGACTTATATAAGAAAAAGAAGATAAAAAATATGAGCAGTAAAATGACAACACACTCACAACTATTAACAACCAAACCTAAAAACAAAAACAAAAACAAACTAAGCAAACAACTAGAACAGGAACAGAATCACAGAAATGGAGATCACATGGAGGGTTATCAGTGGGGAAGGGAAGGGGGAGAATGAGGGGAAAGGTACAGAGAACAAGAAGCATAAATGGTAGGTACAAAATAGACAGGGGGAGGTTAAGAATAGTATAGGAAATGGAGAAGCCAAAGAATTTGTATGTATGACCCAGGAACATGAACTAAGGGGGCCGGGGGGCGGGGGGGCACGGAGAATGCAGGTGAGAGGTTGATTGATGCAGGGCGTGGAGAGGGATAAAGGGGAGAAAAAAATGGGACAACTGTAATAGCATAATTAATAACATATCTTAAAAATAAAAATTAAAAATTGCATATTTTTCTTACATGTTTAAACTTCAGTCACCTTCAAAGTACTCTCTATTTGATGCAATACACCTATTGAGACATTTTTTCCACTGCTCAAAACAGTTTTTGAACTCAGTCATTTTGATGCCTGTTAGTGCTTGTTCCTTTTTTTGGTTTACCTATTCCACATCAGCAAAACATTTTCCTTTGAGGACTTTTTTCATCCAGGGAAACAAACAAAAAAATGTTGCTCAAGGTGAGATTGGGTGAATAAGGAGGTGGGGCATGGGAGTCATTCTGTTTTTGGACAAAAACTGCTGAACACTCAGTGTGGTGTGGGCTGGTATGCTTGTAAATCACCCACCATGAAATGGCAAATGTGTTGAAAGTGTCTTCAGAAAAATTCACTGACGCCAAATGCAGTGTCTCACAACAATGCCAGCTGGTACACTGATGCAGATGGGTTCTTAGAATACTGACCTAGTGAGAGAAGCCTGTAAAATAAGGCACCTGATTTCCAGAAGATGATTCCATTTTGGGGGTTCCCCCCTTATGCTTCAGAGTCTGGGGATGGCATGGGCTCTGCCACTTCCATCCCTGGAGTGCTCTACTCACTGTGCAGTGATCTGGGGTGACCCTTGACCACACAAGGCTCTGCTCTGCACTGACCCCTCTTCTCTCCCAAGGGTGTCCAAACTTTTGGCATCTCTGGGCCACACTGGAAGAATTGTCTTTGGCCACACATTAAATACATTGCAACACATAATCACAAAAGAAAATCTCATAATGCTTTAAGTAAATGTACAATATTGTGCTGGGCTGAGTTCACCGCCATCCTGAGCCACATGCAGCCTGTGGGCTGCAAGTTGGACACCCCTGCAAACCAAAGGCATTGAAACCAACCTCATCACCCAGCTGGTGAGGAATCCTAGAGGGCCTGGTCCAGCCTGCCACAGAAACTCCATCCTCCAAGGTAGATGCAGATCAGTGATGCATCCTCAGGGATGCAGTGAACATCCTGCAGAGCAGTGGTCCCTGACCTGGGAACCAGCAGGCCAGGGTCTGAGTGCCAGCTCCACCACTGATCAACATGTTATTTTAGGAAATTTCTCAATTCCTCTGACCCTCATTGTATAAAATGATCTCTAAGAAACGTCTGCCTCTAACTTTCTAAGTTCCACTAAAGCAACCCACCCTATCCCATTCCCAGTGGATGCCCTTAATTTCCACTCACTTCCCAGAGAGAATAAAGGGCAGGAAAGTTGAAATCACCCACATCCTCTTCTCTCCTTCCCTCTAAATGGTTGACAATCTCTCTCAATTTCATAAAAAGGAAGTGAAGCATCTTTTCCTCTGCAGCAAAATAACCCTTTCTGCCCCAGGTCTGTTCCGTCTCTCCTCTCCAAGCCCCATTCTGTTAGTTATTTCCTCCCACCTGCATCTCCACTCTCCCTCTCTGCCTGTCCCCTTTCCTTACTGTGGGAATTCTTCCCAGTGGCCCCATTCTTAAACCACCACCAAAAACGTCCTCCCTGGACCCTGCTTCTCCCTCAAAGTGTCAGTCAAGAGCTACCTTTAGTATAGGTCTGGCAAGTTGTCCTGGAGTTTTCTGCCCAGCAGCACAGGAAAACTCCGCCATTTGCTCAGAGCCCCGGTGAGGAAGAGTCCCTGAAAAGTCTTTTTCTCAACCCAGCTCACTCAGCCCATGCTGGGAGCCATGGCCCACGGCTAGAAAGATCCAGTGTTCCTCAAGTCTGTATCTGAGAACCTACCACAGTGCTTGGCATGTCGTAGACTCTTCATCATGTGTTCTAAGTTATAAGAACACGACAGCACCAAGGAATAATCACTTTTAGAAAACCACGCCCTACTCTGCTTGAAGAAGCTGGCCTCTGACAAAAGTTACTGCTTCATTCCCCACAGTGAACTGGGCTCCTTAGTTTTAATCTAATGGGGATCCTTATGGCCAGCCTAGAATGCAGGGCATGATAGGAGGGCTTAGATGGTTCTTTTATTATCTGGCCATGGCTTCCTTTTTCTCCTCCCTCTCAAAAAAATAATGAGTGGGGGAGGGGTAATTAAGAGGCTGAGATTTTAAACATCCCCAGAGGTCAAAGAAATTACAATTTTGCTACAAAGAAGGGGAGGGGGAGGGGAGGGGCAGATGGTGAATTGGCTGCGGAGACCCTTCTGGTGATGTCTTTCTCTGGGCCCCCAGCTGGCAAAACTGATGGAGCGAGTGAGGCAGCCCCTCTGGTGGGCAGATCCAATTGCAAATAGAGAAACAAGACGTGCCAGCAGGAGCTTCACCAGCTGGGAAATTATTTCCTAATAAAACTACAAAGGGAAGGATGATAACTGGGCACTGCTGACAAGTATTGTTGTCTTGTATCAAAATCTCTTTATAAACCTGTTTGAAGAACAGAGCTGGCTTCTCTTTGATGTCCCAGTTCAAAGCCTGTGACATGCAGGGTTCCCAGCTATTGTGGGGGATGGCAGGGGAAGAGAAGTCAGGAGGAACTTAGCAAACTCCCAATGCAAATAAATGCCTCAGAACCCGAGGACAGTTTTTTGGTTAGATGTCCTTTGAGCTCCCAATTATTAATAACAGCCACCCTGACCAAGCACCCCGTCTGTTCCAGGAGCTTTCTGTACACTATCTCATTTAACACTGACGAGCCCGGGTGGTAGACATTGTCACCCTCAACTGAGATGAGGAAAGGGATCCAACCCCTACCCCTCAGTCTGACTTCAAAACAGGTTTACCCTCCACTCCATGAAAGTCCAGCCTTTTATCACTGTACACAGGCTAAGTTGCCACATGAACCCCAAAGGCCAATTCTGTTGTACTCAGCAGCACCAAGCTGCAGGAGCTGGTGATGGGATGGAAAGAAAAAGAAATAGCACAGAATAGGTCTGCCTCCCAGCAGTCTCTCAGTTTTGCATACACAGACCTTCAACATAGGCTTTTAAGGTAGAGAGTATTTCCCTAGAATCTCCCCACTCCCAGGTGGAAATCAGGCCACCAAGGGCACAACCAGGGTCCATCCTGGAGGAGAGGAAACCCCACTGTTAAGGGTTGAATTGTGTCCCCCAAAAGATGCTGAAGTCCTGCCCCAGTACCTGTGAAGGCAGCCTTCTTTGGCAGTAAGATCTTTTCAGATGGTCAATTTAAGATGAGATCAATAGGGTGGGCCTTGATCCAATATGACTGGTGTTCTTATAACAGGAAGACATTTAGACACAGAGACAGACACACACAGAGGAAAATAAAGTGAAGACACAGGGAGAAGGTCTTCGACAAGCCAAGGAATGCCTGAGACCACCAGAAGCTGAGAGAGAAGCGTGGAACAGATTCTCCCTCAACAGCCCTCAGGAGCAGCCGGCCTTGCCAACTCCTCAGTCTTGGACTTCCATCCTCCATAACTGTGAGAAAATAAATTAGTATTGTGTGAACCACTCATATCATGGAACTTTGTTACAGCAGCCCTAGGAAATAAGTTCACCTATCAATGCTGGAAATACCTGCAAGGTGCAGGCAATGTCAAAATTTGACATTTCTGGAGGCTGGAGAATGGAGAGTGTATCCCTGCACCTGCAGGTGCTGCTACTAGAGGGTGGGAGAAATGGATGCAGGGGACACCAGCCACACCCAGAGTGGGAGGGGAGAAAAGTTAGAGTCCCCACCCGGGACCACCTCCTTACCAGCTCCTAGTCATGCCTGAGTCTCAGCCAGTCCATAACTCTGAGATCCCCTCATCTGGACGCCACTCTCTGCATCTGCTCTCTACCTCCATCTCTTTTTATCTGTATGTACTACCTTCACCTAGAGCCTCTCTCCAAAGCCAGGTTCGTTAGTGCTTAACACAGTGATTTTTTCAAAGTATGGGCCTGAGACCACCATCCGTATCACCTGGGAAGCTATTAAAAATTCAGATGCCAGAGAACATGTATGCATAGCCCACAGACACAGAAACAGCGTGGTGATGGCCAGAGGGTGAGTGGGGTGGGGACTGGGTAGAGGTTGGCAAAGGAGGGGAGGTGACATCTGTAAAGTGTCAACAATAAAAGTAAAGTTAAAAAAAAGAAATGCAAATGTCTGGGCCCCACTTGAGACCTTCTGAATCTGAAACTTGGGAAGTGAGACCCCGCAAGCTGCATTTTAAGGGGACCACCATGGCATTCTGATATTTGAGAATCACCGTGCGGCAAAAAGTGCCTGGAGCTGGGTGTGCATTTTCCTAAGGCCACAGTAACAGGACCCAATTGTTTGTACAGCCATAGGGATTTATTTCCTCATAAAAGAAATATTCCAATGGTTCGTTCAGCTGAGGCTTAAGGAGATTAATGAATGGCCATGGGGGTGTGAGGGCAAAATGATGACACTTTCTTTGAGCGGAGAGGCCACTGCCTTCCCACCCACCTCTATTTAGAGCATCTGCCTGAGTGTTACAGAACAATAAGGGGGACTGGAATGATATGCTATTACCAAAAGGAAGCCCCCAGGTCCGTTATGTCCGCCACCAGAGGAAAGACATCTCTCAATGCCAGAGATTTGTGAAAAAGAAAGGAAACGTTTATTTGATGCTATACAAACTTAAAGTAGTGACCCAATGTCTTCATCAAAACTCCAAAGTCCCTTAAAACACCCACAAACACACTCAGTCCTTCCTTCCCCCTTTTCCCAGTCTGGGGTACCATATCTCATGAAAAGAAATAGAAGTCCGTGGCTCAGGCAGCCCCCAGTTCTTCCCAGTAATCTGTCTCAACTGGTAGGCCTCCCTCAGTTCCCACCACCATCAGCTGTGTCACTGGGATCTCTGCTAAAGCCAGGTGGTGGTTCCCCCTTCTAAAGCTGTGGGGGTTCCCACTCTGGCAAAGCCCCATGGTTCTCTCTCCCAGGGCCGAGGGAGTCCCCACTCTGCTAAAGACCGAGTGATTCTCTTTCACAGGGCTGTGGATGTCCCCACTCTGCTAAAGATTGAGTGGTTCTCTCTCCACTGCCCCAGCCGAGTGATTCTCCCCACAATGGCTGCGGGAGTCCCCACTCTGGCAAAGATGCGTGGTCCTCCTCCACCACTCCAGCCATGTGGTCCTATCTCCCCCAGGGCCATGGGAGTCTCCACTCTGCCAAAACTGCATGCTTCTCTCCTCAATGGCTGCTGTGTCTCGGTTTAAATCCCTGCACCAATCTTCCTCTGCAGCCCCATTTCCGACTCCTCCCACACTCGGCCACACTTGCCATCAATCTCCCATTCTTTCCAGCTTTTCTGGCTGCCATCATGGGTCTGGGCAAGTGTGGCCCCATGTCATGGAGCCGATCTTCTCCGAGCTCCCACACAGGCGCTATAACTCAGGGTATCTGCCCCCAGTCACATCTTGGGCAGCAGTGGGGGGGAGTCCCTTTCTATCCCCCTGGCCCAGAGCAAGGCCACAGCTATTTAGCATATCTAAGCGACCATCCAAAGGCTATAGGTATGTTAAATGACCATGCCATGGATTAGCTGCAAAGCTGTTGCTGCACAAAACAGCCCTGCAGGTTCTTGCTCTGTGTGTCCTTTCCCCCAAGTCACACCTGTGGGGGAAGGGGTGAAGACATCCTAAAATCTCCTGGACACCTTGAGTTCTGGACCCCATTTCAAATGCCCATTTGGGGTCCCCCCTCTTGGCTGCACCCTGTAACATGAGGACATTCTAGGCTGGATAAAAAGCTCTGAACTTCTGATTTGACAATGCAAGTTTGTGGGCCTTCTGCCCCTTCAACTGGCAACACTGAGTTTTAGAATTAGCTCAGGATCTCTCACAAGGTGTGCACCCGACAAACAAGGTGAGTCCTCTTATCTCAAGCAGGTAAAAGGAATGTTCATTGTTTCTTCTATTTTTCTGATTCAAATTGGTGGGAAACTGTACAGATTTGAGTCACTTCCTTCCCATGCATGTAACTCTGATAACACTTCCTTAATGTTAAAGCCCCATTCTCTCTCTCTTCCACGGGGGTAGGAGGGGGAATCTGTTGGCAGAGCCATTTCCCTGACTCAAGGGCAAAGGTTCCGTAAACTCTCCGAGGTTCCTTTTCCTCATCATCTAAACAAACCTCAGGGGTGGGGGTGGGGAAATAGCTTGCAAACAACTGTCCTCAAACTTCTTTTCTCCTGGATTAAGACCTCAAAGACCTCACACCAACCCTTTATGCTTTCCCAACACTGGTCTGCAATGCAGCTCATGTGCTCAGCATTTTCCCTGCACTCTACTCACTTTTGCCTGATTGCCACCTGACACATGACATGTAAACACTGTGTATCCCTCACTTAGAATGTCAACTCCATAACCAGGGACATGGTTTGTTCACAGCCAATTCTCCCAAATGTGAGCAGGCATAAAGGCCCACCACTGTCTCACAGAGTCCCTCGCTTCTGTCTCCTAACAGTTCCTGCCCATCCCACTCCTGAAGAGCAGACCCAAACTGCCCTATTTCTAATCTCCTCTGAAACAAAACAACCAACAAAATGGGAAGCTACTCAGTGTGGAGAGTGCTCCTCAGGTCTATGAAATTAGAATGCTGCCTGTCATAAAGTAGCCCAGTCATCAGCTGATTACAGATGTAGCTTTCACACTCGTAAAAATACCACCTCACACAGTTTCCCGTGAACCTGCTGCTGCCCCGGGAGCAGAGGCCACAGCTCTGGGGCTGACAGAAGATGCAGCAAGGAGAGGCAGGGCGTTGAGACAGGCATCTGTCTTCCCCAGCAGGTCTCCCCCTTGGCAGAGAATCCTTGAATCTGCTCTACTTCGTGCCATGCAAATGAGGTGCTGATGAGGTCACCGCATTCTGCGGGATTATTATCACTGACATTTTATTCATAATAATTATAGAGCCTTTCCACCTTCAAAGTGCTTTGCAAACAATAATTAATTAATTAACACTCATAACACCCTGGCGAGGTAGCTTAGTATTATTAATTTATCTCTACAGTATATTATTATCCACCATTTCCTCCCGCCCCACCGAAACAACCATTGAGCTCCCGGGATGTTTCTCGTCCTTTCTGGGCTAATCCTGCCAGTTTCCCACTTTAATTTTCTATTCTGCTCAGCAATGTTATGCCCCGAAGGTTTGACAGCGTGTACACTTAACTCTAGATTTTAGACCCAGTTTGATACAAACAAACACCCCACTTGTCTTTATATTGAAGTTAAAGCCATATGCTTTAACCCCAACAGAAAGTCCAGGACTCCCCACACCCAACACCTTTTATTAACTCAATTACCCTGTTTTCTCCACCCTATTTCATTCTATCCCATTCCTGTAGTATTTCTCCCACCTCCCACTTTGTCTTTTTTAATGATTCCAGTACAAACATATCTCTAATCCCTAGTCTTCATCTCAGTCTTTCCCTCTGTGCTTCCTTTCCATCTCTACAATTTTATCTACCACTTGGCCCACCATTCATTCTTCTAGTTATTTGGATTTTAATTATGTAAATGAGACTTCTCTGAGGGGTGCTTAAAAGAAGGCTATCATTTAACTCCTCTCTCCCCTGATCAAATTCCTCACATTTTTAATCTCATATTCTTCTCCGTACCTTTTGCCATCTCCCTGTCCAATCCTCTCTCCTCACACCTCATCCCTTATTTATTCATTCCTTCCATGCCAGTCACTGAGTGCCTCCCCAGCCTGAGCCCTGTGTGAGTATGGAGCCGGGGAGAGGTCACAAAGAGACAGTAGAACCCAGGATGGCCTCAAAGAAGATGAGATAAGCATCTGAGAATATCTATGGGAAGTCAGGGGTGGTGATTAATTGTATTTCTGCCTAGAAGTAAGAAGGGGAGGGTCACGGAAATCTTCATAAAAGTGAGGACACTTGAAAGATAAGGGGGATGGTTTTCACCTGGCAAGGAAAACAAAGGCAGGAAAATGTGCACCAGGCGTCAGGAACAGTGTGAACAAGGGAATGTAGACATGGGTTTGGGACATTCAGCCCCTGAGTCATATGGCTTAGATAACCCAGCCTCTGATTTCACCTTGAGCCATCTGTAGGCCAGTAACTCCATTGTTACCCACTGAAGGAAGAAGGGAGGAGAGAAGGAAGGGAAAGAGAGAAGAGGAGAGGGGGAAAGATGAAAACCACAAGATGCTGGGGGGCTCTGATTTTATCAAATATTTTACAGGAAAAGAGAACAGTGATGAATCACATCACATAGCAAGCAGCTTTCTCTCCAAAAATCTCCCTTTAACATTTTTGTCCTCCTCCTCCAAAGAGCCTTGGAAATCAACTCAAATTATTCTTGCCCTGGATTACACAGCCTCCAAGGCCCACATCCCCCACCCTGCAAATTTTCCAAAAGCCTATTCTGTCATGCACTCCCTTTCTCAATTGGAGATATTTTACTTCATCACTCTTTCTCTTCCCTTACACCCTCTCACTCTGTTGCCTCAACTCTCTTCTAGGGTACAGATGCTCCACAACCAAAGAGGAGCTTTGGGCACTAGGATTTTAGCAGATTGGGAGGAATAATTATAAATTCAATAATTTCTTCCTCTGACAAGTAATTTTTTTGTTCCTGTTTTTTTGCAGGATTACAAATTGTCTTGTGTGGTATAGTGTGTGACCAAACCTCTGTGTGTGTGTGTGTGTGTTTAGAAAGGATAGTGGACCTCAAGTATTATGCTAAAATATTTGCTTGGTATCTACAGGCAATAGGGATTTTATTAGTGTCCCAAGCCACATTAACAAAGTACCACAAAATGGGTGGTTTAAAACAACAAAAATACATTGTCTCACAGTTCTGGAATCAAGGTGTCAGCAGGGTTGGGTCCTTCTGCAGGCTGTGAAGGAAAATCTATTCCACACCTTCTATCAGCTTTCGGTGCTGGATGGCAATCCTTGGCCTTCCTTCACTTGTAGATGCACCACACCAGTCTCTGCCTCCATCTTGGCATTTTCCCTGGGTCTCTTGTTTTCACGTGACCATGTTTTTATAAAGACACCAGTCATTCTGCACATCCCAATATAACCTCATCTTAACTAATTACATCTGCAATACCCTATTTCCAGGTAAGGTCACACTTTGAGGTTCTAGGGGTTAGGACTGCAATATATCTTTTCAAGGAGACCCAGTTCAACCCATAGCAAGGACCAATGGCAGGTTTTTAAGTAAGTCGGGTAGTCACCTGCCTACATCCACATTTAGTCAGAAGGCAACGTGGCAACAGCAATGTGGAGGACAGATGAGATGTCAGAGACCCTGGAGGTAGACAGTGTGGGGATGGAGAGGACAGTCTGAACCCACTGCTCTGGTTCTCCTCACAATGCATCTGGATGCAAGTGACTCCCAGTGCAAAACCCCTTCTCATCTCCTCTGTCTGACCTCTCACAAGGCAAGTCCAACACAATTCTAAATATCAAGTTAGTCACAGTAACCGTTAACATGCATTGTGTACTTACTGTTTACTTGGTACTGTGCTAAGCATCTTATGAATAGCATCTCATTTAATCCCCATAGTTATTTGTTGAAGCAGATGTTTAGTTAACAAACGCTTATACAGCACCAATTCTGTGCCATACATTGTTCTAAGTGCTTTTCAAATATTAACTCACTTAATTCTCATAACAACCCAGTGAGGTAATACTGTTAATGTTCCCATGTAATGAGACTACATAACTTGTCCAGGTTATAGTGTCATAGCTGGGCTTTCAGCCCAGGCAGTGAGACTCTCGAGCCTGCCCTGCCCCAGGGGAGATACTATTCTGCCCTGCCATAAATAGCAATAGATGGCCCCAGCAAGCCAGAAACCATTCAGTGATGAGAATGTGAGTCAATGAAGTTTAAGTACAATGGAGAAAGCGTTTTGTGGATTTGGGAGCCTGGAGAGAGCATTTTGTGGATTTGGGGGCATGGAAATGAGTCTCTGCCCATAAAAATGTGGAAGAAGGGGGCAGAAAGGAATGGTTAAGCTTGGGAAAATATCCATCTTTGATGCTTGCTCTTTCCTTCCATTAAGTCTATGAGACAGGAGCAGAAACATGCAAAAGAACAAAAATGGCCCAGCACGCAGGAGATGATGTTCGTAGATGGCCGAGTTAGTGACAAAAGTGTGGAAAGAGGTGAGGTGATGTCAACTGTAATGTTTCCAGTCAGCTGGAAGAACAGAGGCTTCTGGAACAGGTGGAAGCTGCACTTCTTCTTCAGCCACAGTGAAATGGGTAAAGCAGGAACCTAGGCCAGGCTCTGCCTCTGGGCTCAGCTCCACCCTCCACATGGGAACGAGGGTGATCTTCCTAGAACACCAATCTGCCTACCATATAAAATCTAAATTAAGGCAATATTCCACCCTCCCCTCCACTCTGCCTTATATTCTACACTCCAGCCACACTGTCCTGCTATCCCCAGGCTGCTCTGCTCTCCCCAATCCAGGGCTCTGTGTATGTGCCCAAATGTGTGTGTATCTTTCCTTTGACCCCTCTCCATTCTCCTAGTCCCACCCTCTCCACTTCCATCATCCCCTCCACATCTTTTCTACCATCTGTGCTTCAAGTCTCAATCACTTGGCTCCTGTCCGAAGCCCTCCCTGACTCCCCCAAACTGACTTAGATTAACCTCCATCTTTGTTCTTGGCATTCTTTGGTTCCTAACACAATAATTTCTTTAAACTGTGGTAAAGTATATATAAAACTTTTTATATTAGCTACTTTTTAATTTTATTTTTAATAAAATTGTATATATTTAAGGTATATGACATGAGGATTTGATACATATACATAGTGAAATGATTACTAGAGTTGAGCTAATTAACAGCATTATCTTTTTTGTGTGTGTGAAGAGAGCACCTGAAGTCTACGGTCAGTAAATTTGCAATAATCAATATACCGTTATTAACTATAGTCATGATATTGTCATTAGATCTTTAGACATTCATCCTACATAACCACCACTTTGTGCGCTTTGACCAACATCCCCCATTTCCTCCACTCCCTACCCCTGGTGACCACCATTCTCCTCTCTGCATCCATGTACTCCACTTCTTTAGATTCCACATATAAATGAGATCATGCATAGTTTTTCTCCCTGTGTCTGGTTTATTTCATAATGTCCTCCAGGTTTATTCACATTGTTGCAAATGACAGGATTTCCTTTTATAAGGCTGAATAATACTCCACATATTTATATACATGGAATTTTATATGGATATCACATTTTCTTTATTTATCCATCAACAGACACTTAGGTTGTTTTGATAGCTTGGATATTGTAAACAACACTGCAATAAATTTTGGAATGCAGCTATTTCTTCAGGGTACTAATTTAATTTCCTTTGTTGATAAATTTTAAACTTCTGGCCAAGATGGAGGTGTGTAAGTAGATACACTTTGCCTCTTTGCACAACCAAAAGAAGGACAAAACATTTAAAAACAAAAAATAACTAGAACTGCCAGAAAATCAAACTGTATGGAAGTCCAACAACCAAGGAATTAAAGAAGAAACATTCATTCAGACTGGTAGGAGGGGCAGAGATGGGCAGCTGGGGTAGAAAGGATGCGTAGCAAGGCAGCAGCTGGAGGACTGAGCAGTCCACATTTGTATCCCGATAAACTAGGAGGAACAACTGGGGAGTGAGACTGTGCAATCCAGGATTTTAGCATGGCAAAATAAAGCCTCAAAACCTCTGACTGTAAAAATCTGTGGGTATTGCAGGAATGGGAGAAACTCCCAGCCTCATAGGAGAGTTTGTTGGAGAGACCCACAGGGTCCTAGAATATACACAAACACAACCACAGGGAAATCAGCAAGAGAAGGGCCCAATTTGCTTGTGGATAGCAGGGGAAGTGATTGAAAAGGGGCAGAGAACAGAGAAGGTGGCATTATTCCCTCTCTGACCCCTCCCCCACATAGAGCTCCACAACACAGTGCTGTGGGTTCCCTTGCCCTAGTCAATAGCTAAGGCTCCACCCCTTACTATGTAACAGGCATGGCAGACAAAAAAAATATGACCCAAATGAAAGAACAGATCAAAGCTCCAAAACTAGAATTAAGTGATGAAGAGATAGCCAACCTACCAGATGCACAGTTTAAAACACTGGTCATCAGGATGCTTACAGAAATGGTCGAGTATGGTCACAAAATAGAAGAAGAAGTAAAGGCTATGCAAAGTGAAATAAAGAAAAATATACAGGAACCAACAATGAAGGGAAGGAAACCAGGACTCAAATCAATAATTTGTACCAGAAGGAAGTAATAAACACTCAACCAGAATGAAGAAACAAGAATTCAGAAAAATGAGGCGAGTTTTAGGGACCTCTGGAACAACTTTAAATGTTCAAACCCAAATTATAGGGGAGCCAGAAGGAAAAGAGGAAGAGCAAGAAGTTGAAAACTTATTTGAACAAATAATGAAGGAGAACTTCCCCAATCTGGCAAAGGAAACAGACTTCCAAAAAGTCCAGGAAGCTCAGAAAGTCCCAGAGAGTTGGACCCAAGGAAGCACACACCAAGCCACATCATAATTACATTACACAACGTGAAAGATAAGGAGAAGTCTTAAAAGCAACAAGAGAAAAAGAGACAGTTACCTACAAAGGAGTTCCCATAAGACTGTTGGCTGATTTCTCAAAAGAGACCTTGTAGGCAAGAAGGGTCTGGAAAGAAGTATTTGAAGTCATGAAAGGCAAGGACCTACATCTAAGATTACCCTATGCAGCAAAGCTATCATTTAGAATGGAAGGGCAGATAAAGCATTTCCCAGACAAGGTAAAGTTAAAGGAGTTCATCATCACCAAGCCCTTATTATATGAAAAGTTACAGGGACTTTTCTAAGAAAAAGATAAAAAATATGAACAGTAAAATGACAACAAACTCACAACCATCAACACCTGAACCTAAAACAAAAACAAAAACAAAAACTAAGCAAATAATGAGAACAGGAATAGAATCACAGAAATGGAGATCACATGGAGGATTATCAGCAGGGAGGGAAAGAGGGGTGGATGGGAGAAAAGGTTCAGGAGCTAAGAAGCATAAATGGTAGGTATAAAATAGACAGGGGAAGATTAAGAATAGCATGGGAAATGGAGAAGCCAAAGAACTTATATGTATGGCCCATGGACATGAACTAAGAGGGGGAAGGGAATGCTGGTGGAAAGGAGGGTGTAGAGTGGAGGGGAATAAAGAGGAGAAAAAATGGGACAACTGTAATAGTATAATCAATAAAATACATTTTAAAAATCAATGAATAAATTTAAAAGAAATAAAAAATGATAACAATATCCTTTGTTTATATACCCAGAAGAGGGATTGCTGGATCCTATGGTAGTTCTATTTTTAGTTTTTTGGGAAACTCCATACTGTTTTCCATAAGGGCTGCACCAATTTATATTCCCACCAAGAGTGTATAAGGGTTCTCTTTTCTGCACATCCTCATCGACACTTGTTATCTTTTATATTTTTTAATAATAGTTATCCTAACAGATATGAAGTGATATGTCATTTAACCATTTTTTTGTGTACAGTTAAACAGCAATAAATACATTCACTTTGTTCTGTAACCGATCTCCAGAACTCTTCATCTTGCAAAGAAGAAACTCTGTGCCCATTAAACAGAAACTCCCAAATCTCTCCTTCTCCCAGCCCCTGGAAACCACCATTCGACCTTCAGTCTATGAATTTGATGTCATGGGTTTAGTATCAGATTCTATCACTTCAGTGTGCAGAATATGTTATTTTTATTTTAAACCATCTTAGTCTCACTCTGAGGCTCTATCCTACTCGGGTGGTAAATTCCAGCCGTCATTACAAAGCTCATCTGCTTTAGAGGGTTATGCAGTGACCAAGCCTCCTCAATCACCAAAGCACTGAGGAGTCCCCTCCCCCACTGGTCAGCCCTTCCTGGTTCCCCGAGTACCCCACTGTCCCAACCCACATGGACCTTCAGGGCCAGCAGCTCCTCTGCCTTTGGGTGTCATTTTGGAAGTTTGGACTGCAGCTGGGATCCCCTGTACCTCACCAGTCTCCGTAGGTCTAGACCGATACCTTCGTGGCCTTTCCACATTTCTTCTCTTCTCTCCCTTCCTCCCTCTCCTCTTTCATCACCCTCAAAGCCCTCTCTCACTCAGCCTCTTGCCCCCAGAGTCATCTGTTTCTATTTCCTGCTGCTGCCCTCAAAGGCCTCCTCTCTCTCACCTCCACCCGTGGGACCCTTAGTATTCTTTTCTCAAAGAACTTGGAGTTGTGCAAAAGCCTTTGACTTCAAGCAGATTCTGTTTTCTGTCATGAAAATATCCTGAGGCAAGGACAGGCAAAGACCCCAGCTACCTGTTGATCTGAGGGAACAGAAAAATAAGGCAAAATACAAAGCAATCACTCAAAGCATCATTTGCCATATTTATATGTTTTCATACTTTTCTCCCTACTAACCTGGATATGCCTTTAGAACTGGGTGTCATCTTCCCTTGTATCTTTAGCATCTTTACAACAAAAGTAGCTTCTCAGTAAACATTGCAAATGTAGATGAATGAATGAATTAATGAATTAATTAAAGTAACTCAGGATTTTTCAGCCCCAAACTTCTCTCCCTTTAACATGCACATAGGTGCCCCAAGGACTCTCTTGGGCTCAGGCTGGAGATACATAAGTATAATTCTACTACCTACAATATTTATTTTATCCTTGGGTCTCTCCAACTAAAAGAGTGTGAACAATTCAAGATTTTAAATAGTAGAAAAACATGGTTTACTTCAAAATCTTTGGAGAGAGGGAGGCAAAGAAACAGTGGTTTCCTCACTCTATAAGGCAGCCTAACTCACTGCTTCCCACATTACAGCTTAGAATTAGTTCTCTCCCACTGGGTACTAACCCTCTGGGCTCATGAGCTGAGAAAAGAGTAATAAGAGGGAGAGAGAGAATGAATTAATAAAAAAAGCATTTCACATAAAAAATTGGGAGCAAACCCTGGATGCACGAGGGTATCAGGCCACACCTCGGTGAATGAAGATCTGCTGTCTATGATGCCCAGTTTAGAATCCATGAAGCCACAGTCTTCTGGAACTTTGGCCACATTTGGTGCCACAGTTCTCATAGAAAATCCTAGATCCTGCAGTGGAGCCGTTTCCAGACAGGGCTGTCCAGTCCAGCCATCTGGAATGGCCAGCTCTATTAACTGACCTCTGATTCATCCTCTCCTATTCACTTCAAAGAACGCCCCATGAGGGAAAGAGACAAAAGGCAGTCATGATGCCTGGGGGAAGGGAGGAAACTGGCTAAATAATTAGCCCTCCAACCTTCAAAGTACTCTATAATCATTAATTAATCTACCCAACTGGGATCTGTGGGCAGATGGACACTCAGCAACTGCCCTGACACACCCATTGCTAAATGGAGCCTGGGTTAAGCAAATGCATACAGCAGTTGGAGCACCTGAGAGGAAACAGATCAATACAACAACACTTTGGTTTTGAGACAGGTTTTTGAGAAGTCGCTATTAATAAAAATCTTTGGATAACCTGAGTGAGGTGGCAAAATGGGAACAGGAGACTTTTGAGAAAGAATAGAACCAGTGGGTGAGCTTCTACGCCAAAAGCCAGACAGGAGTCAAGAGGCTGATGGCCATGGACCTGCAAGGTGTCTGCCCAAACCTGGGTGTATCTGAGTCCCTGCAGAGCATACCTCAAATAAGGAGATGCCTCTTCAGTTATGAGGACTACTGCAGGGATCCTCCCAGCAGCTGTAATGGCAGCCAGCCTCACCTTGGGCAGAACCCTGTACACACCCAGAGAAGATATTGGGGCAGACATGGGTGTTTGGATTGCAGGAGTTCACTAGACCTGCCCCATTCCTCCACTGTGGATGCCAGCACAGGTGAATTTGCTTGTATGGGGATAATTTTAAATTGTCTCGTCTGTACCTTTGTACCAGGTCTCCCATCTACCAGCATGCAGTCCTTGCAAATGACCAATTAAAATAACATTGCAGCTGAATATTTCTTTCCCACAGATGAGCTCACACTTCCAAATTCTCCTTTTCCACCAATGTTTAGAAAGGAAAATAAATAGTGAAATTGAGATGTCAACAGGGAGAGAAACTACTGATTTCTCAATATTCACGAGGTGTTACTCATCCCCAGGAAATTCACAGAAATGCCTGGCCCTTAGGCATGCATACCTTAGTCCCAAACTCAATTTCAATGTCTTAAAGTTGTTTGGACTCAAAGACAGTGAGTCATGTTAACAAAATTTACAGGAAACTGAGCACTTTTCTGAGTTACGTACTTTTTCCCTTATTCCTCTCACCAGCCCTATTAGACAGGGACTCTTCTCACCCCCGCCTTTCACAAGTGGAAACTGAGCCTCCCAAGTGCATAAACATGCTGGTCTTCAAATTCACAAACAACTCTTACGATCTTGCTCTGATTGAGTGTAAGTATCAAGCCAAAGAGATATCTGTGCTGCCTGGCCCACGTTCCCCCTCATGCAGGCAGACTTCGGGGAGAGTCAGATTTTTCAGAAGGGTGCTCACGGTTGATGAAATCAAAACCAGGGAAGCACTGTGATTTGAGAATTTCAAGGCCTTCCTCCGTGGGTGCAGCCCTCTCTGCAGCCGGGTATTCCTGCCAGGCCACACCCAACAGAGCATTGCCCTGTCCAGGCTGGGATGGGGGTGGGGGTCCTGTCCAGGGTGCTTTGTGATTTTTCCCTTTTCTGTCATCCAGCTGTTTCTGAGGAACCTGTTGCCAACATAGCCAAGTGCAGGCTGTTTGCTGCTCTTGTCTTTGAGGAGTCTTTGCAAATCTATGTTCTAAAAAATTTTGTGCCCCAAATGAGGGAGATACTGTATGATTTCAAGAATATGAGGTACCTAGAATGGGGAAATTCATAAATACAGGAAATAGAATAGCAATCACCAGGGGCTGGGAGGAGGAAAATCTAGTGTTCAATGGGCACAGAGTTTATGTGGTAGATGATAAAAAATTTAGGGCACAGTATTGTTGATGGTTACACAATGCTGTGACTGAATTTAATGCCATTGAATTGGATAGTTGTGGATGATTAAAATGATAACTATTGTGCCCATTTTATCACAATAAAAATAAATAAAGCTCTGATGCATGGTGCAATATGCATTGACCTGGAAGATAATATGTGAAGTGAAGTAAGAAAAGGACAAATACTGTATGATTCTACCCACATGAGGAAACTAGAATAGTCAAGTCTACAGACACAGGAAGTAGAATGGTGGTGGCCGGAGCCTGGGGAAGGGGAATAAGAGAAAGGGTACCGTTTCAGTTGGGGATGGTGAAAAAGTTCAGGAGATGTGATGGTTGCATAACAGTGTGAATGTATTTAGTGCCACTGAACTGTCTAGTTAAGATGGTTAAAATGATAATTTGTATCACAATAAAATTATTTTTCTTAAATAAGAGGCAGGCTGCTTTGCCTACCATGTCTTCTATAAAAGTTTCCCCCAAACTGAGCAATCTAGGGATCCCACTGCTGAAACAGGTGACTCCCCTCCACACACCTCTAGCCGCTGGGAAGAGCTTCCCTATTCCTGCAGGGTGGAAGGGCATGACCAGGCAAGACACAGAGCAGCTGAGAGGGATGGGGCTCTCATGGGGCTGCTGAAGCCCCCAGTGTCTCTGCAGGATTGGCTGTGATTGGGGTCCCACTTCCCAGGGCCACTGCCCCTGTTGTTCTGGCTCAGCTATTCAGGAGGCTGTCAGGGCACTGCTCTTGGCTACTGTGTTGCTCCAGAAATGTCTGCAATCTTGTTCCCGTTACTACTATCCTGCATTCAGAAAACTCACATTCCCAGCTCTCCTTCTACACACAGAGAAGTCATGACTGCACTTCTTCATGCTTCTTTCCCCCATATCTTCTGTTTTAGATACAGCAACACATTTTTTAAACATGCACACTCCATTTCTCAAGACTGTACATTTTTCATAAAGTAAAATACACTGTCAATTCCTCCAGGCTCCAAGGACACTAGTCACCATCACGTATTACAGCTCACAAAAGACAACAGCCACTTTCACGTCCCTCCCACAGCCAGGCAGCAACCCCAACAAGGACCTGACTTGCAACCTGCAGTCTCTGACTGCCTGCCTCAGAGACAATTGGAGCATCCCATCTTCCTCTTTGGGGACAGCTTTCAAAGCCCTGGTGAGAAAGTCACCCCCCTGCATCCTCCAGAGGTTTGCTGTCCTCTTAGCAGGTGAACAAGGACTGCAGCAGGTGGTCACGTGCCTTTTGAGGAACGCAAGCAAGCAGCAGTGCCACAGCTGGCTCTGAAAGTCATCTGTTGGTGCCAGGCCTGGTGGAAACGTCCTGAGCTGGCAGACAGGAGGCCTCATCCGCAAATGCCTGTCCGGGACAGTGTGTTCAGACTGAGTCTAATCACTCCTTCTGACAGCGCTGGCCACTGCGACCTTGTCCCTGGGCTCCCTCCATCTAGGGTCTCCCACAGCCGTCCAGAGCTTCAGAGAGTGCTGGTTTTGTGACTAGAGCTGTCAGCTGGAGAGATACATTTTAAAATTCATGACCTTTCCCATCAGGGTTCAGAAACAGATCAGGCTTGAAGATGAAAGCTCAGATTATTCTTTTCTTGGTCCTGCTGGTCCCCTCCCATCCCCAACCTCCACCCTTTCCTGAGTCTTCCTCCCAGAGCTTTCCTTGCCCATTGTCCTCCAGGATTTTTGCATTTATCCCAGTTTTAATCCTCTCCCCCAGCCATAAACCAAAGCAAAATAAAAATTCCCCTGTTTGCAAACAGAACGAGTGTTCATCTGGCTGGCAAAACACGCCTGACTATCAAAGGTATCTCCCTCTGTCAGGTAGGGAAGGGCCGCAGAAGGTGCAGCTGAGCAAAAGAGATAGCGTGGAGACCGGACTGAAAGCGAGTCAGGCAGCAAGGGCTGTGGCATTTTCATTTTTCCAGAAAAGGCATTTGCTGGGGGACCATCCACCTGAGGCTGGGAAGGTGGGGCGCCACACGGGCACAGCAGACGGGCTGGCAGCAGCTCGGCACTGCAGACCCTGCCAAGGAACATTAAAGAGCAGCGTGCTTGCTTCTTGCCACAAGTGTAAACAACAACAGAGATTCTCTTGGTGGAATTCTTTCCTTGTGATTCCAGTCAGCTGTCCTCAGCTGCCCATTCCTTGCAGAGGTTTCCCTTCTGGGCCTTTACTGAGGGCATCCAGTAACCTAATTTATCCTGGGCATAGGAAAGATCAGTCTCCTCCCAGACATGGTGGTCACACATGAAGCACATGGACTTTCCACAACCACAAGGAGAAGTAAATGAAAGAGAAGCGAAAGCGGCTGACTGCAGGAGCATTGGCCCAGTGACAGAAGTGACATGTCCAAGCCAAACAAGAGAAAGTATGTCCATTCTGGGAGGTAATAATGGGTAATGTTCTTGGACATGTACCAGGACTAAGGTGGATCTGCCGGACTGGTCCAGAAATGGGTCCTCACAAAGTCACAGGCAAAGCATTTTGGGGACTCACGTGTGTCGGAGGATTTGAGCAATAATGGCAAGATTTACTGGAGGGGGCATGCTGCATGTAGATGCCCCTGGAGAGGTTGCCACACTGCTTCATCCACAACCAGGTAGTTCAGCTCCACCTCGCTGAGGAAGGAGCCCAGCCTCTGGGACTGCAGGTCCACACTTGTCCTCACCAAGCCCAAGAGGAGACCCCATAGCTGCTATCCCATTAGCTTGACATCCAAGGCTCTAGTCACCCAGCACAGTGTCTATTCCCGAGTGGCCCACTTTCAGCACTGGGCTTCGGCCCACATGGCTGCCACACTCAGGCCTGCAAGGTTGCTACAGGGAGAGAGCTCGAACCACAGGCCTTCGTTAAGCTTTGATTATATTTCCCTGGGTTTGGAAAAAGGTACGCTTTATTTTAAACTAACCAACCTTCTTCCTAATTCTTTGCAGGCTTGCACTAAGGCCTTTCCTATCCAATCTCTTTCCTGGATCTCCAGGGGTTTTGTGCCCTTATCCCATCTGATTCTTTCCCCAGACTTTCCCAGCCTAGACTGCTCCCCTTCACGGTCGCCATCCTTGGCTCCTGCAGCTGATGCCTTAGAGTTTTGCCTCATCATCTAGCTTGTACTATGCATGCGCCCAGCAAAGGAATCCCCCCTTACTGTTTTATCCTCCTGCCTATAATTTGGGGGAACGGATGATTGTTCCCCGAGGAGATTGGAAAGCCAGTCTTTCCTGCCTGCCCAGGGATTAGCGTCCATTTGGCAGAGGATGCAGCTGTCTCCTGGAGTGTCTGTGAAGCTGTAGCTTCCTAGTTAATCCAGCTTAATTAGACGTCTGGCCCCCTTCTCTTTCATTAATATCTAACTAATTGCCTGCTATAACAGAAACACTTAGCCAGAACTTACCTGTGCAAGGCAAGTTCTAAGCTCCTTATATATATCAGCTCATTTAACTCGTCCCATCAGCCTTATGAGGTAGATCTTATTAGCTCCATGTGATGGTTAATTTCATGTGTCAACTCAGTTAGGCCACAAGTACTCAGATATTTGATCTAGATGCTGTTGAGAAAGAACTTTTTAGATGATGTTGACATTTAAATCAACAGTCTTCGAATAAAACAGATTACCTTCCATAATCTCATCCAGTAGAGGAAGGGTAGGTCTCATCCAGTTAGAGGAAGGTCTCCACAGAAAACAGACTTAAGTCCCCCAAGGAAAAGAGAATTCTGTTTCCAGACTACCTTAGGACTTAACAACCTGCAACATCGCCCCTTTCCTGGGTCTCTAGCCTGCTGGACTACCCTATAGATTTCAGACTTGCGAGCCTCCACAATCACTTGAGCCAATTCTTTAAAATCTCTCTCTCTCTCTCTCTCTCTCTCTCTCACACACACACACACAGAGTCAATTCAGTTTCTCTGGAGAACCCTGACTAATACATTTCACTTTCCAGATCAGAAACCTGAAGCAAAGAAGTTAGTTCCCTTGGCCAAGGTCTCAAAGCCAGTAAGTGGTGCAGGCAGGATAGAAATGCATGTGTCCTGGCTCCAGAATCTGCTCACTTACCCAGACACTGCCGCTTCTCTCAGCCACAGGAAGTCACAGACACATCTCCATCAGCAAGCTAAAGTGGGGAGGGAGGTGTGGTGGAAAATGCATCCAAGCAAAATTTAGCTGGATCAGTAGACAGAACAAACTTTGAAATCAACAAGATTTGTTTTCAATCTAAGCTTCATTTTGATATCTGTGACTTTGAGCATATGATTTAAATCTCTCTAGGCTTCCGTTTTGCTGATCTGGAAACCACCATAAAAACTTTGCAAGGTTATTAAAGGAATTAAATTGGATAATTTTATGTGCAAATAGTATTTCCCAGTATGTGGGTGAAATCATGTAGACTGTGTGATTAGAGAACTGCTCCACATTCGAATGTTCTAAGCCCTCATGTGCTTGACTTACCACAGACACAATAACACAATCTCCTATAATTAACTCTCTCCTAAATGTGTTTCAGTTCCTCAAAGCCACTGACCTATGTCCATCACACAGGCAGAGTTCCTGCTGGTAGAGATCTCTCCCACCTTGAGCTACTGTTACTAATCAAAGCTACTAATGCCCAGAACATAGCTGTACCTACCACAGGTGCAGGCTGGGTTTCAATATGGGGTCAACTGTCCCAGACTCTCACTTGCCTTCCTCCTTTGGTCTTCCTGCTGAACCAGCTAAACCTATCAGACTCGTCTAGCTCATGGGGCAGCTAGCCCAGGGCCGCTCTCTCACTGTCCCCACGCCTACCCACTCACCAGCCTATCAGATCCGTGTCTGTGTGCCCATTGAGGATCAGGGCTCACGTGTTCTCTCTTAAGGGAAATAAGCATGTACATTGTCCTCCAGGAAAATCAGCATGCACAAAGGATGTGCAAAAAGAGGAAATTTTGTCAGTAACATCTCTGTGACATCCTGCAGGGCCAAAAAAAACAAGGAGCTTAGTTTGTCGGGGGTGGGGGATGTTTGTTTTGTTTGTTTGCTCGCTTTTTGGTTTGATTTTCACTGTTGTTTCCGTTATATGTTGGAGAAGTTCCATGTGCTAGGGACTATGGCAAAATATTTGACCTGCATTATCTCAAACCTCCCACCTCCTCTCTTACTACATCATGATTGTTCCCAGTGTGGATGAGAAGGGTGAGGCTCAAAGAAGACATGCAACATGCCGAGGCCTCACAAACAGTGACAGAGCCAGAGTTCACTCCTGGGCTTGTCTAACTCTAGAACACTCGTTCTTAACCACTGTGCTGTCCCTTTATACTGGGACATCGATCTGTTTTCAAAAAACGTTCAATAGCTTTTCTAGGAAACAAGAGGCCCAGCTTAGAAGCCACATGGCTTTGAGCCAATCATTTAGTCCTTCAGGCTCACTCTTCTTCATCTGTGACAGGACAAAACTGGAATAAGAGAAGCTAATGGTATCTTGAAGCTCTAAACATTAATGATGCTAAGGATTAGTGGCCAGAGAGCCTAAGCTAATACATTTACACCATGTCCTCCTCAACTGGTACTTGGCACTAGGGAAAATTCTTAGAAAAAGCAATAAATAAAAATATTAGCTGAAAACTGCCTATCATATTTACATATTACATTGCAAAATGTATTGTGCCCTCCTTTTTTCCTGGAATGGGGACATTGAGATCTGGGATCCATGGCCATAAGTGTGCTGTGGTGGGAGCTGTCACTGACTGGCCCAGCAGTCCCAGTTCCAAGAGCCTTCTCTGAAACCGAGTGCTTGGTAATGCTAACATTCAAAACAAAACAAAACAAAAACCCTCACCCAATAAGCAATATGGAAAACATTTGCCTTTTTAAGTTAACATAAAGTATCTTTCTTTTTCAAACAGTGAAAATAATCATAGAGATAAGTATAGCCAGAAAAACTGTTGGAGAAGAGATGGAAGAGAATGAGGGAGAAACATATGAAGTATCCACCTCCTTGCATTTGTCTTCTTCCTTTTGGCTCATTTGTGAGCACAGAATTGGAATCCATGTCAGATGAGGTCTTAGCCCCATGTACAGGTAAAGCAACTTTCCAACATAAACAAGGAGGGAGAGCTGGAGATGCCTGTCAAGCCATTGAAATAAACTCACCTCAACAAGCACATTGTTCCATTCTATCCCCTACACCTTGGCCTTAAGCCTCTCACCATAGCTCAATAAGGAGTTTATGATTTTGATTCGGGATGCCAGTGCATCAATCAGAAGGGGCTCCTCATCCCACCCTAAGCACACACCCCAGAAACCTCTCCTCTCTTTAATTATTTATTTTTTAACCATTTTGAATTTATTTCTGTATTACAAATGCACAGCAGAAGTGTTACCATACAGAGAGTCAAATTCCAAAAGAGCGCAAACTTTCACTTGTTCTCTCTACAAAATTTGTGCCTGCCATGCCAGCAGGTGCCTGTTCAAACAACCAAAGACACGGTCGCTGCCCTAAGGAGCCTCCTATAAGATTTACCCCGGACACTACCTTTCCCAGGGTGCCTCACCTGGCACCCAGATCAGGGCAAGAAGCATCTCCTTCCAGGTCCTGTGGCACTAGGACCAAGGCATCCATGACCCACATCCCCTGTAGAAGAATTATTGGCTTACTGAGATAGGCTCCCCACACTGCAGCTACAGTGGGAGAGGCTCAAATAGGATGCATCTCACAGCACCCTTAGACAAAGAATTGCAATAATGGTGGTGAAGACAACCGAGATGCTGATGACAATATAGTGGGAAAAAATGTAATCCCCTTTTCAAGAAGTATTACCTTCCTCCTCCTTATCTCCTCCTGCTCCAAATCCCTGCACACACACTTCTAGGGGCTCAGCACGCGTGTCTGAGAGAATGCCAAGGTGACAGCATGGTGTCAGTTTCTTGTGGGGAGCCCTCTCTCTGATTTGTACCATCCTGCCTAATATACTTCAGCAGTACTGAAATGAAAAATGAATAGGAAGTAGATCTTGCTGCTAAAACATATGTGTCAGAAAATCATTAGGAGTATTAAATTACAGCAATAAAATGAACCAGAACTAATTTTGCAAATTAAGATCCAATCAATTTTTTTCATAGCCACACGTTTTCCTTTAAAAAAAATAGCAAAATAAGATTTAGCCTATCGGTATTGAAACTGAGTGTAAGTCTTTTGGGGGTGGGGTGGGAGTATGTATAGATCCAGAAATTTCAACGTAACATGTAAATTAGTGTTTCAGAGGTGTGCATTGTCCCCTGGATGGGAACAATACTGTCCCTGTGCTAAACAGTATAATGATCAGTTTTTAATCTAATGTCCCCATGTATTTTACATGCTTAATTTATGTATACAAATTCCCCTTCCTTTCTTCTGCTCCCCCAACTCCCAAACAAGGTTCTGCTGACACTAGAAGCTAATATATTTCTGAATTTCTGACCACTTATCTTTAGGAGAGACTATGGCTGTTGGTCAAATTAAATCTGAAGCTGTGACAAACCTTTAGAGCTTCGCCTGTTCAGGAGAATAACAGGATGTCTCCCTCCGCCCTCCAGCATGAGAGACTGTAATTAGGCACAAAGGAGGCGGTACTCTCACACCCGCTCCCGTTCCACGGGAGATCTTGGGGCAGGTGTTAATTAATTGAATAACCTTTATGATCTCCTGGGAACATGGTTCAGCACAACTTCTGTTCCAAAAGGGGCACTAAGGAAGAGGATGAAATACCCTGGCCAAAGACTCAGAAAGGGTCCGCCAAAAAGAGGAAAAAACAGGAGGCTTCACCTCCCTGCTGGCACATTCCTCCTGGCTCCAGCCCTGGCAGAACGGCGCAGCGCTGTGCTGCTACACCCAGAGAACCAAACTATTTATAGCCACACAATCATTATAAATAAAGCTGTTTATAACATTGAAACTTGGCCCTGCATTAGTTAAATCTGTAGACTGGCAGCTATAAATAACTCTGTTACATGTTCAAGTGTGACTACTGACTGATACTTCCTCAAATTGTGACAAATAATGACAAGTTTGTTTGACAAACATCCCACTGACATTCATCTGATTTTGAATAAGCGGTGCAGCTTTTTTAATTTGGTCCCTGAGGCCCAGGTTCTTGGGAACTTTCTTTATTCTTTCCCTGTCTCATCTCCTGCACCAGCAGACTCTGTCCTGTGTGTAGCTGTGCCCCCACCCCCACCCCCCAATCACTAGAATGGATTTGAGGCCATTTAAGGGGAAGCCTATTAAGTCCACTGTTTTTCTCATGGGACAGCTGTGCTGGAGGGGCTTTGCAAGGGTCAGGGAGTTTTGTTAATGACACCACAGCAATAGGAAGGGGGGTGGGGGAATGTGGGCCAGGCCAGGGTGTTGGATACATGAGGAGAGAGGATCAGAAAAGAAAGGCAGACTTGAGACCATCAGATTACTGGAAACTCTGTCTTTAAGGAGGACCGGGGACCTGGAACCTAGAAATGCTAAATGTGGTTACAAGTGAACCAGTGAAAAGATAAGAGGCCAGAAAGAGGGATTTACATCCCAAGGCACTTACGTTGGGATATCTTGACTAATCTTAGGCTGGGATTCCCACAGCTTGGGTTCTGTCACTGGATGGGCTGATAGGAATGTATGTCAGGGGTTACGTGGCATTGCAGGGCCCTAGTAGGCCTTTGGAACTGTCCGCCGTAACTCAGTCCTTTTACAGGTGAGGGAGTTTGGGTCTCAGAGGCACCACTGCTAATCAGTGCACAACTAGACTAGAACTCAGCTCCCTCAGCCCCAGGCAACTTTTGTCCTTATTAAATTAATACTTGAAAAGCATAAGAACCATCCCTGGGCCATAGTGAACACTCCTGAAAGGGGAGTGGTGATCATCAGTTCTCCTCACTGCCAGCCGCTATCTGTGCAAACACATTAAAAGGAACTCTTATACTGCTCCCCACCTCCCAGCCCCACGTTGTCTCTGTCTGATTGGACCCTCACCCTGACAGCATTCACGCAATCTCACCCGCCACACCACTTTTGCCAATCTATCCTAAACAGTTTCAGTCATCTGCTAAACATCAGCTCTCATCATAAAATGTGGGCCCACCCGCTCTCCCATTGCCCTGCCCCAAATGGAACCACAGTAAGGAGGTGCCGTTCTCAGGGTCTGCAGCACAGGACCCCTACCTGAGGGTGAACATCTCCTTAAATGTATACCCTATGTGCCTCACTGGCCTCACCCTAGTCCTGACCCTGTTCCCTCCTCCCTCAGTATAATCCACCAGTTAGTTCCCACATCTGCCAAAATAGTAACAGACTTATCACGCTGGCTGACAATGTGCTCAATTACTGGTCCCACCCACTTCCCCTGCCCAAATCTATGCTTGATCCCAAAGTAGACTACTCACTCTCCCCAAGACACACACCCTTAGAGAATTACCCATTCCCTTTCCAAGTATGCCTCCCCTTTCCATTGCAAAATTCTGGCCATCTTTCAAGACTTATTGCAAATGCCTAAGGAAGCCCTTGCTAATTGACAAGGCAGCTGCGATGTCCTTTCCTCGGAATCCCCATTTCCCTATTTATATGTCTCTTTCAGCACTGGCCTGTCTTAATCCTGCCTTAGAGTCATTTGTGAACACGACTGTGTTTAATCCTCTTTTCTAGTGGTAAGAGGAAACTCTTAACCAGTTTAGCATCTAGCATAGTGTATACCCAGAAAAGGGTAAGGCATTTAAAAAGTCTACTTTCTAAAAGTGCAGGAAAAACAAAAACAAAAAAGACTCAGAAAGCAATAAATGACAGACAGTATCAACTAGGAAACATTTGCTGAGATGTGCAAATAAGTAGCAAAACCTGTGATGGATCCACGCTCCAGGAAGGCGGCACCAGGGACGTCAGCCAATATTCGTGAACATCCTCTGTGCTCACAGACATTTGCAAAGAATTGAGAGTACTGGAAATGAAAGAGGTCAAATAACTGTGCAGGCAAGCAATTTAACAAGAAGAAGGATTAAAACAGCAAGTATCTGATCAGCCTGTCAGTCAACTGGCCAGCACACATTTCTTTAGAGCCTGTAGTATACATGACATAGAACTACTTTTATTTATTTTTTTAAAGATTTTTTATTTATTTATATTTATTTTTAGAGAGGGAAGGGAGGGAGATAGAGAGAGAGAGAAACATCAATTTGTGGTTGCTGGGGGTTATGGCCTGCAACCCAGGAATGTACCCTGGCTGGGAATCGAACCTGGGACACTTTGGTTCCCAGCCCGCGCTCAATCCACTGAGCTACGCCAGCCAGGGCTACATGATGTAGAACTACTTTTAAAAGAATGGATGTTATCCCTGCCTTCTGGAATTGACAATGAGCTCCACTTTCTACATTTCTCCCATCCTTTTATTTTTATTTTTATTTATTGATTTGAGAGAGAGAGAGAGAAACATGGATTTGCTTTCCCACTTATTTATGCATTCGTTCATTGATTCTTGTGCCCTGACTGAGGATCAAACTCACAACTGTGGCATATCGGGATGATGCCCTAAGCAACTGAGATACCCAGCCAGGGCTCCTTTTAGTTTTTACAATATTAAGTAAGACCCATGGAACTCCAAGTCTCCAATTTGGACACCAAATTATTATCTCCACAAAGAGAGAATTTGCCCAGCTGCTGAGCCTCCCGGTGGGCTCCATGTTCATTTCAGCCCTAGCCAGCAGCATGCCAGGCCCGTGGCATTGTCTGAGGGCCCTTGAAATTACATGGACACACGGCAGAACTTCCCATATCAGGACTAACTCATCCGCAGACGAGAAGCAGATGAGAAAACTTCAGCTGACAAGCTAACCACCAAAGAGGAAAAGTATAAACTGGACACTCCTGAAAGGGCCAATCATCTTCTGTCCTCAAAAGAGAAGGAAGGCGCCAGGCAGGAGAGGGGCTTTAGGTCCCTTTGTGCTGTTCCAGTTTAACACAGTCACCCTTTGCTATGCAGATGTCACTTCCAATAAACACAGGGTTTTCCTGGGCCTGGACTGTAATTGAAGGGACTGTTACTGTTGGTGAATGGCTAGGGAAATGATTAATGCAAAACCAACCGCTTCATAAATGTCTGCTTTGTGAGCGGTCCCAGTGTCCTGGGACCATGACTCCTGTGGTCAGCACAGCCCCAGGACTCTGTGTCGGCAAGTGATATTTATTGTCCCCGTCAGCCCCTTTCTGAACCTGCTGGGCGAACAAGATCTCACCTGGAGGCTGGTGGGCACAGCCCCAACCATCTTCCAGTTTCTCTGGGGTTGTGTATGCAGTACTTTTGGATTTTTTTATGCACCACCTGATTTAGCTTTGAAGGAAGGCTTCAATCGTAAATCATAAAGATGGGAGCAGAGGTATAAGCAGATGAAAAGCTTTTCACAACCTACCCCATTCCTAAGTCGGTTACTTGGGCTCCATGCAGATACATGAATGTACACATACAACACCACACTCACTCAGACAACATCACACACACATACACAGAGTTTCTCTGATCTGCATTGCTCACAGTTTTCACCTAATTTAAAAATCAGTTTCTATTTGAATGCAGCTGATGGACTCTTCAGGTCCTACTTCCTAGGAATATAGAGTGAAAAGAAGTGCTAAGTGAATGTACAAAGCCCTCTGCTTAATATATACACACCCCATTGAATACACACAGGATGGGTGGGTTTATTTTTCCCCCAGAAAATTGGTCCCAGATTCTGCTGACGTAGCACATCCTGGCCCCACTTCTGTTTCTGCAGTCTCCTCAGTCTAAACGGCCATGGATGCTATCCTGAAAGCTCCCTGTAAGCTTTTTTTTAAAAAGAGCTACAATATTTATAATGTTAACAGTGGTGGAATTGAGGATGGGGTGTTTTAAAATTTATGTTTGTTGTGCCATCTAAATGTTCTACATCGTGGGTATATGTTTTATATTCAAGAAACAATGCATGCTATAAAAAAAAGAAAATTATTTTTCATTTCATAAAAGCCCTCAAGATCCTGAGGTTTGCTTGGGCAGCTTTATCTGATTTTGCAGAAGTGGTGTTCTGGGTCATAAAACATGGAGACTATGACATTCTCTGAAATTGGATCCTAAAGCACTGGTTTCTGTGTAACCTAAGTGAACAAGCAGTAAGTAAAGAAGTTTATCCTTGGAAACTCTATTCTCCCCTTTCCATGTTCTTGTCCTTCTTCCCATGCCCTTGTCACCCTTGCAGTTCCCATCATTTTTCCTGTTTTGCTTTGCTTTTTATCCTTACTATTATGTAAAAAACTCTCTGAGGCAGGGGTGTCCAACTTGCAGTCTGCAGGCTGCCCGTGGCCCAGGATGACTATGAAAGCAGCCCAACACAAAATTGTAAATTTATTTAAAACATTACTTTTCCCTGGCTGGCGTAGCTCAGAGGATTGAGCGCGGGCTGAGAACCAAAGTGTCGCAGGTTTGATTCCCAGTCAGGGTACATGCCTGGATTGCAGACTATGACCCCCAGCAACCGCACATTGATGTTTCTCTCTCTCTCTCTCTTTCTCCCTCCCTTCCCTCTCTAAAAATAAAATAAATAAAATATTTAAAATAAAATAAAATAAAACATTACTTATTACTAAGTATTTAGATATATACATTTTCTATACTGGTGATCACAAAGTTGGGACCTGCCCAATGATTTTAAAAGATTATTGAAAGGTCTGCAGCACAGTTAGTGTTATTATATGCGGACTTTTTGCTTATCTGTGGTAACAGATATCACAAAAATTATGCACAGACATTTTTTTTGCTCATCAGTTCTCTTTAGTGTTTGTGTATTTAATGTGTGGCCCAAGACAACTCTTCTTCTTCCAGTGTGGCCCAGGGATGCCAAAAGGTTGGACACCCCTGCTCTGAGGGTAGAGTTTGATATCAGACATTTACACTTTAGATGAATTGAAATAAGCAGCATTTATTTAGCTTCAGTGTTATAAGTGCACATTTGCATTTTAACCCTAACTCCAATTGTATAATGAAGGTATTGGCTAATGAAGGAGAGAGGTCATCACTTGTCTGCATCTCTGGCATCAGATATCTAGGTTCCTCCTAGCTCTTCTCTTTGTGGGAAAAGCAGACCCTGAGACCAGTCACATAACTGACTGCAATAAATGTTTCCACTTTAGCTATAGAGCCTCACCATTTAATATTTTTGTCTTTTTTGAAAGAGCAGACACTCCAGAGATACTGCCAAATGTGGGGATGGTTGAAATAACATGCAGTCTGCAAAAATACTCACAGGCCTAGGGCTTTTGAAAAACTATATTCTTTAGTCTTACTTAGAAAATTATATTTGTTACACATATATGTTGAGCATGCATATTAAGTATCTGATAAGTAAAAATAAGTAATGATGCCCTTGCTGGTGTGGCTCAGTAGGTTGGGTGTCATCCTGCAAAGCTAAAGGTTGCCGGTCTGATTCCCAGTTCAGGCACATACCTAGGTAGTAGGTTCAGTTCCCAGTCGAGGCACATATGAGAGGCAACCAACCCATCAATGTTTCCCTCACATCAGTGTTTCTCTACCTCTCTTTCTCCCTCCTTGCCCCTCTCTCTAAGAAAAAATAAAGAAGAAATTAATAATCTAAAATGAATAATGATTTTGAGTGCTAGATTTCAGAAATAGATTTTTAAAACTGTATCCCAGAGAGGTTAAACAACTTGCTTACGATCACTCACTGGTCTGACTGCTTGCCTGGGCTCGTCTTGCATTAACATGTTGCCTCCCAAGCCACCTAATTCAAGTCCCAGGCAACTCTAACTACCTCATGCTGATAGGAAGCTTCAGACTGAGCCTCCCAAGGTTCTCTTTCTTGGCAAGTAGACTAAGAACTAAGGCTAAATGAGCAAACACCACGTTTCCGACCCTCCTGAGCCTTTTCTACTTATTAGATCATGCTTTGCAGATAAAAGGGCAATACAGAAGAAAAGAACACTTAGAAATAATCATTTGTTCTTGCTGCCTTTTTCATCATTCTGATCCTTATCACACTGTGGTCCATCCCTGGTTACCCACATACTGTCCAAGGCCTAGAGAGAGAGGGGCAGGGCCACAAGCAGCTTCCCCAGGGACTGCCCCTTAGGCAGAGTTTCCCAGTGGAAGTTCACCTCCCAGCCAGCAGGGTGAGTTAGTGGCGATCTAATAGTACCCACAGGTTGACTCTGCACCAGCGGCTAGATCTGGGGTAGCCTTCCACCACGCCCCATGTGAACAGTATCTAGATATCTTAGTCATTGTGTACTCTGTATATTTGTCACATTACCCTGCCTTCTGTCACCTAAAACCAAAATAAGACCTTGACCTTGACTCTCCAATGTGTACTACATCAAGAATCCCGGCATCTGCCATTTATAGATTTGTTTATTTATTCAGCTAAAATGTGGTAAGTGGTTTCTGTGCACCAGGCACTGGGCCAGGCTCTTGCTATATAAAGAAACTGGACAAAGAGCTCTTGATCTTGACAAGATGACATAACAATCAGAAAGAGGAGGACATGTGACAGAGAGCCAAGTTAACTTATGCCCAGAGAGACTAACCTGTTAACTCTCTAAGACTCAGTTCATACCTCAGCCTGTGCAACGGGCTTCCTGCTCACCTGCAGGCATGGACATGCTTCTTCTTCTGTGCCCTAACACCTTGGGGGTTGTTTCTCATTCTTTAGATTGTGTGTAAAAGGAGGAAAGTAAAAAAGAAAAGGCAGAAAGTGTTATTTCATTTCTTTTTAAATGTTTATTTACTCATTCATTCATTCATTCACTCACTCATTCATTCATTTTAGAAACTGTTATTTAACATCTCCAAATACCCACAGCACTATCTAAGACTTTTCAGATGAATGAATGAATGAATGAATGAATGAATTCTGAAGCTCTCTTGTCCTCTACATAGATTTCCTTGACCCAAATGTATGTCCATCAGTTCAAACAAGAAGTAAATTTCTTCATACTCCTTAATACATACAGTGTGGTTATTTCCAGTTCATTAAACAAACATACAGAATTTAGCCCTGTCTGGTATAGCTAAGAGGGTTGAGTGCAGGTTGCAAACCAAATGGCTGCCAGTTCAATTCCCTGTCAGGGCACATGCCTGGGTTGCGGGCTGGGTCCCCAGTGAGGACCACATGAGAGGCAACCACACATTGATGTTTCTCTCTCTCTCCTTCTCCCTCCCTTCCCCTCTCTCTAAGAATAAATAAATAAAACCTTTAAAAATATTTTAAAAACAAAAACAAAAAAATCATGCAGAATTTTAAGAAGTGAAAGGCTCATGTCACTCAGCCAAAAGCACTATTTCATTGTCTTTGTTTTCATTTCCCCAGGAGCATAATTAAAGTGTGTGTGAGCATGTGTGAGGGTGGGTGTGCGTCAGTCCTGCACATACTTTGGTGGCATCCTCAATAACAGGTGTCCTTCCAGCAGGTCTCAGTGATGATGGAGGGCAGGGAGGGGTGTGCCAGGAAGATGGGGAGAAGTGGCGTGCCAAAACCAATCACATTAAATCTTAACGCTCATTCAGGGCCTGTCACAAAAGGAGAAATCTGATGAGCACCCGAGTGTCAGGGTGGTAATAGCATCTGTTAAATGGCTTGTAAATGTGATTGTTGAGAATTTTACACAGAAATGACACTAGCGACAATCAAAGCTATGTATGCCTGGCTTCAAGCCAGCTCCTTCCAAGTACCTTCCCTACTTCAGGCTAGGTGGGTGGGGGTTTCTGCTGCTACCTGGTCGGGCCTTTTCCCATCATTTACAGCTTTTGCTCTCTGACATAGAATCTATTTCTTCTGAGAAGAGATTGGCAATCTCCTTCCAAAAGATACATCATATCATAATTTTTGCCTGTTCTTACAATTGAAGATATTTTATACCAGCAATAAAGAGAGTTCAGAAACAATTTGTTGTTCTTATCTTTTCCAGTGAAATAAAGAAACAAGACACAAATAGTTTGGTCAGGTGGTATCATCGTCCAAAAGAAAGAAAAGAAAGAAAGAAAATGATAAACATTGACAAGCATAACATGAAGATCCCTGAACAGGCTTGAGCCAACCCTTTCTCATTGGTTTTATGGACAGTCCACTGCACAGACAGTGGAAATCAGTGCTTGGTGAGCACCAACACCTAGTGACCACCGGCTTGGGCAAAACACAGCCTCCACTGATGTGAGGGACAGAATAGGAGGAGCTACATGAAACTCACTACAAGTGACTTCTGATTTAAAGAGGATATATTAGATAAACAAAATAAATGTTTGTTATTGTACATATCCCTGAATGAAATGAGATTTGGGGCATTAGAGAGTAAAAATCCTTTCACAAATCTCATTCATTTATTTCTTCAATATTCATTCATTGCATGCCTATATTGTGCCATCATATAATTATAATTGTGGTAAATGGCATGCTCCTGCTACTCCAGCTCTTTAGCCGAGGTTGAAACTTCTTTCAGTTCATCAGGGTCCTGGAAATTAAGATCCCCCCACCCACTTTCATGCCCATCTCCGCAATTCACTGTCCCTGTCCCCTAGGCCCTGCCAACAGGAATCTTCACCTAGGCTTTCCTCTGTCTCTTCTTTCCAGTACTATGAGCCAAGTTCTGTGTCTTAATAGCTTTTCCTGAAGTTAGATTACCCTCTGTATTAGTTTCCTAGGGCTGCCATAACAAATTACCAGAAACATGGGGGCTTAAAACAATAAAAATTTACTCTCTCACAGCTCCAGAAGCCACACATACAAAAATTAGAGTGTTGGCAGGGCCACATTCCCTCTGAAGGCTCTAAGAGAGAAGCTTCCTTGCTTCGTCCAGCTTCTGGCAGCTCCAGATGTTTCTTGGCTTGTGGCTGAATGATTCCAATCCCTGCTGACATGCCTCCCTCTTGACATGCCCATCTCCTCTCCGTGTTCTCTTCTGCCTCTTTAGGGACACCTGTCATTGGGTTTAGGCCCCATCTGGATAATGCAAGGTAATCTCATCTTGAGATCTTGAACTTAATTACATTTGAAGGGATCCTTTTCCCAAATAAGGTCACATTCACAGATTCTTGAAGTTAGCATATAAACATATCTTTTGGGAGTCCATCATTCAACTCATGATACCATCTTCTAGTAATGCTGTTTGCCCTAAATCAGAGTTATTGAATGAATCAAATGTTGAGTATCATTTATGCCCTGGGTGCTGGATATTAGTTTGGCATTGGAGATACAAGATGAATAAGGGGTGGTTTCTGCCCTCTAGAAGTTCTCAATCTAGTAAAGCAGACAGAAAAGCAAGCAGGTCATTACGATTCAAAATGAAAAAAGCACTGGAGAAGTCCCATCCCTCAAGAATTCCATGGCCCACTTCCCTGATAACTCCCACAGTACAAGCACTGTGACCCTCACTTTGTCCACATACCACTGCCTCTGCCTAACCCAAAAAGTGAAAACTGGTGGAGGAATGGGAGTGTCAGGGGGAACAAGGGAGACTTCCTCCCTGGAGAAATTTTCCCTAGGCCACAGATATGTCTGTCTGACTATTAGAAATAAGGGCGGACATTTGGTAAGAACAGTGCACTGGGCACAATGTATCTGAAGACTGAGCAGAGAACGTCTCTGAGTCAGAAACTGCTCACTTGTGGACAGAAGTGATGGCTCCCTGAAAAGGCCTCTACGTATTTGTACACAAATCAACAATTTGGATGAATGCCAAGAAGCAAGCTCACTCTTTCCCTGTTGAATTGTTTAAGCATTTTGATACTTCAGTTCGGCAGGGCTGTATCTGAGCTCCCACGTGAAACCTTGCATGTTTAGCCCTCTGTATAGGAGATGGCCTGGGTTACAGACAGGAAAACAAGGCAGCCACTTTCCTCCACTTCAAAACAGAATCCCAGAGCCCTCTCCTAAATTTCCTAAGGGGTAGAGGATGCGGATGTGGGATGGGGGTGAAATTTTATTCAGGATAATAAGGATGCCAGGTAGAGAGAAATCAAACAATATCGTGTCAAGTGATTCTAAGGGATCCTAGCTCACGACAGAGATGCCTTTCTGTAGCAAAGCTTTCACAATTTAGAAGACAAATTGTGGGTAATATTTATTCCTGAGAGATGTCATCATGCTGATATAAAGAAGACAAGCAAGTAGACAATGTGCAAATAGGATGGAATATTGTGATTTAGAAATAAAACTCAATTTTGTTTGCTAGAGTAACTCTTTTGCTCTGTATTTTTTAAGAAAATAAAGCTCTCAGAAGAAAAAGAAATATGTAGTATTTTATAGTAAGAGGACTTTTCTTCTCATTTTTTTCATAGTTGAGACTCAATGAATAAGACATTGATAATCATCCTAAACCAGCCTTTATCTTCAGTATCCTGCCATTATTTTTGAAAAATTAAGTATGTCCTGGAAGAGAATTTCTAAGAAAATTGCCAAATATCCACCAGCTAGCCAAATAAAGTTAAAAGTATAACTGCAAAATGTTTTATAAAGCCATGCTTTGTTAACTCTGCCCTGGAAAGAACCTTTTATTCTGCTTGAGATAAATGACAGTGAGAAAACACTACATTGCAGTTTCCAGTCTGTGCTCTAAAAATATGACCAATGTTGACTCAGAGTATAATATTTTGACAAATAAAAACAATAATAGTCATAATTGTTATAATACCCTTGGTACCGCCAAGGAGAATATCTCAATGCACCTTGTAGAGCTGAGAGATATTATGAAGAGCGGGTCGACCTGCCTCTCAGGTTCTCTCAGATTACACTTTACCCAAAAAAAAGGATGATTTATGGTGACCTTACCTAGCTCTTAAAGATCAGGATGACCGCAGCCAAATACTGGGTTACATTATATAAGTGAGTCCGCCACAAAAATTGGTTTCAATTTATTTCTCCTTCCTACTTCAGTCTACAAGAGAGAAATGTAGATAGTGGATTCTGTCTGATGATCTCATTTAGGAAAATGTCACCACAATGCCCTGGTCTTAGCCCAGGGTGACCAGCTAATGGGCTCCTGCTGCCCCAGACTGTGTCCATAGTGCCTCAACACCTCCCATCTGCTCCAGGGGTTCCAACTCTCAGGCCCACAAGTGCAGCTGCCACCTCTTGGACAGCACCACCTTAAGCAAGATGTGGCCACAGTAAGCAAAGTGCAAGAAGGCCAATTGGTCAGTCCATATTCACCTTACAAAGCAAGTTGAATGGAGGCCTCCATAAGGTATGTCCTGGACCCTGTGAATGTGACCTTACTTGGAGAAAGGGTCTTTTCTGATGTAAGGAAGCTACAAATCTGGCGGTGGAATCATGCTGAATTATCCAAGTGTCATCCAATGACAAGTGTCCTTATGAGAGACTCAGAGAGAAGACACATGGAAAAGAGAAGTCCATGCAAGACAGAGGAAGAGACTGGAATCATGCCACTCCGGCCAGAGGATGCCTGGAGCCACCAGAAGCTAGAAGAGACAAGGAAGCATTCTCTCTCCTAGAACCTTCTGAGGCAGTAAACACCTTGATTTTAAAAATTTGGACTCCAGAGCTGTGAGAGAATAAATTTCTACTGTTCTAAGCCAGCCAAATTTGTAGGGATTCATTACAGCAGCCCTGGGAAACTCATATGAGGAGGTCTGTCCAGAAAAACCCCCAGCCATTATTAATATCACGAGAATGGTTTGCTCACATTGATGTAACCTGGCAGCCAAGGGGAGTGGACTGGGATGCATATGTGTGAACAGTGACAACTTCACTGTACTAGTCAGTGGGGGCAGTAGATGCCCTTGAGTGAGCAGGTGTTCGGTGTGGCTGTCACAATCAAAATGACTAATCGAGTAGAGCAATGAATCTGCATCAAATTTTGCATTGAGTTTGAACATTCCTCTGCAGAAACTATTCAGATGATTCAGAAGGCTGTGGCTATGGGCAACTGGTGGTTGACAGCTTTATCACAACAAGGCACCTGCTCATGCATCACATCACACACAGAGTTTCTTGCAAAACATCAAATTGCTAGGTGACTCAGCCCCCCAACAGTTCAAATTTGATGCCCTGTGACTTCTGACTTTCCCCAAAACTAAAATCACCTTTGAAAGGGATGAGATTTCAGATTATGGACGAGATTCAGGAAAATATGATGGGGCAGCTGATGGTGATTGGGAGAACTGTGTGAGGTCCTAAGGTGCCTACTTTGAAGAGGACTGGGTGTTGTTTTCCTATGTACAATGTTTGTTGCATCTTGTATCTTCTTCAATAAATGTCTCCTTTTCATAGCACTTGGCTGGATACTTTCTGGACAGACCTCACATAACTTGATTTTCAAAGATTAATTACATTCTCATGATCCAGAGGCCAAATCACACTATTATCAAACTCACAGGCTTGAAATTTGAAACCTCACATGTTTCTTTCATTTTATAATGGGTCAAATCTCAGAATAATCAATCAGTCAATAAACACACTTAAAACCTACTAACTTGTTTTAGCAAGAAAAAGGCAATTGAACTAGAAAATAGTGCTGGACATTTGCTTAAGATTTTCACTAGAATACATTATAAACATGTGTGTGATACATCTTTGAGGTTGTCTGTTCTTACCAATTTAATCTTCTTTTCTGATAATCACACCCCACATCCACAGAATTAAGACCCAAGACATGCTTGAGTCACATACTCCTGCCCACCCCTCATTAGACTGGCTACTGTTGATAAGAGCAGAAGGTGATGTCGACCCAGCTGGACCAATCACACTGTCTTTCCTGGGAATTTGAAATTGGGATCAAGATAGTGAGGCTAACTGGCTGGCTGGGTCCTGGAGGAGAGGTCAATTCTGCAGCTATAAGGCCATCCTCCTGCAGTTTTACAGAGAGAGGAGACTGGGACAGATGCCAGAGGGGGTGGGGGAGATCAGAGACACACAGAGGATCTTCCCTGATTTCTCCTGATACCCCCAAACCCTCATTATAATTCCTCAAAAAGCTCTACAGCCCTTAGACTCTGCAACATTCTAGTCCTCCCTACATCTGCTTATTTGCTCAAACCGGTTCAAGCTGATTTCTGTTGTTAGCAAACAGGAGAGGCTTGATTAAGACCTAAATGAGCACAAGAGATAAAGTTAATATGGAGATTCACATTTCACAATGAATATATGTAGAGATAAATTGATCTATCAATAGATACCTAAATGTCTTTATCTGTATACAATGTATACAGCATTCCTTAACCAGGCATAAAGTACTTTTGGATCTAAAATTCAAGGAATCCTTAAGTTTTGCATCCTTGTTTTAAAGAAACTATTAATTTTATTCCACCCATTACTCATTAAACTAGAAGATAATAAGTGTTTATTGCATGCAAACCGGAGAAGATTCTGAAAAATTTTTTTGGAAGTCCTTTCTTCACCTTGAAGTGCTTATGACCTAAATATGAAGATATAATATACACTGTGACCTAGTGCCCATAATTCACCTTCTCTTACTTACTAGTAGTTTTCAACCATCATAAATAAATCGAAAACTTCTCTCTATATACCTACCATCCATTTGCACATTGTACACTGACACCTCTCAACCAGTTTTTGCATGCCAAACTCAGATCTCTATAAATCATCTGAAAATGAACGTTCTGAGTGATTGCATGGTGGTGCTGTCAGCCAAGAGATGAGCTTTGGTAGCGTCGCCATTTTTATCTGCACGGCAATGCTTTTGCAAATATTTGGAATTTTTTATTGCATTTTGCCCTACAGTTTATAAAAATAAGTGGGGAGGTGGAAAAATGAAAGCACTTAAGTGTAATTCTCATTGTGTGTGAACTTAACACAATCACAACAAAACTGGAAATAGGGCAGCCCGGTGTGTTTTAACACTCACTGGATTTAATCTGGTGAAAGAAAATAACAGAACTAAGGAACTTTGATAAAATGCTGTAAATATATTTTCCAAGAGTAAATTGAAAGACAAAATAGTGGTAGAGATTTAAACTTTTTAAAAAATTCATAAATGTATTGGGGTGACATTGGTTAATAATATTAAATAAATTTCAGGTGCATAATTCTATAATACATCATCTGATATTGCATTGTATGCTTACCACCCAAGTCAATTCTCCTTCTGTCACCATATATTTGACCCTCTTTACTCTCTTCTACCTCCCCAACCCCCCTTTCCTTCTGATAAGCACCATACTGTGGTCTGCGTCTATGAGATTTTTTGTTTGTTTGTTTGTTGCTTTCTGTTTTTTATTCCATATATGACTTACTCTGCTTAGAATTACACATTTTTATAGGTTTTTGGGAATGGAATCCCTTCCTCTTCTATTGTTCTGTTTTTACACACTCCTGTGAAGTGGAGGTGTTCAGGAAGACACGGAGAGAACCAGCTGTCAGTAGGGTCTTGAATCAGACTTCCACTCTCATCTGTTCTCTAAGGAAGGCACTTGTTTTCTGCTAACTCACTCCACTCTTTCTTTTTATGGTTCATTTATTATGCCTTCATTGCTGAAAGAGTCTTGGTTTAGTCCAGCAGATCTCAACCACAGAAGACTCTTTTGCCCGCAGGACACATTGGGAATGTCTGAAAATATTTTGATTGTGAAACTTGGGTGTCAGGGGAGTGCTACTGGAAGGTAGTCAGTAGGACTCAGGGAAGCTGCTAAACATCCTACACAGGACAGCCCCTCACCACAATAATTATCTGGCCCCAAATTCCAAATAGTGCTGCCAAAGTTGAGAAAGCCACTAGCTCCTAACCTCAGCTCTTCATTTAGAAATTATCTTCCTATTTTAACATTCCCTGAATCCAATGAGCTAACCTCTTTCTGGATGATGGGTTTTCCTCTCTAATTTGTGTAGGGTGAGTGTGCACGGAAGTGGAGGTGGGATTGGAAAGGAACTAAAGAATAACCATCATTTACTGAGCTATGAGCTGTGAGCACTATGAGCCAGCCAAGCACTGTTCTAAGAGCTCTGCACACACAATCATATTTAGCCCTCCTAAGAGCCCTCAGAGTTAGATCCACTATGATCCTAAGTTCTCAGATGAGAGATCTGAGGCTAAGAGAAATTAAATGAGATGTTAAACTCACAGAGATCTTGACTGTGGAGCCAGGACTGGAATGAAGGGAATCTGACTCAAGAGTCAGAACAGACTCGATAGGTACATAAAAGGCCAGAAAGGCAGATGAGGTTCCAACAGAGCATGTTAATGAAAAATGACAAGGAGAACTAGGTAGAGACACACTTCGGAGACTCACTGGGTTAGGAATAGGCCACATGCGTCCTCAGGCTTCTTTATGCTGACTCAGCTGCAGAAGTTGCTGGCCTGAGCCCTCGGACTTGACCTTGGTTTCCCACTGCCACTCCTCTGTGTAATGCTCTTATTCCGTGACTCTCTGGTGGCATGTGGGGAAGAGGCACCTCCTCCCCATTGAGACTCACTACATTCTGTTAACCCAGAACTTGTTTTGTGCAAAAGCTGCAGAACTGTGAAGAGGAGCAGAAAGCATGTGATATGTTTAAATATGCTGGAGCAATATGCTGACCAGCGAGGTTTGTTTATTAAAATCTTTATGTGGGGTGAGGCTCAATTGAGCTTATGTCAGCTGGTTTATGGAGAGGCCCTGTTTTAAGGATCAGGCTGCTGTTTGTCTTCTTTACTGAGCTGACAGGGGACATTCAGGAGAATACATTATGCCAAAACATCTGTATTATAGAAAATCAACAATGAAGAGCAACAGCTCCAAATGGAGTTAGTGCTTTGAAAAGCTTTTATCTGTCAATAGATTAAACTGCTATTTTTATCAAAGGAGGAAACCAGAGGAAGTGGAAGCCACTTTGAGAACAGAAGAAAATGGTCTGTTCTTTTCTGCTGAGTTATTTGTGCATGCTGGGGAGGACCAGGGTGGGTTTTCATTTTGTTTTGTTAATCACTGTTTTAAAAAAATACTTAGAGAACTATCTTACTTCAAATCAGAGTAATCAAGGCCGTTTTTGTTTTGTTTTTCTTCCACCAAAATGCATGCCTCTGAATGAGACACTATACTATAAGGTTTGCCTCTAATGAAGAACTGGGGTTTCCTATTTAAAAATTCTGGAGCGTCACAAGCACACCCAGATGCAACAGCAAGTAAATTTGTCACCAATGTCTTCATCAGAATAATAAGGGTAATAGCAATAATAAATTTCTAACAGATAGCAAGCACTTACTATGACAAGGTATTTTCCATTCATTATTTTAGTTAATCCTTACATCTCTGTGAGTAAGATACTGTTATGATCTGGGTTGGCTTTTTTTTTTTTTTAGTAATGTTTAATCGCATACAGACAGAAAATTACACTAATTTAAGTATGGAACTCAGTGCATTTCACACCCAAGTAACCACCACTCAAGACAAGAAACAGAATTCCTCCAGCCCTCTCTCACCCACACCCAGTCACACTTCCTCAAGATTAACCACTATTTCCACCTCAAGTAATATAAATTAGTTCACAAAGCTTTTAACTTTACATAAGTTTATATATACCCTTTTGTACAATATGTGCCATTTTGTATCTGGCTTCTTTACCTCAATATTGTGCTTGTGACTGATCTGGCTGGTGTGACTCAGTTGGTTGGAGCCTTGTCCTATAGACCAAAAGGCCACAGGTTTGATTCCCAGTGAGGGCACATACCTAGGTTATGGGTTCGATCCTAGTCAGGGGGCAGACAAGAGACAACCAATCAATGGTCCTCTCTCATACCAATGTTTCTCTTTCTCTATCTCTCTCCCTTCCTCTCTTTCTAAAAGCAATGAAAAGCATGTCCTTCAGTGAGGATTAAAAACATATGCTTGTGACATTCATCCATATTATTATATATAGTTATACTGTGCGATTATATCATGTATTTTATGAGGTTGTAGATATCTCACCCTTACAGCTGCAGAATATTACAATATGTGAATATGCCACAATTCATTTTTTCATTTTACTATTGATAGGTTTTATGCCCATTTTAAGGTTGAGGTTAAAGTTTAAGGTTAAGGTTGCAGGTTAAGAATACTGAGACTCAAGTGTTAAAAACAACTTGCCTGACTTCACAAAGCTAGTGGATCTGGGATTAAAACTTGCATTGGCCTGACTCCAAAGTCCATGTTGTATTGCCTTTCAGAAAAGCTAGGTTTTCAGGGACCTCTCCCTGATGGTCAGAACGTTTTTTGTATGAATAATTTGGGAGGCTGTGGGAAAAGGATATGTGAGTAACGTGACAGGAGTCCAAATCCACCCACCTCTACAGAGCTCATTGCTTTTAGGCATGTCTCTTTGCCTTTGGTTCTCATATATCACTTTCTCCCTTTTCCATTACTTTGATTGACTCTTCCAATAGCCCTATCAGGATTGCAAGCACTGTGAGACTTGACTGAGTAGCAGAGACTAGAAACACACTATTGCACCTGAGACTTAAAGAAGATACTGAGCATAAGACACACACTTAGAGAAACAGCCACAGGAACAGAGAGGGCTCCAATGACGCATAAGTGACACAATGGATGCAACTTCAGTGTGTATGTGCACACACGTGTGCTATTCTCTAAGTCATATGCTGTCTCACTCACTCATATTTCTCCTACAAATAATTTATTACGCTGTTGCCAGATCACTCCTCTGGCAAACATCAATTTGGCACATTCAGTAAACTGATCCACTGTTAGGATAACTGTATCTTAATTTGTGTTCTAATTTTCTATATGTTTTTAGGAAGAAAGAAAGAAAAAGAATACTTTCAAAGAATCATTTAATAATAAAGGAAATATGAACAGTAGCTCTCCTTTCAACAATTTGTCTCCTTCAAACAGGGGGAAATACAGGAAAGAGGTTCTATTCAGCCCAAAGAAGAGCATCTCAGACCACCTTTTTGGCCCAAGCCTGGGTTGAAAAGTCAATCCCTATAATCAGAAGTAACTGTGGTTAGAGACAAAGAGAGCACAGCCACAGAAGAATGCATAGGAACCTCAAGAAAAACTTTCAACACTCACTGCCTCTCAGCCCAGCTCTCTGGACTTTTTCTGCAGACAGGCACAGAATTGACCATGATATGTGTCTACTAGATTATTTGGCTAGTTTACAACTGATCGTGCAGCAAATGCACAATTAGCATTAGCCAATGAACACTGCTTGTTAAGATGACTGAAATCAGTGGATCAGCTTAGAATGGGTCACTTGTTTCATTTATGTAAATACTGTTGGGTTTCCAGGTATTATACCAGAAGAAATCCACCTTGTTTTGCAGTCTTAAGAATCCATGTCTTCTCTACCCTCCCCTAAAGGAAAGAAGAGGATGCTAGCACAGGCCCGTTACATTTGTTTGCTAGGGCTGCTGCAACAAAGTACCACAGACTGTGTGGTTTACACCACCAAAGTGTATTGTCTCACAGTTCTGTAGTCTTGAAGCATAAAATCCAGGTGTTGGCATGGTTGTTTCCTTTTGAGAGCCATGAGGAAAGGATTTGTTCCATGCCTCTTTCTGTGGCTTATAGATGGCTATCTTCTTGTTCATATTTGTTTATTGTGTGTGTAGGTCTCTGTATCCAAATTTCCCCTTCTTATAAAAACTGCAACCTCCCAGTCAGGCCACCTACCTGGGTTGCAGGCCATGGCCCCCCAGCAACCGCACATTGATGTTTCTCCCCCTCTCTTTCTTTCTCCCTTCCCTCTCTAAAAATAAATAAAATCTTTAAAAAAAACCCTGCAACCATATTGGATCAGGGCCCACCTTAATGACCTGACCTTAACTTGATTGCCTCTGTAAAGTCCCTGTCTCCAACCAAGACAAATTCTGAAATGCTGAGGGGTGAAGACTTCAACATGTGAATTGTGGAGGGGAACACAACTCAATCTAAAATTCCTTCTTCTCTCCCCAACACACCATCAGTTCAGCTTTCCCCAGAATCTAGGTGCACATATTACATGTTCTGATAACAACCAAATAAGCTTAGAGCAAAAGAGAAGGTGAAGTTGACATGACCCCAACTCCAATTTCTTTGTAATCTTCTATCATCTTATCACCACAAAGAATCACGTTTTGGTTGTCAGTGTCTCCTGAGGTCAAAAGAATCTATGGTACCAATCCAACTTCTAGGCCTGTCTTCCCCCACCACCTTTCACATGCCTGACAGCCTCACTGTGGGATGACTCCCTGCATCCCTTTACTGATGCTACTGCAGCTTCTTTCTCCTTTCTCTCTGCCCCATGAGCAGTCTTATAAGATCTCACTCAATCTCACTTTTCTGTGACAGGTGCTTCTCACTCACATCATCTGAACAGACAGCATCTTGTTCCAGTTTGTTTTACATGATTTGATGAAGGGAGAGGGAGGGGCATTTTCTCCTTCTACCTGCAATGTCTCTGTAGCTCACAATAGCTGTCACTGACAACCTAGTTTGATGTCTGGAATCCCTGGGGCCACAGATTTTTCTTCTTGGTATCCTGCCTTTGAACCTGCTGTCAGCCAAACTGAGATTGAACAGCCTGATCACATGGATCTTAGAGGATCTTAGGCTATCCCTCTTTTCTGATGGGGACAAGAATCCAGGAGATTTCCCTGTGATTATATAACTGAAAGCAGGTCCAGCTGCCTGCTGCTACAAAAGCCAGTATTTGAGAGACCACTGCTGATGTAAAGGAAAGAGGTTTATTTTCAGGTGCCAGCCACCTGGAAGATGGGGATTCATGTTTCAAAGCCCATGTCCTGGGAAGATTCCCATCTCTACATCTCAGTGGAGGCGGACGTTTTTATAAGGAAGGAGAGGGGAACAGAACAAAGAGATTGAGGGAGGAGGTTACAAAGTTCTCTACATGCAGATGAGCACAGTCCATTCTGACAAGGCAGATGATGGTTTGGTGTGCGTCATCCTGGTTTAGGCACCTGGCTGCATGTCATCCTGGATTCACATCATCCAGGGTCCATGGTTGAAGGTCAGCAAACTTCCTGCAACGGGGCTGCCTGAAGGTGAGATTCTGTATCTTTTGAAGCTAGCACCTAGAATTTTTATACAAACATGCTGTTCATCTACAAGCTGCATATTAGTGATAGTCAGCACTTACAGACACAATGTCAAAAGAAAAATGGGTGGGTTACCATTCCCCACCATTACAATTTCCCTTGTTAAATTAGACAAGAATCAGTGTCTGATTTTCTCTTTCCTGATGGGAACATTATTCTTTTACAATTCTGATTTTTTCCCAATGTTCTTTTTCATGAAGTTTTTTCCTCCAAATTGACCTTTAATTTCAAAAAGCTACTTCATCTGCTCAAAATCTCATACAAATTTTTCCCATTCAATTTGAAAGCAGAATCAAATTGTTGGAAATTATCCACATGGAGAAAAAGAAAGAGACATGCAGTTGGGAATGACTTATACAGGTGTTAAAAATATACATTTGACCTCATTTAAAAATTCTTTAACCATTTAACATATTTAACTATTGTATAAAATATTACATTAGTTATATCAATTTCGAATACACAATATAGTGATTTGACAGATGATTACTAGGATTGGTGGAGTGATCACATTACGAGGTATAAAAATGTCAAATGACCTCATTTCTTTAAAATTATAAAATATGACAGCTCCTTTTGAAAGTTTTGGTGTCACCAATAGGTGGGTGGATAGATGTGTACTAATTAGGAGACTTCAAAACCCTTTGCAACACCTGGCTTAATCTTGTCAGAAAACAAATGTCTTTCTCGTAGAAGCTCGGGTACTTACAGAAACACACATTCTGTCAAGATGAAAATCTACTATTTACAACACTATTTGCTAACAGATCTATTTACCGTCTCCAATTAACTGATGAAAAATTGTGAGAAAGACAAATATGTGCAAGTGCCTAACCCATGTCTGATTAAATAACTATCAATACATGTTAAATTAGGCAAATTCTAATCTGTATGGAAAAGTGCAAGGCAAAGATGAAAATAAAAGATATATTTTCTAATCCAATTAAACTCAGTTCACTAAATAGCCTGTTTTTTAATACCAAAATATAAATACACCTTGCTCCAGTTAGTAGATATGAAGCAAAAAAAGTGTTCAAAATGTTTTTATATATTTCTTTATAATTCTTTTGTGCAATAAAAATGTATCAAGTAATTATTCCATGCAGGTACTGGAAATAACTAAAGCCTCGGAGGGAACACAGAAGAGTTAAGACAGTTACAGTATAATGCAGAGGAACATGTAGGCAAGTCACCTAACCCAGTCTTGGCGGGGAGACAAGCTTTGAAAGAAAGGGTTGTCTAACCTGAGTGCTGTCTAAACTAAGGCCTAAAGTTAGCCAGAAGCGTTGCAATAGTCTAGAAATGAGATGAAAGTGGCCTGAGCAGAGTACTGGCAAGGAAGATGAAGAAATGTAGTTGGTAATGGCTGTTTCCTGTGCGTCTAAGAGGTCATGGTCCTGAACAGGGAGGAGGAACAGATGCAAAGGTGGTTTTTCTTACAGAGTGAATAACAATACGCTAAAACATCTGCTTTGTAAATCTCCTTCTCCACCCAGAGCAGGCCTGTTTACAACTGAGTAAATATCTGCTGCACAGCAGCTTTGACTCAACTGACTCTTTTTATGACGATAAATTTCTCCCACTGTCTCATTCAGAGAGCCTAGCTGCTGGGCCAGATACCTGAATTTACAGTGAGATTCTTTCACCTGCAGTCCTTATGAGCAGAAATCAGAGGCTCTTTTAGGCTTTTCACAATAACATGATGAAGAGATACACTGAACAGCAGTGAACACTAATTTGCTCCCTGTGGACAAGGCACCACAGATGTAGTAACTTCTGTGGGTTAGATATTGGAGATTTTCCAAATAAGTAATGTCTCTGCTCTTGAGTTTACAATGTAGTAGCAAAGGCAAACAGAGTGTGACAAGTGACATCATAAACGTGTGGACAACTTCCTGTGAGCACAGAGTGGAGAACAGGTGCATTGAGCCTGGTGTTGAGGAAGAGCAAACAGAGAGTTCTCATTTAGGGGGACGCACTGAGGCTGGACCTGGAGGAATTGGTAAGAGTCGCTCAGCTAAAGGAGTGCAGGATGGTGTTCCAGAGAATAAAAATATCATGAGCAATACGTCTAAGTGTGAAAGTCAAGGGAAAATTGGGGGACAGTGAATAGATGATGTGATATAGCTGGAGTGCGCAGTCATTGAGGAGGGTGATGGTAAAGGAAGGACACTCACTGTAAAGGGCTGTGAATGCCAAAGAAAGGACTTTGAACTGCATGCACACAAAGGGGAGCCATAAGTGATTGCCAAGCAATAGAGTGAGTGACCAGACCTGATTCCTGCTTCTCAGCAGCAGCATGTCGACAGTAGATTGGAAGTGAGAGAGATCAGTGTCAGCTAATGGATTCTGAAATAACACAACTAAGGTTAGGTGTCTATTGAGAGCCCTCTTCATGGTTCACAGATTTCTCTCTTCTTACTATAACCTTACATGGCAGAAGTGGAGAGGAGGCTCTCTGGGGTCTATTTCATAAGGGTGCTAATGCCACCATGAATGCTCTGTTCTCATGACCTAATCTCCCAAAGGCCCCACCTCTCAAACCATCACATTGGAATTAGGTTTCAACATAACAACTGGGAAATGGGGGCATAAACATTCAGTCTGTAGCAGTTCTGAACTTGGACGTTGTGGCATTGGAGTAATAGAGACCGGCACTAGGGGAAAACAGTGTGTGGGGGAGGGAAGTTGGTATATACTGGAAAGCAGAACTTGTTGTCTGTTCTGACTCCTCCTCTTTCCTGTCCTCTCCACTCCTCAGGTTGCTGCTACCACAGCTTGAGGAAACTTCTATTATCAGTTCAGCCTTACTGAGAACAGCTGGGGGTACAGGATGGTAAGGACCCTGCCATCAGGAGGAGGGAGTATCCAGAGATAGGAATGAAGGGGAGGAATGAGAGAGTTTTCTAGAATTTGGAGAGTAAAGGTCTCTGAATAATTTGGAGGAAGGTTGGGATAGAGAATCAAGAACCAGTGGCTATAAGCCCTGTGCTTGGATTCCCTTTTTGATGGTCTTTGAAAATGTGAATAAAAGGATTTGAATTATTATGTTCCTTTGGAAGCTCAACCGTTTCCTGAAACTCAGCATTCCCTTCCAGACCGAAACACATGAATCTGCTTTCTCTGGGTTATACTGGGTCAGAGTTGCTTTCAGAATGAGCTATGGACAAGTCCTCTGTGAGTGGAAGTGCTGGAGTGACTGACAGTTATAAGCCCATAGAAGGTAGGGGACACTCTTGGAGGAAGAGTAGGAAGGTTGATGACAGAGGGTTAGGTTGTGCTCATATAAAGAGAACATGAGGGAAGAGAAGGAAACAAAGGAGATGTCAAAAGAGGAGTCACAAAGTGTGAGAAAGTGAGCCCTAGGTTACCAAGGTCAAGAGAGAAGGCATTTGTGGAAAGAATACGAGGACATCACTACAAAGGAGATCACTGGATTTTGCACCTTAGAGGTCAATGCTAGTCCATTACTACAGAGAGATGGGGACCAACATTAGTGTACTGAGGAGATAATGAGAAACATAAGTAGAAAATAACAAAGATAAACTGTTCCTTCAAAAATATTTCACAGCTTAAAAATGGATATGCAAAAGTATTTGTATACAAGGGCTATTTAAAACAAAAATATAAACTTCTACTTTGGTATAGTATATAATTGTGCACAATTATTCCATGAAACACTTGCATGTGCACAAAAAAAAAACATAATGTACACCATAAGGAAAGCATATATATTATTTTGGTATTGATAAGGAAAACTAAGAAAAAAGAGATAATTATGTACAGCTAGCCATTGTTGCTATCTTAATCTGAGGTGTTTTTGCTGGGGTGGATGCAAACTTCAACCCTGAAGGTCTGCCATAGCCCCATCCTGCTGGAGAGGCAGAAACTATGTCTCAATTCCAAGTTTTTTCTCTGGCTGGAGAAGTTATGTGGAGCAGGAGCTTGTAAGAAAAGTTGGCACCCAGGCTTGAATGCCATCTGCCTGTGTGGGTGTATGCTAAGGCAGCCATTGGCCCACAGTCCACTGAGACGGCCTTCACCACTGGCCACCCGGTGCTTCCAGGTCCAGTGGCTCTCCTTAAGAGTCTCTGTGCAGATGAGCAAAGGGCAAGGGATCATCCTGGTCTGGGCTGTGCCATGAAAGGCTGTGGAAGTCTGCAATGTCTGCCAAGGCCACAAGCCTGGTCCCACTCTGCAGCTAGCCCCTGAAATAGGAGGCAGGGTGCCTCTCTGCATAAGATCATCACTTACTGTCTTTACTCCTTTCTTAACCCCAGGGAAAACCTTGCCTAGATGTGGGGGTAATGATGGGTGTAGGAAGCCAGCCTCATCTGACATTCTCCCTAAGGGCACAGTCCTTTGAACCAGTGAAAAGCAGCAAAAGCACCCAGGCCATTTGCTCTCCATCCTACCACATCCTTCCCCTGAGGCAACAAGCATTAGATGGCCAGCAGCTGCTTTTTGAGGAGGGAGGAGCTGACACAGGAGAATGAAGGACTCTGGGAGGGAAGAGACAAGACACAGGTTAACTTTTAAAACCATTATCCTGACAGCAGACAACAGTACACTCACCATGCCTGCGTGCAGGCTGGAAGTACATATGCATTATTAATTCACCTGGATCTTTTTTTCCCTTTCCTAACTGGAGCTCCAGGTTTCCGCCATTCTCTCTGCCTTCCACACAGAACCCACCAGTTTCCTCAAGCCCAAAATGTGAGCAGCTGTTATTCCTTTGCAATCAAGCCAAGCTTTTCAATTTGCTGGAAAGGACATTCCAGTTCCACAAAGGAATGATATATACCAAAAGGTACTGCATTAGAATCTTCATTAACTGGAAGCCAAAAAATTTATGAAAACCATGAATCAGTTCATCTATTACAGAGAACAATTAATAGCTAATTAATACAAGGATGGGGGCTGACCCTTCTGTTCATCTCCACTCACGCCTGCAAGCACAGGTTTCTCCCACTGCCTGTGTACTGCCAGTTCCAGTCAGACCCCGAGGGGCAAGGATGGACAAAGTGCAATCTTCTCTTAATGTTGGGACTTCCTCTGTGAGCCTATGCCTTAAAAAAAACTTTTTATTATGTAAATAGTCAAGTAGAAACAACACAATGAGTTTCACGTACTCATCATCCACCTCTAACAATTATAAATATGTGGCCAAACTTATTTCACCTATGTGCCCCCTTTCCAGGTTGTTTTAAGCCAAGGCCCAGATGTCATATTATTTTATTTATAGTCACTCAGTCCATATCTCTAAAAGATAAGGACTTCTTAAAAACATACCCACAATATCATTATTATCCCTAAAAAATTGATAATTCCTCAATACCATTAAATTTCTTCATGAATCCTATAAATTTTTAATGGTCTATTTAAATTGGGATCCAAATAAGGTCCTGACAGTGCAATTGGTTGACATGCCCCTTATTATAATGCCCCTTATTTATTATAAGTGCCCCTTATAATATAATACTGAGTATAATACTCTTGCAATGTGTAGGTTCTCTCTCTGTTACTGCTTATTCCTTGCACATGTTTTTTGTTGTTGAATTAACTGTGCCATTTGCCCTTAGCATGTGACACCATCTGGATTTCGCTGACTGCAACCTGAGATGCTGGTGTGCATCTGTATGTGCGTGCACACACACGGCTGTTTGCCTCATACGTCTGTGGAAGTTAGATACACAGGCTTCGTTCAGATCAGGTTTTGGTTTTTGGTTTGTTTTAGCAAGAATTTCAAAGGTGGTAGGTAGTGTGTACTTCCATTAGAAGAGATACATAAAGTCTAGCTTTTGTGATGTTTTGTTATGAGCTATTGATATTTTTGCCTGCAGCAGTGATTTTCAACCGGTGTGCTGCAAGAATTTTTAAAGTATGCAATACCTGACTGTTTAGTCAGAGGCACTGAACTCTTTTTTCCTTAAATAGTCAAATTAAAAAATGACAGCAGCCAACACAACAATAGCCATCTGGTATGAATGAAATTATCAAAATTATGCCTATTTTTGTCAGATTGACAAAAATATATATTTTGTTGATGTGCCGCCAAATTTTAGTAATCAGTTTATGTGTGACATAGGTTGAAATAGGTTGAAAATCACTGGCCTAGAGCACTGGTCTTTGACCAGGGTAATCTTGTCCTCTCAGGCAACATTGGCAATATCTGGAGACATTTGGTTGTCACAGCTGAGGTAGGGGTGCTGCTGGAATCTCGTAGGTGCACACCAGGGATGCTGCTACAATGCACAGAGCAGCCCCTCACCACAAAAATTTTTGGCCCAAAATGTCAACAGTAAAAATTTGAGAAGCCCTGGCCTGGATCCATGTATTTGTTCAAGGTTGTAAAATGTTATGTTTTAATTTCATTGTTCTTTTTTTTTAATTTATTAGCTGAACTACCTATATGAAGAAAAACTTCCTAATCAACTTTTGGGCTTTCCTGAGGTAGCATTCAGATAGTAGAAGTAAGTAAACACTTAATTTTTTCATTTATTAGTTTTCAAAATGATGGGATAGTTTCTGAGACTCCTCCAAAGGTGACCAAGAAGATTTCTTCTTATAAGAATCATTTACAAACTCAAGGTTGTTAAGATATTGAAAGCGATTCAACTACTGCAGTGACTGTCTTTACTAAAGTCTGAATTTTCCCCCCTTTGGACAACAGGAGCTTATTCAGGTTGGTTCCTGAGTCCTTTTGACACACCCTGGTCTCTTTAAAAGTTTGCTTGCACGTCAGGATAGCAAGACACACCAGGGTCCTCTTGTGCATTTTCTCTCCTGGCCTGCAATCAGCCACTCCCCCAAGAGGACCTGGTTTCTTTCAGTGGTATTTAGTGATCACCATCTGGGCTCTAGTGGGATTCATGCATTTTAAGACATAAATAACCCTCATAATATTATATTTCTCTCTAAGGAGGGAATTTTCTAAGCTATATTTTATACATAGAAACACTTAGACTCAAGAGAGCGGTTTTATCCCAACTCAAACTTAAAACACAAGGAAAATTTTGAAAACTGGCAATGTACACCCACTCCCATATCCAGATTCCCTTTTAGTCAGTAGGCCTGGGAATGGAACAGACTGTCCCAAAAGCCCAGTGATGAGGATGCACTGGGATCTTGGAGACCAAGAAGGCCTGGGAATGCCAGGGCTGGTCTGCACCTGCCAGTCTCTGCTCTCTCTGGGCTAGGACTTCCCCAGCTCCCTTTTCCTTGGCTGCAGCATGAAAAGGGTGAGCTGGCCTTTTCCACAATCAGATGCTAAGGAGGGCACAGGGTGTGCCATGAGGAGTGTGACACTACCAAAAGTTTAGGGACAAGAGAGGATCTTTTTATATTAAAAATCAGATGTATAATTTTATATTAAAACAGGTAAATTGAGAAGTAGCATGCAAGATTTAACATTTAAATTTATAATATGTGACTTGGATGAAGTTTCAGCTTCTGCAGGGTTCTCTGCACTTACCTTTAGGGTTCTCACCCACTGGCATCAGGCTATTTTAGAGGAAAGTATTAGAAGTCCTGGGAGGTGATTCTGAACCACTCTGCTTCAATAAGGGGGTTGCTTTCTTTATTATAAATTTGGGTACCTTAATATTATATTGAAAAGTCAGAAGGTATACCATTTGCTTAAAGTCTTGAAGGAAATCAATATTCCATAATTTCTCCTTTCTTAAAGGTTTGGTATATTGTAACTACCTATCTTGGGTCTAAGCTAAAGCATGTCAGATTAAAAATAGCCTTAAATCCTTTCTGGAACAAGGTAGGATATATATATATATATATATATATATATATATATATATATATATATATATACATACATATACATATACATACACACACACATATATTCAGAATATATATGTTCGTGGAAACACCTGCTCTTTGCCCTCCTCCCTCCCCAAAGTGCCTTTTTTTTAAAGCCCTGCAGCCTCTTCTGAGTGAGCTCAATAAAAAACTCCACTGCCCAAGTGATGAAATCAGATTAGCATGCTCCAACTCTGATGTTCTGTGCTGAGGGAATTGGAGGGAGCTGATAGTGCTGGAGTTGGGCTATTTTGCATTTCTCAGTGACATCCTCTAATGAGCTGACAATGTAGAACACCAGGCTGCTGTCTTGGAGAAATGAAAACAATGCAGTGGTCATTTCACATCCTATCATCCTAATGACAATCTGAGCTGCCTTTTCCTTGCCTTTGATTAAAATACATGGGACCTGCATGAGGAATTGAGAGCAAGAGCCCAATGGGAAACAACCAAAGTGGCTGAGTAGAAGGAAGGAGGGGGCATCCTAAGGAAAAACACATTGAGGTAAGTCAGACAGGTCAAGGGCAACTAGCCTTGGTAGACCTTGAATCCTGTACTCTTGAGCATTGTCATCCATAATGCCTGATTAACTTTCTCCAAAAGAGCCAGTGAATGGTTCTACCAAAGAATTCCAGTTCTGTGTCAAGGCTCATTCACCTTGGCAGTGCCAATTATAGGGGTGATGTTCCTGAGGCAGAAATTCAGCTGTCACACATCAAGACAGCTGGAATCATTGCTAAAATATTGGAATAGTGCATACTGGTTGACAAAAAACCACTCCCAAAGTCCTCTTCACACCCACTGCCTCAGCTGCCCTCACCCCTCACCTAAAACCCTTATTTCACCCCCACATCTTAGTAACTTTACTGAATAAGTAAGGCTTGGCACAAGAGGGGCCTGCCTGCACCCTGATTCAGTGTGGCAGGCAACTTCCATTTGTTGGCCAATGTCCAGGCCGGCCCCATTATGAAATAGTTTTCATACTCGATTAGACATGCCCAGTACACTGCCCAGCACTGCAGAGCCCTCCTGAACCCTGCCAACAACCCACAGGGAGAGGTCATCTGCTGCAGGCCTGCTTTCCACTGTCAGCCTCCTGGGGCCTGTTGCCTACACAATGCACTCTCTCTGGCCCCAACGGAAGAACAAAGGAAGTGAACGGCCTGCAATCATTCTGGTTCTCGGAGGATTGGACAACCTTCACATGCTTGGCAGGCTCATCATTAGGATTTTTTTTCTGCCCTTTTCTTGTCGCCAACCCTCTTTAAGCTTCCTAAATTAATAATGATGAGGCTGTTTAAGCCGTATCTGAAGTCTTTGTTTTTGATGATTTCTGTTCTCTGGGGCCCTTTTCTCTTCCTTTGGTAAGTCTTTTACCCACTGCTCCTGCATTTGTATCCATTTTCAGATATCCACAATGATAATCACTGATTAGGTCATTGGGAGGAAAAAAGAAAATGCAATTAAGAAAAAGAAAGAAATAGCCATTTAGGCATTGCTGAGTCTAGGGTTTGGGTGAGGAACAACATAAAATGTCACAGGCTATTTTCCCTACTGAAATGAATGAAAAAGAGGAGGAAGATGGAATGCCCCTAATGAATCATATATAACTTCTAGCATAGGGCAAAGGGGTAATGAAACGGTGATAGTGGGGCACACTCCAGGACCCACCCTTGAACCTGGACTTGAGCTTGCTTGGTATAAGGAAAGGGGAATAACCTCCATCTAAAGCAACTAATTCATCACAAGTAGACAACCCTCTTCTCTGAGATAATCATTTATTCTTTCTCCTTAAAGAGAAAGAACTACCAGGCTCAACAATCCTTCCTGCTTCTCTTCCTCCATGCTACTTCCATTATATTTCTGCATCCTGAGACTTTTCTTATCCCACTGAAGAAACTACAGGGAGGGAGCATCCTATAGGACCTAAGGCTGCCCACCCGTTGAGGGAGAGTCTCACTGTGCAACACCACCCTGGGCTGGGAGACAGGGATATCAGCTGTCAACTTCCAAGCAGAGTGGAAGGGGTGCTCGAGAAAGTGGAAAACCAGAAAGTCTCAGAGAAGTGAGAACACATTTAAGAATCATTCACCCCTCTGCTGCAAGATTTAGCTTCTCCAATTCAGTACAAATGAGTGTGTTGGGTACTTTGGTGTCAGAACCTACACCGAGTCCAGGGGACTTTAGAGTAGCAGAAGACAGACTTTCTCTCAGGGAAAAAGCTCATTGTTTGGCTAGAAGATGGCTAACATTAGCCAATCTGTAAACTAGTAACAATCATAACTACCTCTCTGTGACAGACACAATGCCATGTGTTCACCAAATCTAGTTCATTCTCTCTCTTAGACACAGCTAAACATTTCCTAGCATTGCCAGCAGTGAGCCTTGAATGAGCTCTGGTTAACGGGACGTGGAGAGAAGGGGTGAAAGCTCTTTTAGGCCTGGCCTTTGAGACCTTCTCACAATTTTTCATGCATTGTCTCCTCCTCCTCAGCCAGCTGGATGCAAAAACCCAGCAAGGGACTCACAGGTCCTATGGAAAGTAAAGCCACTAGGTGAAGGATTCTGGGTCCCTAAGAGACTACAAAGAATAGAGTTTTCCAGCCCAACACACATACAAACATGCACACACACAAGCCACATTAGACTGTGCTATGAACAAAAAATAATTTCATTGTGTCACCCCACTGAGATTTTAGGGTTGTTGGTCACAGCAGCTAATGTTACCCTATTTAATGTGCTCATGGATTTCACGAACATATGGAATGAGATAATACATTTAGAGTGTCTAGTTCTGCGCCATAAACATAGTAGGTGCTCAGTATTGGAGGATTATGATATGTGAAGCTAGGTTTTCTTAGAAGCCCTGAGATAGAATCTTTGTCAACCTGAGTCTTTACAGCTGATGAGAGGGAAGATGTACCCAGAAGGGAGGACCAACAGAAACATAGGGACCAACCTACAGGGAAGCTGCTGAGAAAAGTCACATGGGGGAAATTTGGTATAGCCACAGTCACCATACATCTTTTAATCTGACTTCTTCCTGGATTTGTTAACACTTCCATCAAACCAGCCAGCCTCTCTGCATCCCCAACTCCATGTCAGGCCCTGAGCCTCTCTCTCTGGCATGGTCTGCTGAGCGTCTCCTTGTCCTGGAGATTTTCTAGATCAGACCTCCCCTCCTAGTCTTGCCCAGCTTCTGGATCCATTCACCCTGACTCACTTATAAAACTGCCTACTGTGTGCCAGGCACTGCATTAAATACTTACCAAGGCAGGAAGGGTGGGAGTGGTTGCTCCCATGCAAAGCAACAAGGGGCACATTGTCTGTAGAAAACATAAAAACGACAATGAAGCTATCAGTCTGATTTTTATCATCATCATGTGAAGGCAATCCTAAACAGAGCCAGGAAAAAACTCTTCCCTGACCAGGTAGTCCCCACACTGACACTCGGCATGTCCTCTCGAATGCCATTGGCTAGAGACACAACATCCAACACAACATGGTTGTGGCCTTCAGTCTAGCAGGGGAGACAACATCTAAGTGAATGAAGAACATGGGGAACAATCAACATCAAGAGAGTTTCTCTCGAAGAAATATTAGTGTAGCTTCACTCTGTAGAACCAGAACTAGGATGCCAACAAGCACCGTGACCCACAGGTGTGCAGCCACATGATGCAGCCAGGAGAATGCAAATATTCTCTGTGGCTGGAGGTGCAGATGCACCTGGGCAACTAGATGCTGGTCAGATGGTCAGACCAGAGTAGCCAACAGAAGGTAGTTCTGGAGGAGCCTTTATTCTGTTGACAATAAGACACTAACAAAGCATTGCAATTTTTTATGACTTCATTGAGACATAATTCAAATACCATACAATTCATCTATTCTAAGTGTACAATTTGATGGCTTGTATATTTATGATATTTCACAGCCATTGCCACAGACAGTTTTAGAAATTTTTCATTACCCCAGAAAGAAACTCTGCTCCCCTTAGTTGTCACTCCCCAGTCCTCCTTTTAGGTATATGCCTAAGGACAACAAAGGGTTTTTAAAACAGGGAAATGAAAAATTAGATTTTCATTTGTAAAAGATTACTCCCTGACCTACCTGCCACTGCTCAAGGCCTGGAATGGTGTGTGTACATACACACAATTCTTTCATCATCCTCATATTCATGAGGATCTACCTGCAGCCACAAAGCTCTTACCCCTCACCAGCTGCAGCCACTCAAGTGTTCCCACCTGCACACTGAGCCCATCCACACCCAGGCTCTGGTTTCCTGATTCAGCAAGAGACACCTGAGGGAACTTAACTGCAAGAGCCTTGGTCTCAGACCAGCTCACACCCTTGGATTCTGCCTCCTGGTGGCTGGACTAAGTGGATATGTTCTCAGAGACTTTTCACCTCTTGGCTGGTTCATTGCCCCTGAGAGTTAACTCCTTTCCTCTCCAAATACTGTTTCCTTACTTACCATGTCAAACCACACCACTCCCCGTCCCTGAGAGGGCCAGAGCCCAATGGCTGCCAACAAAAATGGTAGTCATCCCAGACACATACAGCATCCCTGCATTTCCCTCAGGACTCACCCATGTAGGGAAGATGTTATTGCCCCCATTTTAGAAATGTGGAAACTGAGGCTTAGAGAGCTGAAGTGCTGTTCTAAGGTAAGTGGCAGAGCCAAGTGTCCACCTCAAAGGGCAAGATGCAGTTGGAAGTTAGGGCTGCTTTTAGCCATGTGTAACAAAACCCTGATACAGCTTAGTCAGATGGGATGGTTTTTTCCCTCACCTAACAACAGGTCCAAGTGAAGAACGGTACAGCACGTCGGCTGTGTCAGCAGACCCAAGCTCCAACATCTTTCTGCTCTATAGCCCTTAGTGTGGGACTTTCATTTTCATCATGAAAATCCCTACTCCAGATGCTATGCTTTTTTTTTTAATCAGAAAACAATAGCTTTGCTCCAAACCCCTTCAGAAGGCTTCTCTTCCATCTGACTGGCTTATTAGGAGCTTACAACATTTGTTACAGAGGGAGAGGGGAGAATGGATGCTGGGTAGGGAACCTGGGTGCAGGCTCTGAGCAGAGTCAAGCCTCTCTGGCCTCTCACATCCAATAGACAGTGCCCAAGGCAGTGTCCAGCCGCCTCCCTGCTCCTCAAGATGCCCTGGGCTGACCCACAAAGTGAAGCTGCTTTGGGCAGGAAAGACTATCATCAGCATTATTGGCTGAGTGCATACTCTCATGGGCCAGGGGAGAGACTGGTCATTTCCTTTCAGTTCAGCTGCTAGTGAAAAGTGCCCACACTGGGCAGAGTGAGAAGCCCTGGGAATAACGCCGCCCTCCACTCCCCAGCACTCACAGCTGCTGCGAACTCTCATGGCAAAGGATCCCACACACTCATTTCCAGCCCTATCACAGGCATTTCTGCAGGAACTTCAGACTCTCAAAAGGGCTCGAGAATAACCTAAGTATTAATCAGCAACTCAGAATGAATGGAAAAAATCAGACACGTGTAATTTCTGAGCAGCATTACCTAGAAGGTGTGGGGTGGAGGACAAGGGGAGATATCGTGAGACGGGGAGGAAAGGAACCTCTTAGATGACAACAAAATCTGGAATCCTAGAAATGTCTGCATTTCCATGGGCAACAACTTTACAATAGATACATTTATCTTGTCCTTCATTTCTTTGGGCTCAACAGGCCCATGTGACTAAGGAAGCTTGATCGTGTGATATGTCCACAGAACAAAAGAGCCAGCCAGGCCCATGTTTCTGAGTGCAACCCCAGAACCAGCTCAAAATCACCCTGTCCTGTTTAGTGAGGTGCTAAGTTGCTGTTCAGAGACAACAGACAGAAACCACAAGTCATGCAGCCAAAGCAGGCACACAGGAGAGCACTTTGACCTCTAGCTGCACTGGGAGCAAAGTCTGCCCTGCACCCCAACACAGAACCAAGGATAAAATGGGTCCGTTGTCCAGTAAGAGCCTGTGTTTACACCTGTAACTGTAAGTGGCCAAGCTCCAAGGTCCTCCAATTAAAACTTGCCCAGGCAGTGCTTCCACATACCTGTTCCCCCATACCCTTAAAAACCTGCCCAAACCCTGGAAGGGGGAGTTCGGGCTTTTGAGCACTAGCTTCCCTTCTTCTGGGTGGCACCATTCATAAGAAAATAGCCAATCTCTCTCCACTGCAATGTTCAGTATTTGACTCTGCTAGCACCAGATGGACCAACTCTTTCTCTTCTGTAATATGAAGTCTGGTCCCCTGAAAGTTGTGACTTGAGAAAACCCTCCTACCACATCTCGTTCTTCTAAATGCGATGTGGCCCTCACTCAAGACACCTTCTCTTTGGGTCCAGTTGCCTCCCTGCTTTCTGAAGATTAAAGTGGTCAGAAGCCTTGCTAAACATGAAATTGTCTTGGATTTTTAGCCGTCAAAAGCCAAGACATCAGGAGAAAAAATGTCACATTCCATGGAAGTACTACATAATAAAAAGTATACAGCCCTGGCTGGTGTGGCTCAGTGGATTGAGTGCCAGCCTGCGAACTAAAGGGTCCCCAGTTCAATTCCTGGTCCAGGACACAGGCCTGGGTTGCAGGCCAGGTCCCCAGTAGGGGATGTTTGGGAGGCAACCACACATGGATGTGTCTCTCCCTTTCTCCCTCCCTTCCCCTCTGCAAATAAATAAAATCTTAAAAAAGAAGTTTATAGGCTTCAGGAGCAGCAGCCCCGAGTTCCAGACCTGGGTTCTGGACTTGCTACAAGGCTCCCTTGTGTTCATCGGTCCTCTCTTCCATAAAATGACGATTTGAACTAGTGGAGACTGAAGATCACTTTGGCTCTAACTCTGTGACTCTAGGGACGGGCTCCATTGCAGTCAAGTACAGGGTGGGGCAAAAGCAGGTGTGCAGTTTGTATGGAAGATAATAAAAGAAGAAATAAATTGTAATACAAAAATAAACTCTGATTTGCATACTCACAACTGTAAACCTATTTTTTTCCACACCCTATATAACAGTACCTCTTTTTTGTATGAATTTTCTCAGAAAATATGAATTCATCATTCATGACAGTAACATTTGAGCAGATACCATGAGCTCTGGCAAACTGTTAATACTTTAACCTGATAACTCTTTTGACCTTCACGGCTAAAAGATAGGTAGTATTGGCAGCTCCAAATCTCCTGATGAAGTAACAGGCTCAGAGAGACAAACAATCAACTTGGCTGTTGTATTTCCATTTGGCTGTTGTAGGGACATCCCTAATTTAATGAGTTCAAAACTAAATTTCTGACTCCTGCATCCCACCCTGTCTAAACATGCTTCTCTCCCATTCTTCCCCAGCACAGTGAATGGCAACTCTTTTCTTCCTAATACCCAGGCTAAAAGCCTTCAAGTTTCTCCCACTCCCAGTTCAGCACAAATCATGTCAGCTGTGCCCTCAAAAAATATCTGAAACCCACTGTTTCTCACCACCTCCAGAATGGCCACCCTGGTCTGAGCCTCTGTCGTGTGTTGCCTGGACCATTAAAGAGCTTTCTCACTGGTGTCCTTGTTTCTACCCTCTGTTCCCCATCACACACTCACTCACACACACACATACACAGAGTATTCTTCCTGTACCATAGCCAGAACGACCCTTTACAAACACATAGGCTAGGGTGGCATTCCTCTACTCAGAACTTATAGTGGCTTCCCATCTCACTGAGGATAAAATCCAAAGTCCTTGCTCTGGCCTTCCAGGTCCCCCGAGATCTTCTGTGACCCCTGATAGCTCCCAGCCTCTGTGGTCTCCTCTCCTGCCCTCTCCCCATGGCCTCCTCCTCCCTCAACATGCTGGTCCTTTTCCTCAGGTGTACTAAGCTTCTTCCTGCCTCAGCTTCACCTGGCCTTCTTTCCCTAAGATATCCTCTGCACTGTACCAGAAAGACTTCCTCTAACTTAATCAAATAGCACTTTCCTCATCTGTCTGTGTCCTCTTAGCATGATTTATTTTTTTCTTTAAGCGTGCATCTCTGCCTGACATATTTAATACCTAAGCTTTATAAGGACAAAAACTTTCACTGTTTTCACTGTTAAACCTCTAGGGCTTAGTAGAGTGTCTAGCATTTTTTTAAAAAATCTCTCGGGCTATGAAGGTGTTAGCTAAGATTATGGTGGTGATCATTTTGCAATATACAAGTGTATCAAATCAACACGTTATACAAATTAGACTTACACAATGTTACATGTCAATTATATCTCAGTAAAACTGTTAAAAGTAATAAGTAAAAAAGCCACTCAGTAAGTATAGGTAGCCCTTGTCAACTGAATCTAATCCTCTCCTGAAATTCCAGTGGATGAGGAATTTTTAGATAGCGGGAGCCCGTATTCTATTACACCGAAGGGAAAAACAATAAAGTGTTTCCCTCTATTACTTATATCCCTTAATTACCTGTGAAACCCACTGTGGATTTCTGCATGGTATAAGGCATTTAAAATACCAATTACCTAATTATTTAATTCTTAATGAACTCATTAGTGGTGTGTTTGTGTGTAGTATGTTATAATACTGAAAGAATTATATTTTCCTTCTACATAGAAAGAAATTATATATTGTAATGTAAATAGACAATAAAATGATTTGCTAATGATACATAATGAATACAAATATAATTATCAAAATAAAGTAAACAGTTTTTTGAAATGCTTAGATACCGAATGCAGTTACCTGAATGAGAGAAGGAAGTCACTGTCAGTGTGTGGTTGTGGGGAGGACAGTCAGAGTGAGCTGGGGAAGGAGCGAGAAGCCAGCAAATACTCCAGGTGCATTCATCTTCTAATTGAGGAATTAACAGGCCATCTTTTCCTGGCATTCCAGAGTCTGGAAGTGGGTAAATGACCATGAAACACCACCCAATCATATATAAGACCATAGGATTTTTAAAAACAACTCGAAATAGGCATTCAGTTTTTTTTAAACCTTCACCCAAGCATATGTTTATTGATTTTAGAGAAAGAGAAGAAGTGTGTGTGTGGGTGGGTGTGAGTCTGTGAGACAGAGAGAGAAAAACATCAGTGGGTTGCCTCCTATATGTGCCAGGGCCATGTATTAAACCCGTACCCCCAGTTCTGTGCTCTGACCGGAGACTTAACCCACAAACTGTTGGAGTACGGGGACAATGCTGAGCCACTCAATCAGGGCAGAATAAGCCATCTGTTTCAATGACATGACTATGTAAATTATTTTCAATACTGGGACAATTTTGAGAGTTAATGAGGGAAAGATAAATAAAAGTATATAATTTTTAAAGTATGCACTTACAGATTGACAGGTTGGTTTTATCATAATGATGGGTCTATAAAATAGCTCTTGTCAATAATTATTTTTGATAATAAAACCATTTCCCAAAATTAAAAAAGCATATTAAGCAAAAATTTTTTAAGTTTTTAGATTGATTTGTCTAAACAGTTAAAAATAATACCTGTATAAACTAAATATTAGTTCATAAATACTATAATCAGTTCTGGAGTCATAGCTATGTCCAATACCATGTCACAGGTATTTTTCTAAATTTTTAGATATGTATTTTTAATAAATATATAGTTTAATTTTTCATAAAATTGCCTGCAACCTTCTTCAGAGTTGCATTTTATAGTTTTCAATTTGAAGTCCCTGACGTCTTCAACTCCCTCTTCTCAGTTCACCACTATACTTTTAGTTAAGAAAATATTATTTCTACAGGTGTTCATGTACCTGGTAAGTGAAGAACTAATTCTGATAAAAAGAAAATATTCTCAATTTTAATTTTCTTATTGAAAGGTGTTGATATTTCAGACCAAACATTATCACAGGTTTCTCCATGCAGAGAAACTTTCTTTGACAAATACTTTATGAGACAAAACTTCAAATAAGTTGTCTCTGTTTATAATTGTTTAATGTTTTGCCAAATTTAAGTGCTGCAAAATCATAGACCTTCTCAATTTCATTCATTGCAATACAGAACATAAATTCACCCAATTGAATGTGAAAGTTCCATCAAAATATTTTCCCATAAGTAAGATATTTTGAAGTGTAATTATTTACTCTCAAATTTAAGTAATTTTACTCAATTCTTCGTTTGGTTTTGTAAGTACAAGTTTTGTACTCAATAATTGCATTTTCCTAAATGATTTCAGAGCCGATGTTTTTTGAATACCTGATTAAAAATTACCAATGGATTTTGAACAGAATGTACCAAAATTTAGAAGACTTATTTGTTAGAAAAATAAAGTACAAGGACAATATTGTAGTCCAGTTCAGTTGAGTTACAAAGTAGCCCATTAAGGCTCAAACATTTCTAAAATCTAAGAATATGCAGAAAGAAAAAAGAGCCACACTGCCAGACTGAAGCATTATTTTTGCTCCACATCACCTCTACCCAAACTATTTTGTAGTTGAGTTTCCTTGTATAAATAAAAAACATTTATGTCTGTCAAACATAGTTTCAGTTTTGTTGGTAGACTACCACAGCTTGTTTGGATGCAGTTATGAACTATGAACGTACTACATCTAATTCCAAATATATTTCTGCTCCACAGGTTTCTGAATTTAGTAATAACGTAAAGGGGTGCAGAGCAAGAGGTCACAAGAGTCCCCACAGCCTTTGGTTAGTGGATGAGAGGAGAAGATGATACAGCATTTAAGATACTTTGCATGACAAAAGGCAAGGTAATAGCTGTTCCACAGCGGGGCAAGAGTTGTACTCAACTTTCAGAATGTATCCTGGCCCATGACATAGCCAGGAGAGATTCTGCCCTGCTGCCAATGGTGAGGGAGGAGCTACATCCACTCCTCTAAGGATTCGGCCATGTGGCCTGGTGTTGTAAGGAAGCAAGCATGTGGTCTGTAGTGAAGTAGCAGCCAACTGCTAGAGAAAAGGGTATAAGGAGAGAGCTGATAAAGCCTGAAGAAGATACAGCAATGCTGATGGAGCTGGGAATTGTGAGAACCTGCCAAACCAAGCACAGATTAGTGGGAGATACCTGGAATGCTGAACTGTGACTGGGGAATGCTGACTTTGGCTTCTCTGGAGGATGTACAGAGAAGCCACTCTGTCTGGACATGTGTCTTCCTGGGCTTCACTGTGATCCACTGTAACACAGAACATGTTTCCTGGACTACTTCAGGAAGTCTGAGGACAACATCCCCCAGATCCTGAAGGAGAGAGCTGCTGCAAGAGGATGGCAACTCTGAAACCCACAAGTGTACTTTCCAGAGGAGATGGACAACTATGCACAGCTGACTTACAAACTGATAAGGATGAAGGGAACTTCTGGGCATGGTTTTGGCTTATAATCTGGTGGGGAGCCAGGGAAGTGCTAGGTTGCATGACAGAACAGAGCTCCAAGCAAAAGTGCTCCCAGTCCCACTGAGGTTAGAATCATGTATATGAAAACTTGTTTCCTCCAACACTAATTGTTGGGTCATGCATCAAGGCACCACGTGCATGAGCCCAGGTTTGTTAAATTACAATAACACCATTTTTCCTATGATGCTGTGCTCCATGAAATTTCTGTGTGTGTTATAACACCACTATCTCCACTGTTGAATGGTTCTTAAGTGAAGTGATAAATTACAATAATGTCAGATACTATATTTTTGACAGAATGAACTTCTAAAAGCTTTGCTCTGAGTCCATAAACTGGATGAAAAAAAAAATCAAACCATTATTTAAATTAGCTGGTATTCTATCAAAGAAACTGATATAAAACTGCATCATCTAGATATTCATGACATTCTTCTCCTGTTAATGGAGCCATCCTACTGATAGCTATCACTTTTTTTTTCTGATGTGCACTAGAATGGAATCAAAATTAAGCAAAAATAATTTGCAAGAATAATTGTTTTATAAAACTGAATGGTCATGCTTCCTATAGTGATACAGAACACACACTCACACTGCATGGTGTGAAATCATCATCACCATGCATAATTGTCTTAAAATAGCTGATTTTTTAAAATAAATGGTGATGCTTTTTTATAAAACTTTGTTTTCCAGGTTTACCAATGATTAGTGATATTACTGTACCCCTCGGGGTACATAACAAATGTTAGTAAGTAATTGCTTCACATTCATCAACATTCTTGAGCAAAGGATTCTAGGACTTAATTTTTCACTAAACACACACTTTTTAAAAGCTCAATACAAAAAGAAAAGAAAGGAAAAAATAGTATTATCAAGTGGGGCTAAAAAAATAATACTTTTTCTCCCACCTTCTAAGTTCATTTAGCTGGTCCAATAGTCAAATTAGCAGAGACAGATTATTAGGAGAAAATCAAATTTTAATACATGAGCACAAAGAATTTACATAAGCATGAAAATTCCCAAAACAGTGAAGTAAAATTGGATATGTATAGATATCATTTTGAGCAAAGGAGAAAAGTGGGGCAGGATGTTAGATTTCAAAAGTGAGAATGGGGGATTTGCAGGTAGTTGAGAAAGAACAGAACACACAAGGCAGGTAAATTTTTGGTAGGCAACTCAAAAACAATGGAATGGGGTTGGTGGTGGGGGTGGGGAAATCTAGTCAACAGGTTTGGAGACTTCCTGTCTAATGCTAAGGTGATTATGGTAAGGTTCCCTTCCTGAAACAGGTTTCTCCATCTGAATCTCATTAGGCAGGAAAGGGGAGAAAGCCAACAGTTCTGAGTCTTTTGTTTCTTAATAACTAGTTTAAAATCAATATCCCAAAAGGCAGTTTTAGGATGGTGAAACTTTGGTCCCTTTCAATCATATAACAAGATAAAACATAGGTTATAGACTTAAACTATTCAATAGATGACAAGCCACTGAGGTAGCAACTGCAAGAGCATGCAGATCTTACTGTCCACACTCCATAGAAGATGGATTGATCTGACTGTTCCAGCACACATTCACATCTACCAAACACAAGGCATCTCACACTTCCCTCTGCGATGACTCTGTGGTCTTCCTGGTGGCCCCGGGATCTCACACAGGCTGGGTCCACCTCTCAGAGCCCAAGGTGCCAGCAGGGGCATCAGATATTGAACACTGAACCACAGAATTGCATCAGTGGTTAGTAGTTCTCCCATCATTGAATACTCAGACTGCAGGTTAATAGTCCTCGGCCACTCGTGTCCAATGGGAACAGAATCTCCTTCAGAGTCCTCCAGAAGGAATCAATCTTGCTAACACCTTGTCTGTCCTCCAGAACTGTGAGAGAAGAAATTTCTGTTGTTTGAAGCAGCCCTAGAAATGAGCATACTGCCTTTGTTTCTGAAAGGAACCCACGCCAGTCCATAAAATCCAGTCTCAATTTGCATGTGGAAAACCACATCTCTCTGGCTTGGCAAGTTGGCTCTTGCAATTTTTGGACATTTTGGACTGTTCTGAAACTGACCTAGCAGAGGAACAATTCTTAGACCACTTCTGGCACACACTACTTTGGTATTCCCTCATTCAAGGCAGAGTTAAGAGCATGTGATGAGTTTGGGTGGTGAGGGCACAAGGATGAATTTTGATACGTCAGAGCTTCTGGGTGACATCAAGCTGATCACACAAAGTTATGTGGGCCTGTCCCCAAATCCTACATCTCATAGATTCTTCAACGAAATAGCTTAGTCAAATATCTGTGAATTTGCAAAATTCCCAGAGCTTACATTTTTCAGGTCATCCTTTATTCCAAATTCCCCTCTTCACTCTGGATGCTACCCTTCATGTTTTTCCATAAAGCATACTTAATATGAAACAGTAAAGTGAGGAAAGTTTACTAAGTGTTTGGGGAAAATATAGAAGGTGGTTGCCCAGCACAGAACAAAGTAAGAAACAACTTAAAACTGAATATTAGGCACCATTCTTAAGAGGCCCTTGGAATGCACAGGCACCCTCTTCCTCTCCATGGTGCTGACCTGTGCTCTTTCTAGTGCTCATTTCTCTCTGAGGTAATACTCTTTGAGTACACACAAGATTTTCAAGCAGTTTTCTAGGTTCTATTCCCACAACCAATATCTCCTGTTTGTATGATCTTGGATGTATTATTTAACCTTTATGTGCCTCATTTCTTCATTTGAAAAATAAGCATATTATTTACTCATAAAAAAATAAATACTGATGTATGCTACAACATGGATGAACCTCAAAAACATTATGGCACATGAAAGAAGCCAGACACCAAAGGTCATATATTGCATGATGTCATTTTTATGAAATGTCCAGGGTAAGTGAAGCCATAGAGACAGAAAGCAGATGGGTGGTTGCCAGAGGTGAGGGGAAGAGAGGAATGAGAAGGAACTGCTTAACTGGTGTTATGGGTTGAATTGTGTTCTCCCAAAAAGATATATTGAAGTCTTAACCTTAAGTCTCTCAAAATGTGATCTTATTTGGAATAGGGTTTTTAGAGGTAATCAAGTTAAAACAAAGTGGTTAGGGTATACCTAATCTAGTATCTGACTGGTGTCCTTATAAAAAGGGAAAATTTGGGCACAGAGGCAGGTAGGTAGAGGAAAGATAGTGTGAAGACACACAGGAAAAACACCACAAAAAAGTAGAGGCAGAGATTGAAATGATTCAGCTGGAAGCCAAGGGTCAATAAGGATTGCTGGTCATACCAGAAGCTGGAAGAGGCAAAAAGGATTCTACTCAGAGTCTTCAAAGGAACATAGGGCTGCAGACACCAGCTTCAGAACTCTGGCCTATAGAACCGTGAGACAATAAATGTCTGTTGTTTTAAGCCACCCAGTATGTGGTACTTTGTCACAGCAGCCCTAAAAAACCAAGACAGTAGACACCAAGTTTACCTTCAAGTTGGTGAAGATATTCTGGAACTAGATAGAAGTAGTGGGTTGCACAATACTGTGAATATACACTGTCTCCAACTTACAAAAGTTTGACTTATGATTCTTTGACTTTATAATGGTGTAAAAGTGATGCACAGTCAGTAGAAACTGTACTTTGAATTTTGATATTTTCTCAGGCTAGCAATATGTGGTATGATGTTACAGAACAACAAGCGGCGGGGGGGGGGGGGGGGGGGGGGCGGTGGACTGGGATGATATACTATTACCTGAAAGAAAATCCCAGGTCCGTTATGTCCACTGTCTATAGGAAAGATGTCTCTCAATGCCAGAGATTCGTGAAAAGGAAAGGAAACGTTTATTTAATGCTATACAAACTTAAAGTAGTGGCCTAATGTCTTCATCAAAAAATCCTAAAGTCACTTAAAACACCCACAAACACACACAGTCCTTCCTTCCCCCTTTGCCCAGTCTGGGGTACCGCATCTCAGGAAAGGACATATAAGTCCATGGCTCAGGCAGTCCCTGGTCCTTCCCAGTACTCCATGCTAGGCTGGTAGGCCTCCCTCAGTTCCTGGCACCCTCAGCTGTGTCTCCAGGATCTCTGCTAAAGCCGGGTGGTGGTTCCCCCTTCTAAAGCTTTGGGGTTCCCCACTCTGGCAAAGGCATGTGGTCCTCTCTCCACCATTCCAGCCATGTGGTCCTCTCTCCCAGGGCCATGGGAGTCCCCACTCAGCCAAAACCATGTGCTTCTCTCCCAGGGCCACAGGAGTCCCCACTCAGCCAAAACTGCATGATTCTCCCCTGCAATGGCTGCAAGGGGGGGCAGGGGCGGGCGGCGGTTGCCACTCTGCCAAAGCTGAGTGGCGATTCTGTGCTAAAGCCTCATGGTGATTCTCTTTCTCAGGGCTGCAGGACTCCGCACTCTGCCAAAACCTCGTGGTTCTCCCTCAATGGCTGCTGCATCTGGGTTTAAATCCCCGTGCCAATCTTCCTCTGCAGCCCCATTTCCGACTCCTCCCACACTCAGCCTCATATGCCAGAACTCATATCCTTCCAGCTTTACTACACTGCCATCATGAGTCTGGGCAGGCAGGGCCCCATGTCATGGAGCCAATCATCTCCAAGCTCCCACACAGTCACTGTAACTCGGGGGACCTGCCCCCTAGTTACAGTCTTGGTGGGAAAGTTACTTCCATTCCCCTGGCTCAGAACATGGCCACAGCTATTTAACATATCTATGCAACCAGTCAAAGGTTATAGATATGTTAAATGACCACACCACACCAGAGGTTAGCTGCAAGGCTGTTGCTATGCAAAACAGCTCTCAATGGCCCTGCTCCATTTGTCCCTTCCCCCAACCCACACCTGGGCAGTGGGTGAGGACATCCTAAAATCTCCTGGACACCTTAAGTTCTGGACCCCATTTCAAATGCCCATTTGGGATCCCCCCTCTTGGCTGCACCCTGTAACAATGATAGTTTCTTGTGATGCTCCCAGTCAGCACACAGTCATGTGGGTCAACAAGAGATGCTCCACAGTATAGTCATTGTGTTAGATGATTGATTCTGCACAACTGCAGGTTAATGCAGATTTTGAGTACATATAAGGTAGGCCAGGCTAAGCTCTGATGTTCTGTAGGTTAGGTATATTAAATGAATTTTCAATGTATGGCATTTTTAACTTACAATGGATTTATTGGGATATAACCTACCATAAGTCAAGGAACATTTGTATTGAATGTCACTGAACTGTTCATTTTAAAATAGCTAATTTTTATGGTATGAATTTTACATTTATGATTCTCACCTTCATAAACATACATGAACACACAAACACACAATTGTTATGTCTACCACAATTGTGAGCATTCAATGAATCAACACACAGGAAGCTCATAGAACAGTTACTGAGACATAATAATCAACCAGTAAAGGTGAGATAGTACTACTATTTCCAACAGTCTCTCTTTAAAGTGCCCACCTCCAACCATCACATTGAAGAGCACTATTAATTCCTCCAAACCTGTTTTATCTTCATGCACAGCATTTCATCCTCTCCTGACTGATAATGCTATGTCAGTATTGAGTGTACAGTGTCTTCTCTTTTTGTATAAATTGCCCCAACAAGTCATTTGCCCAAGAGTTTCTCACCCACAAGATGAATTGTGTGCCCCACCCACCCACTATCCCAGCAACACCAAGTATTCAAAATTTAACAGCAGACAACTTCACAAAAATTATAGTTATTTCTAACCCATCCTAGTAAAAGACTACATATTGAACTCATTTCACTACTACCTAAAAACAAGCACTTTCAGTCTTCCTTTTTGGACGTTGGGGAGGTGTGACTTTATGGCCAACACACTCATAATCCTGCCCCTGACCAGCATTTCTCTGGGCTTTGATGGCAGAAGCCAAAAAGACCAGTTGCCCATATGAAGAACAGACACTTAATCTGGGGCTCTGTGTTCTGACCAAGTAAGTTTATTGTCCTCTACTTAGTTCATTACATGATAAAAAGCCCAAGAAGACGGGTTATCAATCTACTAAAATGGTCAAGACCCAGATGAATGAAGAATTAAGATTTTGATTCTAGAAGATTAAAAAAATACACAGAAAATTTACTTGCTGACTTGAAAGACTTCTTGTTTATTTCCCCACATCCTAAAATTACAGAATAGAAAGATTTGCTAAGTATTGAGAAGCCAGCCTTTGAAAGATTTGATGCTTCTTGCAAGTGGGAATTTGATTATAGAAGGAAAGAAAAAGAAAAATTTATGGCCAATTAATATTTGACAAATGGGCAGAAACATAAAATGGAGTAAAAATAGCCTTTTCAACAAATGGTGTTGGGAGATCTGGACAGCTATATGCAAAAAAATGAAACTTGACCACAAACTTATACCATATACAAAAATAAACTCAAGATGGATAAAAAAACTTAAATATAAGTTGTGACACCATAAAAGTCCTAGACAAGAATATAGAGAGGAAAATCTTGAATATTCCACAAAGCAATATTTTCACCAGTATATCCTCTAGAGCAAGGGACACAAAGGAAAGAATAAACAAATGGGATCTCATCAAAATAAAAAGTTTTGGCATGGCTAAAGAAAAACATCAGCAAAATGTAAAGGGAACCAACCATAGGGGAAAATATTTTTACAAATGATACCTCAGACAAAGGTTTGATCTCCAAAATATATAAAGAACTCACATGACTCCACTCTAGGAAGATAAACAACCCAATTTAAAAAAAGGCAAAGGACTTGAACAGACACTTCTCCAAGGAGGACATACAGACAGTCCAGAGATATATGAAAGGATGCTCAGCATCATTAGCCATCAGAGAGATTGAAATTAAAACCACAATGAGATACCACTTCACACCAGTCAGAATGGCCATCATAAACAAAGCAACAAACACAAGTGTTGTAGAGGTTGTGGAGAAAAGGGAACCCTAGTGCACTGTTGGTGGGAATGCAGACTAGTACAGCCACTGTGGAAAACAGCATGGAATTTCCTCAGAAAACTAAAAATGGAACTGCCTTTTGACCTGGCAATTCCACTACTGGGATTATACCCTAAGATTGCTGAAACACCAATTCAAAAGAACCTATGCACCCCTATGTTCATAGCAGCACAATTTACAGTAGCCAAGTGTTAGAAGCAACCTAAGTGCCCATCAGTAAATGAATGCATCAAAAAACTGTGGTACATTTACACAGTAGAATACCACACAACAGAGAGAAAGAAGGAGCTCCTACCCTTTGCGACAGCATGGATGGAACTGGAGGCACTATGCTAAGTGAAATAAGCCAGGCAGTGAAGAACAAATACCATATGATCTCACCTTTAAGTGGAACCTAATCAACAAAACAAACAAACAAGCAAAATATAACCAGAAACATTGAAATAAAGATCAAACTGACAGTAACCAGAGGTGAGGGGGAAGAGGAATAAACATAGCAAACTTACCCCCAAAGGGGGTAAATTCGAGGGTGGGAGGTGAGGATGGGTAGGGTGGGGGCCATGGTGGGGTGAAAATGGAGACAACTGTACTTGAACAACAATAAAAAAGAGAGAGAGAGAGAAATATTGAATACCTTGTTTAAAGACAAATGTATCGGGGAATTACATTACACAATTCCATTTTTTTCCTTCAGGGATAGAAAAGAAGAAAAAATTGTACAAGTGTATTCAAGCAATGAAAGAAAAAACTCAAGGAGACATATTAGACCACAGCAGCTGTTTTGAATCAAGCATGCCAAGATTTGGAGCAAATCTTTTTGAAAATATATGCCTCAAGTCCTGGCTGGTGTGGTTCAGTGGATTGAGTGCCAGCCTGTGAACCAAAGGGTCATCGGTTTGATTCCAGTCAGTGTAGATGCCTGGGTTGCAGGCCAGGTCCCCGGTAGGGGTCACATGAGAGGCAACCACACCATTATGTTTCTCTTCCTCTCTCCCCCTCTTTCCCTCTCTCTAAAAATAAATAAAATCTTAAAAAAGAAAAAATGTATGCCTCAAATTACATTTCACAAACTTGCTGTTAATACCCAACAACTTATCATAATATGCTTATCTTTAGGAAGGCCTTTATTATTATTGTTAACATGTTATTTTTTTATAGTAGGAACCATTGGAGAGTGTATGTGGGAGGGAAAATGTATCCGCAGTCTCTCTGCCATGTATCCAGGTGGCAGTGAAAAGCAAAACAATTCTATTACAAACTAGATACATATGTATGTCTGAGATGCTTCCTTCATAAATATTTTCTCTGGTATCTTCATGTTCTTCTCTATCCATTTACATATCAGATAACCACATAATCAAACACAATTGGCTGATACATGGTAACAGACAGCAGTTTCCTAAACAAGTGCAAAAGGAGGAGAAAAACAACAAATGTGCAATTCTTAACACAATATTAACTGGCTGCTGGGAAAACTCCCTCCTTTACATCTTAAGATTATCAGAAAGTCCTAGCCAGGTAGCTTAGCTGGCTGGAGTATTGTCTCATATGCCAAAAGATTGCAGGTTCAGTTCTCAGTAAGAGCACAAACCTAGGTTGCAGGTTCCACCCTCATTCGGGGTGCATACCAGTCAATGTTTCTCTCTCACAGTGATGTCTCTCTCTCTCAAATCAATAAACATATCCTTGGGCAGGGATTTTAAAAATTATCAGAAAAATAGAGGCTATGTTTAGAAAGGAAAAAAGAGTTCTTTCTATAGGATAAAGCAAGTGAGAATGTTGAGTCAAACATGATGATGATAAGAATAATTATTAAAATAATTGCAGTCAACATTTAGGAGCACACAGGTCAGGCATTGCACCAAGTGGTCTACGTGATTTATCTTATTTAATCCTTCCAACCACCCCACGGCATAAATATTATTATACCCATTTCACAGGTGAAGCAACTGAGGCTCAGACATCCTTGCCAAGTTCATGAGCTATTAGGTGGAGCCAGCCCTCCGATTTAGGTATATCTGATTCTGAAGTGTTAATTATAATGCCCCTTGCCAAAAGGAAAGTTCTCACTTGCCCAGAGAAAATGCTTCTAATTTTCTCCAGTGGATCCCTATTGTTTTTGTCAAAGGATGAAATTTTTTGCTTCAAATAATCTGTAGCTTCTATGGCTGGCATTCCCACTGTTGCCAAGTTTGCTGCTCTGAAACTGATAGAAGTGATTTTCTTCCTGCTAACCTAGGTAAGCAAACACACTTGCTCTTTGGGATTTAAAAAAAAAAGCCAAGAGATATAAACAAGTGAGTATAGATATTGTGAAGACAGACAACAAAAATGGAGCTCCTGAATGGAAATATGAGTGCCTTGCAGTCAAGAGATAATTGCTAGAGAGTTAAAGAGAAAAGGGAGGGAGAAAAAAGATGGAGAAAGCCAAGAAGCCCACTCGAAGCATAAGATGAAGGCAGAAAAATAAATGCTTTTCTTAGATAATTAAAACTGGAATTTTACAAGATATGAAGTCAGACACTTGGTGAATTATATATTTATAATTCTTCCACTGAAGTGCCATAGGCTAGACACAGCCTCACAGGTATTAATGAAAAGACCTCAGCATGGTGCTCTATATTCACTGCAGTGAGTGTGCCAACCCTAACAAAATAAGCTCAGAAAACCCACAAAAATGACAAACTCAACACTTTGATTCATTTATTTCCCTCACTGGCAACTGTTCTTAAACTGACACCCCCCCACACCCTGCCCCACCACCATCCCACTCACACACAGGTACATGTACACACATGTGCACACACACACACACAGAAAAAGACAATTATAAGAATATTTTATTTGAGCTGCTTTGCCTTTGAAATGTGTTTCATTATTCATCAGTCAAATTTAGGACAATATCGTCTTCCTCCTGATGAACTAAGGCCTAATGACTTGCTGTACTTAGTAAGAATGGAGTTGTCATATCCTAGAACAAAGGGGTTGCAGCATAAGACTACAGAATTTCATTTTCTCTTTGGGCAGCTTTTGCTTTACTCCACTTCTGCTAAGTGTATGGAAAGCAGATGTTTTGTTACAGGCCAGCCCTGCTTAAGAAGTGGGCAACTCACTGCTTCCTGTCTCCTCCTTACTGAGAACACTCCCATTGTCTCCATATTCTCCTCCTTCAAAACCTACTCTTCAGTGTCAAAGGCCTGCTTACATCCTTCTGGGTAAGGATAGAAATTGGTACCATCTCTGTAACAAGCAATTTGGCATTGTGTATGAAAAATCTCAATAATATCCTCCTCTGTGACCCACACAAAAATATAATCCATAGAAGATTTATGTACAAAACTGTTAATTAGAAAATCGCCTAAATTAGGAAGGAAATACAGTATCCACTTATGGGAGAATATTTGCCTAAATAATGACCTACCCAATAATGCAATGATAGTTTTATCATTAAAAATTATGAGAATATGATAAAAGTAAAAGACAAAAGCTATAACTTGATTTATAGTATAAATGTAGGTATATAAAATATCCACCCACAGAATTAATAAAATTGTTAAGTATAGTTGTGTTTAGATGGTAGAATTATGTTTACATATGAAATAATAGACTTCCAGCCAAGGTGGAAGTGTAGGTAGATATACTTTGCCATCTTGCACAACCTAAAAAGGACAACAACAAATTTAAAACAAAATAACCAGAACATACAGAAAATTGAACAGTATGGAAGTCTAACAACCAAGGACTTAAAGAAGAAATATTCATCCACACTGGTAGGAGGGGCGGAGATGGGCAGAGAGGACTCATGACAAAACAGTGGCTGCAGTGCCAGGACAGCAAGGCAGCAGATGGCTGGCCAGGACTGGTCCCACATTTGCATGCGGATAAACCAAGAGGAAACAACTGGGGAGCAAGGTAGAACTGCAAAAACCAGGGCTCCGACACAGAGAAATAAAGCCTCAAAATCTCTGACTGAAAAAACCTCTGGAGGTTAAGGCACCAGGAGAAACTCCTCACCTCACAGGAGAGTTCATTGGAGAGACCCACAAGGTCCTAGAATGTACACAAACCCACCCACATGGGAATCAGCACCAGAAGGGCCCAATTTGCTGGTGGGTAGCAGCAGAAGTGACTGAAAGCTGACAGAGAGCTGAGCAAATGGCATTGTACCCTCTCTAATCCCTCCCTCACATACAGTGCCACAAACCCAGCAATGTTGGGTTGCCCAGCCTGGTGAATACCTAAGGCTCCGCCCCTTATACGTAACAGGCCCACTGAGCCAAAAATAAATGGCCCAAATGAAAGAACAGATCAAAGCTTCAAAAGTAGAACTAAGTGATGAGAAGATAGCCAACCTATCAAAAGAGAACTCAAAACACTGGTCATCAGGGTGCTCACAGAAATGGGTGAGTATGGTCACAAAATGGAGGAAAAAGTGAAGGCTATGCGAAATGAAATAAAGGAATGTGTACAGGGAACCAACAATGACAAGAAGGATATCAGGACTAAAGTCAATGATTTAGACCAGAAGGAAGAAATAAACATTCAACCAGAACAGAATGAAGAAATAAGAATTCAAAAAAATGAAGATAGGCTTAGGAACCTGGACCAACTTTAAACATTCCAACATCCAAATCATAGGGCTGCCAGAGGAGAAGAGGAAGAGCAACAAGTGGAAAACTTATTTGCAAAATAACAAAGGATAAACTTCCCTAATCTGACAAAGGAAATAGACTTCCAAAAATCCAGGAAGCTCAGAGAGTCCCAAAGAAGTTGGACCCAAGGAAGCACATACCAAGGCACATCATTATTACATTACCAAAATAAAAATTAAGCAGAGAATCCTAGAATCAGCAAGAGAAAAGTAGACAGTTATACCTACAAAGGAGTTCCCATAAGACTATCAGCTGATTTCTCAAAAGAAACCTTGCAGGCAAGAAGAGGCTGGAAAGAAGTATTCCAAGTCATAAAAAGGCAAGGATGGAACCTACATCCAAGATTACTCTATCCAGCAAAGCTATCATTTAGAATGAAAGGACAGATAAAGTGCTTCCCAGATAAGGTCGACTTAAAGGAGTTCATCATCACCAAGCCCTTATTATATAAAATGTTAAAGGGACTTGTCTAACAAAAAGAAGAAGATCAAAAATACAAACAGTAAAATGACAACAAACTCAGAACTATCAACAGACAAACACAAAAATAAACTAAGCAAACAACTAGAACAGGAACAGAATCACAGAAATGGAGATCACATGGAGGTTTATCAGTGGGAAAGTGGGGCAGATGAGGGAAAGGCACAGGGAATAAAATAACATAAATGGAAGTACAAAATAGACAGGGGGAGGTTAAGAATAGTATAGGAAATGGAGAAGCCAGAGAACTTATATGTACAACCCATGGGCATGAACTAAGGTAGGGGAATACTGGTGGGAGATGGGGTACAGGGTGGAGGGGAATAAAGGGGAGAAAAAATGGACAACTGTAATAGCATAATCAATAAAATATATTAAAATGAAATAATAAAGGAAATAATATTTTTCTGTTAGCTATATTTTCCTTTATTTTCCAGCCTTGACAATGAGTGTTAATGTCATCAAAGCAGGAGAGTATGGAGGTTAAGAACTGTCTTAAGTCTGAAGAACTGGTTCATATTCCAGACAGGCCAGTCACTTATAAACTACATGACTCAACAGTTTACTTAATATTTCTGAACCTCATCCCAGCTCCCTATAAGTAAATAAAATGCATATAATTTTATTGTTTTCATCAGTAAATAAATTAATGTTTGTTAGGTACTTAAACAATGGCACAGTGTAAATGCTATAGTAAAGCATTACTTGTATTATTAAACAGTTATTGAGTGCCTGTTGTGCCAGGTTAAATGTTGAGCACTGTGGATATAAAGATGACTAAGACTGGTTCCCTGTTTTTGAGGAAAGAAAACAGACATGTAAACAGGTACTTACAATTCTGTGGGGTAAATTCTACATGGAAGGGAGATAAAAGTTGTGTGAGCAAAGAAGAGAGAGTCCCTCCTCTGCCAGGGCAAGAACGTTCACTATCACTGGAATTGAAATCTCTCAAATAGTTTCAGATCCTACTATTACTTCATATTTCTTTATTTCAGGCAACTCAGAGTGGAGTGAGTTTCTGCAGGGGAACTGTCCCCATAAGAAGGAAGAGGCAGGCACCTAATATCTTAATCTATAGAGCATTTTATACTTTCTAGACTGCTCTCATCTAGACCTTCCCAATTCACATGACGCCTATAAGGCTGGCTATTTTTCAGCAAAGCTTAAAGAGACAAAATGGGCTGGCTAAGCTACTTGGCTAGCAAGGGATAGAGATGAGACAAAAACTCGGGTGCTATCAAAGATAATCTGATGTCATCCTAGAGATGTTACAGAAAAGACTTCTCTGTCAAAGAGGCTCATGTTTCCATTTATTACTTCCATGATTTCTACTACTGTACAATGATAGTCATAGAAGGAAGGAGGAACTGAAGATCCAAAGCAGAGACTGAGCTAGCCAGCCTTAAGGTTGTCTACTCAGTGAGGTTAGGGTGTGAAATAGGTGCTCTGTAAACATCTCTATTTGAAAAGTGAGTCTCCCACACTACAATGGGGACCAAGGGGTTTGTGTCTGTTAGTGTGCCAGTGAGCTCTTAGACAGCTGGGGAAGGCCAAACATGAACTCATGGAAGAAATGGTATGGACAAACTACCACCAAGAGCTCACACTTTTTATGGGAATTCTAAAATGACACAGCCTATTTGTTGATCCAAACAAATCCAATGTGATCCATTGACCTTACACTTCTTCATGCCTGCTAATTAAATTTAGGTTTACATTTGCTGACTGCTTTTAAGCCTACCATCCATCCACAAGATTTTCTTTTGTATATCCAGCTATTGAGAAGTAGTGTAATCTAAAGAAGAAAACCAAGAACTTAGAGACTAGTGACCTGAAATCAAACTTAGTTCAGCTATCTATTAGTTGTATGACTTTAGCAAGTGACTTTAACATCTCTGAGCCTCAGCTTCCTTCTTTATAATATTGAAGGTTAAATAAAATATATGTTATGTTTTAGAAACATTCAGCAAAATGGTTTGGCTTACAAATATTACTTATTCTTCTGAATAAGTAAATGGGTTCTTGGTAGTACTCAACTACAGCTCAATACAATAGATTAGTCATGTATCAAGAGTCACATGGTCCAGACTGCTCAGCAAACATACTCAGTTGGACCATTACTAAGTCACCAACAGATATAGTTTCCTTTGGATTTGGAACCACCGTGTTGACCTGTGTAAAAAGAAGAGTGTTCTCTTTATCCAACTCCTACGTCCTTCACCCAAATGGAAGGATTAATTCACTGTTTTGAACATCTAGGTCAATAGTTGTCACTATTGTCGTAGAAAATTGAGAGCAGCTATAGGATAAAAAGAAATCTCTACCAGGACCTACATTTCTGTATGGAATCTGTGATGCTATGAATTGCTCTTAATCAACACATTTTTCCATTGCCAAATGGGTCTTCATACAATAACAGGCATGCAGACACTCAGCAATTTCACCAACCATAACTCTATGCAGTGATTGTTGTGAATGATGAAATATGATTAGCAAATTACAGCTCTGGTGTTTTATTTTAAGGGAACTTAAGGAAAATGAATGGATTGAGCTATTTTGCATTTTTCAGTAGAATCATTTAAAAGGAGTGGGTAATGGAGAACTCAAGACTGATGGCTAAAAGAAAAGGCACAAATAATGTTGCCACTTCAGAACCTATCAGCATAATTCATCTGTGCCTCCTGTCCTGAACAGTTGTACAATGTTGTTGTACATGGTTAAACAGCTGCTATTTATTTCTGGCATCTTATTTTGTACTGGATAAATTGGCTGGGATTTGTTTAAAAATTATTTCATATCTAAATGTGTAAAAAAGACACAAGATCTTTATCATGAAGTTTAATATTGTGCTTTCTTTATAAGTTAGGTCACTTATAACAGTAAGCTCTGGGACTTGAACAATGAACCAAATCCCTCTGGTAGGTATGGATGTTTCTTGCCTTATACCTCATCTACTTTTCAGTGAACTGTATTGTGGCAATGCTCAGGGTTCTCGGCAATCTTGTGAGATGTAAAGGTGTTTTTCAAATATCTTAGGTTGATAACAGTAGTGCTTTGGCATTGCTGACTTTTTCCCTGTCTTCAAATCCTAGGCTTATAATTCCAACATCTCTTCCATGGAGTTGGCATTAAAGCAAAATTCCGTACAGCCTCTTTTATTTTCCCCTGGTACCATTATAAAATTAGAGGTGCATTCTTATAGAAATGATTTTGATCAGAAATGTAATCAGAATACAATAAAAATTAATTAATTAATTTTAAAAATGGAAAAAAGAAATGTAATAAAAACACACTTGAGAGTATAGCACATATTTTCAGCAAAAATTAACAGAGTGAAGATAACCTATATTAATTAATATTCAAAAAAGGCATATAATAAGGGGAAAAGCACTGGACTTGCATTTGAATCTAAGCTCTACCACTTACCAGCCATGAGATTTTGAGCAAGTCACTTATGCTCAGAGAGGTAATTTTTTTTAATTGGACTAAGAATACTTACTTCATAGAGCCATTATAAGGATTAAGGGACACAGTAAGTAATATAACATCTGCTATATAATGTAGGTTTAATAAGGATTACTCAGAATGAATGAATAATTAAAAATAAGATACAAAGGAAAATGCCAAAATTGCTGTCAACTGGCAGTTTGCTATGTAAAACTACAGCACTGATTAAAAAAATGGCTTGTAGTTTCTGAATATTTTTAAAGTATAAGTCTCACATTGTCCATATTTTTAAAACCTTTATTGACTCTTTCAAATTACACACATAATACAAAACTGGGCACAATGAGTATTTCAGAAAATCATGATACAAATGATGAAAGTTTCTCATGATAAATGAATCCATAATTTTAAGTCTAGGTTCAAACGCAAGTCTGACTCAACTGACTCCCCATCCTGCTTTGCCTGAAATTGTGCTGACTTTTGTCTCTCATCCTTGCATAATTATTATTTGTGTCCTTTTCACTTTCAAACTGCCTCAGTTTGGATGATAAGTATGTGGCACCTTGGTCCATAACCTGCCTCCCAAAGAGAACCCACCACCAACAGTTATATGCTATGTTCTCAACTCTCTCTTTCTCTTCATTATTAGTTATCCTTTTAAAAAGTATCATTTGCTTGCTTTCTACAACTTATTTTAACCTTTAGTCTTCTTTTCAGTTTGAATTTTTGAAGAAATATAACTACCATATGTGTTAATTTTCCTATTTGAAATTAGGTTGCAAAATTTCATCTTAAACACATTTTGTATTTCCAAGAATGCATGCTAGTGAGCGAAAATGCAACATAAAAATAGTTAATGCTAACTTCTCAAAAGTTTCATAAGAACAGTAATTTTATTTGAGCTCTGCTCTGTAAATCCCATCCAAGTGAGAATAGATGCAGAAGTAAACATGGTTCCAACAACTAGGCTATGGGAAAATCTCACTAGCTGGAAATCCAACATTGTGGAATTTGAGATCGTTTGGACAGGATCTGAATTAAAGTTTACCCTTGCTTAAAAAGTCATTTATTGTGGGGAGAAGGGTTTTCAGGAATTACTATAAAAGACACATGGATAAAACCAAGGGGGAGGGTGGAGGCAAGGGAGGGAGGTGGGTTTGGCTGGCGGGGGGCGGGAGTGGGGGGAGAAAATGCAGACAACTGTAATTGAACAACAATAAAGTAATTTTTTAAAAAGTCAATTATTTCTTCATGACAATAGAAATGAATAAAATAAGTAAGATTTTAGGGCCAAATGTTTAAAAGATCAAATAAATGTTATAAAAGGTCTATAAGAGAGATATATGATTTAGCCTCAGTTGCTTTATATCATGAGTTTGAAAGCTATTTGATTATCTATTATACAATTTTGTAATTCAGGATAGACCTTAAAAAAGAAGGTCTATTGAAATGTTAGGGCCAACTCCAAAGATTAGCTACTTCATAACCATATCCAACTTCCTACTCCCATGAAGCCCAAAAACTTTTCCCAGCTTGCTTTATAGTCATTACTAACCCTGTCCCAGCTAAGACCCTGGAGGGCAGAGGGAGAAGGGAAGAACACATGGTTTTTTAAGATTTGATGTCCTGAAAAAGAAATAGACGTGACTGGTGCGCTTGTTCCCCACGTTGCCTGCCTGGAACATTTGCAGCTGCAACTGTCATATTGAAAATATGAAGGCAAGGCCAAGAGCACCGCAGACTCCAACTTTGATAAAGTTGAGCAGCTAAACCAATATCAGCAGCTGCCTCCCATCTGGCTTCTTGCCACATGAGAAAATAAACCCCTATTTGTTTTAAGCTACCATGAGCTGGATATTATGTTACTTGGGACTAAATGGGTTCCTAACTAACAATGGCATAGGGGCACCAGGTTTCTAGGAAACGTCAGTGCCAACATGGGAGAAGCAAAAGCAAAACTGTGTGCAGACCAAGGTCATAAGGTGCCTTGAAACCATCAGTGCATAGATGAAAGTAATGAGGCTGACTCCAAAACACCACAGACACACATACATAACAGTGCTAGGGGCTGGGCACTAGCTAAAGTCAAGAGTTAAACAGAAATCTTGCTCAGATAAGCCTGCTTTACTTTAAACTGATGTTTTGCATCCTTCTAAGATCTGATATACCCTAGTTCCTCTCCAGCAAAGAAAAAAAGTTCCTCCTGAATCAAGTTAGCCTTTTATTTTATTTCAGTTAGGACTCCACTACTTTATTTTGAGGTAGATATTTCCAGAATAGCAGAATATATGAGTTAAACCTATTCCTGAAGTAATTTTTTATTAACTGCCATTCCATGGAGTTGTAGTAACAAACATAGCTTCTAGAGTTGGAATGCTTGTTTCCCAATCCTACCTTTATCATGTGCCAACCCTATGAACTTGGTTTGAACTTCTGTGCCTTAGTTTCTCATCTATAAAATGGGGAAAGTGAGGTTACAGTTTCTCCCTAATAGAGTAATTGTGATGAATAACAGATATATGATGTCCAAGACTGTGTATGGAATAGTGAGTACTCAATGAATATTAGGCATTATTATGCGTATTTTAAAGTTGACTCTCTTTTTTATGTACAAATACACCTACACTATTAGATTGTGTATGGTATATAAATACACATGTGTATGGATATGTAAGTACAATCATTTGTGTTTTACTTTGTGTTCTCAAGTAAAACACATCATTTTACATTTTGATCATCCACTCCTATGGATTCTGCAAATGTAAACCAAATAAGCCCCTAGTAAATAAATTGTCCTTAATCTCTTGCTTCATTTTCTTTAAAAGCTCTGTGTCTGTGTCTAAGCTCATTTGGTTTTGATTTGTATAATGGAACTCTAAAAACCATTTAGTCTTCTTATTTCCATGTAATTTGAAAGAATATGAGTATTTCTTCAAAATTCTTCTTGAGCTAGCCTTCTTGAACATCAACTGTTACCATTTCTCAACACCAGAAATTGACAAACATATGTTTTAATTTTTCTAATTTCATTGTTGTCTTTTTATCTTTTCCCTTCCTGCAAAATGGTTGTACCCAGAATGTTTGTCCCTGCTCCATCTGCATACCCTGGGAACCCTTCCATTTCTATGTTGAAATGCATAACTGTCCTTTTGTTTTTCCTAGCAATTTTTTTGTATTTTTCATGTCATTGCTTGAACTTTAGGTCATCTAGGAATACATGTATTAACCAAATGGGTCACCTCTGAGATTCCACTTTTTCTTGTCTTAAGTAAAGGCATTTGCCTTTACCCCTTGTACCTGCTTGTTCCAAAAGACCAGCACCCCTCATCTCTCCTTACCATGGTGCCATTTATGTGCTTCCCCTTCCAGTGTCCCAGGCTTCCTGAAGCCTGTCCTCTGTGCCCAACCCTTCCCCACACCCAGCACTTAGAACCCTGAATGCTTCCACTGCATGATCATTATCTTCCAAATTGTCTTCCTGAGCTATAGCTGCCACCCTCTTCTGCCATGGTCAGTGTCAGGTCTAAAAGACCTGTCCCCTTTCTGGCTTCCCTATCTCCCATGTCAAAAAATTGTCATCATCCCATTTACTTGTCAGCAACGTGATGTGAGATTCAGATATTCCTTTTACTCTTCATCCTTGCCACATGTAAGAATTAGTGTCTAATAACACTGAGGCAAAAAGTTAATGGGAATTTTATTGAAAAAACTACCATCCCAGCAGGAATTGAATTTGATGGCCTTAATGCAGGAGGCAGATATTTCATCCACTAGTCTTTAGAGTTTGGTTTAGCATGCTTAAATATAGATGATATCACTTTGGTAAATAGGTAATTCCTATATTTTTCCAGTATTACTTAGGTTAACAGAATGAAGAAAAGATAAACTCCAATTTAAATGTTAGGGCTATCCACTTTAAGGATTCCAAACAGGGAAGTTTTAATAAAAATAAGATTTAAATTCCTGTAAATGTTTGAATTCTTCACCCTAATATGTAGAAATAATGAATATTTATACATGTAAAACACACCTTTCTCTTAGAGTGGCATTTAGTCACTCATAAGCAAAAGAACTCCAGAAAATTTTTTTCAGGGATTATGAGTCATACCTCAGATTTTTCTAGAGGAAATGACATTATTGAACTATTTTTGTTCCCTCCTTTCATATTTTTTCCAGAAGCCTAAGTCAAATGAGGAAATGAAGAACTGTACAAAACAAGATGTACAGTTTTGATGATTTGATAATAAAGGAATCCTGCAGGAATTTTAACTATCAGGTTACCATTAAGTGTTATTATTTTTAAAATAAATACATTAAGCCTAACATGTGTTATATCCAGATGAGCCGAGCACTTTCACCCACATTGGAGATAGGTGTGGTTTCCCAAGGAGGTTGAAAGCAGTATCTGTCTTCAGCTCCTTAGAAGTTTCAGCGTTTCACGATGTCTTACCCTCACCGTTATCGTTTTAGACAGTATTTGGTATTTTCTAAGCCTATTAAGTGGTAGTATATATCACAAATTGGAATTTAATTAAATGAAACTCTCAGCTCATTGAAAAAACTGTAAAAGAGTCATATAAAGAAACTGCAGATTGAAAATACTACAAGTAACATAGCCCAAGCAAACAATGAAAAAGGCAGAGCCAACAGACATGTCCTCACACTTACAGAACCTCTTCATCAGGGTGAAAATCACTATAGTTTGCTTTCAGAATGTCAACCAGTGAAAAAAACAGAATTATTTTTTAAATGTAATTAAAATAAGGATTTACTCCACAATCATTAGCGATGAACCTTATGCTAAGTATCTATTATGACCTGAGATGTTAGCTAGTGATGGTGTGAAATCTTCACAATTAGCAAAATATTAAAGGAAAAGCATACAGGGCCCTGACTGGGTAGTTCACTTGGTTGGAGCATCATCCCAATATGCCAAGGTTTCAGGTTCAATCTCCAGTCAGGGCACATAAAAGAATCAACCAATGGATGCATAATGCATAAATAAGTGGAGCAACAAATCAATGTTTCTCTTTACCTCTTCCTTTCTGTCTCTAAAATCAGTTTTTAAAATTAAAAACAAAGAAAAGCATACAGAACTAGAAAACAAACATGCAATATTTTTGACTAGGTTTAAAGTTATGTGAAACCCAATTAGGATTTATAAAACTTTACTAAGTTTAAGCTTAAACTTAATGATAAAAATCTGAAATCTTTTTTGTGGAGACAAAGTGGCTTTTGAGTTGTTATTAAAAAAATTATGTTTCTGAAATATCTTTATCTTTAATTCATCCATTTCTAATGTATTTTATGTATGTTTTATGAAATATATATTTAGGACCCAAGCATATACATATATGCACAGCATACATACACATATAAGAATAAACATACTTCTATTGAGAAAATATGCTCAAAAAAGTTTGTAGATCTCTGCTCTAGTAGGAATGTAACAGCAGATATTGTTTTTCAGGAACATAGGTCTTTTCACTTTCCTGATGACTTTTCTAAGAACTCAGTACTAAATTTACTATTCACGCCTGTAGACCTAAATGTAAATCCCTTACATTTCTGTATAGCCTCCCCATTGGCTTGGAGGTTAATAGTTTATCCAAAACTTGGCAGACCTATGTGGAGTCCCTGCTTCATCATTTGCTAGCTGGGTGACTTTGAACAAGTTTTTATTCTCTCTGAATCTCCATTTCCCCATCTGTATGATATGAGTAACAACACCCATCTCATAGGTTGATATAAGGAATGTAAAGCACTTAGCATAATGTTTGGGTACATGGTAGGGATCCATAAATGTCAGCCATAGTTGTTGTTACTATCATCGTTATTCCCCTTAAAGGCAATCAGCTTTCCAGCTCCATCGAACCACTCACTGTCTCCTTACCTGCATTTGATCACTCTTCCTGAATGGCTGTCTCACCAGCTCTGTGATCAAATATTTTCTGTGCTTTTCAGTCTATTTTCAATAACACCTGCTCTATTAAGATTTCACTAATGCTGCCCAGCCAGAAGCAACTTGCTCTCTCCTTCACACTAAATAATACTATATATTGCATCCTTCTGGTGGAGCTTATAGTTTTCTACCTTGTATATAACATATATGACATGCATATGGGCCATTTGTATATGTGTCATTCTCCTTCACAGAGAGTGAGTTTCTTGAGGATGGAGTCATTTACTGCTGATATGTGTCCTTACCAAAGCATTCAGCATTGTTCCTTACCCTGAGAGACAATCAATCAATACAAGTTGAATTAATTAATTAATATTTCTGTTCATTCAGTACAAAATGTCTGCTTGAAAGCAAAGGCCAGGCAATGAGGAGAGTGATCAGGTAGTAATATATCAGTCTTTCTTTCTCCAATCCCTGTCACATGCTGCAGTTAATAAGGTGATACAAAGTTTACCTAGACGTGAATGTGAACCTTCCCTTCCTTCCTCACTCCCTGCCATTAATTTAGCAACCTTGAAGAAGACATTAACTATTCAAGGCAATGGTGTCTGCATTGGCAGAAATAGGGAGTTGGGTTCAATATCTAAAGACATTTCTGGTTATAAACCCAGTGTCTCATATTTCAGAGAATATCTTGCACCAGCAGACACAGAGATATGGGTTGAGGGGAAAGGTAAAATCACTGAGTTTTGCCCAAACATCAAGACTGAGGCCAGAAAAACAATGCAAAGATGTATGTGAGGAGCAACAGGCTGGCTAAGGTCAGACCTAAGGACAAATCCATCAGGCCAAAGACACAGCTCAAACTGGAGGCTAGAGCATGGATAGGCTCAGGGTCTGTGAAAACAAACAAACAACAACAAAACATAGTCCACACTGGGTAGCTCAATATAGAAATTTTAATGTAGGGATCTTGCCATAAAGGTGTTAGAAGAGCTAAAAACAAAGGGACACCGAGACAACCCAAAGACTAGCAAGAGGAGGTAGCCATTCCCCTTTGCAGGGCCAAGGAAGTGAAGGGAAGAGATGATGTCTAACAAAATAAAGGGGGAAGGTGATGTTTCCAGTGCCCAGGGTTGGGACGTCTAGCGGAAGGGACTACCCAGCAAGAGCTACAACCACAGCTGAGACTCAGCTACCCCCAAATACACCATTCCAAGCAGGAAACTAGGGGAAGAAATACATTGGCATCTCCATTTCTCCTACCTTCCAATGATGCTCGTTGGCCAGATGTAGCTGTAAAACACTTAGCAAGAGAGTCTGGGAATGTAATCTACAGGGTCAGCCCCATGCAATACAAAACAGAGCAGAAAAGTATGAGGTCATGGTCTGAGAGCAAATAGACAACTAACCAACACAAATGACCTTGGAGCTAGCTTCAGAGGTGATTTTTCTAGTCTGACCTTTCTATTGGTCTGTGACTTCTTTGAAGATCCCACCCTAGCTGCTGCCATCACACCTTCCTATAAAGTATTGATGCTTTGGGTTAACTAAGAGGAGAGCTGCTGACAAAGACTTGATAAAATGGTACTTAGATGCAGAGACCCAGCCACATAACACTCAATTATATAAGTTTCAGAATTCTTTCCTGGATGCTTTCTCACATGTGCTATACTTGCTCCTATCTAGTTTTCCTGGTGCAGTGCATCCCAGAATGGAACACCAGCCTTGTTTTTCAAAAGGACACTGATCTCTTTGGCTTAAATAAGTAACATCCTCCATGTAAACTACTAATTTAACATTAGCAATAAATCCATATTTCAAAGATAGGCTGACCCTTCCAACAAAAACATAAAATCTACCAGTGTGTTTTTCTGCTAATGAGTACTAGGAAGCAATATTCTGTCTTTTTACTTTTTCTTATATTTTACAACAATATTGATTGATTTAAAGATGGCATTTATGAAACCTACAGTACAATGATAACATATGTATACTTATACAAATTCAATGATATCCATTTAGGGGAGAAAAATAGAGAAAGAGAAGGGGTGTACACAGTGTGGGTGTAAGGAGAGAGAGGAGGAGATAGGGGAAATTTCTGACTTGGGCACCACTTCTTCAGTGAGTGCCTGGAGTGATCAGGTGAGAGATTTGATCTACTCTGCCCAGGTCAACCTTTACCCCTGTTTATCTCTCAGAGACTCTCACTGAGATGCTAATGTTTAAGGATTTGGCACAGAAAAATGTTGCGTAGGTTGTCTTAACTATATACGTATTTTTATGTATACTATACACACCAATGCTATAAACCATATACTACACAAAATGAGCAAATCAAGATATTTTAAAGGTGATTTTTAAAAAATATAATAAATTCTCACCTTCTATGCTGACTTTAACCCTCTTATTTGGTGTGATTCTAGTGTATATAGGCCAGAATTGAAAATTCAGTTGAGAGATTGGTAATGGTACAGGAAAAGAGAAAAGGACTTTCACAGTCTACCAAAACAAAAGCATTAACCTTAGTTTCAGAGGTGAGTGGTGGGGGGAAAGAGGGTACTGCCGGAAATCACTATAGCTGCAGAATTTATCCTCACAGGCTGTTCCCAGGGTGACTGATATTGCTTTGAGATTCGTCATATGATTAAACCAGCTACTTCCTTTCTCTACCTCAGCTATCCCTCTCATAAAAGTGGGGCATAATATCTGCTTCTTGCTTATGGTCACAAAAGAATATATAGGGATTAGATCTAATTACTAGGTAATTCATTCTCAAATGATGAAGTGTTTAACAGCCTAGAGAAACCAATAAGACAGCCAAATTTTTTTTGGAATGACCCACCCAGATTCTGTTTACCTTAGAGGTGAACCAAACTTTGAAGCGGTGGGATAATTATGACCTTGTGACTGTCAGTTTGCAGGACAAACATTATAGTGATGGTCTTATTTCATGCGTATCAGGAGAAAGATTTTCCTGACTTTAATCCAAGTCTTTTCTTCATTTCTAAACCTGAAATGCTTTGGTTTCCGAATCTCAACTGTGTAACATCCAAAATACATAAACAAACACAACCACACCGGGAAAATCTTATATAAGCTCCTGTAGTCTCAAAAGGTTCCATTAGTACTAAGCCTTCCTGTGCTCACCCTGCCCTGAGCCCTGGGCCCCCTTCTGCATCCCACACAGTACAGCTCTCTCTAACATGCCACGTTAATGCTGAGAAGGAACTTAAACCACAAAGGACCAAAAAGCAAATATTTTTGTCCAAAGCTAATGTAGCAAATTACATGCAGGATCTAAACTCCAAGAACCTTTTAAATGGTGCAAGTCTACACAAACACACAGCATCCAGTTTGCCAAGATTTAAAAACTAAATTAAATCTAAGTCAAGTCCCACTGGGGGATTTATAGAGCCAGTTAAAAGACCAAGTTCTGGTCTTGGCAGGACCGCTGGCTCACATCGTACCCCAGGTAAGTAATTTCTCTCACTAGGCTTCTGTTAGTCTATGAAGCTAACATTTTCCCTTGAGTGCATAGGAACGGTGAGGTGAGAGTGTAGGCAGGGTACTCAAAGCCCTATGCAAGAAAGGTGTGTATGTATAATCAAAAATTCATCCAGAATGTCTTCTGCCAAGTGCTCTGTTGCCTTGACTGGGCTGCTATGAATGACTGTGCAGCCTGCGAACTGCCAAAGGAGCTGAAGTCAAGTCCTCATTCCACCTTCGGCAGCGCTTCCATCCAACTGGAGGACACTGCCTTGTCTTCACACATGGTGGTGCTATCTGTGTCCAGTCCCGGAGGGCTCATCAGCTTAGAGGGGGTGCTTTCTCTAATTGCCTTAAGGATACCAAATAGATAGTGGCCTAGATCCTAACCAGGAATGAAGCAACTATTGGAGTTGATGTCATTTTGCAAAAAGCCAGATGACAGACATGTTTACTTTGGCAGGAGTCATATTCACAATGAACATTTGTGGTCAGAGGCTGGAAGAAAGCAGACATGCTGAACTGAGAGGCACCTTTGCACCATGGCCACATTACCTAGCAATGGACCAGAATAACCAGGTTCTGTACCTTTGCTTGCTGCTATAGCCCCAATAATCGATGCAGATGAAACTGAGAAAACTTGTTAAAGGAAATGAGTATGGTAGGGAAAGTGACCGTGGCAGTGTTGCCTAAGAAAACCTGTAAGTTAATGGACTACATCTGGCTTTGTTTTGCTCACACACTCAGTTGGACACCAGACAGCAGTAGTGGAGGGGTTTTTTTTTTTTTTGAGCACTTACAAGAAAATGTATATTTTAAGTCAATGTATACCATCAATTCTGTATCATTTTTATTTCTGGCTTTCTTTATGCTTAGATTTTAAACTATATTTTAACTGTGCATGCCCACTCTTGTCTATCAGTAGGGAAATGAGTTACTGTCAATGGCTGATCACACATGTTCATGAATCCTGTGACTATAAATGTCACCCTAGTAAAACAGTCTAGTACACTGTTCTCCAGTGCCTGGAAAGAACAAGAAGCAGGCCTCCAAGAGAAGGACCAGAGACCTAATCCAGAGTCACTGCAGAAGGCTGACAATGGGGAAAATCTCACATATACACCCACCAAATACAGCCATGCAAGCCAATATGCAGATCTATCAACAAACAGTTTTTTAAAAAAAAAATTCCCATGGATTCTGAATGTTTATGACCTGGGAAGCTTGAAGAGGAAAGGGAAAAAACAAAGGAAGAGTATTTCTCACTCCCTGACATAAACCATCATTGAGAAATTAGCATTAAGATTATACCTCTGACAATGAGTTGTTTTTGTTATTGTCATTCTTTTCTGTACTTTTCTAATTTTCTACAATAAATGAGCAGTTTATAATAAGCAAGAGGGAGGAAAAACCTCTCTCATTATCTAAATTTATTTGATTACTAAATTCTGGTAGTGAATGTTTATACAGTGAGTTTGGAAAGGAAAAATCTATTTTGTTCCTGAGTTTTGATAAATAAGAATTGAGATGAGATTTCATAGAATGATGGGTTTATCTGAATTAATTTGCTTCCTAAGTTCCAAGAGCAAAAATTTTGATGGCCAGAGATCAAATAGCAAGAGAGGCCTATAATGAACTTGCAATAAACAACTCTTTCCCTCCCTTTCCTACACATAAGCACAAAAATTATAATCCAATGGGAAATTTTTCAATGTCTGTCTTTGAAAAAGTTTTATACCATAGTACTTTTATATGACAAACTTCATCCTCATTTTGGTTGCTTAATAAAGTAGTTTCCAGGAAAGCCATAGAAGCAAATAAACTGAAGACAACACAGGTAGTTTTTCATTTAATAAAGATTGTATTTATTTATTTATTTAAAGAAAGGGGAAGGGAGGGAGAAAGAGAGGGAGAGAAACATCAATGTGTGGTTGACTCTCACATGTCCCCCACTGGGGACCTGGTCTGCAACCCAGGCATGTGCTCTGACTGGGAATCAAACTGGCAACTCTTTGATTTGCAGGCCCATGATCAATCCACTAAGCTACACCAGTCAGGGCAACACAGGTGGTTTTCTTTGTGAAATTCACGTAATAGAAATATTGAGTAAGAATTACTTACTTAATTAATTTAAATTTCTGTTCTCTCAACTATTCTGTCAATGAGTTAAGAATCTGAAATCTATAAACAAAAAGTATTGGACAAGTATGTAGTATGATTTCTTGATCTCAGCCCATAAAGTCTTCACCTGTACTTTAGACTAATTAAATTAGAGAACCCAAAATCCTGATCAAACCCATGACTATTACAGACCTTCTATGCTAATGAAATGGAACTTATCAAGGAACTAGAAACTAAAATTTCACCCTACATACAATACTGAAAAGGAAATAGCATACTTGTCCAATGAACATGGTATTGCTAATATATTCAAGAAAAGGTTAACCAGAGACCAAAATGTTTTATAAGAAAAGATAAAGGTGAGGATCAGATCTCTGAAGATTTTTCCCTTTCTTAATATTTCCCAAATATTTTTAACTTGTTTCCTGCCTGGACTCATTAATTTCCTGTTATATTTCACAGATATGAGTTATGCTTGGAAACATGACTCAGAGACTATGTGGTACCTTGAGCTCATGGAGCTCCTGCACAGTTTCCCACAGCACCTCAGTGACCCTTACGAGTGCTGCCCATTTTCCTCCCAGCAAAAGGCCATGTTACTCAGAACACAATGACTCTTAATTCAGTCAATGTGGGAAGAGACTGTCATTAACGCTGATGTGAATCTAGGAGAAAAAGATCCCAACTGACTCAGGAAGACTGTTAGAATTTGCCTAATAGCCCCAGCTCACAGAGTGAAATCATTTTTCTTTTCTTATTGTGCTTAAAAGTAGCATGATTTGAAAGTTGTTGAAAAACTGGCTTATTGGGGAATATAATAAACAATTTATAATAACTCTGCACAGTGACAGACTACACTTAGAGTGGTGATTATATTTTAAGGTATATAAATGTCAAATCACTATGTTGCACACCTGGAATGAATGTAATATTATATGTAAACTATACTTTAATAAAAAAATTTAAATACTGGCTTACTTCTGGTTACCTGGGCTCAGAAAAATCTAAGCAGACATGTTTACTCAGTGTGTGAGGAGTGAGAAAGAGAAGTGCGGGAAAATGGGCAGGGCTCAAAGCAACTCACACTGAAACACACAAACTCCTCTGAAATTCCAATTTTTAAATAAAATAATCCCCACAAGAAAGGTCTTGTTATTCCCATTTTACAGGTGAGAAAATCAAGAGTGGAAGGTTGAACAAGTTACCTAAGATCTCAAAGTTAGGAAATGATGGAGCTGAGTTTCAAAACTAAGTCTAATCCCCATCTCTTCTTTCTTTAAAAAAAAGCAAATTTATTGGGGTGACATTGCTTATTAATCCCTGCTCTTTCAACCTCTAAAATCTATCAGAAATATTAATCAAGAGTGTTTAATAAAGTAAGTTTGGACAGAAAACAAAGAAAATCTAAAGAAATTTGGAGAATGGTCTGTTTCAAGATCTAAGTTAGTTATCATTGTCATACTATTCATGTTACTCCTTACAGGCTAACTCAACCTAACTTCCTGTAGAGAAGTATTAAAGAAAACATTTACTGCTCTGGTTTTTCTTAATCTCCTTCCAGCTTCCCTTATTCTTCTTCCTCTCAGTTCATTGCCATGTTGGCCAACATGTCTCCCACAACCTCGTCAACACAAGACTGCTTCCACCTCCACCAGTTTCCTAACCCAACAGGCTCTCCTCCCATTCCTCCAAAATCTTCCCCCAAGCCCACCAAACCTTGTACTCAGCTATATAAATGCTGTCTTCATCAGTAAGTCAGACTGCATCCTCTCAGGCTTTCCCTTCTAATGAACCTCACCTTTTCCCAATTTCAATATTGGAATTACAAAACACACTTGGACAAGGGCCCATAACCCTCAAACCTGGCCCACCACAGGCTCACACCATTCCAACACAGCTTGGCCCTGGCAGATGCTAAGTAATCCTGGTATTTGTCCCTTATCCACTTCCTGGCTGCTTTCCGCAGTATAACTGGTACAAACCTTCTCATCTTGACTTTGATCCTGGCCAAATACCCATTTCCTTCTTTACCAAATAACCAGAGACATTCTAGACTTAGTTTTGCTTTTGAGTCCCACTTTATCTCCCATAAAACCTTCTCCTGCCTCTCCACCCACTTTTCCTTTCCTAAAAGTATTCCCCTCAGAAATCCTCTACAAAGCCTTCCCTGAGTGCATCCTCCCTCCCTGCAGTCCTGAAGCACTTCTTGTTTATACCTTTCATTTGCCTTTTAAGGTCCAGTTACTAAGTATTTCTTACATATTTTTACTTTGTATCTTCTTTTAATATTTTAATTGCAATACAACAGTCTGACTGTCTTTTATGCACATATCCTGTCTACCCAACCAGATTGAATGTCCTCCAATGCTTTGTCCTTTCCCATCTGCTCTGCTCCTCTCTAATGACTCCCTGGGATAAAGCTCATCTCTTTTAAATGCCGTGTATACAGCACATATTCTTGCCACCAAGCTCCTGCTCGGGTCCCCCCAGCCCCAGCTTCATGGTTCTCTCCTTTCTGCTTATCAATCTAAATCTACAGTCTTTCCAAGGCCACTTCAAATTCCAGTGAAGCCTTCTCAGCAAACACAGGTCCATAATTATTGTTTTTTTGAGTTTCCATGGCACTCCTGTCTGTACAGGTTTTTTAATGCTATATACATATATTCTTGTTTATGTGTATGTGAGGATGTGTACTTCATATTTCTCTAAATAGATTGGGAACTTACTGAGGACAGTAACCAAGTCCTTGGTTTTGCATTTCTCATAGTACCTAGCACTGTGCTAGCTATTCTGAAGGCGCTTAGTATTTACTTCCAACATATATTTCAAAAATTGAAACATAACTCATATTTTTTGTTTCAAACATGTTACAGTAAACTAAGGCAGTAGCAGCTCTAAACTGAGCAATATCTTGAGCCCAAAGTGAGCAAACACTAAACCCTTAGAGGGAAGGGTTTTGTGTGTTTAAAAATCTCTTTTCAACTTCCAGCCAAGATGGAGGCCTAGGTAGATACATTGTGCCTCCTCACACAACCAAAAGAGGGACAACAACAAATTTAAAAACAAAAAAAAACAACCAGAACTGACAGAAAATCAAACTGTATGGAAATCTGACCACCAAGAGTTGAAAAAGAAATATTCATTTACACTGGTAGGAGAGGCAGAGATGGGCAGCCAGGGCAGAGAGGACCTGTGGCAAAACCCAGGGTTCCAGCATAGAGAAATACAGCCTCAAAACCTCTAACTGAAAAAACCTGTGGGGATTGAAGTGCCAGGAGAAACTCCCAGCCCACAGGAGAGTTTGTTGAAGAGACCCACAGGGTCCTAGAATGTACACAAACCCACCCACATGGGAATCAGCACCAGAAGGGCCCAATTTGCTTGTGGGTAGCAGCAAAAGTGACTGAAAGCTGGCAGAGCTGAGCAAACAGCATTGTTCCCTCTCTGACCCTTGCCCACATACAGTGCCACAACACAGCAATCAACCTGCCTGGTGAACACCTAAGGCTCAGCCCCTTACTATGTAACAGGCACATTGAGACAAAAAAATATGGCCCAAATGAAAGAACAGATCAAAGTTCCAGAAAAAAATACAACTAAGCAATGAAGAGATAGCTAACTTCAGACACAAAGTTCAAAACACTGGTCATCAGGATGCTCACAGAATTGATTGAGTATGGTTGCAAAAGAGAGGAAAAAGTGAAGGCCATGCAAAGTGAAATAAAAGAAAATGTACAGGGAACCAACAGTGAAGGGAAGGAAACTGGGATTCAAATCATGGTTTGGACCAGAAGGAAGAAGTAAACATTCAAACCAGAACAGACTGAAAAAGAATTCAAAAGAGCAAGAAATTGAAACTTATTTGAAAAAGAGCAAGAAATTGAAAACTTATTTGAACAAAAATGGAAAAAACTTCCCCAATCTAGCAAAGGAAATCGACTTTCAGAAAGTCTAGGAAACTCAGAGAGTCCCAAAGAAGTTGTACTCAAGGAAGCACACATCAAGCACATCATAATTACATTAGCCAAGATTAAAGATAAAGAGAATCTTAAAAGCAGCAAGACAACGGGAGATAGTTACCTACAAAGGAGTTCCCATAAGACCATCAGCTGATTTCTCAAAAGAAACCTGCAAGCAAGAAGGGATTGGAAAGAAGTATTCCAAGTCAGGAAAGGCAAGGACCTACATCCAAGATGACTCTATTAAGCAAAGTTACCATTTAGAATGGAGGGGCAGATAAAATACTTCCCAGATAAGGTCAACTTAAAGGAGTTCATCATCACCAACCCCTTATTATATGAAATGTTAAAGGGACTTCTCTAAGAAAAAGAAGATCAAAACTATGAACAGTAAAAGGACAACAAACTCACAACTATCAACAATCAAATCTAGAAAATAAAACAAAAACAAAAATGAACTAAGCAAACAACTAGAAGAGGAACAGAATCACAGAAATGGAGATCCCATGGAGGGTTATCAGTGGGGAGGAGGCAGGGAAAAATGGGGAAAGGGTACAGAGAATAAGTAGCATAATGGAAAGTACAAAATAGACATGGGGAGGTTAAGATAGTATAGGAAATGTAGAAGCCAAAGAACTGGCATGTACAACCCATGGACATGAACTAAGATATGGGGGAGATGCAGGTGGGAGAGGGGATTTGGGGCAGAGGGGAATAAAGGGGGGGAATGGGCCAACTATAATTACATAATCAATAAAATATATTTAAAAATATAAATAATAATTTTAAAAATCTCCTCTCACAGCACATCAAGTTCAGTGGCAGTGTACACAGCACCCAACTTCATAGGGTTGTCTTATTTAGTTGTCCAAGCCCAGAGGACCAACACCTTGAAAGAGTCTGCCTGAATCAAGAATTCAGCCCTCATTTGCCCAAATGGAAAGGTGGATGTGGCCAAGCAAAGCTGACCTGATGAAAGCCAATGTGTTCAGCTTCCTTTCAAATCGGCAACCATAATTGCCACTAGCATTTAATATGGCACCAATCACACCTGTGTTCTGGGGCCAGGAACAGTGGCCAGCTCAGCACCTTTTGAAATACAGGTGGCTGAAATCCAAGGCAAACAAGACTGAGTAGATTAATCACAGCAGTGAGACCCAGCAGCTGCCATTGTAATCCAGGGAGCTTACCCACAATCCAGCAGGGCACGGTGTAGCCTGTAAAGTGCTGGACTTAGGGTTGATTCGACCTTCAACCCTATGAAATTAGGTCTGCACTAATTGCTAATGTTAAGAAATTGTCTTGACGCTTCCTCGTCTAAAAAATATTGTCGACCCTCCTAGATTAGGGAGGTAGGCTCCATCTTAGAAGTAAGGTGTGGCAATCTACAAACACAGTATATATACAGATGACAAGAAGCTAACAACCAACATTCCCAAGCTCCTTCATTATAAATTAAGTTCTCAGGATTATATTTTAGCAAGGCAGCCCCTCGATTTCCATTAGATCAAAAGCCCAGCAGAATAGGGTAAAGCTGAGATATCATAGACTCAGAAACTTCTACATTTTGTTGCAGGGTGTTTTTTATCCCTCAAATCTAGCAATAGCAATTGGTAGAGAAGAGAACAGCCCATGGACCTGTGGGTGCATGGACAATACCAATCCAGCCCTCCCTCACAAATCAGTAGAGAAAGAACCTATAGTCATTTTCCTATGAGGCCAGCATGTTCATGAGGCATGATGGCAGAACCCCTTGGGCCCAGGGCACATTAGTCTGAGTTTTGAAAGTCCAGACTTCAACTAATTTATTTATCCAACCAATAATTTATCAAGCATTTACTATGTGCCAGACATGTGTTCTAAAGTCTGGGTGTAGCAATCTTTAAAGTAGGAAAAGTCAGGAGGAGATGGCAATTAGTAAGTAAACAAGTAAATATTTAGACTATCAGATGGTGACAGTTCAGAGAGACCCTAGAGAGGTACAGGAGAAGCTCTGCAGAACTGCTTGTTATTAGTGCCACTATTAGAACTAATAACAGTAAGTTTTCTTACCAGCCATTTTAAGGACTTTGGCTTTGACTCTGAACATCAGTTAGGGTCCAGCTGAGAACAGAAGAAGCCACATCAGTTATTTCAACAGAACTAATTTGATATAAAGAAACATTAATTGGGAATAAAGTCATTACCAGGTGAATGGGTAAGAGAAATAGGTACTGCCAGAAGCTCTCTCCATCTCTAGGACTAGGGGAAACAAAGGGTGAATGATTAAAATTTAGAAGTTCAAAAGAGGATAGGTTCTATGGGGCTGGAGTTCAGACCACTGAGAGAGGTCAATGGCAGGTAGAGCTGCTGGTCCCTGAGGAAGCACAGTGACACTGGTTTTTGAGTGTGGGGAAAAGTTGCAAAGTGGATTCAACTGTTGTTACAAGAAGGAACTGCCACTGCCAGGGTGAAGAAGCAGCTGGGGTGCCACTCACTAGAGCTGCAAGCAGACAGGAACTCCCAGAAAACAAAACTGGAAGGAGCAACTCCTCTCTCCCTACTCCAGAGGTGCTGGTTCATTCTAGCACCCCAACTGGCTGAACCCAATAGGAACCCAGCTAACAAAGGAGAGTGGTGGTTTTCAGGGGCCCAGCCCCAGCTACATAAAATCAAGTATAGAAGGATGGATTTTGTCATTGAGAGCCAATGACAATAACTGACACCCTCAGGATGAGACAGGAAGGCACCAAAGGATTTTGAACAAGGGAGTGACATAAGCTGAGTCATTCTGACAGCTGTGTTGAGAATAGACAGTAAGAGCAATAACAGTGGAGGTGGGAAGAGTTGGTTGGATTCTGGATATTGTTAGTCCCATTGTATTTGCTGATGACTTGCATGTGGGCTGTGAGAAAGAGAGGAATCAAGGGTGACTCCCACACTTTGGCATGAGTAACTGAATGGAGACAAATTTACAGAGAGAAAAGACTGAGCAGGAGCACACTAATGAAGGGGAGGGGGCTTTCTGAAGCTCTTATTAGGGCACATTAGGTTGCCCTAATAGAGGTTGATAGGCAGTTGGATACCAAAGTCTAGAGCTCAGAAGAAAGTCTACATTAGCCATGTGAATTTAAAATCACAGATCATGTAGATGGATTTTAAAGCCATGTGATTGGATGAGATCACCATTGACGCATCAACATGGCTCAGATACACAATGGCTGGGAGTAAGATTTTGAGTCAGAGTAACGTTGATTGAAATCCAACTCTACCACCACTGGATATTCCCAGGCAGTTCTTCAACCACTCTAAGTTTGAATCCCTCATCTGTAAAATGGGGATGGTAATCACACTGACTGTGTTGGGTTCTATGTGAGAATTAAATGTGACAAAGTAAGTAAAGCCCTTATACCAGTGTCTGACATTCATTCTAAGCTGCAAATGTAAGTTTGTTCTTCTCAATGAGAAAATAAAGGACAAAGAAAGTAAAGATGAGGACCTGAGTAACTCATCAAAGGTGACAGAACTTCCTTTTACTTGTGAATAACCAGCCAAGGAGAAAGAGGAAACACTAGACAATCATCAGATATGAACAAAAATAAAAGACAGATTGACAGAAAAATTCTCAAAGGAAAAAATTAACCATGCTTTAAAGCGTCAAAACTGAGTTTGCAGGGCAAGACCCACATAGAAACAGAATCCTTGCCACGAGATGAATTATTTGAGACTTCAGTGTGCGCCTGTTTGTGAGCTGGGTGAGCTGCATATGAGTCAGGATGAGACACTCAGCCCCCACACGTCAGTCACCATTCGCTCCAACTCAGCCTCGGAACACAGCCCCGTTCTCCTCCCATTAATTGTTCACCTCTCATTAAGCATTTTCACATGCGGCAGGCATTCCTTTCCAGAGCTCAACTGCAGGGTTATGTAAGGTTCTACGGTATTCCTGGCCCAGGAACTGAGACCAGCTGCCTTCACAGGACGCTCCCTTCCTAGGAGGTAGGTCAGTTCAGGAAACCAAACTGCAGATCACAAAGCTCGGGAAATCCAGGAGTGGAGTGAAAGAGGCTGACTGTCCTCAGAGCATGCTCTCCTCAAGTGTGTGAGCACCCTGCTAGGGCACCCCAATGTGTGAATCAGTGTTCCATCCTCCCAGGTCGGCGAGTGAGACCTTGTCACAAAGTCTCCCCATGGCTACTCCCTTTGGTATCAAAAAGCTCTCGACATTGTCTGCTGACAGTAGCCTTTTCCACACAAGTTCCCAACACTTTTAAAAAGTAAAACTCTACTGTCCAGGGATTTTGTTTCAAACAGCTGTTTTCTGGCCACTAGGAGAGTTTCATCTGGAACAGTGATTCTCAACCTCAGCTGCAATCAGAGCCTCCAGGGAGGACTTTTAAAGTGCTTACGCTCCACCCAGGCCAATTGCAATGGGCTGCATTGCGTTCCCCCCAAATCCATATGCTGAAGTCCTAACCCCTCAGTGAATTAGAATGTGTCCATATTTTAAATAGAGTCTTTAAAGAAGTAATTAAGATAAAATAAAGTCATTAGGATGGGACCTAATCCCATATGACTATTGTCCTTATAAGAAGAGAAGATTAGGACACAGACAAATACAGATGAAATAATATGTAAAAACACAGGCAAAAGACAGTGATCAACAAGACAAGGAGAGAGGCCTCAAGAGGAATCAACTCTGCCAATACCTTGATCTCTGACTTCTAGCCTCCAGAACTGTGAGACAATAAACTTCTGTTGTTTAAGCCCCCTAATCTGTGGTCCTTTGTTATAGCAGCCTTAGGAAACCAATACACCAATTGAATCAGGATCTCTAGGAATGAAGCCAGGCACCAGTATTTTTTTTTAAATGTTCTTCCAAGTGCTCTGACTATGTATTTGTATTTTAAAAGTCACTATTCTAGACTATAGATTCCCCTCCAGTCTGCTAAACCAGGGCTGACCCATTAGATTGTTTCTCTAAGAATGCAAACATGTGTACTTGACATATGGTCCTTCCTTCCTTCCTTCCTTCCTTCCTTCCTTCCTTCCTTCCTTCCTTCCTTCCTCCCTTCGCTCCTTCCTTCCTTCCTTCCTCCTTTCTTCTCTCCCTTCCTTTTCCCCTCCCTCCCTTCCTTTCTTTCTTGATAAAATGAACAGGAGAGAGATCACAGCCCTCACCTCAGCCTCAAACTCAGCATAAAGGAAGCTAAGTCCCATCTACCATCCTTCCAAAAAAATCTGAACCACTAAGTGGCCCCTAAGAATATCCATAGTAGAGCTGAAGATCGAGAAAAGGGCTTTAATTTGATGAAAGACTCCAAGTAAGGGAAAAGACCTTGTGCAAAGACTAACAGGAAAAGATGAGGTGATGCCTTCTCTTTTGGAGAATCCCCCTGTCAGACAGAAAGTCTTTTTTTTAAAAACTTCTGCCTCATTTAGCTTTTGGAATGTCCCATTTTCCACAGCAACATCTTGCTAGGAATGGCCAAATGCCTACAACAAGTGCAGCAAAAGACAGATGCAGCAAGATACTGGAGACAAATTTGTGTGAGAGGCCTAGCTTGATATTCCTCCCAATGGTTGCTTCAAAATAAGCCACCATCAGTGACATGGTCACTGTACCTCTTTAAATAATGACACCAAGATGGACTTGACAGCTTGCAAACCACCTCTCCTTCTCTGTGCCTCTATTTCCCAGCCTGTCACACAGACATGAGAAATCTAAACATACGAGCACCTCTTGGGTGAAAGTGATCAATTAGAGTTTTAATCATCCTTGTTTTCATCATCCAAACCTCATCCACATGTTTCCAGGTACTTGCTTGCCATCCCTTCCCCCTCTTTTCAGTCATTCCTAAAAGCTTCTATTATCAATCACTGCATGGGGTAAATTTTCAAATCAGCAGTCAGAGTTTTTAAGCTGCATGACTTCTATTATAGCCAAGAGGAGGCAGGTGACCAACACCAATGCACTCTCAAAAACCCCCTCCACAGCTTACTCCCTCAGTGTTCATTTATGCATTTTCATTGAGAGGTTGGGGTTTTTTATCATTTTTTATTGTGATTCTATTACAGTTGTCCCTGTTTTTCTTCCTTTGCCCTCCTCTGCCCAAACCACCTGCACCTGCAGCCAGTTCCCACACTATTGTCCATGTACCTGGGTCATTCACACAAGTTCTTTAAATAGTCCCTTCCCTTTCTTTCCACTATTATCCTCCTTCCCCCTCCCCTCTGGTCACTGTCACTCTGCTTCATGTTTCCATGCCTGTGGTTCTATTTTGTTCATTAGTTTATTTTGTTCACTAGATTCCTCTTATAGATGATATCATATGGTATTTGTCTTTCACCATTTGGCTTATTTTGCTTAACATAATATTCTCCAGTTTCATCCATGCTGTCACAAAAGGTAGGAGTTCCTTCTTTCTTTCTGTTGCAAAGTATTCCATTGGGTACATGTACCACAGGGCTTTGTTGTTGTTATTGTTTTTAAGATTTTATTTATTTTTAGAGAGAGGAAAAGGGAGAGAGAAAGAGGGAGAGAAACATCAATGTGTGGTTGCCTCTTGCACACCCCCCATAGGAGCCTAGCCTGCAACCCAGGCATGTGCCCCAACTGGGAATCTAACTGGTGACTCTTTGGTTAGCAGGCCAACACTTAATCCACTGAGCCACACCAACCAGGGACAGTTTTTTGATCTACTCATTTACTGTGGGGCATTTAAGCTATTTCCAGCATTTAGCTATTGTATATAGCACTGCTATGAACGTAGGAATGCATAAGTTCTTTTGAATTGGTGATTTGGGATTCTTAGGGTGTATTTCCAACAGTGGAAGCACTGGGTCAAAAGGAAGTTCCGTTTTTAGTTTTTTGAGGAAATTCCATAATGTTTCCACAGTGGCTGCACCAGTCTGCATTCCCACCAACAGTGCACTAGGGTTCCCCTTTCTCCCCATCCTCACCAGCACTTACTGTTTATTGATTTATTAATGGTGGCCATTCTCACAGGTGTGAGATAATATGTTGTTGGGTTTTTGATTTGCATCTCTCTGATGACTAGTGATGTTGAGCATTTTTTTCATATGTCTATGGGCCATCTGTATGTCCTCCTTGGAGAAGTGTCTATTCAGGTCCTTTACCCATTTTTTAAAATTTTATTTTAATTGTTGTTCAAGTATAGTTTTCTGTCTTTTACTCCCAGCCCAGCCCACCCCTCCCCCAGTCCTCCCCACTTCCCTCCCATTTCCACCACACCCCCTAGTTTTTGTCCATGTGTCCTTTATACTTGTTCCTGTAGACCCTTCCCCTTTTCCCCTGAAATTCTCTCCCCTCTCCCCTCTGGTCATTGTCAGCCTGTTCTCTATTTTAGTGTCTTTGGTCATATTTTGTTTGTTTGCTTGTTTTGTTGTTTAGTTTCCTGTTAAAGGTGATATCATGTGGTATTTGTCTTTCACTGCCTGGCTTATTTTGCTTAGCATAATGCTTTCCAGTTCCATCCATGCTGTCATAAAGGGTAGGAGCTCCCTCTTTCTTTCTGCTACATAGAACTCCATTGTGTAAATGTACCATAGTTTTTTGATCCATTCATTTACTGATGGACACCTAAAGCTTTGCCCATTTTTTAATTGGATTGTTTGTCTTCCTGGTATTGAATCATATAAGTTCTTTATATATTTTGGAAATCAAACCCTTGTCCAAGGTATCATTGGCAAATATGTTCTCCTATAAGGTCAGTTCTCTTTTCATTTTGATGATAGTTCCTTTAGCCATGCAGAAGGCTTTTAGTTTGAAATAGTTCCATTTGTTTATGTTTTCCTTGATTTCCCTTGCCCTAGGAAATATATTGGCAAAAATATTGCTATATGGGATATCTGAAATTTTACTACCTATGTTTTCCTCTAGGACTTTATGGTGTTGAGACATATTTAAGTTTTTTATCCATTTTGAGTTTTTTCTGGTATATGGTATAAGTTGGTGGTCTAGTTTCATTTTTTTTTTGCATGTACCTGTCCAGTTTTCCCAAAACCACTCACTGAAGAGGCTATTTTTACTCCATTTTATGCTCCTGCCCCCTTTGTCAAATATTAATTGACCATAAAGACATGGGTTTATTTCTGGACTCTCCATTCTGTTCCATGGATCTATATGTCTGTTCTTATGCCAGTACCAGACTGTTTTGATTACAGTGACCTTGTAGTATAATTTGATATCAGGTATTGTGATCCCTCCTATTTTTTTCTTTCTCAAGATTGCTGAGGCTATTTGATGGCGGGGGCGGGGGGGGGGGTTGGTTCCCTGTACATTTTTTTAAATATTTGCTCTAGATCAGTGAAATATGCCTTTGGTATTTTGATAGGGATTGTGTTGAATTTATAGATTGCTTTGGGTAGTATGGACATTTTAATGATGTTCATTCTTCCAATCTATGAACACAGTATATGCTTCCATTTATTTGTATCTTCCTTAATTTTTTTCTTCAGTGTTCTATAGTTTTCTGAGTATGGGTCTTTTATTTCTTTGGTTAAATACATTCCTAGGTACTTTATTTTTCTTATTGCCATAGTAAATGGGATTTTCTTCCCAATTTCTGTTTCTGATATTTCATTGCTGGTCTACAAAACTGCTTTTGATTTCTGGATATTGACTTTATATCCCTCTATTTTGCCAAATTCACTTATTAGGTCTAGTAGTTTTTTGGTGGAGTCTATAGGATTTTCTATGTACACTATCATGTCATTTGCAAATAATGACAGTTTTACTTCCTCCTTTCCCATTGAATGACTTTTATTTTTATTTCTTGTCTGATCACTGTGGCTAGAACTTCCAGTACTGTGTTGAATAAGAGTGGTGTAAGAGGACCCCCTTGTCTTGTTCCTGTTCCTAAGGCAAAAGCTTTTAGTTTTTGTCCATTCAGTATGATGTTGGCTGTAGGTTTCTCGTATGTGACCTTTATTGTGTTGAGGTATAGCGCTTCTAGTCCCACTTTTCTGAGTGATTTTTATCATAAATGGGTGCTAGATTTTATCAAATGCTTTTTGAGCATCTATTGATATGATCATGTGGTTTATGTTTTTCATTTTTTAATGTAGTGTATTACATTTATAGATTTGCAAATATTATACCTTCCTTGCATCCCTGGGATGAATCTCACTTGATCATGGTGTATGATCATTTTAATGTATTGCTGAATCTGGATGGCCAATATTTTGTTGAGGATTTTAGCATCTATGTTCAACAGAAATGTTAGCCTATAGTTTTCTTTCTTTGTGTGTCTTTACTTGGTTTTAGAATTAGGATGATACTGGTCTCATAAAAAAGAGTTTTGGAGTCTTCCTTCTTCTTGAATTTTTTGGAATAGCTTGAGAAAGATAGGAGTTAGTTCTTCCTCAAATATTTTGTAAAATTCACCTATGAAGCCATCTGGTTCAGAGCTTTTGTGTGCCAGGAGCTTTTTTGATTACTGCTTCAATTTCACTAGTTGTTATTGGTCTCTTAAGGCTTTCTGCTTCTTCTTGATTCAGTTTTGGAAGACTGTATGTTTCTAGAAATTTTTCCATTTCACCCAGGTTGTCCAATTTCTTGTTATATAGTTGTCCATAGTAATTTCTTACAATCCCCTGTATTTCTATCGTATCAGTTGTAACTTCTCTTTCATTTCTGATTTAAGTTATCTGGGTCTTCCCTCTTTTTTGTTGATGAGTTTGGTTAATGGTTTGCCAATTTTTTTTATCTTTTGAAAGAACCAGCTACTGTTTTTATTCATGCTTTGAATTGTTCTTTTAGTCTATACATCATTTAATGTTGCTCTGATCTTGATTATTTCCTTCCTTCTACTTCCTGTGGGCTTTGTCATTGTTCCTCTAGTTCTTGTAGATGTAGGTTAGTTTGGTTAGTTGAGATTTTTTTATCTTCTTTAGGTAGCCCTGTATTGCTATGAACTTCCCTCTCAGTACTACTTTCACTGTGTCCCACAGGTTTTGGGTTGTTGGGTGTTCATTTTCATTTGTCTCCAGATATTTTTTGATATCCTCTTTGATTTCATTGTTAATTCATTCATTACTTAAAAACACGTTATTCAGTCTTCACATATTTGAATGTTTTTGAGTTCTTTCCTTAAGATTGGTTTCTAATTTCAATTCACTGTAATCCGAGCACATGCTTGATATGATTTCAATTTTCTTGAAATTTTCAAGGTTTGTTTTATATTCTACCATGTAGTCCAACTTTGAAAATGTTTCATGTGCATTTGAAAAGACAGTATGAAAGTTGGGGTGAAAGTTTCCATATATATGTTGATACATATCTATTGTTTATATGGGATTTTTCTATCTTCTTTAGGTAGCCCTGTCAATATATATATCCATTTGGTCTAGAGTGTCATTTAGTGCCACAATATCCTTGTTGATTCTTTGGAAGATCTATCCATTGTCAACAGTGGGTTGTTAAAATCCTGTAAGATGACTATGTTGTTGTCAATATCTTTCTTGAAGACTTCCAAGACTTTCTTTACATATTTAGGTGCTTGTATTTTGAGTGCATGTATGTTTACAAGGGTTATATCATCCTGTTGGGCTACTCCCTTAAGTATTATGTAGTGACCTACTTTGTCCCTTTTTATGGATTTTGTTTTGAAGTCTATTTTCTCTGATATAAATATTGCTACCCCAGGTTTCTTTACATGTCCATTTGCTTGGAATTTTTTTCCATCCTTTTACCTTCAACCTGTGGAGATCTTTTGTTCTGAGGTGAGTTTCTTGTAGACAGTGTATATGTGGGTCATGTTTTCTTACCCATTTAGCTGTGCTATGTCTTTTGATTGGAGCATTTAATTCATTTATGTTTAAGGTTATTATTAATAGGTACTCATTCATTGCCATTTTTACCATACCTGTGTTTCTCTCTCCCTTTCTATCTCTCTCTCTTCTCATTTTTATAGCAATCCTTTAGCATGTCTTCTAGTGCTGGCTTGATGGAGATGTACTCTTTCAGCCTTCTTTTGTCTACAAAACTCTTTGCCTTCCATTTTAAATTAGAGCCTTGCTGGATAGAGTAGTCTTGGTTGTAGGTCCTTGCTTTTCATTACTTGCAATATTTTGTGCCAGTCCCTTCTGGCTTGCAGTGTTTCTGTTGAGAATTCAGCTGATAGCCTTATTGGAGCTCCCTTGTATGTTACTAGTTGTTTCTCCCTTGCTGCCTTTATGATTCTCTCTTTGTCTTTAAAATTTGCCATTTTAATTATGTTGTGTCTTGGAGTGGGCCTCTTTGGGTTCATCTCAATGGGGACCCTCTGTGCTTGCTGAACTTGCATGACTTTTCCCCTCACCAAGACAGGGAGGTTTTCTGCCATTATTTTTTCAAACAGACTTTCTATCCCTTGTTCCTTTTCTTCTTCTTCTGATATTCCTATAATGTGAATGTTGTTATGCTTCATGTTGTCCTGAAGCTCCCTTAAACTGTATTCATTCTTTTTGAGTCTTTTTTGTTTTGTTGCTCTGACTGGGTATTTCTTTCTACCTTGTCTTCCAGCTTGCTGATTCAACCCTCTGCTTCATCTAGCCCTTGTTCCTTTTCTTCTTCTTCTGATATTCCTATAATGTGAATGTTGTTATGCTTCATGTTGTCCTGAAGCTCCCTTAAACTGTATTCATTCTTTTTGAGTCTTTTTTGTTTTGTTGCTCTGACTGGGTATTTCTTTCTACCTTGTCTTCCAGCTTGCTGATTCAACCCTCTGCTTCATCTAGCTTGTTTTTAATTTTTTTCTAATATATTTTTCATTTCAGATATTGCATTCTGCATTTCTTCCTGGTTCTTATGCTAGGACATAGTTTCTACGTCCTTTTGCATGCTGCTTTAGTTCCCACTAAGTTCCCTGTAGCTCCCATAAAGTTTCCTTGTAGTTCTCACTGGGTTCCTTGAGCATCCTTATAACAATTGTTTTTGAATTCTATGTCTGATAGATTGTTTGCCTCCATTTCAGTTAGCTCTTTTTATGAGGATTACTCCTTACCTTTCAATTGGGCTTTATTTCAGTGTCTCTTCATTTTAGGTGATTTGTTTTGTTTGTTTCTACATCTCAGATTGTTCTGCTTTGCCTGCCTGTCTTCACTGGGTGGCTTACTGTGGTAGGAGTTCTGTGAGACTCAGTGGTTCAGTCTCTTTGATCTCCTGATCTGGATGCTCTAGAGTTTCCCTTTATTCAGTTTATGTGTGCTTTCTGGTTTTACTTGGGCTTTGATTGTTGATAGCTCATTCATTGGTGGGTTCTCCCCTCTGGCTAGCTGACTGGGGGTCACAACCCCCACCATGTCTTGCATGCTCCCATTGTGAAGTGTCTTCTGTACTCCTTGGCTTCCAAACTTCATATCAGGTAAGATTCCATTGAATGATCAGTTTATTTTTCAGAAGATCAGCCAAGTATTCAAGTCGGGGCAAGAGCAAGTGGACTCAGCTTCCACCTACTTGGCCACCATCTTCTCTCTTCCAAGAGTGGGTATCAACAAAGCCTTCTCTTAGAATGGTTGTCTTTCAGAGAGGGCCTAGGAGAAATGGGAAGTGAAGACACTGAACCAAAAGAGAGATCATTAGGAAAGTGGGTTTGCAGAGCATTTTTATTAGGCATTTTATCACATCTACCAGAGCCAGCTCTGCTAGGAAGGAACTTGTGATGAGATTGGTTCCCTAGTTCTCCCTCCATCATTCTAGGTTCCCTTTTTCAATCACCAAAATGGTCCTAAAGAATACTTTTTACCCACTGATGAAGCCGTTCCTACACAGGAAGTTCTGACCCACATTCCAGCAGCTCTGGAGCCCTCTTGGCTCTGCCTCTGTGTTCACTGTGGAGGCTCCACCTTGGCCCACTCCTCTCTGGTCTCTGGTTTTTCCTCCAATTTGGACCAAACATTCTTTAGTGCTGCACCTTTGGTATCTGGCCCATGTTTACATCCATACATTGCCCTTCATATATCTGTAGGTTAAATAAGACCTCCCTGTCTCTTGGAGATTTAGGTAACCTGTATACTACCCAGTTCTAGGCCACTAAATGTCTAAAGTCTTCCCTGCAATTTCAGCCAATTTAAGAGACAATCCTCTCTGCTGCTTGTTCTCTCATCTTCACATTTTGTTTCTGGTCCCTATCATATTGACACCCCCACCTCTGTATTCAATACTGGTCCTGAAAAATAATTAAAAGTACTATATAGAGGGGAGCAAGAGGAAAGATTTACATAAAGTAATTAAGAATTCATGATATTTTTAATAGTGTACCAAAACCAATTTCTTTTTTAAGTATATTTTATTGATTATGCTATTACAGTTGTCCCAATTTTTCCTTTTTTGCCTCTTCTGCCCAGTACCCCCTTCACTCCAGCAATCCCCCCTCCACTTTAGTATATGTCTATGGGACATGCATATAAGCTCTTCGGCTTCTCCATTTCCTATACTGTTCTTAACATCCTCCTGCCAATTTTGTGCCTACCAATTTTGCTTCTTAATTTCTCCCCTTTTCCCCTATTTTACCCCTTCTCCCTTCCAGCTGATAACCTTCAAAATCATCTCCATATCTGAGATTCTGTTCCTATTCTGGTTGTTTGATTACTTTTGGGGTTTTTTTTTTTGGTTTTTGGTTTTAATATTCAGTTGTTAACAGTTGTGAGTGTGTTGTCATTTTAATGTTTATGGTTTTGATCTTCTTCTTTTTCTCAAATAAGTCCCTTTAACATTTCATGTAATAATGGCTGGGTGATGATAAACTCCTTTAGCATTACCTTGTCTGGGAAGCACTTTATCTGCCCTTCCATTCTAAATGAGAGTTTTGCTGGGTTGAGTAATCTAGATTATAGGTCCTTCCTTTTTATCACTTTGAATACTTCTTTCCACTCCCTTCTTGCTGCAAAGTTTCTTTTGAGAAGTCAACTGAGAGTCTTATGGGAACTCATTTGTAGGTAACTATCTCCTTTTCTCTTGCTATATTAAAAGTTCTCTCTTTATCTTTAACCTTTGGCATTTTAATTATAATGTGTCTTGGTGTGTTCCTCTTTCAGTCCAACTTGTTTGGGACTCTCTGTGCTTCCTGGCCTTATATGCCTACTTCCTTCACCAAATTAGGGAAGTTTTCTTTCATTAATTTTCAAATAAGTTTTCAATTTCTTGCTCTTCCTCTTCTCCTTCTGGCAGCTATGTTTCAGATATTGGAACATTTGGAGATGTTCCAGAGGCTTCTTACACCACCCTAATTTTTTTAATTCTTGTTTCTTCTTTCTGTTCTGGTTGAATGCTTATTTCTTCTTTATGATCCAAATCATTAGTTCGAATCCCAGCTTCCTTCCTTTCACAATTTGTTCTTTGTGAGTTTTTCTTTATTTCGCTTGGTATAACCTCCATTTCTTCCTTTATGTTGTTGTCATACTCAACGAGTTCTCTGAACATCCTAATCACCAGTGTTTTGAACTCTGCATCTGATAGGTTGGCTATGTCCATTTTGCTTAGTTCTTTCTCTGTAGTTTTGTTCTGTTCTTTCATTTGGGCCATATTTCTTTGTCTCCTCAATTTGGCAGCCTCCCTGTGTGTTGTTTTTGTGTGTTAGGTAGAGCTATTTTAACTCCGTGTCTTAGTGTACTCTTAAGTTGTTTGGGGCAGAGCCTTAGGTAACTGCCAAGGTGGGGCAACCTGGTTCACAGCTTTGTTGCTCTGGGTGGGGAGATAGCTCACAGAATAGACAATGCCACTGCCTGGCTTCTGGACATTTGTTGGGCACTGCCCTGTTTCCAGTCATTTCACTTCCTTCCCCTATGTGACTAGTACCCTTTCAGGTGTTGCCCTGGTGATGAATCCCAGCATGGGTGGATTTATGTATGTTCTAAGTCCATTCAGGCCCTTTAAACAAACTCTCTTGAAAAACCAGCAGTTTCTTCAGCTGCCCCAACCCCCACTGGTTTTTACAACCAGAAATTATGAGTCTTTATATTCCCAGTGTTGCAACCCCGGGCTGTGTCATCTGGCCTGGGGCTGGGATGGCTTGCTCCCAAGGTATCCCTCCTGTTTTTTATCTATCACATGTGAATGTGGGAGTGCCCATTCCATCACTGCCACAGCCTCTCCATGCCACACTGCGTCTCCTTGACTCTCCACCCTGACTCCACATCTCTGCCCCTCCTACCCCTCTGGATGAAAGTGACTTCTTTAAATCCTTGGTTGTTAGACTTCCATACAATTAGATTTTATGACAGTTCTGGATATTATTTGTTTTTAGGTTTATGTGTAATTCTTCCTGTGGTTGCACAAGGAGATGAAGTGTGTCTACCTATACCTCCATCTTGACCAAAAGCCCAGAATTTATTATTTTAATTCTGAAGTTCCTCCTGTCAGCCCCACATGTAGGGGAAAGAGGGATCCTCTTTCTCTGCCCTCCTCCAACCCAGCACCCAGGCTCTTTGCCTCTCCAGGATTTCCCCCAGAAAGTTGAATCTTCCTCCCTCCATTATGTGGAGTCATTCAGCAAAAACTTGTAGACACAAATGCTCAGCACAAAGGTTTCCTTTTCTGCTGTTCCACAGGCTTTCTCTGAGGAATGGGCTAACCTCAGGCAATTTCTTGTTCAAAGGCATTATCTAACAGGGTTCTGCCTACATCTCCTCATCTAATGTGAAGAGCAGCACTTGAGTCTCATAAGAGCTGGCTAGTGGCCTAAGATGAGATGGGCCATGGGTCAGGAAAACTGCCGAGGGAGAACCTTTACACTGTGCAGTAACCAATCAGGTGCCATCAGACCTTCTCTCCAGGGCTGGATTTCCAGAGTCAGTCACAGCCAGTGACAGCAGTTGAAGCAACTGGTGTCCCAGCAAGCAAGCTAGGAGACACCACAATAAGAGATAGTGAGAAGGAGCCAGGAAGCCTAGATGGCACAAGGAAGCAAAATAGTGAGGTGTGGAAGAGATAAGAAAGTTTACTTGTAGTTGTTAGCAGGTAAAGCAGAGAAGGAGAGTGACAGCTCCACAAGACCAGTCAAGGCACTTTGGAATGAAAAGAAGCACCATTTTCCCAATATGACCTCAGTTATCCAGCTACAAACTTAGTGTTATGTGCTTGCTGACTTCCTTGTGTATGCATGTGGTGAATCCCCATTGCTTCTGGAACACCAAGGACTTCTCTTCTAACAGCCTCAAACAGTGGGTTTGGGCTCCTGCTCTGAGCAAACCCTGCTTGCCTATACCAGAACACTCACCATCTCCCCCAACCCCAGCCCTTTGGGGCATGAATCTGTCCTACTCAGCATAATCTTGTCTTCACAGCCTCTAGCACAAAGCCAGAATTCAGAGTTTGACTTCCTTCTAGCCCAAACCCTCTACATTATGCTATGACATTAGCCTAATTTCCTTCATACTTCTTCATATGTCATTAGGCAAAAATAAACACTGTGTAGGAAATGTCCAAATACAAGAGCTTTGACTTTCTTTCTACATGCTGACAAATTTGTAAGGGACAGTTTAAAACTAGAATTACAACTGCCTGGGCCCATGCAAAGAAAACTGGAAAAAAAATGTGTGGTAAAAAAATCAAAGCTATGATTTTGTCCCCCATACACATCAAGGGTTCTATGCCATCTCTGCATCAGCAAAGTTAGGTGACTATTATGTTCTCCTATATTCAGATAACTAATGAAATGCTCAAGCTTTAAAGTACTCAAGTTAAGTATAAATAGTCCAGTTTGGGGAAAAATTTTTTAGTTCTACCATAATCATTCTACACACACACACACACACACACACACACATCACTACAAAAGAGTTGATTCTGTAAAACTCAGCAACCTGCAAGGATGACCCTTTCCACTGAATGTGGCTGATGGCAAAAAATAAACTCCAGCCTTTGTTTTCTGTCAGAGATGGCTATATGTATCAAAAGGACAATTTCTACCTATTTTCTCTGAAACCTTTCTTCTCAGCTTTTTTCTTAAAATGTCCTGATTTAGTTGATTACCAGTGTCTGAATATAGCATATGTAGGTTTACTTCACATGGAATTTGTATACGTTATAATAATCTCAACTGAGTCTCAACTTCAGAAACTAAGATTATTACAATGAGATTAAAGTACATAGACCCACACTTCACTGACACTGTCTTTCCCTACTCACCATTAACTACAGTGGTCCAGTAGATCACTCTCTAATGGAAACCAACCATATCATCCAAAGGCATGAGAAGTAGAGGCATGACCTCTCATGGCAGACCTCTGTGGTTATTTCCAACCCAGTGTGCAACCCAGATGGTGTTCACACTAATATGGCCCCATAGGCATGTCAGTGGACTAGATGTATACTCCGCCCTCCCTGTCCCACTCAAGAAAGTACATTAAAATGCAAGAATTTAAGAGTAGCATTATTAGAAGGGCTCACTCTGGAATGCGCTGTAATTTGTCAACACAGTAAATTATTTAAAACTTTGATATTTCAACTACTATTAGTTAAGAAATTCTTCCCCACATCCAATGTGCACACCATGGTTGAGAACACTGACTTCTCAGACACTGTAAGATGCCTGCTACTAGAAATGTTGGTGTCTGATAAGTGAGCGAACAGAAAATGTCACTGTTAACTAACTCCTGGAAGATTCTAGCACTACAGAAGGAATCAAGACACCTGTTTTCCAAAACACATGCACGGAAATTCCATAAGCTGCAGTGACAATACCAAGTGTATGATTACCCAATATAGGCTCTATCAACCCCCCCAAAATAGGATAATTCATGATAACTTAATCATCATTATGAACTTTTTAAAATTTTTTATGGTTTTATATACTTTCTAATTCATCATTTTTAAATGGGATATTGCTTAAAATTGATGTAAAAAATTAAATATTTTCAATACTAAGAGTGGAAAGCCATGTGATTTAAAGAGATTCTATAGAGCACTGGCTTATCCCTATGTTTTTTTAAAAACATACCTAGCCTAAGGAGAAAAGGGGCATTTAAAAAACACCACCAAGGTTTTTGGGGGGAGCAGATCAATAGCTATTACTTTTTTACTAGAAGATTTCTTAAATGCCTCTCGTTGTCATAGATATTATAACAGCATTCCTAACCTTTCAACAAACAATTAAAAGACCCCTTTCTAAGTGCCTATAATATGAGGCAACCTCTAGGATCTGCTATTTCAGATACATGTTTTACAGGTCATCCATTGCTACACTTTTATGAATAAAAAACACTGGCTTCCAGAAAAAGAATGTCCCAGGATTGGAAATGAAAAGTGACCAAAGGTTTTCATTTCCAAAGCCATCAACCAACACCAAAGCCTATTTGGTCACTGAGCAAACAAGGGCTTGGGCTATTTCTTTTTAACTGTCTTGGCAGCAGCTGAATCAAAATCAGGGAGTTAAGATGCTGAAAATCCAGGGCACCATTGAAAGTTTTTCCACTTAACATACCATCTAGTGCTCAAAGGTAAGAGCTTTGAGGCTGGATGGGAGCCAGGATAGATGGAGTGGCATTAGGAAACAGGGGGGACAGGACAGTTATATGGGGGTGGGTAGTCACAGCAGGAAGGAGAACAACTATCAAGAGAAAGAAAAAGAAAAAAAAGTAGAGGATGGCTCCACTTTTGGCTTCATAAAAATGAAGTCAAAGAAGTCTAGCATTTTTCATTACCAAAATTGGGAAGATGATCTAGGTCTGTTCTTCAAACTCCTCTGGAGTGGGAACAAGAACTCACCAAAGTCAAAGAACTAGGGGAGGCCCCTTGGGTGACCTAGACTTGGCAACAAAAACACACCAGGCAAGCAGACATTTGTGCAACAAAGCTGGAGGAAGCCTCTGCAATCTTTCCTGGTATTAGTCCTGTCAAATGACAAATGTCTCTTTTATGTAAGGATCAAACAGTGTCAGAGGCAGTAACATAAGCAAAAACTTCAGTGACATTGATTTTGCATGTTAGTAGAGTTGCTTCTAAAGAGGAATTCCCACGACTGCCAGAGAGTTTCTTCACCCGGGAACTGACTGTACCGCTCACTCACCCAGCAGCCACATATAGGCCAACAGGAACAAATTCGTCCAGCCCTCCTGACAGGGGTGTGTTGACATTTCAATTACCTGATAACTGCAGAAATGTTTTCCTAGCTGAGCAGGAAAACTTCAAAAGAGCTTAACCTTTTTTTCTTGAGCTTTTGCTAACCTCCCACCTATTTCTGCTCTCAGGTCTAAGTCTCCATGGTAAGGCTGTAACTGACAACATTTAGTCTCAGACCTGAATTCAAATCCTGATGCCACTGTTTACCAGAGGCATGACTTTGGGCAAGTTGAGTAGATGCTAATGAACTTCCCTCTATAAAATAGAAAAACTGAAAAATTTTCCCTCTATAAAATTGAAAAATCAAATGCAGCTCTGGCTGGTGTGGCTCAGTGGATTGAGTACCAGCCTGTGAACCAAAGGGTCATTGGTTTGATTCCCAGTCAGAGCAAATGCTTGGGTTGCGGGCCAGGTCCCCAGTTGGGGGTGTGTGAGAGGCAACCAATTGATGTATCCCTGGGACATCGGTGTTTCTCTCACCTTTTCTGCCTCCCTTCTCTCTCTAAAAAAGTAAATAAATAAAATTTTAAAAAATCAAATCCAACTATTTGGAACACACAGGAGCTATGATAAGTCATTATAATGCCAATAATAGTAAGTATATAAGGATTCAGCTTACTCCACAACCCCGCATAAAAGATACATTTCTTCTCACCTAAATGCTCACTACCTTTTAAGCAGGCTATAAGTAGCCAATGTATCTTTAGTTTTAAGTAAAAATATTCTGCTCTAATTATATTGAGCTTTCTCAAGAGAAAATTGGTGTTTAATCTGATAACATCATTCTCCCAATATAAAAAATACCCAACTGTGCATATAAGAAATAATTATAGATGACTAACATGATGATACAATGTTAATAATAAAAAATATGCTGCAGTCAACACCCTAAATTTACCTATAAGGATTTTTTTTTTTGCAGTCTAAAGATGGCAGCAGAGAATATTGCAAATATCTCTGGGCTCCACTCTACTTTATGTAGATTTCTACTAAAGGAACTAGAGCACTTTACTGCATTGGTTTATTGGTCCCTCACTGGGGTCAGCTTCTATGGGTAAGACCTACATCCTAACCAATTTTGTATACATAATGTCTGGTACATAGTAGGCCAGGATGGGTAGATGGATGGTCAGCTCACCTGCAGTGGCAGTAAAGTAATACATAATCTTGAAAAGAAAGCTATTTTATAAGTTTATATTATATTTCTATCAGGTAAGATTAATCTCAGCAACATCCATCAAAACCCTAACAAAAATGGCTTAATCAAAACAGATGTGTATTTCTCTCACATAGAGGTCTAGAGGTATTTGTCCATAGCTCCACAGTGCCAGGGACCCATGTGCTTAGAATTTTATTGCTCTATTGTGCATGGATTTCATTCCAAAGTTTACACTTTGGCCCAAGGTGATGCTGAAGCTCCAAGCTTCCTTACTATAATCCAGAAAAAAAAAGGTAGCATGAGTATTTAGGGAGCAAAATGGTGAACTGTGTCAAACAAATGCAATTTTCCTTTCAATATCCATTTCTCCCTTTCCAGTATAGAACCACAATTTTATTCCAGTTTATTGGCATCCATAATAAATACTAAATTCCCTAGCCTACCTTACAGCTAAGCATGACCACATGACTAGGTTTTGGACAAGATATAAGCAGAAGCATTGTATAAAATTTTGGGGAAGTTACTCCTTGTTAAAAGGAACATCAGGCTGGAGCTCTAGCAGCTATCTTGGACCATAAAGACCAGAGCTTCATCCTAAGAATGACAGACTAATAAACTAGAAAGAATCTGAGTATATGAAAACCTCTAGGAGGAATCACACTAGCTCTGGATTGCCAACTCTGAACACCTTTTATGTGAGAAGAAATTAACTTTTCTTTTCTCTATGCTACTATTATGTGTTTGTTTTCATACAAAGCCAAATCTAGTCTTAGTTAACATAGTGCTGAAGCAATTTCTCCCCCACCTTCCCATCTACCAGTTACTGGCAACATTATCGTCCACCAACAACGGCCAGCACTGAATCTTCTGTCTCTATCTTAACCTTCCTCATGGTGGGGGTGGGTAACAAATAAAGGACACATAGCACATAAGTTGTATTTTTATAAACTATGAACATTTTATAACAAAAGGAAATAAAACAAGAACCATCAACAGTTCTCTATCCAGCTATTGTGGGATGAAAAAATTTAAAGAAATTACCCTCAAAATCACAGAAGCACTTCTGTTGCCATTTAACACCTATGGCCATGTTCTCAGTGTGTACTTGATAAGGAAAAGAACATATCTCTAGGTAAATGGATCTTAATTAGCTAATGTACTTAAAAAATAAACTCAGCAGGAAAAAAATTGTTGTTATTCTGTATCAAAGAAGCAGGTAAAAATATCTTTGCTTTTTGCCCTAAAATTCAGTTGGACAAGAAGGCTACTTATTTTACTTCTTATAAATCCTTTTAATAGAAGAATTCAAGGCACATACATTACCAAAACAACTTTCTAAGTAAGCTAGTGCCAACACTCCCATGAATACTAAAAATATTTTCCAGGCCAACCGTTGTCTTCTCTAACATTCTATTGTAGATACGCCTAATCCAATAACCTTAATTTTTCTTTTGTGATATATATAGAGAGATATAGATATAGATATTTTTAAGTGAAAGTGTACCCACAAGTCTAAAGTAAAGACGTTTATAAGTTGATACCATGGAGAGATCAAGATAAGTAAGTTTTAGGAAGGCGGTGAATTGGTAGCTTCTTTGAATCTCTCTGCAAGGTGATGTCTGGCCTCTGAACATCACTACAGGTCATATGGTTGAGGAGAGTTCACTTCTCCTCTGGCGAACACAGAGTTTACTTCAAAGACCTAGATTCTTCTCCCAAATTTATTTCCAACATGTAGTGTGAATTTGAACAAGTGTCCTTATCTCTTCAGCCTCTTTTCTGTTAAATGAAAATAATACCCACTTTAAATAAATTTGATGAGGTTCAACAATACATGAAAGCAGTTTATAATGGTAAAAAGTTGCACAAATGGATTATTTGTGTGTTTGTATTAATTAGTAGTGTTTGTTCTAAGTAGCAGAAACTAAACTGTGCTACCTTAAGCATTTGTGTGTATGTGCATGTGCACATGTGCATTCGTGTTCTTGTAACATATACAGATCTTCTGCAAGAACAAAACCAAACTGTTAAATAATGATTAATCTTTGGGATAGGGCTTTTTTTTCTTTAAGTATTTTAGGTGGTAGCCATATATCACTTTTGAAATTAAGAAAAAACATGCACTGTAACTGAAGTTTTTTTCCCCCAGGATTTAAGGGAAAAGGCCAAAGCCAAGAGATTTAGAAGAATTGAGATATCCTTTTAGCAATAATAACAAGTCCCCCAAATTTACTGTCCTGAAGGCCCCTACCCTGGTGACCCACATAATGACACTTCAAATAAGTGTTAATGCCAGCTGTGCCTCTCAATAAAGCATCAAGATTTAGAAAACAAATACTTAAAGTTGCTCGAGGAAGCCCCCGAGTACCCAATACAAGGGTGCGCTGGGACTGGGGGCTGCACTAAACCCACATCACATCACCAGATTTCCAAGAATCACCATTTTATTCACATAGCACCCCATCCTTCAAATCTCCATTGAGAAAAAAATACGTGGCTTCCACAATTGTTTTATTGGCTGCTATTTCTCCTTTCTTTTTCATTGTTGGTTCTATAAATTTTCAACACATACCTAAAGCCTGCCCCAAAATTTGGAAGTGATACACTGAACAGGTGTTAGGCCTCTAAATACCGAGTAATCAGTAACCCCATCCCCTTCCATTCTTCCACAAACTAAGGCAAAATTATTTATCTTTATGCATGGTAAGTTACTACCACTCTGTTTACTGGAGCCTTCAAGTATCCACCACAGATTGCTTTGTCTCCAGCCCCTCCTGTCTCATTTGCCCTAAATTCCCTAAGACAGTCACCTAAAGAGTCCAGACCACCATCTTAACAGTGGCCACGACCCTAATCTATACACCACATTTCCCTAACGCCACCCAGGAGGCTGAGCGAGAAGAACAGCACAGATGAAAAGAATGCCAGAACACTGTAGCTGCTATGAAAAACAACATGGCAATCACTAAAAACGGGCCCTGGCTGGTGTAGCTCAGTGGATTGCATGCTGGCCTGCAAAGTGAGGAGTCACTGATTCAATTCCCAGTCAGGGCACATGTCTGGGGTATGGACCAGGTCCCCAGTAGGGGGTGCATGAGAGGCAACCACACACTGATTTTTTTCTCCCTCCCTTCCCCTCTTAAAATAAATAAATAAAATCTTTTAATAAAATTAAAAATGGAACTAACAAATGATCTGGCAATTCTAATTCTGCACATACCCAAAGAACTGAAAGCAAGGTCTCACAGAGGCATTTTAATACCCATATTCATAGCAGCATTATATATAAGAGACAAGAGGTAGAACAAACTCAGGTGTCTATTGGTGGAGGATAAATGGATAAACAAAATGTGGTCTATCCATACAATAGAGCATTATTCAACCTTAAAAAGGAAGGAAATTCTGACATATGCTACAACCTTGAGAATGAGCCCTGTGGACATTATGCTCAGTGAAATCAACCAGCCACAACAGGACAAATACTGTATGATTCCACTTGTATGAGACACTTAGAGCAGTCAAGTTTAGGAGACAGAAAGTAGACTGGTGCTTTCCAGGGGCTGGATGATAGGAAGAAGGTGGGGTGTTGTTGTGTAGTGGGTATAGAATTGGCAAAATATAAGGAGTTCTAGAAATCAGTTGCAAAAAGGAATGTACTTAACACTCCTAAGCTGTATACTTAAAATATGGTTAAGATGGTAAATTTTATATTATGTACATTTCACCACAATTTTTTTACCTTCTGCGTTCTCTCTTGGATCCAAAGCCCCACATATCCACCCCACCTGAGTAGAACTTTAAGAAGGTTTCTTTCAGCTGTAACATTCTGTTTCTTGATCTGGGTGGTGGTTACATGAATGTGGTCACTTTGTGATCATTCATTTAGCTGTATACTTACGATTTATACTTTTCTGTAAGGTAGACCTTGATATTTTAAAGTTATTTAAAAAAAATTTTAGCCCTACTTTGTTATCCCTTGCTTTACTCATACAGTCCCTGGTCTCACAAGGTGGTGAGTTCCCGAGGGCCTTGCAGAGACTAGTAGACTGCTGGGCTTCTACTAAAAGCTTCACATTTGCTTGTTGATGTCCTTGAAATGTGGAGATCCAGGGACATCAGGACAGTGCACACAGCAGTGGGATAGTTTTCCAAAGTCCTTCAGTGAAGGGAAACAAAAGCTTCCTGACCCTAAAGCTGAAGGTCAGTAATACAGCCATAGCAGTCAGCACAGGCTCACAGAGGAAACTCAGCTCTGCTGAGGACAACCCACACCTGGGAAAGTAACACACACATGCACATATACACATACACCAAAAACACAGCGTAAGTAGGGCTTGACTATTGATTCCACATGAAAGGGATTAACATGATGGGGTAAAAGTTAGTGCCTATATTGAGAAGTGGCTTAAACCAAAATAGGTTTGCAAGTGGTGAGCTCTGTTGAACCCTGTGATAAATCTATGACAGCTGATTATCAAGAAAAGTCAAAGTTTGAGCCAGAGTTCCCTGGTCTTCAAAATGCTGATAACTACCATTTACTTCAAGAAACATAAGGGCTAGCCCCAAAGCAGAAGGTCTGGAAACAAAATATCCTGAAAAGGTTAGATGGACCCCATGAAACCAGATAGGAAGGGGTCAATTTGAACTTCCAGCTGGAGAACACCTTTGAACTCTTAGGCACTAATCCTTAATCTGATCTAATACACTGGAATGTGGGGAGTGGGGTTGTTTCCATTTCAGCTATTTCTTTTTTTCAAAGACTTTATTTATTTATTTACTCACTTACTTACTTATTTTTAGAGAGAGGGGAAGGGAGGGAGAAAGAGAGGGAGAGAAACATCAATGCGTGGTTGCCTCTCATGCATCCCCTACTGGGGACCTGGCTGGCAACCCAGGCATGTGCCCTGACTGGGAATCGAACTGGCAATCCTTTGGTTCACAGACCTGTGTTCAATCCACCGAGCCACACCAGCAGGGCTCAGCTATTTCTACATTGTCCAGAGAACAGTCCTTTCTGACAGGGCTGGGCTGGCAATATCTAAAGCACTCCAAGAGAAGGAGGAAGCCTCTCCCATGCTCTGCTGTTGTCCCTCTACACATGGTTGTAGAGGGAGGCATGGAATGGAGGGAAACAGCAGGCAGATTTTGTGCCAGGGAGATGACTAAGGCTTGATGCAAACATCATGTATGTGCGGGACTCATGAGACAAACAGGTCTGGAGGCAAACGGGTGTCCTAGTGATGGTGTAGGGGGGGCCATGCAACCCCCAAAGTTTATTAGGAAAAAATGTACATTCAATGTCTAGGTCAGTTTAAGATGGAAGGTGAACAAAGATGCCCCTAGTTCTCATTTTTCACTCTCTGTCTAGTTTTCCCTTGTTTCACAAATCAAACAGAATCCCAAAGGAAAGCATGGGAGGAAGAAAGAGGCCTCTTTCTCCAGACCAATTTATGGCATTCTGGATGCAGCTTGAGTCTGTCAGGCCAAAATGGTTAGGGTGGGCTAATAGAGTAGAATTACAGCTTCCTATAATGGGGAAAGTTAAATAGACAAGCTCTCCTACCCTGACGAGAACGAAGCAGAGGTCAGTGCTGCTGGCTTTGAACATGAATGGCCCCTTCCCCTCCATTCCCTTTCACATGTGGCCCGGCAACAGTAGCAGACAGATGCGACACAAAGACAGACACACCTGATTAACCATGAATACAACAGCTGTCGTTTCCCCACCACCGCCACTACCCACCCACACCCTGGCTCTTTCCGCTTAGTTTTTTCCCTTTCTTTCAGCTAGCGTGAGGAAATTAAACCTACCATTAAAACCCAAGTTAGTGGGAGGGTGTCAGCAGCCGGGCCTTTGTTTCTCTGCTCAGAGACTTGTAATAGGTACCTTCTGACTTGTTCTTTCATCTGAAGAAGAGTTGCGGCCTACTGCTGAGCACTCAGTCAACTCAAAACCTGAGACCCGGAAAGAGAGAGAAACAGAGAAAGAGAGAGAAAGGGGGTGGGGGACCAGGGGTGGGTGGGGTAAGATAGCGCTGACTCAAATGAGGAAGGAGAAAGTGGATGAAAGCAGCACAATTTTGTATATACCTACAAGTTTCTCTCTTCTCTTCCCTCCTCCTTTTCATTCTCTTGCCTCCAGCCAGCCAGAATTCCCTGCTGCTGAAAACACCGCCCTTAAGACAAATTGGCAGTCATGAATTTACTGATAGGAAGTGGAACTCAATCCAGCATTTTCTCTCCGTAAGAACTTATTTATTTTGCCCTATTTTGAGCTGGCCTTAACAAAGAAGAATCAGGGCAAGTGCTATTTTTTCTCTTAGGTAGCCAAATCCTTGAGTTCAAGTTAACTTCCAAGACCTTGAGAGTCAGGTGCAGGAGGAAATCTAAGTGTTGAAATGCAAAGGATTTCTAATGACATAAATAAAAAAGAAATGTGATTGTGTGGGCTTCTACAAACTTATGAAATAGTAATTAGAACCTCGAGTGTGAACTCTGATTTTTCATCATTTTTTTAATTTCTTTTTTGTCAGTTTTGAGTTAATCATTTAACTTCTGTAAACCTCAATTTCTATTTCTTAAAATGGCTCTCTCAATTGTTCAAACAGTCCCTTAAGTGGTTACGAAGAGAGACTAATAAAAATTATCAGAAATTATTTAGCAAACACAAAGCCATATAACATAATGGGGTGATAACTGGGTAATCTAACTTAATCTCACAACAATTTGTTATTTCCCCATGAGTAGAAAAATAATGGAACAATTCAAGCCTGTCATCTGAATGCTCACTGTTTCTAATGAAGCCCCACTGCCTACTTCTGACATCTACTAATAACTCATAGCGATATCTTGATCAAAACAATCAGGAAGAAATCCAACTGAAGGGCCTAGAAAATTTTGTTCCAGTTAACATAGTAGAAGTCCCAAGAGCCACATTTGTGTAGGACATTGGAATTTTCTGCAGAACACAAAAGTAGCTTCCAGTGGCTCGTAACTTTAGCTCATTAATCATCTAACTGATGAATAATCACATCCACTATCAAATCTATCTAGGGGATCCACCTCAGCAATTTGCAAAGACCCTGTTCACTTTGCCATCAAACCATCTCCACAACTCTTCTTCTAGAATCCAAATATCTCTTTCTCTTGTTTCACAGAGCCCACTGTTTAAGCAGAGTAAGCCAGTCTGTTTTCAATTCTTAACTTTTCACACATGGCAAACGAGTGGAACTTCTGAACACTGCGATCATCTGGCTGATGAGCAAGCTGTTTTCCATTTCTGGCAACAAATACTTTTGGCTTATCTTGACAGGAAGAAAAGAAATGAAAATATACGCTGGTTGGATATCATTGGTAACATTTGTCATCTTTGCAGCTAAAAAATAGCTTAGAAAAATTTTCCGTTGGTGTTGCAGAAAATGGCAAAAGAATTGACACTATCAGTGAGATACCAAGTAAACTGAATTCATGCAGTAGCCTAATGTGATCTTCTTTATAACAAACTCAGTATCACATTGTGAAGTGGCATAAGGACTTGACCAGAAGGAAGGATCTTTGGAGCTCCATTAGCAGACTCAGTCATTTTAAAGGCTCACTTCATACATCTGAACCTGTCCCCCTCTGTATTAGTTTGCTATGGCTGCTGAAACAAAGCATCACAAACTGGGTGACTTAACCAACAGAAATGTATTTTCTCACACTTCTGGAGGTTAGAAGTCTGAGGTCAAAGTGTTATTAGGGTTGGTTTCTTCCTAGGTTTCCTTCTTTGGCTTGCAGATGGCCACCTTGACACTGTGTCTTCACATGGTCTTCCCTCTGTGTGTGTCTGGGGTTCTAATCTCCTCTTCTTACAAGGACACTAGTCATATTGGACTAGGGCTCACCCTAATGATTTCATTTTAACTTGACCACTCTGAAGACTATCTCCAAATACATTTACATTGTGCAGTGTTGGGGATTAGAACTTCAACATATGAATTTGGGGCTAACATAATTCAGCTTATAATACATTTTGAGAGACTCATTCAACTGAAGGAACCCACATCTATCTCAACTCTGATACAGTCTAAGCTGGACCCATAAGCAAAGACAGTGAACAGCTCATATGGCACCCATGTTGCTATGATTCACTCCCAACAAAACATGAAGTAAAGTGGATGGACATATTGTTCAAAACCAGAGAAATCCATCTCATGGATTCCCAGAGCTGCAAGAATAGTGACGTTACCTCTCGAAAGCATCAGAAAGACCAGTAAATGAAATGACTGCTGCTCTAAGTTGAAAGTTTCTTATGACTGCATTCTCTCACCCTCATTCAGTACACTCAGTCACCAAAGCCCTTAGCTAAAGGGCTTTTTTCCCCCTCTAACATTTAGAAATGGCAAAGAGCAAAGGAATGAATCATCAAAAAGGCAGAACAGTCTTCCTATGACTCTTCTACCTGAGCAAAATCATCACTTCCTGAAAGAGTAAAAAGAGAAAAGTAACAAAAGATGACTAACACAGGTGATTGAGCTGATGCCAAGAACTTCAGGACAAGATGAACTTTAGAAACAGGCAAGGTTAAGTGCTGAAGTGAGGGTGGCTGAGTACATTCCCTCAGGGGAAGAAGGCTGGGGGTGGAAGAGAATTGTGAGTAAGCGGCTCCCAAAAAAGACATGTGTGTGTTATTTACTTAATATTTCCACCAACGTGCAGCTGTGGGTTGGGTAGGATGACTCTAAGTACCCTGTGACGTGTATTTACAAAGGAACTGGGTGGCTTTATTTTAAATGACAACTTCTTATTCTTATTCATCACCCTCTAAACTCCTGTTTGCAGCCTGCTAATCACCAGTGTGCTTGGTGCAGCAGCACTCTTCAGTCATAAGCCATGTGCTGGCAGTGGCTGGGAAGTGATGGGAAGGCCAGAAGCTCATGCCGACAGAGTTCCGCAGAGAAGCGTTTCATGATGGCATGTTCTCAAGTTGACTTGTGTCTCCCCCAAAGTATGTTGAAGTTCTAGTTCTCAATACCTCAGAACTCGACATTATTTGGAAATAGGGTTATTGCAGACATAATTAGTTAAGAAGCCTTCTCTTCTGCCCAACATAAATCTTTCCCACTCTTCTGCCTGCCTTTGAGTCTGTGCCAAAATGCAAGTCATGGATGCTGACTCCCTTGCTAGAGCAAGCTCTGACTAAATAACCTTTGATTGTCCATATTTGCTTAGTATTTGTTTATTTAAATACTAACAAACACCAATAAATTCTATGCTAGACTCCTGGAGGGTAGGGGAAAACACAAGGATGTGTTAGACATGGTCCTTATACTTAAACTTTCACAATAGTTTTAAAGTTTGAAGTCCTTAAATTTTAAAACTGGCATTTGAGATAAAATGCACAACATGAGAACAAATACCAAAACAACTAAGAAAGAAATTAAACCAGTCAGGAATAGTAAGTCTCAAATGCCAGTTCTAGTAAGTGGAGTAGAAGTTTGGAAAAGAGAGATTACACTAGGCTGAGGAGGTCAGATAGGAACTATACTCCAGTACACAGAAGGAAATTATTCTAGTAACTATTGAGATGCCCCCTGCTCACATGGTTACTTAAACCAGAGAGTCTGTGGGAACAGGAAGGAGCCCTGGTAAGAAACTTACTTGTTTAATGACTACCTTGACGGTCACTTAAAGAGTGATTGGTTGGGAAGGCTTTTCCTTTCTATTCATAAGCCCCACCCCTTCCCTGGGTCAAACTATAGACAGGACACCCTTCCTCAGTTAGCCTCATAGTTGAGTTCACCCATGTTCCCATTCCAAACTCCCTCCCCCAAATTCTGAGCTACCCACCAAGAGTAGATCTTTAGCCACATCAAATCATTGTTAAAGGTCAGGCAGAGGAGCACTCCATGAAGCTCAGGTTTTAGGGAACTCAATAAATAGCACCCCTCTTCCTTGCCTACATTCTAAACCAACTAAGAGGCATAAGAATTTAATATATAAAAGGAAAATATCATATTTTTTCATTGACAAAATCTTGTTTGTAGACTATGACTTCAGGTCTGTGGGCTTGTTACTACTGTACCACTGAACTGAAGTCACCAAGCCAGGGCCAGACGTGCTAGAAGATAAGAAACTTTGCCACACAGGGAACTGCCCCTTAAAACTTAAGGCTTGAAGGAGAAGAGAATGTTCACTTCTCCAGGCAATTCCCAGAAAGAGAGGAGAGATGAGTCATGCATGTTCAGTTACTTCTGCCAGAATGAGCACTCTCCTTTTCCTCCAGCAAGGTGGAGAGAGCCCAGGAAAGCTACCCCTAGAAGCAAGAGCAGTGGGAAACAAATGTTTCCATGTAACACCTACAACAGGCAGGGCTAAGTCACTGAAGGGTTGAACTGTCTAATACACACACACACAGCTACTAATGTTGTAGTCCCATTTTATAGTTATGGGATTAGTGACAACTTTTAAATCTGAGGGGAATGAATGCACTCGTGGAGGAAATCTCCCAAGGCAGGGATTGCCCACATCACGGACGGATATTAGAGGTGTAGGCCATAACTCAGGAGTCCTAAATTTCTGTCCTAGTACTGGCATTAAGTGGCTCTCCAGTTTATTCAAGGTCACTTGCCCTCCAGGTGTTCCATCCCCAGTTATGCACTGAGGATCATCACACGTGTCCTGAGAGCGTAAAAGGGCAGGTAAAATTGGAAAGGGTCACTGAATAACTCAGCTCCACTTCACAGAGGCATTGAGGTAGTCCCATATGAAGAAAAAATAGTTTTCTTAAAAAATGGAATGAATGTGGAGCAGGCTTCTGTCACCATTCAAAACTTTTTCAGGGGGATCCAAGATGGCTGCAGAGTAGCTGGAAGCTTCATCCACTTGCTCCCAGACATGGACCAGTCTTGCAGCTAAATCACAGAGCAATCAACTCAAAAATCCCACTAAGAGTGAATGACAGCATATGTGAGTGGGTGTGTACATGGATGAGTGTGCAGGGCATGTCTGTAAGTGGGCAAGAGCCTGCCAGCCTGCAGGCACTTGAGAATAGGTGGCCCAGGCGCTCCTAGCAGAGCAATTGCCACTGCTGCCAATGCAGAACTTCTGGCTGCTCAGATTTGGGGTGGGAGCCATTTTGAGGAATTTAAAATATCTTCCTTGGGAGGATGCCTCCAGATTGCCTGCACCTTGGTGCCCAGGTGTGTCTCTGTACCCTGTGCCCCAGGCAGGGCTGTGCATCCTGCCACTGCCAGGAGCCAGGAGCCAGGATCCTGGGACTGTGGTACTTACTGAGGAAGGGGCTGCCGCCTCTCTGACTCTGGGTACCATGGAAACTGACTGAGGAGGCTATGGTTGGGCACAGGAGCAAGATGGACAAGGTGGTGCTGGCTGCAGAAACAGTGTGGCAGGAGCAGGGCTGCCCAAGGTTGAGAATTGCTGGAGGGAGTGGCAAGAGCACCTCACCACTGCCCTGTGTTATAGTATCACTGCAGGACTCTTCCCAGCTCCATCCAGGAGAGATCCAGAGAGAAACTTTATCTAAAACTGTCAGAGGCTGTGGCAGGCTGTGGCCAGCCCTGACCATGAAAGATTTTGTGCTTCTTGGGGAGGAGGAGCATGCAGAGAACAGCTGCCCCTCCCTGCTTCCCCTGACCGTGGCTCCTTGCTGCAGGGTGGGGGCCACACAGAATCTCTTTTAAAAGAGGAGCTGAGGCAAGACTCAAGACTCATCAGGGACCCTGTTGAGCTCACGTGTGTGTGTGTGCATGCTAGAGGCTCTGCCAACAAAGGACTCAGAGTGGTAGAGTCATGCTGAAAGGACACTAGGACCCAATCCAGCATGGCTGATGAACAGGGGTCTGTGCAGAGTGGAGAGTTTGGGGCCAAGTCTCCTACAAGGGTGGCAAGCTGGAGACTGGAGTGGCCAGGAGCTGAATGCCTGCAATTCACTGCAGCCAGGCAGGTCCCCTCACAGTCAGGCATGCCCAATTCACACCTGTGGGATTACAGACTCTGAAGATTAGTGAGGCCAGGCTCAGGAGCTCCCTGCTGGGTGCATATCTACAGGGGAAAGAAGGGAAATCTGTGAAAAGGCCCTTTCTGCCAGACACTACAGATACACTGTGTTTTGTTTTGTTTTGTTTTGTTTTGTTTTGTTTTGTTTTTGGCCCTGATCCACTGAAATCAGCAGAGGAGACAGATCAGAGACAAGAGAAACAAGGGGTGTTCAGGGCCCTGCCCAACCTTGGTGCCTAGACAGAGCTACTTCTGCACTAAGCAGAAAAGAGTTGCCCCTTTTACACAGATTGGCCCCTCACAGGAAATGGACAGCTAATTCACCAGCGAGAATACATTATTGGAAAGAATCTGGGACAGACCAAGACATGTGGCAAGAGGGCAAGGAAACACTCCCACCACCTTCCTTGAAAACTAAACAGTGCCCCCTGAGGGTGCCCCAGGGTTCCCACCCTCCTGACCTCACAAGAGACCCCCTCTAGAGAGAGGTGGAGAAGTTACTGGCAGTCCTCTTGAGTCATTAAATGAACCACTCCTGGGCTCTGGCCTGATGGAAAACCAGCAGAGCAGAACAGTGGGGAGGAGCCAAATCTGAAGGAGACATCCACAGAATGTGGATCACTTGAGTTTTGAACAGGCTGCCTGGGGCCAGACTAGGACACCATCTGACATTACCAGGGGCAGATTCAGAAAGAGAAGACAGTAGTAAACAATGGATTCTACTAAAATGAATTCCACCACAGTCTTCTTCATTATTTGGGTTATTTTCTCTCAAAAATAGCTTTTTAACATTCATTTCCTTTCCTTCAAGTTTGTGCTTATTATTTTACTGGTTTTTTATTTTAGTTTATTTCAATCTCATTTTGCTCCTCCCTTTTTTAACTCCATTTTACCTTCTTCCTTTGTTCTTCTTATTTGTTTTAAATTTTATTTTTCCTCTGGCTACAACCTGTTTCTATTCTGCACTCCTACTTTTTCTTCCACGTCAGCCTCTCAAAACCATTTTTCTTGTCATTAGTTACTGCACATTCTTTTTCCTGTTCTTAATATACCCTTATTCTCTCTGCACCTTTATCAATTGGTTGGTTGTTGATATGGTGGTTGTTGTTGCATTTCTTCAGTTTTATTCCTAGATCCTCACTATTTTTGTATTTCAAATCTCAAATTTTATCATTCTCCTCTCTGACCCCATTTTGTCTTCCTCTTGCCCTTTATTTTTTTTATGTTAAATTTTACTTTTTCCCTGTGTTGGCCTGGTTTTCATTCCTTACTCTTAGTATTTCTTCTCCCTCTATCCTCTCAAAATAACTCTTCTTTCCTTTAGATATCTCATAAGCTTTTTCTTTCTATTTCCCTTTTTATTCCTATTCCACTGGTATTAATCTTTGCTCATTTGTTGTTGATGTTGTTGTGGGGGATCTTTTTCTCCAATTTGGTTGCTACGTTTTTAAATTTTTTTAAAACCTCATACTATAGTCTTTCATTTCTTACTCCATTTTGCCTTCTTCCTCCCTTTTTAAACTTACAATATAAATACTATTTTCTTTCTTTCTTCACCTTGTTTCTATTGCCTACTCTTAATATTTCTCCTCCTTCTACACTCTCAAAATCATTTTTCTTTGTTACTCATCTCATATTCGTTTTTCCTTTCTTATAATAGTCTTAATCTCTTTACATTTTTATTAATATTTGCTCATTTGCTGTTGACAGTGCAGTTGTGGGTGGGGTTATTACTGTGAGTGTGGGTTTTGTTTCCTGAGTTGTTTTGTTGTGTTCTGGCAGCACCTATACAATAGCATACAAGACATGGTGGGTGGTGTGATCTTCGGGCAGCCAGCCAGAGGGAAGAACCAATCAAAGAATGACCCAACAATAACCATAACCCAATTACAGCAAAAGAGTCCACATAAATGGCATAAAGGGCATTCCAAGAGCATCCAGGTCAGGAGACTGCACCACTGAGTTCCACAGTTCTCCTACAACAGAAGGTCACACCACAAAGATAGGGAGTCAAAGCAGATCAACATAATATGCAGAGACAAACAAGAAGAGTCACCTAAAGTAAGGAAACAAAGAAATACCCCCAATCAAAAGGAAAGGCGGAATCCCCAGAAAGAGTGCTAAATGAAATTGAGGCAAGCAATCTATCAGACATTGAGTTCAAAATAATGGTTATAATCATGATCAAGAAGCTCAGTGAGAACTACAAGAAACTTTATAGAAGCTACAAGGAGCTTACTGAAAACTACATCAGCATGAAAAAGGACATAGTAACTATCAATAAGAGCCAGGAGGAAATAAAAAATACAATATGTGAAATAAAGAATGCAGTGGAAGGAATTAAAAGCAAGCTAGATGAAGCAAAGGATTGACAGCAAGCTGTTGGACAACATAGGGAAAAAAATTCCAGACAGAGCAGCAGAACTAAAAAATACTACAAAAAAAAAAAAAACCCACAAAGGTTTTAAGGGAGCTACAGGACAATATGAAACATAATATCCATATCACAGGGATACCGGGAGAAGAAAAAGAGGAACAAAGCTTGGAAAATCTGTTTGAAAAAGTAATGACAGAAAACTTCCCTAACTTGATGAGACAAAAAGTCACACAAGTCCAGGAAACAAAGAGGGTCCCAATCAAGATGAACCCAAGAGGACCACTTCAAAACACATCATAACTGAAATTGTAAAATTTAAAAACAAAGAAAGAATCTTAAAGGCAGAAAAGGAGAAACAGCTAGTAACATACAAGGGAGCTCCCATAAGGCTATTGGCTGATTTATCAACAGAAATACTACAAGCCAGAAAAGAATGACAAAAAGTATTCCAAGTAATTAAAGAAAAGCAAAGACCTGTAACCAAGCCTACTCTACCCAGCAAGGATCTCATTTAAAATGGAAGGCAAAATAAGGAGTTTCCTAGACCAAAAAAAAAAGGCTAAAAGAATACATCTCCACCAAACCAGCACTACAAGACATGTTAAAGCACTACAAGACATGCTAAAGCACTACAAGACATGCTTTTCTTCATCTTCTTTAAGAAGATGAAGAAAAAGAGGGGGTGGAGGAACATAGGATAAAGGGGGGAAATGGCAATGAATAAGTTCATAGAAAAATGGGCAAAGGCTCTGAATAGACACTTCTCCAAGAAGAACATACATATGGCCCATAGACATATTAAAGGATACTCAACATTACCAGCCATCAGAGAAATGCAAGTTAAAATTACAGTGAGTTACTACTTCACATCAGTGAGAATGGCCATTATTAATAAATCAACAAACAACAAGTGCTGGTGTGGATGTGGAGAAAAGGGAACCATAGGGGGCTGTTGGTAGGAATGCCAACTGATACAGCCACTGTGGAAAAACAGTATGGAATTTCCTCAAAAAACTAAAAATTGACTGCCTTTTGACCCAGCAATTCCACTGCTGGGATTATACCCCAAGAATCCTGAAACACCAACTCAAAAGAACCTATGCACCACTATGTTCATAGAAGCATTATTTATAAGAGCCAAGTGCTAGAAACAGCCTAAGTGCCCACCAGTAAATAAGTGGATAAAAAAATCTGTGGTACATTTACACAATGGAACACTATGCAGCAGAAAGAAAGAAGAAACTCCTTCATTTTGTGACAGCATGGATAGAACTGGAGAAGTTAAGTGAAATAAGCCAGGCGGTAAAAGACAAATACCATATGATCTCACCTATAAGACGAAACTGGCAAAAAAAAAAAACAGAAAAGGAAATAGAACCAGAGGTATGGAAACAAGGGACAGACTGACAGCAACCAGAGGGGAGGAGGTACAGAGATAAGGGTGGAAAGAAGGGGAAGGAACTAGTCAAGGAACATGTATAAATTACCCATGGACATGGACAGTAGTGTGGGGATTGACTGAAAATGAGAGTTGGACTGGGTGGAGGAGGGCAAAGAGGGAAAATTTGGGATAACTGTAATAGAACAACAATGAAATATTTAATTAAAATTAAGTAAATAAATAAATAAGAACTTTTTCAGCACTAGGAAATGCATCCAAGAGAGGACCACATGAAGGAAAACAATAGAGTAGTCCTTGAATCTGAAGCTGAAGGGCTGCATGTCACTGACTCCAGCTGGGTAGCGCACAGTCAGAGCTTATAATACATTTATGATTGATTACACCGCTAACTCTGAAATGTGGGACAGATTCCCTTTTCCCCTCAGGGAGTCTCCTTAGGAACAGGAGACCAGAACATTGCTGCTCCAGGAGTTATTCATCAGAGAATGGTAGGAATGTGAAGGGCATCTAACTATTCTCCCTGCAGCTTCTTAAAGAAGGATAACTATTATCAGACTAGCCCTTGGTCACGACTTTTTTGTAACCTCTTTGGCAATAAATTGGCCTTAGACCTAGTTTGAAAAATGGCGGGGAAAAAAATAGAGAAAAAGGAGAAAATATGGTTAAGGAAGGAAGGAGAGAAGAAAGAAAGGTTATTCTTGTAAATACAAGACAAGAGGAAAAGTAAAGTGTATATTTTTTATACTCATCATGGAAATTTCCCAAGGTGTCCCTGAGAGGAGCTGCATGGGACCTTGAGGTCAGAGCTTTGTTTATTGGGGGACACACAGAAAGGCTCAATAGGAAATGTAACTTCAGTTGGAAGGATGGAGAAGGACCTGTGCTACTTTATTTGTCTCACTCAATTTTTCCACCTGTCTCCCTACTATCTGCTTCCCTTTCACTCATTCATCACATACTAGGGGCACTGTAGCAAGTGATACAGACACAAAGAGAAATGAGACCCTGCTTCCTACCCTCAGGGAGCTTGCAGTCAGGTGGGGGAGACAGTAGAATTGTGGTCTGTTACACTACAATGAGAGAAGTGCTTAAGCAGATACAGGGCTTTAGAGCAGCCCAGAGGATGGGGCTCTAACTTAGGGAATGAGGTAAGGGATCGCAGGAAGGGGCCTCATTGGGTTCCTCAAGAACAGATTTGTGTACAAGAGGCTTCCTAGAAAGTAGTCCCTTGCCAGGTGTTAAGGGGAGCAGAACTGGGCAGAGAAAGGACACAGTTGCCAAAGAGGCCTCAGCTGATGCTCCAGAGAGGCTGAAGCTATGACTTACTGAGGCAAATGGGCTAGGCCTTGGTGCCCTGCACTGACTACTCAATAGATGTGGGCACTTCCTGGGGAGGGGCATGATCTCAGGCAAGACTGCTCCCTGAGCCAAGGGAATTCCAAGGGAAGGATTCATCTGCAAGCCATCAACAGGCATCAGCTTTAAGGGAGGGGGGGAATGAAGGGGAGAGGAGCAACACAACACAACCTCCATTACAGGAGGCTTTCCAAAAGAGAAGAGATTTAAGCCTTCTTTTGGAGTTTGCAAATAGTGACAAGGAGAAAAAAGTGTTCCAGGCAGAAAGACCAGCAATGTGCCAAGGCAAGGGACCTCCAGGAAGTATTGCCCATTTGGAAAATCTACCAGTAATTCAGCACACCAATGAGACCAGGTGGAAGGCAGGGCCTAAGGATAGGCATGGGGAAAGATGAGCTGAAAAAGCAGGCACACAGGTCATAAAGACCCTTGTTTGCTGAAGAGTTTGGATTTTATCTTGGAAATAAGGGAGAAGCCAGTGAAAACTTTTCAATATTGTTTATACAGTTGTTTTCTGATTTATACTCACAAAGTTTGAAAAATGATTTAAGTACAAAGGAGAAAATAAAATACATCCATAATCCCACCACCCAGAGATAACCATATTAACATTTTGATGATTTTTCTTCTGGTATTTTTCTATTTATAGTTGTCTATATCTAGGCAGAGAGAAAGGGGTTTCAAAAACTTGGACAGATTATACCATAGGCACAGCTTCGTATCTTGCTCTTGTGACTTATATCATAAACACCTTTACATCATGAAATGTTTTTCAAATACATGATTTAAATAAGGGCATAGAATTCTATTAATTGGATTTAACTAACGCTTTTCTTATTACTAGACAGTTTGGTTTCTTTCCAGATATTTGGTTGCAACTCTTATCCCTAAGATAAATTCCCAAAAGAAAATCATTGGGTTAAAAGATACAAACACTTTAAGGTTGAGAATACCAATGTAGAAGACTTAGGAGGAAAAGCTGGGTACATAGAAATTGCTTATTTTTATTTTCTTTGTGTTCTGTTAACTTACCTCTTTGTCTTAAATGGAGCACCAGGGGAGAGATACAATCTAGTAACAGGGATTTCAGTTAATTGAAGGTTTGTCATGATGATTCTGAGGTTATGACACAAACCCATGGGGATCACACAGATGCTCTGACTCTATCTGTGCTGCAAAGACCACCCGAGGTCGTGCCTACTCACCACATCTAAAACATAGTCTGTCCTGGCTCTCGACCAATTGGAATATTCATATTCACTTTTTCCTTCCTGTTGGAAAAAATATAAATGTCCTAAGCCTAACATCAAATGACCTTTAACGTTCTTCTTCCTGCTGAAACTCTCTGATTGTATCTTGGCAGATGTTCCTAACAAGGGAACTACATTATCAGCAGCACTTTCAACATAGTGTTCTTTCCCTGAAGGCAGACTGATGGAAGAATCTTCAGGCCTTCTATGGACATAGCAAAAATTGTCCCAAAAGCCCTCAAATTTATCTTTGTTTGTGCTACTGCCTATAAATTACTTTCTCATGGGATATGTATGGTTTGAATTACAGAAACAACCCTTCCTTCCCCCACTGGTTTCCAGCCCTTCCCCAGGCTTACAGAATACTTCTTTTTGATGTTCGTATCCTAATTTTAATCCAACTGTTATGTTCTGTTGTTGGTCCCTGGAGCCTACATCAGACATAATTCTCAGGCAATGGGAAGTTAATTTCCGGGAATGTGACCAGTTCTGTTCGTTAGGACCCCTCTGACAATGAGCTCTCTCTGAACGGCCTTCCTGACATGTGTTTATAATCACGTGGAGTTATCTCTATGGCACTTGAGTTGCCTTCCCTCTGAAGTGGCCCTTGGGGTGGTGCTCATTCATCTAGGCTGCCCCTGATTTTGTTGTTGTTGTTTAATCTAACATCTCAGAAATCAGAATGGTCTAATGAGAAAAAAAAAACACCAACTTTGTATCAACAGGTCTAGATTCTTGGCAGAGTTCTGCCACTAACAATCTAGGCAAAAGAGAAGAATTTGCCTCCCATCTGCCCATCTTCAGAGTTGTCATGAAGAAAAAACAAAGTAGTGTTCTTCAAAACAGAAAGCAATGTGTATGCTTGCCTAGATGAAGGTGGTATTTTATTGCTGTGATGTCATTTATATGAACAGAGCGAGAAATAATACAGTTCACAAAGAAAATGTCATAATTCAAAATGTTTATTAGGCCCATCAGAAACAAGAGCAGGCACTTGGAGAACAAAGAAAAACAGAATACAGTGCATGCAGTGAAGGGATTCAGAGACCAGTTGGAAAACAGACACAAGAACCAATGTTTGTAGTGATGATAAGCACCTTAATGGATGTTGGTATAACATGGTCTGGGAGCACAGAGGAGAAAACAGCTAACCCTGCCAAGAAAGTCAGCAAAAATCAACAGGCGATATTTGAGCAAAGTCTTGAAGGATGAAAAAGACAATGTCTAGGCACATAAATAAGAAAAGAGAGCTTCACTTACAAAACCCCCAAGAAGAAACAGAACAACCTATTCAGAAAGTCTGTCAGGGTGCAAGGTTGCACCGTGTGTGTTAAGAGATAGCAAGGCTGAAGTCTTGTTCTCCTGCTGTGAGATGTTGTATTTGTCCTCTGGGCAAATAGAGCCAGTGACATGCTTTAAGCATGGCTGTATTAGTCATGGCCCAGGCAAGTAACACATACTGAAATCAGTAATTTAAGAAGAGATTACAGAGGGATTATGTTCAAAAGTGTGGGCAGGGTGTGGGAAAACATGAGAGGGCCTGCTGCCATCCTTACTCCTGGAAGGGTGAAGGGAGGAACATGTACTGGAACTTGGACGTGAGAGTCACATGGAGAAGGCTATGGGACGGGAGCTGTGAGTGTTGGTTGAGGGAGACAGCCAGTGTGCAGTGACTCCAGGGAAGGAGTGAAGGAGATGAATGCCCCCCTCATTGTTCCCACCCCCTCATCTCATCAATGTCCCCCATTGGCCAAACCCACCAAGAAGCCAGAGGGAAAAGGAGCTTTGGAGGAAGAAGGCAGAGAGGAGGATGGTTCTAGAAGGACAAATGAAAGCTATCTAGCATTAGGCAAGTAACACTAGACTAGAATTGCATGAATCTCATCAGGCAGCAATATGGAGAAAGGAGCCATGGAGGAAATGGGAGAAGTAGGATAAAATCCAGGTGAGAAATGATGGGGATTTGATAAGGCAGTGATGACAGTGGGAAAGGGGTGAAGGGGCTCAGAGAATGTTTAAAAGATACATCTAAAAAACTTGATGGTTACTTACTGGTGTATCTAAAAAACCCTTTCTCATACACATACAGTTCATCAGGCAATAAATAAAACCACAGAGAAGGTGATTCTGTGGGAGATAGCCTGTCATTTCTGATGTCTGAGACCTGTCTTTCTGGAAGTGGTTCATTTTGATGGTGGCATCAGTCCTTGAATTTGAAAGCCAAAACTTATGAAATGTGGTTCCACTCTTGTCAAATATCTTAATATGTATGCACCATCCAAAAACATGTGGCAATTGTAGCGGGCTCAGCAATGACCCCCAAAAAGAGACATTATATCCCAGAACCTGTGAATATGCCCTTATTTGGGAAAACAGTCTTTGCAGATGTAATTAAGGATTTTGAGGTGAGTTTATTCTGGATTTTTGTCTGATGGACACTAAAACCAATGACAAGTGTACTTATGAGAGATAAAATAGGAGACCACATGGAACACAGAGAGTGAAGGACATGTGAAGATGAAGGCAGAAGTCGAAGTAAAACATCCACAAGTGAAGGAACTCCTGGAGTCACCAGAAGCTATAAAAGGTGAAGAAAGATTCTGTCCTGGAGCCTTCAGACACCTTGATATCAAACTCTGGAAATGCGAGAGAGTAAGTTCCTATTGTTTAAACCATCCAGTTTGTGGTAATTTGTTATGGCAGCCCTAGAAGACAAATACAGAAATGAACCAAAGAAAACCATATTCTGATGGCATGTCTAGGCTATACACAAGGTGAGTCCAAACTTTAACTTTATTTTTTTCCTGTGTCAAACCTGTTTGGTGAGCTGTGGTAGTGCTTGGCTGAAAAAGGTATGTGTTTTAGGTTGATGAAAGCCAGGTAGCAAAGTTTTTAAATTCCATGTTTACACCTCCAGATGTGCAGAACATTAGGTAACGTTCCTGGCACAACCAGGTGAAACCATTTTACCTGTAGACAACTTCTGAAGTTCATCAACACTCATCATTTGTACCCAAAGCCATCTTGCCAAGCCACCAGATGAATCTTTGGCTCTGGTCACCATCGACCTGATGCACACCTTTAACTTTAACTGCTAAAATATTTGCCCCAAAATTAAAACACAAGGACAACATTTACTTATTTGATGTCACACATTCTAAAGGCTGCAATTGGCCTCAATGAAATGAAATTGCATTAAAGGCATGTCATCATAGCCATCTTGAAATGTGCTTTTTAAAGTAGTACCAAATAGGTTAATATCAATTTTTATTTGCCAGCTAAGCTTCATCCCTTTGTGAAAGAACTTTTGAAACACTCTGGTATATAGAGGGACAAGAGATTGCTAGAAAATGTTCTAGTTTTTAGCTTGGGTATGCACATGGTGGTATCACTGAATAAACCAGAGATCCCAGGAGTGAGAATATGTTTGATGCGATGGAACAAATTGATGATGGGTACCATTTTGAACATGGTGGATTGTAAAATGCCTGAGATGCCGATGAGATGACTACAGGTCTAGATTTCTGGTAGTGATTTGAAATATGTATAAGCTTAGGAATGAAGTTTGAGAGGACATTCCAGATCTTTGTGGTTTTCCCTTGAAAAAGCAGAAATTGTTCTTTTTTGATACAGTTCTTTCTAAGTAACATTACCTTATATATCAAACACACAACCTATTTCACTTCTATATGGCTCAGGATTTCTTACCAAAAGCATGATTTCCATTTGAATACACCTTGCCCCCATGCAGTCAATTGACCCTATTTCTAGATCACAGAGTGTGCCCTTGTTAGTCTAAATCCCCAAGGGTAATTCCAACCTCCTTATTAGAGTTGAAAATTGGTCATGTGGCCTCATGCTGGCCAATGAGATGGAGGGCTAATGGGTTTCTGGGAAAGGAGAGCCTTTGTTTTTCTGGAAGATGTAATGGAAACGAACTCTCTCTCACTAACTCTCACTATCATACAGAGTAAGGCAGCACTAGCACAGTACTACTGGCAATCATCCTCTGCCCACAAGGACAGCCAGTCTTGGGATCGAGCCAACACTGCACACACAGAGATGGAGATAACCTAGGTTCTATGATCACGGATCGACTTCTCCTGAACCAACATATGTCCTTATCACTTAAGCCACTGTCACATTTCCTATTAACTGTCAATGCAAGCACCCTAACCCTGACCAGTGTCTTCTGTCACTTTGTTCCTAAATCAAATTATTACCCCAGACTTCTCCTGGTGAGGCTCCTGTTACTTGTCAGCTGTCATTCCTCAGTGATAAGTGAGAAAACATGTGTTGAAGTCCCTGGCATGGAACTTAGCACACATTGGGCACTAGGTAAATGATAGTTCCTGCTGCTTTGTCCTGCTTCACAGTTGTGAGCACTCTCTCTCCCAGACCCCGCCACTGTTTCTACAATACTTTGTACACTAGAAGCCAGTTCCCAACAGCCCTCCAGATGGTTGGATGGCAAGCAGCCTCACTGCCCAGAAGGACTGTAACTAGGAATTCTGTAATCTAAGAACACCAGTGAGCTGCCTGCCTTCTTAGACTGCCAACATGGCCATTCATAGAGATTCTTACTTTCCAAGGGATTCAGATATGGTGTGGTAGGATCAACACCAATACCATTATAAGCTCAGTGAATTTGGTTTCCGATCATTCAGAGCTGCTCAAGATGTTTCACACCTGAGTCATCATTGCCAGTATCAATTGTCACATTGCAGATGTGCAGAAAGACTGATTAACAAAGAATTCTGATTACCAGAACATTCACAGTATTACCGAAGGAGAGACCAACAACTCAGACAAGTAACTTCTTTTGAAAAAGAGACTGTTGGATTTCCCCACCCCTTTACCGTGAATGTCTTAGTTTTGGGATTTGGCCCATCAGAAGTTGCGTAAATCCTCATTTAGAGCAGTGTCTCAAACTTTCTTGAGTTACCACACTGCCCTAGAATGGTCTATTCTATAACACATCCTTCAAAACCTTCTAAAAATGATTTTGTTTTTGTCCTTTTGCTTTATTGGCTAAAATTCATTCAAATTTGATGTGTGACTCTCACAGGCATCTCATGAGACACTTGAAGACACCTTGGGATATTGGAAAACCAAACGCCAAAAACTGGTCTGAGAACCCTAGCCTGGGTGGAAAGTGCCCTACTCATCTTGTTGGTGACTCACTTCTGTGACTCAGTGCTTATCACACAGCACAGCAGCATCTGCTGGGCCTGTCTATAGCTTACCTCCCTCTGCCTACCTGGAGGGAAATTAGGGATTTGTTAGACAAGGTATACAAAGTGCCTTCAGTTCTTTTCGACATGGGTTATATAAATACAAAGCATTATCATCTCCCAGGTGTTAAGGAGCATTCAAATGTAGGGGAAGGAGGGTCAGGAGGGCAAGGAGTGAGATCTTACTTGAGCAAAGATCTTAACTAAAACTCAATTGCCCCCAACACAGCCAAGACCTCGAAACTTGATAAAATGGACAAGATTCTCATAGTTGCTTTACCTATTAAAATTCAAAATTTACCATAAACTTAAAAAAAAAAAAAAGAAAATACTGATGTGCCAGTACAAACTTCTATTAAATCCCCTTTCAACTCTGAAAGACTGTAAAGTATCCGGTAATATTTTAATATTTACACTTTCATTTCTCTGCCACATAATCACCTCAACTTAGACTTTATGCAAATAAGTGAAATCTTCAAACATAAAAATGAAGCCAAGTTACTCACAGAAGGGAAATTCTGTGTCAACCTTCGTTACTACACACCAAAAATGCCAGGCACATCCAGTAATTTACTAGAAGCAAGATAAAGCCAGCCCACCACTACTCAGGAGTTCCCTCTCAATCACATGCAGAGCCAGCAAAATACGGAACCTTAAACTCATTTGGAAAATGAGCCTGTGAATTTTTTTCTTGAGCAAATGCCACTGGGTTGACCCCACCTTCAAGTTAAACAGCTAAAACTCAGCTTGTTCTGTTTCCCTTGAGTACTGAGTTCTAAAGGCCACTAGTTTCAATACATTTTGCCAGAAATAACTTAAAGTCTTTCCTGAACAGACACCAAAGCCCTTGTAATGATGTAGTCATTTCAAATTAACATCCTAACTTAAAATAACTAAATTTGATTTTTGTTTGTGATCAAAATTTATATTGGAACACCTCTGTGGAGGTGAAAGCCAGTACATTCACCCCAGGCGGGGCATTTACTAACAAACAAGAATTAGAACAGGAGGTTTAAGTCCAGATGTAAAAAAACCAAGGCTGTTTCTGGAAAGAAAAGTTTATCTACATTGTCAATCATTCTGGGTTCAACTTAAGCCTTGAATGGGGGCGGGGGGAAAATGGGTAAGTCTTTTTCTTCCAAAAAATTTTCTTTTCCTGCAAACTTCAGCTAGAAAGTAGCAACCTGAAAGAAAAACATCAAAAGAGAGAAAAGATTACTTGTAAGCCAAAAACTGAAAACCAAAATGTTCTTCCATCTAAGTATATATTTATGTCATGGATACTACTCAGCAATAAATAGGAACCAGCTATGAATATATGCAACAACTTGGATGGACTTCAAGAGCATTCTGGTGAATGAGAAAAGCCAGACTCAATAGGTCATATACCATACAATATCATTTGTGTAGCAGTCTCAAAATGGCAAAGTTACAAAACCAAGTAACAGATTAGTGGTTACTATGGGGTTAGGGATGGTGGGTGAGTATGATTATAAGGGGGCAGCATGAGTGAGATCTCTATGGTGATGGCATAGTTCTATATTTTGATGGCTACAGGAATCTATATATGTGATAACATATTATAGAACTCCATTCACACATTGTACCAATGCAAATATTCAGGTTTGACAAAGAACTATAATTATGTAAGAGGTGACCATGAAGGAAACTGGGTGAAGAGTACCTGGGACCACTCTACTATCTTTACTATCATTATGACTTTTTGCAAATCTATAATTATTCAAAATTAAAAAGTATAGAAAGAGCAAAAAATAATGAGGGAGGGTGTAAAAAAAAAGAAAAAAAACAACTTGAGATGAATACAGACAATCCCAGAGATGAAAGGTGACAGGAAATAGTCAGAGGAAGGGGCAGCAAGAGTAAATACTAGAGGTTACAGTCAGGCAAGCTGACAACCAGAAACTGTTTGGATTGTAAATTGTAAATGAACTCTGTGGACACAGAAGGGGAAAGACCATTGAACTGTTACTCCTGCATGACAAGGGTAGAAATGAAGCACAGTGAACAAGAAGACGGGAAGAAACTGTGGCAGCAGTAGCTGCAGGAAGGTCCGGTGGGGGTCGGGAGGATTTGGAGGGGGTGGATATAGCAGCTGATACTGCTTAGGATGTGACACACAAACGAGAAAAGGAGGATAACTGGGGGAAGAAATGACTTGGAAAGAAATATTAGGAAGGAAAAGACACAATAGAAATTAGTAAGTTGAGAAAGAAGCAAAACTCTGGGGGATGAGCAGAATGCTGCTCCAATAATGATGAGTTGATCAAAGCATACATAGGTGGGTCAGAAGAGAAAAGAGCTCACTCAGGTTTGGGAAAATGACAGAAAACAGGTTTTCAGGGAAGACAAATAATGAGCAGCAAAACACAATGACCTCTGGAAAGGCATTCCCTACATGGCTCTAAAAAAACCATATATGCTGCATTTTTCAGATTTATTTAACAAATAGCTTTGATAGCCTAGTACATACATATCAGGTATACATCTGGACTGATTTTCACTTCAGAAAATATGACCTTAATGACCATGCCCTTGTAAAAGTAACAAAAACTTCAGGAGGGTGAATTGCTATGAGAGAGGAAAGAGTTTACAAGCCAAATTTAAGCAAACATCGTGTTGTCCCCCAAGGCTATGGACAATATGCAGGGTCAAAAATGTCCTCAAGAACATAAGCAACAAACAATATTAAATAATATTAAAATTTGGAAACTAATACGGTAATTTTAATATTTTGGAATCTGAGATTTAGTGTGATCATAAAGGAATTCTTATCACATGCTGAATTCTTATCACATTCTTATCTCATAGGGATCAAATTTATGATCCCTATGAGAGACATTGGGAAATTCCCAAGAAGGGCAGCCCCTAAAAAAGAGAAGGAAGAAAGATTGTTGACCACTCTTCATGAATAGAGAAGTTAAAAAACAAAAACAAAAACCACTGGTTTCTACCCCAGCTACTAGGTAAATATCAACTGAGAATTCTTTGGAAACATTCACTCAACCGTGAGGAAAGAACTGAAGTCATCCCGAAAATGTGGCTGGACAGGAACCCATTTCTCTCACTGCCACCAAGCCCAACCTCCAACCTTGGACAAGAAGGCAGTCAGGTTAGGAAGGAACCTAAAAATTAAGAAATACAACGCATATGGTAAACTTTGCTAGATACCTGTACCCTGATAAATTATATTCCAGCAGCAATACGAAGAAAATCTCATTTTTCTAACAGTTTTACACAAATCTCTTGCAAGAAACAGAGACATGCATTTTTAAGAAGAATGCTTGGATGATCTTGATAAGGTTGGGTAACCAGGGCCTGTGGGTGGCTGGCACCAAGGACTGAAAAAAGTGAGGAAAAGTTAATATTTTCTGCAAAAGTAACATGGTGGGTAGAGAGACAAAATTCTTAAAAACAAAGAATTTGAGAAGCTACTTTGTGGAGCATTTAAAAGACCCAAAGACCAACAGCTGAGAATAGAATTAGAAAACTGGGAAGAGAAATCTAATAAAAATTTGGAAAATAAAGTCTTAGCATTGAAAGATATAAATTTCCTCTTCAGTGTTCCTTGTAAAATCTGCATTCTTTAATTTGGGGAGTGAATTGCCCATCAGGAGGCTTGCTTCAAAGCTGCACAAGGGAAAAACATAGGCCATAGTGGTTATCTTTTCATTAACTATTAATTATTTAATTTTAGATATGAAGAACCTGAGGAAAACAAAGCACAGGGGAAGAAAAGAGATGGGTGAGGAAATTGTAGGTTGAGTATCTTCTTTCATGAAATTTTAAAAATTCTTTAGTCACTCTTGGTTTTCAAACAGGCTCTTCTGGGAGAGGTACAATCACCTAAGAGTTGATTTATTTAGACAGAGGGGGAGGGAGGGAGGAAGAGGGAGAGAAACATCAATGTGTGGTTGCCTCTCATGTGCCCCCCACTGGGGACCTGGCCAGAAACCCAGGCATGTGCCTTGACAGGGAATCAAACCGGCAACCCTTTTCACAGGCCAGCAGTCCACTGAGCCACACCAGCCAGGGCTCATCTAAGGTTTATCAAGTGAGTATTTTCTTGCTCCTTTCCTCTAAACCCTCAAGCAGTTTTAAGCATCACCAAGCTCCTTTTAAGCTCTATGTTCTTCTCTCCTTCCAGTATCTCAAAACCTTTCCATCCTCCTCGGAAACAAATCTGGGTAACTTTAAAATGATTACATGTATTTCTATTGTTCTGTTGCTGCTTCTCCCTCTGGGCTACCATCTGATTATAGTTGTTCTCTTTGTAAAATATTATGGTTGGCTATTATCACCAGATAATCTCTTTGCCATTGCCTTAAATATTGTTGGCCCTTCTAGGAAGTTAAAAAATGGAAGTGAGTCTGTATCTGTATCCCTTTGCAAATAAATTCTATCACAGGGACAGACTAGATTCTTGTTATTATTTATGCTGCATCCAGACTGTAAGTTTCTTTTTGAACCAAACAGTAAAATAAAATGCAATGCATGAAAGCAATAGACTGGTCTGTGTCAGTGTCACCACCACACACATCTGTGAAACTGGAGAAGCAGTTGGCAGAGGAGCTTTCCAACAGGAGATAGCAGGCTGGGAAGTGGAACCAGAACAAGCCTTGGAGCAAGAAAGGCCTATTCTTTAATCCTGGTTCTGCCCTTTCTCCTGGCCACTCTCGAGAAAGTGTCTTAACTGCTTGAAAAGTCATTAAAGTAAGGATAAAAGCTGCCTTACAGATAACAAAAACAATAATACAAGCATGTAGCTCCTTATCCCCAACCACACAAATATCAATTGATCAGAAAAAAAATTGATACACTGCTCCCCAGCTCATCTATTTTTTTTTTTCTAAGTCACTCATTTTATGTCCTCTCTCTGCCTCAATCTGCCTCTTGGTTATTTTCATACTTTCTTCCTCTAGTGAATAATTATTCTTAGAAGAAACACACAGCTATAATAATTTGCTATAATAATGAATGCTCAAGGCACCCTAAGCATTGTCATGCTACCTTCTTGGGCAAGGAGAGATGGCAGTGTCAGGTATTATCCCGTGTGGATACTGAGGCAAGAATAACCCCATCAGAGCAGATAGTTGATTTTCCCCCCATTTATCAAACGGGCCTTATGTTCCATGTTCTCCCACACAATACCTCCAAAATAGTCTTGGTAAAATATCTTTCATCATGAATTTCCTGCTCAAAAATAGGCTGGTCACCCAAACCACAAATATTCTATTGATTGTTTCTTCCAGGCTCTCCCTCGATCATCAGCAAGATGATGTTTGCTCTACTCAGCAATAAAACACTAAGGTAAGTGCTATACCCACAGCCATTTTCCCTGTCTGAAAGCTATCTTTTCCAGTCTCTCCAGCTTTCTCCAGTGCTGAAGCAGGAGCTCTGCTATCAAGAAGTCATCACAAAAGGTAATAGATAAAGAAAACCACTAGAAACAACATTTAAATATTGTTTTGTTTTTCTATAGTTCTTGAGCCAAACGTTTGTGCTAGTGCCATAATCTCTCTCTGGTTGGTGGTCATTCTTCTGTTGTCCTGCTTTCTCCAGGTCTGACACTGCTTTGCAGCTCCCACAGTTGTGAGCAGAGCACATGCAGATACCTCAGCTCAGTGGAGATACATTGTCTTGATCTGATTTCTCCTAGGATCCCAGTAGCTTGATTGGCTTGATTCTTAGGCCTCTGGCTCACCTGAGGGGCAGAATTGCCAGATTTGGCAAATAAAAATATGGGATGTCCAGTTAAACTTGAATTTTAGATAAATGCTAAAAATTTGTATATATTCTATGCAATATTTGGAGGATATTTATACTAAAAAACTCATTGTTTCTCTAAAATTCAACTTTAAGTAGGCATCTTGTATTTTATCTAGAAACCCTACTGGCATGTCACCCAGAATTGAGTTAGGGAGTAATCCATATATTCAGTGGGTGAAACTTAGACAGCAGAGATGGCTTATGTACAACAAAATTCTGATATCATCCCTGACTGTGGGAAAGACAGAAGAGGAAGGAAGATATACCGACTCTGGCAACTTAGCACATAAGAGTAATCTGTCTGGTAAAGAGAGCTTTGTCTCATTCTGCTGAGTCAAGGTGTCCAATGGCATTTTGGTGATGATACAAGGTGGACAGGGCAAAAAGGTGGGATGGTAGAAATTATAGCAAAAAAGTGACATAGAGCAGCTGTTGCCCTCCTAAGAATGTGAATTCCTCCACAAAGATCCCTACTGGCTCTGCCATGAGAACATGTCCTACCTCAAGGTTGAGTGGAGGTACGGAGTGTGGTCCAGTGGACTCCCTGGAAAGTTGTTATTGCCCACTGAGCCAACCCACTTCCCAGAGTCACAGCCTTGGGTATTTTTAGACAACAGGGAAATAAACACCCATACCCAGAATTTGGGAACCTCTCCAGAGATTCTGGGCAACTCCTGCAGTAGTCAAGAGAATAGGCAGCCCATTTTCTACCTAGCAAATAAGGGCACTTTTTCCTTTATAATGTGATTTCTGGGCTGGAGAGGAACTGTTAGGCATCCTGAGATGCTCTATAAAAATGCAAGATGATATTGTATTGTATTAATATCACTTAATGGTAGCTGTCAATGATAGTGATGTAATAAATATGGAAAAGGAAATTACTGTAATTGATTGACAGTCTGGAATCTTACATATTTGACCTAATGAGAGAAACCTATGAGTAGCAGCTTCCAGTGCAGGCTATTAATGCAAATGATATGCACCATCCTGGTATGCTGAATTATGCAATGGCATGTGAATATCTAATCCATTTCATGAGGCTTGTCTTTATCCAGAAAAAAAAATATTTCACTGACATGCTGATTAGTATATTAAGAGAGTTTAAGAAGTTTGGTGCTAAAGTAGGTGCCATCATGGTGTTATTAATTTAGTTCTGAACAAGACAAACAGCTCTGTGCAGCCATCAAAATTACTACATAAGTCTACAAGATAACTTTGTCAAGGCTGATGGGAATTTACGGGAAAGTCTTGTGATATGTGGAAGGAATTAGCAAATAGATAAGGAGCACATCATTCTTCTAGAAAATCACTGTCAAGGACTCAGAACCCATGCAGAACCAGACACCTGCTAAGACATGTACAATGCCTGCAAAATCGCTTCCTCAGGTGTTCGGAAATTCGTGAAACTTAGGACCAAATGTGGGAGGTCAAGGGAACAACAGGGACAAATAAGGTTTATGGCTGCCTTTGGGGATTCCATGGAGATTTAAGTACTGCCTTGGCACCACCACCAACAAAATATCCCTTATGGGAATGTGCTTTCTATGGGAAGGAGTCTGTCAGGGTAGAAGAGTAAGTTGCCAATTACCAATGGTTAATTACTCACACATCTCAAAAGCTCACAGCTTTGGAAATTCCTTAGTCCTAAACTCTTGACTCCTTGCACATATCAATTCTTAGTTTGGATCAACAGGGGAGGGGCTCAGACTCTTAACTCTGTATCCTACGGCTTCTGAACAGTAAATGGAGATCTGGGCTCGCAGGTATCCCAAATGTCTCCAAGTTGAAAAGTACTAGGATAGAAAAAAGAAACAGAAGGTGTCGTGCACTTCATTTTTCCACTAGTGGTTTGGAGACAGTCTTAGATCAGTATGTAGATGAAATTTTTATCTAATTCCACAAAAGTTTTTTGAATACCTTTTATGTTTCACATACCATGCTATACCATGAATATACATGCCTTGCTTCTGTCCTCGTGGAGTTTACAGTCTAATGGAGGAAGATATGAGGTGATAATGACAAGAGGTGTGAAGAGTGTTACAAAACAAGAAGCAAGCATATATGACAGGGGGCATAGTCTGGTGAACTAGGGAAGGTGTCATTGAGAAAGAGGTGCTTGAGTGAGCATTCCATGAATATTATTTTTTGAATTTTAAAGGTCATGTCGTTAACATTGTCATTATATGTACTAATGCACATTTTTTCCTTTTCAAGTAAACCAATTTAAATTAAAAAGGGAGTCGATTCAGCCCTGGCTGCATTGCGCAGTTGGTTGGAGTGTTGTACCATACAGCCATATACCAATATGTTGCAGGTTCAATACCCAGTCAGGGCACATATCTAGGTTGCAGGTACAAATCTCATTGGGGCACATACAGCAGACAGCCAACCGATGTTTCTCACATTGATGTTTCTCTCTCTCTCTCTCTCTTACTCTCTCTCTCACCCACTTCCTCCCTCTCTAAAATCAATAAATATATCCTTGAGTGAGGATTTTTTTTAAAGTGAGCTGATTTAAAGAAAATATTAAGCAAATAATAGTGCAGTTGGTACTTGCATACTTCACAAATTATGACTTTAGTGCTTAAATGACTGAAGTTTGGGAAACCTGTATGAGGGGAAGGTAAGAAGAAACTTCAGGGGCTGCTGGGAGGGAGGGGTCTCAGTTCAGGCAAAAAGTTGAAACAACAAAATGAAGGAAAGGAAATTGAGACAGAAGTATCCTCAGTGTGCTTTTACATGTATTATTTCATTCTTTCACCATCACTAGTCCCCCGTAGTGCAATGTATTCTCATCAGATTTTCTTTAGAATAACTGAGGACCTTGCAAGGTTAAGTAAAACACTAAAGGTCATCCAGTAAATTAGCTGTAGGGGTAGAATGACAAGGCAGGCCATTTCTAGCCCAGTGGAGAACTGTCTCTTGCCTCCAAAGTTCCAAATGTGTGGGCAAGATGGAAAATGAAACTTCACACTACAAAGCAAACTAAGTGAAGTAGGGGACTGCAAAGGGAAAAATAAAAGCTACAGCTGGCTTGACAAACATAACACTGTTTTCATTACTGCATGTCATTTCAAATGACTCAATTTCCAGGTCCTTGTAGAAGCTTGCTGAGTATTTGTTTTGTGTCTTTTCAATGAAGAGATAAGCCCCTAAAAGCAAGGATGGCCACACATAATGATGGCTGGGGAAGCCATGTCTCATCCAGAGAGCCAATGTCTAGCTCTCACAGAGACTTAAAAGGGCATTCCATGGAAGGTGGGCTTGTCCTCCCTAATGTCAACTTTATAGTTGTGGTTTCCCCACCTGCCTCCCAATTATTCTGAGAACTCATTAAAAGGCAATGAGCCATCCATTATCCATGAGTTCCTCTACCACAGGGAAGCTAGTTCCATTTTCCAGTCTCCACCATTCTAGGGATAATGAACTCTACAGGCCTATATCTTGCTGTAGTGAAAAAGAAAGAATGCTCCACCAAATGCTCTTCCAGGAACTGTGCGCTCTTGTTTTATGGTCTGAGAACAGCTGCTGTTGAATTTGCTGCCCTACCAGTGCTTTCACATGTCTCCCATTGGATTTTGCCAACACCATCTACTTCACTGTCCTTTTTCTTCCTCATTCCTTCCTTTTGTCTCCCTCTTACCCATAGACTTTCATGGATTTCCTACTTCAGGGCTCATGATGCATTCCATTCATCCAACTAACATTTCTATATGAGTGCCTACTATGTATAAGGCTCTGCTCTAGATTCTAGGTATACAAACACAGTCCTTGTTCTCACAGGGTTTTCCAGTGGGAGGAGAAAAACAAATAAATTAATAGGATTTTTTAAAATCAAATAATGATAATACTATCTATGCAGGAATATTTTTAAAGACTGATGTGAAAGTAAATAAACAAGTAGGAAATTTCCAGCCTGAGAAAGCCTCTCTGAGAAGATCATGTTTAAGCTGAAGTCTAAACCATGGGAAAAGCAAGTGGGGAGCATTTCAGGCAGAGGCAATAGCTCACACAAAGGCCCTAGGCTGGGAGGAAAGAGGGCAGGTTCTTGGAATTGAATGGAGGCCAGTGTGGTACAGTCATTCTCATTGGGGCCATTAATGTTAATATTGTGTGAGACACTTCCATGTACTTGAGGATTTCTGGAATTCTTTGTCTCATCTCTATTAAATGCCAATAAAGCCTCTGGTTCTAACTACCAATTCCACCACCACCACTTTTCCCAATGTTGTTTGGGCAACCACAGTGTCGCTCCAGTCAGGAAGCAATAAGCACAGTGGGTCAGGAATTCAGGGCAAGGGTTGCAGGGAGGGCGGTGGGGAGCAGAGAGAAAGGTGGGCCCAGATCATGCAGGCTTTATAAGCAGTTATATTAATTTCTTGGAGCTGCTGTAACAAAGCACAGTAAACTGAGTGGCTCAAAGAACAGAAATTTGTTCTCACAGTTCAGGAGGCTGAAAATCCAAAATCAGGGTATTGACAGAGTTGGTTCCTTCTGAAGGCTATGAGGTTTCTCCTGTTTCATTCCTCTCTCCTGCTTTGGCCTCAGGTGGCTTGTTGGTGGCATTCTCCCTATGTCTTTATATCATCTTCCTTCTGCACATGCCTGCCTCTGTATCCAAATTTCCCTTTTTATAAGAACAGGAGTCATATTGGATTAGGGCTTACCTACTGACCTACAACTGGTCATTTGAAAGACCCTATTTCCAAGTAAGTTCACATGTGTGGAACTTAGGCCTTCAACATCTTTTTTGGGAGGACACAGTTCAACACATAACACAGGACAAGCAGTTAGGGTTTTATTCTAAATGTAACCTCTTAGAGGACTTTAAATGAGTGATATGATATGATTTCTACTTTCAAAAGATCACTGGGGTTTATATATTGAGAGTGAATTATACGGACAAGAGTAGATGCAGGGACACTAGTTAGTACAGAAATTTAGGCAAAAGATGATGTTTGCATGGAAATAGGTATGCTATTACCTGTGGTCAGGATTATACAGCATCTAGCCAGGTGTGGCCTCTCAAAGGACTGCACCATGAAATGGGTTAACACTCACCTAAGAAACAGTTGCTCAGTGAGGGAAACCTACCAGGGAACAGCCCACCAAAAGAGGTCAGTCAGAACCTGAAGACCATCCGCCTTCAAGTAGAGACCAGAAAATGACTTGGATGGGTTTTTGAGTGCATAGATCAGAATTAGACGGTCTTTCAAGCACCTTTCGAATTGCAGGGGCATATAGGGCTAAAAATTTCCACACCATAAGTCAAGACAAAGAACTGCATCTGTCACCTGCCACCTCAGGCCATGAGAGGGCAATGGTGCCCTGGCTTCCTCATTGCTGCATTCCTCTCTCTAGTCCATGATGGTACATGCCAGTGCCACACACTACCACTTTCTTTTCAGAGCTGTGCTGATACACACCTACTCCAATAAATGAATATTCCCACCTGAAGATAACACATTGACAGTGTGGGCTACTTCCCAAGGTTTGCACATTAAAAAGACATGTTGAAGCCCTGGCTGGCGTGGCTCAGTGGATTGAGCACAGGCTGTGAACCAAAGTGTCGCAGGTTTGATTCCCAGTCAGGGTGCCTGGGTTGTGGGCCATGACCCCCAGCAACCACACACTGATGTTTCTCTCTCTCTCTTTCTCCCTCCCTTCCCTCTCTAAAAATAAATTTTAAAAAATCTTGCAAAAAATCTTTAAAAATTAAAAAAAAAGATTTAAAAAAAGATATGTTGACATGGCTTTATATGAAAAAATAATGCAAGGCAGAAGCCCTTGTTTGGTTGGTTTTCCTTTGTTTCCCTGGTTTCATGTAATGTTAGTGCACCCACACCAGCATCCATGCAAAGGCAGACTGACCATGTTGTGTCAGTCTGGCCGGGACCTCAGTATGTGGAAGTATAAGCAGGTTGAAGCAGTCAGTCGCTCACTCTTACCATATGACTCAGCCAGGAGAGTAACAGCAAGGTGAGTGGGTGTGCAGTTACTCCATTATGCAATTTGGGGTGATGACATGGCTGTCTTAAGAAGCACTTTTAAGTGCCTGAGTTTTCATTTCAACATCAAAGGAGGAAGACAGCAATAAAAGGATTGAGGGAGATGAGAACCATTTGGCAACTCTTCAAAAAAACCTTTTTTTTAAAGTTATCTTTTAAATCTTTAAATAAGACACTACTCTGGACCTTTATTCATTCTTCATTCCCACGGAAGCCTGTGTACAAATACTGATTAAGGGCTGAACTTGATTCAATGTCACTGCATGGCCAAGGGTACAGGGCTTCTCTAGAGCAGGGGTCAGCCAATCACAGCTCCAGGCCAATTCTGCCAACCACCTGCTTTTGTACAGCCCGTAAACTAAGAAATTTTCTCATAATTTTAAATGGTTGAAAAATATCAAAAGAATCACATTTTGGAGCTCATGAATCACATTTCATGATACACAAAAATTAAAATTATATGAAATTCAAGTTTCAGGGCCTTAGGTAAAGTTTTATTGAAATATAGCCATGTTCACTTGTTTACATATTACCTATGGCTGCTCATGTGACACAATAGCAACACTGATTAATTTTGTCACAGACCACATGGCCTGCAAAATCTAAAATGTCTACTACCTGTCCCTGCACAGAAAAAGTTTACCAAGTTCTGCTCTAGAGGTTTGAGAAAGAAGCCTACTGGATCCTGTTTACGTGGTCTCCCTGCATTTTCAATCACTTCCCTAAGTCTTTGTGAATTACTGCTTTACTCATTTGAAAATATATATTGAGCTCCTACTATGTGACAAGCACTGTGCCAGGTCCTGGAAATACACCTGTGAACAATAACAGTCTCTGCTCTCAGAGCTTAGAGTCCAGCCAGAGAACAGGTATTAATTAAATAGTCATCCAAATTCAGTGTATTAAAAATGATAACTACAGCAAGCATTTTAAGGTGGAGGCACATGGAGCACAAAGTAGGTGAGTTGACTTCCTGTTCTGGGACATCAAGTAAGGTATGCCAAAGTACAGATTATGATTGATTTGGGATTTGTAGGAAGAGTTGAAGTTAACAAGGAGAAGGGAAAGACAAAGATCAACTTTTTTAATTTCTTAAACATACCGTCCTTACTTTCTTCTACTTGTTATTGCCTCCTCTGCCAGGATGAAGTGACAGAGCCCAGAAAGGGAGCAAAATGAGAAATGAGGTGAAAGTACAGAGTTTGGTTGTGGCCAGTCTCTGCAGACACTTGGAGGCCACATGATGGACTTTGTCTTTACCCCAAGAGCAGTGGAAAGTTGTACAAGAATGTTCTCAGTACTGTCCCCATTAGCAAAATTCTGGAAGCACACAAAACACCCATGCACCAGCAAAACAAATCATGGCATAGTCACACGATGGAATATAAAGTAGTTAAAACAAATCTACTATACCCACATGCAACAGTATGGATGAATCTTAGCAAGATATTATTAAATGAAAAAGGAAAGTCTCAGAAGATAATACATAGAATGATAAAGTTTTCATAATATTTAAGGTAACTAAAATTTAACAGGACACTTTTTATGAATACATTAAAGTAATAAAACCCTATTTAAATAAAGCAGGGTAATAATTAAATTTAAAGCTCAGAACAGTGAGTTAGCAGCATTATGGGATGGAGCTCAATGCGTAAGTAGATGAACATTCTTGTTAATATTCCAGTCCTTGTGGACAATGAATTCACAGATATTTATAACAATAAAAATTTCAAAATTGCAATGAGAAATGTGAGCTAATAGAAAATATATATATTGGCACAGAGCTCCTGAAACCCTTGTAATTTCCCAAGTGATAAGAATACTAGAAGCATCTCTTGTTCTAATGTTTGGTCTTTGATCCTGGTTCTTGACACAGGCTCCTGAAACCCTTATAATTTTCTGGGTGATAGGAGTGTTTTTTGTTCTAATGATGTGACTGTGTGGGTTCCTGGATGAGGGCTGGTCACAGCAAAGATCAAGCCATGATTACAAGCTTGGAACATCCCCAAGTCTCTTAGAAGGAAGAAGGGCTAAAAGTAGAGCCAAAGATCAACCATGTCTACATGATGAAACCTCCATAAAAGCCCAAAAGTATGGAATTCAGAGAGCTTCGAGGTTGGTGAGCACATGGAAATAGATGCTGGGAGGGTGGTGCACCTGGTGAGGACATGGAAGCTCCATGCCCCTTCCCACATACCTTACCCTGTGCTTCTCCTCTTTTTGGATGTTCATCTGTATCTGTTATTATACTCTTTTATGCTAAACCAGTAAATGTAAGTAAATTTTTTTTCTGAGTTCTGTAAGCTGCTCTAGCAAATTCATTGAACCTGAGCAGGGAGGGAGTCATTGGAACCTCTGACCTATAGCTAGTCAGTCAGAAGTACAAGTAACAACCTTGACTTGCAAGTGGCATCCTGAGTGGGAGGGGGTCATTGGAACCTCCAGTTTGTAGCCAGTTGGTCAGAAACACAGGTACTGAGCTTGAGACTAGTGTCTGAAGTTGGGGCCTGGGGATCAGTCTTGTCCAACTAAACCATTAACCTGTGGATTCTGATGCTATCTCAGGGTAGTATCAGAACTACCCTAAATTCTCAGATGCCCTGCTGGCATCTAAGAATTGCTTCTTGGTGTGGGGAACCCCACACAAATGTTGGAAGTTGGGTTCAGGAACCCAAAAGCAAAGCCATTAAAGTAATTTATGATGAAGTAATTTATAAAGACACTATCTGATCTGCAATTCAAAGCAATTTCTCTGGCTGCATTGAGAAGACTTCTGTGGAAAGGGCAAGAGTGGAAGCAGGCAGGTTGGTCAAGAGGCCACTGTAAATGGACAGCAAAACTAGGTTCAGACTGGGGAGATGGTGGCAGAGATGGACGGCATCATCACTTTCCTCAAACTGACTTGCTGTCCATTTTTACATTTGTGGCCTCTGCATTAAAAAACAGCAACCCCACATTTCATTGAATAGATGGTGGGAAAGGCAGGTAGGCAAGGAAATAAATCAGGATGGTGTATTCAACCAATAAATTTCCAAGCCTCCTCATATCAGATAAATAAATATAGACTACCTCTGAATGACAATTTGGAGACCGTTAAAAGTGATATCAGCAAGGGCAGCTAGCTTAGGAGGTCTCATACAAACCCCTCATATTCCCTAGAAAAATAAATATAAGAAAATCACAGCAAAACTACATCCAAACAACATTCTCCATTGTGTATATTGTGCCTACCTCCTACCTCCAAAAATGTACTTAAAGTTCTCTGAAGTACCAATTCTGGAAAACTGATTTCCCAACTGACATGTTTAGTTTGGCTAGCTGCTCATTTGTGAATGCAATTTGAAGTTCAAGGATCAAGGCTGAAGTCCAGTAAAGGTTAGTGGTGACTCTGATACCCATTCTCACAGGAATTTATTATGCTTTGCATAATTAATAGGGGGCTGCCATCTTCACTAGGCAGCTGTTAGAATATCAAAGGCAATAAGTTTAGGCCTTCCAGGTTTAGACTGCTCTATCTCTCATGTGTTCTTTACTATGAGCGATCTAGAGAAGGGGCCCTTACTGGCTAAGGGACCTGGGTGGGCACTGACCTGTGAATTTGACAACACTAAGCCCACGAAGACTATTAAGCATTTATCACTGTTACAGGGTGCAGCCAAGAGGGGGAACCCCAAATGGGCATTTAAATGGGGTCCAGAACTCAAGGTGTCCAGGAGATTTTAAGATGTCTTCACCCCTTCCCCCACAGGTGTGAGCTGGGGGAAGAAGCACACAGAGCAAGAACCTGCAGGGCTGTTTTGTACAGCAACAGCTTTGCAGCTAATCCATGGCATGGTCATTTAACATACCTATAGCCTTTGGATGGTCGCTTAGATATGCTAAATAGCTGCGGCCATGCTCCGGGCCAGGGGGATGGAAAAGGATTCCCCCCAACCACTGCCCAAGATGTGACTGGGGGGCAGGTCCCCCGAGTTACAGTGCCTGCGTGGGAGCTCAGGGAAGATTGGCTCCATGACATGGGGACACACCTGCCCAGACCCACGATGGCAGCCAGAAAAGCTGGAAAGGATGTGAGATTGATGGTAAGTGTGGCTGAGTGTGGGAGGAGTCGGAAATGGGGCTGCAGAGAAAGATTGGCGCGGGGATTTAAAACCCAGTCACGGCAGCCATTGCAAGAGAGAAGCACTCGGTTTTGGCTGAGTGGGGACTCCCGTGGCCCTGGGGGAGAGAGGACCGCATGGCTGGAGCAGTGGAGAGAGGACCACTCATCTTTGCCAGAGTGGGGACCCCCACAGCATTAGTAGGGGAAACCACCACCACCCGGCCTTAGCAGAGATCCTGGTGACACAGCTGAGGGTGCTGAGAACCGATGAAGGTCTCCCAGCCAAGATGGATTACTGGGAAGAACTGGGGGCTGCCTGAGCCAAGGACTTCTATTTCTCTTCCTGAGATACGGTACCCCAGACTGGGCAAAGGGGGAAGGAAGGACTGTGCGTGTTTGTGAGTGTTTTAAGGGACTTTGGGATTTTGATGAAGACATTAGGTCACTACTTTAAGTTTGTATAGCATTAAATAAACATTTCCTTTCCTTTTCACAAATCTCTGGCATTTAGAGACACCTTTCCTATAGGCAATGGACATACCAAACCTGGGGGTTCCTTTCAGGTAAGAGTATATTGCCTAGACCCCATCTTGTTGTTCTGTAACATCACCCTTACCGAAGAGGCAATCTCAGAACACTACTACTTATGTTGGGTATACCCTGTTCTCTGCATCATTATCAAATAGTTCACAATAGTTTCAACTTCTCAACCAATTGGCTTTATTTTCTCTACAGGCTCAAGACTCAGATACAAGTAGAAGCCAGTGAAATCTATTCCTGGAGGTGACAAACTGTTTTTATAACCTAGTGCCTCCACCACTCACCCGATGAGTTGCAGACAGGCCTAACCCTCTTGGATACTGAATGGTTTCTCTGTTTTCCTTTCTGGTTGGTTTTTTATATATAATTACTTGTTTACTACTACACTTGCAAGTCAAACAACTCAAGGAAAAAACATAAGAAAGTTAATGGGTCAACAACCCCTCCCTCCATCAGCTCCATCCCCCTAACTAGTATGCCCCCTTCTATTCATTCCTCCTTTTCCCCCAAGAAATTGCAAGGACCTTATATCAATAGTAAAAACAGGTTTCACAATGTCAAGCTTTCAAGGCTTCCAAGTGAGTTTTCTGACTCGGGGGGATATAAGATAAGGATTTACCCCTCACATAATATGAATAATAATTATTATTATATTGGTATAATGGTAATCTTTTAAAACTGCCAGAATGGCAAAGGCTGTGAAGCCCTACAGAAGGACAGATTTTCAATTCTGAGAAATCCCGGAGGGTGGTTGTTCAGACAGCCTCACACATACATGCTCCGATGATGCTGGGGTGGGGCCAGGAATACAACTCTCACTCTAAAGCTTCCTGAGCACACATTTACATGCCCGGTGGAAATGGGAATTATGCACTCTGGTACTCTGACATTACAGTTAACTTATTTACATTGAAGTTGAACAGACTTGCCTCAAGTAACAGATAAGCACATTGACATGGATTGTAAATTACAGTGGTGCACAGCTGGGAAGGGTCTAGAGATCATCATCTAACCAAACAAAAAATAAAACAGGTCCAGTAATGCCAAGTTATACTGGCCCAGCTGCACCCAGCAGCAGAGCTGGGACTCCGATGTGGCTCTCCTGGCTCCCAGTCCAGTCCACTTTTTTCATAAGTCCCCATTTGCCTCTGAACTTGAGTGAAATGATTCTGTTATCTCACAACAGACAGAAAAGCAATGAGGGAAACAAGATGAAAAAAAAGAAAGAAATTGAAACGGAGAGGAAAGGATGGAAGAGATAGAGAAGTGTCAGGAATTACAGGAGGGACTTTCTGTCTGCCCCATCTGTCTTTATCTTTCTCTGTATCTGCCTGATCCCATTCTCTTCTGTAACCTGTCTCTATCCTATCTCCCACACTTCTGGCTCGTACAAGAATACAGCATCATTTAATTTATTCTAAATACTTTTGAAGAGGGCCTGCAAATGAGTAGAATGCTGGTATGGGTGGGAACAGTCAGAAACAAATTTTTCAGCAAGTCTGTATCATGCTCATTCCATGCTCAAGTCCCCTCCACTGCCAATCAGGAAATGAGAGCTGACCACGGAGGCCTCCAACTATGGCTGGCTCATGACCAGCACCTGAAACTGTTATAAATGCAGAACCTTGGGCTCTATCCCAAATCTAAGAGATCAGAATCAGCATGTTAACAAGATGCCTAAATGATTCATATGCACATTGAAGTTTGAGAAGCAACTGATTGTGAAAAACATTCAAGATGTTTCTTCACAAGTGTGCCTCCTTCAGTCACAAACTCTCTTCCAGGCCCAAAGAGGAAGACACGACACAGAACTGAAAGGGATCGAACTTTCTTCCACCCTAAAGCTGCCTATTGGGATATTGTTTTTAAGCTAGTTGAAGGGTAAAAAATGAGACTCTCAAAGAACCTTTGACCCACCCCCCTTTCCTGCATAAGAGACACAGGGAAAGACCTACTACAGGAAGGAAATCTTCAGATGTTTGCCTTAGCAGCCTAATTTGAGCTGATTATGGGGGATGGTAGGGCCTGTTTACTAGATCCCCATCTGTGTCTCATTGTTTCTGGGTTACCTAGCAAACGTTTACCTGCATGTGTGCTCCTGCTCCTCATCAACTACCTGTAAATTGCCTTCTTCCTTCAGAGCTCAGACTCCCACCCGTACTTTCTCCTTTGTCCAAATGACATATATACCCAATTTTACCTCACTGTCTTTGGAATTCTCATGCTTCTGTGAATTCCGCATATGTGTGTATTCAAGTTTGATTTTCTCTTGTTTATCTGTCTCTGTTGATTTGATTATTAGCCCAGCTAGGAGAACTTACAAGGTGGAAGGAGACATTTTTTTTTAGCCTCCACAGAATTTGAAGATTCTGTAAGGCTTGCAAAGTTTCTAAAATGCTAAAATCCATCCTGGGATATGCCTCTGGAACAGATACATTCATTCATTTTACATAATTCATTTTACAGCAGCTGTGGGTTTTGGTCTTTACTTTTCAGGCTAATTGTCATGTGTGACAAATTCACAAGAATTTCTATAACAAGTTAGCTTCTGCAAAATCCAAAGGGATATATATTCTCAATATTTCCAGCCACTCCTGAATCAGAAAAGTATAAACAGCAGAAAGGATTTAAATATTTTGAAATTGCCAAATTCTGTAGCAAAGCAAATCTCCTTCTATGCCTTGGTGGAAAGGGGGTCTTGAATGGTACAGTGTTGGAAGACATGGATGGTTCCAGTGTTTAGGAAAAGCAACCTTGTAGCTAAGGTTTTCTAATGAGCAACTGTTACAGTACACAACAAGGGGGGGCCTGGGACGATATACTATTATTGAAAGAAGGCCCCAGTCTATTATGTCTGCCGCCCTAGGAAAGACGTCTCTCAATGCCAGAGATTCGTGAAAAGGAAAGGAAATGTTTATTTAATGCTATACTAACTTAAAGTAGTGACCTAATGTCTTTATCAAAAAAATCCTAAAGTCCCTAAAAACACCCACAAACACAGTCCTTCCTTCCTTCCCCCTTTGCCCAGTCCAGAGTACCATATCTCAGGAAAGGAAATAGAAGTCCATGGCTCAGGCAGTCCTCTGGTTCTTCCCAGTTAGAACTCCATCTCAACTGGGAGACCTCCCTGGGTTCCCGGCACCCTCAGCTGAGTCGCCGGAATCTCTGCTAAAACCAGGTGGTGGTTCCCCCTTCTAAAGCTGTGGGGGTCCCCACTCTGGCACAGGCATGTGGTCCTCTCTCCCAGGGCCACGGGAGTCCCCAATCTGTCAGGCCGCGCGGTTCTCCCTCCCAGGGATGGGGGAGTCTTCACCCTGCTAACGCTGTGTGGCTCTCTCTCCAATGGCCATGATCCTCTCTGCACCTCCACAGCCACATGGTTCTCCCCCAATGGCTGCTGTGTCTGGGTTTAAATCCCCGGCGCCAATCTTCTGCAGCCCCATTTCCGACTCCTCCCACACTTGGGCACACTTGCCCTCAATCTGCTGTCTTCTCCAGCTTTTGTGGTCGCCATCGTGGGTCTGGGCAGGTGTCACCCCATGTCATGGAGCCAATCATCTCCAAGCTCCCACTCAGGTGCTGTAACTCGGGGCACCGGACCTGCCCCCCTGTTACGTCTTGGTGGGGAAGTTACTTCCATTCCCCTGGCTCAGGGCATGGCCACAGCTATTTAACATATCTAAGCGACCAGCCAAAGGCTATAGATATGTTAAATGACCACGCCAGAGCTTAGCTGCAAGGCTGTTGCTATGCTAAACAGCTCTCAATGGCCCTGCTCCATTTGTCCCTTCCCCCAACCCACACTCTGGGTGGGGGGGGATGGAGACATCCCAAAATCTCCTGGACACCTTAAGTTCTGGACCCCATTTCAAATGCCCATTTGGGGTCCCCCCTCTTGGCTGCACCCTGTAATACAACCTCATGCAAAATCACAGTACAAAATTAGCAGGAGAAAAATTTCATGTGTCACCCTGGCCAGTTCAGTTGGAGCATCATCCTGTAACTGAAAGGATGCAGGTTCAATTTTTAATTTCTGGTCACAGCACATCCTAGGCTGCCAGTTCGATCCCTGGTCCAGGTGCATACAATCCCTAGTCAGAGTGCATATGGAAGAGCAACCAATCAACACTTGTTTCTCACATCGATGTTTCTCTCTCTCCTTTCTTCTCTCCCTTCCTCTCTCTCTAAAAAGCAATGGGAAAATGTCCTTCTGTGAGGATTAAAAAACATTTTCAGGTGTCATTTCCAGTCAGGAAGATACAAACAATAAGAAATATTTTATGTAAAAGTATTTCCAGCTTTGAAGCTGGTGAGGGACTCTTGACTTATTTTTCACAAGTGTGACATCATCCCTTGTGTCACATTGACACACTGACAAGGATTTCTTGTTAAATAATCCCATTGTTAACACTAGGGAATAGCCATGCCCTTTGATCTAAACCAGCAATTTTCAACTGGTGTGCCACAAAAAATTTTAAAACACCCAATACCTGACTATTTAGTCAGGGGACTGGCCTCTTTGCCTTTAGATTGTCACATAAAAAAATGACAACAGCCAACACAGCAAGAGCTGTTAGACATGAATGAATCAAAATTATACCTATGTTTTTTGTCAGATCTGCAAAAAATATATTTGTTGGTGTGCCATGAGATGGAAAAGGTTGAAAATCGCTATCTAAACAGTTATGATCTTGAGAGGTATCCTGCTTATACATCTCCAGTAGGCTGGTCCAAGTAAGATTTCTGAAAGGGAAGAGGGAAGAAGAAAAGTACACATAAAAGTAGAATGAGTAAGTTTGAGTGAGAGAAAGAACATATTCTAGAATGTGCATCCAATGAATAAACACTGCCAATGTGCAATGTGTATAAAGCATTCTACGCCCCTCACAGATTTTACTTAATCTCAGTTTTGCCAGTCATGTTCATCTTTCTAGCTGTATTCAACTCCTTATAATTCAAAAGCTAAAACAAAAGCCAAACTTCTATTCTGGAGAACCTGAATTTTTTCTCTTATCCTTCTTTCTAAACACACATACACGGACACAAACCACAACCATATAAAACTCTCCTGTGCCTATACAATATTAACATCATGTCATGTCTCTTCCACACACTAATCTCAGTCACCAAGACTGAAAGCAAGCCTCACTCCCACACCAGATTCCCCCTTGTCACAGAGAGAAGAGACATTAATGTCATGTGGATTGGAAATGCTTGAGGGTGGGTTGGGGGCTTCCAGGATGGAAGTGTAAGAGAGGAACAAGCTTTTCTCCACTCTCAAGTTTCTTCTAGCTGATCTAATAATCAAAGATACATGACATTCACAAAAAAATTAATACATTCATATGTATGGGAACCCCACATACATGCAAGTCAGAGACCCCACATGCATGAGAGGTTCAGCAATACAAATGGGGGTTGACATATGTAAGACATCCTGATCGAGAGACGAGACAATGCACTTTGGGGCTACAACAGGTAATTGCAGGATAAAAAGAACAGATGTTTAGTAAGTTGAAGTTTGCTCTGCCTTATAGGTAGTAGTTAAAGGAAGGGGCCAAAGTTTCTCTTGAGCCTGAAGCTAAAATTGCCTTCATCTTAGAATAACCTGCATACCACTGAAGCACATCTTGGAGTGGCTTGTCCATAACCCCCACAGTTGCAAAACTCCAAAGTTACCCACCACATTACTTGTTGCAATGAAATCATAAAACAAGACACACACACCCATACCCCCATATGTTTCCTATGGCTTCAAAAGATATTTTTCTCTATTTTTATTGGACTTTGGACCCAGCACCGTGACATTGAAAGTCTGATGATGTTTCAATCTGCTTCATGTTTAAGCCAGCTCTAGGCAAGACATGTGATTGTTGGTCAGTTCCATCGCGCTGTAAAAACCAGCCAGCTGAGTTCAGTCTTCTTTCCCTAGAGGGCAGGCTGGTTGTGGCTCGGACCCAGTCCCAAACATTGGGGATATTTTGCCTCTTCAGAAAAAGTCTGGGGAATGCAGACAGAAAAAAAAACTTTAAATAGGGAATCAGCCTTTTAAAATGAAAGGCAATTCAGGGAAGGGAGTATTTGGCTCACTGCCACTGTGCCAGTGTGTTTTCAAAACCAATTATGATGCCATAATCAGGCAGTATATCTGTTCCTACAGCAGACTGCTTCCACCGATAAGCTGGGTGGGGCTTTCCTGGAATTGCCTCATCCTTGAGAATAGGGGACGATGGTTTTCTGTAGAAGCCCCTTGATAGAAAAAAGGATTTCATTGAAAAAGGACCTCTTTTCTTTGCCCATCTGTTTCTTCCCACAGTTCAATTTGGAGTCAAATCAGGTCTTACAACATTCTGAAGGATAATTTGGCACTTTCCTTCTATAAATTTGAATATGTAGACAGAAAAAGACTTACTTTTACTACCTCTTTCACCATGGAGCAGTACAGGGCTGAAGGGAAACTCCCCAACTGCCTCTATGGAAGAATCTGTTGTAAACAGACAGGGCAAATGACTTTTGAAGGCAAGGAAAAAAAGAATACCCCGAAAGAAAGGGGTGTTAATTGAATTTGTTTTCAAAAACTGCAAATCCCTGTGTCTACTCAAAGCAAATAAGGCATTAATGCTGCAAAGACCATTATGCCTTTTGTACAGAACCTCCCTCGGTGGAGGCAGTGTGGACAGCCCTCTCGCACACCCGCTTTGTCTTTTGAAATGGTGAGGTTTGGCTCCTGAAGTTCAAGCTACCAAGATGTGGTCTGAGGTTACTGTGGACACTCACTCACAAACAACCTGAAACTTTTATATGACTCCAAGAAAAAAGAGGAAAATAAAACAAAGAGACTTTTTGTCCAGCTACTAAAAAAATGAACTCTCCCTGCTCCTGGCCTTCTTCCCCTCCTCACATCAGCCAGCTTCAGTGGGGTGAGTGCCTTGAAGGGAGAGGTAATCAAACTGATGACATGCCAGCTGCCATAGTGCTGGAGCCACCAAGGGAGCCATACAGCCTCTGTCACCACCATCTTCTGCCCCAGCATCTCCCTAGGAGCAGATCTGCCCTCCTCCTCCTCTGCAAAACTCAAGGTGACAAGAAGCAACAGTTGCTACAAGCACAGTCCAGTTTTCTTCTTTCAAATATACACTAAAGAGAAATCAAAAATAAAATAATTTACAACAATGCTCATAAAGCATTGTAAAGAAATAACTAATTCTACACAATGCTTTCTACCATCAGGTAAAGGGGAAGGAGAAATGAATGCAAAAGAGAAATAGGAATTTGGTTAAATGGATAGGTAAGTTTTCCACATGATGGCAAGACAAATACTTTGATGAAACAAAAAAATTTAATTTTGAAAATCCAAATGATATGAAATTTAAAATCTATATTACATTACATATTACATTCTATTAGATATTAAGTTAATATAATAAAAAGATTCATTTAAAACGTTTAAGTAACATTGTGCCTCCTCACACAACCAAAAGGACAACAAATTTAAAAACAAAAAACAACCCGAACTGCCAGAAAATTGAACCATATGAAAGTCCGACAACCAAGGAGTTAAACAAAACACATTCATCCAGACCAGTAGGAGGGATGGAGACAGACAGCGGGATGGAGAGGACTTGAGGCAAGGTGGAAGCTGGCAGACCTGGCGAGGCGTCGGCTTGCAGACCGGGCAGTCCCACACTTTTGTGCAGATAAACAGGGAGGAACAACTGGGGAGAGCGACAGACCTCTCAACCCGGAGTTCCAACGAAGGGAAATAAAGCCTCAAAGCCTCTGACTGAAAACACCTGTGGGGGTTGAGAAGGCAGTGGGAGAAACTCCCAGCCTCACTGGAGAGTAGTTAGACAGACCAACAGGGTCTCAGAACATACACAAACCCACCCACCCAGGAATCAGCACCAGAAATGCCCAATTTGATTGTGGGTAGTGGGGAAAGTGACTGAAAACCAGAAGAGAGAGGAGCACGTGGCATTGCTCCCTCTCAGACTCTGCCCCCACATACCGCATGACAATGAATTGACACAGGTTGCCCTGCCCTGATGAACAACTAAGGCTCTACCCCTTACTACTTAACAGGTGGGCAAGACAAAAAAAAATATCACAAATGAAAAAACAGATCAAAGCTCCAGGAAAAAAAACAACTAAGCAATGAAGAGATAGCCAACCTATCAGATGCAGAGTTCAAAACACTGGTAATCAGGATGCGCCAGGAACTTACTGGGTGTTGCAACAGCATGAAAAAGACCCAGGCAGCAATGAAGTTTGTATTATATGAAATAAAGAAAAATCTGTAGGGAACCAAGAGTAAAGGGAAGGAAACCAGAACTCAAATCAATGGTTTGAAGCAGAAGGAAGAAAGAAACATTCAACCAGAACAGAATGAAGAAACAAGAATTTAAAAAAAAATGAGGAGGGGCTTAGAAACCTCCAGGACATCTTTAAACATTCCAACATCTGAATCATAGGGGTGACAGATGGAGAAGAGGAAGAGCAAGAAATTGAAAACTTATTTGAAAAACTAATGGAGGAGAACTTCCCCAACCTGGCAAAGGAAATGTACTTTCCAGAAGTCCGGGAAACTCAGAGAGTCCCAAACAAGTTGGACCCAAGGAAGCACACACCAAGGCACGTCATAATTACATTAGCCAAGATTAAAGAGGAGAGAATCTTGAAAGCAGAAAGAGAAAGGGAGATAGTTACCTACAAAAGAGTTCCCATAAGACTGTCAGCTGATTTCTCCAAAGAAACCTTGCAGGCAAGAAGGGATTGGAAAGAAGTATTTGAAGTCATGAAAGGCAAGGACCTACATCCAAGATGGCTCTATTCTGCAAAGCTATCATCTAGAATGGAAGGGCAGATAAAGTGCTTCCCAAATAAGATCAAGTTAGAGGAGTTTATCATCACCAACACCTTATTTTATGAAATATTAAAGGGACTTATCTAAGAAAAAGATTAAAAATATGGACAATAAAATGACAACAAACTCACAGTAATTAACTGAACCTTTAAAAAAACTAAGCAAACAACTAGAAGAGGAACAGAATCACAGAAACGGACATCACATGGAAGGTTATCAGTAGGGGAGTGGGAGGAGGAGAGAGGGGGAAAAGGTACAGAGAATAAGTATCATAAATGGTAGGTAGAAAATAAGGGGAGGTTAAGAATAGTATAGGGAATGTAGAAGCCAAAGAACTTATAATGTTCGACCCATGGACATGAATTAAAGTGGGGGAATGTGGGTGGAAGAGGGTGTGCAGGATGCAAGGGAATAAAGGAAGAAAAATGGGACAACTGTAATAGCATAATCAAAAAATATATTTTAAAAAATGCTAGAAAATAAAAAATGTTTAAGTATAAGTGCATTGGAGGTGGGTGGCCAACTAGAAAGCTCTGATACTTACTGACCTTCTTCAAAATCAAAGCCAGTACATTTTTGTAGAACAGTAGAGCCCTTAAGCTAGCTTTCTTAGAAAATGTTTCTGCCTCTTTCTCCACTCAGTTCGTGAGACTCTCAGCCTGTGGAAGGTGATAGTCACCTCCAGGAAGGGGAGTTTCCTGAGAGTGGACCTGACCCAGCACAGGCAGCTATTGGCAGCCTGGGCATTGAGAACTTCTCAGACTACCAGGGTGAACTAGGGTGAATATTTCCATATTAAAGCCCTAACCTGCAGTGTGATGGTATTTGGAGGTGGTGCCTTTGGGATATGGTTAGGTTGAGATGAGGTAATAAAAGATTGGGACCCTCATTATGGGATTATTGGTTTTATAAGAAAAGTAGATTCTCTGCTATTCATTCTCTCTCTCTCTCTCTCTCTCTCTCTCTCTCTCTCTCTCTCTCCTCCCCTCTCCTCCCAGCCCCCACCCTCTTTGACCACCAAGGAAAGTCCATGTTAGGACACAGCTAGAAGTGGGCCATCTGCAAGCCTAAAGGGAAGCCCTCACTAATAAGAATTTGATTTGTTAACATCCTGATCTCTTGCTCTTGGACTGCCAGACTCCAGACCGTAAGAAATAAATATCTGTTTTTTAATCCCTGAGTCTGTGGTGCTTTGCTATGGCAGCCTGAGCCAACGAAGACACATCTAACTCTGTTCCTCCCCACACAGACAGCCAGTTTCTCCAGGCCCTCTTCTTCAGGCCACTAAAAATATTCCCTGCCTTACCAGGCCCAACTGATCTTCACTTCCTTCCTTCTAAAGATCATGGGATTAAGCTTCTGACGTCTGCTAGGGAAATACAGAAACAAAAAAATGTGTGTGAGTGTGTGAGTATGTGTGTGTGTGTGTGTGTGTGTGTGTGTGTGTACAGCTAGGCAGAGAACACCCTTTCTTTCAAAGATCCACTAAAAAAATATAACAGCCACAGGAGCATTTTCACGAATATTATTCTACAGAGAGGAGTGCTTTCTACCTCTTTACATCTGTGCTTGGCCTCCTCTCATGTTATCTCTCCAACATGTGGGTCGTGTCTGGTTCTTATAAATATCCTCTTGAAGAGGGTGAAAAGGTCATCCTGATTCACATCGGCAAAAACAAGAGGGCATTTGGTGGAGCTTGTCTCCATCAATGATATATTTTTGAAACCTCCTAGCAACAACAAACCTCTTTGTTATTAAAGTGAAATGTTTTTGAAACACAGAGACACAAAAAATACACAAAGTCTGGGTATACCCAGACACACAGAACTCTTGCACTTGACAACACATTCCAGTGAAGTTAGTGTGGTGGGAGCTGTCAGGCAGACAACAGAAGGACAGAGCCCAAGCTGAGATGCAGTTTCTACAACTATGTTCCCCTATTGCTGTCCCTAAATATGGCCCATCTCTACACAGCCTGGAGATTTTAGCTCTAGATGACACATGCCATGAGCTTTGGTTTTCCCAAGCTTTCCCAAGGTCAAAATCATGATGACGATGTTATTATAGTTAAAACAATAGTTGACATCTCCTCCCCACCCTGCAGTACAACATGAGGATATGAGAAAAAGAAGGGTTGTCAGAATTTGAGGTTTAGAGAACAGCAAAGAACTCTGGAGAAGAGCTGAGTGCTGAGGGTTGTGGGGCAGGGTCGGGCAGAGGCCCCTGGCCTCCAGGGAAAGAGAGGAGAAGGCTTGCTGAGCAGATGGGAGCCAGAGGAAAGATTTAAAATAGCCATAAGGAGAATAGGCCATCACAAGATTTAGGAATGTGCACAGGAGGGTGTGAGGGAAAAGATGTAACTCTACAGTCAAGTGAACATTTGCTGCATTCTTCTCATCAATCCTCTCCTGGGACATGAGGCCCCACAGGTAATGTCCTGCTGTACAGACAGGCCTGAAGAGTGCCCAGTCAGGATGCCACTCAGGTCAGGTCTACTGGGCATTGCTCAAGTCTTGTGTGACAGAAAAGTGAAAGCAGGGCAAGAACTCCAGGGCAGGGCAGGACCACATGGCCCTTGATCAGTAACTATAACATTGCATCCAGCCTTTCACAAGCCTACAATCCTTGGACGTTCTCATTTCCTGCTTCTCTGTGGCTCATCCCCTGATCATTAGTGGTCCCCATGCTATACCCTGCCTGTATCCTCCTGTGGCTTCTCCTGGCTGCCTAGCCTCCTCTACCTGCTGCCTCTACTCAACACCCACCCCACTCCCACTCACCAGGCACTCACACTTTCTTCTCTCTCTTGTATATTCTGATTTTTAATCTTAGTATGCAAGAGTGGCCTTATTTCCACCTTAAAGATAACCATGGAGAACGCTCAAGGAATTCACTCTTACTGCCCTTCATACTTGGAGGGAATTTTTCTTAGCTACTGCTTTAATGCCTGCTGATTCCACTCATTAATTCATGACTAGTTTGGTGCCAGCTCCTTCACAGACTGTTCTCTCTCTTTGCCCCAAAGATGACTGGGTGGTTGTCAGCTGCCTCCAGATACTTCCTGGCTTACTGGTCTTCATCACCCATCTCTGATGGATGTTTAAGGAGTTCCTTACTGGTGGGTCAGTTAAACCCTTCTTTACCCTTAGATGTGGAGCACTGATGGATATATCATACTTGATAGCTCTGGGCATGCTATCACCTTTGGGTCCTTCTCTTGTCTGTCTTTCTGGGGTTTTTTTAATCGCTCTCCTTCATCCCCATTTACTACTCCAACAACTCTTCCCCATAGGCAATTATTCTAATGTGTTTAACATCCATCTTTTTGTCTGTATGTTTTCTTGCACGGTCTTTATTTCTCTTTGATGTTCATATGTTTTTAACATGCAGAAATGGTGTGTGGCATATTTGATTCTTTCTTACAAATTTTTCAGTCAGCATTCTGCTTTTAAAAGAATCCATGTTGTTCATGTACATTTAATCCATTGTTTCTAATTGCTGCAGAGCACTTAAATAGATGGTGTGTACATGTACTACATTTTACCTGGTAATTCTCCTGGTGATAGACAAGTAGTTTCTTGGTGAACACAATAATATGTCAATATATTGATATGAACATTCTCATACATTCCCCCATCCAGACCAGTGTGAAGTTTTATCAGGGACATATACCTAGTCATGGAATATCTGGGTTACATTTTATACAGATATTTAATTTACCTAAGTAGTGCCAGATTACTCATGGAAATAATTACCTATCAGTCTAGACTGAACCAGCTGTGTATGCGAGACGATATATATCCCAGATCCCATTCTCCATCACCAGTTCACATCATTCAGTTTTCTAATTTAAGACTCAATTGGTATAAAGCAAAATTTCACTGTTCTTATTTACATTTATCTGGTTATTAGTACATATGAGCATTTCTTTATTTAGTGATTACCTTTTAAGTTTTTTCCTTTCTAAAATTCCTGTTCCTACCTTTTGTTTGTTTTACTATTGGATTGACCTGCAGGCTTTCTTTGCATATTCTACCTACTAATCCTTTGTCAATATCTTCTCCCACTCAAGTAGCTCTGTCTTTCAGCTTTCTAGTCCATTCCATTTGGTCTAGATGTCTGTTTCTGAAGACTATTTGTAGTACTATGGTTTTAATGTATGTTTTAATATCCAAATAAATAAGTCTCCCTTTTTATTTTTGTGTTTCTTAAGATTTGATTAGCTATTTGTGAATCTTTATTCTTTCACATTATTGAGTTCCTAAGGAGAAAAATCCAACTGGAATTTTGATTGAGAGTACAGTGAGATTATATATTAACGTGGGGAGCATTGCAATCCTCATAATATCAACTTGTTCATCCAAGAACATGACATTTATTGATATCATTTTCTATGTCTTTTTATTAAAGTTTTAAAGCTTTTCTCCATAGAGGTCTGATGTAATCTTTGTTAAATCAATTCCTAAATATTATGTTGTTTTGTTACTATTGAAATGGCATCTTATTTATTATTACATTTTTTTGCATGAGTTAATTGTGAAAAGATCCCACTAGCACAGCAGGAACTGAAATTGCTACTTTGTCTAATTTAATTATTCCCTTATTACAAAGAAGGGAAAGAGATCTTCCTGAGCTAAGCCTCTGCAAGGGGAATGCCCCATCTGGAAGCAACTTCTCTCACATTTCTCTCTCTCTCTCCAACCCCCCTTCTTTTCTGTAGTCTTTTTGTTCAAATCTCCCAATGTGGAACAGCCACTCCTTCTCCCTGCAAATTCCACCACTCAACTGAAGAAAGATTCTACCACTTCGTCTTCTATTTTCTTGCAAACACTCACCCTCAGCTGAAAAGAGTGAAGGCTGGGGACATGAGCAGGGCAGGGGATGAGCTCCAGTTCTGAACAAAACTGGGTGCCCAATTCCATTTTAATATATTGATCTGCACCAAGAAATATTCTGGGTAACCCCCAACTTGTTTCCTTAGTAATTGCAAAGAACACCTTGATAAGTTAAGCATTAATTCTCCTTAGAGACATCATGATGTTATTGCATGTGAAGAAAGGACATCCTTATAGTAAATGTTACTTTCACTTTAACCCCTTCAAAATAATGAACTCCGGCATAATGATGTGATAGAGCCCTTTCCTTTTTCTTTGGCTTCCGTATTGCAACAGTCATCAAAGCAGCTATAAATGGCTCTCTTCCCAGAATCCTCAGTGGACAACAGTGGTTTCCATTAAGTTTTCCAGTTTGTTTTGTTTTGATGCCAGAGTCCTCTGATAGGTGGGTTGAGGGTTAACGAGCTGGGAGCGTTTAACCTACCAGAATCCCTCTCCTGACACTAGTAACACTACAAAAACTATGGAATCCAGAACTTCCTTTTTCTCTGCCATTCCAAGATTGACCTAGGAAAGACTCCCTATCCTCTAGATAAATTTCTACAACCACAGAGAGGGCAGTGCTGGAAATAGAAAACATTCCGGGGCCAAGGAGTGAAGACGACATTATTTGCAAGAGAATTTCATTGTTGACAGTTTTACCAAATTCGTAAGTATTTGCATGTGAGCTGGGATCACTCTAAACCTGGAGAACATTTTACATAGCTGCCATGCTCCTGTGCCTTCAGTCATACTGTTCTCCCTGTGTGCCACCCTCACCGCCACCCCTTTAACCAGCGACTCCCAATCTTCCATATTCAAAAGTGTCTGGTTTGAGAACCTCTGAAATAATGACAGAACTTCTAACTGTAACGTTTACAGTAAAATTCGGTTGGTTTTTAGAAACAGGCACCTCCAGGGCTTTTTATTGCCCCTGTTTTCACATGAGAATTCACTCCTTCCTCTCCTCCAATCACTGCATGCTGCTTCCAGGCAAACAAACCCATCATACCCAACTAGGCAAAAAAAATCCAATTCTCCTCCTTCCTTCCTCTTTTATGCTGAACTGTGGCTAAAAACAGCACTCACTATTAGTGATACTTATTTGGTACTTAATTATCCTCAGCCTCACATCTTCCCTTAAATCTGTCACACTTTCCCTTTGTACTTAGACTTGGACTGTGAGTTCCATAGGAAGGATCTATACCTGGTAGATTTCTCCTGTTTCCCCCACACGGGGATCTAGCATTAGGAGCTCTCAATACATATTGAACTAATGGGCCAACTCAATTTCTAAAACCTCTATAGGGATCTATAGTGTGATGGCAACCTCAGCAGGGAGGAACCAGAGGCAGAGGGAGTGTCTACATATGTTAAGTCAGTGGGTCTGAACATTTCCTGTATCCCCTGGGTTTTGCTTTTTCTCTTTGAAGAGGGGATTCCTGTTTCACATTTTACTGTCACATAAGGATTTACTCACATACAAGTGTGAGGAGGAGACATGCTCTAGCCTCCATAACATGTACTCAAGGAGGGGATATTGTAGCCCTTAGGATTTGTAAACACACCATTACATATTCACAACAGAGAGGTGCATTGTTAGGTTTTCAGCAGCCTGCAAAAGAGAGGTCCTGCTGAGCAGGATGAGAAAGTGCAGCAAATTAATTGGTCAAGTTGAATTACCAGCATTCTCTGGGTTTTGCACAGCACAGGGCTCTTGACTGGATGGCTGGAGGGAATAACTGGGGGTGGAAAACAAGGGTAGAGGGTGGAGTTGAGGAGAAAAATTTCTCATTAAAACCCCAATCAAGCCATTTTAGCACTTTTTTCCCCACAAGGCATTTGCTTTGAGCCAGAATGTTATGTTTGTTGAACTTTATTATCATGAATATTATTAATAGATCTCTGTTCTTTCCTAAAACCTGAAATTAACTGCTTTTCTTGGGAAATTTTTGAAGGGGGTGTCTGTGTTGAAAAGCTCATATGCTGGATCCTCAAGAGAACATGTTTATACTTTAGTATCTCTGACAACATGCATTTCTGTATATGGGCACACATATGAGACAGAACAACATGAGACAGAAATGTCTGTCAGTTCCTTCCTCCCTTCCTCCCTCCCTTCTTCCCTTCTTCCATTCTTTCCTCCCTTCTTTCCTTTCTGTGTGTATGTTGGGATGAAAAAGAATTGACTTTTTCTCAAAAGCAGGCCTTCAGTTAATGTCTACAAAACCTTTTGTTAAATAAAGATGGCTGTGATAGCAGATGCCTACCAGATTGTATGTTCAGTCCTCTTTTCCAGAACTGCCTTCCACCTCCTGCCTTAGTCACAGGGAGCTCCCAATGGCCATGTGTGTCCAACATGGTTCTTTAGCCTCAGCCAAGCTGGCTTGGACAAGAGTAGGCGCCAGACCCATTCCAGTCCAGTGAGAATCCCAATTTCCAGACCCCATGACTTAGAACTGGAATTAAGGGGTGGACACCAGGGTGTGACTGTGTTTTCTACCATGTGAACTGAGGTGACAATGAACTCATCCTGTTGAAAGAAGGAACATAAAACAAGCACACAAAAAGGAATAGAAGAGTGAAATGGAAGGAGATTGCTTCCTGGTGCCCAGTGGCCCACCAAATGAGCGTTGTTTCTGCGGCCAATCTGTCTATCTGACTTCTGCATATGTGGAGCGGGCCCTTTCACCGACATTCAGGGCTTGGAAAAAAAGGTCAGGGAAGAAAGTGTCACTGAGGATCCTAAAAAGGGACTCTTCTTGGGAGAAATGTTTCTGTGCTTCCTATATTGTTTTCACCTCCTCCAGCAGTGAACTTCTAGCAACAAAGCATATCATCAAACATATCTTATTCAGAGTAAAAGTATCAGTATATTATTGTTGTGAGAAAATTTGACCCATATCAAAATAGCTACTAAGAAATTCCATATGTTATATATTTATTTGCTGAGAATATATTTATTGTTGAGAAACCTAGAAAAATAAAACCTGGGAGAAAAGGCTAACCCTGTAAACATAACCCAGATATTCCTAAATATTGATATTTACATAGGTGAGATTCATTTAAGTGCCATTAAAAGGATTGCCTGACCCCAAGTATCCCTACTCCTTTCTAGCTGTGATGTTGCTACCTGCAAATTCCATGGTTATAATCACTTCTCTATATTTCTATGAATCCTCCATTTCCAGAAATGTCCTCTTAAGATGTGAATATCACATGACATGTTTTATACACTAAACCAGTAACACAATAGCATGAATTTTACTCATCAGATTAGTCAGCTGATATTTTAAAAGCTTCAGGATCTGGGCTATCAGGTGCTAATCTTTATTATTTGAGAAAACAGATTTTCCTCATATTAGAATTATTCAGTCTCCACTCTGTCTGAGATTCTATTGGTGACACATAATGTAAAGGAACCTGTTCCTTTCTCAAAAAGCTCCCAGTTAAGTGGGAGCTGGGGTGAGTAGACATATATCAAGTACCAGACATCACAATATATGCAATAATTGAGGTATGGTGCCTGATACAGTAGTTGTACCAGGAGGAGACTGGAGAGGGGTTGGGGGAGACAGAGAGACACCAGCCTGTGCTCACATGTGGCATGCTAAGGAGAACGGAAGCCTGGAGCTTGGTGTGGCTTCCCATCACAAAGAAGTGGGAGGACCTGAAAGGAGCAGATGAGATTGAGATTATTGGGGCTGCATTGTAAAGGCTCAACCTACATCAAGCAATTTAGATTTTTTAAATACATACCTGTCTGGAATCTTTGCTAATTCTAACAGGCTACCTGCTAACCAAGACAAAATATGAGAACCAATAGGAACCACTGAAACCTAAAGAAACCTAGAGAAACCATTAAGAGGGCTGTTTCTGAGTTTTCATAAGGAATGTAAACAGGGGCCTGCCCATGTAAAATCAATTCAGTTCTTTCTCTCAGCTTTTCTGAGTCCTAGGTCTTAAGCTCCAAGGTCACAAATACTTTCTCATTAGTTCTTCTCTTTTCTCTTGTTTTGGCAATTTATAAGGACTTTCACAAATATGCAGGACTTTTTTTTAACTGTTTAATTGAATTTATTGGGGTGACATTGGTTAATAAAGTATGCATGACTTCTTATGTACAATACTTATAGCCTTATTTCCGAAATGGACTGACATTTATGTAGTTTTATGGTTAATACTTAGGGTTATCTCTGCATTAAAGCTTAGCTCATTCACTCATGTGGGCACGCTGAGGTCCATGTATGCATGATGCTATCTGTGGCTACACCTCAAAACACGGCAAAATTTATGGTAGGGTGAAATGCTACCCACTTTTACTCATAGTAAAAGGATTGTGTAGAGCCATCAAAGCCAACCTCTGTAATACATTTTGGAGACAGAAAAAAAATAATTTTTTAAAATAAAGGACATGGGCAAAGCTAACAAACATATTGGAAGAGGAAATTTCCAGTGTCAAAACTGGCAAGGGATAACCATCGAAGTATATATAAGGAACTCCTGCCAACTGACAGCAGTCCTTCTGAGAGAAGTGGGAAGTACTCAGCCAATGTAAAAACATATATGCTGTGACCCAGTAATCCAGCCCTGAGTCCTATGTATACCACAACCTCTCAGGGAGTCTCCCATACAACAAAAAAGGGGTATGTTTGAGAATGTTTGGCACAGTGCTAGTGGTCATGGGGAGTAGGGGGCCATCCAGGTGCTCATCACTGTGGGAACAAATGAGTAAATGGGACAGCTGCACACAAAACATGGATGCCTACTAGCATCAGAGTGGAAGAAGAAGCAGAATGGTGTTCTTATATACCATTTATGTAAACTTAAAACACATGTTCATAACACAGAAATACATGTTTTATAAGAGTACAGACAAATAAAATACAAAATACAAACACATTAAGCTGGATTCTACAGAGAGGACAAAAATGTGGGTGAGGAATGGGAAAAGGAAAACATTGAATCAATCAAGAGTCTTCTCAAGAGCCTTGAAGAGATCAGTAAATATGGTGTGCCATGAACTAGACGTCTGCACCTCAGGTGAAAAAATAAGCAAAAAAAAAAAAAAAAAAAAAAAAAAACAGCAAGGGAAAGCTATTGGATCACCAGGTCCTTGAGGAGAGGATGCCATGAGGGCCTTTCTGAATCCCCAACAGAAGCCAGCACCATATCCTATCTTTGGGCAATCTCTACTATTTGGACAATAGATGGATGCATAAACAAATGAGTGACTAGAGGGAACAGATAATCTAAAGGAGGGTCCTAGGAGACATAGAGCCACTTTCCATAAATAAATAATTCCAGATGCTCTCCTATGTGTCAGGCACTGTTCTAGACCCCAAAAATGAAATAAGTGAAGAGGGATATGGTCCCTGTCCTCCCAGAGCTTTGCTGAGTAGGGAAATGGATGAGACAAGTAGCAATTATGACACACTGTGTTGACAGCTATGACATGGATTAGCACAGGGTCCCCTGGGGACACTGAAGAGGGGCTCCTAATCCAATTGTAGAAGTTCAGGAAAAGCATCTCAGAATAGACTGATGCCTGGCTGAGTCCCAAAAGATAAGTAAAAGTTACACAAGGAAGGAGGAGGGAGTGAGGAAGAGGTGCATAAGAGGCAGAAGAAATCACATAGGGCCTGTCTTCTTAGCCTTAAGGGGTAACAAAGCAGGTTTCTTTAACAGGTGAAGCTGCATGGCATATGTTAGGATTCTTGAGGCACCTTTATGAGACAAAGAACTGGTCCCTGGGTAAAGGGGAAAAATCATTCTGTTCTCTTTTTAAAGTAAGCAAGTGTACACATACAAGTCTATATTGTCTAGAGTAGTTCAATAGGAATCAAGCACTTATCACTGTCCTGCGAAGTCATTTAAATTTGATGAAGAGGGATATAGAATTCTGAAATGGAAAGGCTTTTAACCTACCAAGGTACTTTACCTTCCTAGTTTTCCTTTCATCCCATGATTATAATTCTTCATTTATAGGTCAGCAAGCATGCTCACAGCTGATACTCTTGAAAAGTCTCACTTTGGAAGTATTATCACGAGTCTGTAGGGTTGTGGGTGTGAGCTGGCTCAGTGAGCCGAATCTAACAGTCATACAACCTCCAGTGCTAGAAACCTATTCCAGTGGCTCTCCAAGCTGAATGTGCAGCAGTATCTCCTGGAGGGCTTGTTAATATAATGCAGATTTGGGGGCCAACCCAGTGGATCTGAGTCAGAAAGTCTCAGTTAGGGTTTGAGAATTTGCATTTCTATCAAGTTTCCAGACAATGCAGATGCTGCTGGTCAGGGGACCATGCTTTGAGAACCACTGAGCTACTCTAATTTTACTGATAATGAAACTGAAACTCAGAGAATATAAGTGCAAAGAAAATATACACTTCTCTTCCTATGTTTCTCCTTTACTTTCCAACCACTAGCATACTCACAGCACTTCCAACATCTATGTGTGTATGAGGTTTGTTTCCCTCACCAAGCAATTCTGCAACACCAGCTGGGTGTCCTACAATGTAACTCAATTCTGACACTATCTACCTGGAGATAGCATTAAATCCCACAGGATAGAGACTCAGTCCCACAAGACTGCCCTCCCAACCTGCTTCAAATTCCAATGGCCAGACCATGTTGTCACCTGTGCTTATGACCAATCAGCTATAAACAAGGCTCCCACCACCACCTCCTCACTTTCAATTAATTTGTTAGAGCAGCTTCCAGAACTCAGGAAAACAGTTTACTTACTGTTTACTGGTTCACTATAAAAGGATATGATGAAGGATATAAATGAACATCCAGATAGAATTGAGGCATAGGCCAAGGTATGTGGAAAACAGTGCTGAACTTCCATGCCCTCTCCAGGGGCATCATTTCTCCAGCACCTTCAAATGTTCACCCAGCAGGAAGCACTCTAAACCCTGTACTTTTGGGGTTTTTATAAAATGATTGATCGTTAACTTCATTTCCAGCCTTTCTCTCTCTTCTCTGGAGAATGGGGGTGGGGGAGTCAAAGGGGGCTGAAAATTCCAAACTCGTAATCACAGTTTGGTCTCTCTGGTGACAAGCCCCCATCCAGGAGCCCACTAAGACTCACCTCATCAGAATGAAAGAAACTGCTATCACCCAGGAAGTTCCAAGAAATTTAGGAGCTCTGTGTCAGGAACTGAAGTCAAACACCAAATATTAGAACAAAAGGTGCTCCAAGTACTCTTTTTTAATTTTTAAAAATTGATTTTAGAGAAAGGGAAGAAGGAAGAGAGAGAAACCTCAACTTGTTCCACTTATTTATGCAATTTGTGCATTTGTTGGTTGCTTCTTATATGTGCCCTGACTGGGTATTGAACCTGCAACCTTGGCATAGTGGGATGATGCTCTAACCAACTGAGCTACCCAGCCAGGGCTCTTAGTACTCCTATCATTCAGGAAATCACAAGGGTTTTAGCAGTTCTACGCCAGGAACCAGGGGCAGAGACCAATGAATATTTTTTCTATCTCATAGCAAGTAACTTACTAAGATCATACAAATTCTTGGTGACCCAACCCTGGTCTTAGGGGAACATAGTGAATGGAAATCAAGAGCCATATAGATTTTGAACCAAGGCCCTCACAATTATTGCCTCATAGGTACACATGAAACACCTTATCGTGCCTAGAACCCTCTTCCTTCTCCATTCATTCAAGCCTGAGAAACACCACCAAGTACTGGGTACAGAGGGGTGAGGGAGGGGGAGGGTCACACCAGCAGTGAAACAGGAGGACGCAGGTTTTGATCATCAACAAAGTCCTAAAGGTCCTTGCATGTAGTACTCAGCACTGTGTCTCCAAGCATGGTGCACAGTGCTCAAGTCAAAAGTGTGGGAACCAGTGAGTATTCTGCTAGAGTCTCCTTAACTCACGCTCTACAACACTTTAAAAGGGCAAAAATGTGCTCCTGCAGATCAACTTAAAAGAGCCTGCTCCACCTGTCAGCCCTCACTGCCTATGCAGGCAGGAGATAGCTGCTTCAGCCTCCCAAATCCACTGAAACCTCCTGAGTCACAAAGGAACTGCTGCCAGCCTCCCTCTCCCATTGTGACCCAGCCATTGTGCAGTTTGTATTCTGGGAGAATGATGGCCCCAACAGTTGTAGGACTTGCAATGATTTAAACAAATGGGGGAAGAGAGAACTACAAAAAGCCAACAGCAGGCCTGTTTACCAGTGAAGGCTTAATGGGTTTACAGAGAAAAAGCAGAAAGTATGTGTTTTCACTCTCATTTGTCTGCACCAAAGTGAAGATGGATCAAGATTCTGGCTTGTCACCCTTGTTTTGTTGTCCACATCCCTCCCTGCTTTTTATGAGGAATTTGAGGGGGGAGGAAAAATAAGTCATCAGCTGGGGCCCTTGTCATCAGCAATGTCAGTTATTAAGTTGGAGGTGAATTGTTTAGGCATTAAGGGTTCAGAGGTCAAGTCTCTCACCATTTATCTAGGGCCCAGTATATCTGGACATCTGCATTATTAATTGATACTCTATTTAAAAATTATTTTCAATAGGCCTCTTAATGATCTAATTATAAAGATGGAAATGTCTGCACGAAGCATGATTTTGAACTCCATCAAAAAATGAAAGTTCTGTTCCATGAACAGTTCTGTTTAAAGAGACATCCCATTCCAGTCAAGATGGCAGCATAGGTAAACACAGCTTGCTTCCTCACACAATCACATCAAAACTACAACTAAACTGGAACAACCATCACTCAGAACTGTCAGAAATCAAGTTGAAGGGAAATCTGACAACTGTGTAATATAAGAAACCACATACATCTAGACTGGTAGGAGGGGTGGAGATGCAGAATGGGCTGGTCCCAATCCACCCATGGAGGATAAAAATTCAGGAGGGATATCTCAGGAGCAAACGATCCCAGCCCCACAGCAGGCACTCCAGCCAAGTGTTCCAGGGCCAGGAAGATAAGTCCCAATAATGTTTGGCTGCAAAAACCAGTGGGGATTGAGTCTGTGGAAGAAACTTCTGGAGTCCCAAGCAGTTCCCCTCAAAGAACTCACACACAGACTTACTCAGATTCACTCCCTCTGAGCTCCAGCATTGGGGTAGCAGCTTAAAAGGCACCAGTGGCATAAAAGAAGAAGCTGAAGTGTTTGGCATCAAGGCAGGAGCTGAGGGACAGCTTTCTCCTGGACAGAAAGGTAGACAGAGGTCATTGTCCGTTTACTGAACACTCCCTCCACAGAGCCACAGAACCACAGAGCCAAAAAGCTGGTGCCATATCTGAGATCCCATCACCTGGTTAACACTGTTTGCCCCACCTTGGAGATCCCCTGAGGCTCTGTCCACCCAACTTATGAGCCTACCCAAGCTGTTATTAGTGGCTTTTCCATATGAATGGCTGGTCTTTTCTCATACTTCACAACTTGTTAAATTCTCTCAAATAAGCAACAACGAGCTTCAGTCAGCCCCCAGACCTTATACCTCTTGTTCAGTGGCCCAAGGCCGGGTACTAGCAGCAACCAGCCTAGGTTCATATCTTGGCTTAGCCTGGGAATCTCCAGTTCAGCACATGTAACAGCCATCTCAGATTAGTTTATATCTTATGCAGGGTGGTCCCAGCCAGAACACAGGTGAGGACTGACCTTGGCCGGCACCACCCAGGAAACCCCAGAGCATGCTCACCCAATGGACAGCTACAGACCACATCAGAGTACCACCACCTTTTTCCTGCAGAGCTGATCCTCCATGGAAAGCAGAGGTCACTGGTCACAGACAGTCCTTGCAGCAGACTAGCCTAGGTAAATCTCTCCCATTGACCTGCCAACAGCAACCATGGCTGAATTACAAGAAGAAGATGTACTCAGCCCACATGAAGGGTGCACCTCGAGTACCCACCTTCGGTCATAGGGGAGGCTGTGCCACTGGACCCTACAGGACACTTACTGCATTAGGCCATGCTACCAAGACAGGGAATTATAGCAGTTCTACCTAGTACATAGAAACAAACATCACTACCAAAATAAGGAGACAAAGAAACATGACCCAAATGAAAGAACAGATCAAAACTCCAGAAAAAGAACTAAACAAAATGGATATAAGCAATCTATCAGATGCAGAGTTCGAAACACTGGTTATTTGGATGCTCAATGGACTTAGTGAGGACCTCAACAGCATAAAAAACATCTAGTCACAAAGGATACACTAATTAAAATAAAGAACAATTTACAGGGAAACAACAGTAGAGTGGATAAAGCTGAGAATCAAATCAATGATTTGGAAACAAGGAAGTAAAAAACACCAATCAGAAGGTCAAGAACAAAAAAGAATTAAAAAAATAAGGATAGTGGAACAAACTCTGGGATAATTTAAAGTGTTCTAACATTTGCATCATAGGGGGTACCTGAAGGAGAAGAGAAAGAGAAAACTTACCTAATTTGGTGAAGAAAATAGACATGCAAGTCCAGAAAGCATAGAGAGTCCCAAACAAGATGGATGCAAAGAGGCCCACTCCAAGTCACATCATAATTAAAATGCCAAAGGTTAAAGATAAAGAGAGAATCTTAAAAGCATCAAGAGAAAAACAGTTAGTTATCCACAGGGGAGTTCCCATAAGACTGCCAGCCAATTTCTCAAAAGTAACTTTGCATGCTAGAAAGGATTGGCAAGAAATATTCAAAGTCATGAAAAGCAGGGACCTACAGCCAAGATTGCTCTACCCAGCAAAGCTATCATTTAGAATCGAAGGGCAGATAAAGAGCTTCTCAGACAAGAAAAAAAACTAAAGGAGTCCATCACCACCAAGCCATTATTATATGAAATGTTAAACAGACTTATTTAAGAAAAAGAATAAGATCAAAACTATGAACAATAAAATGGCAATAAATACATATCTATCAACAATTGAATCTAAAAAACAAACTAAGCAAACAAGAAGAACAGAGACAGAATCATGGACATGGAGAGCGTTTTGATGGTTGCCAGATGAGAGGGGTGTGGGGGAAGGGGTGAAAAGGTGAGGGAATTAAGAAGTACAAATTGGTAGTAACAGAATAACCACAGGGATGTAAAGTACAGTATAGGAAGTGGAGCAGCCAAAGAACTTAAACACATGACCCATGGACATGAATAATGGTGTGGGGATTGCCTGAGGGAGTGGGGTGCTGGGTGGAGGGGGGAAAAGGGGAGAATAATTAGAACAACTGTACTAACATAATTAATAAAATATAATTAAAAATAGAAAAAGAAAAAAAAAGACATGGCAAGAAAATCATCCCAGAACTACTTGACAACTGATGTTACTTTAAAGCTATGAGTTCTAAGTTTGCTTCAGGTTCTCTTTCAAAGCTACACAGAGAGCTACGTGATTTTTCTCTAGAGACTTTGGTCAAAATATAATTTAGGAAGCTTTGGTTATTTCATTCCAATAAATTCTAGTTTTTGTTGACTGATAGTTAAGCAAGCCATGTAACAATAATTTTTTTATCAGATAGCAGATAATTCTGTGAAATCGCATAGACTAGTATTTTACAAATTACCAACCTAATTTTGGGAGCTGATTGCTGGGGGACAAATAATCACAGTAATCTGACCACTAGCCTGAGCTGAAACTTACCAGACCTCCTATAGCCACTGCTGAAAAGGCTGAAGGAATCAAGACCAATCTACTAAATCCCCAAAGGTCTTAGTTAGAAAAGTGTTGGAAGCCAGGGCTTCCAACGTTGGGTCCAGAAGAGCAAATTCTCATTCCTTTGCCTTCATTTCTGATCTTAATAGCCCTGTTCAGAATTTTGAAAAGTGAAGGCTCCCAGAATAGCAGCATGTACCACCCTAAACCACTGCCTCTTGCTGTGCTATGAGGACAGTTAAAACCTCCCTCCAAAATTAAGTCCATTCTTGTGGTTTGCATCCTTCCCCTCATCCTCCTGTCCACAGCAACAGGCACACTGGCAGAACTCTGATGTGGTTCGGAGTTTCAAAGGGTCATCATCTAACCATCCAAGACTTGGGTAAAATTACCTCCATAAAAACTCTCTACAAATTTGTTTTTAAATTGTGGGAATGTCTGATATACTTCCCAAGAATGTTTTGAGATCCTCAGAGCTGTGTAAGAATTCATAATTATCAATAATTGCTAAGGCAGCTTAACCCTTTTGTGAAGTATTATGTATACACATGGGCTTATTTTGAACCACTTCACACTATTAAATTTGAGCCTCATACAGGGTTTATTCCAAGGCAATGCTCACTAACAGCACAGAAGCAAACACCTTGGCTATATGTCTTCCTGTTTGGTTGGCTCGTTTTATATCTTTGCATATTTAAATTGGAAATAAGCATGCTAGTTAAAATGCAATCATGCAGATAAATTATACCATGTTTTTAAAAGGTAAAATGAAAAATAATTAAATAAATAAAAGGTAAAAATGAAAACCCTTTGACTTCAACATCTTTGTAATATTCAAGGTAAAAACACAGTGTGACACTGAACACAGAGAAAAACTCTCATAATTGTAGCATGTTTAAAACCAAAACTCATTTCCCTTTTTTAAAATATATGGAACATTTAACAAATTAATTATAAGCAATTTCTTAGGGAAGTCAAGACTCAGAGTTTCTAGTACAAATGTTCAAGTTGTGGATCATAATAATTGGATCTAAGTTCTGCCTGTAAAATAGGAAAGATAATGTGCATCTTAAAGCCTCCTTCAGTCTAGTCAAGGAAACCCCAAAAACCAATGGTCAAAGCTCCCCAGTGGATTCTCTATTTCACCTATTGCCTATCAGTTCTCAGGTGAACCTTACTGCCTGCAACAAAAGATAAAAACAAGGATGCTGGTCAATCTAAACCTCAGTTTCTTCCTGAGCCTTACTAGGGCATTGTTGACTGCTTTTGAGATTATAGGCTGATTTGAGAATTTGATGAAAGCAGTTTACACTAAAAACAACAGATATGCACATCACCACAAAATTGTGCACATGTATCCACTGATCCTCTGATGCATATCCATGGACCTCCAGTTAAGAATTCCAGGTCCCTACAGCAATGAGATTTCATACCTCTTCATCTAATACTTCCTTCTGAGCTCTAAGCTGCTCATTTTACTTATACTGTGCACTGAAAAAATAACCTTTGTGCAAAATATATAAAAATTAATTTTTTGCTTCAGCATTAGGATATTCTGCTATATATACCATTTATGGGCCAGGAAATAACTAGTAATTATTTGTGTTTGGTATGATTGAAAATATTGGACAATCAGGAGCACTTGTTTGCCCTCTCTCTCCTTTGAGAAGGCATGTATGTACTTTATCTGGGGTTCTCACTTCAAAGTCAAGATCACTTTTTCTCCCACAGATTCTCACTACTTTGAAGTTTCCAGTCCCTGACTAAAGTATGCTCTTAGCTCACTTTGGTGCCTAGAGCAGGACCCCTGTTGGGTATTTGGTTCTCACCTTTCAGCTTTTGAGCCACATCTTTCCAGATACTCAAAAATATCACCTGAACTGTCCTCTCCCCTCTCTCTAGGTCTGTTCTAGAGCTGCATTTGTGCCAGAAAACCGTGTGTTCTATGGCCAAATGAATCTGGGAAATCCTGTACCTTGGATACTCCCAAAGCATTTCTTCCTTTAACTTTATCATAGCAAACCTGGAGAAACTCAAAGATCTAGTTTCTATCATGTCCCCAGCCAATGGACTGTCAATGAGCTTAACCTAGATTCTGATTATCGGATTCATTGATTATTCCTTTCATCTAAATATCATTTAGTTCAAAGACCTCTTAGGTCCTTCTCAAGTTTGCTTGCTGGTATTGTCAAGCCATCTGGGTCCATTCTCTTCCACTGACAGTTCATATCCACCCTCCCCTTTGGAACTCACATGAGTATTTGCATGTAAAAAGACAGTTATCATCCTGTCCAGGAAATAGTCCCCATTGTCTCCCCTTTGAATGTGTTTAAATAGAGTCTTAGTAATTTGGAATTGAGATGAGTTGCTTAAAGATTCCCCAATCACTCTTCTAACTTTATAAATAAGAGAACAGAGAAATAAGACCAGAACCTGGATTTTCTTTTTTTCTTTTCCTTTTTTATTTATTAATTTTCCAGAAAAAGAGAGAAACATCAGTCCATTTTTATCTATGTACCCACTGGCTGATTTTTGTATGTGGCCTGATGGAGGATTGAACACACCACCTGGTATATTGGATTGATGTTCTAATGAACTGAGCTACCTGGCCAGGGCTAGAGCCCGGATTTCCTGATTCCCAGTCCAGTGATCCTAGGAGGTGGTTCAAACTTCCCAGAGGCATATGAGATTAATTCATACCAGAGAATAAATTTACTAACTTGCAATGAAGAATGAGATATGTCTGGCGCAAGTTCAGTTATCTAGACAGAGATCTACCCAACAGTTAAATTGCAGCTGGATGCTTTCTTGATAAAAGTTATATTTTTTAAGGAATTGATGTACTAGAGGTAATATTGGGCTGGGAGTTAGGAGGCTAATTTCAATTCTAATTCTCCCACCACAAGATCTTAATGTCATTGGGCTTCTGTTTCATCATCAGCTAAATGGCAAAAGATTAGATTCCTTCAGCTTCACATTTTAGGATTCTGTGATTCTAAGTTCCTCCCTTTAAATTATCCTGCCTTTATATCTTCAGCATCCTTTTTTTATATGCTAACTCATAAACCTCTGGCCCTTGGTCTCAGGTTCCTTTAATCCATAATCATCCAGTTTTTGGAGTGGGTCCTTTTTGTCCTATCCTGGGCATTAGATAAATTTTTCTCAAGATTCTTGAATAAATGGTTCTTTTTTAAAAACAAACAAACCAGGTGTCCATGGCTGTTGATTTGCTCTTGGATAAATATTAATATCACCATCTTTTCCTGGAATCTTTGAATTAATGTAGTTTCCCCACACTCACCGGTATCTACTCATTTTATTTCCACTGTGAGACCTGAAGCTCCCAAGGAAAGCAGAGCTATATTGTGGAATCTAGACTACTCAGTTTGCTAGTTGCAGCAGCTTCCTGCAACACCAAATTACAGTGTCATTAGTGTCAGATTATGATGACAGGGTCTCCTAATTCAAATCTGTGACAGTGCTTTTAAATCACTCACACTACTAAATTGTTTCATTTATTTAAAGAATGTCCACTGCCCCCACAGCCTCTGGGCATGGGTACAAAATACTACAGTCAAGAGGGGTCCACAGCAATCCTCAGTATGCTCATTATCACACTTTTACCAGTAACACTAAGTACAGCAACAAGGATGAACTATAAGAAACATATGATTCTTGTTCACACTTACATAAAATAGTGACAATGCTGTTAGTAATTAGTTACCAGATCTTCAATTGCTTTTCTTTTTGGCATTAGTAATATGCCACTTGAAGTTTTACACCAAATTAACATTACCCACATTCAACTGTTTCCAAGACCCTTGAACATGTGCTATCCTTCTTTATACGCAAAGATGATGCTTCTGACAATTAAGACATGAACTTTGAATTGTTTGCTTGCAGCCTCTAGTTAAGAATGTACAGAGTATATTCCATTTTGGTATGGGATCAGACTGTTCTGGCATCATTAGTCCACCACAATGAAAGATCATTTCAGTATTTGAAACTACCTCACCTGTCCAGGAAATAAGTTTATTAACGTGTAACTCTGTCCAACCATCAAGCCTAACAGGTTAAGGTAAAGGAACACAAACTCTGAACATAATAACCAAGGCACTTACTCAACTGGTTCCATGGTCAGCTCATAGACAGAAACATAATGCCAGAATTTTTAGGATTAAATAATTTTGTAATCAATGCCTTTAATTTTCAGTCAAGTCCTTTAAATTTAGTTTCTATTTTTCTGTTTGCAGAAAGTTAATGACATCTGTTGATGCCCAAATTCATTATGAAGATGAGTGAGATAGTAACAACACAAATCACTTCTATTTTAATGAAAACATACTTCTGAAATAAAAAGGATTAGTGAAAAACAAGGAGAATCGCCAAACCAGCCTCTAAATTCTGTTCCAAAAAAGTAGGTGTCTATACTGTCAAGAGAAAAACACGACTGACTAATTCCATTTGGAAAAACTACCCTCACTCTTGTCTTATAAATAACCCTATAGACAGGAAATAATTTGTTTTATTTTCTCCTGACACTAGAAATCAAATGTTTTCAATTGACACTGAAACTAGAAAACTGGATCTAAATTTCTCACCAGTTAACACAGTCTTACAAGATCTGGAGTCTCCTGGCTTTATTTCCAAATCCCAGTTCTTTGACTACCCATTTCAAATTGAAACATGAATGTATCAATTAGTGGCTGAGAGCATTCACACTGATTCCAGAAACTCCAGGTTTTTGCTACAGGATTAAATATGTTATATGGTGTAAATGCAGATGCTAGGATATGGCTAATCTTTTCTTTTCACATTATTCTAATTTAATCACATGTGATGTTTTGGGTGTTGTTGATTGGTTAATGATGCTAGGAAAGTTCTGATTCATCAACAAATAGAAAAACATGCTCTCAAGATTCCATTGTTTCACCCACCATTTCATAAAATTTCTCTTGCAACCATATGAAAGATGACTGGTTAGACCACAGGGGCCCCTCTGTTAAACTAGAAAAAAAAGGTTTGGGGTGGTTTTGGAGGTTTTGGGGAGGGGGCATCAAGTAACATGAAAGGTATTTAAATTCATGATTTTTGATTCTTAGTATCATGGTCTAATAAACTGAACTAGCCATTCCAAGTATTATAAAAATGGGATCCAACATTTATTGGGGAAATATTACCTTAAGTATTTAGTTAATGAATGTATTCTAAATTCTAATGTTTTTACTATGTTGGCAAACAGAAAAGAACCATAAGATTAGTAACAAATGTTTTATTCCTGCAAGTAATTATTTCACTTAAAACAAAATACTCAAGTTTTTTTCCTCTTCCACAATATGAATTCTTCGATCTTTTTATATAAAAGGCTCAGATGATCTGTTTTCTCTAGCCAGAATGACTGCATATGTTCAATAATATATCAGTTTCATCAGCCGCCATAGAATAGGCACATATGACAATAAATCATTTTGGGAACTTCCTGAATCCCAGCCAAGTTGTAGACAATAAAAGATTCTGCTTGTAAAGGCAGCTATAAAAGTTAATTTCATACAGGTTCCCCAGCACACATGCTATGGTTCAGTTCCAAACAGATGTGATCTTGGAACAGCAATGGAAAATGGCATGAAGTATTTTCGCTAACTTTGCATATCAGGACATTCAAGTACTTAGTGTTTTGTGCAACCTTTGGTCATTAACACATTGCAGCAGGTATGAAGGCTAAAATCACGTTTCTCCTGATTTTAAACAATAGTTGGGTTTGTCAGAAGTTGCATGCTTGTCTGAATTTTTGTAATTTGAGCCGTTCTCTATATACTAACAAAGCTCTCTATTAATGGTTCTCTGGAATTGATTTGCAACAATAATGATCAATCCTTTGGTTTATCTTTTACTGGAATGGAGATTTTCAAAACATGGTAAAGGTATACCCTCTCCACATAAGTCCTGCTGAGCTTGAGAGTACAAAGTGCAACTGGAGTCCAAGAAAATGTAAAACAATTCAGTGCTTAGGTCTGAGTGAGAGCATCATTAACATGTTAATCATACACCTGAAATTAATTAAGGCCAACCTACAGATTAAGGTGCTCCAGGCCAACAAAAAAGAAAAATGTGGATTGATGATGTTATGTGGTGGATATTTATATAATTGCACTTTATAACAGCAGATTGCTTTAAAATTACATATGACACTTTCCATCCATTAATTCATATGAACTTCAGGACAATTTCACAAATTTATGAGGGATTCTTATTTTGAGGATTTGAAGAAACAGGCTTAGTGACATTAAGTGACAATCCCAAAAAGGACAGAGGAAATAAAGGCCGTAATCCCAGATGCATGGTTTTGAAAGACCAGTAGACTAGGAGTCCTAATGGCCTCAGCAGGCCCACTCACACTGCATTCTGGGACTGAGCTCCAGGAGGGTGTTCACATAGAAGACACAAGAAATGAAGTGCTCTGGCCAAGACAGAGGTGTAGGTAGAAACACTGTGCCTCCTCTTACAACCAAGATAGGGACAATAACAATTTAGAAACAGAATAACAACCAGAACTGACAGAAAATTGAACTGTATGGAAGTCGAACAACCAAGGAGTTAAAACAGACACGTTCATCCAGACCGGTAGGAGGGACGGAGTCGGGCAGCCGGGTGGAGAGGGGTCACCATACAAAGAGTGGTGGGACCAGGTGCATAAGGCATCCCAGGCATGCAAGACTGCAGTGGGCGGACCCTGAATGCGCAGGTGGCGGGCAGACCCTGGGTGTGGGGTGGCAACTGGCAGACACAGAGAGACAGCGATTGTGAAGCGAGGCACTGCGTGCAACCCAGGGTCCCAGTGCTGGAAAATAGAACCTCAGGGCACTGATTGAAAACACCTGTGGGGGTTGAGGCACAGGGAGAGACTCCTAGCCTCACGGGACAGTTCATTGGAGAGACCCACGGGTCCTAGAACGTGCACAATCCCACTCACATGGGAATTAGCACCAGAAAGGCCCAGTTTGCTTGGGGGGAGCAGCGGAAAGAACTGAAGTCTGACAGAGAGCAGAGCAAGTGCCATTGTTCCCTCTCTGACCCCACCCCCACATATAGCATCACAACCCAGCAACTGGGTTGCCCCGCCCTGATGAACACTTAAGGCTGCACCCCTCATATGTAACAGGCAAGACAAGACCAAAAAAAAAAAAATGGCCCAAATGGGAGAGAAGATCAAAGCTTCAGAACAAATACAACTAAGTGATGAAGAGATAGCCAACCTATCAGTTGCACAGTTCAAAGCATTGGTGATCAGGACTGATTGAATTTGGTCGCAAATTAGATGAAAAAATGAGGGCACTGCTAGGTGAAATAAAGGAAAATGCACAGGGGACCAATAGTGATGGGAAGGAAACTGGGACTTAAATCAATGGAATGGACCAGAAGGAAGAAAGAATCAACCAAGCAGGAAAGCATGATGAAATAAGAATTCAAAAAATTGAGGAAAAGATTAAGAGCATCCAAGACACCTTTAAACGTTCCAATATCCGAATTATAGGGGTACCAGAATCGGAAGGGGAAAAGCAACAGATTGAGCACGTATTTGAACAAATAATAAAGGAGAACTTCCCCAATCTGGCAAAGGAAACAGTCTTCCAAGAAATCCAAGAAGCTCAGAGAGCCCCAAAGAAGTTGGACCCAAGAAGACACACACCAAGGTACATCATAATTACATTAGCCAAGGTAAAAATGAAGGAGAGAATCCTAGAAGCAGCAAGAGATAAGGGGACAGTAACCTACAAAGGAGTTCCCATCAGACTGTCAGCTGATTTCTCAAAAGAGACCTTACAGGCAAGAAGGGGCTGGAAAGAAGTATTTGAAGTCATGAAAGACAAGGACCTACATCCAAGATTGCTCTATCCAGCAAAGCTTTCATTTAGAATGGAAGGGCAGATAAGTGCTTCTCAGATAAGATCAAATTAAAGGAGTTCATCATCACCAGGCCCTTATTTTATGAAATGTTAAAGGGACTTATCTAAGAAAAAGAAGATAAAAAACACGTATAGTAAAATGACAGCAACTGCACAATTATTAACAACCACACCTAAAACAAAAACAAAAACAAACTAAGCAAACCACTAGAACAGGAACAGAACCACAGAAATGGAGATCACATGGAGAGTTAGCAACAGGGGAGTGGGAGAAGGAAAGAGGGGGGAAAGGTAGAGAATAAGTAGCATAGATGGTAGGTAGAAAATAGACAGGGGGAGGGTAAGGATAGTATGGGAAATGTAGAAGCCGAAGAACTTATGACACATGGACATGAATTAAAGGGGGGAAATGTGGGTGGGAGAGGGTGTGCAGTGTGAAGGGGAATGAAGGGGGGGGGGGGAATGGGACAACTGTAATAGCATAATCAATAAAATATATTTTTAAAAAATGAAGTGCTTCTATCAGCTCAGCCACTGGCAATCTGTGGCTTTGGCAAGTCACTTTAACTATTGAGCCTCCCTTTTCTCATCTTTAAACGTGAGAAGTGTAGACTAGAAAATAAGTCCTAAGTTCCTTTCTGTATCTGACCTTCTACACAGGTCCTCTGGTTGGAAGTGGCAGAGATGAACTGTTATTCATTTATTGGTGAAAAGCACTAGGAAGCATGCTTTGTGAGGCTTAGATTGATGTTGTCTCTGCCCCTTAGCCACATTTTATCACAAGTGCTTTTTATTTTCAAGGAATAGGTAAAATCTGTCATACCATGTGGCCTCAAAGTCAGAGGATATTTGTTCTTGTACCAGGATGACAGACATAGCAGAACCCAGTGCAGGCAAGTTAGTGAGCAAGAAATAAGGTCAGTCTAACCTGCCACCATGCAACTTTCAGTTAGTCTCACTTGGGGTTGGCTCTCAGTCTAACAGTCCATTTTCTTGGAACAAGAGCAAGTGGTTTTGCTTCACCAAGCTGGTCAGAAACCAAATACCTGGACTGTGATCTGCCTGGTCCTTGCCTAAGGAACTAAGCTGATTGCACTTTCTCCAGATTCCTGGACCAAGTGAGCTAGTGCCACAAGCAGGAATGGGTCTCACACCAGTCTAGTATCCTCTCTTTCCTCCTCCATTTTGCAGTTCAGAACTTAGCAAATCTTTGTTAGCAGTTAGTCTATCAGTTGAGTATTAAAGACCTCAACTGTTTACACTCTAATCTGAGGCATTCAGTAGAACTAGTTTGATGCCCAGACTCTACAATGAGAATGATTCTTTTCATCTAGCAATCCTACAAAAACTATAGTCCTATATTTACAATAACTAGAACATCTACAGCTCACAGCAATTACTCTCTAACATCATCTGTCATCAGAACAGACCAATTTACAAGATAATGGAGTTGATTTGGTTATATTTTACCTAGTGGGTCAGCTCTTTGCAAACAAACTGGGCATTCTATACAATAATAAATAGTACTTTGGTGGCAGAAAAAGGTCTCATTTGGCTTACAGGGCACAGTTATTATTGGGCTCTTTTTGTTGGGTTTGTTTTTTGTTGTTGTTGTTATCTGAGAGAATTTGCATCATGGGTTTTTAGTCCATATTACTTCCTAGAAGGTGTTCACTGCAAAGAAGTTCTTTATACATTCCAGTGTTTGAAATATGTCTCTTTCAGCCCACAGAGGAGTATACTCCTCTGGGAGTGTCCAATACAAGACCAGGTGGTTTTGAACAGTCTCCACCCTCAAATGCTTTGTAGCACCCCCACAGAGCAGCCTGGTGCAGTAGGAATCCACCACTGGACTCCCCATTTGACAGATCAAAAACCTCACATAGGGAAGAAATGAGCCATTTGTCCAGGCCACGTTTGTCCAGGGACATTCTCTTGGCTTTCAGACTCTTTTTGCTCTGTGTCACCAGCTCTGGAAGATGGTCATAACAGAACAGTTCAAAGGAAGAGTTTTTGTGTTGATTTTTATATTGAATCAAAATCTAAAACTTCTTTTGTTTTAGCACAAATAAACCTCAGTAGAGCCAGGTCAATTTACAGTCCATGTTGAGGAATCTTAAGTTCAATACAGAGTAATTTTACAATTCTGAAATTGTACATGAAGTAATTTTAAAATGAATAAAACACTGTAACACTATGAGGATTAAGTACTGAATAGGAATATCTGGCAGTTCTTCTTCAGCTTTAATACTTTGCCCAGTGCTGTGTCTATTGATATTTTCCCAATAACCAACCAAGATCACTTCGGTCCTCTAGGGCAAAAATCTTTTTGCTCTCTGATGATTTGCCTCTATATTCCTCAGAGGATTTCATCATCTCACTCCATCTCTGTCTCTAAGATGTCTCCAGAGAAGATTTCAGGCTCTGTGCAAGCACTGTGTTATCAATATCTATAGGGCTACAGGTGTTTTGCAAATAGTGTTCAGCGACCAGTGCTTCCATTCCCCAAAATCTCCTTGAAAACAAAACAAAACAAAAACAAATTACCTTTCTGATCATCAAACAAATGCCACTCACAGCTAAACTATATGGGCCTAGCAAAAGAAGGGGTTCAGAATAGGCCACCCCAGGATGTGCCACTTGGGCATGTGAGTTATTCTGAAGTGAAAGCAATTGAGACTTTGTGAGCTCACATGAAATTTTTACCTCTCCTTTAAAGAATTTAAATTAGGGCCCTGGCCTATAATAAGAGCTATTATCAGAGATGACATTTTATGACCTATGTACAGGAAAGGGCAAACTTATAATTACTGACCATCTGCTATTACCGTTCTGTAGTGACTTTCCTCCCCTCTGAAGCTCTAAGGTGCTTACTTCATCAGCAGCTCAGATGTCATATGTACCTCACTTTACCTTTCTGTCTCTGAACCCCTCGTGTATGTGGGATCTCTGACTCTCTCCTGTATGTAGGGTTCCCATACATACACATGTAATGAAAATTTCTTATTTTCTTCTTGTTAATCTATCTCATGTCTATTTGATTATTAGGCTAGCATAAAGAACCTAAACCTAGAAGGGCAGAGAAAAGTTTCTCCCTCCTACACAAAAGGGAAGGCCAGGAACAGAGATGGCCTAGACAGAACAAAAATGTTTGCCTGCAATTGGCCATTAACTGTTTGTATCTTCCATTAGAATTTTAATACTTTGGTTCATGGGTGTTTTCCCCAATTCCTAGGAGAGTATCTGATAAGTAATATGGGTTAAATTCATGTCCATTGGAACAGGAGGAAAGGAGGGAGGCAAAGAGGAAGGAAAATAGAGAAGAGGTAGAGAGAGAAGGGAGGAAGAAGGAGGGAGAGAGGGAGGGAGAGAGAAAAGGAAATATGAAAGGGGAAGGAGAAGGGAGCAAAGAGGGAGGAGAGGGGAGGGGAGGGGAAGGGAGGGGAGGGGAGGCTCTTAAGGACAAGTTAGCTTAGGGACTATACCAGAGGGTACTTGTCCACTGATACTCATTCTCCCTGTATCAATAATGCAAGTTCTAAGTTGTACCTGGGAATAACCCCACAGCTGAAGGCTGCATTTCCCAGCCTTCCAGCAGCTTGGTGTGGCCATGTGACCAAGGTGTCGCCAAAAGGATATAGGCAGAAGGCTATGTGCCACTTCCAGGTCACTCTCCTGGCTCTTTTCCTCTTCCTGCTGACTGCAGCTGTGGCTGTTCCCTTGCCTCCAGACCGAGCATGCTGATCTCTGGACTGTTACATAAGAGAAGGAGTAACTTTGGTCCTGGTTATGTCACTATATTCCTGGATCTCTCTGATTTAATACATTAGCCTGTGCCTTAACAAATACAGGCACTCAGAGCTTTCATCTTACAATATGTAGCAGGGCACATACCTGTGATTTACTCAAGTAACTTGCTTAAGTGAGTTTAAAGTTTATGTCAATCAATTTACTAATCAGTTAATATTTCTCAGCATGCATTCAAGACACTCTGCTTGGCACTATAGATATGTATGACATTATCCAGCCCTCAAGAAATTGATCACCAAGCTCTGAAGACCAGACAGACACACAAATACCACCAAACAGCTCCATCCATTGTCACTCCCCACACAAGTGGCACCGAGAGTGACGGCACAGGCCCTCTTCTTCCACCTTCATCAGTAACACTCCTCCTGGCCCAAGGGGCCTACCAATTGGAAAAGAATTTTGTGGTGTTTGAGTAAGCTTTCCCTTTCTCAAATCACTTCGTTTTCCTCTACCTCAAAGTTTCCAATTATGAAATGGTCCCAGTGTGACTATCGATGTCTACACCCATGTGACTTGACAACTTGGGCTTTCTCACCCTCCACTGTGCCTCCTCCTGTCTAGTCCAAAGGTAAATGGAAGTGGGTCCAGGTCATTGCATAGCATTTTGTTTAAGTCATGCACGACTGATATTGAAAATAGTCACTCAGTGCCTCTCTTCTTTCCACCCACAGAGAAAAGCTTGCCTGCTGCACTGGCCACTGCTGTGCCTCCTGCTGACGGACCACTTTCCAGCAGCCAGAGAGGAATGGTTTTGTCGACTGGCCTGGACGCCCAGGCACCACAGCCAGGAAAAGACAGGATAAGCAGGCCTAAACCAAACCGGAAGACACATGGATGAAATGAGAAGGGATACAGATTGATTCTCATTACATGCCATTGGCAAGTGAGTCTAGAGCTGTTTTTTAAAAAACAGTCAAATTGTCATTGTTCACCACAGGCGAGAATAGTATCTGTTCATAATATTGACCAACATTAAATGAAACACACACACAATATGGAGTTACATCTATTACTCTGGATTAACTACATCTGCAACCTACTTATGTAGGGGAACTGGGGCAATTCCTAAGTGTTAGGTGAGGTTGACAGCAATCTCCAACCTCCTCGCTGTGAGGGGAACCACTCATGATACAGAGAAGAGAGAAGTTGTTTTGTGTTAGAAGAGCTGCTCAGCTACATCTAACTTATCAAGTGACAGTATTTTCATGTATAAAAATGAGATAGCAGTGCAGGATTTCTCTGCAAGTTACTGATAAGTGAAAATGCCTAGCATGCTGCCTGACCCAGAGGAATTAATCATTAGTTCTTAGCTTGATCAGAAATGAATAGTTAAAAATGCTAATAGTTGTTCCAAAATGAAAATAAGAACTCAGAGTGACATGGAGGGAAGGGCTGCCAGAATATGATACGTAACAGCTAAGAAAAAGATTCCTTGGAGGAAACCTATATCCTCTGAAAAGGAACAATTTGAGAAAATGGGCAAAGACACAGCATGAAGTGACAGAAATATGTGTAGTAATGTTGTGAAACCAGAGGGGATCTCCAAGGACATGAACCCAGGAAAGAAAAAGAATAATTCATTGAGCTTTCCTACAGGCAGGACATGGGAGCAGTCCTGGCCTGACAGAGACTGGAAGTATGCCCGTGGGTTATTTTCAACCAGAAGTGAGGGAGGGGCCTTGTGAACTTCCGCTGTGATCAAGGTTGAAAAGAAGCAAAAGGGAAACCTTTTGGAGAACTGGAAAAGACATACAAAAGCCTGAGATAAATTGCATTAAAAAAATAATATAAAATTTGCCCTGGCTGGCGTAGCTCAGTGGATTGAGCGCGGGCTGCGAACCAAAGCATCACAGGTTCGGTTCCCAGTCAGGGCACATACCTGGGTTGCAGGCCATGGCCCCCAGCAACTGTACATTGATGTTTCTTGCCTTCTCTTTCTCCCTCCCTTCCCTCTCTAAAAATAAATAAATAAAATCTTAAAAAAAAAGGAAACTAAAAAATAAAATAAAATAAAATTCTGTGTTCCTGTAATTTGCCAAACTGTTGGACTGTTGGCCTCATGAGACTTCCATATGTTGTGTAAAATCTCTTTGGGCACTGATGGCACTTGTGCTGTTTCAAAGATGCCAGTGTGTTGGAGGGGGGTTGGTGCTGCTAGGAGTTGTAGCCTACATTGTACGAGGAGAGAAGGGAGCTGTCGTCCTCAGTCCTCAGGACGCAGTGGTGGGGTCCTGGGAGCATGCATGTTAGTGACACTACAGATTCTGTTCTCTGGGCCTACCCTCAGCCTGAGATGCCATTGATTTGTACCTTTCTTCTAATAGAGTAACGGATTGTGGTATCTGGATTTCACCAGTGCTCCCCTCAGTTGGAAAAAGTCATTACCTCATGGCGGAAACATCCACCTCTGCCTGGTAAGTAAACAGCCCCAGAACAGAGAAGCGACTCCTCAGAAGGACTCAAGAGTTCCTGATAATTAGAGAGGAAGAAAGGGAAGGAAATCCTCCCTGACCCCCTGACTCAAATCACAGCCAGGTTTACAATCAGGTGCAGTTCTGCTTTGCTTTCATTCAAGAGGCAGGCAGAAATCCTACACCATCCACCCTACCAGGATCTAGCTTGTAAGCAGAGCTGGGGGCACCTTCTCTGTGTCCACACCTTGGGGACAGGAAAGGACAAGGAAACTTTCAGAACACTGAAACATAATAAGTGGTTTCCCCACAGTTTCCAATTGGGTACACCTGTCCTTCCCTTTCATATGCCTGTCCCCCACCCCGCACCCTACACCCCAGTCACTGCCGAGCCAGTCCCTAAGTTCCACACCCCAGTGGAGGAGAAGAGGCACAGGGAACACAAACCCAGGCAGAACTGCGATTTGACCTCCATGGGGCGGCCAGATGGCCCTTTTTCTGCCTAGGAATGCATTTCCCTCAGATGGCCCCAAACTCCAAGGCAGTAAGAGGGCCTGCGCTGCAGGCAAACATCAGCCTGGCACTCACTGTGATTTCAGCAGGACTGAAAAGCTACAGTGCACCCTTGCTTCTCTGGACCCTCGAAAAGTTCAGAGTCGTTTATTTTCTTTTGCTTAATCTCTCCTCTTTGCCACCAGGACAGTGTGAAGCCTGGAAATCTGTGCTCAGCACAAGACATAACAGAGAGGAAGAGCCGGCACAAAATGTTTTCTCCAGCGTGCTGCCTGGGGAGCCAGGCCTTGACTTTGACATGTGCTGGAGGTGTGGTGTCCAAAGTAAACCTTTGAACTATTTTTTTGGAACCTCCAAAAAGACCCTGCACATCAAAGGGGATCTGATCTCTGCTCCGTGCGTTGCAGGCATCGTTAAGCATTTTGCATGAATCAACCACCTTCTGAAAAAGAAAGGAAGCCCAAACTCAAAGCACATTGCCAGTCCTTGGACCCAAATCTGGCCCCAAGCACATGCTCACCACATGGCTTCTTCCCCTGGTTCAGTGGAATCAAACCCCGCAGACACACCCCAGGCTCCTCCATCGTACAGTGGCTGTCACAGAGCCATTCTCAGCAGCCTCCCAGGTCAGGATACAATGGGGCCACTTGTTGGAGCAGCCTCATGCCCCTCTCCCATGCCCACCTCGAGGGAGCCCACATGATCTCTGACTCCAGTCACGAGGGCAGCCCTGCTGGGATGCCCCACCCCGAAAGCCAGCACAGGATGCAGTCTGTGGCTGAATAGGGAGGCCTGTGTGAGCTCCTTGACACCATGCCCAGAAAGCCACATCTTATACAAGCACCAGCATTGGTGGGCATGGCAGGAAATTCCAGTGTCTGAAAGAAGGCAGAGCAGGGGGCACATCCTGAGGCTTGAGACTCTTCTGCCATTTGTCTTCTATGGAATTCATTCAGTTCCCCACCAGCACCTGCAGTGATAAGCAGGAGACAAGACAAAACTTCAGAGGCCACAGTTGCTCCAGTAGCTCCTAGAAATTGGTAAGGTGTTCTCTTCTGAGCAGCTTAAGAGGGGAAACATCTTTAGGCCCTTCCCTACCAGCCGTGCTTTCTACAGGCCCACGACTGAAGTGATCATTTGAGGGCAGCAAGGAGTGGCCCTGGGAGGCCACTTATGTCCTCTCAGCCCCTAACAACTCCAACCCACTAACAACCTTCAAAGCACTAGGAAAATTTCCGACCCTATGATTTCACTGGAGGTATGTGAAACAGTTTTTAAGACAAGATGCTATCACTCTTGGCAACTGTCTTTTTAAAAGTCATTTTCTCTTCTAGGTTCAGGAAAAGAAAAAAGGCTTCAAACTGCCAATACAACCTCACTGGCAAGAGTTTTAATTAGCAGTTCAAAAACTGCCCACATTCTGGCTTTTTAATTAATAGGCACAATTTCTGTTGAGTTCTACTTCAATAGGAGCTATATAAAACCAGTGAGTGGGTAACACTATTCCATTCAAATAAGAAGTAAAAAAAGGAAAGAAAAAGCTGAATCAGAGGGAAGAGAGAAGACAAATGCATCATTCCTCTGGGTTATACCTTTATAATTAAACATTATTACTTAACATCTCTTGCTGGAAGAAACCCTTTGCCCCATGACCAATCAACCCATTGAAACATTTTAACGCATTGACACTGTGACCCTTGAGTCCAGATACCAGGGATCCCAGACAGATACCCTTACTCAACAAATACTGACTGAGCATGCTATCTGCCAAGCACCAGGCAGGTGCCAAGGACTCTGAGATGACAGAGCTGGTCCCCACTGTCCAAAGAGCTGATAGTCTTATGGAAGATAATGACCAAAGAGAAAAATGCTGTATGACTGGACTACAAGCACCCAAATGCAGAAGTGCTATCTTACTCATTTTTCTCTTCCCATGATCCAGGCAAGGTCTAAACAGTGTAGGCAATTGTTAAATATGTTTGTCGAATGACAACTACAGGGTGAATAATGATGCCTCCACATGTACTGTGGTGACACAAAGGAGGGATGACCAACAGCGCTAGGGTGGGGAAACTCAGATGACAGCTCCCTGGTGCCTTAAGGCAGAGCCATTCCAGGAGTTCTCTGTGGCTTCTGATCTAATTGCTCACAACCCAAGCAGATCACTTATTAAATACATTGGTCATCATCATGGGGAGAGAACTGAGACCCTGGATCTGGGTCTTAAAGACCAAGTGGGAGTTTCCCAAAGACAAAAGCTGGAAAGGATATTCTGGACAGACAAAGGCAAATAAACCTGAAATTTACCAAAGCAGTTGGTAAGTTCTGAAGAAAGAGCCTGGGTGACAGACAGGAGCCAAATCCCACAAGAGCGTCATCTATCACACACAGGAGTGCAGCTTTTATCCTGAAGGGGATGAGGAATCATCAAAAGGCTTTCATCAAAAAGAAACCTGAGGAACTGACTTTGATGAGAAAACAGACAAATCTAGAAAAGGACACATTCAAAGGGTTTAGAAATGGATAAGTGGAAAGTGTGAGAGGTTGGAAGTGAGGCACTGGCAGTGGGTTAGAGAAAGGGAATGCATGAATGTGGGCATATTTGTGAGGCAGGCCATCCTCAGACAAACTTAGGAATGTATTAGATGTGAATGATAAGAGAAGAAGAGTTTAAAATAACTTCCAGGTTTCTGGCTTGGATAACTGGGAGTAGGGGGTTGGGGTGGGCTAGGGAGTCTACTGACATGCTAGGACACAAAGGAGCCCAGGAAGGCTGGGGCAGAGAACTGATGAGTTTTACATGGTGAGCATTGCTTTTGCCATGACAGACAGAGCAATCCAGCGTGGGTCCTAAATTCTAGAGCCCAAGTAGGAGGTCTGTCCTAGACAGCTGGACCTCTACTGGTCTGCAATTTGCATGAGTGTTTTTCTCCACAGTCTCATGAAGTTTCAGCATATCTTTCTCCCTGTGTCTCCCTCTCCATCTCTCCTCAAAGATTTCTGTATGAGTCATCCCCAGATGCTAATTTGGAAGATGCCACAGAAAGCAGTGCACAATCCGAAGGTGGTTATGACACTGGTGAGTTGAAGTTATGACAAAGCAGACTCTGGGAACACTTCCAAATAGGGAAAAAACACTCAAACTTCCTTTCTCATACCTGTTCCAAAGAGCTCAGAAAGAATCCCCAGTGCTCTCAGTAACCTCCAGGAAGCTTCCCCACTTTTGAAGAAGAAAATAAATAATAATAAAAAGAGAATCTTGCTTAGCGCACATCTTCAAAGTCTTAGCCTATGCTCCGTCGCTCGATCTGAACAACAAACAGGCTTCTAACACTCAGTGATGGTCCCAACAGACATCTACCTGTTGAATACTGAAAAAGAAATCCCAAACAAGAAATCCTGAACAATCAATAGACTGCCTTATTATCTCCTTCCCTTCAGATATTTTTCTTATAGTTCTGGCTTCCTCAAAAACCAAATAATTCTGTCTGAATCTTCTTCATTGCCCCCAGCTCAATGAATCCATTTCTTTCTGGTGCACACTGTAATTCCAGGTGGTGAATAAAGCCCAGGAAAAAATCCAAACATACAGGGTTGCAGCATAGCCAAAGGGCTCTTCCTGATCAACTTGATCTTCCACTAGGCCTGCCTGTGAATTAAGTCAGTTGTATTGGTGTCATGAGAATATACAGCAAATTGCCTGTAAGAATTTGGGCTCAAGATAACAATGATCAGGAATCCCTGTCATTTAGAGAAATGAGTTCTACCCATCCCTGTGAAGAGGGCAATGTGCACATGTATTACTGTGTTAACTATTAAACTACCTCCCTTTCAAACACATTATGAACCCTAAGGCCAGCACAGGTGAGCTGCCCAGGAAGAGGCACAGAAAATGGTTCATGAGATCTCATGTGTTTCAAGTAGAGTTGACTCTCATTGTTCGTTGTAATCATGTTCTGTAAACTCTTAGTGAACACTGAACCATTGCTCCTAGGGAATTTCCAGGTTAGGTTCTTTGTAAGCCACTGGTCACATTTCTATCAGCCAATCAATACATGACCTTGTTTAATGTGTGTTTCCGTTTAAAGACAATTCCTTCAATATATATTGTTGATTCATTAACATTGAACTCACAGCCAATAGCACTATAATGCATGACTGAACAAAGATTCTCTAATACACATATTTAAGACATATCACAGCCTTCTTGCACTTAGGAACACTAGACAGCCCTGGCTCACGTGGCTCAGTGGATTGAGTGCTGGCCCAAAAACCAGAGTCGCCAATTCGATCCCCAATCAAGGTATTTACCAGGTCCCTGGTAAGTGGCATGTGAGAGGCAACCATTCATTAATGTTTCTCTCCCTCTCTTTCTCCCTTTCTTCCCCTCTCTCTAAAAATAAATAAATAAAGTGTTTTTTTAAAGGAACACTAGACAGCACTTTAGCACTAGACTTGAGGTGCATGTATTTTAAGTGGTGAAATAACCAACAAAAAGTTCTAAAATGTGAGAAGTATGGCACCAAGTAGACCATAAAAAGGACACTTGGTCACAGTATGAAAACTGAAATCAGAAGGCAGAACATAACCACGTTCAACCTCAACTGGAAATGTGAGTGTTGGGTGACTCAAATTTTTCACCATTCTGTGTATGTCTGCAACTGACTGTGAAAGCACTATAATTACTGACTTAGCATCTACAAATAAATTTTAGCCAGTATGAAAATTTGCAAATATGCATTTGTGAGTAATGAGGATCAACTGTAGGTTGTGCTGTTAACTCTTTCCTCTGACCCAGATATTCTATAAGGGATCTAACTAGATGTTTAAACACATTTAAGGTAGTTCATCTTAAGGCAGTTCATTCAAGCCATTTTCTTTTTCCCCCTTTTTAGTATACTTTTAAAAACAGAAACAAAAGTGATAAATGACCACTAGTGTTATTAAAATTATAGTATAGTGGTCTCCCCTTATCCACAGGAGATATGTTCCAAGACCCCCAGTGGATGCCCAAAACCATGCACAGTACCAAACCCTACATATACTATGTTTTTCTATACATACATACCTATCATGAAGTTTAATTTATAAGTTAGGCAAAGTAAGATGTTGACAACAATAACTAATAATAAAATACAACAATTATAACAACATACTATAGTAAAAGTTATGTGAATGTGTTCTGTCTCTCTCTCTCAGAATACCTTATTGTACTATACTCATTTTTTCTTCTTGTGATAATGTGAGATGATAAATGCTAAACTTATTCCTGAATCTGTGTAATCATCCCTTACTTGCAGTAAATGTCTTGGTGTCACTCATTTCAGAAATTCATTGTTGAAGTCTTCCACCCACAAATTTAATGCCTTTTCCATCTTAACTAAACACTTATCACACATTGTGGCCATAAGTTTTGCATTTTGAGGTACAACAGCAAAACTATCAAGAATATCTTTTTCCTTCTCCACAATTTCATGCATAGAAGATTTGTTCTGACCATAGATCTTAGCAAACTGAGCATTTTTCTCTCTCCTTTTTAAGTCAAGAACTTTCACCTTTTTACTCAGAGGAATCACTTTATGGCTTCTCTTTGGTATATCTGAATTGTCAGCATCACTAATCTTATTCTTTGGGGCCTTTATGAACTAAAATAAGAGCTACTTGAACACAAGCACTGGGATTCCCTGAAAGTAGATCTGATAACTAACCAACACCTCTACTTAGTGACTAATAGGCAGGATATGCCAGACAGATTCACATCTCAGGTGGAACAGCACAAAATTTTATCATGCTACTCAAAATGGCATACAATTTAATACTTAATGAATTTATTTCTGGAATTTTGTATTTCATATTTTCAGACTGCAGTTCACTGCAAGTAACTAAACCCACAGAAAGAGAAAACATCAATAAGGGAGGATTATTATCTACCATAAATATTTATATTTGGCAAATTCCTTTAACTCACAACACCAATACAATGGAATACAATTAGCACTAATCATAAGATAATAAATATTTTTAAAATATTACTTAATGGATCATCACAGGCAGTATGGTCTGGCAGAGGAACATGAGTTTTAAGTTGCATAACAATTGTCTTTTACTCCATCTGGGTATTTCTGTCTGTAACTTCATTTGAAGAGAATCCCAAAGCCTATATTAAAAACCCTTTGTAGTCCTGGCTGGCATAGCTCAGTGGATTGAGCACGGGCTGGGAACTAAAGTGTCCCAGGTTCGATTCCCAGCCAGGGTACATTCCTGGGTTGCAGGCCATAACCCCCAGCAACTGCACATTGATGTTTCTCTGTTTCTCTCCCTCTCTCTCTCTCTCTCTCTCTCTCTCTCTCTCCCTCTCTCTCTCTCTCTCTCCCCCTCCTCCCTAAAAATGGATGAATAAAATCTTAAAAAACAGAAAAAGAAAAAAAAGTCCTTCACATTTGGGCATCTTAAAAAACAAACAAACAAAAAAAACCCTTTGTGAACATGTGGCTCCAGCAGATGACTTTCCTGAACCTCCTTGGTGCAGGCTTCTAAGTAAATGGTGATCAAGATCTCTTCAAGGAGTTAGTCATTCTCTTTCCAGTTCAATGCAGTTCCTTTAACTCACAATGCAGTTAAAGGAACCTACTGCCTTATTCGCTGGGTGAATTGCAATCGCATCTTATAAAGGCTGGGTTTCAAAAATTGTGACTCTCATTTTTTCTAGTCCACAGGGCTCATCAATTTACTTGATGAAATTTCCAGTGCCAGTTAGTCCTGATAAGAACAAAATGAACTTCCCCTGCCAATATCTGTCTAAGGCAAGAGTTTGCCTAAGGTTTATGAGAAAACTTGACTGAAGTACAGTTGTCCCTTGAACAACACAGGGGATGTAGTGCCACCCCCTGTGCAGTCAAATATCCACATAGAACTTTTGACTCCCCCAAAACTTAACTATAGAAGAGTACTATTGACCAGAAGACTTATTGATAATATAGTCAATTAACACATATTTTTATATTATATGTATTCTTATAATAAAGTAAGCTAGAGAAAAAATGTTACAAAAATCATAAGAAAGAAAAAAACTTATCAGTGCTGTAAATTTACTAGAACAAAAACATGCATAGTATAAATTGACCTCCCCAGTTCAAACCCATGTTTTTCAAGGATCAACTGTACTTGTCAAATGTAAACTAGAGTTTCCTAATTCATTGTCAGGAGTATCTATTTATCTTTAGGGCCTTCAGTTATTGTTTTGTTTGTCTCTTCAAGGGTTAATTCCACCCCCCACCATTAATTCCTGCTTTTGGAAGGAAAGGGAAGAAGATTGGTTCTGTTACTGATCAACATTCTACCTTCCAGAGAATAAGCCCATTACATGATCATCCCTACCAGCCAGTGAGCAGCTTTTTCTCCACTGGACCGACAGACACAGAAAGTTTGAGGAGTGACCTGTAATCACTCCTCAAATAGCATTATAAATGCTCTTTCCACTTCCCAGGGTTCTCTGGTGTCTGGCTGCCACCTGCATAAAAAGCAGTGAACCTGAACCTATTAACATTTTTTCCATTTTGATCATGGGGAAAAGTTGGGAAACATAGCAAACACCAGCAAAAAATATATAAATGTGTCCATGCCCTGTTTTTCCCTCTAGAACCTTCAGCAAGGATCTAATGTGGGAGCTATGCAAGTGGTCACCCTCTGCTAATTATCAAGCCAACCCAAGGACTTTGTCCAGGTTCCTGGTAAAATATCTACAACTGAGGCTGCCATTGCACCTCACCCCCACCCCCAAGAGAGCGAGCCACACACAAATGCTTTCCACCATGGGGTCAGGGTTTCAGATGTCCTGACCTTGAACCCTACATTTTCCCTTGACTGAGGTACACCCCACTTTACATAGTTACTCTCCACTTTGTCATTTTGAGGGAAAATCTCTCTCACTGAAAACAAAAGAAGACCATTAAATCCATATTGCTAAAAGTAAAAAACGTTAAAGCCTTGTTCAAACCTCCAAATTCTAGCAACACCTACTGATGGGCTGGTGGAAGCAGCAAGCAGCAGAGGAGGTATAAAACAAAAACAAAGTGCTTCTATTTAAAAGCTGAAGGACAGCTAGATGATCTTCTCACCCTGAGATTTCATGATTCTTTGGACAGCTCTGAGGGATTTTGTGAGCTCTCTTTGCTATGAACAAATTCTATAACCTCTGTACTTTCTCTCCCTTACTTTGGCTCAGTTTGGAAATTTACTATGGGCCCAGCAATATGCTGAGTGCCAGGAATATAATGATGAACAAGGCCTATACTTTGTCTTCAAGTAATTCCAAGAAGAGGTTAAAAATAAAAGATGTATGAAAAATAATGACCTCCAAAAACATGGAAGTCAAGGACTCTAAGGAGAAGATATTACCTGAGAGGCTGAGCAAACTTGGCCATTGGGTACCAAACAAGAGTATCTCAGACAAAAGGAAAGCATGAGCGTGGGATGGACATCTATGATGCATTCAAGAAAGAGCAAAGGTTATGTTTCTCAGCCTCTCAACTTGTCTCCCATCTCTGGGTTTTCCTTCTCCAATATCTTCTTCACTCCAAACCAGAGCAATCTTTCAAAATGTAATTCTCCTAAAACACCTTGCTTGATATGCTTAGCATGGTTTGAAAGGCACTCATCAGACTGGCCAATCCTTCCTTTCCAGCCTCAACTTTATCACCCAACCAGTCCTTTGTGCCTGCTTCTCTGTTCCCAACCACCACCAAGCCTGGCTAACTCCACCTGACCTTCCAGGGCTTAGTTTAAGAGTGCCTCCACTGAGAAGTCTTTCCCTTCTCCCAAGGCTGGTTTGGGTTTTTCCTCTTAGTGTCTCCAAGCATCCTTCCTGCAGCACACATCAGACTATCTCATACCGACCTTCTTGGTTGTCTGTGCCCACCACAGGACTGTCAGCTACTTAAAAGTAGACACTCAATAAATATTTGTGGAAGAAAGAAAGGATGGGTGGGAGAGAGGGAAGTAGGGTAGAATGTTGGAACAACCTTAAATGTGAGAAATAAACTAAAAAAGGACTAAGAGCCATGGAAAGAGTAATGAGAAACATGGCAGAAAGAGTGCTATTGTGCAAGCAAAGGAAAAGAGAGTTTTTGGTAGGAGACTCTTCTTATAAAAGGAATACTCTAGAGAAACCAGGTACCTAATGACTAAAACTGGTTTTTGTCCTTTTTCTTGTGCCATGAATTTCTTGGTAGTCTAGTGAAACCTATGGGCCCTTTCTCAAAATAATAGTTACATATACAAAATATAATATATATATTAAATAAAACTACTTATATTGGTCATAAAATATTAAAACATATTATAGTCACACATATGCTTCTATGTTAATTTATGAAGTAATACAATCTAACAGTCTATAAACCATTGTAACTTCCCAATAGTAATGAAAAAAACAATACTTCTAGATATCCACAATAGTTGTAATGGGACGTTGAAATACTTATGGATACTATTATTACTTTTGTGGTTTACTACCTACACTCATAATTGAAGGAATTGCTAAATTTCAGTTGAAGATTAATATTTCCCCATGAAAAATCATAGACCCTAATCAAGTCACTGAATTAGCAATGAGGTCCTAACAGTGATGGGACACAAGCCAGAGTGAAATTAGGTAATGAATGAATGGGAGGAAAGTGGAGACCATGATTATAGGCTCTTCTTTCCAGATGTTTCTGTGGCCAAAAGAATGAAAAGGCTTGGAATAGCTTGAAGGGAGAGAAATGTCAAGGAGATATAGAAATAGAACATCTCCTTGTGACCCAAAAAGTAATGTCAGGAGTGCAGCTAAATCACTGTAGGAAGCAGTTCCCACATCATGAACAAAGGACAATGTATCAGAACAGGGAGTTATTAGCACTGTTTTTAGTAGTACAGGAATATCAAGAACTGCACAACCTCACTGTCAGAACCCCAGGAGAAAAAAGATCCTCAATGCCACAGCATTCTTTTTCTCTGAAAAGTAACAGACTATTGTTGTTTGGAATAGAACAGATAATGGTTGACTTTGGAGTCAGTCCACTATTTCCACTCTCCATGTAATGCTGATTATAGAAAGGACCATAAAAAGAATTCTAGTCTACAGGGAAGACAGAATCTCCCAGAAACTTGCTACAAATACAGCCTTTCTTGTACAAATGGGAGATGGTCTCAGGGCAACAAAAGTTATTTAACCTAATGTTTTTCTGGGTCAGAACTAAACCTATCAATATCAGTTGATATCTGAGGCATCAAATGATAAATTTGAAAATGTGTATATGAAAGACATACAAAATTTTAAAACATGGCAGAACAGACTCAATGGCTATTAAACACAGAACACAACTAAAAAATTGAGAAAGTTTGGCTTTCTTAATATCCTCCTTCTCCCAGCCAAAGCCAAAAAAAGCCTCCTGAAATCCAATGAGCTGTGCTGCAGTGCCTTCTGAGAGTTTGGGGAGACCGTGAACAGAAGGGAAGCTGTGTAGATATGCAAATGCCCTATTCAAATCTAGACTTTGCTTTTCCTGCAACCCAGCTAATTAAGCAGTTAGAGAACTGCCTTTGAGCCTCTTCTGTTGGCTAGTTGACTTCACTGGCCTTAGCCAGACCAAGAGAAACCAAATTTAATTGTCCACTGACACAAAACCCAGAGACTGTCAGACACTGGGAGCCAGTAATACCTAGTCTGTGGGTGGGGAAGGTGGCCATCTCCAGCATGCATCAGACCCTGGGACTGAAGCCCAGACACTGTTAGGCAGGAACCTAAAGGAACAATCACACTACCCCTGTCAATCATGGGACATTGTTTATGGTGCTTTTCCATGTAAGGAGCCCAAGCCCTTTACAGAAGGGACCTGCACCAGCCTCACGGCACCTCAGTGAGCTCAGTGAACCAGCCAGCAGCCAGACTGCAATCAGCCCGCATTCCAACTCCAGAGAGAGTGAAAAAGGGATTTCTTCAAGGTCACCCAGCAGATGGAGGCTGAACCTCAGGTAACACTAACTCCTAACCCTATGTCTTATCTTGCACAGTACTATTTATCTCAGCCTGTAGCTTCCAGGGAAATGGCACAAAAACAAAAACAAAACCTTCTTTTCCAAGAGCAGTCAAGGCTACCCTGTCAGAACAACCTGGAGTTCTCAGAGGACCTAACATAGGTCTTAAGAGAAAAAGATCACATTTTCCAAACCTCAAGGCTCAGGTTTCTAACACCCCATCCTCTAGCTTCATAGAATGAACTACCTCTGGTTCCTAGAGGCAGTACGCATTGAACATAGTGTGTCAACTGCTTCTAAAGAATATGAGACTCTGTTAACCCTTAGCTTTGGGGTACCTCCAGATTTCAAGGACAGAAGTGCTGGTATACTTCATGCCAAAGATTCCCTCAAGAATTGCCATGGCTCACTTTGGAGATTCAAAACCTCCCTGACCAGCACTCCCTGATCCATTTAGTAATCAGTATGTCCTTTGACAACACAAACAAGTGAAACCCCCCACTCCTAGGACCACCTCTTTGCCTGGAGAAGGGGAGACGGGGCCAGACTGCCATCCAGGGAGGCTTTCAGGTAGGGGCATCTGAGACATGGCACAAATGCTGGTTCCAGAGTAGAGGGTTCTCATTGAGCAAGCTGGAAACTCTGACTCACCTGCCTGTGGTAGGTTTGCTCTGTGTGGCCAAGTAACTAATGAGAGCCTGGGAAGCAAACACATTCTAGTTCATTTTATCATGGTAAGAGTAAAGCTGAATGAGGGAGGGAAGAGTCAGGTGTCTCCTCTCACCGGGAGGTTCCACCCTCTATTGCTTTCTCCCCTCTCTCCCTGCTGTGTTTGGCCCTAATAATAAACCAGAAGCCACAGTATTTGAATTCTGCACCCATGCCATCAGGCCACCTGTGGACCCCTCACATCTGGTCAGGACACAGAAGCTCTAATCGTTCTTCTTTTAAAACTCATCTCTTGTATGAGCTTTGCTTTTTCCTGAAGCCAGTAACATCCTGACCACGTAAAAATGCCCGTGAAGTACTTCAGGTCAAGACCTCAAATTGAATTAAAAGAAAGAATAAGAAGAGGCTCTAGTTCATTTCCAAACACACAGATTGTGAGGCACACAATTAAAGCCAGAGCAAGTTATTTATTACCACATTTAATACCTTAGTATTTCCTAGCACTGAATATGTGCCATAGAATCCACACATTCAGCAGCCAAAGGGAACCCTGAATTTACCATCTGCTCTTGTGAAATAAAATGATCACCTGGAAACATTTATGACATGATAACTAAATATGCAGTATGGGACCCCTCCTAAAGAAGAAATGGAAGTGGGAACTTCCACATACCAAGAGACCACTTTGCCTCAGGCCCTTGTCAAGTTCAGTATGCCCATCACTAACACAGGCCATCACCACAGCTTATCTCTTCTGCTCCTACTGAGGCCCAAGAAGCCTGATGGAGGAAAGCCACTCAGGCAGCCCTGCTCCCAATCCCAGATGCACATTCAATAGGAATCGCTCTTCTGCTTCACCCATCTCCCCTCACACTATGAGAGTTCCAGAGCTCCCTCCACACCTTGCTTCTCCCTCTATTTACCATCTCATCCTCTGTCCTACCAGCCCCAGAAGGACATATTTCCTCCTACCTAAAAACAACTAGCCCTCCTCTTATCTTTAGACTGCTAATACCTGAGGGACTTCATGTCCATGACCATTCCCTCTCCACAAGTTTATTTTGGCCCTTTCACAGCTGCTGCCTTTCTGCCTTGAAACCTGCAATTCTCCCCATTTCAGGGGGTGGGCATAGGGGAGTCCATTCCAACTGCTTTACCTCCTTCCTCTCGGCCAGTCTTTGTAATCTCTCCTACTGCTGCATTTTTGTAGTGCTCATTCATTTCTTGCCCTCAGGCAGTCTGGCCCATGGGGCACCCCTAAAACTGTGAGATCTCAAATGTCACATCCAACTACCTTTTACTCATTTCTCATCCACATTTAATCCTATGAAACATGTCACAATTTGGTAACAACCACCCTCACCCCTACCTCCCAGGCATCCTCCACATTGATTTCTAGCACTCCGCCCTCCTGGTTTTACATGCTACCAGAGGGTGCTTCCCCTTGTCTCCTTTCTGGCTTGTCTTCCAAAGGTGGGAGCAGGAGGATAATCCATTCTCAAGCCTCATTCTCTTACTTTTCTCATCATCTGCTTACTGTGAAATAGCTCATTGGTCTTCACTGCCAATAGAACAAAGTATCAATTCATATTCCTAGCCTTTGGTGTCTTCCACATGGCCCCACCCCGCCAACCTTATCTCCTACTCTTTCCTTCTGCTTCAGCTAGGCTGCTGCCCTCCTTTCCAGACCACAGGTGTGAATGAATGTGTTGATCAACTCCAAAGCTACCTGGGCTATGTTCCTTTTCCTTTATTCCTTTCTATGCAAATCCTACTCCTGTTCCAAAGTCTAGCTAAACTTGTCTCACTTGTATTACTAATGCACAGAAAACAGGGGCAGTATCTTACACTCTTGTATATCCCTCAACAGCCTATGATAGACATATGGAAACCAAACAAAGACAAACACATATCAAAGGAATTAAATAAGTCCATTTCATAAATATACTAAATCTATGCATCCTTTTGTTATGACCATCAGAGCAACAAGCAAAATGTAGGACATAATTTCTGTTCAAACATTGCTTACTTTATACACTTTGGTAATCATAAAGTCTATTATTATACATTACAATTTTCATTTCATAGGTTTAGGTTAATGAATCTAGTACTAAATAGACATATTTTTCCTCTTACTTATTGGCAGGGTGAGGGTAAGGTTTCATTAGCTAGTGGCAGTTGGCTATGTGGTCTAAACAGGTTGTTTTATGCCATCAACGTGATTTGTGATTTGTCTGAAATGGTGAGAAGCAGACTTTTCCTATTTCACAAAGTACAGCACTTTGTTAAAGCACCTAAATTTAAACACCCAATAACATTACACCAAACACTGTGCTTTAAAGATAATACCTTTGTAGCTTACTATTAGAGAAAACACACACCTAGGAAAAAATTAATATTTTTCTTATTCACCTTTAATTGTTAATAACTTAATCTAAAGTTTTATGATTATTTTACACATTGATTAAAGTATAACTTTACAAACCACACTTGCTCTATCAGAAACAGTTAATTGCTTCCCAGTGTGTACCCAATTCTTTATCAGTAGAACCCCTAATTCTTAGCTGCCAATTGCCCAGCCTGCCTTTCAGCTAAACACGGTCTGCAACCATGTCTGGCAAATAGGATATAAGGAGAAACGTCATGGGCAACTTCTGAGAGGTATCTAAAGGAAAGGAGTGACCCTTTCTTTTTCTTTTCTTCCTTCCTGAGGATTAAATATAGACAAACACTTGGACCTACAAGGCCGTGAGTGGAAGCATCTGTGGAGGATGGTGCAGTAACCACACAGAAGGAGCCTGGTCTTTGATTTTTGTTTTTAAGAAAATCAACATTTGAAATTTATTCTGCAGAGATGTTGAGTTCTTACACTTGTAAATGGAAAAACAATAAAATAGGTTGGCTTATTTTTGTATGCTTAGTGTCTATCCTGACTATTCTGAGTAAATGTATTTAAAATCTAAATCAAAGATATTTTATCACAATAAAGCACACATTTTTGTTACTCAAACTTTGAATTTTACCCTTTAGAAAATAATCCAAATTCTATTCTATAATTGGGCTTAATTTTCTAATATAAGAAAAGACTGTATACGTATAGGTTTGATAATTCTTCTTTGCAAAAAGAGAAAATAAAATATTTGTTTTGGACTATATACATATAGCTTTTGAAGTTCTTCTCTGAATAAAGGTAAAATACTTGGGGAATATATTAAACTTTCTGCTCTGTAATCCACATACAAAATTGACCAAAATGTCCCTGATCAATAATTTTAAATACTCCTTCCTTTTCTTTCAAACACTATTCAGGACAGTTTTCTTTTTTTATTTTGTTCATGAATAAAGCAATTACTACATCTAAACTCAGTATTAAGAAACTTTCATAGATAAACTAAATAATTTTTTAATTATTTTGCAATTTTAGTTATTACTATTTAATCATTACTCCCTTACAGAAGCTGAGGAAGTATAGCCTGGTGCTTAATTTATTTTAAAGATTTTATTTATTTATTTCTAGAGAGAAGGGAAGGGAAGGAGAAAGAGAGAGAGAGAAACACTAATGTGTAGTTTCCTCTTGCACGCCCCCCACTGAGGACTTGGCCTGCAATGCAGGCAAGTGCCCTGACTGGGAATTGAACCAGCAACACTTTGGTTTGCAGGCCGGTGCTCAGTCCACTGACCCACACCAACAGGGCCCTGGTGCTTGATTTTTGTTGAGCAGACACACTAGTTCTGCAGTACCCACCTCCAGACTTCATTTGATGAGAGAGAAACAAGTGTCTATTCTATTTAACTCACTGTCATTTGGGGGTTTCTGTTGTGTGCTCCTAGACTTAATTTTAACTGACATACCTGAGAATCAAAACTTATAACACTCAATTTATGACTTCCAGAAACTCCCAAACAAAATCCTGCCAGGTAAATAGCTTTGATTCTGAAGTCCATGTGTATGCCAATCTCTTTGTATGTCAAATGGATCCATGACTCATTTCAACTAAATGGACTAAAATAAGCATTATTGTCTTTCTTCATCTTTGTTCCCTTGTGGCTTTCTTCACTCAGCTGAAAGAGAGGCTGACTATTGTCATGGAATATGCATGCAATGTGTAGTACAAGAAGCTTAAGTTGACTTTCATCTCTGCCCTTTATTACCCATGTGTCCCTGAGTAAATGATGTCCTGTATTAAAAAAACAGAGTGAGTAATTTCCTTTTGAATCGTAAACCCCCCACCAGGGTTGCTGTGAGAATTAAATAGCATAAGCATGTTAAAGAGCCTGGCCAGTGTCTGACATGTAGGAGGGGCTCAATAAATGCTTGTGAAATCAAAAAACAAAACAAAACAAAAACTTAACCACAGAGGATACAACTCCAAAGTGATGGCTTCTAAATCAATAACAATTTTTTTTAAGTGGAGAGGAAAGCTGTACTCACAACAGAGATTACAGTCTTCTGTACAGAGCTGGATACTGAGACTGTTGGCCTTGAGACATTAGGATTGTGAAGTCCAGCTCCCCCATAGGCAGGAAAGACTCATGGGGAGTCCATGAAAAAAAGACTTCATTAGGTGCGAGTTAAAGAGTGCCATAGATCATCTGCAAAGATGGCAGCCGACCACCCACTTAACTCCACATGCACTTGCACACCCCACTCCTACAATAAGAGAACTATTTTTGCTCTCTCCTTACAACTTGCTTTGACCAGTAGATTGCAGCAAAGTGGCATCTTGTGAATTACAGGCCTAGGCCATATGAAGCCTTACTGCTCCTTTTTGTTCTCTTGAAAGCCAGTCATCAAGTAAAGAAGCTTAAGCTAGACTACCTGCTGAATGAAGAGGGATATCCCAGAGAGAGGTCACGTGGAAAAGAAGCAATGCCCACTCAACAGCCACCTCTAGGGCCCAAACAACCACCTTCTTAGATATCCCAGCCCCAGACAACTCAGTCCCGGGCACACCCACCACATGTGGCCCCAACTAACATCAGGAGGAACAGAACTGCCTAGCAACTCACAGAACTGTAAGAAATGCAAATCCTTGTTTTAAGTCACTGAGTTTTGGGATGGTTTGTAATATAGCAATAAGTAGCTGATACAAAAGATGAGAACTGTCCCCTATGGTTCTTAGACAGAGGACACATGACCCACCACCTCAATGCCTCCTTCCAGGAAAATTTCCAAGCCTGTAGCCTCAGAGAAGCTGCCTACCTATAATCTCAGCTGTCCCAGCCTAAAGTCACTCACTTATTCCCATGTACTCACACTGTTTGAGGTAATTGCTTTACTCCATCCTTTAAGCTCATTTTTATTCTTCTTGTTTCCCTCTCATGAATTGTCACTCATAAATGGTGTCTCTCATAAATGGTGACTAAGAAATAATGTAAAGGGAAGAACTATGAAGATAACCCACACCCCAACAAAAACATTTGGGTGAGTTACTCCCCACTGGTTGGCTTTGCCAATTTGCCATAGTTAAAGTCCTATTTTCTATTCCTAAGTGAATTATTTGTTACTAAACTCTGCAGTAAATAACAGCTAACATTTTTTGCCTTCTTACCATGTATAAGGTGCAGTGCCAAGCATTTCAGAAGTAGTATATCATTTAATTTTTTAAACAATTCTATGAGGCAGATTCTATTCATTTATCAATGTTAACCAACCAGGCTCTGTTCCAGGTACAGGGGACACAGAAATAAATATCTTAAACAAAGACCCTGCCATCACAGAGCTTGCATTCCAGGCTGGAGAGAAACAGTAAATGAGTAGTGTGTAGGATGGTGAGACATGCCAACTAAGGAAGAAATTAAACTGAGTAAGAGCCTTACTGATCAGGTGACATTTGAGCAGAAAATGGTGGTGTTCACCCTGGGGATAAATATGTACGAAGAGCATTCCAGGCCAGCACGATTCCCTGAGCCAGGAGCACGCTTATTGTGTTCTGATAGCAAAGGGAGCTGAATGGCTGGATCAAGATGAGAGGGCTTAAAGGTGAGGCCAGAGAAGTAACCAGGAGACAAATCAAGTGGGGCCTTCAAAGCCATGGTGAGGACTTTGGCTTTATTCTGAATGAGGAGGAAAGGCACAGGAGAGTTTTGAGATCACATGTTTAAAGAATCACTCTGTCTATTCTTTGTATGGTCAGGGAAGGAGGGATGGTTAGGAGACAGATGTAGTCACCCAGGTGGAATATGAGGGTGCCTTGCACCAAGGTGGCAACAGAAGAAGTAGAAAGAAGCAGCAAGCTTCCAGAAATATTACTGTTAGCATTATTATGCCCAGTTTACAAATGGAGACACTAAAAGTAGAGTAATATTGCCCAAGATGATACAGCTAATAAATGCAGAGCCAGAACTCAAATCAGTGTTTGATTTGAGAGTTCATCCTCTTTGCCTGTCTGCCCTACTGCCCTACTTTTGAAACCTCTCAGCTTCATAAGTCAGAAAGTCCATAGGTCAAACTGTCTCAATTCTACCCTGTCCCATCTACACATAAAAGAGAAACAGGCCAAACCTTAGTGTCCGTTTAGCAGATTGTCAAAAGAGTGTGGTGCCTTTATGACTTGAATAACCCCTCATCTTTATGAGAAAAAAAGACCCAGTGCCACACTCTAGGATGTGGACAAGCTCTTGGCCCCAGATACCACAGGCTTTACCATTCACCCACAATCGTCTGAAATCTGGGTAGATTGCTTTCTCTCTCACAAAGGTTGCCAAACAAGTCCTTGTAACTGATTACCCAAAGCGATCAGAACAACAATGTCATAAAACAATTATAGAGAGGACTCATGAAATGGTAAGTTTGTACATGTTAAGATGATGTTATCATAACCTGCCACTTCAGTAAAATTAAATGTGATTTGGGAAAGTTTTCCACTAACAATTTCCACAAATTGAAGAGTTCTGATTCTCTTACTATATTTGAAATCTTGTTGCTCATGAACTTTCACAGTGACACACTATGATCCAGACATGTTTGTGTGGGTGCTTCTTAGAAGAGATGTGTGTACACGAAAGAACACGTCACTGTAAATAATCAGATGGTCATGATCTTAATGCATTGCGTTGAAATTAAAAAAGGAAACATTCTTAGTATTTTAAAACCTTGTTTAAATTATCTAATATAAAATATACTTAATCAGAGGAGCAAGGCCCCTTCCCCAACTTTCAAATTTCCTATTACCAAAGTTGAAAACAAAAGGCCTTCTCTGAATTTCTCTTCCTCTCCCATTCTCTCTCTCCCCACAACCCCCTCCCTTTTCCAAAGCAGAGGACTCCAAGATTTTCAGCTGCAAAGCCTTGGAGACCCCAGAGGTTCAACTGTTAAGAACACCAATTTCCGACAGAGGAATCACATGCAAAGAGAGTGAAGGATAACTGACATGACAATTTATTGCCCCCAAAACAACCTTCTCAACTCAAAGCAAAACCGTAATTATTGGTGAGAAAGACACTGCCTGTTAACTGGCTGTGAAAGAGTGATTTACAATGAATTCTCCCTCACAGTCGAGGTCCTCTTGGCAGTCATAAATACAGGTTTTGTGTATTCAGAAGCAAAGCTCAGAGGAGCAGAAGAGAGTAAAAAGGATACGGCATGGGAAGTGTGCCCTTTTCCCCATATTTATTCCAGAAAGTCACAGCACTAAGAGAGACCTCTTGAAAAATTCCCTGTTAAGAAAACAAACTTGCACCATGATAAGGACAAAAACTGAGCACTTTTTTTCTTTCTCTTCTTTAAGTAGTTTCATATCCACTGAAATCTCCCACTCCATATGTTATAGCTTATAGGAAGATAGCATGTGCACAAATGAGGAAAACGCTAATACGATCTTCAGTCACAGAATGCTGTGACCTAACCTTGCCAGAGATAGAAGACATAAAATAGTATTAAATTCTTGTATCTGAGAGAGCTGTCAAGCATTAAGGTAAAACAACACTATGAGATAAGCAGGCATGTAAAGGTACACTTCCCTAATGTTACAGGGAGAAAGGCTAGTTAAAGAGGGTTTGGGAAATGAAAAGGTGGGAGAAAGTAAAGGGGTTTGGAAGAAGAATTAGCCTAGGGAGCAGAGCTTCAGAGGAAGTGCCTAGAAACAAAACAAAACAAAAAACTTCCTGGCAGGGGGACCCTTCTGTCCTGCAGTCCCTATCCCAGGCAACTCATTCCCAGAGGGCACAGATCAGAAACCCACTGAGCCTTCTACCAAAACTTGGAGGACTTCTTAGGACATGTTTGCCCTAGTTTTTCTGACCAAAACAGGTGGCACCAATGCAGAAGCACAGAGCCCATTTCCCATCTAAGACAGATATGGTCTCCAAACAGAATTTGTCTTTCTAAATTTCCTTGGGGATATTGGGAGTTAGTCCATTTTAGGACTAGTGGGAAATGGCTGTAAATAAGAGAAAAATGACTGGATTATAATCTTCTTTTCGGAGTTCTCTTCAGTGGACATGAATGTGTATAGCCACAGAGTACTATCCGTACTCTGGGTGTATCCGTAGTATGGAATTCAAAATAAAATGAAACCTAGGGTTCAAATCTATCTCCAAGGAAGTGACAAAGTCTGAGTCTTATATGCTAAATGGGGTTGGAATAACCATATCAAGGATGTGGTTAGGATCACCTGTGAATGGGACATTAAGTGATTTATCCAAAGTGCCAGGCATAAGGCCACCACTTAGTTGGTGCTCAGTGAGTAGAGTGTCCTTCCTGTGCTGCAGCACCTGAATTAGTCACCCCAACCCACATGGCTCTGTGGGGTCACAGAGGGCTACAGATCAGTTGGCTATGTTGGCTGTGCTAAGATTAAAAATTAGAAAAATAAAAAATAAAATATTTAAGGAAAAGAAATAGTTTGTCCCCTGTCAAGAAGATTATATAATGTAGAGAAAGGATTGGGGCAATAAGTGACACACATCAGCACACCAGCCACGAGCCCACATCGTGGTTGGGGTTAACAGTGAGAGCACAGGACACTCTGTGTGGGGAAAAACAGAACCAGGTTTGGGATGAAGGTAGGGAGTAAAGGAGGAAGGGAAAAGAAAAGCAAGAAAGAGAGCAGGTGGAAGGAAGAACAGCAGGACTGAAGAAAAGCAAGCAACCAACACCATGAATTCCTTAGCTAGTTTGGAAAGCTTTCCAGACATGTGACACATCTTAGACTATTTTTTAATAATTTAGGAATGGATGTGAAATCCATTTTCTGCCCACAGGTACCTGGGGGGAGTCTGTGTTCTGCTAGTTCTTTCCATCACTCAGGGACTTTAGGATCAAGGTTTCTTCATCATTGCAGCATCCTTAAGTCTCTCAGGGAACAGGGATGCTGCTCAGGTTCCACAACAAGAGCCTGGGCTCTCTGCACTCATATGATTGCTTTTCTCTAGACACCTTATTGCACTTACCATAATTGCTATGTCTCTCCCCACCTGAGGAAATAAGCCCCCACAACTGGGTCTTCCCATCATCCAAGATATAAATCACACACCTGTAAGCTGTCAGCAGCGATTCCCCTTTCCCCAGAGTCTGTACTGCAGGCAAAGCTGGAGAGAGTGTGGGAGGTGAAGAAAATAACATTGGAGTAATGAGACCTTCCCTTGGGAGCCCATGGGCACAGGCTGAATGGACATGCCGAAGAAGGCCTTGAAATCTTCAGAGGGCAAAGTGCAAATGCGTACAAGATGACAAAGTAGATCTGAAAAAACACAGCCTTCAGTTTCTCTAGACCACAGGGAATGTTCAGCTCTTTGTGACATGTTCAGGCTTTCCCCACTCAATAAACATAAAGGAAGCAGGACCCAGGACTAGGGCAAGACAAAGAAATCCAGGGGCCCCAGCAACAAGCAAACGGTGGTTTTGTTAGCTGTGAAGAAAAGACCAACTCTTGAATTTCCTCCTTCCTGCTGTGGGAAATGCATAGTTGATGAAGCCCATTCCATTACCCACGACCCACACACATCATGGAGCGGAAAACACAAGTCTGAAAGTCAAAAGAGGAAGGTAGGGGAGGAAATTGCAAGGTCAAAGTGACCTCCTGGGGAACTCTGATTATTCGACATGTTTAAAGCATTATCAGACGTCTGGAAGTAGTAGGCACAGAATGAAGGGGGGAGGGGTCCCAAAAGCTGTAAGGAAAAAAAGCTGTGAAGTTGAGAGTCCCTCCTAGAGTTTTACTGAACAGCCTGAACCACTCCTGGGTGGAAGTTAAGAGAGGCCAAACGAGTAAGGAATCAGCCAGCAAAATACAAAAGGAAAGGAGTGTGGAGTCGAGGTTAATTGTGGCCGTCAGAGATGAGTGGTTACATGGGGAGATTCATTTAAAATTAATGAGGCGTTGGTTGCATTTTATAGGTCTTCCTAGGTAGGAAGATCATAAGCCAGAGGAATAGAGTGGAAACTTTTTGTGACCAGTCCTTTCAGGCCAAATAGACAGATATGGGGTCTCCACACCAGAGAGGCACAAAGGTGCATGGATGCCAAGTGCCAGCCGTAGGAGAGGATATCATCAATGTCCCCAGGAAAAGGGGAAGGCCCTGAGGATGAACACGCTTGACACTTGAAGCCAAACTTTTTGCTCAGTCCTGAGGTTGCATGAAAGGAAGAAAACCTCAGTACCACCTGTTGATGCTTCTTCCCCTCAGACCTAGAAACAAAGTGAACAAGGAAGGGAGGTCTGTTTCTTTGCCTCACCCAGACAGTGCCAGTAGCTGTTGGGCAGAGACGCTCCTAGAATCTGACTCGGTATGGGGGTGAGGGTGATGTCTCTATCGCCATGATCCTCAGTCAGAAAACAGGCTAAAAGCTGTATCCTCTGAGAAGGTTCCCCTGAAGCCCAGGCTGAGTAAATTGCTCCTCCTTTGTATAGTTTGTTCTAATTTTTATTATCTCATTTTCCTGATTTTTTTCAAACTACTATTTGATTCGGGAGTGTGAACTTTGTCTCATTTATCTTTATCCCCTCCACACAGAGTAATGAAAGCTTAATAATATTGTCTGTAGATAAAGGAATGAAAAGACAGAGTAGGTTTTTAACTGTGGTAACTGACCAGAAATGAGGATGAACCAGAAAAAGAGGGAGGACACTGGGGAAAACAAAATACATGTGTCCTAAAGCTGCAGGCTCAGAAGGAAAGAGGGTCGTTCTGGTGAGCAAGACGTCAAGAAATATTCCAGCTGACCTGGGAGCATAAGACTGCGAGCACTGGACTGGGGAAGGAGTCAAGGGAAGAAATTAAAATAAAAAGACAAAGTGCCCATCTGTTCTTATGGGATCAAAGTTTCCCAACACCTGGAAATAAACTCTCATAAGACTGTCAGAAACCAAGGCATGCAAATAGCTGCGGTCTCATTTGGCTCTCAAATGATTTGGTCCTGAAGGGGACCAAAGTTTTCCTTTCTGGGGTATTGATTTTAAGCTGGTTATTAAGGAAAAAGAAAAAAAAGACTCAGAAAGAACCTCTGACCCTCCTCCTTTCCTGCCCAAGAGACTCAGACAGAGAAGCATGCTTCAGGAAGGGAGCCTTGGCTTAATCACCTTAAGAATCTTCACCCCAGCATTAGTCAGGAAGCCTCCAGGCCCGGGAGCTAGATACCCGTGGAGTCCCATTGTTTCTGAAATGCTTAGCAAGGCTTTTCCTGCCCTGCCTCCTTTGTCCAAAATGGCTTACATACCCAATGTTGCCTCACTGTTTTTGGAATTTCATGCTTATGTGAACTCCCTATGCATATGAATTAAAACTTTTATTTTTTTCCTGTTAGTCTGTCTCTGTTGATTTTATTATCAGCCCAGCCTAAGACTTAGAAGGTGGGAAGAAAAGTATTAACACATTTTTAGCCCCCACAGCTTAATTTGAATTAACTATGGTGGACAGGAAAGCCCCAAGCAGGGGCCTGTTTACTGGATCCCCACCTGTGTGTCATTGTTTCTGGGTTGCCTAGCAAACATTTACCTGCATGTGTGCTCCTGCTCCTCATCAACTACCTGTAAATTGCCTTCTTCCTTCAGAGCTCAGACTCCCACCCGTGCTTTCTCCTTTGTCCAATATGACATATATACCCAATTTTACCTCACTGTCTTTGGAATTCTCATGCTTCTGTGAATTCCTCAAGCATAGGTGTTAAAATTTGATTTTCTCCTGTTTAATCTGTCTCAGTTCATTTGATTATTAGCCCAGCCAGAAGAACTTAGAACATAGGAGGAAAAACAATTTTTTTTAGCTCCCACAGCCCTAATGCTGAGCTGTCTAAAATTGTAACTAACTGTTTATTAGTTAATTTTTCATCAAATCTACCTTATGAAGAAATCTGAAATAATGGGGGGAAATCATGACATGAATCTAGCAGCTCACCCTTTTCATCTCTAAACAAGAGAAACTGCAGAGTCTTTAGGTAATACCTGCAGTCAAGAATATAGGAAATGGGTTGTTCAGACAAGACATCAGGATTGAAAGTAATAAAATAAATTCAAGCTGCATGCTGGTCAACACGTTCTTCTCCTCAGAAGACCTCACTAGGACTGCTTCGGAAACTTCAAGCACAGGCCCAGTAGCCAAAACACCTTCTTCCTTTTTATTCAATTGTATCCCACCCACACAAAAATAAACACATTGTGAGTCTCCAGGGTAGAAAAAGATTGCCTTCTATTTCTTTCATAAACTTCCTTTCCTCTTATTAAAGGGTAGGCTCCTAGTAGCTGTTCCAGGCCACATGACCAAGGCACAGTGAGTATAAGGGAAGACAAGTGGTTCAGGACTGCTATTATGAGTGTAAACCTGAAAGCCCATAGGAATTGAATGGAGAAGACCCATACAGGCCACTTGGAGGCTTTGCCTTAACTCTGCCAGAGATAGGAAGCTGTGAAGGAGCATCAAGGAGGGAGTCATGAGGCCTTCATCTCAGATAGGTGACTGAGATGAGGTAGATTTGAAGGCAGCCAGCCTAGAAGTCATTGTAATAGTGTCACAGGTGTGCACAGGTAACCAGGTTCTTAGTGATCGAGGACAAAGAATTGAACCGAACACACAAAGTTTATAGCATAAAGAAAGAGGGAAGATTTATTAAGTGATAGTACACTCCATAGGACACGGGAGTGGGCCAGCTCTGAGCAGAGAAAAAGGGCACGTGGGCTGGGGGATTCTATTCTTATAGAGCAGAAGCCCCCTTGCTAATCTTTGGCGGGCTTTTCCTGCGCAGGTACAAGGAGTTGGATTTCAAAGCTACTGCGCATGTGTGGTTTCCCATCATTTTCTTGATTGGCTACTGGAGAAGGGAGTCCCACAATGTTATTTCATTATAATGATATTCTAATGAATCAGGGGTAGCACACAGGCGCATTCTATGATTTAGAGTTATCCCAGTAAACAGGAACAACCTGTCTTAGGGGGTCTTTGTCATGTATAGATGTTTTCTACCTCAGCCCTGCAGGGCCTCTGGAGCTTCCTTCCTGACTATCTCCTGCCTCAATAGGACAGGCAAGAGTTGAAAAAGCATTGAGCTGGACCCTGCAGTATGAGGAAGGAGGAGAGGCGTGCAGGTGATGTGTGCCAGGCCCTGCAGAGAGTAGTAAGCAGATAACACAGGGCTCTAGGGAGGCCTAGACTCCCTAGACTGTGGGTTGCTTGTGGAACCAAATGCCATCATTGAGAGGGTTGGTAGACCTGAAGGTCAGACTTACCTTGTGGGTAAATGTGGAACTTTCTTCTTAAGAAAATAAATGTCCCCACTGTCAATCATGTCAGGCCACAGAAAATGAGTGAACTTTGAACTTGGGGAAGGTATCGAAGAGAAATTGAACCCAACATTTGTTTTAACATAGCTAGACAGATTTTATTTGAATGGCTGCAACAGGGGAAAAAGACTTTAGTATAAAACTAAGCTCAGCTCCAAACACAGCAAAGACAGCTGCAGATTTATAGTCAGTGGGCAGTGGCAGGGAGTCAGCGGATGGAAACTTACTAAGAGGAACTTGATAAGATATACAGCTTGCATGTCAGGGGTGGTGGATACTCTCACTATGCCGAACTCAGCAGGCCAATGACAAGGCCCCGTTGAGAATAGGGTTCAAAGGAGCCTGACTAATGTTCGGCCAAGGAGGGAGTCCTTGTCAGAGGGGAGGAGGACCATTTCTGCTCCACAGGGCAGAGGGCCCAGTGAAGGGGTCCAGAGAGCCCTCTGCAGATACATGGAGGCAGCAGGTAAGAGATGTGTGGCAAACTGCTAGAAACCAGGCAAGGACCTAAAGCCAGGTATGGGGACTCCAAGACCTGAGGAGCCCACTGCTGGGGTGAAAGAAAAACAAGTGAGCATGCCACCTGGAAAATAACGTGATTGAGGGAAAGGGAGATCAGCAGAGCATAGCAGCAGAACCAACAAGGGTTGATTCATATGTCAGATTTAAATTACAGGATCCCACCAGGGTGAATTTGTGGAACAAGTGGGCTTTCGTCAGGATATCCAGAAACTATAAGAGTAACCCTTACAGAAACACTGAATTTTCTCCATCTAGATATAATAGTGTTCTCAGAGTAACTGTGGTTTGAACATTATAAGAAAAGTGACTATACCTTATTCTCTAAACTTGTGAGGTAGAGCATTCTGGCTATCACAAATTTTATCTGTATAAATGTCCTATGTTCTAGGGACCAACTCTACTAACACAAATTAGTAATGTTTTTTGTTTGTAGGGTAGGAGAGAACAAAGTCAACCTAAATTCAGAGAAATATTTTCAACTGGGGACCCAGCAGACTCCTTTGTCCACCCAGGCCCCGGAGAGCAGCAACATAGTCCTTGCCAAGTGGTTCTCCCAGTGTTCAAGCTGTAGTTACAGGGCTCATCTTGATTCAATTCAGCGTGCTACAATCCCTTTACCAGCCCCCACACCCAGCTTTATTATATATGATCAAGTGACTTTGAATGAAACGGTCTCCAAGTCCTCATTTTTATTTCATACTGACAATATTATTTTTATCAAGCTCATATTTCAAGAAGCTTTATTCTACTCTGACTTTCCTGAACCAGGGGAAATTATCTTGCTCCTTCCCTTGGGTTTGAAAGAAAACCTTTCCATAACTAATGTTTATCAGCAGCACAATTTCTTTTGCAAGAAATTGAAACCTCTTTGACATAGCAAGGAAAAAAAACACGAAGGCAAGGATGATAGACACCAAGAAAAGCTTTAGGGAAAGGCAAGCCCATCTTCCCAAAGCTCTGCCCTCTGTGTTTCCTCCTGGGCCATATGCTCTCCGAGACTAGCCTAGAGTGGTTTATAAACAGGTAACAACCAGAGCAGCCTGGAAACTGACCAATCAGAACAGAAAGGGTCCCTGCCTGGATCCCTGCTGAGCAAGCTTTAGCATTTCCACCTCTGGATCACGGGAAGATTTTAGAAGGGTAGCAAAGAGGGTGCACTGTTCAGGGTTCTCCAGAAGAACAGAAATAATAGGAGGGACAGAGACAGAGAGAGACTGAGATTTTAAGGAATTGGCTCTTGCCATGTATAAGGGCTGACCAGTCTAAAATCTGTAGGACAGCCCAGTAGCCTGAAAACTCAGGCAGGATTTGATGTTACAGTCTTGAGGCAAAATTCCTTCTCCGGAAAACCTGTTTTCGCTCTTTAGGCTTTCAACTTATTGCATGAAACCCACCACTTTATTGAAGGAAATCACCTTTTCCTAAAGTCAACTGATAGTAGATATTAGGCACATCGACAAAACGGCTCATAACAGCAACACCTAGATGAGTGGCTGACTGAATAACAGGATACTCACTATAGCCTACCCAAGTCGAAACACAAAAATAACCATCACAGGGAGGGGGGTGGAGAAAAAAAGGGGAGGTCACTCAGGGGATTTGAAGCAGCTGCTATTGATCACTACATTTTACTATTTTAAATAGTAGCCCTGTGTCCTCCCCAAATGGGGTGTCTATAAAAGCTCATCACCCTTTAGTAGTTGTAGCTGCAACTTTCTCTCCTGGTTCTGTGCATATGGCTTCACAAGGGTTGCTGGTGGGAAAAGCAGGACAGAACTGGGCAACCCTAAAGGGGCCTCCAGGAGCAGTTCCTAGGAGGAGTTGCTTGTCAGTGACAATGGATCAAAATGTCATTTGTCTTCATCACAAAATTCTGCCTCCAAACTTCATACTCACTCCCAGGTCCTTTGGAGGAAACTGTCACCATTACCCTTAGAAGAAAAGCAAATTTACTACTATTCTCACAGCAGTAACAGCTCCTCGTTATTGAGAACCCGTTAAACAATATGGTATGAAACTTTCAATAATAACATGTAAAAGATAAGCATTTTTATAGCCTTTCTACAGATGAAAAAAACTGAGGTTTCAAAAGATCAAGTAGCTTACATGTTACCATCTAGGTGTTACAGGGTGCAGCCAAGAGGGGGGACCCCAAACAGGCATTTGAAATGGGGTCCAGAACTCAAGGTGTCCAGGAGATTTTAAGGTATCTTCGCCCCTTCCCCCACAGGTGTGAGTTGGGGGAAGGGGCACACAGAGCAAGAACATGCAGGGCAGCTTTGCAGCTAATCCATGGCATGGTCATTTAGCATACCTATAGCCTTTGGCTGGTCACTTAGATATGCTAAATAGCTATGGCCATGCTCAAGGCCAGGGGGATGGAAAAGGACCTTCCCCCCCAAGATGGGACCTGGGGGGCAGGTCCCCTGAGTTACAGCGCCTGCGTGGGAGCTGGGAGAAGAAGATTGGCTCCATGACATGGGGTGACACCTGCCCAGACCCACGATGGCGACCAGAAAAGCTGGAGAAGACAGCAGATTGAGGGCAAGTGTACCCAAGTGTAGGAGGAGTCGGAAATGGGGCTGCAGAAGAAGATTGGCGCGGGGCATTTAAACCTAGACACAGCAGCCATTGGGGGAAAACCACTCGGACTTGACGGAGTGGAGACTCCTGCAGCCCTGAGAGAGGGAGAACCACGCGGCAGCCCTGGAGGAGAGAACCATGCAGTTTTGGCAGAGTGGGGACTCTCCCTTCCTGCAGCCCTGAGAGAGAGGACCATGTGGCCTGGCAGAGTAGGGACCCCCACAGCTTTAGAAGGGGGAACCACCACCTGGTTTTAGCAGAGATCCTGGCGACTCAGCCGAGGGTGCCGGGAACCCAGGGAGGTCTCCTCGTCGAGAGGGATTACTAACTGAGAAGAACCAGAGGACTGCCTGAGCCATGGACTTCTATTTCCTTTCCTGAGATACGGTACTCTGGACTGGGCAAAGGGGGAAGGAAAGAAGGACTGTGTGTTTGTGGGTGTTTTTAGGGACTTTAGGATTTTTTTGATAAAGCCATTAGGTCACTACTTTAAGTAGTGGCTTAATGGCTAAGTTAGTATAGCATTAAATAAACATTTCCTTTCCTTTTCACAAATCTCTGGCATTGAGAGACGTCTTTCCTAGGGCAGCGGACATAATGGACCGAGGCCTTCTTTCAATAATAGTATATCGTCCCAGGCCCCCCCTTGTTGTGTTCTGTAACATAGGCAGTAAGTGGAAGTGCTGGCTGGCAGTTCTAACCAGAGTGGGCAAGTAGTTTTCCTTGTTGCTAGTTCATCTGTGATCAACAAACCTTAGACACTGTTAGTAGAGCTAATTTTCTAGAAGATCCGTGATTCCTTGGTTTTGTTTTGGTTCTGCAAAACTCATACATTTTTTTCAGCTCCATAAATCTAATGCTGATGTTTCTAATAGAATGCAAACCTTGGTTGATACTCTAACACACATTACTTTCTATTAGCAATGCATTAACTAAAAAATTTATCAGCATGTTTTGCTGCTGTATTAATCTGAATGGCATCCTCCTTGCCCCCAAAGCAATAATACTTTGATTGCAAACTGTTTTCCTAACCAAATATACTCTTTCCCACAGAGAACCACTACCATGGAAATCTACACAATAAATTCATTTTTGTGGCACTGCATATCAAATTTGACAACATAAGTTTGACATTTGGTGAAAGTACATCTTTGTTTACATCCTCATAAGAAGACTTTTTACACAGCATTTCCCCCAAACATTCCTATAGCACATATTTTATGCTGACATCAAAAATGGGAGGAAAAAGTTATCTTGTCTTTGATTTTGCTTTATGGTTTAAGATCTTTAGATACTTGATGAAAGAGTTTCCACAAAGTTAAGAAAGGTACCTGAAAATCAGGTTGTGATGAAACATGATTTGCAAGCCCACAGAGGATTCACTGTGATGAGTTCAGTACTAACGACCCAGCCCCCTTTTGCAATACCTCTAACCACATGTGTTCCTCAACATTCTTTCTGGTGCCAAACTCCATTGGAAAGATTGCTCTGAATTGGATTCATGGGAAACAAACTGGACTTATTTCACTGTAAGAAATTGGACCACATACATTAAAACAATGCCAAATTATGCTTGGAACTAGAATATAGTTGGTTCTGATTTCTTGTGACAAAAGAGTTCCAGATTACAACCAAAGTGCACAATGTGGAATGAATCCCTTATTTTTAGATTTTATAAATACCTCTAGAATTATGTTATTTATAAAAGAAATTCTTAATTTTACTAGGCCTTTACCATATTACTGTTCCCTACAGGGCAGGATTATATAAAAAGGGCATGTTGGACACCATCCAAAGATGTATATTTATTGAGGTTGCAAAAAGGGCTTATTATGAAATGGTTTCATAGTTGAATCCAAGGCATAAAACTCAGGTAATGTTTCATAGTAAGGCTCCAGTAAATTCCTTTTAAATATCTACCAAACTCAAAGTTAACAGCTTGCTATTGACAAAATAATCTGTCATTTTACTCTCTCTTCAAATGAAAAATGTCTCAAGGTTACTTCTGTTTTAATCTCATATATGAAGAAAAACAGAGAGAGAAGCTCTACTTTCTGATATGTAGATGAATTCTAAATGCCTCAAAAAACACATTTCAATCAATTGCTTTTAAAAACATGTATAATATATAATTGAAAGTATATGTTCAGTTTATATACCCTGAATAATTCTCTAGTATTCCTCATCATCACTTTAAGCTTAGACAAAAGGCCAACTACAAATGATATTCTCCATTTGTTTCTGCTAAACTATTTGCTGAGAAGCTCCTTTTCCCCATACCTGTGTTAGGAGCAATGAGGATGCAGAACTGCATTGTGATGATCCAGTACTGGAGAAGCTTAAATGCCATTATAAGATGATATATGCATTCATTTAACAATTATCAACAATGCAGATAATTGTTAAGCAAATGTATACATCATACCAAAAAGGACAATTGCCACTCTAGTTTATCACACATCTATGTGTTTATTTGTCTCTTGATTCATCCATCAATTCATCTTATTTTTTTTAATGGATTTCAAAGTACATTGCAGACTTACACCTAAACACATCAGCATACATAGCATCAACTAGAGTTCAATATAACAAAGAATGTTGAACATGATCAAATTTGGCTGTGAGAAAGAACCTACTAATGTCAGTAGGGAGGATGGTATATAAGACAAAGTCTTAAAGTCTGGGGACATTGAGGGCAGCCAGCCAAAGTTCCAGAGAGAGATGATATGGTCCTGGACCAGGGCAGCAATAGAGGGGGTGGAGAGGAGAGACAGGTGGACTGTAGAATTGATGGCTGTTAACAATTTATTACATGGGGTATGGGGTGAGGGCATAGGAGGAATTCATGGTAACTTCCAAATTTCTACCTTGAGCAACAGTTCAGAACTGACTTTAGAAGGGTAACAAATTTTGGGGGAAGTCTGTAAGTTGGATTTTGGATGTAATGTTGGGATCCTTCTAACACATTAGATAAATTAGCCAGCAAATTATAGGATAGAGAAAGGTCTCAGAGAGACAGATTAGAGAGTCAGCAGCATTTGTGGTGTTAAAAGCTTTTGTCTAGCAAGATAGAGTATACAGCCAGAGCCAAGAACAGAAGTTGAGGTAGCAGAGGGATTTAAAGGACTGGCAGGGGGAGGTGCCCTTAAAAGAAACTGAAAAGAATCGGTTGGTGAAGAAAGAGGAAAATCATAAAGAATAAGATCTTGGAAACAAAGGAAAGAGGCAGTTTCAAGATCAACTTATCAATGGTACAAAATGCTGATAAGTCAAAATAATGTGCCTACAGAGTCTATGGGATTTGTCAACCTGAGGGTTGATGATGACCTTGGTAGAAAATAGTTTTCATGGAGCTGGGGAAGTGGAAGCCAAATTTCAGTGGGCTGGGGATTTGATGGAAGATGAGGTCATAAACACAGTGCATGAAGACTAACTGTTCTAGAAATCTGGCCATGAAAGGAAGGAGAGAGGTAAGGCATACACATTTAGAGGAGGATGAGGGTCTTAGGAAGATCTGTCTTACAAGCAGAGCACATGGGCCATACATAAATGAATGCCTGTACTATTTCGTTACCTAAAATACTTGGCCTTGCATTGACAACTTTTATTGTGTGCATGTAGTATTTCACTGTTAGACTTAAAACTTCCATAAATAAGTGGACCGTATACTGCACTCATAGTCTTACAGAACATAAAAGCTTCAACATGTCAGAAACCATTTACTATAGCCCATCATCTTGTGATTAGAGAATCTAAGGCCAAAAAAGAGTGAGTCACTCAAGGTCATGCACAGAGTAATTGGTGAGGAACCACCCTCTGCATTGTGTTTTGGAATAAGGAGAAAGCACAATTGTCTAGAAATTCCAGTCTGGGAACCATCTCAAAGGTATAGCCGCCCGATGACATGGATTTTTTTCATGTGCCTCCTAGCAATGTGGCCTGAATAAAACAAAGCCCATTTCCACTCTTGCCCCTAAATTGGAATTGCTCTGTTTGTACAAAATGTTTGGGTAATGTACTCTTGTGATTCTTATCACCTCTATATTTTGCTCACATCTGCCCTACGTAATGTTAAATGGGAGCATTTTCATGTTGCTAGAGAGGGGCTGTTTCTGATTTTTCTGGCTTGTCAATAGCAGATAGATGGCAGAGCTTTCAAAGGAACCCCTGCCTTCAGAGACCCACATATTTTCAGGAATAGTATTCTATGAATTAATTTTGGATTTCCACTAATAAATGGACTTGGGCCAAATCTTCTAACCTTTTTAATTTTCTACTCCTGCTTCTTCAGCCCCATCTTCAAACTCCTTTAATTAGCTAAATTTCAAGCCCTTTTGATTCACCTAATGTAGCTGGCCTGCGCAGAGAAAGAAAAGAATGAGATAAACCACTTTTGGGGAAACTGATTTATTACACAGAAAAACTTCTTGTTAGCTACCCAAAGTTATCTCTTGTCCTTTGGAAAGCATAGTTACTTTCCACTTATTCTCTACTGATGTAAAACAAGTTTTTATTTTAACCTTAGAGGAAGCTCCATTTTGCATTGGTGTGTGTGTGTGTGTTCCTGGTAAACCAGTACAGTTGCTTGGCTGTGCACCCCTGTATTGGACTTGGTTTCTGCACTTTACACTTGCAAAAATGTTACTCTGTAGAAATGGCAAGAAAAAGCCTCTACTAGCTGAACTAATAGCATCTGCCTCTCCAAAATGCCTTAATTGTACTGGCAAAAAGAGCATTTCTTATTTTTAATGACTACATACTTTAACTGGATTGTTGGAACAGTGGCATTGAAAGGATAATGACAATGTTAGACTCAAATAGATTTCCTTAAAATAATTGCTTTCCCCACGGATTGCTGGCATGGCACTAGTGAAATGCTGAGGGGTCAGCACGTTCTCTGGTGCTGCCCAGCAGAAGACTGTCTCTTTCTGACCCATTCTTTTTTTTCTCATCTGCATTCATCCCAGCTTTATTCTCTGTTGAATTTTGTTTTCATACCTGTATCACAGCTGATTCTTTTTTTTAATGGTAAATGTGTTTGTTGCTTTCTCTATGGGCCAGCAGTTACTGCTTCCTTATTTTGCCTTGATGAAAATCTTTTTATTCTGGGAGTCAAACAAACATTCATTCTTAGAGTCAAACAAAATCAAAACATTAATTTCGAGAGCCTCACCATCCCAGAAATGGACAGGTTGGCCATGAAATCACAGGTCTGTGTATTCTGCTGTTTATCTCAGGTGAACATAAGAAGTGTGGCAGTGACCTGCATGAATCTGGGGCCTCCAACTCTTGCTGAGAGGGAGGCTGAGTCAGGGCTGGCCATGCTGCCTGCTGGAGCAGGTTTTTCTGGGGCCGGGTGTGACAGAGAGCCTGGTTTGTGTGTGGGTGTAGAAGAGGCTGCCGTGAGACTATGAATATGAACTTACAGGGGACTGCAGGCTGTGTCTCTGAAAAAGGAAGCCTCTAGAACCAAGGACAAGTCTCTAACGTTATGGCAGAGAATAGAGAAGAGAGAGAGGCCAGACAGAGAAGCAGAACTTAAAATGATCCCTGGAGATAAATGCATGTGGAAGGAGAGGGCCCTGGAGTGTTGCCCCTTGTTCTTGCTGGGTGAGGAGGAACTTGTTTCAAAAATCAACTTATACAGGAGAAAAATTAGACTACATATTTATTGTTTTATGTCCAACTCAAACTGAGGGAACTATTAAACTAATGCAGAATATACTTAATCGTTGTGTGAACATGGTAGCTCACGAGTGATTTAAGTACAGTCAGAGGGTGAAAGGCATTAGCTTAATTTTGTTGACATTGGACTTCAGTTCAGCCAGTGTCATTAGACTGGCAGCCCACCTTGACAAACTTATCCACATTTATTATCTAATAGCTTAAGTCATGTAATATGAAGTTCTCTCTTTCCTTCTCTTTAGAATTCTATTTCATACACACAGTCAAGCCTGTGAGTACTTGGTTTCTTTCTAAGTGTTGCATGGAGGATAGATGCAGGAAAATTCAAACAGTTTTCTGCTATGTTACCTTTTCCACCAATTTGTTTACAATTTATCAACCACTTATGGGTTACAAAAATAATTCACCACAATTTATTGCTTGGAAAGATGATGCAGAGAGTTTGAGAGAGAATCACTAATAAATGGATGGTGAAGGGCTTTATTAATATAGAGTGCAAGTGAAACGCATAATGAGGAGTGGCCCCTTCCAGGTCACTCACCCAAGAAAAGGCTAGAACTCTGGATGTCTTATTCCTCATCTAACAAATCCTGGTATACAAAACCTAAATAGAACATGTATTTAACCCTACTTGGTTGCTTCCTGAAGGAGTCCCCACCTATTTCTACCTGATAGTCTAAGCAAGGTTAACAAAGCAAACAAAAAAACAGAGCAGTGCTTCTCAAGATTTAGTGTGCAAAAAGTTACCTGGGATCTTGTTCAAATGAAAGCTGTGAATCAGTAAGTCTGGGGTAGGGCCTGAGATTCTGCATATCTATTAAGCTTCTAGGTGATACCTGTGCTATTCACCCAAAATGCTGCTCGAAAAAAAAAATGCTACTGGAATCTAAAATGTTTGGAGAGGTACACAGATTCTCTTAGTCACTAGAATTTCAATGTGTTGGAAAAGACCATCTCTGAAGGAAGATAAAAGATGTATCTGTGTGTGTGTTTATGTTTTGGGGTTTTTTGGAGATTCTTTTGCTTGTTCGTTTTATTTTTAGTGATCAGGATACAAAAACAAAGGCATCCAGATAGAGATACCTAGAAGGCAACTGGAGATGTAGAACTGAAATTTTGAAAGACAGTAGAGCTTTGTATATGTTTTGGAAACCATCCACATAAACATGTCAGTTGATTCCATGAGTATAAATAACTCCATAGATAGACTGATGGATAAGTGGATAAAATAAATAGAGGGACCTCAAACTCCTCAGTTCATAGCACATGATCATCATTGGTACATGCAAAGCCCCATTTCTGTTTAATGCTTTAAAGTTATTTCATTCAATCATTCATTTCATTCTAAATCCATCTTCTTTACCACAAGCAATTTTGTAATGTCTTTGGTGGGTAGCCTTTTATTTTGGTAAGTGTTCTTATATAATGTATCTTATTTTGTGTGCATGATGAGGTATAACTACATGCAGTAAAGCAAAATAACTAATTAAGCAGTTTGTTGAATTTATAAACAGACAGACCAGTGTAACCAGCACCTAGCTCAATACAGAATATTTTCAGCAGCACTGTGCACACATTTTTAATTTCCATAAGTGATGTTGAAGGACAGGTATCATTCCATTTCTTAACTCATTTTTCAAGGTTAATATATACATCTGTGTTTACATATTTGTTTGCAGCTACTTCAGAGTGTCCCCTTCATGCATCTGCCATAACTTCTCCAACAGCTCCATTGCCTCCCACTACTTTTACTGCAAATAATGCTATAATGAACACCTTCATTTATGTTCTCTTATGGATTCAGATGGGATTTTTTTTCTGGAATATATAGCCCGGAAAATGATTACTGAGTCATGGTGTACACACAGTTAGCCTAACTAAAAGTTGACATAATGGCTCTACCAAACTCCAATTACAAATACTTTATTTCTAGCATCAAAATTTATGTGGGGTTTTTTTTGAATGCTCACTTTGTTAAACTGAACTCAAGGCAGCCAGGTTTTATTAGGGTTACATTTAGATTTTGCCTGTGAATGGCAATTTAGTCATTCACTGAATATTTATTGAACACCCACAATATGCCAGGTACTCTTCTAGGGGCTGGGAATACATCCATGAAAAAGATAATTTTCAACCCACATGAAATTTGTGTCCTAGTCATTATGACTTCAAGTGGGTGAGATCACCTAAAAAGAGAATATTGAGTATATAAAAAAATCCCCAAGGGCAAAACTCTAAGAAATGTAAAAAAATTTAGGGGTATATAGAAAAAGAACCCGGAAGGGAGATTTTTTTGAAAATATTCTTAGTGGTACCAAAAGAACAAAGAGAAAGTGTTGACATAGAGCCAAAAGAAAAAAGTGTTTCAAGGAAATCACAGTCTGCAAATGGCATACAAGGTCTGTCCAGAAGATATCCAGCCATTTAATATGAAAAATAGAGACATTTACTGAAGAGGACACAAAATACAAGAAACATTGTACATAGGGCAATGATGCCTCAGTCCCCTTCAAAGTAGGCACTTTGGGACCTCACACAGTTCTCCCAATTGCCATTAGCTGCTCTGTAGTAATTTCCTGAATCTCATCAACAGTCTGAAATCTCTTCCCTTTCTAAGGTGATTTCAGTTTTGGGGAAAGCTAGAAGTAGCAGGGTGCCAAATCTGGGCTGCTGGAGGGTTGAGTCACCTAGGTGACTTGATGCCTTGCCAAGAAACTCTGCAAGAGACATGACACATCAGCAGGCAAGTTGTCTGATGAGCAACTGCCAATCACCAGTTGCCCATAGCTGTGGCCTTCTGAATATCTGAATAATTTCCAGAGAGGAATGTTCAAGCTTAATGCAAAACTTGATTCAGATTCATTGCTCTGCTCACTCAATCATTTTGAGTATGTCGGCCACACAGTACGTTTGCTCACTCAGCAGCAGCCCCACTGATTAGTACAGTGAAGTCGTTATTGTGCATGCATGAGCATTCCAGTCCACTCTCCTTGGCTGCCAGGTTACATCAATGTCATGCAAACTGTTCTTATTATATTAACAATGGCTGGACTTTTTCTGGACAGATCTCATATAGCATTGCCACTTATTGTCATTATTTTTTTTTCATTTTGGAAGATAGTTATTTTTTCATGTTTTTATGGTAACACATAATGGTTTTGTAGAAATAACTATAAGATATTTTAAATTTATATTATGGTAAATTGATAGATATAATGCACAAAATAAATTAAAAATTCTTAAAAAAAATTCTTTAGGGTCCTTAATAACTTTTTAGTATGTAAAAAGATCTTTAAGCCAGAAAGTTTGAAAATTTCTATTCTAGGAGTTTGGACAGAGCAGTGGGAAGTTGAAGGTATGGGACTCAACTGACTCCGGATAGTGGGGAGGGAATCCCAAATTTGCTAAATGGCAGGAACAAGGAATGAGGGCCAAAAGAGCATAGTGTATTTGGAAAAGGTCAAAGCAGGCCCAAGTGCAGGAACAGAAGATCATGGATTGTGATGCAATGAGAAATCAAAGTTTCAGGGTAGTGTGGGGCCAGGTTGTGAAGGGCTGTGAATCTGGAGTGTGGGATTCCTCCTGAGGCAGTGGGAGAGCACTCACAGTTCAGTGACCACCTGTGGGATGGTGATGCCCCGGGGTGGGGAGCTGAGTCAGAATGGAGGTCCTCAGGCAGGAGGCAATGATGAGGATCATGTCCAGATTTGTAGAGGGGAACTGTGTGGATGTAATGATTCATCACATAGGACAGACATTTTACAGAAAAACAAAAGCTCTACATACTATACAGTGATAAAGGGAATAGTGAAAGCAATAAGACAAGGATAAAGTCACAGTTATGTCCTGCACAACAACAGTAATATGACATCTGAAGCTATCTTTTCAACTGTTTGATGAAAACATGTCTACTCATTCCCTACCCTTCATCTTTTTTTCTAATTCTACAGAATAATTTTGTCAAATGCACACCAATATGCAAAATTTTTGTGTCAGACCCAAGTTCCACTTTTCTGGAGTAATCAGAAAACAATTTTATCCTTGATCACTAAGCAGTGTGTACACCAGAATTCAAAGTTTATGCTGTTTTCTAGAGGGATGGAAAAGTCAGGTCCATCTACTGAGGAGGGAAGGAGTTTCTTAGAAGAAAAAACCAAAGCACACCAAAAGGAGAAAAGAGTCTTAAAGCTTTCAAAAAAGTAGAGGTCACAGGCTTGATCTAGGGACATTGTTACCATTTAGAGGGGACATGACTGAGAACCCTAGAGTGTGTACTGTCCTGTAATGCTCTAATTCTCCACAAATGACTTATGTCAAAGACATCCTGTCACTATATAGATATAGATGTAGATATAGATAGATATACTTTTGTTTATTTTCAGAGAGAGGGGAAGGGAGGGAATAAGAGAGGGAGAGAAACATCAATGTGTGGTAGCCCTCACTGGGGACCTGGCCCACAACCCAGGCATGTGCCCTGACTGGGAATCAAACCGGCAACCCTTTGGTTCACAGTCTACACTCAATCCACTGAGCTACACCAGCCAGGGCCCAGTGCTTCATACTTTTGCAAATCTCTTTAAATGTCTGGCTTACTAGAAGACAGTGAGATTCTCATATTTGCTTCTGCATTTAATCTTTTATGACAGGTGGTTTTGATTGAAGCCTATGAAGAAAATCCAGCCTTGCAGAGATTGTGCTGGGTTCAGGGAGAAGAATTTTAATAGTCTTTTCAGATAACTGTGGACATCTTTTTTTTTTCATACTATTCAAAACTGAAAACGTAGTAGTTTCTCAAAGCAGGGTGGAATCTGAGACCCTATTAGTAAACTTTCATATTCTGTTTTATTAAAATTTATTGGTCTATCTTGCACTTTGAATGGATCTTTTATCTATTTATAATTCTATTGCATTAAACTTTGACCACTTAGAAAATATTTGTTCATGGAGTTATATGAAACTTCCAAATATTGACACATTTTATTAAAGAATGAATATATATGTGTGTGTATGTGCATGCCACATATATATACTACATATATGCCATATATATGTATACATGGTGTGTGTGTATATATATACCACACATTCATATCACCTCCGATTGCACCAGAAAACTCTTCAAGAACTGAGAAACTGTCAAGCTCATGGTGATGAATACAAGTTTTTCAGAATTCTTTTACTTGAAAGCTCAAATTTTCTATTTGGTAACAAAAGTGTCAGTTGCTTTCCTTGAAGTGGTAGACTCAGTTTGTTCATTTCCAAGAAAATGTTTGGCCAATATCAAAGTCTGAACAACTGCAGTTTATCTGTCAGTCGCTGTGGTAAGCAGAAAAAAATGCCCTCCCTGCACCAAAGATATATTCACTTCCAATCTCTGGAATCTGTAGATATTACCTTATATGGTAAAAGATGTGATTATTAAGTTAAGGGTCTTGAGAAAAGGATTATCCAGATAAGCCCTACCTTCAATGACAAGTGTCTTGTAAGAGAGGGAAAGAAAGGTATGAGACAAAAGAAGAAAAGACATAGAAACGCAAAGAGGAGACTGCAATGTGAAGATAGAGACAGAGACAGGGGTGATGGTGCAGAAAGTGAAGGAACTCTAACGCATGCCGATCAGGATATGCCACCAGGAGCCAGAAGAGGTGAAGAACAGATTCTTCTCCAGAAAGAGTGGCCCTGCCCATACCATAATTTCAGACTTCTGGTCTCTAGCACTGTACAAAAATAAATTTCTGTTGTTTTAAGCCACCAAGGCTATGATAATTTGTTAAGCCAGCCCTAGAAAGCAAATCCAGTCATTCCTGAAGGTAAAAGCTGGTGTTACATGAATGATGCTGCTAGTATAGCTGCCAACTTAAACAATCACACAAGTACTTTTCCTCAAGATGGGCACTATATTTCAATATGGAGCAAGGCGCTTATGCACAGTTCTCATTTCATCCTTCAAGGTACTTCAAATATGTGTATTCAAGAATTAAGATTTCACAAAACTAGAAATTTGTAATGCTTCATCAAGGACACTTCACTGAAGCTGCCACTTTTTACAGTAGGATGCAAGGCACTAAGAACACTGCTGGTATGGTGGGGGCCAGGGCCTCGGTTCACGCTAAGGCACCAGTTTTATCTGCTCTCACTTCTGTCCCACTGGTGCAAAACTAACACAGAAAAAAAAAGACAAATAACATTTTTAGTGTCACTAACTATGAAAACTGTTCTGAATCTAAGGATCCCCAGAAAGTGTCATGGGGCCCCAGGGCTTGCAGACAACGTTTTGGGAACTGCTGCAGTAAGTGTGGCCAGAAGCTAATACTAAAATGCAGGTGGTGGTTACATTGGTGTTCACTGTGCTAGTTTTTACATTTTTTTAAAGATTTTATTTATTTATTTTTAGAGAGGGAAGGGAAGGAGAAAGAGGGAGAGAGAGAGAAACATCAATGTGCGGTTGCTGGGGGTCATGGCCTGCAACCCAGGCATGTGCCATGACTGGGAATCGAACCTGCGATGCTTTGGTTCGCAGCCCGAGCTCAATCCACTGAGCTACGCCAGCCAGGGCGTTTTTACATTTTTTTAAATTTTCATAATGTGTGTGTGTTGGGGGCAGAGGGGGGCAATTGTACGCATGTAAAAAAAGAAGTTGTCAGCTCACTTTGCGTTGCCAAAACTGAAGGGTAAAATTACCATCCATGGCCTGCTGTGTTCTGGTTCTGGGCTCCCTGTCCAGCCTTGTCTCTGGTCCCCTAGCCACTCTGACCACCTAGCAACCTACAAACAAACACTAGACTGCAGGGACTCATCCCCATGCACCACTGCCTTTCCTGTCCCTACACTTTTTCACATGTGATTCCCTAAGCCAGAATGCTCTTCTCTCCACTTGCACCCCTCTTTGTCTTTCAGGGAACTTTAATTTGGTCTTCAAGTTAGAGCTCTATACTTGCTCTCCTGAGGAACCTTCCCTTTCTCCCCAGGCTGACTGTGGGGCTTCTATTGCTAGAGTTGGATGAAAAGGCAGGGCAGATGCCATCTGGCCAGGACACCAACAAACGTGGGATGCTAAACGTCACAGAAATAAACTGGATGAATAATGCCAGTTAACTTGGGTTTCTATGGGTGACTTTATATCATGGGTGAAACATAAAGTACACAGTGATCTAAACGGAACCATTCTACTTGCTCACCGACCTATCTCTCATAAGCATTATTGCCCTGGACACAAGAAATCGCTTTAAATCAACACAAGCCATTTCTGAAGTCAGAGGTGGAACTTGCAAAAACTATAACCCACCAGGAATAGGTGGGTCGCATTACTATATAAATCTTAAGCACTTCAGTATATCTCCCCAAAAGTGGCCTGCTTCAAAAACTGCAAATCCAAAAGGTTAAATTATTCTGCTCTAGTCAGTATCTGTCAGAAATCTCTTTTCTGAACAAGAAGGAAAAAGTAAACAGTTTTTATTAATAGAGAATCTTTTTCTCTATATCCATGCTGATTACAGGTTGAACAGATATTGAAGGAATATTACGGTGAAGAATGTCATATGATTAACTGGCCTGGGATATCATGTATTTTCAGCCAGTTCTGCCTTCTTTCATCTTTCTCTTACTTTACCCTTTCTTCCATCATAGCACGATATCATTGCAAGTTAATTCTTTGGATTTCTGTCTGCCTGGTTGACTACAAGCTCCTTGAAGACAGCAATTGTCTGTTTGCCTTCGAGGCAGCAACTGTGTTCTGCCCAGTGCCTGGCATGTAGGACATGCTCAATAATTATTTGTTAATTAACTGAGAACATGATGGTAGGAGAGGCCCTGGCACATTAAAAAGCTCAGGCATCCATTATACAAATTCCATCTATAGTACCTGCATTGATAATAGAAGCAGAGGTCCCAAAGAGACAACCCAGCTCCTTTGGTGATCCACTCAATCAACTATTTGTTGAACAACAAACACCAGCAACTCGCCAGCCTCAGAGCTGAATGCGGAGGGAATGCAGAACAAAACAAGGTCCCTGCCCTTCTGAAGTGAATAATGCCAACTCTGCAGACAGCCATGAAGCAATTCGAGAAAGATTAAGCGTGTGGCATTCCATAAAACAAAAGCTAGCAGAGCCCCTTCAGGGGACCCAGAGTTTGAATGAAAGATGCTACAGAATCCTGTTCTTTTATTGTGCAAGAATTGAATGCACACAATGGAATTAGGGAATCTGAGGCCCAGATTTCCAAGTAAGCTAATAGGCCATGCATATGTGACCAGAAGAAAAAAATTAAGTCAACAAGAGAGGATAGAATTCTAAACGGTGTCTATATATGGTGTATCCAAATACCTATTCAAGAATGAGATTCTTTTTAAAAATGTAATCCTTTTCTGTGTAACCCATGGGCCAATCAATTGTTTTTCTAGTCCTGTAGTAAATTTACCACTCCTCACACTCAGGAGAGATTCACAAGAATAAAAGTCATAATTTGTGAAGTCATTTTATATCCGTTATTTAACTTAATCCTCACAACATCTCTAAGCAACCAAAGTCCCTGCTCTGGGCCCCACTCTCCTTCGGCCATGCCCTTCTCAGGAATCAAGAGGCCAAAGCAATGGGCCACCCAGAGTCAGCACCTCCATCACTGTTAGGGTGGTTGCCAGATGTAACAAATACAGGATGTTTGATTCAATTTTAATTTCAGATTAACAGTGAATCATTGTTTAAATAATGTCCCGTATTTTATATAATATATATAATATATATCTCTCAGAATAGTAATTTTGTTTTTTCTTCATTCAATCTTAAATTATATTTTTTCCATTACCATTTAGTCCCTTTATACCCTCCTCCCACCAGCAATCACCACATGATTGTCCATGTCCATGAATCCTTTTTCCTTGTTGCTCAATCTCTCCACCCCCCAACCTCCCCCCCACCACCACTAGCTGTAATCCTGCTCTCTCTCTATGAGTCTGACCTCATTTTCCTAGTTAGTTCAGTTTGTTCATTAGATTCCACATATAAGTGAAATCATATGGCATTTGTTTTTCTTTAACTGGCTTATTTCACTTAACATAATGTTCTACAGATCCAAAGTGTTGCAAAGTGTAAAATATCTCTATTTTACTGCCTAGGAGTACCCTACCTGGGAAGCACTTTATCTGCCCTTCCATTTTAGATAATAGCTTTGCTGGATAGAGTCATCTTGGAAGTAGGTCCTTGTCTTTCATGACTTCAAATACTTCTTTCCAGCCCCTTCTTGCCTGCAAAGTTTCTTTTGAGAAGTCAGCTCATAGTCTAATGGGAACTCCTTTGTAGGTATAACTGTCTCCTTTTCTCTTGGTGCTTTTAAGATTTTCTCCTTATCTTTAATCTTGACTAATGTAATTATGATGTACTTTGGTGTGTTTCTCTTTGGGTCCAGTTTCTTTGGGACTCTCTTGAGCTTCCCGCACTTCCTAGAAGTCTATTTTCTTACCAGATTGGGGAAACCCTCCTTCATTCCTTTTTCAAATAAGTTTTCAGTTTCTTGCTCTTCCTCTTCTCCTTCTGGCACCCTTATGATTCAGATGTTGGAACATTTAAAGATGTCTTGGAGATTCCTAAGCCTCTCCTAATTTTTTTGAATTCTTGTTTCTTCATTCTTTTCTGGTTGAATGTTTATTTCTTCCTTGAGACCTGGTTTCCTTCCCGTCACTATTGGTTCCTTGTGCATTTTCCTTTATTTCATATTTCACAGCCTTCATTTATTCATCTAATTTGTGGCCATATTCAAACAATTCTGTGAGCATCCTGATTACCAGTGTTTTGAACTGTGCATCTGATAGGTTGGCATTTTTTTCATCAGTTAGTTGTATTTTTTCTGGAGCTTTGATCTGTTCTTTCATTTGGGCCATATTTTTGTTTTTGTCTCAGTGTGCCTGTTACTTAGTAAGGGGCGGAGCGTAAGGTGTTCACCAGGGCGGGGCAACCCACATCACTGAGTTGTGATGCTGTATGGGAGGAGGGGTCCGGAAGGGAACAGTGTGGTTTGCTCTGCTCTTTGCCAGTTTTCACTCACTTCCCCCAATACCTACAATCAAATTAGGCCCTACTGGGAGTTTCTCCCGCTGCTGGCCCAACCCCCACAGATGTTTTCAGTTAGAGACTTTGAGGCTTTATTTCCCTATTCTGGAACCCTGGGTTGTGTGGTCTGCCTCTCTCCACAGTTGTTCCTCCCAGTTTATCTGCACGCAAATGTGGGACCACCCTGTTGTCAGACTTCCAAACAGTTCAAATTTCTGTCAGTTCTAGTTGCTTTTTGTTTTTAAATTTGTTGTTGTGCTTCTTTTGGTTGTGCAAGGAAACACAGTGTGTCTACCTACACCTCCATCTTGGCTGGAAGTAGCTTTCCTCATTTTTTAAAATTCTTTTTTCTTTTTGCTGTTCTGCCTGGGTGTTTTTTTCAACCTTGTCTTACAAATCACTGATTCAGTCCTCTGGTTCATCTAACCTACTGTTTGTTACTTCCAGTAGATTATTTATTTCATTCTTTCTTTCTGACTGGTCTTTTTTATGGTTTCTGTGTCTTTTTTCATGCTGTTGAGTATCCTTATAATCATGACTCTAAACTCTCTATCTCATAAATTGAGATAGCTCTCCATTTCATCTAGCTCTTTTTCTGCATAATTCATGTGTTCTTTCATTTGGGTCTATTTCCTTTCTTCTCATTTTGGCTGCTACTTTGTACTTTTCTGTGTTTTAGGTAGATTTGCAAAGACTCTGGTGTATGCCTTTGTCAGATGCTGCTTGTGACTGGTCCTGGTTAACCTATTTGAACTATCAGCAAACCAAGTGTGTGGTCCTTTATGCTGGGCCTATGTGTGTACAGAAAGGACCAGACTGTGCACCAGGGCCTGGGGAGGGTCAGCCAAAGTCTCACAGAGCTCCTAGAGATCTGCCTCAGTTGTTAAACTAATCAGTATATAGCCTCAAGCTGTACTCAGCAATCCCCCCACTTCCCCAGCACCCTCTGCACCTGAGTAACTGTCCCTTTGTTGCCCACAGGATGGCTTTTCAGAGAGCATCACTGAGGAAAGGGAGGCGCCAGGAGTAGCTATTTCCCCTCTCTCTTCCCTTCATTCCAAAAGATAATATTAACTCTAATTAGGGAACTTCTATTCCTTACAAATCTGTCCCATTCTTCTCTCTGAAACTATATCCTAAATCAAAATATTTAAATCAATAATAATCTTAAAAGTTAGGATGTTAGTTACAAATCAATAAAAAAAAAGACAAAAGTCCCCTCAGTGGGTTAGGTTCTACTTTATAGTATTTACAATATGTACAAATAGGCAAAAGGGCATTTAAAGAAACTTCAAACTCATTGTTAACCAAATAAATGACTATTACTTTTCCTTTAAAATTGTAAAATAAAACATTTAAATGTCTAAGACATGGTTTTGGCAACAGTGCATTGAAATGGGCATTGGGCATTCTTGTGTGCTGCCAAAGGAAGCATAAACTTGAAAGATGTCTCTGGAGAGAAGTTTGTCAATTAGTGTCCAGAGCCTTGAAAACATTTATATTTTCTGATCTAACAACTCCATTTATAAAAATTCCTCGTGAGAATACATCAGATAAGCACTTGGGAGGTTCAGAGCTGTGCTATTTAAAAAAAAAGAAAGAAAGAGAAACATATAAAACAAATGAACACTTAACAATAGGAAGATAACTAAATAAAATTTAAAATATGCATATAATGAAAAATTTTTGCCATTAGAAATCAAGTTTTCAAGAGAATTCTCAACATAAGAAAATTCTGTCTTCATTAGGCTAGGCTAGGTTATGATGTAGTAGCTTCAAAATCTCAGTAGCTTAGCACAACAAAAAAAAAAATTTCATGCTCATATTCCACATCCAAATGAAATAGCAGGCAAGGGTAGGGAGGCACTCTCTGTGTCATCACCCAGGGCCCTGGACTCTGAAAGAAACATATGACAACTGCCTTAGCAGAGAAAGAGACCACTTCATTGTCCCACATAGGCATTGCATGTTTAGTCCAGAAGCGACACACCTTATTTTTGCTCACAGCCCATTGGCCAGATTAGTCATAGCTCCACCAACCTACAGATGAGTGAAAAAATATAATTCTACTATGTGCCCAGGAGGAGAGGTGAGCTAGGTACTGGCAGCACTAAAAGTTTCTACTATTATATTTATGATATAATACCAACTAAGAAAAGTGGAATATAAAATTGCATATTTAGCACAATCCAATTTTAAAGAAGTACTTATGATAGTCTCATATTTGTATCTATTCATGAAGGAAATCCACTGTAATAATACAGAGATGTGAGTTGTAAAACTATAAATGGTTCTTATTTTCTTCATTAAGCTTGTTTGAATTTTCTAATTTTTCTACAAAGAACACATTAATTACAATAAAGGGGAAATAAGTGTTATATCTCAGTACCAATCATGCTATCTTGGGTTTTGTTGCCTTCAGAAAACAAATTTTTCTTCTCCCTAGTTCAGCAATTTTTTTTCTAAGTCTCAGCTCCATCTATAAAATGGGAATCATATTACTTGCTCTTCTGATACCCATAAGGGAGCTAACTGAGAAGTAACCAATAAAGATTTATTTATTTGAACATTTAGTTCGACATTATTTGAATCAAAAAAGACATCTGCATCTGGAGAAAATATGCTAGTTATACATAAAACCTTATGACACTTCCTTTAGAACTGGTAATTAAATTGTGTCACTCTACATAAGAGATTGGATATCATCTTGCTAGCAGTTAGCCAAAAGATGTGCCCAATTCACTTGACTAATCCCTTAGGAAGTATGAACCTTACCAAATAGTTCAAACTTACAGAGGGGAAAAAAATAGCTCAGAATATTCACTCTCATAAATGAATCTAAAATGAATGGATTTTATTTCTTGGTTACCAAGTTCCTAGTTGTTATTCCTGAGTCTTCTGGGGTTAATATGTGCACCAGGAGCTTTTGCCCCCTTTGAATCTTTATAGTTCACATGGTCTGTTGATGACAACCAATGCAAAATTAACACCTTATTTCAAAGACAAATTTCCTGGGTCAGGACTTACTACCACACATGGACAGGGACTCTCCTGGTCCTCTTCACTTTTCTTTCTCTGCCTAGCCCAGCATCAACATAGCTCAGCTCTGCTTGATAAAGACTTGTCAAGTTGACCTCAACCTTTCAGGGGAAATACTAAGTCATGGTTGTGATCCTGGCCCCTTCCTCAAAATGCACCTACTACAATGTCTCTATGCTCCTGTCTATCCACTCACACAGATTACAAATGGGAGCACAGTACAGCATGGCCCTTGGGAACCAAACTGAGATTTTATTACTCAAAAAAACAAAAAACAAAAAAGCATTCATGCTCTATCTATTTAAAGAGAAAAAAATGTAGTTTTACAAGCCTGTCAGCCCACCATCTTCCAGGGAAAAGTAAAAAGAAAATGTGACTGAAGGAAATCCCAGAGCATCAGGGACAGATGGAAGGCTGGCGTTTGGGGTCTTTTTTATTTTTAATACGCTCCACTAGCCAAAGGTCTCCATCAATGTGAGGAGAAATTAATTAGTGGCAGAATCACCATTGTAACATAGTTTAATTGCTGATATGACAGGGATGGGGAGACATAAAGCAAAAGAAAGGGATTATCACAAACCAGATGAAGTTTTAATTAATGGTGTCTTGAGATGTCATGTCTTCTGGAACAAAGTAAGAATGACCTCTTGTCAGGTAACTGATCCAATGCCATATTCACTGTTCAACTGCAATATTTGTTTTATCCATATGGTTCCCAATGTGAGGGGGAAGAGTGGAGAAAAATGTTAAGGTGACAAGAATGTTCTCTGAGACTCATCATGAACCATCTGTGCAGGCCTGGGGACACAGAGCCCAGTGGGGCCTTGCTGGGTGATACGTGGGTATAGTGTGCAGCTTTACTAATGCCTTCACATTGACCCTAGGTTGTGCAAAATCATACATTTTTGATACATGGGCCGCAATCCTACATTTTAAATGATTACCAACCCCTTTTGACTTCTTAGCTGTAAGGACAAGATTTAATCATAATGTTTGGCTCTGTGATTTATGGATATCATAAATCACAATGTGTTTTTCGTCTAGTAGTGCCTGTCACAGCGCTAAGAAAACGGAGCAAATGGTATCTTAGGAACAGATAAAACTCAGACTGTTTATAAAGATATTCTGGAGTAAATGACTTCCCGGGAGCTGGAGGAAATGGTCCGAGCCACAAAGTTTTCACCATTTCCTTTTCACTGGCGGGTGGGTGGGAGCTGTTATTTTGATCTTCCTCCACCATCATCGCATCCATGAGCCCCAACCAAACATCAGCACCAGTCACCACCTCCTCTCTTCATGGGGTCACAGATAGCCCCACCTATAAAATCAGCATCACTCTGTTTTTGTCCAGCATAAATTAATATTACTCTCCAAAGACAGGAGGAAAAGCTCTGAAAGGAAGGACTGTTTTACATTGCATCCTGGGTTATACTGATTTATGCAGTACACCAGGACTCTCCACCATCCTATGTTGCTTCCTTTGTTTCTGATCTCCAATACACTAATAACTTACTTCTGAACCTCTGTAATTGTTAGGGCTGCCACAACCAAATACCACTGACTACCACTTCTGTGGCTTAAACAACAGAAATTGCGTTTTCTCACATTTATTCCAGTTCTGGAAGCTGGAAGTCCAAGGTGTGGGCTGGGTGAGTTTCTCCAGAGGCATCTCTCCTTGGCCTGCAGATGGCTGTCTTCTCCTGGTGTCCTCACATGGCCATTCATTGTTGTGTCTGTGCCCTGATCTCTTCTTACAAGGACACCAGTCATATTGGATTAGGGTCCACCTACATGACTTCATTTTATTTTAACCACCTCTTAAAAGACCACATCTTATCTCTAAATAAGGTCACATCCCAAATGGTAGAAGTTAAGATTTCAACACATAAATTGGGGACGATGAATGAGAAAACATGACTCAGTTCATAACATTTATTTTCCCCTAGTATCACCTGAGGTCAGCATTTGCATATATGTACACACACATACTTTATATTTTTCTATAACTCACTCAGAATTTCTTATTCTATTATCATGGGAGCTGGGAAAAAATGAGAAACCCAGTTTCTTGTGGCTTCAGGTGGTCTCATTGGCATAAACTGAATCATTATCAGTAACTGCTCAGTTTTACAGGGTGTCTCCCTTTCTCAAGGACTCACACACCCTCTTTCCAGGTGTGGTGAGAAGCACAGTGTCTTCCTAGCAATGGAAGAAAGGCCTAGTGTCACATTCTCCTCTGGTAGCTGCTTCTCCTGCCCAGGTCATCGCTGCTGTTGTTGCCGAAGTGCCCACGGCCAGCATGACCCAACATCTGTTCTGGCAGTGCCCCCACATAGTTCTTGCTCCCAGGGACCTCAGCCTCCACAGCCTCTTCTGAGGAGGCACCCCTCAGCAACCACTAGCTCCACAAGTGCCCCATGGTCTGGCTACAGCTCCCATTTGATCCCCAAGCCCAGCAACCACCTTTCCAGACTCTTTGCCTTGGTGACCTTTGTCAGAAAGCTCACTGAGCCAGTCCCTCAGCTCTTGTCCACATCTCCCTCTGAAACACATGGTGGCACAGCATGGGGCCAGAGCACAGGCTCCTTTGATGAACACATCATGTGCCCTCCCCTTCTCTGTGGGGCTGCCCACCTCATCCTGTGGCACTACATGAGATGGTGTCCCTTCGAGTTCTGAAGGTGGAGTGAGACCTCTCCATGTCAACTCCCCCTCAGCTTAACTGGGATGTGTTTACTACCTACCACTTCCACTTCCTCTGCTCACACTGCCCTTCCTTCACCAAGAGGTCTGAGCTCTGAGGAAAGAACTAGAACATGACTGCTTTTCCTTTCTCTTCTCAGCACTACCTCCCTGATCTAGAAGGATCTTCTATTTCCAACTGTCTGGGAACTTTCCTTATGCATAATCTCTCTTCTCTACCTCATGGCTCAAAATAGTAACATTCTATCTCAGGCCTCCATGTTTACTTTTGATGTACAGATGGAAGCTTTCTGGAATTTGGAAAACACTTTTCTCCCTCAGCAAAGCATGAATTTGAAGACTCTCTCACTTTTCAAAGAACAAATCTAACGTGAAACCCAAAGCTAAGCCAAGACTCTTTATGCTGGGTGGTCTCCCTCTTCCCCTGATTTGATAGATTCAGATAGATTCAGTGCCAGGACAACCTGATAGCAAGGAATGAAAATGCTTTGATATGTTGAGAATACAATTCCTGCTGCACTAGCAACTGTGAAACAAATATTCTAGTATACCCCCCAGGTTAAGCTGACTTGTGTTAAGGACATTTATTGACCTGGTTAGCACTGGCATTATTTTTCTTAGTAGATGGGCAACTAGGGAGGCAACAGAGAGAACCATCAAACACATTCATTAAGAATTCACTGGCATGGACCTTGCTCTGGTCCACAGTCAGAAACCTTAGGCATCCAAAGAATTAAGGCAACAACAATAACAGCCATTGTCTTCCCAGGAACATGAAGGCGCCCACTCCCTTTCTATTTGCTCACATCTCATTTGGGACCACTAAGGGCTATGGAAACTGGCAGAAGAAAACCCTTGGAAAACTTCCAGTGTAGACGGATCAGATTGGCTGGGTTCCTGACAGCTACATTAAAACAGAGAACCTGACTTGGAAGCAATGCTACCTGGTAGCTAACATGGAAACTAAAGTCAGACTGCTCGGCATCATGTCCTGACTCCCTCTCTTCCCACCTTTGTCACTCCAACCAAGTCACTACACTTCTCTACGTCTGTCTCCTCATTTGTGAAGTGTGGGTTATAAAAGACCTATGTTCACAGTGTTGTTGTGAAAGTCATAAGAAATGTTAATGCAAGTAAAATGCTAGAACAGTGCTTGACACATAGTAGACTCTCAGTAAATGGCAATGTTGTTATTACTATCATGCTATGGGAAAGTGATTATTATGAAAAATATTAATAGCCAAAATTTATTGAGAGCTTATAATATGCCAGGCCATGTTATAAATTCCTTACATGTGTAACAGGAGCTAAATATTATTATTGTAAGACTCTTTTAAAGCCTTTTTTCCATCCCTTCTACATCTGACCACCCCATTTCCCCCAGTAAAAGTCTGACTTAGTTCACTTGGCATTTCCCCATTTCCTCAGTTTGTGAGCCTTCTTCATCCACAGATTGGAGGAAAATACTGTAAGTCTGAGAAGCAAGGAGATTTATATTTGAGATGGAGAAAATGCCTGGCAGGAAGAAGAATAGCTCCAAGAAAGCATGGCAGAGAGACCATGAGAAGTTTTAGTTGGCAGTTGGGAGTGGAATAAAGAAAGATTTCAAGTACAGCTACTCTCTGTTGTAAGTGGGGGGGTGAATAGGCTGAAGGTAGAAAATATTTTTAAAGTTTAGCTATTTATTATGCATATACTATCCTTTTGGAATTTTCTTAAGAAACCACAATAAAAACTTGAATTGCTTTTGATCGAGTTTCCCTATTGACTTGTTTTTTTTCTTAGAATGTGATTCTAAACTAAGACAGAATCACATGGGAACCTGTTCTATGCAGGTTATACACATAATCTTTCATTTTACCCTCACAGCAATCCTGTGAATTGGACACTATTATTGTTCCTTATTTAAAAAGAAAACCGAAACTTAAAGAGAGAACTTGCCCCCAGTCAGACAGAAAGCACTAGAGCCTGAATTCAAATATAAGTAGTTGGACCTCAGCGCCTACACAGTGACCGCTGTGCACACTAATCAGTCCTTGTCCCTTTTAGCTTGCATTGTTAATTCTGCCTCCCCAACATCCTCCTGAGGTGGTAGACGAAGGACACTAATGACAGTTTTCTTCCCAGTACATAAAAATGTTTCCTTTTGATTTAAAATAAAAATCAAAGTATACATGTGTGTATATCTTTTAATTTAACCAAGTGTTCACATTATTTAAAATTCAAAAGGTGCAAATGGTATAAAGCAAAGTATCTCCCCTAACCTTGTTTCCCCAGCCATCTGGTTTCCCTTCCCAGAGGCAAACAATGTTATCAGCTTCTATTGTACATTTTCAGGAAAAAAAATTGCAAACAAATATATTTTCTCTCACTCTTTTTTAATATCACATATATTGTATACCTTGATTGCTTTTATATACCAATACTGAAAACAATCTTGGAAGTCATTCCATAGTGATATATGAGGAGCACACTCATTTTTCTTTACAGCTAAAAAGAATCCATTGGTATGCAACATCATTTATTTAACATGTTTTCTAGCTATTGGGCATTATAATATTTCTAAATTTGTGTTACTGTGGGTGATGTGACAATGAATCCCCTTGTATACGATGGCATTTTGCATGTTCATATATCCACAGGATACGTTCCCAGAAATAGAATTGTAGGGTCAAAAGCCATGTGCATATGTATTTTTAATAGATATTCTCAAATTGCCCTACATAGATTATTTTTTAACAAAGTACATGCCTACCAGCAATGTATGAGATTGTTTCTTTTCCCTCACCCTCTTCAGTACAGTGGATTATGAAACTTTCTGGTCTTTGCACATCTGAAAGATGAAAATGGAAAATCCATTTCTTCTCTTGCCTCTGGTTACTACTGAGTTTAAACTATAGCTTGCTGCCCACAAACCCCTTTATTCATTCATTTAAATAGTACTTCTCACATACAAGGCTCTATTGTAGTCACCCCTTTGCCATAAAGTATAACCTCTCTTCAAACTACTATGTGGCTCAAGATTCCTCCAGATGGTTGGGATTTGAATAACTCCTGATATCGTCATTATAGAATAAAAGAATAATTATAGGGATTTGGGAGGAGCGAATAAACAATATTCTTGTCCCAATTCCCTCCCTACCAGCTTCAAGTTGAGACCAATCAAGAGACAGTCACAGGAGTAAGGCAGATGGAGATGAAAGTGTCTGCGTTATGTCTGATAAAGCCGATTGAAATCTAAAGATTAGACCAGGAAACAGATGGGTTTTCTAATATCTGCCCTGAACCTCCTCCCCCCTCCCTTTCCTGCCACAAAAAGCCACAATTAAACCCACACACCCAGTCACAGACAGGCCTGCACAAGGGCAGGCACTGCTGCAGGAATAGACACTTATTATAGGGCCTCAGGGGAGCGTGGGTTTCCTGAGGACAGCCAAGCCCAACAGGAGGCTGCAGAAGGGCCGAGCCATGTGGCCCACTCGACCAGGCTATTCACATGTGTCATATGTAGTTACAGTATTGTCCCTCCCTACATCTTAACCTCCTGAGACAAGGGGGTTCTCACCTCTCTGTACAAATGAAAGGAAGGAGAATAAAAGCACTCCACAATTGAAGATTCAATTGTTGAATCTTCAGGAATGAAGTTCTTAAGAAAATGGAATCTTTCCAGGGTGGGGGGTGGGGGTATGTTTTAAATGTGAGAAAAATGAGGAATGTATTGATTACCTCATTCAACAAATATTAATTGAGGATTTACCTTGTACCATGCTCTGTGCTAGGATCTGGTACTACAAAGATGAATACAATTCAGATCCCACCTTCTACAGAATTGATATCGTATAAAAGAGCTAACTACATAAATAAATCATCTGATACAAACTCTCATTGAAACATGGAAAAAAGAGCAGGCTTCACAGAGAGGAGGGAGGAGGAGAGAGAGGAAGGGGGAGAGGAGTGGGGAGAGGAGAGGGGAGAAGGAGGGGAGGGGAAAGGAGAAGAGGGGAGGGGAAATGGGAAGGGGAGGAAGAGAAAGGGGTAGGGGAAGGGAGGGGAAGCAAAGGAGAGAGGAAGAGGGAAAGAGGGAGAGGGAGAAGGGGAGAGGGACAAAGAATCAAAAGCAAGAGGGCCAGCTAAGAGTTAACAAACTGGTCCAAAAGAAGGAGATTAAGGGCCAAAATTAGCACAAGGATGATAAAGTAAACAGATTTAGCAGTCATTTCACATGTAGAATGGTCTAGACATGGCTATTGACTAGACATGGGAAGTGAGTGAGAAGAAGCCCAGGGTAAGCAGGTGTATTCTGTTCAAATGGTGGGGGCATAACTGACTGATACTGGGAGCAACTGAGGAGCAGGTTCTGGGGGCAAGAAAATGAGTTTAGTTTTGGACATGTTGTGTTGGAGTTGCCTGAAAGACCTAGTATGATGTGTCCAGCAGGTGCCTGGAAATAAAAATCTGAGCTCAGGAGAGAAGTCCTGGTGTAGACACACTTGCCAGCTATTGGTATAAGGGCTGTAGGAGAAGCTATGGGAATATTGTAAGAGCAGGGCACTGAGAAAGCAATGAGGCGAATGACAGAAACAAGACAGTGCAGAGAAATGAAATGGGGCTCTGGAACGGAAGAGAGGTCAACGGAGGACATTTCCACAGGGAGTGAGGGGTTCGGAGACCTAAGAAGGAGGAAAACCCTTCAACAAATCACAAAGGGGATCAAATTTTGCCTCCTCCTAGATGCTCAAGTCCACACTGCATCTTTAGAGGGGACAGTTTTCTTATCCATGCTTGTCCTATAACATTCACTTCTCTAAGAGAGGACGATGAAGACGACGGCTGGGCAGAGAGCTCCAGCTTCCCCCTACATACGTCTAAGGAACACCTTCCCACAAAACCTTACAAAAGCTCTGCATGAACAAACATCAGAAGGAAATCTAATATCCTTGTTTACGGGTTTCTCACCAGTGAAGCCTGATCTATCTAACACTGATCCTGCCAGGATTCCTCCTGCCTGCGCCATCTGCTCCAGTCAACAGCCTGGTCACCCTCTATACTCACTTTTCTTCAGCCATCAGATCTTGGCACAAGCTAACCAATGTGCCTGGAACATCCCACTCTTTCTATAAAACTATTGGTTTCTTCGAAAATCATGCTTCCCTTCATTTTCTTAATACAAATTCAACTTATGGCTCATACCTATTGTCCTTTAACTATAGACTTGGTCTGTGTCTGCCCCCCCCTTAATTTTCTTGCATATTATTTGTCATAATTATGTAGGGGAATAAGTAGATTTTTCTAGATAAACAAAGCTCTATCTCTAAGAATCAATATTTTATTTACTTCAATAGACCAATATTTATTGAGTACTCATTACTCTGCTATATAACAGAGACTTTTTTAAAACCAATTAATTAATTTATTTATTTCTGGAGAGGGAAAGGGAGGGAGAAAGAGAGGGAGAGAAACCTCAGTGTGTGTTGGCTCTCACGCACTGGGAACCTGGCCTGCTACCCAGGCACACACTGTAGACTGGGAGTTGAACCAGTGTCCCTTTGGTTCATAAGCTGGGCATTCAATCCACTGAGCCACACCAGCCAGGGCTATAACAGAAACTTTAAGTAAAGAAAAGTAAACAAAGAGAAAGCATTCATTACAGAGGCCAAATAACAAGTCTAGGCCTTCTTTAGAGGGTGAAAAATTTACATCTTAACTACTCCCACTGCCTTGTTTGATAGATACTACTAAAGTAGATTATTCTCTCCCTACATTCTTAAACAGAGAGGAACAAACAAAATCTGAAACATTTGTGTTGACTTTGGTGCATCATCTGGTACATCTTGTTTTAAAATAATAGCTTTTTTTCAATTAGAAAAACAATATGTTTCTCGTGAATAGTAGAGAAAAAATTTCTAAGTACCCATGCTCATACCATACAAAAAGCAACCACCACTAACATATTTGTGGATTTCTTTCTAGGCTTTTATCCAAAAAATTTAGTGAGTTTTGCCTTAATAAAAATATAATATATTGAACATAAAAGTTCATAGTTTGCTGTCTTACAAATTCACATTATAGTATAGACATTTTTCTAGTATATATTTTTTGTTGAACAATATGGGGCAGGGTAAACTGAGACTTCTCCCCTCTACTCGCCTCCTCCATCATCCCCCCACAGCCCTGCAACCAAGAAACAAGTCCTGGGCCCTCACTGTTTCCCCCACTCCTCTGCCCCCTTCACCCCCTATGCATGGAAGCAGAGTTCACCCCCAACTCTGCTGTGTCAGAAGAAGCTTGACAGAGCATAAAAGTGGTGGGGACTAAGCAAATGTTTGAGGCTATAAAATTTGTAGGACTTAGGAATGAATTAAGAGACAAAGTCCTCCTTATTGCTATTAGAAGGGGATCCCATATCCCAGGGCATGGGGTGTGACAGATGGAGGTTCTAGATACTGGGACAGGGAGAAATGAAAGAATGGAGTTGTGGAAAGTGAAGTGATGTCAATAGCAGTGGGAGTGAGGGGGGTGCATGTGAGACACTCTCTGACTAGTGGTGGTGTTTGCTTTCCTCCCAGTCACTGGCAGAAAGAAATGCCTCACTGAAGACTCTCATCCAAGTGCAGAAGACTATATAGCATGCCCCATCTCAAAGACCCACAGGTTTCTATCATTTCCATTCCAGGGAATCCTTCAGTACAAACCCTTCAAGACAGAAAAGGGACATTTCATGTGTGTTATATTTGTAATACAGTGATGACTCCTAGGACTCCCAATGACCAGGAAAGGAAAGTATATTCCTGCTTTCCATTCAAGATATTATCACCTTCATGCACCACAAGGAAGATACAGGCTACATATAGAAATGTAAAGGGTGATTGCCTCTATACAGAATACCATGCAATTAAGCATCCATGTTCCTCCTTAATCTTCAATTCAGGGACTCCCATCCTTGTTGGTACACTGGAATCACCCAAGTAGCTCCCAAAACCACCAATGCCTGTATCCCACCTCTGGAGATTGTGATTTAATCCACTCAGGTGTGGCCTGGGCTTAGAAATTATTAAAAGATGTGCCCAGGTGATGCTAATGTGTGTCAAACAAGTTTGAGAACCACTGCCTTAATGTCAGGTTCTTGGAAAGCACTTCTCATAGGTGGTCCATAGCCATTGACAGCCCATCTCGATTCTAATCCAGCATGTTCTGGAAAAGCTATCTAGAACATATCTAAAATAAAAGGGTGTAAATTTGGAACAATGCAAGTACATGCACCATAGAATCATACTTTTTATTTTTACATGGATGTGCCTGCTCAGACACCTCAGCTTTTTTTCTGGATAGGTGAGCTGGCTGAAGGAAGTCAAGTTTTATGGCATCTCTATGTGTGTGTGACGGGTTATGTTATACATGTATATGCTAAAAGTGATGAGTTCAAAGTATTATGTTTTCCCTGGGAGTTTAAGCAACTTGAGAGTAGGTATCATATCTTTCATGTGTCATTGTGTGGCATCTGGAAGAAAAAATGTACCCCAGAGAGTTCCCAGTAAGTGTTCATCCTGATCTGTAACACTCCTATTGCCGCTGATTGTCCTGGAACTGACTAATGGACCAAGGAACAGCCCTGACTCTGACATGACAAGGCACTCCTTATCAAAGTGGTATCAGAGATGTAAAGTAAGATTTCCTCCCAATTAAAATATTACAGATGAGGACTATTATTTGTTCCCCAGGGAGGACATTGACTATTAGAGAGCTAAAAAGCCATGAGTTCACCTCACGGCTTCCCATTCAACTGCCCTTTAAGTGTGAAAACAATTATTTTAATCATCTGAGCAGGAAGCTGCCCAGAGCTAGAACAGGTTCCCAGAGCATACTTGAGACACATGGACCAGGGAGAGAGCTGCTCCTCAGAGCTCCTGGCTGATGCAATCTGAGGACATTCCCCAGAAGACATTATCCTCATTTCTTAGTTTAAGAAAATAAAATTAAAATTTTAAGAAAACAACCCTAAACATCCACACTAATTGACTTCAGAGACAAAAGACAGAGCTAGCCCATAATAGCTCAGCTCAGCATCCAGCAAAAAACAAAGAGTCTGTGAGAGCCACAAGCACGTGGGCAAGCCAAAGAATTCTGGTCCTCTGCCTTGTCTTTTTTTTTTATCCTTTTTTAAAAACCTTAAATGTCTTTAATTAACAGAGTACAGAATCCAGTCTCAGTTGTGTTATATCTCCATGTGCTAAAGGGGATCCCTAAAATTCTTTAGAATTAAATAACTTAAAATGAATATTTAATAAATTGTGGTCATATTGATCATAAATAAAACATATCATTTGACACATTTGGGGAGATTGATCAATTGGTGGGGAGGAAATGTTTTTCTAAAATATGAAACAAATAACAGAGTATTGCAAGACTCCAAAAGGATTACAAGTACAGTGGTGTTATCATACACATTTTACCTGTAGCTACCTTCTATGGAAAGATCATTATGAGACTGGCCTTTTTGTAGAAGGAAGGAATCTTTTGACCGTTTTTTCTTCTGAATCTTCTCTTGTGTTTGCTAAGGACTTTTTAACAGGGCATTAGAAACCATGCTGTCCTCTGAATGTTCTTGATTTTTATAATACCACTCTCTCCCAGTCCTCTCCCTAACTTTCTAGAAGCTCTTTCCCTGGCTTGCTCATGTGCACATCAATTGTACATGCCAGGCTCCTAAAACACCCTTGTGACTTCAACTGTTACCTGAAAGGTGATGGTTTCCAGATGTATTTCTCTAGCCAAGTCCATATCCCTTTATTTCCTGGACAAAGATCGGCCATCATTGAGACTCCTCAAACTAAACATACACAAAATGAAGTGCATACTGGTTCCTAAATTTCCCTTCCATTCTTTATCTCTGCAACTAGCTCATCTCCTACCCATCAAGCAATAAATCAGTCCTTTCTCAAATCCTTCTGCTCATCCCCTATACCCAGTTTGTCATTTGTCTTGGTTAGGAATTGTTTGGGGCAGCTGGATGGAGATGAATGAAAATCACAGCAGCTTAAATGAGGAAATTTTTTTTCCCCTCATACAGCATGAGGTTGAGATAGACCACCCAAAGCTGGTATATTGGGTCCACCATGTCATCAGGCACCTTGACTCCTGTCTTTTTTCTCTGTCATGCTTTCCACAAGGCTCCCATCATTATGAGCACATCATAGATACAAGATGTCTATTTCTAGGCTCCAGGCAAAAAGAAAGATAAAGGGGAAAAGGGCACTTCATTTGGCTTATATCTCATGAATAATAAAAAGAAACAGTAGAATGGATATTATTAAGGCAAGGTAGAAACCAGTGCCAACCATTCCACATATATTTACTACATATTTCATTCAGACCCTTACCATTTCTCCTGTGAATGACTTCAACAGTCTCCAAATTTGACTCTTTGCCCACCTATCACCTGTGCCTCTCACTGCCATTCTTCACACACTGCTGCCATAACCATCTTTCTTAATTGTGAATCTGGTCCCTGCTTAAAAATCTCTCATGGGCTCCCTTTTATCCTTCAGGAAAGAGCCCAAACTGCTTTGCATGGCTTTAAACTCTTCTCATCAAAACCATTTGTGAGCCTTCTGTCTCTTTCCTTTCCCAAGCTTCAGGCACACCAAAAACTCTCATCCCAGAACATACCAGTTATCTCCTGCCATTCCATCTTTAGGAGTCACTCTGTCTACAATAATAACATTTTCATGTGGAATCAACAATTAAAGATTTGAGGAAATGCTCACACAACAAAACCACCTGTTCATGTAGTGAAAAATAGCAAAATGTGTTCTTTGTTACATATGTATAAATATCACTCCTAAAAGCATAACAGACCTGCATCTTCTGCCTCCAGAAATAATCTAAAGATACCTCTCCAGGAAGAAGGATGTGGGAGACTTTTACCCATCACTTCCTCAGTAGTCTAATTAGTCCAGACTTCCATAGGCCTAAGAAGAGAAGGGAGAAAATGCAACTTCTCACTTGAGTCCACCTTGTCAGTTGAGAAAACTCTACGTAGATAAAAGCATACCAGAGGAAAAGTGAATAAGAATTTTCAAGAAGGTGAATTCAGACCAGAGATATGTGGCTTGTAGGCAAAAACAGTAGAAATAAAGAAAAAGCAAGAAGCTAATTGAAGCCCAATGTGACGGTGCTTTTCCTGGTTTTCTCAAAACAGAACTTCTTCCTGCAAATGCAAAGGGGAAAAAAATCATAGTCAAACTCAGGGGACTCTGAGATGTGGCTCAATTGCTTAGGTATTGTTTCACAAAGTGAAAGGTCACCAGTTTGATTTCCTGTCAGGGCAGCAAACAAGGGTGAAGATGAAACAAGTGACATGTATGCATATGTGTGTGATGCCTTAGACACAGCTCCTCTGGCTATTTGGAGAACTCTGTGGAAAATGGGGCCCTGAGTCCATTTTGCCATCAGTCAACTGGCTCCTTCCTGGGAACCCACCTTGGGCTTTGTTCATGTTTGTTCAATGTTGTCGTCTTTACTGTTTCCAGCAAGGAGCTGATCTATCACCCCAACCGGTACTAACACTTGGCTGTTTTTTTAGCACACAGGACACCAAGGAATAAGATTGGTCAGTGAATCAAATGTTCTGCAGGAAAAAATAGAATGATCACCAAGGCTATCCAATGACAGAAACTGTTAAGGATATTTATATACTCTGTTGATTTATGTTACTATAACTCTGTGGGGAAATTCTTCTGAGAAATGTTATCAAGAAAAAAAAAAAACTATTGGGGATCTTAGTGTTTCAGTGACATTTCATCCTGGCCAGTTATTGCTTTTTCACCCCATACTCTTTGAAGGAAAAAAAAAAAAAAAAGCTATCTTTTAGGCACAAATGGTTAAAGAGACAAGGCAGGAAAATTTCAAAATACTACTCTATTTCAACCCAAAGCAATTTTTGTGAGAGGGATTGGATAAATTATGAAAGTAAAATGAAATAAGTGTTTGAATAAAGGAAAGCTGAATCACAAAATAGGTGGGGGAAGCACCATCAAGTCTTAAACTTTCCTGATATTCACATAGCCTTTGTAGTCATGGATTGCAGCCATCTTTTTGGAGAGCTAGAAAATGGGACAAGACTAGAATACCCTGGTATGATCTGGGATTAGAGTCATCCTCAAAGCACCACCCAACAGAGCCTCTGATTAGTGGGTGTGGCGTGGGATTGCCCATCACTCCTTTATGCCACTACCAAGGCCCAGTAATAGCTTGGGGGTTAGCCAGATCCAAAGCACTGGCCATGCTATTAGCTTCCCACCCTTCCTTTCCTCTTGTCATCTCTAGTTCCCCAAGGTTTATTGGTAAGCAACATGGCCAGAAAGTCCAACACCCTTGGAGAGCACTAGTGGTCTACTGTACCTAGCACACAATTGGCTCCTTTGACATCTCTTACATGAAAAGAACAGTCTATAGCTGTGAAGAAAGCTCTCCAGTCTATTACCATTTGCTTGGAGACTCTTTGCTGAGTAGTAAGGACTTGGATCCATCTTCATTAATCTTTGGATATGCCAAAGTCATTGATAAAACTACAATAAAAAGAGACTTGGAATAAGTAACATAGCAGCTAGTAGCATGGTTAGTCATGCATACATCTAACAATAATTTTGAAACAAGACTGGGGGTAAATCAATAAAATACAGCAGATCTTGGGGGGTTTTTCTCTCTTCTGCAAGCTATTCTCTACTGTATATAGAGGATATTTTCTTCAAGTGAAATTTTATAGAGATGTGTCCAAGAGAAAAATACAAAGGCAAACAGAAAATCTGTTACACTTAGATGTTTCTTAACTTTCAAGTTTCACTTTTGTCTCTCCTACACATTTAATCAAGGACAAGTAAACCAGACAAATGCTACCATTGCAAACTAGACTAGACAAATTGTCCTTCCTGTGCCTGTTCTACAATGGAAGTGCCCATATAAGGCTACCATCTTTGATTTCCAGCTCAAAGTTGATAGGCCAGTGGTGGGTGAGAGACAGCTGACTGAGAGCAGATGAAGTGACCAGAATAATAATTTTCCCTACTCAGTGGCAAACAACTATCATTTTAATCTCCTTGTATCTCCTGGGAAAGATTTTAATCCACTCACTAAAGTATCTACCTATGGTTTTATTTGCTGTTTCAAAGTAAAGAGTTTTGGGTGAAGGAAAATAGAAAATTACATCAGCTATACAATTTTCTTCTGAAATAGTGGAGAGTAGATATCTACCAGTAAATATGATATCACATCTATGCCATTCCCAGAATTGTATATTTCAATTTGATTTCTAGTATGGGTTGCACAAACTTCCTCAGGGAGCCATTTATTAATACTTCATTCACCAGAGAGAATACAAACAAAGGAGGCAAAAGTTGCCATGCCTGATGCAACTTCTTTTAGGATTGAACCAAGTGCTGATGTAAAACTCTGGGGACTCTCACAGTGAAAGCCACCTAGGAAACCAAATGAAGGGAGAAACTCTTCCTTTTCACCACCAGCCTTCTATCTTCGCTTTGAAATCCCTAGGCCTTTCTTTCATTTGGCTGCTGCTACTTACTACAGTTTAATTAGGAAACCAAAGGAAAAGAGAAGGTGTTGGACTTCTGTGCAGAGCAAGGCCTGGAACACTTGGAGATAAATGGATGCTTGAAGGAAGTAATCACAGGCCCACCTTTGAGCCTTCGTCTCTGGGGCTTGTAATGCTGCCTCTTCATCTTCCCAGCTATTGGAGAGTTCTTACGGCACTTTCTTTGAGCCTGTGTTCTCAAGGATGGAGACAGTGTACTCAAGGGCCATACTCAAGGATATCAATTCTAACTCTTTGGAAATTGTTAAAGCTGATTTGCTTCCTTGCACAATACAAAGAGAAAAGTTGGGTGGATGTATATTCCTATGCCCTCTGACATGACTGTGGGAAGTTACGTAAAGACTCCAGAGATGACTAGATGCCAATTATGATGCTGTTAATGTTTTCTACAAAGTCTTTTCTCCCCTTCTTTGGCCACAGCATTCTGATTAAAGGCTGAGACATGGAGAAATATCACCACTATACAAAAAGGTCATTTTATCCTTGACGTCCCCAACCTTCCTAGTGAGAAAAAAACAGCAGTAATCATTCATACTAACTATTGTTTTTACTCAGCTACATGTTCTAGGCTTTCTTGAAACTGAGGCAAAGTCTTAACATGGAAAGTTCCAGACTTAGGGCTTGTTTTCAAAAGAAACCAGATGTATAGGCTAAGTGGTAAAGTATTGTGGCACAAAATATATCATCTCCCAGGAAAGCCCCTTAAACTCAAGCAAAATTCTTTCTTTACTCACCTGTGGTATTTCACCAGAACTTGTAATCACTTAAAGTTTCTAACCAATAGACAAATGTAAGGGTGGACAGAGAAGAGAAACTGTATAAATCTATGTGGCAGGCCAGGTGAATAATGGTTGTATGTGTGTGTGTTACCATAAATTTAGACAACAGATTATACTTTCCCTTTCTTCTCCTTTTAAAAGCCAATTCCAAGCTTAATCTCTATAACATCCTGCCACCTAAGGGGTGATAAAGATTTAAGGGGAAAAAAATCCACTTCACATTGATTTTTTTCAAATTGGTTTTCTAAATGCAAGTGATAATGACCAGTCTTTAAAATAAAAAAAAGAAAGCTCATTTCTAAATGATCTCATCTTCCTACCTTGAACACATATCACTTAATTCAATACTCTCAAATCAGACCACACATTTGTTCACATTCCCACATTTCCTCTATTGATTACCATAGGCCATCCTATTAAAAGGAAATGGATGAGCCAGGATAGCTCACTCTAATTTTTAAATCATAATAGTTTGTGGTGAGAGTAAAGTGGAGGCCCATCTAAGAATGGAATAATTCCAATAAATGGCAATTAGGAAAAGAGCAAAAAAGAAAACAAAAAGGAATTTCTCTTGCTGATCTTATCCCTATTATGTTGGGAGATTCTCTCTCTCTTTCTCCCCACCCCCCATGTGGACTCAAGACCTAACAAGACTGATAGAAAGAAAAGCCAAACAAAGTTAAAACTGCTCTTGAATATTTAGCTAAGGACAGCTCTTCTCAATAACATGCAAGGCAAGAGTCAGAGGCCAACGTCCCCTCCCTCATCCAGGTCTCCCCAGGGAGACATAGAAAGGCCCTTGAAAGCTTTTGCCGGGTGCCCTCCCACCATGTGGCACCAGCCTCCGGGCCAAAGCCACCCTGGGGAGACCCAGCCAGCTTCACATATTGAGAAGTACAACCATCTTGTGCTTTTTAAAAAAATACGGATATGAAAAACAGACCACAGTCATTCTTTGACAAGTTGTGTAATTTTTCTGTACAAATCAGGACTTCAAAACCCTTGGACAGGATAAATGGGAGTACGGGGCAAGGGTGACAGGACGCAGTGAGTCATCTCAACTTCCTGCTAATCACAGGAACCCTACAAAAGCTCAATGTGTCTCAGATTTTGCTGGGAGGGTTCCTTCCCAATTCAGCCTCAGATTTCTATGGTTTGCCCCTTTCTTCTTTTTATTTCTCTCTATGTATCACATTTGTCCAAAATCTTTGTTAATCCATAAATAATGCCATTGTGTTATGCTGGACACTGGGTTTTTAAATGTCAGTGTGTGGTGTACAGCTGCACATGGCGAGATAACAGTTCCTAATGTCATAGGAACTGCATTCCTATGACACTGAATTGACTGAGGTGTTCAATAGCCAAAAAAAAAATTAATGGTGATATTTTAATTACCTGGGGCATGGGTCGGGGTGAGGATGAGGGGAGGGGAAGGGCAGGATTAAGTTAGTGGGTAGATTTTTCTCAACTTAATGGTTTTCTCCAGATTTTCCTTAAACTTGTAGGTCTTTGTGACTTCTTTGACCAAAAAAAATGAACAAAATGAAAACTTGTTAAGAAATGTTAATCTGCAATACTAAGAACCAGGAGTAACACAATTTTTCATTTTTCTGAATCAAATTTACTCTACTTCTAGTCCCTACCAGCCTGGCTGGTAGAAAATGCAGTCTCAGTCATCACTGGTTTTCTCCCCCACCTCTCCCATCACAAGTGCTGAGGGGTATCAGGACCTGAAGGCAGGGTGGGAGGGAAGAAAGGTACCAGGAGGCTGAGCTGTGGAGGCCACCATCATGGCCAATGCTCTCCTTTTCTGCTGCTGTTGAGTAATGGTGTTAAAGAAAAATTATTCTGACATTCATTAGAGATGACAAGGAGGACTTGATTCAAGAGATTCTGCAGTGGAGTTTTGCAATAAGGGAGAAAGAAAGGCTGAGCTCAGTTCTGAATATAAAGATTTATAGCCAAGGGGCAGAGTAAGGGGTTTGTGGATGGAAAATTACTAAGAGGAGAAATGAAAGGTAAGGGAGGAGTCTGACTAAACCAACCTGACAGGATTCTTGCTGAAGACAGGCCAGGATGACCAGATACCAAGGGTAGGAATGAGGAATTTGATCAGATATCAAGGGTGATTAGACATGGAAGGCAGCAGTACTCTCTAAACTGACTTAACAGGATTCTTGCCAAAACTGGCTCATGCATGCCCAACAAAGACGGACGCTAAAGCCTAAAGGTCAAAGTCTAGTTGGCTTAAAGAAGGCTAATGTTTTGTCAAGAAGAGTCTTTGTTACTGGTTACCTGGCAAGGTCTAGACATTCAACTCTGAAAGGACTCAGTCACACCCTCTTTGAGTCAATGTGTCCACAGACCCATTTATCAAACCCTCAGGGCTGCTCTATAGACAACTGGCCAAAATCCTTAGGAGGCACTTGTCATGAGAGGCGCCTGGGATCTTCCTTGCTTACAACCCCAAAGCCAGCCTCTTCCTTTGGTTTTTTTGGACTCTCTCACTCCCCAACCACCAAGTCATGTATTCTCCATTGCATACATTCTCTTCATTCCCTTCCTCTTCCTCTTCTGAACACCCAGTTTAATCCTACTCAAAGGGTCTTCGAAACAAAGCAGTAGGTAGGACTCTCTTCTGGATATCAACAAATAGTCCTTTGGACTCATTACACAAGATTTGGTATCTCAGGATGAAGGAAGTGAAAGTATAACAAGGAGAATAAAAATAAGTATCTCAATAAATTGTCCCTCACAATTACCAGTGCAAAGACTTGAAAACATTAATGGTTCTACTTTGGATATGTGTGGTTTTTCTTGCGACATTTCATTGCACACCTGCAAATACCACTCTATTTTCTAAATGGCTGGTGAAATTATTTTAAGTTCAGCATATTATGCCAAAAACATCTGATTTTCAAGTGCAGTATACCCTAAACAAGTTGCAAACCACTGATATTATATGTGTGAAAATGCCTTGTACCCTGTCAGGAAAAGGGTGAATGTGCAATAATTGTTTGCTGATTCTGAATTCCAATGGAAAGGAAGAAAAAAAGAGAATAAATTATGTCTTGGGAAAGGGGCCTCTCAGCTAAGAAAGGAATGATCATGGCCCTGTAGTGGTGAAGACAGAAGATTCTTCAGAGAAGAGGAGAACTGCTAGATAAAATAGAGGACATCTAGTTCAATTTGAATTACAGATAAACAACAATTTTCATCTAAGTATATACCATACAGTATCTGGGACATACTATACTAAAAATTTTTCCCATTATCTATCTGAAATTCAAATTTAACTGGGTGTCCTATATTATTACTTGCAAAATCTGGCAACCCAAATTACGGGGTCATTTTTTTTCAGCATCATCTTAAGTAATTGATAATATGACCATTAAGCTTGAAAGAGGGCACTATGCTTAAAACTGTGCCCTAAACTAGACACCAAAGTGGGTAGGTGAAATGATGTAGCAAATCACCTTGACCTCTCTGGCATCCAGGCCTGTATTGCTCCTCTCAAGAGCAAGCTGGAACCATTTTTGTCCTGGCCAGGATGGGTTCCACGCCCTGAGCAATGCACAGCAAGGCATCCTGCAGGATGAAGGAGCCATTGTCTGGAAACATTTTATTTCCTTCATAGTTTCCTCTTCAATGTCCAATCCCAGACCCTGTCTCAGACTTCTGTTCTTTCTTTACACTTTCTTTAAGAAATTCAGTCATCACCTATGAGCAGATCTCTGCCTCTGGGAGTTCAGGCAGCAGCCCGTGTTGAGTTCCACTTGGATTTCTCATCATTTTCATAAATAACCAAAGCAAACATGTAAGCTTGCCTCCAGACCATCTCCTCAACACAGCTTTGGCACCCTGGTCTCCACTGGCCCAAACTCTGGTGCCATCTCTATCATTTTCTTTCTCTTCCCATAACAATCAGTCTCCAAGTCTCAACACTTCTTCTCTAGAAATTATCCTTTGCATAGAGTTCTTTCCAGTGGGACCACAGTCACCCTTTTGTCTCAAATTATAATATACCCAAGCCCAGAATTTTTCTCCTCAAATCTGTTTCATTATCATTTCCATGGCTTCCAGGGCTAATCTAAGCTGCTTTTCCTGGCTTCATCACCCTCTGTAATAAAGCATACTCTGTCTAGAAACATCTTCTGCCTAGGATCCTATATTCCAACACATCTACCACATACCCTCTTCAACAGCAAGGCCCTGACCTCACTGTTTCAGGAGCCTGTCATTTTCACTTCTATCCCACCTCTCTTGTTCCTACTGAGAGTGTGCTTGTTCCACTGTCTAAATTCTGCCCATCCATCAGATATAAGGACAATTTCATTTTCCCTTGTAGGGATGTCTTATTTAATCCAGCCTGATTGGATCTCTTTCTGTGATCAAAATTTATCTTCCAGCTAAGTACTGTAAGAATCAAATGATGACATGGTCTTTGAGGAGATGGGGGTGGTGGCCTCTTTTGCTCAGACTCTGGCTCTCCTCTCTTTGAATAGCCTCAGTGATGCCGTTCAGATCATGCCACCCTAAAATATGGCATCTTGGCATATTGAATCTTTAAAGTTGAAAGATTGTGAGCCTATGGCAGAAGCCATAGTGATCACAGTGATCTTCTCACCATCTTTCTCCCCTAAGACAGGTCATAATACCCTCATGTAAGAGGTGCCCTCCCCATACCTGGAGGAAAGGAGCAACCCTAGCCCCAAGACAGAGAGACTCATGAGAAGAATGCATATAGGCCTTGTGAAGTCTCCCCCAGTTTCCTACACTCGCCCCGTACTCCTTTCACCTGCCACATCCTCCGCTACTGTGTGCTGCCCATCCACTCTCGTGGAGCAATGCACAGGTCCCACTGTGTCTTCAGGTCTTATTTCCTTACGAGGGCCCCATGTCACACCTAACTTACATTAAATAAATATGTATGCTTTTCTCCCCTTAATTTCTCTTCATCAGTTTACTTTTCAGACCCAGCCAGGGATCTAACAGGATCCAGGGAAACTTTTTCCTCCTCTACATCAGTGTCCTCTTGGGTTGGGGGTGACTGACTCAAGAGAAACATTTTCCAGCTCTTAAAGCAAAGCTTCCTTTAGAACTAGGCCTCTAATATCTTCCACGAGAATCCCCATATTTGGTGGAACATGTACTAAAAGTTTCAAGTAGATTCTTCCCTTCAAATGAAAATAATCAGGAAAAATACTAAATTGCATCCATTATGATAAAATTTTCCTCAATGTTAATGTGTCATAATAAAATTGCTTATGACTCTCTCTGGTCTCAGCAAAACATTTTTTAAGTGTTTTTATTGTCATAGTATTTTTACACAGGTTAGGGCTAAAAGCCAACTCTTTAACAAGTCTCAGTTTCCTGATCTCTTGTATCACAGTTTATTCAATGCTGCCTAATTAATACCCTGCTTTCTTGCACCTCGCTGTTCTCGCTATGTCCACTGGTTTCCATCAATACATAAACATGATACACCAGGATGGAATAGCATTCTCCAGAATCCATTTCAGATATAGACCTTAAAGCCTATGGTGAATAAAGTTATGGTTGGCCTAAATCCAATCTTTGTTTTTGAAATTTGTTAAGAATCGATTTCTCCAAAAGAGTTCTAATCCTTTCAAACTTGATAAATATCCAGGTGAAACAGATAAGGATGTTGATTCTAAATGGCCATTTCCCCTTGAAACAAATGGGTTGGAATACAAATAATATGAAGGATTAATGGAATCTATTTCAAATTCTGCTGGAAAGTGAGTATATGTAAAAATATTTAATAGACCAAGAACTAGCAATGTGATTTCAATGATGTCCTGAGACTTTAACTAATAAGAGGAATTCTGTAGAAGGCAGATTCTGACTGGGCCCCATCCAAGGACAATCGTTTACTGAAGCAACTCTGGGTACAGGATGGATGGAAGCAGAGACCAGAGGCAGTGAAGCCAACTAAGAAACTATGACAGCAGTCCAAGGGAGGTAATGAAGGCTCCAAATGAAATGGTGAGAGCAGGAAGGAATGGACATTCTTAAGAGGAATTCAGCCTGGGCACATCGGAGAACTAATGACCATCTATTTAAGGGGGTGATGGATACATGGTGGGAAAGGGAGTAAAAGAAAGAGATTTGTGCAGTTGATGCAATGGGACCACATTGGCAGGGAGGTGAGTATCATGTTTGTCAGAGATATTGGTCCTTGGACCTGGCTCCATGGATTTAAGCCCAAGTTCCTAGGGAGACAGATGCTGCAGGCAAGAGCAAAAGTAGCTATTATCTCAAAAGATGGTATGAGACACAGAAGCACAAACCACACTGCTTCACTGCTTCATGCCCAGGTGACAAAATGTGTCCCAAAATAGAGAGCAGTGTTTTCTTCTCAAGCCCAGAATCAATGGTGATGTGGCTCAGAAAAGTTGGGGAGGGAGGTGGCACCCATAGTCAGGAGCCTGGGGAGAGTCAGCAAGCAGGGCTTTGGCAGAATATGAAGCAGTAGAAAGGAAAGGTCCGGAAGTAGATCTAGGGGCAAGCGAGGGACCCAAGCCAAAGAACATGAGCAAGACCTCAGGGACTCAGAAATAATTGGCTGAGGGTCTGCATTCTGGGAGAGGGGCCCAGACCAGTGAAATTTGAGTTCTGTCAGTGAATTTGACCTCATGTGTACCCACAGGCTGGCGGGGCCCGGAAACATTCATCGTACAAATAGACACACCCCTGCACTTACCACATTACATGGCAATCCACAGTTTACATAACTTTCTCCCTCACTGCTCTGTGAGCTTCTCAGGCACAAGGAGCCTGTCATTCAGCAGTACAGAGCATGTAGACATAGAAGGTGTTTGATCTGTATTGTCCTGTGGATGGTTGAAACACCAAGAGGGGATCTCATTGTAATATGACCATGGGACCTAGTCTGCCCCAACTGAAACAGCAATATGGTAAAACTCCAGCATAGCAAGTAAAAATCAATATGTCTCCAGTGGAAACCATGACTGCCCGGATGACAGTGGGGCCCAGGAAGTGTCTGGTCTCTTCCGTTACTGTGAGCACATTGCCTCTATTTCTCCATTCTTTACAAACAGAGATGCATTTGAACTTAATTAAATGGGCCACTTGGCCAAGAATAGCAGGCAAAATCAGAGAGGGGGAAAAAAAGTTTTTTCTTTTCTGTGTGTGGTGGACACATTAACTATTTTAGAGACCAAAAACTTAAACAACGCACACTGACACATGCATGCATCCACCCCAACTTCAATGCTGTGAATCTCAGAGGCAGCTATCTCCAGAGTCACTTGGGCCAGGAAGAGATGGCTAGAGACTTGTTTTAAATGAGGGTCTCAGAGGCACTGACAGAAGAACTCAGAAAGGAAGTGAAACCAGAAAAGTCTGTGTTCCTGCTGCCTGTCACTACCAGAACTATCAGAAGCACTGCAACAGAATATCACATGTAAGCAGAGCCAACAAGTAAACCTGCTGCCTGGATTCCACTCAGGAAACACAGTTTGATGGAATGAGGAGGAGCAGGCAGCAGCAAGGAAGCCACTCTTCCCTCCAGAAGGTCAGCCAAGTGCCCTGAATTAGGAGCTCTGGGAGTCACTAAGACAAAGCAAAAGCCATGTGATTTGAAACCTGTTCAGCTGACTAGAGTGAGGGCAATTTTAGTGTCCAGGGCAGAGAATCCAGAGGATGGTCCCCAGTCAGTGTGCTCAGCAGAGTCACAACATAGGGTAATCTCATTAAGTTCCAGCCCCTGCACCCAGCCCCATGATTTACAGTCATGCCAGAGCTGGGGGCTTCCAGTGAAGGCCAATTTAAACCTGCTGTCAGTGAGGATCCTGTGTGGGAGCTGCCTGGGGGCTGGGAGGAAGCAGGAGGCAGGGAATTAAAGAGATGCTTGCATTTATGATCCATACTGTCCTCCCTTCCCACCCTTTTCTTTTTCTGCCAGAGTCATTGATTTTTTTAATTGCTCTAAACTCCACAATTCCATCCCCCTCAGCTCCTCCCACTATTGATAAGCACAAACAGAACCACTCCCAGACCCAGGCAGGACAACTCTTCCAACACTCACTAGCTCCAAAGTCAAGATCAGAAGGAGTTTTTTTTTAAAACAAGTGTTTGGCATTTTAGCTTGTTTTTCTAATCTTAGTGTTTGAGAAAAATCCTGTATCTCCAGATACTGACCTACCGGGCTTTTGACTTTAAAAATGGCCTAGTGATATTTTTCCTAGGATCTATATGGTGTACCTGCCTCTCATAACTTCACAGGAAGATTCAAGAGTCTCCAGGAGCTGGAACGAGAAAAGAATACTACAAGAATATCAATGGCAGATCAAATGAGACTGGCTCAATTTGACTGATGTGAGTTAAAGGCCTACCAATTTCCATTCACCAATGAGTAGGTTTTTGGGACTTCTATCAATGCAATTGATCTAAAGTTAGATTAGGCATGAACCCTTCCCCCAAGGACAATCCATCCTAGCCTTGGAGATAATGCATGTGCATAAAGGATGAGACTAGAAAGCAGAGAGATGCATGTGGTAGCAAGTTCAGAAGACAGACACGCTTCAAGATGTGGAGTGGGAGAGGGAGTTCTCCAGGTAGGCCTAAACTGGGTACCACCTGCAAAGGGACAGGGGATCTGCTGTATTTGCAAAAGAGACTGAGAAGCTTCATGGGAAGTGCAAATGACTGCCCATTTGGACACCAACTACTAGTTCCTTTGTAAAGACCCTCACCACAGAACAGGATTACCCAGAGAACTAAGGATCAGCTCCTCCAGGCCAGCTCCCCTTGGACCACTGCCAGCTTCCTGAGAAGGAGAGGACAAACTAAATTAAAAAAAAAAAAAAAAAAAATGGATCAATTGAAAGCTCTGTTACTGCCCTAATGCGGGTGTGACCTGGTGTAGAGGGAAGGGAGAATGGTAATTCCCTACCCACTCATCCACCCAGAGCCTGAGGGAGTGAACTGAGAGAAAACCACACAGGCACTTCATTCATGAGGCCTCCTTAAAGGAGACAACAGCTGTAGGGGTTCTGTTTCAGTAGGTCTAATTGTGTCTCCATCTCCATCACACCATTTACAAACACTGAGGGATTCACCATTGGTCCCCAACCCTCAAACCAGAAAGAGAGCCCAGCAGTACTGGAGTCCAGCAGTGAGCTGATGGGTGGAAAAGCCAGCCACTCTGGCTCCTGCCACTAGGAATGCCCTACACCTTGGGCTGGATGGCTGGGAGAAGCCCATCACCCTTCAGTCAGCAGGTTAACTGAGGCCTACATGAAGAAAACAGCATTGAACTGGGCCTTGAGAAGGAGGGTGATTTGGACTTTTGCTTTAAGGGGAGGCATACATCCAAAGGTTTAACACAAAAGCGTTGAGTGAGGAAAAAATATTCAAAAGGAGAAGAAAAGATACATTTTCAGGAATCAAAACCAGTGAGATCACAAGCACATACACGTATCCTCACTGCATCCTGCCATTTTCCACACTTTATACCAGCTCAGGGACAGGGCCTTGACCTCTCTCCAAATTTTCTCCACATCTCAGCTCTCTAGGGTTCATTCGTCATAAATTTCAAAAACCACTAAAGTTTTTAAAACATCCTAAGTGTCTTAAATGTAACGGCACTCACACATCTGCTCCTGCAGAATACCTGTGACTACATCTGTCCTGTTCTTTGTCCTCATTTTAAATTCACCTCCACACACAGACATGTTTCCTTTCTTCTTCTGTGAAGATAAGAGTTCTTCCACATGTTAGTCCCCCTGGGGTATGGGACATACTTCCGACAGGCTGGACAGAGGGGCAGGAACTGGCAGACCAAGGGTCTCTTGTCTTCCACCCAGATAAGGCAGGACTTAGAGGCTGCAAGTGTTAGAAAGGAGTTCATGTCGATGTCATGTCCTGCTATTCAAAGTGTGGTCGGGGGCCTGGCAGCTTCAGCATCACCTGGGAGTTTGTTAAACATGCAGAATCTCAGGTTCGGCCCCAAGTGACTGAGTCAGAACCTGCATTCAGACAACATTTGAGTGAAGGGATCTGAGAGTATAATAAATAACAGACTTTCCCACTATGTTCTCTCTTTCAATCCCCAGAGCAACCCTATATTTTATCTCCTCTCTACAGCTAAAGAAACTGTAGCTCAGAGAGGTTAAATAACTGGCCCAATACCACACAGCTACCTTGTGAAAAAATCATATATTTGAGTCCCAGTCTGGTGGATTTCAAAATGATTGTCTTTTCTACAGCAGACCTGAAGTCTAATTCAGAGGGAAGAAAAGGAAAATCTAGCAACAGGTCCCACTGGGTGATGTGGGAAGGCAGACAAGTAGGTTGTTATCTAAATCTCTGTTAGCAGGTAACTAAGCCCAGTGTCCAAACCAGGGACAGGGATCCATTTCTGAAGGCCACTGGGAGATTGGCATGAACAAGTCCGCATTCCAGTTCTTGGGAATCTGTAGCACTGAGCGGGTCTCCCAGGGACAGGCCTGTCCCACCCTGTGAGGAGAGAAATGCACAAGCCCAGGATCCAGTACTAGACTCCACTCAGCAGGCAGGCAGCACACCAAAGCCTGGGAGCTGCATGCCAGAGCATCAAACCAGAGTCCTTAAATCCTTCTTGCCTAAAATCAGACCTGGGCCCAAAAGGAAGAGGCAAGAGATAGCAGCCTGGGGAGGAGATCCTGGAGGGAAGTGGTGGTCTGAGAAGATGCTGGCTACAGCCACTGCCTTGCTGGGGAATGAGAGCTCTGCAAGGTCACAGGCAGCTCTTTGGGCCTTTGGTCTTCTGAGGGAAATGGTCCCAGTGTCTGCCCTCATGGGCCAGGAAAGGCTGGGGGGTGGTGTGGACTCAAGGTGCTGTAAGAGGCTCCTCCCATCCCCTCTCCAACATAGTCTCCATGGAGCCCAACAGCCTTCCCAACTTTGGGCAAATTCATAGTCTAAGTTTTAAAGTAAGCCTTCCATGCTTATGCTTTTTTGTTGAGAAAAGGTTACTGAAAAACTGTTTCTTCATTTCTACTAGACATCCAGAAAACAACAGAGGGATGGTAGAAAGCCACATGACAGCCATTTGGCAAAGCTTCTCAGAAGTGCTTTCCTATTTTTCTTTTTTACAGGCTCTGGAGGTCCACTGAGACCTCCGCAATCAAGCAAGGATCCCATTTCTTAACATTTTGCAAGTCTCCCTTACAAATGCCAGAAAATAAGCCTTGGACATAGCCATCACCATTCTGAGGCTGTTTTCTAAAGCACAGATTGCAACAGCCCGACCTGTTCTTACTGCCCTATGTATGTCCTGCCTGCTGTTACCAAACCCGGCTTCTTAAATCAGTGCTGTCACCCTGTCATTCCCTTGCTAAGGACTTCTGCTTCTCATGGGAGCAAGCCCAAACTTAGATTTACATTGGAGACCCTCCATTACCACACCCACTTCACCCATGAACACTTGTTCCCTCACCCAAAGCATAATTTAGCCAGACTGGGTTCCCTGGTGCCATGAGCTTCCCCACAAAGGTGTTTTCTCAGCCAAGCCAAATCTATACAGTGGTGAAACCAAGCCAAGGCCAAAGTCATATTGTAACAGACCCGTGAACTGGATGGCTTCTGCTCAGTTGTGGGCATTGCATGGAGGATGAGAGAAGTGGTATGCTGGTAAATGTTCAACAACTGGCTCTCCAGAGGAGAAAATGTGGGAATGTGTATACATACATAAGTTTACCATAAACTTCACCTATATGTAACACATACAAATAATTCCACATAGCCTGTTGATTCTCCTAAATGCTTCCATTGATTTTTGACCAACTCTCATTTCTGTAGCCAATCTATGGTTGCAATTAATGGACAAGTATGGCTCTGACTCAAATGTTGGCTATTTTTGTTTGCACAAACAAGCAAGAGAAAAGCAAACCGACAAATATCTGTCAGAACTTCACTCGTTTGTCCATGATAAAAACATCTGCAGAATCAGATAATAGTTTTCAAGTACCAGAAGAATATTTTCTCAATGTTTGGTGTTATTACAATGTAATGAACACATAAGTTTTATCTGTATTTTTAACATTGCTTTCATCACTTTCTTAAGTCTAGGCCAAAAGTCAGCAAACTTTCACTCTAAAGGGGAAAATAATAAATACTGTCAACTGTGTGAGCTCTCCAGTCTCTGTCACAACTACTCGACTCTGCCCTTGTAGTCTGAAAGCAGCCTTGGACAATCCCTTAACAAATGAACACAGCTGTGCTCCAACAAAACTTTTACAAAAACAGGCAGGGGTGCAGAGTTGGTCCCCAGGCTGTGGTTTGCCAACCCCTTGTCCAGACAATCACCTAAACAGTGAATCAAACCCTGATTTGTGACATTTGTTTACAAATCACTCCCTGTGGCTGATTTCAAGCTTTCAACAGGAAATCAAAGAATGAGGAGTGGGGAGGGGGATGTAAGAAGCACATCATTGCACAACATAGTGTTCCCACCTGCTTTCCTTTCCTGGGGCTGCCATCAAAAAATACCACAAAAGGGAGAAAGGAGGGTGTTAAACAACAGAAACTCATTCTCTCACCATCTGGAGGCTGGAAGTCCCAGATCAAGGTGTCAAAAGGGTTGGTTCCTTCTGATGCTGTGAGGGAAAATCTGTCCAGGCCTGTCTCCTGCTTCTGGTGGCTTGCTGGCCATCTTTGGTGTTCCTTGGCTAATGCAGCTTTGCCCAGCATATTATGCAGCATAATATGCTGTATTTCTGTTCAGACGGTGTTCTTCCTATGTGCATGTTAGTGATCAACTTTCTACTTTTTTTGAAGACTCCAGGCATATTGGTTGAGGGACCCACCCTAATGACTTCATCTTAACCAATTACCTCTGCAACAATCCTATTCAGTCACATTCTGAGACTGGGGAATAGAGCTTCAGTATATAAAAGGGATGCAGAACACAATTCACCCCATTAGCCCACCATTCATCTACAATATTTGTAAGTAAACTCTGGAGCATACATAATAGATACAAGTAGAAAATTCCCAAGAAATAAGTTTTAAGGATTAATTATCTTTGTTTTAATTAGTCTAATTTAATTTGTTTCATTGTAAATCCATATAAGACATATACAATTTCATGTATAGTAATAACAGATGTGCTTAACAACTGGCTCACAAAATTCCTGAAAATTTGTCAGTCACCTCTCTCAAGCTGATACAAGCCAACTTCAGCACACTACTGATTGAACGGGGTGCATGCTAGAGACAAGACCCTTCAGAGAAGCTATGTGTCTTCCAAGGCCTAGAACAAGAGAAACCAGCCCACAGTCTATTCCATTTCCATCCTATATTCCTCCCCGCAAGGTGCCCTTTGAGACAGTGTCAGTATCAGTCATTTTCTTCACTCCTCTGGCCTTCACCAGTCATCTCAGATCTTCAGCTTTGCTTGGCCCAACTTGATTCACTTGCTCCAGAGAGAAGAGAATGAGTTCTGCTGCACAAAGCAGGACATATGACACTTTGCATCAGGACCCATTCTTATTCACCATACTCAGGTGCTCAGACTGTCTCAAGACCAGAATTCTTATATCTACTAGTAGCTTCTCCAACCAAGCCCAGTCCACATACATCTTTCCCTTTGCTGAATTCCTATAGAATCTGTTTACATACAGCACCCCATTATTCTCTAGTCAATTTCCGTATGAATCTCTTGCTTCTCCATTTAATTTATAATATATTTGGGAAGAAAAGCTATGGTCTCTGCTTGCTATCTCAGTCCCAGCACAGAACTAGACAAATAACAGAGGCTTGATAAATCTTGTCACTTATATATAGAATAGCAAATAGTAATCAAAAGGCAATTTTGTCTTAGGCTCAAGTTGGAAAGAACCAGGCCTTGGTTCAGGGGAAGGCAGAAAAGATACTCACAGGTATCAATCATTTCTACTCATAAGCTTTAGCGAGTTTGAAAAGGAGAGAGCAGCTTAGACCAAGGAGGGATCTCCGTGAATGTGCCTTCTCATTGTCTCCTGACTTTTCTTCATGGGGGTGTGCCCAAATGGAGGTAATGGCCAGCAGCCCATGAGGGATAAAAAACCCCTTGTGCGTTATTTCAGCTAATGCTTTCTGTCATAACCACCACACTACAAATTCTCAAAGCTGAGCAAACATAGGTTTATTTTATTTTTCTCACATAGAGCCCAAGGGTAGACACTAGCAGTAGGAAACAGGGGAGTCAGAGCTCAGCTCACACAGCCACTATGGACCCAGTTGGCAGAGGCTCTACAATGTCCCACACAACTCCACTATGTCTCACATGGCTCCCATGCCCTGGCCCTGGGAGTTGATATCTGCTGGCATTGCTGGGGAGAGAAAGCACATACAGGATCTCTCAGGAGGGTTTGGGGGGCCAGATCTGAAAATAGCATCATCACTTCTGCCCAATGCCATTGGCCAATACTTGGTTAGTTGATCTGATGGCTCCACCTAGGTCTTATGGGCAAGGAGAGCAATAAGTCAACACTGTAGAATAGAAACACAAATTATTGAAGGATCAGTGCAAATTTGCCCATAAAAATGGGCATTGTCAGAGCCTTCCGTAACCCCTAACAAGCATAGATCAGGATGGAGGCTTAATCCACTCTGATATACAAGATTTGGCTTAAATGTCCAAAAGGGATATTAAATTGTACCAAAGTTAGAAATCATTCATGGAAAGTGCTCTACTCCAGGAAAGAGTCTCATTTAGCTGAAGGGTATCATTTAACAAATAAGAATGCATTTGATGTCTCAAACCTCTTTTTTCCCTGAAAGAGTCCATATCCTACTTCTATGAGGCTGGAAGATCCTCCTGTTATTTTGTTCAAGTGCAACAAGGACCCTAAATAATTTTACATCATCATGTGATCTTCTGCCTTTCGACTGGTTCTCAATTGCACTGAGTCAGAAACCAATAAACTTGCTTAGTTTGGTAGCAATATACAAGTTGTTGTAGGCTCAGTCCTTAATGAACACTCAGGAAACACACTCTGTAGACCCAGAGATGACAAAAGCTATGGGTGTTTTAATGTCATTCTCCAAGCTTCACTGTCTCAAAGAGAGGACTTAATATCCAATTTTTATTTTCTAGAATAGGATGGAAATTTAACTCACCATTTGGAAATAGTCTGGAAATCTACTAAAAGGAGCCATCATTTGACTTCAAAACATTTACCACTGAGAGTCACCAGGAATATCACGTTCTCAAATTGTTTCTTCTTTAAGAGCCATGAAACAAGAGAAACAAGAGCTAACAAGGGGTGGACCAATCAACAGAATAAGTTCCTCCAGAAACCCTAAGCTAGACGATAAAAGAGCAAAACTGAGATATTTGAAATGAGAGGAGATAATAAAATACTAAGCTTTCAACAGCATCCACATGTGGAAAGAAGTGGAAGTGGAATTGAGTTAAGAAAACTGTTGCGTCATGTCCCTTGAAGGGAAACAAAATAAAAACACATATTCTCACATCCCTCCCCAAAAGTGCAAGATGTTAAGAATATTGGGCCTTGACAAGTCTAACCTGCAGTTTAGAGTCTTAAATATATTTGAGCTGATTTACGTTAGAAGGGGAGAAGGAAAGCAATAGATAAAGATAGCTTTACAAGAAAAAGATACCAATTTTTAAAGTTGCTATATTTACCAAGAAGAAATGGATTACCCACGATGGTTCAAAGCATACATACATCCAGGTCCTTGGAAAAGGAGAGGTTCAATACCGGTTAGTTGAATGGTACACAACAGCCTCATAGGGGACCACAGTGTGGCTGACAAATGGCCTCCCCCCTGAAACACTTTCTTCTTTTTTCACTCAGAAGAATGCCAGAAGTAAAACATATGCTTTCAGTGGCCCTGACCAATGTGGCTCAGTTGGTTGGGAGTCATCATGCAAAGCAAAAGGTCACCAATTCAATTTCCACTCAGGACACATGCCTGGGTTGCAGGTTCAGTCCCCAGTCAGGGTATATACCAGAAACAATAAAAAAGACATCGCTTGTATATCTGAAAAGATGATGAAATGTATGGCATCCTGCCACAGCTTTAGACATATGAAGTTCTCAGAACAAAACCTAAGGGAGGAAAAATCCAGGTCAAACAACTTAAAAGTTCAGCCTATGTTTAAACAATAATACCAAATAAAATAAAATTTCACATTCCCAAGTGCACATCTGGGACAATTTACATTGTGAAAGCCAGGATGTAAGGGAAACTACAAATGCCATTAGCTGAACAGCTGCCAGCAGACCCTGCCATAAGACGGCCATGTGGCCACACACCTGGGGGATCCTCTGATGGCTCTTGATGGGACCACCAATGGAACATTGCATCCTCGATTTGACTAACTAGAAATAGTAATTTCCTTCAAGGACTAGAGAAGTTAAAAATTAGGTGTCTGCTCTTTGCGTTATGGCAGAGTAGTGTCTACACTGGTGGAAGGAGACAAAAGTATGACACTGTAGAACCCAAGTCTTCTGATATTTACAACCTTGTGCAGATTCCTCCCACATTGACTCTGTGCTTTGCCATATGCTTTACCTTGACCAGTGAAAATTGACAAAGATGAGACAAGTAGAAGCTTATCCTTTAGGAAGGAATATTTTTTCTTGGAGGCCTGGGCCACCGTGTAAAAAAGCCCACATATCCTACTGGTGAGCCCAGGTGGACAGATAAATGTCTAACAGCACCCAGATCTCCCAGCCATACTAGTGGAGGCACCAGACATACAAGTGAAAAAGCCGTCTAGGATGTTCCAGCCCCAGAAGACACCCATAGAGCAGAACAACTGACCAGAGGAGCTCAGCTCAGATTGCTGAGGAATAATTTGTTGTTGCCTTAAGCTACAATGTTTGGGGTGGTGTACAGTGCAGAAAAAGCACCAGGAACAGCTTTGCATCAAAGCAATTCTAATTAGTGGTTATGGCCTTGAGGATCAGGTAGATTTAGTTTAAATCTTATAAACAAACATTACTGAGTGTGTGTTTTAAGGTAATTTCTTTACTCTCTCTTCATATTTTAGTGATAAAGTGAGTCCCAGTTGGTTTGCTCCCCCACCCTAGCATCCATGCTTTTTCCTTCTGGGAAAGCTACCATAGCTCCAGAGGTTGACCACGTGACCTAGGAAAGGCCAATTAGTGTATTCTATCACCTGACCACACACAGAGACACACGCACTCACAATGGGTCAAGGCTAGACCCTTTGACCTACCCCAGCTCACTCAGAATGAATCTCAGGACTTGACTGAAGATTGTGAATAATATTTCTTCTAGAAGCTAGCCTGAGAATGAAACCAACATATACAGCAGGAAAAAACCCAACAAAAGGAAATCACGGAGAAAAGGAGCATGAACCTGATCAAAATGCTCCTGAAGCAAAGCCGTACATTGAACTTTTTAAGTAACACACGTCAACAAATTCCCTTTAATGTTAAATTATTTCAAGCTGGGATTTGCTTCTTGTAACCCAAAGCCTCTTAGGTAAACAGTGAATATCTAGTATTTGTACCCCCTTTCCTTCTGGAAATACTACACCCTTTTTGAGGGAAAATTGTTCCCCACCACAAAAAACAAAAACAACAAAAAAAACATAGTTCTAAATGAGGCTGCCAATGAAAGTACACCCCCAAATCCCTTCCCAAGCCATAAGGGAATTGGAAGGCCCAACCAAACCAACCACTGCCTTTCCCTGATTTTAGGGAATGAGAAAAAGAGATAGCTCCTCTCTGGTAGTAAAGCTGAGATGCTGAGATCCACCTGCAGTGCTTCTTCCAGCTGTGTGAAGGAAGCTTCTTGGGAGGGAAAAATTCCAACAGAGAAACAAAAGGAGAGTCCTGAAACATTCCAGACCATGGTTCCAAGTGATCCTGAAGCCACTCCACTCTGACCTTCAACAAATTGACTCTGTGAACCAGTGAATTCTCAACCCTACATCCCCTTATCTTCGGGTGAGGTTTGCTTCTTTGGCCAGGACTCTGGGTTCTGGCTTTCTAAGCTGAAGCAGTCACTCAGCAGCTCCCAAAGACAAGCCACAGAACCCTCTGTGCCTCTGCGTGCTCAACTCAAAAATGAAGGGACGGGATGGAACTTTCTACATAGTTCCTCTTGGCTCTATTCTGTGCCCAGAGCCCTCCCAGTCTGCAGCAGGCCTCCATGGCCTCCAGTGAGGATGATAACAGTACACACCTGGACTACATATAACTTTTTACACACCTTTCTCTTCTTGTTAGCATGTCCCATTTTTTACACATAAAGATTGATTCATAAAATTAATAGTGGCTGTCCAGCATGTGCATAACAGTATACACAGCTTCCATTTATTGGGTGCCAACTTGGTACAGGTTAGGTGTTTCATATATTGTTTCCGCTCCTTATAATCCACATGTAGCAGGCTTCTCCAGGTGGTGACTACAAATGAAGGTGAATTTACAGTCAGCTCCTCACATGTAGTACTCCAGGGCCTTGCTTGTGCTCTCCAGTGGTATTTTTCTCAAAATCTTTTTGAGAATCCACTGTTGTGAGTTCTGAGGTGACTTTCATAAAAATTTTCCCCCAGCTTCACCAGTGAAAAGTTCTCAAACCTTTCTCTTTTGTGTTTTTCTATGAGTTCTCAAAGGTGTGGGGATCCCAAACTGGAAACTCTGCCCTAATGCTCATTAGCAATAGAATGGGTGAAAACACTGTGGTACATTTCCTCAATGGAATACTAAGCTACGATGGCAGTGGGTGAATGGCATCTATCTACAACATTAATCTATGCACAAAATTAAGACACAGAAGAAAATACAAGAATAATTCCATTTATATAAAGATCAAAATCAATATGATCCAATGATCCCATTTCTAGATATACATCCAAAGGAATGAAATCACTAATTCAAACAGAGCTATCGTCACATTCTGTGTTCATTACAGCACTATTCACAAAAGCCAAGACATGGAAACTACCTAAGTGTCCATCCACTAACAAATGGATAAAGAAAATATAGTACATGTATACAATGAAATATTATTCAGCCATAAAAAAAATAAGAAATCCTCCTGGCTGGCATAGCTCAGTGGATTGAGTGCAGGCCTGTGAACCAAAATGTTGCCGGTTCAATTCCCAGTCTAGGGCACATGCCTGGGTTGTTGGCCAGGTCCCCAGGGGGGCACATGAGAGGCAACCACACATTGATTTTTCTCTCCCTCTCTTTCTCCTTCTCTTCCCCTCTCTCTGAAAATAAATAAATAAAATCTTTTTTAAAAAAATTTTTTAAAAGAAGGAAATCCTGCCATCTAGGACAATATGGATGGGCCTTGATGGTGTTATGCTAAGTGAAATAAGTCAGACAGAGAAAGACAGATACTGTATGATCTCACTTATATGTGGTATCTAAAAAAGCAAAACTTATAGAACCACACAGTAGAGCAGTGTTTGCCAGGGCCTAAAAGTTGGGGAAAATGGAGAGATGTTGGTCAAAGTGAACAAACTTCCAGTTACAAGAGAAATTATTCCCAGGAATCTAATGTACATCATGAGAACTATAGTTAACAATATGGAATTGTGCACTTGAAAGTTGCTATGAGAGTAAATTTTATATGTCCTGAGCATAATAGCAAAAACAAAATAGTACTTATCTGATGGGAAGAATGTGTTAATTAACCTTATTGTGGTAAAGATTTCTCAATATATACATATCTGTATCCAAATTATCACATTAAACAACTTAAATTCATACAATGTATCAATTATATCTCAACAAAGCTAAGGAGACTCCATTAGAGTGGTTAATCATTCAAAATGATTAATATTTTATTTTATATTAAAACTTAAAAATATACATACATATGCCAGTATTTTGATGTTGGGCTAAATATTTTATGTATTTTATTCAATGTGGATCCATTCGTTGATGTTCTAAGTTGTATTGTTTTGGGGGTCTTTTGGGGGGGCAGGTTGTTTTGATTTTTGTTTTGCTTCAACCGTAACTATAATGCATTATTTTTGGCTTCTTGAAAGCTGAAGTTTAAGTATACATACAAAGCAATCTTAGTGTAACATCAATTGAAATTTTTATTCTTTTTCCCAGTCTTTTATGTATGTCTCATCTACACTTATTTGACTACAATTTTTTAGCAACTGCCTTTATCTAATCTTTACCAAAGCATTCAGCTTAAATTTCATTAAAAACAATATCTCTCTTTTCTCATACACATTTCATCAATTTACAAAAATTTAAACCCAATAAAGCAATTACAATATAGGTAAGAAAAAAAAAAATATTGAAATCAGGTAAAACTAACCCAAGGCTTTAGAAGTCCAGATAGTGGTGACCTTGGGGAGAGGTGACAGAAAGGGAGCAAAAGTGGTCCTTCTGTTTTAATTCTTGATGCTGGTCACTGGTTGGGATTAGTTTCTAAATGTTTATTTGAACTCAACACTCATGGCTTATGCACACATTTCCCTGTTCCTTTGACATGCTCCAATTCAAAGTCTTAAAAGGAAGGAAAGAAGATGAGCTGGTCCTGGTGTCTGGGCTGCAGTTCTCACCTGCTGGAATCCTTGCCACTGTCTATAGAGCTCTAATAAGGAGGCCACCACTGTATTTTGACCACCTGGTCTACCACAGACCACAGAGGTGCTGGGTCCCCTGTAGCTAGTCCCTCTGCTGCTGTTCTCCAGGATTTACCTTTCTCTCTGTCCTTTGGGAGAAGCCTCTTCCTTTCCAAGTGTCTGGTTCTTTCTGATGCAGGGACAGGGTCTCTCATGCTAGAGTGTCTTTAGTTTTACCACCCAGCTCTCTGAGAAAGCTTTCCCTGGGAGAGTTTATTATGTTTCCAGTAATAAAGAGCTCTGTTTTCCCCACCACTTCTCCTGCCCCAGGTTGTCGGCACTGTGGCAGAGAGTTAGTTCAATGGAAGCCATATGGTATAATGGTTAAAAGTATGGCTCCAGACTGCTTGGCTTTCAATCCCAACTCCACCACTTATTGGCTTTGTAACCTTGTACAAGTGACTTCAGTTCTCTGTGTCTCAGTTTCCTAATATGAAAACGGTCTTCCTTCATAAGGATTAGGAAGATTAAAAGAGTCTATATATGTTAATTGCTTAGAACAGAGTCTGGCATAGAGTAAAATGACTTCAATCTATTTAGCAATAGTAATCATTTGTCCCTACCTGAAACCCAGCTCTAATTGCTTGCCCTGTTCTGCAGTTCATCAGCCATGTCTATTTATTTCCAAGACCTGGTTGTGAACAGAGTTCATGTTTTTTTCCCAAGAAACTCCTGGAGGCCCTGCAAATCAGAGGATGAAACTAAACTCCATCTAAGTGTCCCCTAACATTCCATGCCAGTTAGAGAGGCTTTGTTTAGAAAAAGCACATAAACAACATCCTTGAGGGGCCACCTAACTCTAAATGCTGGCCATTGCCATACCTTAGGTCTGAGCCAGCCAGGATATCAAAACACTTTCAAGAACCCTGTGGAATAGGTTATATGAGTTTCTATGTGAAAATGTGTAAACTGGAACTCAGAGAATCTGAGCAACTTGTCCAAGCTGATGTAGCAGGTAAATAGCCAAGCGGCATTCCAGCCTGGGTTTTTTTGTTTTTGGTTGTTTTTTTTTTTTACTCTAAAACCCAGACCCTTCCCATTAATCCATGCTGTCATCTCAGGCACTGTGGATGGCAAGTCAATAAGAGGCACTATTTACTTCCATGAATTCTAATCTAGTGGGAGATGTAAGACACAGACATGCATAAGAAGTCGAGTATCAGCATAAATCACAGATTATTAGTCCTAAAAAAGCAGGGATGCTCAGGAGAGCTGTTTTCAGCAAACCATCTGAGGTTGGATATTTTGTTCTCCAGAACAAAGTCTCCTGAGAGCAATCCTTAGGTCAAAGCAGAGAAAGTAAGAGAAGTATTGGGTTCAAATGGTCATAGTGGGGGTTGTAAGGACGCACAGGCCAAGGATCAAAAGTCAGGCCAAGATGAAAACCAAATTTACCCTAAACTAGTATTAATATTATAGACTCTATGCTGTCTTAGGGTTCCCACAACAACCTCAAGTTCAATGAGTTTCTTAGAAGGACTCACAGAACTCAGAAAGCTGTTTTGCTCAGTTACCATTAATTTCAGCAAAGGGATGCAGAATAAAGACAGCAAAGATAAAGGCACATAGGACAGAGCCCAGGGGCGAACAGGGAGTGAGTCCTCCAATTGCCATCTCCCATTGAATTGTATAGACCATAAGGAAACGAGACTTCTGGCCAAGATGGAGGCATAAGTGGATATACTTTGCCTCCCTCCCACAATCAAAGAAGAACAACAACAAATTTAAAAGTGAAAACTAACCAGAACTGCCAGAAAATAGAACTATATGGAAGTCCAACAACCAAGGAGTTTTAAAGAAGAAACATTCATCCAGATGGGTAGGAGGAGTAGGACCAGATAGCCAGGGTAGAGAGGATGCATGCAAGGAAGCAGCTGGAGGATAGGGCAGGTGAGGCAGTGGCTGGCAGCTCCTGGCAGCCAGGCATTACCACATTCTCATGAGGATAAACCAGGAAGAACAAACGGGGAGCAAGACAGACTGCACAACCCAGGGTTCCACATGGGAAAAAAAAAGCCTATGACCTCTGACTGGAAAAATCTGCAGGGGTTGTAGTGGCAGGAGAAACTCCCAAGCCTCACAGGACAGTTCATTGGAGAGACCACAGAGTCCTAGGAATATGCACAACCCCATCCACCCAGGAATAAGCACCAGAAGAGCCTAATTTGCTTGTGGGTAGCAGGGGAAGTGACTGAAAGCCAGCTGAGAGCCCGAAAACAATGTTGTTCCCTCTCTGACCCCTCTCCCACATACAGTGCCACAGTTGCAGTGGCATGGGTTGCCCCATCCTGGTGAATATTTAAGACTCCACCCCTTACAGCTTGCAGATACAAAAAAATATGGGTCCAAAGGAAAGAAACAGATCAAAGCTTCCAAAATAGATGAAGAGATAGCAAACCTATCAGATGAACAGTTCAAAACACTGGTCATCGAGGATGTTCACAGAAATGGTTGAATTGGTTGCAAAGTAAAATAAAGGAAAATATACAGGGAAGCAACAGTGAAGGGAAGGAAACCAGGACTCAAATCAATGATTTGGACTAGAAGGAAGAAATAAACTTTCAACCAGAACAGAATAAAAAAACAAGAACTCAAAAAAAAAAATGAGGAGAGGACCTAGGAACCTCTGGAACAACTTTAATATTCCAGCATCTGAATCATAGGGGTACCAGAGGAGACGAGGAAGAGCAAGAAATTGAAAACTTATTTGAAAAATAATGAAGGAGAACTTCCCCAATATAGCAAAGGAAAATAGACTTCCAGGAAGTGCAGGAAGCTCAGAGAGTCCCAAGAAGTTGGACCCAAGGAAGTACACACCAAGGTCACATCATAATTACATTAGCCAAGATGAAAGAGAAGGAGAGAATCTTAAAAGCAGAAAGAGGAAAAGGAGATAGTTACCCCACAACGGAGTTCCCATAAGACTGTCAGCTGCTTCTCAAAAGAAACCTTGCAGGCAAGAAGGGGCTGGCAGAAGTATTCCAAGTCATGAAAGATAAGGACCTATATTTGAGATTACTCTATCCAGAAAAGCTATCATTTAGAATGAAAGGGCAGATAAAGTGCCTTCCCAGATAGATCAAGTTAAAGGAGAGTTCATCATCACCAACCTCTTATTATATGAAATATTAAAGGACTTAGTTAGAAAAGAAGGAAGAAATCAAAAAATATGAATCAGTACAATGACACAAACTCACAACTATCAACACTACTGAACCTAAAAACAAACACAAAACTAAGCAACTAGAACAGGAGAAGAATCACAGAAATGGAGATCATGTGGAGGGTTATCCGGGGCAAGGGGAGGAGAAAGAATGGGAGAAAAGGTGCAGGGAATAAGTAGCATAAATGGTAGGTACAAATCGACAGGGGGAAAGTTAAGAATAGCATGGGAAATGGAGAAGCCAAAGAACTTATATGTATGACCCATGGACCAGAAACGAAGACGGGGATCAGAATGCTGGTGGGATGGGGGGTTACAGGACAGAGGTGGTAAAGGGTGAGAAAAAAAATAGGACAACTGGAATAGCATATCAATAAAATATATCAAAAAAGAAAGAAATTGGTGACAGACCATGCATAATTATCCCAGTAACTTGTCTGTATTATCTACCAGGGAGTCCACCCAGGCCCTTAGTGTCCAGGGTTTTCACTGGTAGTCAGTAATGTAGGCATGGAGTGCCTGCATGACTGGCCTTAATCACTCTGTCTCCATTTCCTCCAGAATTCAAAAATATGATGTGACTCAATGCCTCCTCCATCTCAATCACATTAGCATAGACTACCTGGAATGGTCTAAGGCGCACAAATAAACAATACTTTTAACAGGCAGACTATTCAAAGGGCTTGAAAGTCATCTCTCAAGAGCCTGTGAAGGGCCAGTTTCCTTGAATGTGCAGGGTCTGAATACCCAACCCGCTGACTCAACCCTTTGTTGCAAGTCCCAATTTAATCTTCACAAATAATATATGTACTTGTTATCCCATTTGAGAGATCAGAAACCTAAGGCTGAGACAGTTGAACCTAATGGCAAGGTTACACACTGGTAAACAGAGAAGCTAAGGTTTCCATCCAAGTCCATCTGCTCAGAGTCATGTTCACTGCCACTTTACCCTGTGACTGCCCTATTCATGTGACACTGGTCTCTAGAAGGACATGATAAAGCTAGTGAAGGGTTCCATGCTCCTTCCTCCAGTGAAGATAGAACTTTAAGCAAGGCTGAGTTAGATGGACCTGGACTATACACCTGGTGCAAATCTCTGATTCTGCACTCACATAGCATTGCTTACCTGTCTCCCCCACCAAGAAGGCAGTGGCATGCCTCACTTATCTCAGTATTCTCTATACCTGGCACATGTAGTATAAATATAACTGTTGGGAACCACTCTGCCTGGTATCAGAAGCTGTAACCCCCGCCAAGGCTAAGGCTGAGGGAATGACCTTGGACCATAAGCCAGCAAGGAGACAAAAGCTTATCTCCCTGGCAGGAGCGCCACTTCTACTCCTTTTACATCACCCTGCCTGGCCCCCAATGCTTGGTCTGTTAGACAATGATGGGTAAGATTCCCCAAGGGGGGAATGATCTAAGACAGGCATGATCACGTGGGAGGCCCCCAAGGAAGGATTTTGGGGGCTACAGCAAAAGAGGGTGATGGACCCTCGCCCCTCAGCCTTGACAAAGCCTGAGTCCTCATTGTATGCGAGAAAATCTCCTAATCTCTTGGCTGCCTTACTTCCCTTGTTCCACCTAAGCCTGAAACAATGACAGAGGGTGGTACAGCCCTGTGCTGGAAAGGGCAGGTTCCCTGGGCAATCAGGCTTAAGAAGGAATATGTAAAATCCTGTGAAATCTGCTTTGTTTAGAATGCTCTCAATTAACTGATAAGGGTCCAAGGAAGAAGTAAGTTGGTTCCTCAAAGTTTTATAGCTCTTTAGCTATCTGACCCTGACTCAAAATAGGCCCTCAGAGTTCTTTGTTATCTATTGTTTGATCCTTATTTCCCGGCAATGATTAATGAGCTTTACCTGAATTCCTGTGTAAATGAACCCAATAAAAGCCTGCTCTGGTGGGAGAACGGGGCATTCTCCACTAGAGAGAGTGGCCGTTTCGTACCTATTTCCCCACAGGACTCAGTTGTCCGTGTGTATGTTTTTCTCATGTTTCGATGAGCATCTGCAGCCACGATGGATACTGCTGGCCCAGTATCCTCCTCATATAACAGTTGTTTTTCTAGTTACATTAAATGTCTTGCTGATAGTTTGAAAAACCATCTTCACAGGTGAAAGGCAGAATATTTAATTCATAGGATTGATGATTGCAATTAGAAAATTGAAAACTTTAGGGCCAAAACTCATTTATATACAACAACAACATAGTTCATTTTGGATCACTGAAGAAAAAAAAAAAACAAAATAAGCAATTTTCAAAAAGTTAAAAATATGAAACTTCTACACATGTAGAGGACATATTAAACACTGATGTAATGCACTAATATGAATCCAATTCATTTGAATGGTAAAGCTGATTCAGAGAGAATGTAAAGGACAGAGGTTTATGTGGTCCATCAACAAAGGTATGCGAAAACAAGTTACTGAGTTTGAGACCAAGATAATCAATGACCTACAGGATTATAAAACTATAAGCACTAGGGTTATCTTCTCTGCTAATCAGAAACCACAGGTACCTCTAATGAACAAAAGTCTGTGAGTTACCAGGTACCATCTCAGCATCTGAGCCCTAATCAAAAGTAAATAGTAATGCATGCCAAAGTAATTCTCTAATTACTCTAGAGAATTAAATAACACTTGGGTGGGCTTGTTAGACAATGTCCTCAGATGATCTCTTAAGTTTTAGGTAATTTTTTAAATAACAGATGAGATGTTTTAATATATAAAACTAGCTTAGAGTCTTACATCAACAAATCACAATTAAATTAATAATTTCTTTACACTTTCTATCTGAAAACTAATGCAATTGGCAAGCAACTATTTTGTCATTTCCCAAGCTTACCTGAAAGACTTACCATTACAAACAGAATTTTATTTTCTGTACTGCAAGTGTAATGTTAAAATGCAACATATTAAAAGACTATTTTCAAAGCAAATAGAGATATGCCAGGGAAAAACAGGGATTACCAAAAGAATATCAGCTAAAGCTCTATCAAAAATAGAGCCCTCCAAAAATACTAATCCCCTAGTATTATAGTTAACTATTTGTTTAAACACATTTAATCCATCAAGGATACTGTTTTGATTGAGCCACTTGTCCTTATGAATAAACAGTAATGGGCTTGAATTTCCACAACACATTTTAGACTCTTCAAAGTCCATTAATTGGAATTTTTTGAAAATTCAGCAGAGGCTGTTCTGAAGTTTGTTTTTCACTATGCATGAAAAAAATAGTTTGTTAAGAAGCTCAGTAGTAGCAATCAAGTTTAGAGAGAGGGCTTAGGAAACAGTATTTTAACTGCTTATTAACTTTTAAAATATTGCAAACCCTTCAGAAGCATCTGCTTATATAAAATTAATGCAGTAATTAGAGATTATTCTTATCTTTTCATTAAGATAACTCCCTGAGTATCTCAATTCATTGCTTAGTGATAGTCACTCATCTGGCTTCATTTGAAACATCTGGAAAACATTTTCAAACTAGAAACATGTAAGGAGGCTTCTGGTCAAGGAGGAGATGTAGGTAGACATATCTTACCTCTTCATACAACCACATCAATATTACAACTAGAATATAGAACAACCATCACTCAGAAACATCAGAAGTTGAGTTAAATGGAAGTCTGACAATTACAAAAATGAGTTGGATGGAAGTCTGATAACTACTGAATTGAAGAAGCCACATCCATCCACAGGTAGAAAGGGCATGGATATGGAAAGGGCTGGCCCCACACCCACATAGATAAAAATTTGGGAGGGATATGTTGGAGCAAGGAGTTCCAGACTTCCCAGGAACACCAGGCCCCCCAGCCCAGGATTCCAGTGCCAGGAAGATAAGTCCCCACAACTTCTGGCTACAAAAAACAGCAGAGATTGAGTTGGTGGAGGAGGTTGCTGGAGCCCTAAGCAATTCCTCTTGGGGAACACACACACAGATTCACCTATTCAGACTCACTCCCGCTGAGCTCCAGCAGCAGGGTGGCAGCTTGAAGGACACCAGTGGTATCCAGGGAGAGACTGAAATGTCTGGCATCAGGGCAAGCAGAGGCCAATTTCCCTTTGCTGAGCCCTTCCCGCACAGAGCCAGTAGGCTGGTACCATATCAGAGACTCCGTCAATCTGGTTAACACTGTGTAACCCACCTTAATGATCCACAGAGGCTCCACCCCACCCAACTTACAGACCCACCCAAGCTGCTTTTCCATAAGAATGGCTGGTTTTGGCCAGCCATTCTTATCCTATCAAACAAGCAACAGCTGACTTCAGTGAGCCCTAGCAGCAGCCAGAGTAGATTCACAGCTTTGCTTCACCTGAGAATCTCTAAGCCCAGTACAAGCAGCAGATGTCTCAGATTGCTTTACAGCTCAGGCAGGGTGCCCAGGCAAAACACAGGTGGGGGCTGAAGTTGGCCTGCACAACCCAGGAAACACCAGAGCCTGCACACCCAGTGGACAGCTACAGCACCACCACCATCCCTCTGTACTACTGATCCTCCATGGAGAGCAGAAGTTGGTGGTCAGTGGTCACAGCCAATCCTTGCAGCTGACAGCCTGGGTAAATCCCTCCCATTGGCCTGCCAACAGCAACCAAGGCTCAACTATAAGAGGAGTGTGTACTCAGCCCACTTAAAGGGTGCACATCTCATACCTAGCATGGGTTATAGGGAAGGCTGTGCCACCGGACCCTACAGGACAACTACTTCATTAAGCCGCACTACCAAGACAGGTAGTCATAGCAACTCTACCTAATACATAGAAATAAACACAGGGAGGCTTCCAAAATGAGAAGACAAAGAAACATGGCCCAAATGAAAGAAAAGATCAAACTCCATAAAAAGAGCTAGACAAAATGCACATAAGCAACCTATTGGATGCAGAGTTCAAAACACTGGTTATAAGGATGCCCATAGAACTTAGTGAGGACCTAAGCAGCATAAGAAAGACCCAGTCAGAAACGAAGGATACACTAGTTGAAATAAAGAACAATTTACAGGAAAACAATAGTAGAGTGGATGAAGCCAAAAATAAAATCAATGATTTGGAACATAAAGAAGCAAAAAACAACTACACAGAACAACAAGAAGAAAAAAGAATCCAAAAATATGAGGATATTATAAACAGCCTCTGGGACAACTTTAAGAGGTCCAACATTTGTCTCAAAGGGTACCAGAAGGAGAAGAAAAAGAATGAGAAATTGGAAATCTATCTGAAAAAACAGTGCAAGAAAACTTTCCTAATTTGGTGAAGGAAATAGACATGCAAGTCCAGGAAGCACAGAGTCCCAATTACGATGGATGCAAGGGGGCCCACTCCAAGATACATTATTATTAAAAGGCTAAAAGTTAAAGATAGAGAGACTCTTAAAAGCAAGAGAAAAGTAGTTACTCAAAGGTTGCCAGATGGGAGTGGGGAGGAGAATGGGGAAAGAAGTGAGGGGATTATGGAGTACAAATAGGTAGTTACAGAATAGCCATGGAGATGTAAAGTACAGTATAGGAAATAGAGTGCCAAAGAACTTATACATACAAGCCATAGACATGAACAATGGTGAGGAGGACTGCCTGAGGGAGTGAGGTTGCTGGGTGGAGGGGTGCAAAAGTGGGAAAATCAGGACAACTGTAAGAGCATAATCAATAACATATAATTTAAAACTTTTTACAAAAAATAGAAATGTATAACCCAGCGCACACCAAATAAAATGTTTTTTTAAAAACTGTGGTATATCCATGCTATGGAATGTTACTCAGCAATAAACATTAATACATGCAATAACATGGATGAATCTCAAAATAATTATGCTATATGAAAAGAGACAAACAAAATTACACTCTGAAAAGGCAACTTTAGAGATGAAAATTAGAGAAGTGATGTCCAGGAATTGGTAGTGGAGAAAAAGGATTGATGCCAAAAGGCAGAAGAGAACTTTCTTAGGTGCTGAAAATGTTCTGTCTTGATTGTGTGGTGGTTATACAACTGTATACGTTTCTCTAAACTTATCTAAATATTCTCTTTAAAAAGTTGAATTTTTCTGTAGGCAACTTACACCACAATAAACCGGACTTATAGAAATACACAGGAGCCAGTTGAAAGGGACACCCATCAGTGAAATCCGGGACAAACTGAACATCAAAGTAAATAATCATAGAAAGGGACAACAACCCATTGAATAAAAAAGGGAATCTCTAGTCTATACTGAGATAATATAAACAAATAAATAGGAGGAAAGGGAAAATCATGCTTATTGGAAAAGGCTAATTCATAAATGTGAATAATAACATTAGAAAATAAGCACATGATTACCACTGCAATAATAATTAACACACTTAAGAAGCATCAATGGATAAAACTTTGATCAGAAACTAAATCCTTGTGTAGTCTCAAATTCTCTCCCCACAAAATACTTATTAATTTCAAAGGGAAAATAATAACTTTACAGTCAAGAAACCTGGTAGACAAATACCTTAACAAAGTGATAACGTACATCGCCTATAACAAGACAAACTGGCATCATATACCTCGGATGTAAAATACCGAGAAGACACACAACATCATGTTTGTGGTTTTCCTATGAAGTATGCAAAATACAAGTAGAAATATGAGCCCTGACCAGTGTGGCTCAGTCAGTTAAGTGTCATCCCACAAAGTGAAAGGTTACAAGCTTGATCCCTGCTTCGGGTACATGCTTGGGTTGCAGGTTCTGTCACCATTCAAGCACATACGAGAGGCAACCAATTGATGTTTCTCTCTCACATCCATGGTTCTCTCCCTCTCTTCCTTCCCCCTCTCCCTCTGTCTAAAATTAAATAAAATCTTTTTAAAAAATAGAAGCATGAGAAAACATCAGGCAAGTCAAAATTAAAATCATTCTACAAAATAACTGGTGTACCATTAAAAAACATTAAAGCTATAAAAAAAATTTAATGAGAAATTATTCCAAATTAAAGGATATATACAGACAAGAGAACTTAGTGCAATGAATGATTCTGGGCTACATCCTGGACAACAAAAGACATTATTATGACAATTGGCAAATTTCCAGTAAGACCAGTAATTACATAATAGTCTTGTATTAATGTTTACTTCCTGGGTTTAATGGCTTACTCTAATTGCATATGAAAACATAATTTTTTAAAGAAATAAATTATGAAGTATTTTGATGTAAAGGGGCACTGTGTTTGCAGCTTCCTCTTAGAAAAAAATGTGTATATAGTAGTGTGTTGGTGTTTAATAACCAGGTCTCCAAAAATATGTGCGTATATATGTACATGCAATGCACAATTTACAAAATCATTAAATGTGCAACCCCTTTTATTATAAGTTCTGTATAGCTAACTGATTCTCACAGAATACTTTTAGTGATTTTTACCTAACCCTTATACCTGTAGCCAACCCGAAGTTGCTATTCAGTGTAACAGCTGAGACATAACACACTATTGTCTGTATTATTAGCACAGTGTCATCACTTTCTTAAGTCTAGACCAACAATAAAACAATAAATCAAGCCCTGATTTGTCTTCATGGGAGCTTACCAAATACCAAATTGGGAAGAGATGCTAAGCAGCATTCTATAACATAGAATAGAACAGAGGGAAATCAACTCCAGAGCATAAATATTAGTAAAATGATTAAGAAGAGATTAATTTTAGGTATTAATGTTGATATGAGTTTGGAATTTGGAGGAGACATTAGTCACTGGCATCTGCCTCTTTACTTTTTCTTAAAGATATAATTATTTTATTTTTAGAGAGAAGGGAAGGGAGAGAGAAAGAGAGGAAGAGAAACATCGATGTGAAAGAGAAACACTAATCCATTGCCTCTCCTGGGCACCTTGTCCAGGGACCGAACATGAAACCCAGGCATGTGCCCTGACTGGGAATTAACCAACCACCTTTCGCTTTGTGGGATGATGCCCAACCCACTGAGCCACACAGGTCAGGACTGCCTCTTTACTTGTAATAAAACTTAATGGTAAGCTAAAATAATTTCATGTTTAACAATGGCCAAATCAAACAACTAGCTCCCAAAGTCCCAGAAATGTTAGCAATCGGCTCTCCCAAGCCAGAACAAACTCCAGTATACCACTGTGAGAGAATGATGAAGCACATGTGGTAAAACTTTAATAATCAGGGAATCTGAGTAGTGGTTGTATAAGAATTCTTCCTATTATTTCTACCACTTTTCTGTAAATCCAAAATTATTTTAAAATTTCAATGTTTAGAAAATAAATCAATTGAATCCTGATTCATGTATTTTTGTTTGTATAGGCATAACACAAATTAGGACCATCTTCTCAGCACTGCTAAAGAACTGATAGAAGGAAAGTGCATTCAGGGAAAGGTGAGCACCTGGTACTTTGCAAGGACCGTCTCTGAGTCCCTCAGCAGTTTTCATTAATGGCCTGTTATTTTACAGTGAAGTCAATGACAACCTGTTCATGTTTGAGTTTTTCCATGACGCAAGCAAAGTATAATAAAACTGATATAAGCAGAGTACCCTGGGACCACAGTAGAGATTTCTGACATTTTTCTTCCCTACTCCTTCCCATATCCTTTACCTCTTCATTCCTGCCCTGTCTTTATGGAAGAAGCAAAATCAGAAGAAAGCATGCCTGATATACGACAGTGGGTTAGCATGCAGCTAGAAGGTCTCATCACCCCATAGGAACCCATGTTTCATCTGTAAAATTGGAATGGCAGATCTGATCTCTTCCCAGTCTAACATTTTAATGTCCTGCCTTAGACCTAGTGTCCAGGCGGTTGTGCGTGGAGACTTAAGAGCCTACACCACCTCTGAAAGTTGTCCCTACATCACTGTGGCACACCAAATGGCAGTCCTCCTTCACAGCTGGAACTGGCCACGCCTTGATATGAAGCACCTGTTCCATGGTGCAACAACGCAGAGTAGTTTGGGACAGGAAGTAAAAGATACCACATCCTCTGAAACTGCAATGAAAATTTATGAGGCCTATTATCATGGCTTCACAGTTATTAAGAAGTGGCATTTGGGCTCTCCTATTACAAAGGAGTTTGGAAAAGGCATTGGTCACTTCTGCCTCTTGACTTTAATCTGAAGTGAATGGTGCTGCCCACCCCAATACTCGACAAGACAACTTCTAAGGCAATCGCTCTGAATGCCCCATGAGGGTGGTGACTGTAAACATGTATTTAATGCTAGATGCCATTAGGGACTGGGGTGCACATAAAGATGATGTCACCAAGATTCAGTCAGAGCACTTAAAATACTTAGAATCAGAGAATTCTAGAGCTACTTGGAAGTGGCTTTGGAGCTGATTCCATCCAGTCTGACAATCTGGTTGGAGACAAAATTACATACACTGGCAAAGATCCCTTTTGGTTCAAGGCTATAAATTAAAGGCGTCAGATGCATGTGAGAGAGAATACGTTCAGGAGGCTCAGGGGAAGCTGTGATTATTGAAATATTCAGGACTCTCTGCTCTACCTGAAGAAACTTTGTCCCCAAAACCTTAATTTCCCGAACAAGCCCTCCACCTGATGAAACAAGAATTAACAGGCAACAAAGATAAAAGGAGAAATGAGCTCAGGGTCTTAGGGCCAGGGAAAGAGATGAACAGGTGGCAAGTTGAGAGAGAAGGTTTAATAACATGAGATTCCATTGGTTTGACAAGGAAGGTCCTAATCTCACAGCTGAATTCTACACATATGGGTTTATAGTCAGAGGCCCCAAAACAGTAATCAATCTTCAGCCTCCAGCAACACAAATTAGGTGCATGGTAGGAAGGAAGCAGGAAAGAAGTGTTTGCCTTTGTTTTGGGGTTTTGTGGGTTTTTTTTCCTTCTGGTCTACCTAAATCTGTTTGTGTACTTAGCCCATCACCCATTGCCTGAGGAATCGTTGGCACTGTCTTTCTCCTCCAGCTTCCTTCCACTATAGTCTCCTTCATTTCACATCCAGAGCTCTGGACGTGAGGTTCAATAGGTGAATGGCAATCAACAACACTTACACTAGATCAGACATTAGGAAGACAGCCTGTTTGGCAAGCCACCAAACTTGGTTCTCTCGGAGGTTCTGGAAAGGGAGATAAAATGCTCCTTATGCAATGAAATGTTTGCAGGCTTTGTATCCAATTCATGTTGCAAACAGTTCTGTGAAGCAGCCGGACACAAAGCAGAATCCCAAATCCTGCTCACTGCCAAGCCCTGCTGCCCACTGTGCAGCAAAAACTATGCACCCCTGGTCTTGGGTGGTCTCTAGAAAAAGAGGGAGTCACCAGGATGTGTGGAGATGGAGGCCTGTTACCCACCCACAGTGGTCACATTGGTGACATCTGACAGAAGTCCAGAGGTGTGACCTGAGACTGTTGCCTGCAAGCCTCCCCCCTCTACAGTAACCCATGCTGTGATAATTGGCCAGTCCAAGCAGTTTGGGGCCCTCCAATTTTCAGCAGGCAGTGACTTGTAAACAAATCGTCCTCATTTCTGAAGTTTAGTTAACAGACTCCTGCTGGAGGACACTGAGGTTCTTGCAACCTCACAGTTCAAGGGTAAACCCCTCCCCAAATCAAGTCTGTAGGAAACTCTAAGGTTAGCAACGGGTCATTAAGAGACCAATATCAATTACAGCTCCAGGGTCCCTGAGACCTTGTGACAATCCACTCAAAGGCAGGGATGAGGTCAGTTTCTGGGGCCCCTTCACTGCTGCAACTGCTTTTCCTCAAAGGCCAGCATGTCATCATGCCTCCAAGTTGTCTGACCCTGGCTTCTCCGTCCACTGTCAAATCAGGTCCAGGTCTAGGCAAAACCTGAGCATCACTTTCCCTCTCAGTCTGCGGGCTACTAAAGTCACCAGGATCAGACTGACTCACGTCATCTTGCTCAGGAGAAGCTGCTGTCACCTTGTAAAATGTAAAGACTTCGCCTGTTCTTGCTTTGCCACAGTTCATATTCTGGGAAAAGCTAGCTTTTGCCCAACAAGGAGCTGAGGGGATCAGTGAGACAGGTACATTTTGTTAAAGAGACTGAGGAAAGGGAACTTGGAAAAAAGAGTGAGGCAGGGAGATAATGGGAAATAGGGAAACAAGATAGAAGAAAAGATCAAAACAGAATTAACACAAGTAGATGGCACAGCTAAGGACACACTATTTACCACTTCCAATTTTTACTAGAATCAAACTTTAAAAATTGAATAGCCTTCCAAAAGTGGCTACATTTCTCTTCCTTTTGCTTGAAGTAGCATTTGGAAGAAAGTTATGTGCACTTGTGCTCTGCATAAAGCACTTTAGATAATATGTCTGTAAGGCTCAGACCTTGAACAACCTCAGGTCCACACTAAATCAGCCCTGACTTCCTCCTTCTGAAGATTCAGAATTGTAGCCACTTCCTAGGGCAAAGGTGACTCTCTGGGTGGCCTACACTCTCATCCTAATTAGTATCAGCCGGTCTTCAGGACAAGCAGAGTGGAATGGAGGAAGAAGAACCATCAGGAAAAGCACAGCTTCTGCTTTTATTAAGGAAACAATTCCATTTACAATAGCACCAAAAAAGTATATAAAATAAAATGCTTCAAAAAATATTGGCCCACAAGGTGAAAGATTTGTATACTTGAAAACTACACTTGTAAAATGTTTCCAAAAGCAATTAAATAAGACACAAATAAATGGAAAACTATCTTGTGTTCATGAATTGTAAGACCTAACATTGTTAAGATACCAATACCACCCAAAGCCACCTATAGATGCAGTGATATAGCCCAGCATCAAGCCCTAATGACATTTTTTTTGCAGAAATAGAAAACTCTTTCCTAAAATTTGTACAAAATCTCAAGGGACCCAAAATAGTCCAAAACAATCTTGAAAAAGATAAAAAAAAACCAAAGCTGAGTTCTCATAATTCTTAATTTTAAAACTTAATCACAAAATCTAAATAATGAGGTACTGGCATAAAGACAGGCCTATAAATCAGTAGAATAAAATAGAGAGCCCAGAAATAAACCTTTATATATGTGGTTAAATAATTTTCAGCCAGGGTGCCAAGACCATTTAACAGGGAAAAATACAACAATTAGTTTTGGGAAACTGGATATCAAGATGCAAAAGAACAAAGTTGGACCCTTGCCTTACATATACCTATACAAAAATTACCCCAAAATGGATCAAACACTTAAATGTAAGGCCTAAAACTATAAAACTCTAAAAAGAAAACATAGGGGAAAATCTTCATGATATTGGATTTGGCAATGATTCCTTGAATATGGCATCAAACACACAGGCAACAAAAGACAAAAGAGACAAATTGAACATATTTTAGCATCAAGGAACACTATCAACAGAGTAAAAAGGTAACACCCAGAATGGGAGAAAATATTTGCAAATCATATACCTGATAAGGGTCTAGTTTCCAGAACATGTAAAGAACTCTTAGAACTTAACAATACCAACAAACAAAACCTGATTCAAAAATGGACAAAGGACTTGAACATTTGTAAATCCCACAGATGGTAAGGAACTAATATCCAAAACATATATTTAAAAACTCCTAAAACTCAACAACAACAACGAAAATAATTTAAAATGGGCAAAGGACTTGAATAGATGCTTCTCCAAAGATATACAAATGGATAACAGGCATCATATACAATGATGCTCAGTATCACTAGTCTTCAGGGAAATGCAAATCAAAATCACAATGACAAATGACCTCATACACATGGGGACAGTTCCTATAAAATAGAATTTAAAACAAAATTTTTTTAAAAAGTGCTTTCAAGACTGTGGAGAAATGGAAACCCTTGTGTACTTTTGGTGAAAATTTAAAATGCACCCACTATAGAAATCAGTATGGTGGTTCCTCAAAAGTACCAATTACCATATAATCCAGCAATTTCACTTGTGGGGTATATATCCAAGATCAATGAAGGCAAGGTCTAAAAAAGATACCCATACACTGATGTCCACAACAGCATTATTCACAATAGCTAAGAAGTGGCAAGCAACCCAAATGTTCATTAATAGATGATCGGATAAATAAAATATGGCATATACATACAATGGAATACTTTATTCAGCCTTAAAAAAAAGAGAAAATTCTGCCCTGGCTGGCGTAGCTCAGTGGACTGAGAGCGGTCTGCAAACCGAAGCATCGCAGGGCACATGCCTGGGTTGCAGGCCACGGCTCCCAGCAACCGCACATTGATGTTTCCCTCTCTCTCTCTTTCTCCTTCCCTTCCCTCTCTAAAAATAAATAAATAAAATCTTTTTAAAAATGGACATCATTACAAAAAAAAAGAGAAAATTCTGACACAAAGAATAGTGTGAAGAACCTGAGGATATTATTCTAAATGAAAAAAACAGTCACAAAAAGACAAATACTGTATGGTTCTACTTATATGAAGTAACTAAAGTAATAAAATATAGAAAAAGAAGGTAGAGTGGCAGTTGCTAATGTCTAAGGTGGGGAGGAGTTGGGAGTTGTTTAATGGCTATAGAGTTTTGGTTTGGAAATATGGAAAGAGTTCTTGAGGTAAATGAAGATTGATGATGGTTGCACAGAGTGAATATAGTTAATGTTACTAAATCGTACACTTAAAAATCATTAGGATGATAAATTTCATGTTATGTGTATTTTACCACAATTATTTTTTTATGTTTCTTAATTTAAAAAAGAAATTTAACAGTTCACATTGCTACATTTGACTTAAAGCAATGAGTTTTGCTTCATCCTCAGAAATTTACTACATGCATGTCTCTCCTTCCAAATCCACAATAGCTTCCTCATAGATTTATTAACTTGGCTTTGGTCGAGTCTCCATTCTAGCTGATTTTCAATGCCTTATAAAATTACAGTTGACCCTTGAAAAACACAAATTTGAACTGCATGGGTCCACTTATATGCATATTTTTTTCAATAAATATGTACATTACTATAAGTATATTTTCTCTTCATCATGATTTCATAATAGCATTTCCTTTTCTCTAGCTCACTTTATTATTAAGAATATAGCATATAATACATATATAGTATATAACATAATACATATACCATATCAAATATATATTAATGGATTGTTTATTTTATCAGTAAGGCTTCTGCTCAACAGTAGGCTTCTAGTAGTTAAGTTTGGGGGGAGTCAAAAGTTATATACATAAACTTTTGACTGCATTGGGTGTTGGTACCCCTAACTCCTGAGTTGTTCAAGGATCACCTATAATCTCTCCTAGTCTATTACTGGTCCTCATTCAGAGCATATTCTTTAATCCACCCAAGGCATTGTTTCTTGGGTCTTTTCGCTAGTTGTCCCAAACCTGAAATAGTCTCATTTTAATCCATTCAACCTCTTCCCACTGTCCTTCCCTACCTGGCTCATGTGCACACATCCTGCATACAGACTACACCAACTATTGACAACTGACGTGATCTCCTAGTTCCCTAAGGCCCAATTGTGCTACTGACTGACCATCACAATTTAGCATTTTATTTGTCCAACAGCAACTGAGCTCTTTTCACATGAAAAGCACTAAATTAAAGACTAGACTAGGGTCCATCAAATACTACTCTCCAACTGACTCATTCATAAGTCTTGTCTGGACTACTAGGTGGTAAGTTTCTTAAAAATGAGACTATATATATACATATACTTCTGGTGAAGTTGGTGGCATAGGTAAACACTGCTTGCCTCCTGCACAACCACATCAAAATTACAACTAAACTACAGAACAATCATCACTTAAAACCATCAGAAATAGAGTTGAATGGAAGTCTAATAACTATGGAATTAAAGAAACCACATCCATACAGACTGGTAGGAGGAGAGCAGATGTGGGACAGGCTGGTCCCACATCCCATATGGTGGATAAAAATTTGGGAGCAATATCTTGGGAGTGAGGAGTCCCCACCCCACATCAGGGTCCCCAGCCCAGGGTTCCTATGCCAGGAAAATAAGTCCGCATAACTCCTGGCTGCAAAAACCAGTGGGGATTGAGTCAGTAGAAGAAATTTCTGGAGTCCCAAGCAGTTCTTAAAGAACCCACACACAGATTTACTCAGACTCACTCCCTGTGAGCTCCATCACCAGGGTACCAGCTTGAAAAACACCAGTGGCATATAGGGTAAAACTGAAGTGTCTGGCATAAAGGTGGGAATGTGAGGATAGCTCTCCTCTAAACAGAAAGGTAGACAGAGGCCAGTGTCCTTTTTCTGAACACTGATCCACAGATCCACATGGCCAACAAGCTGGTACCATATCTGAGACTCCGTCACATGGCTAACACTATGTGGCCCACCCTGGAAATCCCCTGAGGCTCTGTCCCCCCAATTTACAGGTCCACTCAAACTGTTAACAGTGACTTTTCCATATGAATTGCTGGTCTTTGCTCATGCTTCACAACTTCTTAAATTTTCTCAAGCGACAGCCAGTCTCAGTCAGCCCCTAGACCTCATACCTCTTGCTAAGTGGCCCCAGGCCCTGTACTAGCAGCACCCAGCCTAGGTTCACAGCTTGGCTTAGCCTGTGAATTTCCAAGCCCAGCACACAGTAGCAACCATCTCATATTGCTTTATATCTCAGGCAGGGTGGCCCTGGACAGAACATAGGTGGGAGCTGAACTTGGCCTGTACCACCTGGGGCAGCCCTGAGCCTGTGCACATAGTGGACAGCTACAGACCACATTGGACAACCACCACTCTGCCCCAACACAGTTGATCCTCCATCAAAGGTAGAGGTTGGTGGTCAGTGGTCACAGCCAGTCCTTGCAGCTGACTGGCTTGTATAAATCCTGCCCATTGACCTGTCAACAGCAATCAAGGCTCAGCTACAAGAGGAGAGTGTACTCAGCCCACACTAAGGCTGCACCTTGAGTACCCAGCTTGGGTGATAGGGGAAGCTGTCCCACTGGTCCCTACATAACATCTACTATATTAGGCCACACTGCTAAGACATGGAGTCATAGCAGCTCTACCTAATACATGGAAACAAACATAGGGAGGCTGCCAAAATGAGGAGACAAAGAAACATGGCCCAAATGAAAGAAAAGATCAAAATTCCAGAAAAAGAGCTAGACAAAATGGATATAAGCAATCTATCAGATACAGGGTTCAAAACACTGGTTATTTGGATGCTCAAGGGACTTACTGAGGACTTCAACAGCATAAAAAACATCCAGTTGGAAATGAAGGATACACTAATTGAAATAAAGAACAATTTACAGGGAAACAATAGTAGAGTGGATGAAGCCAAGAATAAGAATCAATGATTTGGAACATAAGGAAGCAAAAAACAACCACACAGAACAACAAGAAAAAAAAGAATCCAAAAATATGAGGATAGTATAAATAGCCTCTGGGACAACTTCAAGAGGTCCAACATTTGCCTCGAAGGGTACCAGAAGGAGAAGAGAAAGAGCAAGAAATTGGAAATCTATTTGAAAAAATAATGAAAGAACACTTCTCTAATTTGGTGGAGGAAATAGATATGTGATCCAGGAAGCACAGAGGGTTCCAAACAAGATAGATTCAAAGAGGCCCATTTCTTTTTTTTTTTTAACTATTTTTTTAAGTTTTTATTTGTTTATTTTTAGAGAGAGAAGGGAGGGAGATAGAGAGAGAGAGAGAGAGAGAGAGAGAGAGAAACATCAATGTGTGGTTCCTGGGGGTTATGGCCTGCAACCCAGGAATGTACCCTGGCTGGGAATTGAACCTGCGACACTTTGGTTCACAGCCCGCACTCAATCCACTGAGCTACGCCAGCCAGGGCGAAGAGGCCCATTTCAAGACATCATAATTAAAACGCCAAAGGTTAAGGATAAAGAGACTATCTCAAAAGCAGCAAGAGAAAAGCAGTTAATTACCTACAGGGGAGTTCCCATAAGACTGTCAACTGATTTCTCAAAAGAAACTTTGCAGGCTAGAAGAGATTGGCAAGAAATATTCAAAGTCATAAAAAGTGGGGACCTACAGCCAACATTGCTCTACCCAGCATAGATATCATTTAGAATCAAAGGGCAGATAAAGAGCTTCCCTGACAAGAAAAACTAAAAGAGTTCATCATCACCAAACCATTATTATATGAAATGTTAAAGGGATTTATTTAAGGTAAAGAAGAAGATCAGAACTATGAATAATAAAATGGCAATAAATACATATCTATCAACAAATGAATATAAAAAATAACTAAGCACACAAGAACAGAGGCAGAATCATGGATATGGAGAGCATTTTGATGGTTTCCAGGTGGGAGGGAGGGTGTGTGGGAGAATGGTGAAGAGATGAGGGGATTAAGAAGTACAAATAGGTAGTTACAGAATAACCACGGGGATATAAAGTACAGCATAAGAAATGGAGTAGCCAAAGAACATATACTCATGACCCATAGATGTGAACAATGGTGTGGGAATTGCCTGAGGGAGTGAGGGTTGCTGGGTGGAGGGGGAAAAGGAGGAAAAATTGGGACAACTATAATAGCATAATCAATAAAATATAGATTTTTTAAATAAGAAAAAATGAGAATATATATATATATCTATATATATATCTTCATGCCTCTGTACATGAGAGAGTATCATGTCCATTATCAGGGTTTCACTGGTTTCTATTGCAATTTTAATAACAAGGTGGTTAAAACAACAAAAGGACTTCAAAGTCTTAGTGTTTGAACAACAGTTTAAATTTGAGAGTTTGGCAGTATTAATTAGAGTCTCTCTGGTGATCATTTCATGAAACTAATATAATGTTATATGTCAATTATATCTCAATTTTAAAAAACTGTTTAAGATCTGACTGGCATTGCTCAGTTGACTGGGCATTGTTCCACAAGGTGAAGGATCACAAGTTCAATTCCTAGTCAGGGCACATGCCTGGGTTGTGGGCCCAGTCCATTTTAAGCACATGTGAGAGGCAGCCATTCAATATTTCTCTCCTTCTGTTTCTCCCTTCCTTCTCCTCTCTCTAAAAAATAAATAAATAAAATATTTTAAACAAACAAACAAATAAATAAATAAACAGTTTGAGAGTTATACAAAATTCTTCCTGGTACTTCTATTCGCCATTTTAAAAAACAAGACATAACCCTTAAAATAAATAGTATAGGAGAGAGGATTCAGGATAGGTATTTTGGAGGAAAAATTGCTTGGGAGTTTGTTATATTTTGTTTGGATTTAGTCTGGAGGCAGAATGTTGATGGTTTTAGGAAAGGAAGAAAGTTTGAGGATAGAAAATAAATGGGCTAAGAATTCTCCCTTATAGTTTCCAACACCATATTTCAGCTTTATCTCTTGCAACAGTAACCAGACGTACTGTTTTTAAGCAACCAGCCACAAGCTAGCTACAAGTGCATCTTCACAACTGAAAAACCACACCCCAGACCCAATAGGCTTCAGCTTCTGGCATACCCCACTTGAAACATTGGATTGAATTTGGTTTTTCCAAGTAAAGCAGTCCCCTCTCAGTCCTCATGAGTTCAGACATTAAGTAGAATCTAAGTAAATATAATTATGTGTGATTTAAGATTTCTTTTTTCAAAAAAACAAACAAACTCATGGAAATTTTATAAAAGGAAATAGAAAATCAAGGATAGGATATAAAAATGTGAAGAATCATAGAAGCAAATATGTTAAGTGGGAACTTCCTACAGGGTTTTTACTGTCTCTGGTTATATATTCTACTTATCGCCAAAATTGACACTAACAAGCTTCTGTTTTCCTTAGCAGATCTCCTGGATGAAGGAATCAAAAGGAAGCAGTGTTCAGTGTGTCTCTTCTGGATGCTGGTCTGGACACATTCACCCCTCTCCAGCCTACCTCAAAGTACAGCTAATACTGGATCAATCCTGAGGGTCTGGCACCAACAAAAGGTGTTGACTACTGCAATGAAAGGCCTACTTAACCCAAGCACTGTACTCATAGAGATGCTTTGCCCTTGCTTCTGTTTGCCCGCAGCCATGCCAGGTCAGGCCCTTCAAACAAGGCCCTTATATCCCCAGGAAAAAATCAGAGTAGGCCCAGGTGGGAAAGGGCCCATGTTTAGACGTGCACAATCCATCATGCCAAAGGGAAAGCAAAGAAAATATTTAACCAACAACTAAGCCAGGGCAACCGGGCCAGAAGGCAAACAGTTGAGGTGTGCTGAGGGATCTGAGGGGCCTTTCTACACTCCAGTAGCTGTTGGAAGATTAACTTTCCTACTCTGTCTTTCCTCCTCAGATCCCTGCCTCACTAACTCTGGCTCAGAGGATGTTCTGAAAGCAGTTGTACTGATAATCTTGAGTCCACACAAGGCTCAGAGTTTGCGTACACTGTTGAAAGGCAAATGATCTGAACATGAAAGGCAGATTAGGCAGTTTTACAGCACAGCCAGCTTCCGAGGCTTCTATTTTATCTCCCAGGATTTGAAACACACACACACACACACAGAATGCACATCCATATTTTATTTCCTAAAGATGAGTGAACTTTTCAACCATGAGGATCCCTTTTAAGTCAAATAATGTCTTCGACTACCATGTGATAGTAATTGTATTCTAATTTCCTTTGCTGGAGAAAACACATGATGACAAAGGGCTATTATAAATTATGTAACTTTTATAATAAATATGTATAATAACACAACAGCCTCTGCAAACTTCTGAAAAACTTATGTAGAAGACATTATTCACTCACTAACCCCCAATCCCCATCCCACCAAATCTTCCCCTCCCTTCCATGTCCCTTCTTTGAGGATTAACCTCACAGGTTGTCCCAGGGCCAGAGCTCACAAATCCCAGCACTAGTTCTCAGGCACAGAGGTTTAAGGGAAGGGAATATTATTTCACCCGTAACTCATATCCACCTGTCACCTCCTCTCCTCTCCTTAACAGCAGAGACCAGAAGTGTAGCAGATGCTAAAAGTACCAGGGCTAGGGGTGCCTGTCCCAAATGCATGTGGCTTCCTAATGGTTAAAAGCTGAGAAGACAAAAGGTTTGGCTTTTCAATGTTGGGTTCTCAAGAACAGAGTGACCAACTAAACCTGAGATTCTCCATTTATAACACTAGAAATTATGTGTGATTTTTCTGTGGCAGTCTGACACAATAGATGGCATCATCTATTGAAAGCACCAAAAACTTGAGTTAGATTTTAGCCACCCTGAAGGGTGAAATAAGACAAAAAAAAAAAGGTGCCTTCTCTTTTCCAGAACCAAGCAATATTTTTGACATCCATCAACACTAAATGTTAGGTATTGAAATAAATAGGTTGACAATACAGCTTTTTATCCAGGCTTAAGCCAGCAATCAATTAATATTTGATGAATGAATGAGAGAAAAAAGTAACCATGGCCACCACGCAGACAACAACATGGAGATGTCTGCGCATCCTTGCACAGGTTCTGCTACTCCCTGCTTTGGGGGGGTGGGGGGGACAGAGGGCCTCTGGACAAATTAGGCCTGAAGGTTGGGTGAGTAAGGGGCCACGCCTACACTCACTTACCATCCTTCACCCAGGCAGGTCCCAAAACACTTGTCGATCCAAGCTGATTGATGGGCCTGTAATGGCCTTGTGTGCCACCAGGGTGAGGGGCAACAGCTGTTTAACAGCCCTGCAAGTGACCCTGGTCAGTACTTTCAAGGCAGGAAGCACAGAAGAATAGAGTGTCCACTTAACACTACCACAAAGGCAGTGGGAGGAGGAAGTTCCTCCCCTCATAAGCAGGCCGGCGCCTAATTACACACACAAACAGGGTGAAGAGGAGCTAGAGGAATGGAGGGGAAATGGATCAAAATTGCTCCCAAGCCATCCCAGTTTGCCCCCTGTCTTCTTAGAAGACACAGTGATAAGGCAACATCAAACCTTCACCTCGTGACTCGTGTGAGGACTTCCCAGGCTCTGTTAGTCTCCGGCTTTAAGAGCCCTCAAAGCTCCCTCAACAGTCCTCTGCTGGAGACAGCTACCATGAGTCATGTACTTCCATTGTCCCCAAAGTCCTCACACCTGGAACCTCTTCCTGGGCCCTGCTCCGTCTGAATGTCTGTTCTCATCTGGTTTTTCCTCCGACATCCCAAGATGTCACCAATGAAGAAAGGAAAAAGGAAGCTAAATTCAAGTGGATTCACACTGCCTTCAATGGAAGAGCTGACATTGTTTAAATGGGGTGGGAGTTGGGAAGGTCCCATGTAGAACTACTCCTGCTGGTGCACATTTCCTGCTTCCCTGTCATCGACACACCTGGGCCTTAATGCCCTCCTGAGCCTTGTGCCTTCTGCCAGCCAGGCATAGTGAAAACATGAGATATTGGTCTACCAACAGCTGTGGTTTCTTATTGCAGAGGCCAATGGAGGCCATCCACATTTTGCACAACCTGAAGCATGTACAATTTGTAATGCAAAGTGTATACAAAATTTAAATACAAATTAGGTATGTAGTCTTGAAAGAGGCCACACAAGTGAAAGGCCCTGAAGCTTAAGTTCCCTCAGCTTCCTGGTAAACTGCACCTAGAGAGAAGTACATACATGAACCTTCTTCTCAAGTTTTGGCTTCCTAAAAAGGAGCCAGTTAATCCGACCAAAATGCCATGGGAGTATTAGGGAACTACTCACAGGAGTCAAGGGAAACCACCCTCTAAGTACCTTCCTTCTTCATTTCACTTCCACCCTCCCACTTAAATGCTGCACAAATGGATGTGGATATTTGCTGAGTCTGAGCCAGGGCTTGTCATGCTGAGTGAAGCTGTAATGGGTCCAGGTTGCCTGGCTGCACTCCTGATGAGCTCCTGGCTGGAGGCAGCCTAACGCTGAGTCACTTGCCCAAGCTGGCATTAGACAAGCCTATGTCAGGAGGGCTTTGCAACCCTTGATCATGCCACATCACAGAGGAGTAAGTCAAAGAAAAAAATGTGGGCTTAAGCCCCCCCCCAAAAAAAAAATAAATAACTTAAATGCCCCATATTGGTACTAGTCATGCGATGTGGGCAAGTCACAATGTTGTTCTGGGCCCCCATTGCTTCATCTGTGAAATGGGGCTGCAGAAATAAGTATTTGAGGTCTCCACTCATCCTGTGAACTTGCTGTCTTGGGGTTCATGGTAATTATTTGAACCATCACATCCTTCATACAATCACCAAGTCCCCTACATGACTTGCCCCAGCTCCAGGCTTCCACCGCCCTCTTGCCCCAACCAAGACTTCTATCTGATCCAACTGCAAACAAACAATTTTGTGACAAAACAAGAAAACAGCTTTTCATGCACCAATTTTCAAAAGGGCAAACTGAGACAGGTGAGGGAAAAAAAGACCAACTGCCCACCTCTTTTGAAGAACTTGTGCTATTGGTCCCATGATAGGTATGTACAAAAAGAATATGAAAACAAAGGATCCAATGCCCAAAGAGGCCAATGCCAAAGGCGAGAGGAGGTGCCCAAGCCCTTCTCAGGAAGTGGTAACTTCTACCAAACCAGATGGGCAGGCTCTTGTGATAACAAACAGCCTAGGGAAAATCTGCAGGACAGGGTCAGCCACGGCTAGTCTCTTTCTTCCAAAATAATATAAACTGGGTCATTCCCAAGTCTCTAGGGCAAGTCTCTTGATTGCCCCTAGAGTTGCACCTGCACTTCACCACTGCCCATAAATCATAAAGGCAGTAAGGAGGACTCCAGCAACCACTTTTGCTCCAAGACTCCTAAAATCAGACTCCCTCCTAGAAATCCCCTTTTCCACCAAGCCCCCTTGTGTCTCATGAGCTCCAGAATGATCCTTCTACCATATGACCCCGGTGGAAGTCTTCCTTTCCCACAGCCAGGGATATGTAAAACTCTCTGGCCCCACTCTCCTCTCAGACATTCTTAAATGTTTTTGGCTCCATTCCCCGGTTCACTCTAGCTCATTCTCCCGCTCTCCTTCCCCTCACCCCACTTGCCCACCTCAAATATGCAATTCCTTTCAGAGGACACTTCTCTGACTGTTTAATAAACAATATAGGTCATGACCCCGTCCTGAGGCCCTGTGTGACCAAGCTTTATACAAATCTGATTTCAGAGGCTAGTATTAGGTTGAACCATATGAAATTGTCATTATTCAACCATGTTGACATCCAAAAAGAATAACAATTTCATGAGCTCTGATCTAATAAAGGAGCCTAGTATTCAAATATTAAAAACATATTATCTGACTTTCCACCTGCTCTCTTCCTAAGCAGTACATATAAATTTGCAGTTTGCGGGGGGAGGGGAGCAGTGTTTATTGTTTTCTGTAAAATACAGTGTTTCTCAATTGAGGGTAATTTTCCCCTCCAGGGGACATTTGCCAATGGCTGGAGACATTTTGGTTGTCACAATGGTGTGGGGAGTGCTACTGGCATCTATGAGGCAGAGACCAAGGATGCTGCTAAGCATCAGATAATGCACAGAACAGAGAATTATCCTGCCCAAATGCCAACAGCAGTACCCAGGTGGAGAAACAATGGCACCAAGTGTTGCTGGGGACCCAGAACCTTAGCTGTGCAGGTAAGCACTAAAATGGAAAATGCAGCTCTGTAAACCATAAAGAGTACATGAGCTTCCTCTCTTCTAAGGCAACTCAGAATTGCAGCTCCTGGCCTCCATGACCTCTGCCTGATCTATAACCAACCTGCAGCTCCAGCCTCCTCTCAGAAAGCTGTTCCTCCAGTTCTGCCTGACATGACAGGCATTTTCTCAGAATTCCTCAAGCCCCAGTCCAAATCCCAGAGTTCAAAATTGGACTTGCTTCCTGGGTCTTGAAGTTCCCCTGCAGGAGATGGATTCATTCTTCCCTCCTATTTCACCCAGCAGCGTGCAAAACTTACCACAAGGCTGCTGCAGCCAGGCTGCTAAAACCACAGCACAACCCTCCCAACCAGAGGAGAAATCTCCCCCTGGCCAGCTGTGGAGGGCTCACGTTGTTTCCTGGAAGAGATTGTATGTCACTCTTGGTGACAAAGAAGGGAATTTAAGAGACTCTCCAGTGGAGTATCACTTACCTGCCCCAGCTGCTGCTGCCCACTGTTAGGCAAAGAGCTGAAGTCAAAAGAAGCTGAGTAAATACAGCTCATTTTCACTGTACGTGAGTTATATTTACCCTTAATATGCAACCACCTCAGCTCTTTCCAGCTCTGTCTGTTGGCAGAAAGTCTGTATGAGGCCAAGGCACACTTACATTTATTTATGAACTTGAACCTAAGCTACAGCCACAAAAATCACCCACTCAAAGAAATGGAAGGAATGTTGAGAGTCATCTAAACAAGGCTAAATCGGACTTTCCAAAAATAACAGTCAGAATATTTTGCTCCAGAAGATTCCTAATAAAAGAGATTCCTCAATCTCCTTGGAAAACCCGTCCTGGTATCACACAAAACTCAGCACTAGAGCGATCTTCCTGTTGTCCCAGCCTCTCTCCATCCAGCTGCAACTCAACACTCTGCAATAAAATGGGATATTTTGGAAAATAAAAACAGGAGACACATGATCCTGTTCCAATACTTAGCCTGTTCTCTGCTGTTCGGAACTTAAAACCTGCCTGCCGTTCACCGAATGACACAGTGTGCTGGCAGATGGAGCCAAGAGAAAAGGCTAAATGTATTTTAATGGGACCATTAGGATTATGTCAAAAGGTGAGGAAAAAAGCATTCGCCAGCCAAGAAAACAAGCATCGGCCTAAAAGAAATCTAATGTGTTCCATCTCTTTTTCCCTCTACTCCCTTTCTTTGCTTTCTGTGAAAATCTAATTCCATAGGAGGGTCCTTAGTTCATGTGCAGCTGGCAGATGCATGTTTTCTTAAGCAAGCATTGTGGGCAGAAATATACGAAGGCAGGAAAAGGATAACACGCTGGTATGGTTAAGCCAAATGAGATCTGTACAAATTTCAGATTAAGGCAGATTACAAAGTTATGACCTTACTTTTGACAAACCAACTGACCATCCATATCTTCAATAGCAGCCTTAATAAATAAGCTTCTCTCTGTGCTTTGTAATACTGGCTATTAAACCTGGGGACTGCACGTAAAAGCTCAGAGCAGAACAGAGATCTTCATCTGAACCAGAAAATGTACTATTTCTGACGACTGTCTTAGACTTTGCTCAACATCGCTGAAGGAAAGATGGGACTTAAATTTGCTCCTTGATTTTAGCAGGTACAGGTGATTTAAATATCCATCCCACACAAGAGACAATACCCAGCATTCCTTGCTACTGCTGGGCTTTTGTGGAAACAAGAGCATCTGACATTTGTATGGCTTTTTACAGCTTACAAGGCAATTTAACACATGTGCTCTCACGAACTCCTCAGAGGAGAAAAACACCTGTAATTTACTTGAGCTTATGATCCCCATTTTACAGATAAGGAAACAATCCAAGGCATTCACGAGAAGAGTGTGTTTGTGACTGGCTGGGCTTGTACAAGTCACATAGCAGTACTGTGAGGACACCAAGACCCAAGGAAGGTGCTCTTCCTCCTGCCTCCAGGGTGTAGGCAGGTAGAACAGAGGCAAAACTTAGACATCAGCCTCTGCTGACAACATTTTTTAAATCCAAAAATATTATATTGTCCTTGTGATAATTTATTGTAAAATATTTCAATATAAGTGGATATTTTTGTATACATGTTCATTGTAGTCTAAGGGTGGTTAGTTACCATTTAAACTTCCCCAATCAAGAATCTACCAAAGGTGCCCTGGCCAGATAGCTCTGTCAGTTGGTGCATTGTCTGTGCAATGAAAGATTGAGGGTTTGATCCCTGGTCAGGGCACATACCTAGGTTGCAGGCTCAATCCCATATCGGGGCATGTAAGGGAGACAACCAATGGATGTTTCTCTCTTACATCGATGTTTCTCTCTGTCTTTCTCTCTGTCTCTCTCTGAAGAATCCACCAAAGGTGCTCTAGGAATACCTCAAAAAAACTAATGAAGCCCTGTCCAGTGTGGCTCAGTTAGTTGAGCATTATCCTGTAAAGCAAAAGGTCACAGGTTCAATTCCTGGTTGGGTCACATGCCTGAGTGACAGGTCTGGACCCCAGTTGGGGGCGCATGTGAAAGGCAACCAACAGATGTTTCTCTCTCACATCGATGTTTCTCTGCCTCTATTTCTCCTTCCCTTCTCCTCTCTCTAAAAATAAATAAAATCTTATTTAAAAAAAACTAATGAAAATGTACACCAGAGAGGTTGCTATTACCATGAAAGATTAAATTGTGTCTTTCTTTTGGTGAAATGTTCAGTGTGCAATGTATTAGTTGGGAGAAAAATTGCTCAGGTAATATCACCCTGCATGAATAAGGCATAAGAATCCTGGCAGCCCTGATCTTAATATTTTAGAAGCAGTACAGCAGCTCTTCAAGTCTCACTGGCCCATGTCACTCTATTCACCAGAGACACTGTCACCTGACCCAAAAACAAGGCAACTGTCACTGCCTAGTGAACATGTAATAGGAGGTACGTGTCCATGTGCCTGTGCACAGAGAGTACCACTTCACCTGCCTTTAAGAACTTGCTAATAAATGTTTAGTCTAAGACTTAGCTTCCAACCTCTTGATGACATTGTGGGAAATAAGCTTTCTAAGCTTCATCTATTGCTCATTGCCTGAGGCTGCCAATATATATATGTATGTGTTTCTCCTCACCCAAAGACATGCTTAGTGCCTTTAGAGAGAAGAGAAGGGAGGGAGAGAGGAAGAGAAACATCAATGTGAGAGACAAATATCAATCGGTTGCCTCTTATATGCACCCCGACCAGGGACAGAACTGGCAACCTAGGCAGGTACCCTGACCAGAAATCAAACCCGTGACTCTTCAGCATACAGGACAACACTCCAACCAACTGAGCCACATGAGCCAGGGCAAGGCTGCCAGTGTTGACCCAATGAATCTGACAGTTGCTGAAATGCCATGTTGGGTTTGCCTCCACTATCAGTGACCTCCCTTGTGCTCTGTACAAGAGGCAAAGGTGAGTAAAAGGGTCCCAAACCTGTAAGGCCTGGCTATCTGGGAAAGAGCATAAGGCAGATAAGTGAGCAAGTGCCCAAAGAGAAGTGCAAAACAAATGTTAAAAATGTTCAGATACCTGGCTGGTGTGGCTCAGTGGATTGAGTGCAGGCCCGCAGACTGAAAAATTGCAGGTTTGATTCCCAGTCAGGGCATATGCCTAGATTGCAGACCAGATTCCCAGTTGGGATGTGCAAGAGGCAACCAACTGACGTATATCTCTCGTGCTTCAATGTTTCTCTCCCTTTCTTTCTCCCTTCCTTCCCCTCTCTCTAAAAAATAAATAAATAATTTTTAAAAAACTGTTCGGATAAGAGAGAGAGCATACCTGCATCCATTGATATTGCTGTACCTGTTACACAGTCTGCGCTCCACAGTGAACTACAGGAAGAATGGACACTGGCTGCTAAAGGAAAATGAGAAAATTTTTCACAACATAATAATGCATCTTCTCAAGAAAGCAAACTTCCCAGCAGCAGAACGGATGGTGGAGGAGAAGCTGGTAGCAGTGAAAAATAATCCCTCGAGAATAGGAGAGGTTAGGAGATCAGGGGATACAACAATCAGAAAAGAATAGAAACGATCTGAACTACTGTTTCCCATCTACAGTCACCAGCATGGCACCTTCAAAATTTATGTCACATCCAAGTTCTCCCAGACACTTAATATCTTTCTTTAAAATCAATTCACATTTTATCTTTAAATATTCTCATGTTAAATAAAATGTTGACACCCATGAATTGAAAACCAATATCACTTGCTTAAGCAGGAGGGAACCATGAAAGTAGATACAATGCCTACAATGGTATAGATTCCAACAAGATGCTGAATGAAGAAGTCTGGGGTTCTGGGGCTGGCTCCCCCTTTGTTTAACAGTGATAACGATGAAGAGGAAAAAGAAGACAATGGAGAAGAACTAGAGTCAGGGAAGTATTCAAGACATTTTAGGACGAAACTGAGACTTTTTGACTTAAATGGTTATGAAACAGAACTGAAAAGGCAATGCTTTCTCACTATGCAGTTCAATGTTGTTTAACGCCCAAAATGTGGGTGTCACCTACAACCATCTCCCCCACTTCAGGAAACACCTAGGCCCCCCAGTGTCAGGCAGAAAGGGCTTGAACTGTCTCAGAGGAAAGAAAACCCACCCTCAACACTCAGAAGACGTGGGTTCATTGTCACCCACAATAACCACTAAAAAGTTTCATTTTCTTATAAAATGCAAGGACTATTTAGAAATAATAAAATTTACTCTTTAAAACAATACTGTCAACTTTTAACAGCAAAATCTCTCTTTAAGATGACATCCAACCCCTTGCAGCTGTAAATTCTTTGATAATATATCTAGTGATTATGTAACCACACAGAAACTCCATTTCTTTAACATGATCCTTTCTCCTTTCTGTCCCTCCACTCCCTGCCTTAATTATGAAGCCCTTAAGACACTGGTTTCCAGTCAGCATCAAATTGTCTTAAAAACAAAGCCTCAGGTCTGTTGGCCACAGAAGTAGAGTTTAGGTCAAGCTAAAGATACCATCTTAATTTAAGTTGGGTTTCAGCCCCAGGCCCCTGAAAACAGAAGAGCCCTACAGACCACACCCTCACGCCACCAGACAGAACAGTGCCACGGCTGACCTCAGGACCTGACGAAATGATCAACTACTCCCTACCCTGACCCCAACCAGTCAGTAGAGCTCACGACCCCAACTCCTTTAGCCGCCATGATTAATGATTTTTTCCCCCATGCAACCCATCCCCTAGAAGCCATCAGGCTCTTTGAGTACAAAGTCACCTATGACTCTGGGTGTGGTACCATTTCCTTAAAAATAAGCCTTTCCTTTCTTGGCAGCAAACTCCTCTTCAAGTTTGATTGAGCTTTGATATACACAGTGAATGAACCTATAGCTCAGTGGCAATTACATATCAAGTAGGGCAGGGTGAAAGACACCCCCATTAAAGTCCCATTTTCCAAAATATCTGAAAGCAGGTATTATCAAGTAGTTGACACTGGCAGGCGGTTAAGCAGGACAAACCCATAAGGAAAAGTTGGCAGAATGAGGACAAAACTCACCTGGCCATGGCCAGTGGCAGAACCAATAGCAGATCAGAAGTAAGGTTCAAATCACAGCCTTTCCAGAGGTAACTAAAGGTCCAAACACTGGGAACTTAGCACCTGGTTTCAAAACCTTACAGTTCCTTGGTGCCCAATATAAAATAAGAAAAAGGTCTGATTGCCCTCTGGTCAGCTCACTGAGTGCTGGGCCAAGAAACACCAGGTTAGAGGAAACACACCTAGAATTACAATGGGACGTGCACCCTCGGTAAACTGCTTTCATATGGCCATACACCTGATCCCACCCCCATCTTATACCCCCAACACAAGACCCGCACAAAGAGACTGGACCCCTCCCTCCAAATGCCTTCCTCAAAACCACATCATCCTCTTCACAGTTCTCAACTGAAGTCCACATCACTAAGACAAATTGGTCAAGACCATTTGTATTTAAATATTATTAACATAGAATAACATAGTTGTTATTCACCAAATCTTTCAGACAAGGCTTTGAGGAGCCAGGGGCTGTGCTTACGACTTCCTGGTATCCTCAAAGACTTCCCAAGCTACAGATTGGTCTTGATAAGGACACAGGGGAAGGGGTCTAGAATCAGCCACTTTGGCACAAAAATTACTTTGAACTAAAGGCATTCGAGTTCCTGAAATCCTTTATTTACCTGAAAGCAGGGCCTCCCAAGGAACTCAGTTGTCATAAATCCCCTTCCTAGAGAAACTCTATAATCTTCTCCTTTCCGGAAAGAAGTCTGTATCACACCTAGACAAACTTTGTCACAAAACTATTGTATCTCCCATCTGTTCTTCTAAGGTTCACTTATCTATCCAAAACATCATTTGCTTTTCCATAAGTAACCTTTCTCCACTCTCCCCTTGCAAGAAGTTGTTCGTTCTTTCCCAGAAGTGCCCCTCTGCCCAAGCCTATCCCCTATGAAGACGGTATGGAAGCCCCAAATTCTCACTCCCTCCTGAGCAAGAATTTGTGAATTCTAATGTTTACATATGTAATTAAATCTGTTTCTATTTCCCCTTGCTAAATTGTCTTTCGTTAGTTTAATTTGTCAACCCTCAAGTACTGAATACAAGGGACCCCAAAAACAGAATTTATTTATAAAAATTTGTGTATTTATTCTTACGTGTTTAAACTTCAGTCGCTTTCAAAGTACTCTCCATTTGATGCAATACACTCATCAAGGCACTTTCTCCACTGCTCAAAACAGTTTTTGAACTCATCAATTTTGATACCTTTTAGTATTTCTGTTGGTTTTTGGTTTTTGCTTCCATATTGGCAAAATGTTTCCCTTTGAGGACTTTTTTCAACCAGATTTTTTTGTTTGAAACAGAAAAAAGTCACTTAGGTAAAATGGGATGAATAGGGAGGGTGGGGCACGAGGGTCATGACATTTTTGTGCAAAAACTGCTGAACATTCAGCTCAGTGTGGGCAGATGTGCTCGTAAATCACCCATCATGAGATAGCAAATGCATGGAAAGTCTTCCATAATAATTCACTGAAACTGAACACAGCCTCTCACAGCAACGCCAGCTGGTACACTGATACAGATGGGTTCCTAGAACACTCACCTAGCAGGGGAAGCCTATATGTACTATAAGGGGCCCACCCTCCAGAAGATAATTCCTATTTTGGGGGGTCCCCCCTCATGTAGTGGGATAGAAGAAAAGGTTTCCCTCCCCATCACAGGCAAAAACAATGCAGGGCAGTTAGTGCAGGAAGGTCAGACATTGCACACGTTCAGCCTCTCACAAACACCCACCAGCTACCACACACTGCAGGTCACAGCACTTTACAGTAGTAAGCTCAGGCTCACGGAGGCCTCCAGGACCCACAGTCTGAGCTACATGCAGGCAGGAGGAAATGGAGGTAAAGAAGGGAAATGTACCCACTTAAATTCAATGAACAGAATGTTGGGACACCCTTCTTCCCCAAGGGGTAGTGCCACTTGTTGACCACAGAAGCACACATGACCAGGCCACCCAGTGGGGCACTTGTCCAGGGTCAAACAGAGAACTTCCTCTCTCCAGCCTGTCAGGCTAACACCTTTTGACAGCACGAGTTTCACAGACCTTTTAAAAGAAAAGAAAATCTAAGAGCCACATGCATGCCCTCCCGCCCAGCCTAGGAAAAATGGGAACCTTTTATTTTCCTTTTGCCAAAATTTGTTTTGCTGGGAGAAGGTTCTTTTCAACAAGCCTCCAGGCTCTTTATCAGCCAGGGTTAAACAAAGAAGCTTAGAGAAGAACCACAGAACAAATAAACCAAAACAGTCCCCAGAGAGCAAGGCAGAGAGGGAGCCCCCAGTTGCGAATGGAGCCAACATCCAGCTCAGTCTTGCTCAAGCCCAACTCAGCACAGCCCCAATAAAGCCAGTGAGGACAACTCTGTCCCATCTTTATTAGCTTTCATGTCAGCACGGTGAGTGTCAGGCTAAAGAATCAATCCAAAGAACTTGTCACTTTCTTCCTCCATTCCTTCTTAAATTATTAACAGCCTTAAAAGAAAGGGGGTAAGAGTGGGGTGCAGAACTTGCCCTCTTTCAAATTGCTTGTGAAGGAAGTATTGCTTATCACAACAGGTGCACTGGCCACTTACAAAACAGAGAGGCTGTGTGGAGCTGAAAGGCTAAGAAATTATTTGTTCTCTTTGTCAGCTGCTCCTACAGGCTGTGCCAAGCCTGCTTACGAGAGAGATATTGTGTCCTGTTTAAAATAAAATAGGGGCAGGAGAAAGATTTAAGGTTGCCAACGGCTAAGAGAAGGGGAGAGCAGTGTTGGGGGTTGGGGAGGCAAGAGCAGGGAAGGCTTGGTATTCTGGGGCAGTTTAGGAAATGGAACAGGGCCTGCTGGCTAGATTAAAAAACTTTGGAACTTCTGGAATATTCTAGCAGCATATCCTGGGCTCCCTATGCAGGATGAGAGAAAAAATGACACTCAGGTTACGGCTAAAATACACCCAGGGTGACCAGAGAGCAGCTATGTGTATAGATTATGTATATGCTATATCATAATATATTACTTAATTAAATAGAATTAAATTTAAAATACGGCTCAAAAACTTCCTTCTATAGCAAGCAGGACAGAGCTGATTTAATGACTCCCTCCTGAGGAGTTATTAAATCCTCAAAGATATACTCCAACCAACTCTTCAGGTTAGCAGTTTATTTTTAAACTAGAGAGTTGCCTGTGTGGTATTAGCCAAGTGACCTCCAGCTTCTGAGTTTCAAAGTCCTCTAGGGTCCTCCTCCTGTGCTCCCAAACCTAGGAGAAAGGGGAATTCTTCCCCAAGCCAAGACCAGACTGATCTAAGAACCCTAAGATTTAGGTAAAATCTTTCCCTTTTTGAACTTTCTTCCTTTTGGAAAAATTGCTATTATCATCTGAGAGAGAATTGTTTGTTTTGCTTAAAAATAAAAATAAGTTCTAGCTGGTGTGGCTCAGTGTATTGAGTGTTGGCTTGTGAACCAAAGGGTCATAGGTCAGATTCCCAGTTGGGGCACATGCCTGGGTTGCAGGCCAGGTCCCCAGTAGGGGGCATATGAGAGGCAACCACACATTGCTGTTTCTCTCCCTCTCTTTCTCCCTCCCTCCCCCTCTCTAAAAATAAATAAATAAAATATTTTTAAAATAAAATAAAAATAAGACAGTGGAGATAATGACCCAAAAATCTGTCCCATTGCCCCTCCTGTGCCAAATAAGTGATCAGAAGACAGAACCACAGGCCACAAAGCCATTGGTCTCAAAATTTGCCATAAAACTGCCATAAAAAAGGAATGATGTCGGTCTGAATGTCAGACTTGGAAGGGAAGCCATGATAGATTATTAAGTTAAAAGAGAAAGCAGCAGAAGTGTGGTGTGAATTCTATGTTTGTTTACTATATATGTATGGGTCATTTTTCTCTCAATCTTGCAGTAAAATCTGAGAACCAAAACCATTTACCCCTACATGCAGCTTTGGACACTGAGCGCTAAAACCACCCCCCATGTATACCCAACAACTCCCATCTAACCTTCTACACCAATTCAACTTCGCTGTTCCATTGTCTGCATTGGCAAGACTTCACAATACCTGCAGACTCTAGTCAGGAACTTTGTGAAAACCCCATTAATTCTTCCATGTAAAACAGACAGTATGAGACCTAACATTTTCAACCTCTTGTCTCTAGTTTCCTTACTTGATCTCTCCACCACTCCCGGACTGTTGGAGCATGAGCCTTACCCAGTTCCAATCAAGCCTCCACACTGCAAGTCATGCCTTAAACTAAATTTCTAATACTCAATGCATTTCAACCTTGCAATTTCCTCTAGAGACTCGGCCAAAGCTCTAAATGGTGTCTCCTTTACCATAGGAAAGACAGGTGGAGTTGGTGACATTTGAAAAGCCTTCATTCTCTGCATTCTACTGAAGGGGTCCAAAATATAGCACTATGAGGAGAAGTTTCAAGGAGGTTAGCTGTTGCTTTCCTGAATTCTTTTTATCTGTCTAAAAGCAAAGTTCCCCAAAGAATTCAGCTGTCATAAATCCCTTCCCTGAAAATTTTGCAACCAGCAAAAATTGAATTCCTATCACCAGAAGTAAGAAGCCTGGAACTCTGATAAGAAATCTCCTAAAGAGACATTTCATAAAACTCTCCTATCTCCCATCTAGTCTCCTAAGGGCTCTTTTATCTTTCCTAAAAGTCTATTGTTTTCCCCTGCGTGCCTTTCTCCCCCCTCCCCTTCTCCTCTTATCATGGTAGTAAGCCCCAAATTGTAATGCCATTCTTAGTCACATAATTCTGGGAAGCCACTTAAGTATGTGAATAAAATTGTCTTTTCTCTTGCTAATCTGTCTTTTGTCAGTTTAATTTGAAGTACTCCGTGCACTAAACATAGAGGGTAAGGAAAATTTTTTCCTCTCTGACATGACAAATCAGAGAAAGGACATGTGTAAAAAAGGCATGATTCCTGTCAAGATGGAGGCATAGGTAGATACACTTTGCTTCCTTGCACAACCAAAAAAAGGAAACAACAAATTTAAAAAGTAAAAAACAACCAGAAGCTAGAAAATTGAACTGGATGTAAGTCCAACAACCAAACTGTTAAAAGAAGAAACATTCATCCAACCTGGTAGGAAGGGCAGAGACAGGCAGCCGAGTGGAAAGGAACTACAGCATGTCCATAACTGACAGACCCAGCAGATGAGGCAGTGGCTAGTAGAATGTGCGGTCCCACATTTGCATACACAAAAACCAGGAGGAAGAACTGAGGAGCAAGACAAACTGTGCAACCCAGGATTCCAGTGTGGGCGAAATGAAGCATCAGAACCTCTGGTTGTAAAAACCAATGGGGGTTGTGGCACTGGGAGAAACTTTCATTCTCTTGAAAGCAGGGTAAGAGACAAGCAAGTGTCAGCGTTCCCTCTCTGACCCTCCCCCACATACAGCTCCACAATGAGGCCAAGCGGATTGCCCCACTCTGGCAAATACCTAAGGTTCAACCCCATATAACATAACAGGTGTGCCAAGACAAAGAAATATGGTCCACATGAAAGAACAAATCCAAACTCCTAAAAAAGAGCTAAGCAATGAGGACATAGCCAACCTATCAGATGCAGAGTTCAACACTGATAATTAGGATGCTCACAGAAATTATTGAGTATAGACACAAAATAAAGGAAGAAATAAAGGCTATACAAAGTGAAATAAAGAAAAATATACAGGGAAGCAACAATGAAGGGAAGGAAACTAGGACTCAAATCAACAATTTGGAACAGAAATAAAAAATAAACATTCAACTGGAACAGAATAAAGAAACAAGAATTCAAAAAAATGAGGAGAGCCTTTGGAACATCCAGGACATCTTTAAGTATTCCAACATCTGAATCACAGGGGTGCTAGAAGAAAAAGAGGAAGAGCAAGAAATTGAAAACTTATTTGAAAAAATAATGAAAGAAAACTTCCCCAATCTGGTGAAGAAAATAGACATACAAGTCCAGGAAGCTCAGAGAATCCCAGAAAAGTTGGACTCAAAAAGGAGCACACCAAGACACATCATAATTAAATTACCCAAGATTAAAGATAAGGAGAGACTCTTAAAAGCAGCAAGAGAAAAGCAGACTTACCTATAAAGGAGTTCCCATAAGACTATCAGTCAACTTCTCAAAAGAAATCTTATGGGCAAAAAGGGGCTGAAAAGAAGTATTTGAAGTCATGAAAGGCAGGGACCTACATCCAAGATTGCTCTATCCAGCAAAGCTTTCATTTAGAATGAAAAGGTAGATAAAGTGCTTCCAAGGTAAGGTCAAGTTAAAGGAGTTCATCATCGCCAAGCCCTTATTATATAAAATGTTAAAGGGACTTATCTGAGAAAAAGAAGATCAAAACTATGAGCTATAAAATGACAACAAACTCACAACTATCCACAACGTAACCTAAAAAAAAAAAACAACTAAGCGAACAATAGAACAGGAACAGAATCATCACAGAAATGAAGATCACATGGAGGGTTATCAGTAGGGAGGAATAGGGGGAAGAATGCGGGGAAAGGTACAGGGAATAAGAAGTGTAAATGGTAGGTACAAAATAGATAGGGGGGTAGTATAGGAAATGGAAAAGCCAAAGAACTTACATGTACAACCCATGGACATGAACTAAGTGGGGGAGTGGTGCTGGGGGAGGTGGTACAGGGCAGAGCGGGATAAAGAGGCTAAAAAATGGGACAACTGTAATAGCATAATCAATAAAATATACTTAAAAAAGAAAAATAAAAAGCCAGTATCGATGATGAAAGTTAATAAGATACTTGTAAATATTGACTCACTAAAGTCAAAGTTACTAAATTTTCACTGAAAACAGTAATCCTGTGATATTCAAAAGGTATATATTTGCAAACCTTCATGAATTCCAGATATAATTTGTCCCATGAAGCCTCTCCTGTCTACTTAAGAACCATATTTCTTAGACCTCTTCACTCCATCAACAGCACTAGCAGTTGCATTTCTTTCTTCCCAGGGGCTTTTTTTAAAATTAAGGGACTTTATTTTTTAGAGCAGTTTTAGATTTACAGAAAAATGAGTAAATGGCACAGAGAGTTCTATATACCCCCACACTCAACCACACCAAAATTTGACTTATTATTAACATCTTGCATTAGTACTACATATTTGTTACAAATAGTGAACCAAGATTAATTCATTATTATTAATTAAAGTCCATATGTATTCAGATTTCCTTAGTTTTCACCAAATGCTCTTTTTTGTGTTGGGATCCTAGCCAAGAAACTGCATTACATTTCGTTGTCATGTCTCAGCCTCCTCTTGACTATGGCAGTTTTTCAGACTTACCTTGTTCTTGATGATCTTGATAGTTTTGAAGAATACCAGTTAGATATTTGGTAAAACAGCCTTTCATTGGATTTTGCCTGCCATTTTTCTCAAGATTAGACTACAGTTATGAGTTTTGAGGAGGAAGATCACAAAGGTGAAGTACCATGTCATCACTCCATATCATGGTCCAAACAATCGCATGAGTTATCACTGTTGATATGACCTTGATTTTCAGGCTAAGTTTGTGTCTGTCAGGTTTCTCCACTGTAAAGTTAATCTTTTTTCCCCCTTTCCCCACACTATACTCTTTAGAAGACAGTTACTAAGCCTAGCTTACACTTAAGGAGTAAGGAATTATGCTCCTGTTCCTGGAGTGCAGAGTATTTATAGGAATTATTTAGAATTTTCTGAACAGGAGATTTGTCCCTTTGCCCCCATTTGTTGATTTATTCAATCATTTGTTTATATCAGTATGGCCTCATGGATATTTATTTTATATTTTGGGTTATAATTCAATACTATTTTATTATTTTTATGGCCCAAATTGCAGTTTGGCCCTTTGGCACACCCCATTATTGTGGTGGGTTTGGGGGTTTCATTCTGTTTTGTTTTGTTTAGCACTTCCTTACTTGCTGACACTCCAGGATGCTCCCAGTTCACCTGGTATATTTTCTGCCCCAGCCTCAGAATCAGCCATTTCTCCTAGGAACTCCAGGGTCATTTTCACAAAGAAATTGAGGTTCTATCACAATGCAAATGAGTTAAAGTACAGACAAGACCAGTATGGAACAAAACTGACGAAAGCTTTGTGATCCATCTGTTGGGCACCTCCTTATGGCCACTTTTTGCTGGCCACACCCCACCCACAGCCTGGTGACAAGTAGTTAAGTTCTTGTTCCAATTTTTATCTTATAATATTTTATCATTTTTCTGATTAATACATCTGTACAGAATTATTTTTAAAACTTATGCCTTAGTAAAATTACAACATGCCACATCTTGTGGTCAATCTAGAATTGTTTAGAAATAGCTAAAACCACAAATGACAAATTCAGAGATACAAAAATGTCACGATATACCAGCGGTTTTACCCTGCTACCCCGTTAGAACTATGAGTCACCATCCTTGGGTCCGAGGGTAGCACCATGCCTCTCCTGTAACCAATGGTTCAGACTGTCACAGATATTTTTCTTCTCTCATTCTATCATCTTCAAATTCAAAGCTACTTTCCCAATTGATGGGTTTTAAACATTTTTTATAGTGAAGCTCTTTTTTTATATGAAATCATCATATAGAAAATTTTCCACATGAAAGTGATAAAAGTTGTATTTTATTGACATTTGTTTTATAATCAGAAATTAATAATATTTACCTAGTATGAAGACAGAGTTATGAGAAACACTGGCAATCTTCTATAAACGTTATCATCTAGTTTCTGTGTTTTGTTTCAGTTACAAAATATCAAAAAATGACTTTAAAAGATTTGTTTACAAAGAGACACCATTTACAACTACTTCCCAATGTGCCTTACAATCAGAAATTTTCCAATTAAGTAGAAGATTTAGAAGAAGCTGTATTATAAAAGTCTACATGAAAATGCATTCATTTAATAGCATATGATAACATGTTGGTAATTTCCAATTTTTAAGTATTTGATATTGTGTATATATTATTTTTCAGCACATATTTTTAATGTCTTAAATTATTTTTAAATGAAAAGTCACAAAACATTAATGAAAGCCCTTAAGGGCTTTGGAGAATATAAAGTTTGTGGAACAGTGCTAGAGTCAGAGTGGTTGTGTTTTCCATAAGTCCCTTTCCCTCTGGATAAGTGGCTTATTTAGCTGTACTATTTTTAATTCTCTTGACTTGGCACTACACAGCTCATTTCCTCTGGGCTCCATTAGGCAACTGAATTTTTGCAAAAATGTTAATGACTAATATACCTACAGTTGGCTCCTAATTACATATGGATTTTTGTTAAGACCTTTGAATTTTTTTTTAAGAAAGCCTAATGGATGAATTTCAGACAGTATGTAGTAAAAGACATTTTGGGGAAGACAGGTTTTTCCTTATTTTTATAATATTCAAAGCCAGTAATAACTGTTATAATAATACAAATGATTAAGAAATATAGTGCTTACTATGAAACTAGTCTAAATTGTTAGTGTTTTGTATATACTAACTCACTTAATTGAATCACCATAACAAATGTATGAGGTAGATTCTATTGTCATCTCCATTTCACAGGTAAGAAAACTGAGGGCCAGAGAGGCTAAAAAAAGTTTCCCAGGTTGCACAGCTTGTAACTGGGAAAGCTAGGAATGAAGCCAAAATCCGTGCTCTACAACAATATATTGCTTCTGGATACCATAATTTCTGTAGTCAGTGGAACCACAGCATACTTATTAATTTATTCTACAAACACATTTGTTTATAGTACATTTGTTGTTGCCAGGCTTTATCTCAGGCAGATGGTAGAGGAATGCATTGCACTGCTCCACGTGTGTTCCAAACCTCATGTTAAAATGCTCTACGGTGTCCTCCTTTTCTACCTTAAGCCTTCCATTAGCAGCTCACATGTATCAGCCTCAGTTGCCTGTGGGCCATTCTTTTCATACCCTTGTGCTTTCCTGCTGCTGTTGGCTCAAGCTACCACTAACAAGCCTTTCTTTCTCCTTACTGCTCTGATGAAATTACTCTTCTATAGGCCCAGTCCCAGTATACATATATACATGTGTATTTATATATGTATATATTATATAACATATAGACTACACTAATAATATATACTATGCTCATATATACACATTATTTGCATGTATTAAAATTAGACTCTAACATAATAAGTGCCAAAAATTGTCTGTTGGAATGAATAAACAACAATACTGGGTGCCCAGTTGGAATCTAACCATATCCTAGAGAAGACATAGTTCCTGTTATCAAGGAGCTTTGGGTCTAATTATAGAGACACTGGAGGGAAGAACAACTACAAGTTAGGCTGCTAACTAGATGGTGAGAGGGGTGGAAACACAGCTACTAGATATCAAAACACCCGAAATTTAGTCCTGGCTCCAATACCAACTATGTGAACTTAAAAAAGTAGTTCTATTCTTCTGAGCCTCAGCTTTTCCTCAGTACAAGGAGTACAGATGCTATAAAAGTTTTTCCTAGTTCTAATAGCCTTAAAGAGTCTATGAGCAGACTTGTGATCACCTACAGTGCTTCCCAAAGGAGTGTGTCCTACAAGAGAAATGTGGCAAACCCTAATTCATGAGATAAAAGTGCCTCTCTCTTTGCCATCAAAAAGCAACCAGCTATGATACACAATGAAGTCAATAAAATTCAGAAGAGTACTGTATCAGGAAAATACTGATGTAACAACAAATGTTGTAATGACAGATCAAGTAAAAAGAAAAAAGTCTAAATGGAGCTCCAGAAGGAGAGCCGGGAAGAAAGAGACAGTTAGGGTTCACCCAGCCATGAATCCTCACAGCATCATAAGAATGACATACTCCAGCACAGCAGAGAAAATGCCAGGCCTGCCCTTCACTTAGACTGAAATCTCAGAGAGCCACCCATTTTCACTCTGACTCCCTGAATGCAGAACAACCTTCTTATGACTAGTTCTGCTTTCCAGCTTCTCAGGTAGTGAGACAGAGGAACTGTTCCTCCTTTAGCAGCTGGGATAAGACTTCCTCTTGGGGAAAGTCCTATATTTACCGGAAAGAAAACCATTGATTAAGCACATGAGTTGTGGAATGAGATTCCAAGCAATAAATGCTAGTGCTGATCTGCCTCCTAAGGGTTTGTCCCGATACCGTAGGGCCCTTATTTCGTGAACATTTCAGCAGGTCTGGTTACATAAACTTGACTATGAGTTTGATCACAGTTGAATTTGCTCTGCATGATGAAAAGGTGAAGAATTTTAAAATTACAGGAAAATCAGGGGTGGGGGTGAGAGGGGTGAAGAGAGCAGCCAAAGATGTTGGGCACTGGGTAGATGAAAAGGACTTTGGAGAGAACAGAATATTTAATGGGAATTTCCTCCAACTGTCTTGAAGAGCACTGAAAAAAGTCTTTGCAGCTCATCGGAGGATACATAAGGGAGTTCTAAACTCTGCATGTAGCTTGGTGCAGAGACTACACATGGAGTTGTACAGTTCAGAGCAGGGGGCTTGGGGAAGGGGACATTTATGTTTCCCCAGGAGAAGAGAGGCAGGGCAGAGAACCTCTGGGTAGTTGTCATAACTATAGTCTCATCATAAAAATAACACCTCAGCATTCTGTGACATAAATCAGCCTGTTGAGAGTTAGATAAGATTGCATCAGCCCCTCAGAGGATGATCATCCAGATGAAGTCATGAAACAAATTTTCTGCACTGATCCAGCTGGGGAGCACGCAGTGAAATCCAATGGCTTTACCATCCTCCATGTACTATTGTTTGTTCTCCCTGGAAAGACTCCAGGAACCTACAAGTTTGTCAGTGAATGCCACACTCAGAGCTTCTCAGTCATGACCTTGCTAAATTGAACCATAGACTAATAGAAGACTTTATTGGACTTCCATAACACCCAGTTCAAAACTTTTATGTTCCCCAAACACTCTTGTTCTCATAAAACTTGTCTTTCTTATTCAGAGCAAGTAACCGTCTGTAGCTTTCTAACTGGTGCTAAATCAGTTGGCTAAACAATCCCCTCATTGGCATAACCAGCAACAAAAGGAGACTGATCACCCCTAAGATTGGATTCAGGAGTCACCTCAGAATCCAGGAGTCCGCTCTCGTTTTGCACATAAACAAGAACATCAAAGAAAGGAAGGCAGAGAAAAAGATCAGAGCTGGAAACTCCCCACCTGCACATACTCATATCCTATCATGTCTAAATTACTAATTACTTTAAAAGATTAAACAAAATGGCACATAGGGAAAAACAGCCAAGAGAAGGCCACATTAGACACTGGATGCCTTAGAATATTTAAGACTCTGGCTTTGTGTGTCTCCTTAGTGAGAGAAGAACACACCAACCCAGGCCGGAGGCAATTGCAGCTGTGAAGAAAGAAGTCAATTTCAAGGAAATGCAACAAGAAAGAGAGATGGGAAACATAAATCAAAAACCACCAGTAGGGATCAGATACCGCTTTCCTGAGCATGTACACATCCCCTCCCCAAATTCCTGTGAACTAGTCTTAAATACAAGTCATGATAATGTAAACCACATGTTTTTACTTCCTACCATAATGGCTGACAATATCATCAATGTAGAATAATAATAACAACAACAACATCTGAAGTGCATCTGCATTTAAACACATAATAGGCATTTCTTTTTTTATCTTTATTGTATTCTTCCCATGACCAATTAGTCCTCTTATACTCCCCTTCCCCCAGCAATCACCACACTGTTGTCCATGTCCATGAATCCTTTTTCCTTTTTGCTCAATCCTTCCACCCCCTAGTTTACCCCCTCAAATGCCACTAGCTGGCATCTGCTCTCCATCTATGAGTCTCTGTTTTCCTGTTACATCAGTTTGTTCATTAGATCCCACATATAACTGAAATCATATGGTATTTGTCTTTCTCTAACGGGCTTATTTCGCTTAACATAATGTTCTCCAGGTCTATCCATACTCTTGCAAAGGGTAAAATTTTCTTCTTCTTTACAGTTGAGTAGAAATCCATTCTGTAAATGTCCCATAGTTGTTTTATCAACTCATCTACTGATGGATACTCGGGCTGCTTCCATAACTTGACAATTGTAGATAATGCTGCAATTATCATAGGGGTGCTTATGTTCTTTCAAATTATTGTTTTGGGTTCCTTCAGATATATTCCTGGAAGCAGGATTACTGGATCAAAAGGCAGATCCATTTTTAATTTCTTGAAGTATTTTTATACTGCTTTCCACAGTAGCTACACCAGTCTGTATTCACACCAACAGTGAAGAAGGATTCCTCTTTCTCCACATCACCATCAGCACTCATTGTTTGTTGATTTATTGATGATAGCGATTCTAACAAGTGTCAGATGGTATCTGACTGTGGTTTTAATTTACATTTCTCTGATGATTAGTGATGTTGAGCATATTTTCATATGTCTATTGGCCATCTGTACATCCTCTTTGAAGAAGTGTCTATTCAGGTCCTCTGCCCATTTTTTAATTGGGTTGTTTGTTTTTTCTGTTGAGTTTTGTAAGTAATTTATAAATTTTTGGTATTAACCCCTTATCAGATGTATCAACAAATATGTTCTCCCATTCTGTGGGTTATCTTTTTATTTTGTTGATGATTTCCTTTGCCATGGAAAAACTTTTTAGTTTGATGTAATCCCATTTGTTTATATTTTCTTTTGTTTCCCTTGCCTGGAGAGATACAACTAATAAAAAATTTCTATGGGTGGACTTCCAGCCAAGATGGAGATCTAGGTAGACACACTGTGCCTCCTCACACAACCAAAAGAAAGACAACAACAATTTAAAAACAAAAAACAACCACAACCGACAGAAAATTGAACTGTATGGAAATCAGACAACCAAGGAATTAAAGAAAAAACATTCATCCAGACCAGTAGGACAGGTGGAGTTGGGCAGCCAGGGGGAGAGGACTCGAGGCAAGGCGGTGGCTGGAGGACTGGGGCCAGCAGAGCAGCAGCTGGTGGACCCAGTGATGCGGTGACTGGCAAACCGGGCAGTCCCACATTCATGTACAGATAAACTGGGAGGAACAACTGGGGAGCAAAACAGACAACACAACCCAGGGTTCCAGCACAGGGAAATAAAGCCTCAAACCCTCTGGCTAAAAAAAAAATACCGTGGGGGTTGTGGAAGCAGCGGGAGAAACTCCGAGCCTCACAGGAGAGTTCATGGAGATACCCACAGGGTCCTAGAACATACACAAACCCACCCCCCTGGGAATCAGCACCAGAAGGGTCCAATGTGCTTGTGTGTAGTGGGGGAAATTACTGAAAAACTGGCAGAGAGCAGAACAAGCAACACTGTTCCGCCCAAAACGGCCTCACAATGCAGTGATGTAGGTTGCCCCGCCCTGGTGAACACCTAAGGTTCCACCCCTTACTATGTAACAGATGCACTGAGACAAAAAAAAAAAAAAAAAAAAAATGGCCTAAATGAAAGAACAAATCAAAGCTCCAGAAAAAATACAACTAAGCAACAACAAAAAAAATGCCAACCTATCAGACACACAGTTCAAAACACTGGTAATCAGCATGCTCACAGAATAGGTTGAATATGGTCACAAATTAGAGGAAAATATAAAGATTATGCTAAGTGGAATAAAGGAAAATGTACAAGAAACCAATAGTGATGGGAAGGAAACCAGGACTCAAATCAATGGTGTGGACCAGAAGGAAGAAAGAAACATTCAACCAGAAAAGAATGAAGAAACAGGAATTCAAAAAAATGAGGAGAAGCTTAGGAACCTCTGGAACAACTTTAAACGTTTCAACATCCAAATCACAGGGATGCCAGAAGGAGAAGAGGAAGAGCAAGAAGTTGTAAACTTATTTGAACAAATAATGAAGGAGAACTTCCCCAATCTGGCAAAGGAAATAGACTTCCAGGAAGTCCAGGAAGCTCAGACAAACCCAAAGAAGCTGGACCCAAGAAGCAACACACCAAGGCACATCATAATTACATTAGCCAAGATTAAAGATAAAGAGAGAATCTTAGAAGCAGCAAGAGAAAAGGAGGCAGTTACCGACAAAGGAGTTCCCATAAGACTGTCAGCTGATTTCTCAAAAGAAACCTTGCAGGCAAGAATGGATTGGAAAGAAGTACTCAGTCATGAAAGGCAAGGACCTATATCCAAGATTACTCTATCCAGCAAAGCTATCATCTAGAATGGAAGGGCAGACAAAGTGCTTCCAAGATAAGGCCAAGTTAAAGGAGTTCATCATTACCAAGTCTTTCTTATATGAAATGTTAAAAGGATTATCTAAGAAAAAGAAGATAAAAAATATGAACAGTAAAATGACAACAAACTCACAGTTAATAACAACGGAACCTAAACCTTATCAGTGGGGAAGTGGGAGGGGGAGAGAGGAGGAAAAGGTACAGAGAATAAGTAGCATAAATGGTAGGTAGAAAACAGACGGGGAGGGTATAAATTGTACAGGAAATGTAGAAGCCAAAAACCTTATATGTATGACCCATGGACATGAACTAAAGGGGAGGAATGTAGGTGGGGGGGGGGGGTGTGCAGGGTAGAGGGGAATAAAGGGGGCAAAATGGGACAACTGTAATAGCATAATCAATAAAATATATTTTTTTTAAATTGCGAAGGGCAATGTCTGAGATTTTGCTGCTTATGTTTTCTTCTAGGATTTTTATGGTTTCAGGTCTAACATTTAAGTCTCTGATCCATTTTGAATTTATTCTTGTGTGTGGTGTAAGAAGGTGGTTTAGTTTCATTTTTCTGCATGTATCTATCCAATTTTCCCTACATTATTTATTGAATAAACTCTCTTTAGCCCATTGCATGTGCTTGCTTCCTCTGTTGAATAGTAATTCACTATAAAGTTGTGGGTTTATTTATGGGCTCTCTATTCTGTTCCATTGATCTATGTGTCTGTTTTATGCCAGTACCATGCTGTTTTGATTACTATGGCCTTGTAGTATAATTTGTTATTATGTTTCGTGACTCCTCCAAATTGGTCTTTCTCTCTCAGGGTTGCTTTTGTTATGTGGGGCCTTTTGTGATTCCATATGAATTTTTGAAATATTTGTTCTACTTTTGTGAAATGTCATTGGAATCTTGATAGAAATTACATTGAATCTGTAGATTGTTTTGGGTAGTATGGATAATTTAATGATGTTAATTCTTCCTATCCATGAACACAGTATGTTCTTCCACTTATTTGTAACTTTCCATTTCTTTCTTCAGTGTCTGGTAATTTTCTAAGTACAGATTTTTAACATCCTTTATTAGGTTTATTCCTAGGTATTTTATTTTTTTGTAACAATTGTGAATGAGATTGTTTTCTTAATTTCTCTTTCTGTTAGTTCATTATTGGCATATAAAAATGCAGCTGATTTCTGGATATTAATTTTGTATCCTGCTATTTTGCTAAATTCACTTATCAGTTCTAGTAGTTTCTTAGTGGAATCTTTGTAATCCTCTATGTACAGTATCAAGCCACCTGCAAATAACAGCAGTTTTATTTCTTCCTTTCCAACGTGGATGCTTTTTATTTTTTCTTGTCTGAGTGCTGTGGCTAGGGCTTCCAGTACTATGTTGAATAAGAGAGGTAAAAGCGGGCATCCCTGTCTTGTTCCCGATCTTAAAGGGAACACTTACAGAGTTTGCCCATTGAGTATAATGCTGAGAGTGGGTTTGTCATATGTGGCCTGTATTATGTTTAGGTATGTTCCCTCTATTCCCACTTTGCTGAGAGTTTTGATCATAAATGGATGCTGGATTTTATCATAAGCTTTCTCTATATCTATTGATATGCTCATGTGGTTTTTATCCTTCATTTTGTTTATGCAATGAATCACATTTATTGGTTGCAAATGTTGTACCAAACTTGCATCCCCAGAATAAATCCAACTTTATGATAGTGTATGATCTTTTTAATGCATTGCTGTATTTGGTTGCTAACATTCCGTTGAGGATTTTAGCATCTATGTTCATCAGGGACATTGGCCTATAACTTCCTTTCTTTGTAGTGTCTTTATCTAATTTTGAAATTAGGATAATGCTAGCCTCATAAAATGAGTTTGGGAGCTTTCCCTTGCCTTGAATTTTATGAAATAGTTCGAGCAGAATAAAGGTTAGTTCTTCTCGAAATGTTTGGTAAAATTCACCTATGAAGATCTGGTCCGGGGCTTTTGTTTGTTGGGAGTTTTTTTATTACTGCTTCAATTTCATTAGGTGTAATCTCTCTATTCAGATTCTGTGATTCTTCCTGGTTTATTGTTGGAAGATTGTAGGTTTCTAGGAATTTATCCATTTCATCCAGGCTGTCCAGTTTGTTGGCTTATAATGGTTCATAATGCTTTTTTACATTCCTTTGTATTTCTTTAGTGTCAGTTGGTATTTCTCCTCTTCTGTTTCTGGTTGTATTTATTTGGGTCCTTTCTCTTTTTCTTGATGAATTTGGTTAAAGGTTTGTCAATCTTATTTATCTTTCCAAAGAACCAGTTCTTAGATTCACTTAATTTTTTTTGTATCATTCTTTAAGACTATTTCATTTATTTCTGCTCTGATCTTTATTATTTCCTTACATCTACTCACTTGATTTTTTTGTTGTTGTTCTTGTTCAAGGTCCTGTAAGTGTGAACTTAGATAATTTATTTGAGCATTTTCTTCTTTTTTGAGATAGGCCTGTCATGCTATGGATTTCCCTCTTAGGACTGCTTTCTCAGTGTCCCACAGATTTTGGATTGTTGTATTCTCATTTTCATTTGTTTCAAAGTATCTTTTGATTTCTTCCTTGACTTTGTTGTTGACCTACTCATTGTTTAATAACATGTTATTTAGCTTCCATGTCTTTGCATGTTTTTCAGTGTTCTTATAATTGATTTCTGGTTTCATAGCATTGTGATCAGAAAAGATGATTGATATGATTTCAATTTTCTTAAATTTATTTAGACTTGTTTTGTGTCCCAACACATGGTCTATCCTAGAACATGTTCCATGTGCACTAGAAAAGTATGTATATTTTGCTGCTTTGGGGAGAAATGTTCTGAAGTTATCAATTAAATCCATTTGATCTAGTGTGTCATTTAAGACTGAAGCTCTCTACATTTTTTTAAATTATTTTTTACTTTTGCTGTTCTGCCTGGGTATTTTTCTACCTTGTCTTCCAAAACACTGATTCTGTCCTCTGTTTCATCTAACCTACTATTTATTCCCTCCAGTGTATTATTTATTTCAGATATTACATTCTTTTTTTCTGACTGGTCCTTTCTTATGGTTTCTATGTCTTTTTTCATGCTGTTGAGTATCCTCATAATCATTATTCTAAACTCTCTATCTGATCAATTGCTGTCCTCCATTTCATCTAGTTCTTCTAGAGAATTCACTTGTTTTTTGTTTTGTTTTGTTTTGTCTTGTTTTGGGTGGAGGGGGTCTGTTTCTTTGTCTTCCCGTTTTGGCTGCTTCTTTCTGTTCCTGCTTTACTAGTTAAACTAATCAGCCATTAAGTAGATCTGTTGTTAATCTAATCAAGCTTTAAGCAGCAGCTGAGATTAAGCACCAAATGATGGAACAGAGCAATTCCTGCAGACGTAAGTATTGCTTCCTCTTAGGCTGATGCCATTCAGAGAGGAGTGCTCTGCCAGAGTGAGGTGGCTCCTGCAGTATGGGGAATGACTCAGCACGTGAATTCTGGCAGCTGTTCCTTCAGTTCTTTCCCCAGAACCACCAACCCCAGACTCTCATCAAACATCTCTAGTCCATTCTGCCCTCCCTAGCAGGAGCCCAGAGTAAGCAGCTACAAATGAAATTTTGTGTGTTGGCCTTGTAAGAGGCTCTCTTCGTCTCCAACCCTCTCTCCCTGGAAGACAGAAACCCCACTGGTTTTCACAGCTGTATGTTATCTGGGTTGCTTTCTGGGTCTGGTGCTGTAGGCTAAGGAGCCCAGCTTGGGGTTTAAACCCCGCACTTCTCATAGGAAACACCCCAGCCACTGAAATATTCCTCCACCTCTCCAACTTCCACCTATAGGAGGCCAACCAACACTCTTGTGCCTCCTCAGGACTCTCTACTAGTCACATTGTGCTGAAGTGGTTTCTTCTGTCTGTTCATGGTTATAAGGCTTCTCTCCTGCTATTGTTTAGTTGGTTATTCTGGATGATTTCTCTACAATTTAGCTGTAATTCTAGATTGGTCCTGGGAGGAAGTTAGTGTAGCCTCGACTAACTCCTCCACCATCTTGGATCTTCCATATTTTTTTTTCTTCTCTAAGTAGATGTCTGTTCTGCATGTATATTGTGGTAGCATCAAGGAGACTGGGACCAGTATCCTTTTTATTTTTTAAAAAAATGTTTTTTTAATTTTATTTAAATTGTTGTTGCGGTACAATTTTCTATCTTTTACTCCCATTCCAACCCACCCACCCCACCCTCCCCTCCTCCCTCCCAATTTTACCCACCCCTAGTTTTTAATCCATGTGTCCTTTATACTCGTTCCTATAAACCCTTCCCCTTTTCCCCTGAAATTCTCCTGAAATTCCCTCTCCTCTCCCCTCTGAACTCTGAGCTCCTACCCTTTGCAACAGCATGGATGCAACTGGAAAATATTATGCTAAGTGAAATAAGCCAGGCAGTGAAAGACAAATACCATATGATCTCACCTTTAACAGGAACCTAAACAACAAAACAAACAAGCAAAATATAACCATAGACACTGAAATAAAGAACATACCAGTATCCTTTTTAGAAACATCTCTTCCCATCTTGAGAGTAACATTGATGCTTTGTTTTTCTGTTTTAAAGGAAAATAAAACACTGATGACAGGAGATGTTGCTTCAGGGAGGCAACTAGAAGTCTTAAATTGTGGGAGATATGGATGCTTAGAGGTAACCCTAGGCAAGCATAAAAACTAGAAACTTAGGAAGCACCAGAGATAATCTTTCCCTAATACAGCCTCTCAGGCTTCCCATCTCCCTTAAAAGAAAAAAAAAAGACCCAAAAATATCCTCAGGAACACAAGCAACATTTTTCAGAAGTAAGACCTCAGAAATGAATAAAAACCCATTCCCTTTTTGGGGCAGTGTCTCCTACCAAACTACATGAGGTTGCAAACTGAAATTCTTCAAAGTTGAATCCAAATAAAACAGGAAAGTGTGAGGTAAGAATCCAACTGCAAGTCACAGCCATTCATATAATTCGAGGGACCCAGATTGGGAATTGAAAAAAAGTCACATTTTTAGCCTCTCAGCCAGTCTCTTCACATTCCTGCTCCCCTTTCTCCTCTCTAAACAAGTTTCCTCTGCTTGGACATCTGAAACCTAACCCAGAATGCCAACCCTGGACTGCATCTTCATAAATTTTTAGTTCTAGGCCTCATGGCTAACTGGAACATCTCAGCACAAATTTCAAACAAATGAGCTGACTATGGGTTTAGTTCATTTGTTTGAATCAAACCATACAAGTCAGAGGTAACAGGTGGGGTCTTCCACTCAGCTATCCATCCTGGATCCAGTCAGCAGTGTTCTTCTTCACTTGGGCAGTCCCAGGTAGGGAAGACTTCCTCCAAACCAGACACTAGGAGAAGGGAAGAGTTTAATTGAGCAAGAGCCCTCATTTTTATTTACTTTACCACTTTTCTATTTATAAAAACAGGTGGTGATATCTTGTCACTAGTTAATAAGCCCCACTGGCAGAACCACAGGACGTTGGGTTGAGTTCGGCTTTCATAAAAAGAAAAAAAAAACCTCAGCAATTTAAAGGCCTAGGACACAAAATGGCACCCAAAGTCCCAAATTCTTCTGGCAAAAAGCAGGAATCTCCCATGTTCTGGGTTTGCCCACAAAGCTGAGGACACTTCTGGGAAGGAGACTGAACTGCTCTAGGGAACTGAAAAGACTCAAAGCGTCCCACAGTCCAGGGGCAGAGAGGTGTAGGGAAGTGTTTCTCAACACTGGCATGAGGCTGGCCAATATTTTGTGTGATAGGACTGAACTGTGCAGTGTTAGCAGCTCCAGCCTCAGCCTAGGAAATGCCTAACATGCCCCAGGTATTGTGACAGCAACAGCAACAGCAACAACAAGTCAGTATATCCCCCATATATTTTTAAATGCTCTCTTGAGAGCATTTAAAATGCTCTAGAAGAAACCTGGAACCAGATGCTTCAAGAGCAAGCTTCTAGTTTAAGAATAACTGTGTTCTGGGAAAAAGAAGAGAAAGAACAGCTTTATGCACATCAAGAAGAATTTAGGTATGAGCTAGGCAAAACCTTTTGGGAGTCAATTGTAAAACATCATAGCAAATTGCCAAAGAACGGTGATAGACTTTTTGGACTGATTAGGGTGTATGTGTGTGTGTTTAACAAATAAGATAACCATCTTCCATCTTCCTAAAATCGTTTATGTGCAACCCCACTCAGACATAAAAGAACAGATGAGTTGACTGCTTGGGGCTTAGAACTCTACCTGGAGAATTGATAGTGAAGGGTCTAAGGGACTAGAATTAATGTCCCATATTCTGTTAAAAGACACAAAATAATATCATTACTGACAGACACAATTACACATTCTAATGAGGCACTGTCACATGTTAATAGTAGTTATGGTCATTTTAAAATAATTAACAGTAATACACAGGCAATACATCAGTAGAGCGTACAATACATTGTAATCCTGTAAGCATGCATGTAATGATGCTGAAGATTTGTTTATACAAATCTTAGGCAGAGCCAGCTTTGTCCACAATATTCCTCACCCTCCTACTGATTTCACTCCATGTAGGCCAAGCCACAATTCCCCTTGATAAGAATAATAAGTAGCCTTCTAAATTTCCCCAGAAACACAGTCAGTAGGATTTTCCACAGCTACAAGCAGGAAATTAATGTAGGAACCAAACAGGTCTTATTATGCCTGCTCACCCACTCCATCCCAACCTGACACTTTAATCAACTCAACATGTTTAAAAATAAATTTGATCATA